>NC_072423.2:17500-1348333 GCF_028878055.3 Symphalangus syndactylus | reverse complement strand
TTCGTGCTGTAATACAACCCAAGCATAGCAAAGCTTTGATTAAATGAGTACAGAATAGTTGGTAGCTGATGCTTGCTATTCCCCAGTGTGATGGTTAATAACGAGTGTCAACTTGATTGGGTTGAAAGATGCAAATAACTGTTCCTGGGTGTGTCTTTGAGGGTATTGCCAAAGGACATTAGCATTTGAGTCAGTGGACTGAGAGACACAGACCCACCCTCAATCTGGGTGGGCGCTGTCTAAGCAGCTGCCATTGTGGCTAAGATAAAAGCAGGCAGGAGAACGCAGAAGGACCAGACTGGCTAAGTCCTCTGGTCTCCATCTTTCTCCCGTGCTGGGTGCTTTCTGCCCTCGAACATCGGACTCTGAGTTCTTCAGCTTTCAGACTCTTGGATTACACCAGTGATTTGCCAGGGGCTCTCGCGTCTTCGGCCACACACTGAAGGGGACACTGCTGGCTTCCCTACTTTTGCAGTTTGGGACTCAGACTGGCTTCCTGGGTCCTCAGCTTGCAGATGGCGTATTGGGGGCTTCACCTTAAGATCATGTGAGTCAATTCTCCTAATAAACTCCCTTTCATGCATACATCTATCCTATTAGTCCAGTCGCCCTAGAGAACCCTGACTAATACACCCAGCTAGGAGGTACAGTTAAGTTGTCAATACCACCCACAGGCTGGTTCTTGTGGCCACTGCCTCTTACAGTGTTTATTTCTCCATCGAGTTCGCAAGGGCTGTGGCTTGCTGTGCTCTCCCTCTTCTCTCTCAGTACCTGATGGCCAGAGCTGTTTCCAGATCTTTGCCTTTATAAATGCCTTCTTCCCTCCTACAGCTGATTCCTTCCAACAGGGCTCAGCAGGTGAAAGGCAGTTCACACAAGTCTTCTCTAATGAATACTGCTGTGATGCTTTTTGAAATTACTAACATTCCTATCGCTTTCATTAAACAGTGAAGATAGAAGATTAAAGGCCACTATCCCTGCACAAGAGCTCCTCCTTGTGGCCTGCCGATGTTTTAAATGTGCAAACCTTGGTGATATATTGATATCCTGTGATGAGTTCATCCCACATCAACAATTGAGTTTTCTTCTGTTCTTTCGTATTTTATCACGTGTATAATTATTTTTCTCCAGATGAATCTTGTACTGTTTGTTATATTTACTTGTTCTTATATATATTGCCATATTGCCTAGGCTGGAAAAAAAATTGACTTACGCACTTATTTAGTGCCTCATTTGAAAAAAATGATGGTTTCAATTATTTGAAACTCTAAAGTACATTTTCTTCATGTCCGTTTTCTATATTTTAAAAATGAAGTACTTTCATATGTATTCATGTCACTACAGTCATAAGTTCCCGTCCAAAGTTCCACTGAAGAACCACCTTATCTTACACATCTCAAAGGAATTTAGCTGATGAAATAATTTGAACTAATCAAGGAAGGGATAACATCCTACTTTTTGCAGACTTTGCTTTCACATGTATATTACACATGGACTATATTATAACAGTGTTTGCAAAAATTACTTTTAAGTACATTAATCACTGTTTCTGACAGGTAAAATGCTGAAATAAGCTTCTTGTAATGGGTGTGAATATTTTTTTGGGGCTTGCAGAATATTGCAGATTAATATCACAGAAAGCATGTCTAGTTCATGCAACAATTATTTTCATGCAAATTTTGTGGGTCTTTACAAATAATACATATTTGTTACCACTCTTCTTGATAGCGAAGAAAATAAAAATAATAAATATTTGAGAAAAGATCAGGTTCACTTATACTACATATACCACATTATCTTTCATATCAATAGTCGCCTTGCACTTTAAACCTGTAACAAAACATGAGAAATTTTAGAAGGGAAAATATTGGAAGATAAATTAATACCTCTGAAGCCTGTATTCCTATAAATTTAGTTGATAAAGCTCAGTTTATTTAGAGTTTTGAAGAGATATTTTCTCTTCAATGAAGAAATCTCCATAATTGAATGATCTAAATTTCAATGATTAAAAGTACTAGTAAAAGAAAATATTTATAGAAAAGCATTCCTTTAACAATTTTTACGTCCAAAATATGATTTAATTTTTCATGAAATGGGAATATGAATGATCATACATTCTTTTACACACACTTCATAAATTTAAAAGTTCTCAATCTATTTTAAAAACCCATATGTAAACAACAGTGTCATAAGATATGTTAAGAACTACAGCAGTCAGAAAAAGTTAACAACCCTTGAAATGGCACAGGAAAGGACAGGATGTCTTCCAGGAAGAGGTGCCAATTCTGTTTAAAATTAAGAGACAACGGAGTAATGCAAATACTAACTTTACCCTGCAAATTGCAACATTTATCATCTAGCATCAAATGTGTATGCTGGGACTGACGCATGCACGCACAGATGGTTTGTGTTCTATAATAAAGTTAATTGGTGAAATAAAATAATGGGTTTAATTTCTAGCAAAGAAATGCTTGGTTAATCTAAATTAGTAATATTTGCTTATGGAATTTCCTACCCCAATTATTTCAGATGCTGTCCCTGAGATTTTTTTTGTTAAACTGCATGATACACATTTTGGGTGAAGTATTTTTAAAACTTAGGGTATCTCCTTATTTTCTGATTAAAGTAAAATTTCTCAGTGTTTCTGTAAGGACTTTGGCAAATACTCTTTCTGCTTTCTAAAACAAAATATAAGAACCAGAAATCTTTGTAATCCTTCACTATGTTGATGTCTTTTACAGCAGATTTCTCAGGAAGTATTGTTTGTCTTTCCAAACTGAAATTTTCCCTTCATAATCTAACATTCATGTCTTCAAATCTGACCAAACTCTGTGTAAGTGATATTTTGTAAAACTCATTCTGTGTTTAGGACAAGTGAACACAAAGTTGTCACCTTCAAAATAGCTAAGTGGTCATATCACATGTTAAATTGACTGGGGAAATTCTAAACATTGAAAGTGTTCAAATCTGGATTTTTCCTCAAGAAATATAACCTTTGGTTATTTTTATTTGAAAGAAGCTAGTTTTATGAATTAAGCTTTAATTCTGAGATAATTACATGGTCATAGGCAGTTATAAGAAATAATGCAGAGATATTTTATTGCCACTTGCCTAGCTTCCCCCAGTGGTAATGTAGGCCAAACTATAGGACAGTATCGTAACAAAGATGCTGACATCGATATAATCCACTGAGCTTATTCAGGGTCAGTTTTACTTTTTACGTTAAAGTACATGATTCATTTAGTTTTTGTTTTTAAAATAAAATATCTGAGGGAGAAGTCTGCTGACTTAGTTCTTTAAATTTTACAACTAATGCAAAGTTACTGAGACTTACAGAGCTTTGAGAAGTGCACTGTTATTTCCAGAGTTAAATTTAAATAAAACACTTAAACTCTGAGACTATTTTCTAGTTGTAAAAAGGTTAAAACTGCATTGTAGCTGTTCCTTTCCTTTCATTTCAAAACCTAAACAATGTTCTATTATTTAAAGGTAGTTCATTAATAAGCAAAGATTTGTTACAACCGTGATGACAATAACATGTATGTATATTTTAGCATTTGAATACATTCTACATGAAAACATTTCTTTATATTTAAACTATTATTTCATACAAATAGAAGTCAAAAGAAATGTTATCAGATGCTATAAAATAACTCTTCCATAATGTAGGATGCACTGGGAAAATAGTGAATAAAATATCATGTGCTGTTTTGGCATTAGATTTTCCATACATGAAGATAAATGGGTTCATTAACTTCTTCCACCCATCTTTTATATTTTGTAGATTGACTTCATATTACTGTGATAAGAGGCAGATTGAAATCCTGGCTTCCTGATTATATATCTTCTTGTATGAACTCTTGTTGATGTAGATTAAGTGGGCTAGCAGATACAGTAGTACTCATAAAATAGCTTTTCAGAGCTTTATATAGTTTAATAAACATTTACCTATTTCCCAAAAATATCGTGCAAACATACTAAATATAAAGTCAACAATCTGTACTTTATATATCTATTACCATTGTATAACAATGTAATTTATCTATTTGAAACTAAATTGACCAAAGACATTAACAAACATATAGGGAAATTTAAGTTTTATGTCTTTATGGAAATATGTTTTAAGTCCTGCCTTTTTGTAATTGAGAGTTATATTTTTACTCGAATATTTAAATGTTATATGTAATTACAATCATAAGGCAACACCTATCATGAATGAATCCTGATTTGGTGAGGTGAAATGTCTTAGTTTATGTTTGTATAAATTGTATACAATATTGTGTAATTTGTATAAAATATTTTATCTGAATTTAGTTCTTTAGGTCAGATGGAAAAACCTCTCCTGCCTAGCCCTACCTCCAATAATTGGAAAATCTACTTACTGACATGTCAAGTCACTTCTCTTGAGGAATCAACTTCTAAAAGTAGTAGTCATAGAGTGAGTTTAGACGGAAATTCAGAAACGTCAACTAAAGTTAACTATACCCCTGTTGTTCACTGTTATCATGACTTTCATTTTTCTATCCGGCCAAAAATACTTCTAGTTTTATTCCCTCCAAGTTTAATGCCTTCTTGTTTACATGCCTATTGCATGTTGTCACTTATAAGTAGGAGCTGAAGAGTAAGGACACATGGACATAAACAGAGATAACAGACACTGAGAATTCCAACAGGATTTGGATTATGTATTATATTATTCACATTAAGTCCTATGAGCCTATCAGTGGAGGTGCATAATAATTATTTCAAAAATAATTTTAAACATGGAAGTTTGAAACGCATTTTTGGCATTGTTTGTCAGGGAAAGTTGGAGAGAAGAGCAGAGATTTTCTAGCTGTCCTCTTGGTATGCTTGCTTATGCATTAGCTTGAATAAACTGACACATCCCGTGTCAGCCCTGAAACCCTTAAGCTGAAGTTTGGGGAGGTGAGGAATCTCTGGACATATCCTTGAGTTGATTGATTATCAGTTTGAAAGGGCAGTGTACTAGTCTGTTCTCATGCTGCTAATAAAGACACACCCGAGACTGGGTCATTTATGAAGGAAAGAGGTTTAATGGACTCACAGTTCTACATTGCTGGAGAGGCTTCACAATCATGGCTGAAGGCGAATGAGGAGCAAAGTCACATCTTACATGGCAGCAGGGAAGAGGGCATGTGCTTTATAAAACCATCAGCTCTCATGAGACTTATTCAACATCACGAGAACAGCATGGAAAATAACCACCTCCATGATTCAGTATCTTGCACGGGGTCCCTCCCACAACCTGTGGGGATTCTGGGAGCTACAATTCAAGATGAGATTTGGGTGGGGACACAAAGCCAAACCATATCAGGCAGACCTTACTAATTGTCACCACCATCTTTTTATTGTATTTATCTTACGTTCTAATGTTAGACGCAGAGATTATTTGTTACATGGCTATTCCATGCGTGATGGTAGGGTATGTGCTTCTAGTACACCTGTCACCCAAATGGTGAACATTACACTAAATAGGCAGTTTATGAACCCTCACTCCCCAGTCGCCCTCCCTGCTTTTGGAGTTTTCAGTGTCTGTTATCTCCATCTTTATGTCCATGTGTCCCCATTATTTAGCTCCTACTTGTGAGAATGTGAAATGATTTGAGTTCCTGCTTCTGGGTTTGTTCACTTAGAATAATAGCCTCCAGCTCCATCCACATTGCTGCAAAGGGCATGATTTTATTATTTTTATGGCTGTGTGGTATTCCATGGTGTATATATACATTTTTTAAATCTAATCAACTGTTGACCACCAGCTTTTATTTTATTTTATTTTATTTTATTTTTTAAATTTTATTTTTTGAGACGGAGTCTCGCTCTGTTGCCAGGCTGGAGTGCAGTGGTGCCATCTCGGCTAGCTGCAACCTCCGCCTCCTGGGTTCAAGCCATTCTCCTGCTTCAGCCTCCCAAGTAGCTGGGACTACAGGCACCGCCACCACACCCGGCTGGACCACCAGCTTTTAAAAACAAACTTGATTGACTAATTTTACTAGTTTTTGTGACTCACGACTCATTCAACACTTTGGGGATTAAAAATACATCCTCTGGTTTTGCATCCATGGATTCAACCAAGTGCTAATTGAAAATATTTGAAAAAATGAAAAACAAAAAAATGATACGAATAACACAAATGATAAACAATACAGTATAACAACTACATAGCATTCACATTGTATTAAGTATTATAACAACTCTGTAGATAATTTAAAGTATACGGGAGGATGGGCATAGATTATATATACATATTACACCATTTTATGTAAAGGACTTGAGTATCTGCAGATTCTGAGGAGGGTCCGTTCTGGAAGCAGTGCCCCACAGGTACCAAGGGATGACTGTATTCAGACTGAAACAAAATATTCTTAAACAGAAATCATTGGCCCATATAATAAAGTTCTAATACTAACCCTGCTTTTAAAACCTTTAAATTACATGATATTTTCTTTATAAAATGGTGACTTTTTAAAAGGCATGATCATGTTGGTTGCATTTAATTTTAACTACGTGTTCTAAAAGGGTCTCTAAAATAAAATTGAAAAAAAAACCCATTCACTTTTAAAATACTGAGGTTTTGTTGCCTGTTTATAGAGGAGGTTACAAAAAAAAAGAAAAAGGATCTTACATGTATCACTACACTGAAGCAATTGCCTTCAGAATACTTAGCATAGACTTAAATTTGAGTCTTGTAACATTCTGAGGAACATTTATGATGGGAGGGTTGCAGATGTTTATGGCAATTTAAGGAGGTACAAATCTCAAACATATATCAGTAGATTATGAATTCAGCAGTGGTGATTGGTAGCACTTTATAATCTGCAAATTGATTTGCTAAAGTCTACCCTATAATAGAGGAAAGTGTAATGTCAGATGTAGCAAATTGCAATTTTGGGGCATATGTTAATAGTATGCAGTTTCAATCCCTCATTAAAACAAAACAAAACAGCTAAAATTATGGTCTTTTAAAAAAAATAATTATGTTGTGTATGCATGTGTATGTATTTAAACTATGTTATTTACCTGAATATTCTGTCTACTTAACTTTGGAGTTCCCCAAATTTTCTAAAGACCAGTTAGAAACAAAATGAGATCTTAAAATATTTTATCATGAGCATCTGGATTCCGTTCCTTTGTGTGTAATATTTTAAGTTACCATCATCTCTCACCGTCTAGGGCCTTTTATTTATACGTGCTTCAATCTGATACTAGGCGTATGCAGGCTTATTCAAATGTGTGCCACTCACAGCCTGCAGTGCCTACGACATTGCAGGAGTTTCTTAAAGTCATTTAGACTCTCCATCCTTGGGTTTATACGACACATTTGTTACTTCAGTAATTCAGTAAGAATAGTCCTCAGTACCTCAGGAGGAGCAAAGTTTCTTATGCTTAGAGATGTTAATATTTAGAAGCTTTGGAAGGTTAGAAATACTTCAAAGGAGACAAGCATTCTCCTTAAAAAGCTAGAATATTTCCATATTTACTTTATAAACATGTTCATGGTTGATAGATAAGTCAGTTTTGGGTCACAAAAAGGGGTTGTGCTGCACACTTCTGCATTTGGAATTATCCTCAACATAGTAAGCTTTCAGGGTGACACGTAGATGGAACTTTTTTAGAGATACATCACTTTCTCGGGAAAGTATTGTGGAGTAGAAAAGATTTATAGAGCTGGAACCGTATTATACGGAGCTGTAGATCACTGCTGCTGACCAATGCGACCAGCTTTTTTTTTCCCTTTTTGCAAATATTCACCAAATGTCCTTTGTCTTGTCTTTCCTTTTTGAAGTAACAATTCAATTAGTTTTTTTGGTCTGAAAAATCAGATCATTCCCTGTTCTACATCATTTTTCTTGATTTTTGTTCCTAATCTCATACCATAAACAAATGTTTTTGTTTGTCTGTGTTTGTCAGGAATGACAGATTTAACAGCAAAGCATAAATGTAGATAGGTAGTTAAAAATCCAGTACAGTAAATCACTGCTTTTACCATGTGTTTGTGAAGGGTTATGATTAAAAATGGAACCTGAGTGAGGTAGATAAAAGAAATCCAATAATGTTATTTTAGGAGGATAGTGTTGTAACGTTCAGAATTGTAATCATTATAAAGAGCTTTTTTTTTCTCTTTTTTTAAACTATCACTTCTGGGACACATGTGCGGAATGTGCACGTTTGTTACATAGGTATAGACGTGCCATGGTGGATAGCTGCACCCATCAACCCGTCACCTCCATTAGGTATTTCTCCTAATGCTCTCCCTCCCATAACCCCCACCCCTGACAGGCCCCAGTGTGTGATGTCCCCTCCCTGTGTCCACGTGTTCTAATTGTTCAACTCCCACTTAGGAGTGAGAACACGCGGTGTTTGGTTTTCTGTAAAGAACATTTTTAAAAGGAAAACGGATACTATAGTTATTACTACTGAATGTATTTAGAAGTTCTAATAAGTTCATATTATGAATGTAATACTGCCTTTTGCATGAAGCACCTAGTGGGTAATTATAAAACTCATTGCGACCTAATTGATGAAATAGGTAGAGTGACAATTTCCACTTGTTGATGAACGTTACACATGAACTATCACATGTCGAAACAGCAGAAACAAACTCTTTTTTTTTTTCTTTTTTTGTTATTTGGTTGCAAGATGGTTTGTTTGCCTTTTTCTTTTAATTATTATTATACTTTAGGTTTTAGGGTCCATGTGCACAACGTGCAGGTTTGTTACATATGTATCCATGTGCCGTGTTGTTTTGCTGCACCCATTAACTGGTCATTTAACATTAGGTATATCTCCTAATGCTGTCCCTCCCCCCACCCCACAACAGTCCCCGGAGTGTGATGTTCCCCTTCCTGTGTCCATGTGTTCTCATTGTTCAATTCCCACCTATGAGTGAGAACATGGGGTGTTTGGTTTTTTGTCCTTGTGATAGTTTACTGAGAATGATGGTTTCCAGCTTCATCCATGTCCCTACAAAGGACATGAACTCATCCTTTTTTATGGCTGCATAGTATTCCATGGTGTATATGTGCCACATTTTCTTAATCCAGTCTATCATTGTTGGACGTTTGGGTTGGTTCGAAGTCTTTGCTATTGTGAATAGTGCCTCAGTAAACATACGTGTGCATATGTCTTTCTAGCAGCATGATTTATAATCCTTTGGGTATATGCCCAGTAATGGGATGGCTGGGTCAAATGGTATTTCTAGTTCTAGATCCCTGAGAAATGGCCACACTGACTTCCACAATGGTTGAACTAGTTTACAGTCCCACCAACAGTGTAAAAGTCTTCCTATTTCTCCACATCCTCTCCAGCACCTGTTGTTTCCTGACTTTTTAATGATGGCCATTCTAACTGGTGTGAGATGGTATCTCACTGTGGTTTTGATTTGCATTTCTCTGATGGCCAGTGATGATGAGCATTTTTTCATGTGTTTTTTGGCTGCATATATGTCTTCTTTTGAGAAGTGTCTGTTCATGTCCTTCACCCACTTTTTGATGGGGTTGTTTTTTTCTTGTAAATTTGTTTGAGTTCATTGTAGATTCTGGATATTAGCCCTTTGTCAGATGAATAGGTTGTGAATATTTTCTCCCATTCTGTAGGTTGCCTGTTCACTCTGATGGTGGTTTCTTTTGCTGTGCAGAAGCTCTTGAGTTTAATTAGATCCCATTTGTCAATTTTGGCTTTTGTTGCCATTGCTTTTGGTGTTTTAGACATGAAGTCCTTGCCCACGCCTATTTCCTGAATGGTATTGCCTAGGTTTTCTTCTAGGGTTTTTATGGTTTTAGGTCTAACATGTAAGTCTTTAATCCATCTTGAATTAGTTTTTGTATAAGGTGTAAAGAAGGGATCCAGTTTCAGCTTTCTACATATGGCTAGCCAGTTTTCCCAGCACCATTTATTAAATAGGGAATCCTTTCCCCATTGCTTGTTTTTGTCAGGTTTGTCAAAGATCAGATGGTTGTAGATGTGTGGTGTTATTTCTGAGGGCTCTGTTCTGTTCCATTGGTCTATATCTCTGTTTTGGTACCAGAGAAATTCTTTTATATATTTTTAAGACATTATCACATCAAGGTATTTTGGTGTGATTTCCAACAGAATCGGCTAGAAAATGTTTTTTTTTAAAAAAGACAATGTGATTTGAGTATTTGGTTATCATCACTGACCATAACTATAAATCATTTCCATTCTCTTATAAACCAAAAACTACCTGTGGGAAAATTATTAGCAATCACATCTATGCTGAATGTTCATTCTTATGTAAATTAAAAAGCATTTTCACACAGAGACCTGATTTTTGTGTACATCAGATACAGAATAAAATCTAATATGGGTATTGTATTAATAATCCCATGTGGTGAAGGAACGATTAAGTATATCTGTAACCATAATCTTGAGAAATATTTTACCTTTTAGTAAATAATAAAACCCAACTGCTGTTGCAGCTCTCTGAGGTTTATAAAATTATGCTAGGGTTAGTTGTTTTAATCAGCACAGGACATTTTCGCCCCAGATCTGTTGTCTTCCGGGAAAACATTGGCTTCCACAGAAGGTGGTCGTTTTGAAGGCTGGCAGAGATTTCTGCTGGTGACTGTCACCGAGGATTTTCATCCCTAACAATGGGAAGTGTAAATATAATCTGATTGCTGTGGCTAATTTGGGTCCCTTTACAACTGTAAATAACTAGTCCAAGGTTTTTGCTTAAGGTGTCACACCAATGTTACAACTCTTTTGAATTTTTTCAAGTCAGGAATAGACATCTCCTTCTTACTGCTGTGTGAAAGATAATTAATAGATCTTGTCTGTGACTCTTAACTTGGAAAAATGATTTGTTATGGGCAGAGAAATAACAGAGAATAAGAAATCTCAAACTTCGCCATCTCATGATCATCCCTGTTCCCACCGTGGAATTTGATTTAATGTTCTTCCACCTTGGACAGCGGTCAGTGTTTCAACATTAGAAATTCTAGAAGCATGTTCTTGCTACAGTTTCACCCCAAGGACAAGATTATTGCAAAACTCCACTCGATTTGAGGATTTTATTTTCCCTGGTATGATTTGCAGCCACCTGGAAAATGCCATGTTTATTTATGTTATTCTTCTTTATAAAGATTGCGAAAAATCAATGTCAAGGTGAATTCACATGTGCAAATTCTCAGCAACAAGTTAATTTCATGTCAAAGTTTAAAAAAAAGTTATCATTCCTAAAACCAATTTTAGAAGCTGGAATTGTTTTACTGAGTAAATTCAGGTAAAGTGCATGCTTCCTTTGAACACCTGCATCCTGCATCTCATGGTCAGCAACCAAGTTAATAATTAGGAAACGCATCGCATTTCTGCTGAGTTGTTTGAACTCTCTATGTTTAAGTATAGTGTCATTATTCAGATTGGGTTTTTCTTTTTTTTGGTAAGATGTATTTTTTACTTTTAAAGGAAGCTTTGGTCATTGTTTACTCTGTAACTAAACGTGGATACAGATATAAAATATTGCTTGCCTGTATTTTCTGTATTTGACCAGGAGTTATTAACAGAGTTGTTTGATAGCAGAGACGTGTTCTGTTGAAATTTGTGAAAAAAAACATATTTTATCTAGATGAACCTGTTTACCAAATACTTTTTGGATATACAGCTGGAAGCACCAGAAATTTCCCTCCTGGAGAAAGTAAAGTCACACTTTTTAATTGTATTAGTTCTGTGCAGCTGCTGTAACAAATTACCTCTAATGGCTTGGTGGCTAAAACCCCAGAAATCCATTGTCTTATAATTATGTAGCTTAGAAATTCAACAAGGGTCTCAGTGGGCTGAAATCGAGGTATCAGCAGGACTGAGTTCCTTTCTGGAGGTTCTACAGGGTCTATTTCCTTTCTTTTTCTATCCGGCAGGGGCCACCGGCATTCCTGTGGTCCCACAGCATCCTCAAAGCCAGCAACACTGCTCTCTCTCTTTCTTCCTTCCATAGTCACATCTCCCTCTGACTCTCGCTCTTCAGCTTCTCTTTCCCATTTTAGAGACCATTCTGATGTCACTGGGCTTCCTGGGATGACTCTAAATAATCTACCTATTTTGAGGCCAACTGGCTAGCAACCTTAACTTTCCCTGTGACATGTAACCTAACATATTCACAGGTGTACAGAGATTAGAATGCGGACGTTCTTGGGGGATATGGCCTAGTTCTGCCCACCACAAAGATGGAGCCAACTTTTAAAACAATCTTTGAAAGGCATAACTGACTTTTGGGTGCAACAGTAAAATTTAAATATTAATAAGATAATCAAAACAGCACGTCTAAAATAATTTGTTTTAAAAGTTAACTTACAAATTTCAATTGAAACATAATTTTTTATCAGAAATCCTAGCAGAGTTATATGCTGTCCGACTACTTCACTAATGTGATCCCCAAACAATTACAGGTGTACGAGTCACTGTAGTTTTACAACATTAGCAAAACATTGTACCAGGTTTTGTCAGTCACAAAACGCGAAATTTCAAATCCAAGTTTCTCCCTCCTTCATTGATATGAAGTGAAGTCAACACTCAATCTTACCTGGCATTCTTCTTACTTGGGATTAGCAACATATGCTTATATGAGGGTTATAGGCCTGTGTTCTAGATGCAAAGGAAATTGGGTTTGTGCTTTCATCTTAGAGACGAATTTATAAGGTGAAATTTTCCCAGACACAGGCATAGTATTCAAAGAAGTGCAGATCAAAAAGCATGAACAGTGTTAGCTATAGGGCTGTCAGAACGGAATCGTTGCTTGACCCTAGCAAATCATAGCTTTGTTCTGTTTTCCCCCAGATAATGGTGAGAAATCACAGAAAACATTGGGGGAGATTTCAAAATTGTTAAAATCATATATGTTGGAGTTAATATAGGAGAAAATTACGCCTACTGATACTAATATTTGTCTATGTCATTTTTAACAATCAGAGTTCATTTAAGTGATTTTCTATTCATAAGTTAGAAATCTATTACTGTAAGTTCTTGATTAAGCTTATTAGATGCATTCATTCTAAAAGCCTGGTTACATTTTGTCACATATCAGCTCATTTAAACAACTGGCACTCAAATACTTAACCTAAGTTTATGCAAGGTAACACTAACTATAGCCTTTAAAGAGGGAATGAGTCACCATACTTGGCAGCTATGCAAAAGTTTTGCATTGTTAATCATGAGCGTAATGTAATGTGGCAGAGGGCATGGGGCCTTTTGAGTTACTGGGCGAAGTCTAAAAATAGCTGCCGTTCACTGAGTCCAGACCATAGACGTTGCTCTGAGAATTTTTTTATGCTGCCCTCCTCCCTTTTTTTTTTTTTTTTGAGACTGAGTCTCGCTCTGTCGCCCAGGCTGGAGTGCAGTGGCACAATCTTGGCTCACTGCAAACTCCACCTCCTGGGTTCCCGCCATTCTCCTGCCTCAGCCTCTGAGTAGCTGGGACTACAGGCGCCACCACCATGCCAAGCTAATTTTTTTGTATTTTTAGTAGAGATGGGGTTTCACCGTGGTCTCGATCTCCTCACCTCGTGATCCGCCCGCCTCGGCCTCCCAAAGTGCTGGGATTACAAGCGTGAGCCACCGCGCCCAGCCAAATCTGTAGTCTTACACCAATTTATAACTTAGAATGGATAATGCAAATGAATACTCAAACTTATTTAATTATTTGATAATATTTTATATAAGTTAACTGCTTTAGTTGTACAAAATATTAAATTACGAAACCAAATATTTTTTATAATGAACCATTTTCTTAAGAATAATACAATAGACATAAGACTAATAAGACTTTGCAAAAATTGAGATGTTTATTGAACATTTTTCAAATTAGCAAGAATAAATTTAAGAGAAAACTTTATTTTAAGGATATTAGAATCCACAGAGAAGAAAGGAATAGAGAAATATGATTTAGTCTGCCAATTTTATATGTGAAAAAACAGGCTCACCTATGTTAAGGAATGCAGTCAGTTAGACTGACAAAGAAATGAAATTAGAAATTAGGTTTTCAGACATTTATCTTAGTGGTACTTTATAATAAGTTCTTTTCTGTTCTCTTTAAAATTTCATGTTTATTGTTTTAAGAATTTCAGAAATAATATATAAATATTAAAAGATAATTAAGCTGATAGATATAATCAATCAAGTTAGCTTAGAATGCATCAGAATCTTTTGGAATCCGGGTGTTATCTTCTTGGCTGCGTGTTTGAAGCCAGCAATTTCTTTTCAATTGTCTTTTTGCCTTAATGTGAATTCTTTATTAGCTCTTTCGAAACAAAGACACTTTCCATGGACAAATACGAGTCTCCAGCTCGATGACTGTAGGGTGCCTGAGGTTGTGTGGCTGACACAGGAAGCCCGAGGCAATAGCTGAGCAAAGTGGTTCAGGTTGTGAATTCTGGAGTCGGCTTTTTTGGTTTGAATCCCAGATTTGACACAAATCAGAAATGTGATCACAGGCCAGTTATCTGATTTTTCTAAGCCCCAGTTCCCTTCAGTTAAAAATGGGGATAATAAAGAATACAACACAGCTCACATCTGTTGTATGATTAATTATTGTATATCAAGATCAAAGGAGGACAATATCTGCATAATAATCAGCAAATAACAGCTATTGTGTATACTAGTAACAGGGACTAAGAGGAATCTTTCTGAACAAATGTTTGGAAAACATGGTAGAGATTGGCAGCCAAATTTAGTCAAATAGTTTACAGAATTCCTGCGATTCACTGCTTTTCTTTACAATAGATACCAGAGCCTTGGAAATGTTTAAAAAAAAAAAAACTATTGTTTACCTGAAGATCAATAAATATATCAGGCTCCGCACAATTAAGTAGAAAAAGAATCTTTTTTATATTATTATTATCCTGTAGCATTTATCTGTACTTGGTGTCATATCAAAAACGTTTCCGAGAGGGCCTGGTTTCTGCCAATTACGAAGTAGGAACTGTATTTATTTTGTAAACTTTCACCAATGCTCTAGTTACCAATGTTTATTTTTGCCTTCTAGTCTTGTCATATGAGAAATCTCACTGAAAACTACAATACCCTCTAGTGTACATGATTGCATATAGTTTAAACATTAATGTTGTTTTAGGATTTTTATGCAAAGCAGTAAAAGTTTGAGGTTAAGCCCTAAAATATCATTTTATTCATTTATCTGGCAAACTTACTGAACATGTAATATGTGATAGATAGTAATTTAGCTGCTGGATATATAGCAGTGAACGACGGGTAAAAATTTGTGTTCTCTTAAAATCTAAAGGGGTAAGACAATTATCAAAGAAAATATTTAAAACTCTTAATATGTCGTGTATTGGTGAGTGCTAAGGAGAAGAAGTACACATGGAGGGTGGAGGGTTACAAGGTCAGGAAAGACTTCATTAAGCAGGTGAAATGTGAGCAAAGACACAAATGAAAAGAGAAGGCAAGCCATGCAGAATGGCCTAGTTGTTAAGAGCACAGACTTTGCAGGTAGAGAGGCGTGCAGGTGTCTGGTGTGTTTGAGGGAGGGTAAGGAGTTCTGTCTGACTGGGCTGTAGTCAGCTAAAGGACAGTGAGAGCAGAAGGAGACAGCGGGGTAATGGAGCCAAATTACATAGTTCCTTGTAGGCCTCCGTAACACCTCAGGCTTTTACTTTGAATGAGATGGAAAGCCACTGAGGAGTTTGTAACCAGCCATACCTTACGGTCTGGTTTAATACGAGAAACTGTCACTGTGGGTGCCATGGAGAAGGTGCCCTAAGGGTTCACAGTGTGTTCATTGGAAATGCTAAGCCTTCTACCTGTGTGCCAGACACTGTCACCTCTCACCTAATGCAGGAACATCATTCCCCCAACTTTTCCCTTTCTTCTGCATCATCAATTCTCCTCCTGCTAATTAATAATATTCTTCACATGCAAACATGCTACAATTATTCTTATTTTAAAATACCTTTCCATATTCTACAAATCTCTCAAGATACTGCCTCCTTTCTCTGACCCTCAGAGCAAAACTCCATGCACCCATTATACCCAAATCCTTTCATCTTGGTTTTTAAAGCTTCCACCCCAATCTGCCTTCTCCTTTTCTACTGTCCAAAATTTGTTGTTGCCAAGGATAACATTGATCTCCATATTCTTCAACTTTTAGTCCTTTTCACAAAATTTGACACAGGTAATCTTCGACTTCTCCTTGAAACATGTTTGTCACCTGGGTTCCAGGTCACAGTATTGTCAGTTCTATTCACCATGTTATAGCTGCTGCTTCCTGCGTTCCTTCGTTCACCACCATCTTCCTGATTTCTCAGTTACAGCACAGAAGGGATGATTCTGGCATTTATTTACTTTATTTAAATGCATTTTCTTTTTTACCTCAGATGGTGTCATGCTTTAACTCCTATGCATATACTGCCGATTTTCAAGTTTATAATCCCCAGCCTTCATTGTGCTGTAGAACTGTGGAATTGTACATTGAGCCACCTAGTTGATATTACTTCTTGAAATCTAATAAGTAACTCAAGGTTATTATTTGCAAAATTGACCCTCTGATTTTCTCCCTAAACCTGGTTCTGCCGCAACTTGGCCAGCTCAATAAATGACAGTTTTATTCTTCGATAATTTAAACCAAACTCTATGAAGTTATCCTTACCTGCTATTTCTAGTTTTCCCAGATTCAATCCATCAGGAAATCCTGCAAGTCTACTTTTAAACTGAATGCCTGTTGAGGTAATTTGCACAGACACTACTTGGTATAAACCACCATCAGCTCTCAATGGAATATTGCCTTAGTTTCCTGTTTGCGTCTAGAGCTGATGAAGCCGGACAGCAGGCTGATGGCTAGTTTTTTTTTTTTTTCCTGAAAGAAATAAATTATTGTAATTTGGTGGGTCTTAAATAACTGACTTAGAAATTATGTAATCTCATTAAAAATACATACACTATTTTTTAATGACAATTAGAAACATCCTAAACTTTATTTAGTAAAGTCTTGACAAGTTCTTTCTGTGTGAGTTTTAATGGTGAAATCTTGTTCAAGAACAAAGAACACGTTCGGACGTGTTAGGTAAGGGAAGGTCTAAGATAAACTCAGAGAGAAGAGGCCTATTGCTTTATTAGAATTTGTGATTCTTTGAGAGTCTTAATGTCACAAAAACAAGTATAAAAAGAAACCATAGAAATACCTCATTAGCCATCTAGTTTTTAATATGCTGTCTAACCAAGGGTTGCATTTCTTGAGTCAAAGGTAGCATTTTATGATTCATAATTTCTACCATTGCTAAAATTTTAAATTTGGTCTTAACATTTGATTGGTTCTCTTTCATAATTGCAATTTCAAGGCCTATAGTTTGTCTGGGTTGATAATTATTCAGATGAATGATTTATCCATTTAGATAAATATCAACTGGTTCTAATAATTTGCAGTTACTCTTTATGTCAGGTTGCTTAATCATAAATGCTTTCTTAAGACCTCCTCTTTGTCAAAACTGTTCTTTAGATTCCCATAAAACACTTCTGGAGTTAGAATTTTCCCCATCATTTCTAAAGATAAATGGAAGAACTCAGAAATTAATTTGACCTCTTTGCTGCCTTGCCATCCTACTTAATTACTACAGAGTTAACTATAAAAGCTATTATTTCATCAGTAACTATCTAATTTATAATATCCTATACTGAGTATAAAATGTATGAACTGGTTGGGTTATCTGGCTTTATGTTACATAATTGCCCGTTCAAATTTTTATTTCAACCTGGTTTATGTGCTTTGCGACATTTTGGATATATTCGTATTTTTAGGTATTTCTCGTTTTAGTAGAGACTGATGTTCTTAAATACAAGCTTTTACTTTGATTTCTATCAGCATTGTGAGAATTTGCTCATTTTCTAATCGGACTTTTTCAGGTCATAGAAAAATTAAGGAATGATATTGTCATTTAAATTCACTAAGAGAGTTGGAAAACACCAGCAGTGATTTACAAGTTAAGGAAAGTAAACAGATGCTTTAAAAATATATATTTTTTAATGATTATAATATTATTATTAATTGAAAGCTGATTTTCAGGAATGGAAACAAATGTTGATTTGTGGGTTCTTAATGTCAAGCTAACACCTGTTTCTGGTAGTTTAATTTACTTTGGTCCACTCTCTTCTTCATGTAAGAGTAAAAAGTGTTTTGTGGAACACACTTCAGTACCAAGAAAAGCTTGTTAATAGCTGTTCTACAGTATATATTCTCAAATCCATGTCATGCCACATCTTTTCATACATTGTAAGTCAGTGGTTTAGGACATAAAAAAATGATGTTTCTCAAAACACTTGTTATTTACTCACACATACTGTGTTCTAGCATTCTAGAAGTGTCTTGGTAGATTTAAAGATTGGTTTGCTCTGTCACACTATAATCTAACAAAGTTTTCTTTGGCTTTTAAATCTAATCTCTGAGGCTGGATAGTAGACTTTCTTTCCCCCGCAAAAAAAATTTCGTTGGATTTTTTTTCCTTGAGGCATATCAAATTCTTATTTCCTTTAGGTTATAAAGAAATAGAGATTCAAAACATTGTGTTGAAACTTTTTCATATTTTACCCCCTATTTTGTGGAGAAATGTTTCAAAAAGTAGCCAATGCTATATTTCTTAGTTGTATTTTATTTTTATTTTTACTTCATATTATGTTGAATATAAAATAAAACTTGAGAGATGCATTTACCAGTTTATTCAATAAGGCCTTTTCTTTATATATACTTCTAGATAAATTTTAGCAGGAAGGTCAGAAACTTGTACTAAATTAGAGCTTAGTTTTTTTGTTTTGTTTTTTTAAGACCTACAAACTCCTCTTGTATCAGCACACTTCATATTATGGCTTAAGCTGTTATCAGAAATACTATTTCTTAATATCATATATTATTCTTTAAAGCGCAACAATTTAATACAACTATATTTATTAAGACCCTCACAGATCAAGAGCTGAGGGTGTTTATAAATGAAACATAAAAGATGACAGACATAGGGCCAGTGGTCTCGAGTAATGTCCATGAAACCCCAGTGCAGGAATGCAGGCAGGCCTCAGAGGCAGTAAAGTTATACTAAGAAGTAGAAAGTTGACAATTGTTTCTCTACCTATTCAGACCTCTGTTTCCTCATTTGTCAAATGAAATCAATAATAGAAAGTACCTCCCAGGACAAACGATGGGATGGATATAAAGCATTCTCACACTTTGGCACATAATAATTTTTCAGTGTTCCACAAGAAACCTTTATTTTGTTTTATCTTATTTTGTCCCTATTCTTTCCCCAGTCACTTGAAATGTTGGAAGGAAGGTGAGTGGACTGATCTGCTTACTGCTCTTGACTGCTCTTGTGTTGTGGCTGAAATTTGTAGGGGAGGCTGCTCTCCATAATTAAGTCTAGTATCATTGTTTCATACGTGTGCTTTTAATATTTTTAAAACATTTATTTAAAAACTTAAGCCTAACTGATTTGTGAACTTCTCAGAATGAGTATTCTTCTTAAAATATTAAATTAATAAGAAAATTAAGCACAATATAAGGAAGACAGTTATATAAAAACTGAACAGTAAGTTAAATTGGAGTGTAGTCCAAGGCACTTGGGATGCTAGAGC
This sequence comes from Symphalangus syndactylus, assembly GCF_028878055.3. Lineage (NCBI taxonomy): Eukaryota > Metazoa > Chordata > Mammalia > Primates > Hylobatidae > Symphalangus > Symphalangus syndactylus. Next base: position 1,328,734 of record NC_072423.2, on the reverse strand, counting down.
TGTTATAAGTGAGCTTTCAATTTATGTCAAGAGTCCTGGTAGATAGAAGATTAAGAGTCTTTGTATCTTACCATCTTATAAAGTAAGTTATACGGGTTCAACTAGAGAGATAAGCAGTGTCCTGACAAACGTGAATACGGGTTCCCTTTTAAAAACGTTTCTAATAAAGGCATTGCGTTGAGCTTGCCTCCAATGTGGCATCTCGGTGGAGACATGAAGCTGAGGCTCCAGGTCCGTGGAGGTCATTTCTCACTCTTCAGTTCCATCAGATGATACGCCAGGGGTTAGGAGAAGCTGCACCCCATCTCACATTTCAACTCTGCTGCAATGAGAAGGAAATAAGTCAAGGAAAATGCCTCACTTCGTTAAGGCAGGGGCAAGAGAGAAGAAGAGCACCATGGTTTGTTCATGATTTAAAAATATTCAGCCAGATGGCCCACAAGTAAATGTGGCCCAATTAATTGGTAATGTGTAATCAGATTAGCATTTCTTGCCTTCTTAGAGGAGTATGAAATGGGCAAAGAGATGGACAGAGGTGCCAAACATATCTTCTTCCTTAATTTCTCATGAGGAAAAAGATGATGAGTAAAAAGGAAGGAATTAAATGAAGTTAAACTGATATTAAGTGAGATGTATCAATGTGTTAGGTTAAATACTTGTCATTAATCTGGAGGAATTAGTATAAAGTAAAATATAAGACTGTTCATAGTAAAATAGTCAATAAAATGAATATAAACGCAGATAGCCCACATATGCTAGTTTTTTAATGAAAAAGTTCTCTTTCAGATATGGCCCTTCACAATATATGTAAAGAAGACACAAAATAAATTGATCAAAAAATGGTAAAGTAACATGTCAGATTATTTTTGAAAGATGTTCCTTTAAGCAAAAGTTAATGAAATGATGGTAGTTGCATATAAAGAAAGAAATATGTGACAATAGGGTCTTTCATATTCACTAGAAACATACTTGGCGATGAGACTTAACCCATTAGGCATGAATACGAACAGAAATGGAAGACATTCAGACACAAGTGATCATTTGTGAGACATGAGCTTGGTCGTATTTATCCTGCTGAGTTCTTTGTTGAAACGACATTGCTTCCCCACATGATCTTTCCCACAGCCCGTCTGAATTGTGCTGTGTGGAGCCGTGTCACCCAGGCTTTCTGTGCCAGGGCCACCGTGTGATGGCTCATCCAGTATCTACTATCCACTAGCCAGTAACTTCCAAGGCTGAGAGTGGCCAGGGGAGGAAGAAAGATTATGTCCTTATTACCAGGAAAGCAAGGTACACTGGTGATATCTACAGCCTGAATGTGACCAAATGCAGAGTGGGAATCTCTGACATCATTCCACATCTAGGAGTTCCTATACGTTGTTCCTCTGTCTTTGCCTCCCGTCTGGAGTTAAATGAGGGATATTTTAAAAAATGTTCCCCTGAAGACTTTTCCTATTTTTTGTTTTTTTTGCTAGTGTTCCTGTTTTCCATATAACAAGTATCAAAAAGCATAGATGTGCTATTTGCAAAACTAACTGAAAATTTCTTAGATTGAATTAAATGTAACATTTTACACCGTGTAGTGCCTTTTTAAACCAGGTATCGCATTCAAATCAGCGATTCGCTACAGTATCCCAGTAACGTAGACAAACAAACGAGCATCTAAAATCTGATCACATCTCTTCCTTAACGGCTCCCATGAGTCAATAGAAACAGCAAAACAGAAGGAAAAGGAACATCTATAAAGGCCGCCTTAGTGCCAAGAAATTTTTATCCATCATTATATTCAAGCATGGCAATAACACTGTGAGGCAATTGTCTTGTACTTACTTACAGAGCAGATAATAAAACAGGATCAGGAAGATACAGTAACTTTTCCTGGCTCTAAGTAACTAATTAATTGATGAAAAAGTTTGGGTTCAAATTCAGAGCTGTCCAATTCCATATTCTGTACTAATTCCAAATTCTTTATTACTTAAAATATTATTTTAGCAAATAGCTCAACGAAAACTTTTCACAGAGCAAAAAGGTTATTGCATTAATGCTCGCATGTACATTTGACCGATAATCTGTTGTCCTTTTATGTGACTGTAATTTTACCCACATTGAAATGTTTTTCCAATGTTGGTTATAGATGGGGTTTGAATGTCCTTTACTCTGCTGCGCCTCCCTTTGAGATCAACTGCATCCATTTGCTGGATGGTTAACTTAGGTTACGTAAATCTATAACTATGTATCAGAGTTTTTTTGGTCTGAATTGCTATCTCTCAATAAGTAACCCAGAAGAAAATTGCACTGGCCTTTCACCAGCACAACTGTTTTAGTCTTAAGACACCAGCAAATATATCCTCTGTTTCAGTGACCAATGAAAGGCCATATTAACTCACAGTTGGCTATGGCTGGCATTTTAGCATGATATAAAAAATGGAAATCATAAAGAATCCTATGGACATTTTGTACTATAGATATTATTTTTATAGAGGGTGGAGGTGCTTCATTTATGCATTCTAAGGAACAAAATTTAGCTAGTAATTAACAGTATTTAACCTGTGTAAAGTCTTTTATGCAAGCTGTAAAATTAATTTTGTTACAGAAATTGCATTACACTTAACAGCTGATGACCTATCTTACCACAGTAATGTATTTTTCATTAAAATGAAACATTGTGTTTCAGAAGCAGGAGCCAGGAATCAGGGGTTGAACTGGAAACGGCCACATGTGTTATATAGAATTGCTGTCTTCCAAAAGAGCATATAACCTGGCATTTCTCAGTTTATTACTGCATCAAGATGAGCAGATTTAAACTCTAATTAAAGAGATGCCATACATTGTCTTTTTACAACTTCGGTGACGTTAACTGTTGTCCTGTCGAACTATCCCTGGTAAATTATAACTGTTGTTTTGGTCTTTTATGTAAGCTCAGACGTCTAGGTTGGATTTATCGTGAAGTTGGAGTATTGCCTAGTATTTTCCTGTTTAATTCGGGCTCTACTTCCCTACTGTAATATTTTACTCCCTGGTAGTGCAAAGTGAATTTTGTTTCTTTTTATTTTAGTTGTTGTCGATTATCCCCTAAAACATAATTTTCAGTAGTACACAATAAATGCAGTGTGGATGGCAACTTCGGTAATTAATTGAGTCCATGAATGGAGTGATTATATTTTAAACGTTTCCCATAATGTGTAGAAAAGCAAAACAACATGAAACTAGGGATTGGGGAATTTGGAAATCTTATATAAATTTGATAATGTTTTAAAATCTTAATGAGGCCGGGTGAGGTGGCTTATGCCTGTAATCTCAGCACTTTGGGAGGCCGAGTGGGAGGATCATTTGAGGTCAGGAGTTCGAGACCAGCCTGGCCAACATGGCGAAACCCTGTCTCTACCAAAGATACAAAAATTAGCCATAAGTGGTGGTGGGCACCTGTAGTCCCAGGTACCCGGGAGGCTGAGGCAGGAGAATTGCTTGAACTCCAGAGATGGAGGTTGCAGTGAAGTGAGATCGTGCCACTGCACTCCAGCCTGGGTGACAAAGTGAGACTCCGTCTCAAAATAATAATAATAACAACAATAATAAATAAAATCGTAATGAATTTTCATTATAACGATTCTTCTTGAACAATATTTTTCCTATTATTATTTAAAAAAAGAAGTAATATACAAATGGGTAAGGAGGAAACACATGTGGGTATGACAAATTAAAATTTTAAGAAACGTTAGATGTAAAGACAAAAATGGATAATTAAACATTAAAATACCTTAGATTCTGAGTTGCAGTGGAAAAGTAGGAACAAAGTGGAGATAATCAGCAAAGTGAGTTGGAAGATCAAAGAACTGATTAAAGGAGTCTATTCCAATTCTAAGACAAACACTAGTTGCCAACTTCCATTGATAACCATTCCCCCTTTGCCACCAAAATCAAACAGAAGAGCGTAATTGCCTCATTTCTTAGAATGAAACTGCAATATAAATTTACTGCTAACAACCTGCTTTCCACCCCCTCTCTTCTTCCCAGAGAACTGCTTAATTTTTCAAAATTTCACAATACTGGAATATAATCTTCCTTTAGTGGCAATTAGAAGAGTGGAAAATCAATGCAACATTCGTATGACAGAGTTTGGTAGCGAGAGGATCGTAACAACCTGTGTTTTCGTTATTGGTTGTGAGGTAGGCCAGATTTTTTGTTAATGTTTCTGAGTTGAAATTCTTAAGTTGTTCCATTACTTAACCTATAACATTGTTTCATAGAAACAGATTTGGATGTATTTGGAGAATCTGAATCTGAGTCAACTTTTGCACAACTCAGTCCTAGTGTTGGATTTAGCAGTAAGCGATGTATTTATTTATGTATTTATTTACTTATTTATTTTTAACGACAGGGTCTTGTCCTGTCATCCCCAGGCTGGAGTGCAATAGCATGATCATAGTTCACTGCAGCCTTGACCTCCTAGGCTCAAGCAATCCTCCTGCTCAGCTTCCCAAGTAGCTAGGACTACAGACGCACACCACCTTGCCCAGCTAATTCTCATTCTTTTGTAGAGACAGAGTCTCCCTATGTTGCCCAGGCTGGTCTCAAACTCCTGAACGCAAGAGATCCTCCTTCCTTGGCCTCCTAAAGTGCTGGGATTATAGGTGTGAGCCACCATGCCTGGCCTCAGTAATAAGCTTTTAAAGAACAAAATCAAATTGTTCAATATCTTAACTAATGTAACATAATACTTTAAAAATTAGAAAAACAAAAAGCTTGCTATATGTAATTGGAGTAGATGATACATAATAAAATAACTTCAATGTTGAGTTTTTTGAGGGACCTCCATGCTTTTACTGGTTTACATCTCTACTAACAGTATGCAAGTGCCCCTTTCTCCTCATTCTCATCAAAATTCATTGTTGCCTTTGTTTTATTTTTGATAAAACCATTTTAATTGGGGTGAGATAACAAGATAACAGCTCATCGTAGTTTTGATTTGTATTTCTCTGATGACTAGTGCTGCTGAGCACATGGACGGAACTGGAAGACGCCACGTTAAGTGAAATGAGCTACGCACAGAAAGACCAGTATCTCCTGTTTTCACTCATATGTGGGAGCTAAAAAAACTGATCTTACAGAGATAGGAGAACAATGATTATAATAAACTGGGAAGGGTAGTGAAGAAACAAGTATTAAGAGGGGTTGGTTAATGAGTACAAATACGATTAGATGAAAGTAATAAAATCTAGTGTTCATTATCACAATAAGGTAACCACAGGTAACAATAATTTATTGCGTATTTCAAAGTAACTAGAAGAGTGAAGTTGGAGTGTTCCTAACACAATGAAACAATAAATGCTTGAGGTGATGAATATCCCAATAACCCTCTTGTGATCATTAAACATTGTATGTGTGTATCAAAATATCACATGTACTCCCATAAATATGTGCAATTATGATGTATCATTAAACATTGAAAATTTATTTAGTATTATTAGTTTTTTTTGTTTGTTTATTTGTTTTTTTTTTGTAGAGACAGAGTCTTGCTCTGTCACCCAAGCTGGAGTGCAGTGGCACAATCTGGGCTCACTGCAACCTCCGCCTCCCAGGTTCAAGCAGTTCTTCCATCTCAGCCTCCCAAGTAGCTGGGATTACAGGTGCATGCCGCCACGCCCGGCTAATTTCTTTTGTATTTTAGTGAAGACGGGACTTCACCGTGTTGCCCAGGCTGGTCTCGAAGTCCTGAGCTCAGGCAATCCGCCCGCCTTGGCCTCCCAGAGTGCCAGGTAAAATTTAGGATTTTAAATGAAGTAAAGTGTGACTAAGTAGGCAGAAATTACAAACAAGGGATGAACAACAACAAAAATGAAAGAAAGGAAAGAAAGAAAGAAAGAAATTTCTACAAAATCCTGAAAGATTGGCTTTACTAAAAATCTTGTAATTTGGAAAATGAGAGAAGAAAAATAGAACCAATGATATGCCTGATTGTTGCCCTCAAATATTTTATAGCAGGAATGCATAAGAATGAGATAACATCATTGGCCTTCACATAGATACAATATTTAAATGCTTTTCCCTTTTGTGTAGAAACATGACACACTGATTTCTCATGTTGAAGGCGAAATTAAATCTAGCCAAGTAGTGACCCGGCTCTCCGCCTGCCGTGGTTTAGTGAAGACCAGCAATTCTAGTCCGAGCTTAGAAGCCTCGGAGAGGATGCTGACGAAAGCACCGCTGCCTAACTCTCTGACCCAGGCTCAGTGCATACTGACCACCAGAAAAATCGGCTCTATTTGTGGCTTCAGCGCTTATTATTCCTGGTTGCTTTCAAATATCCTAACGTAGTGAGACCATGAAGACATTTATAATTCAGTCCTAAAGTAAAATTCAACCATGTTTTTTTCTACTGTTCCCAAAGACCAACTTGTGCAGGACTTCAGGTGGAAGAACTGGTGCCTGGATTATGTTGTAAAAAACAGTATTTTAGCCTGATGGTAGGAGGATAACACATTCTTTTTCGTTTCTGCAAAAGATGCTAATTTCTGCCATTGTTAAGTTTCAGATTCACTCTGTTTAATCAAAGAACCCCTAAATGGATCTGAGGAGTTGCTTACAAAGAATTTTTTGATCATGTATGTCTGCTCACTGTCTACTCAGTTGTCACATTTATAAATGAAAGCATTTTAAAATTAGATATCAGTCTTTATTTTCATCATTTTCACTTATTTCGGGAGCAAATTATCTGTTAAAATTTCTTTTTCAACCATCTACAACAGATCTAAATAGGCCAAGGATATGTAGTAAGATATATGACTCTTTATGCAAACAAAGAAGAGAAAATAGATCATCTTTTTCTTTGCGGCACTGGAATTACCATATTTAAAGCATTCTTCAAACTATTTTTAATCCTTGATTTTGCCAGTATGACATGCAATCTTACAATTGTTTGTCCTATTAGTATTCCTTTATAAAAATATTCTCTCATGCTAAAGAGACTGGCTTGTTAATGGAAAAAAATTCAACCAAGTGAAATTTATAGCTCCTCTTTTAAAAACACAGCTCTTTAAGGGCTTTGTGGCAAGAAATCAGGGGCATTAGCAACCACTTTCAAGTTACTTTAAGGGAAAATTCATGAGAATCATTGAAAATTAGTTTTATAATTTTTTTACAAAATTTTATATAGATACACATATATATACACATATACATATATGTGTATATATATATTCTATTCCATGTACAAACTACATTTTTAAGCAGGCATTACTTAGATGCTTACTAGATGGAAATTAACAATCTATGGTTCTAAAACGTAGATTTAGGTAGACTGATGTAGATACTTGAATTTTGCCCCAGCTCTACTTCCTAATAGATGTATGAATAGTCATGTAACTGAACCTATCTGAACCGATTTTCTCTGTAAATGGTGAAAATTATGCCTCAACAAAGGGATAGTGAAATGGGTAATATTTGATAATATGAATTTAGCTCAGCCTCACATAGTTAAGCAATCAATAAACAATAATAAAAATAATAAATAACTTGTTTTAATACTTCCCTATCTTTCAATACCTGGCATAGAATTGGATGAGAATGAAAAATTCACCTATGTCACCAAAGCAGACGTGAATTGAACACTTAGATATGTTTCACTTCACTCAGCTCCTGCAGAGAAATTTGCCATCAGAAAACAACCCATGTCTGAGGCTGCTGGATAAGAGCTTAAGGTCCCCTTTTCATAGATGTTCTCATTTCTCTCGAGCTGGATACCACACCTGTCCTTTAAAGGCCTGTAAGTAGCTAAACTATCATGGTTTTAAGTCTGTACAATTTCCCTTTGTCCTGTATATAGAATACAAAATGGCACATGAAAATACACACACACATACACACACACACACCAGAAAAACTGAAAGAAAAGATAAAGGAAAGCCTCAAGAGCAAAATACTCAGATGCAGAAGTGTAGACATGCATTTAAAATCTAACTTTATTTTGCTAATGAAAATAGAATCAAGCCACAGATTTTTGTGACTGGCAAAGGTAATTGAGCCCCCAACCGTTAATCTCCTTTCTTCACTCCAAGCTACTTGATTCATTCAACAAACATATTTACTATCTACAAGCTTCAGTCACTGAGCCATATGCCCAAATAAATGTCAATCAACGCCCTAAAGATAGACTGATGTAAAAGGTAAGAAATTTCAATCCACTGTGTTGCATACCATGACAAAGTAGGTATAAGAGATGATGTGACTACTCTTACTACCAGAAATTAGGGAAGACTCACCAGAGAAAGTCACATTTAAGATGAGTCCTTAAGGGTTTAGCAGAAATTTAATGGATTGAGAAGAGGAAAGTTCCTTTTCGATTTTTTTACAACTAAGTGTGTAAAGGCATAAAAAGTTATGCTATGTGCAGAGATCAATGGGAAGGGTAGATGAGGAGAGTATAGGATGCCGAGTGGGAAATGAGAAGCAGGAATAAGAGGGTAAACAACTGGCAGTTTCTTAAATAGAAGAGCTACATAATTGACTCTTATCTGTATACAAAATAACTCCTGTGTTCCCTGGAAAAGATTGTTTAGGAGAGAGTGACAAGTTAGCAGAGGCCAGTAAGAGTGGAGGGAGTGACAAGCCTTTTGTCTTTACCTCCTTCAAGTCTCTGCTCAAATATTGCCACTTTACAGAGATTGATTTGAATGACCTTTAAATAACAGTCGCTGCTACTCTCTTTCCTTATTTCCTATTTTATTTTTCTTTGAAAAAATCATTACAGGATTAGTTATGATTTTCCCATTAGTATGTCATTTTTTATATCTTTTGAGATAATTGCCATAGCCTCAGTGACCAGAATGTTGCCTGGGACGTAGTAGCTACTCAGTAAATATTTTGTGAATAAATCAATGATTTTTTTCAAAATGTGAGCTCATGAAGACCCGGCCCAAGGCGATCACCACGGGCATAGAGTAGAGAGTACAGACTTAAGAAGCTTTTCCAAATTAAATCAACCAAACGTATTTGGTGATGGAATATATGTAATGAGGGAGGAAAGATCAAAAAAGGAGGCGCTTCCTTCACAGTGTGGGAGATTGGATGAATTATGATGACATTCACCGAAATGAAATGTAATATGAACACCTTTGGGAAGGAGATCATAAATTCAGTAATCAGGGGTGTTAAACATCAGTTCTCTGTCAGTCAAAAGGGAATGGAATTGCAGGCCTGGGGCCCAGGAGAAAGCTCTGAGATTAAGGTAGGGATGTATAAATCATTAAAAATTGATAGCAGTAGAAGACACAAGTATAAAAGTCATATGAATAGTGAGCATAAGAATATAAATACTGCAAAGTTTAGAGCATTTGGAAAAATATTAAGGTCAGGAAATAAAACGATAATATTTTTAAAATGAGAGTTAAGGATGACAAAAATTCTATGATTCCGAAGTTGCACTGGGAGTCTTTGAGATTGGCCACTGTTCATCGGAGAACTAGATAAGTTTTTGTTTTTGTTTTGTTTTTTAGCAACAGCATGGGAAGGAAAAAAATACACTTTTTGCTAGACTAGTTTGTGATTTTTGCACTTTAAAGTGTAGAAACTTACTAAGCTTTTAGATTTCAGAAATATGTAGGTCAACATCTGAGTTTAGATTCATAGAGCACTTTTTGTCTTTCACCAGTTTCCTGATAGAACCAGCATCTGAAATGTTCCCTCCTGTCCCAAAAGTCTACACTTCCTATGGCTTCTTCTATGTACTTATTTCCCGTTTGAATGTCTTTCCTTTTATTCTATATGTTACAAAGCAGAAATAATTGAATAGCTTGTAGACTTTCTCAGGTGCACACCCTTTTCTCTCTCCTCTAAATTGGTCACCAAAATTCCATCATGGCAATGTCAACAATGATGGCAACATGACGGTTACCACAACTGCATGCTCATCAGGGAGGCATTGGAAAGCCTCACCCATTCATTGGTGAGCTTCTTCCAACTGACACCTGGGAAACGGCCACTTACCCGCTCTCAGTCTATTGTTTTTAATGGAACTGGGACTGCTGGATATTGTGTTGGGGAAAAAAATCCATGCAGAACCAATGATATGTAAGAATTAATGGAATTCCTAGAAAAAAGCAGACACTTTTGTGCTCTTTCGTGAGGGAATATGAGAAACAGCTGCTGCCATGTTGTAATCATAAAAGCAAACCTTAAGTATGAAGCCAAATATGTAGAAGAATGCAGATCTGAGAAACAAAGAAACAAAAAGAAAATAGTTATGTAAGCTCTTCATATGACTCATGTAGACTTTTTAGTCATATGAAGTAAGAAGTGGCTGTTCCTTAAGGTGGAGTTGCTTAGTCTTCTCCACAGCCACCAGAGTCCTAATTAGTCATTTATCATGTGCCATTAATTGTGCTACATATTTTATGAACATGATGTCATTATATCATTTAATTTTCAGCACAATTCTATGAGGCAGTTATTACTACTGTTTTACAGATAAGAAAGCTGAGGAACAGAAAGGATGAGGAATTTACTCAAAATTACACAGTTAATTGAGGCACAGTTAATTGATGCAGGAATTAAACCCTAACCTATTCTAAATCCCTCAATATTATTCCACCTGTCCTGACCCGAATTTGGCTACATATTAGGGTTTCCATTATAATATCTGGCGTGCGGTTTCCTCTAAAGTCTGTCCATACTAGTGCCCTGTCTCCATCTTCTCATGTCTGTAAATGGATTTTTAAATTATGGGGTTTACATTTCTTTTCTATCTACGTACACTGACAGAAGAATTACCACCTTACAGAATGAAATCACATTAATATGTCCTTGCTGCTCAAGAGGCAATTAGGGTATTCTCTGTGGACTCATCCAATCCTTGGACCACATCTTATTTTGTGAAACATATAGAAACCGAGCTTAATTAAATTAATAAAATAAAATGAAATACATAAATGTTCAGAATGTGTCTGAATTAGTACCCAACTACATTACTTAGGTAATATTTAGGCTTTTAAAAAAAAATTTATGAAAACTCATGTAACACCTGTGTGCTTGGAAATGCTGACTATTCTTGTGCTTAAAGCTTATCCATGATCTGCTTCAGAGTTTGTGTAACACAAACCCCCAGTTTACATACACACACACACACACACATATACCTATATGATATGTATGCATGGAAAATTGAGTATATGCATATAGAAACATATCATTAAGTGGATTTCTAAAGTTCTTAAGAATCATTGACAAACCAATTCATTCTCAAAGACACCTTTAACAAATGTTTGATTCTTATCTTACCTTAGTTAAGTATTATAGGAATGCTATGGAATTTTGACCTGATTTACAAAAGCTAATTTATCAGATATCAAGGAATCCCAGATTTTGTTTCTACTTTTAAAAAGGTAAACAAAAAATCACAAGCACTGCATATCTTTATCTTTTAAATGGAAGTAAATCTAGCAGGTATTTTTTAAAATAAAAAATATACATGAGACTTGCAGTTTTCATTACAGCATGTAAAGAGCTTAGCAGTCACCACTTCATTCTAACAACAAGTTAAAAGCTTATCAAATGAAAAACTAACAGTTCTTTTCAGATCCATCTAGTCGTCAGATCACAGAGCAAACTGTTGCCCCTGAAATCGGAGAGACACACAGGCAGATACAGAGATTCAAAACCTACTTGCACAGAAACCCGTCAGCAGTAACACCTGTGGGAACCAGTGCCAGAGTAGGGAAACCTGAACCATAATTGAGGAATTGCTGGAGGCCCACTGTGGACAACTCTGAGAATTAAAAGCTCCAAGGGAGCACGTCACAAAGGGCCCCCACACTTTTGTGAATTTGAGCTCTAAGAACTCTACCGGGTCCTCACAGTGAATATTGGATAAAAGTCTCTCAAGCTTCTGCAAGGGAGAGGGAGAAATGAACCGATTTGAAATACAAAAGGGCAACCGTTCTTAAAGACTTGTCTTCCAGAGAAACTATTTTATCAGGGACTGACCGTCTGGGGTATTGTCAAAGCCTAACTGACGTGAAGGAAGGAAAATATCCTGTGTATTAGTCTGTCCTCACGCAGCAAAAGGATATACTTGAGACTGAGTAATTTCTGAAGGAAAGGTGTTTAATTGACTCACAGTACTGCCTGGCTTCAGAAGCCTCAGGAAACTTACAATCATGGTGGAATCGGAGCAAACACATCCTTCTTCACGTGGTGGCAGCAAGAAGTGAGAGCGAAGGGGAGGAAAAGCCGCTTATAAAACCACCAGATGTCAGGAGAATTCACCCACCACCATGAGAACAGCATGGAGGTAACGGCCCCCAGGATTCCATCACCTCCCGCTAAGTCCCTCCTATGACCCGTGGGGACTATGGGAACTACAGTTCAGTATGAGATTTGGGTGGGGACACAGCCAAACCATATCACCCAACTTCAGCCACTGCTTGTCATCCTATGTCACCCAATGGGCAGAGGTTGTGGATGGGGCTGAGAAGCAGGTGAAATTCATAGTCCGAAGTCACAGGCTCAACAAAATACTAATAACTTCCTCTACTGCAACACCTTAGCAATCTACTAAAGGCCTGTTTGCTGCAGTTCTATTTACCCAGTACATCATGTCTTCCTTTCAACACAATATTACGAGGCATACTAAAATGTAATAAGCACAATTTGAAAACAAAGAACAATCATCAAAATCAGAGTCAGATAAGGCAAGAAAGTTGGAAGTATTAGACAAGAAATTTTTTATTTAGTAACTATGATCAATATGCTATGAGATTTAATAGAAAAAGTAAATAACTTGGAAGAACACATAGACAATGTGAACAGATGAAAATTATAAAAAAGAGTCAAAAAGAAGTGTTAGAGTTTAAAAACACTAACAGCAATGGCGAGTGCCTTTGATGCATCATTAACAGACTAGACGTGTATGAGAAAAGCCCCTCTGAGCTGGAGAATATGACTACAGAAACATCCACAATAGAAAAGAGAAGAGACAAATGATGAAATAAATCAGAATATAATATCCAAGAAATGGGAAACAACTAAAAACTATGCATAAAGGGAATACAAGAAGAAGAAAGAAAGAAGCAGGATTTGAAGCAATAATAACAGAGTTTCTCCCAAATTAATGACAGACACCAAACCACAGATCCAGAAAGCTCAGAGAACACCAAAGAGCATAAATGTCAGAAAACCTGCACGTAGGCATATTATACTCAAACTTCAGAAAAGGAAAGGCAAAGAAAAAGCCTAAAAAGATGCCAGATTTTTAAAATACCTATTTATAAAAGATAAAAGAAAAATATTATATCTGACTTCTTTTCAGAAGCAGTGTAAGCAAGAACAGAATGGGTTTAAATATTTAATGTCTTGGTAGAAATAAAACACTCTCCAAGCTAGAATTCTGTACCCTGCAAAATTATCCTCCAAAAGTGGAAGAGAAAGAAAGACACCCTCAAACATAAATTGAGAGAATGTTTGGTCAGTAGACCTGCCTTGCAAGAAATGTTAAAAAAAAAAGTTATGTAGAAAGAAGGAAAAGTATACAGGTTACAAAGTCATATCTACATAAAAAAGTGAATAGAATCAGAAAAGGAATAAGTGAAGATAAACCTTTTATTTTTGTTATTTTATCTAATAGTTGCTTCAAAATAATAATAGCAATAATGAATTAGATTGTTTACACTTCTGTTCATATATATGGCTATGTGTAAATAAAATGAGTGACACTAATGATACAAGAGACAGGAGTGAGTAATTAGGATTATTGTGTTATGAAGTTCACACACTACCCATGAGGCAGTAAAGCATTGTTTCAAAATGCATTTGGATTAGATGTAAAGGTATATTGCAACCTGTAGGGCAAGTAATTTTAATTGTAAGTAATATGGATGATATTAACACACTATAGACAAAGACTGTAAGAATGGATCAAGAAACTATAAGCAATTATATGTTATTTATAAAAAGTCTTATATCTAAAGACTCATAGATGAAAAGTAAAAAATAGGATGGTGAGAGATACACTATGCTAACACTAATCAAAAGAAAGCAGGAGTAGCTATATCAATTTCAGACAGAACAGACTTCAGAGCAAAGGAAGTTATCAGGGATAAAGAAAAATATTACATAATGATAAAGGGTCAATACTCCAAGAGCACATAAAAATCCTTAATGTGTATGCACCTAACATCAGAGTGTTATAACATGTGAGGCAAAAACTGATAGGACTGCAAGGAAAAATGCATAAATCCACTCATAATTAGAGACCTTAATACCCTGCCACCATAAGTGGACAAATCCAACAGGCAGAAAATTGGTAAGGACATGGATGTACAGCATTACCAAATCATTTGGATGAAACTGACATATAGACTACTTTATCTGACAATAGCGTATTACACAGTCTTTCAAGCTCACATAGAACATTCACCAAGATAGATTACATCTGAACAATAAAATCACACCTTAACAAATTAAAAAAGATAGAAACCATGCATTGTCTGCTATCAGACTACACTGGAATTACACTAGGTCGATCACAGAAAGACAGCTGGAAAAATCTCAAAATCCTGGAGGTTAAATAACACATTTCTAAATAACCCATGGGTCAAATAAAATATCTCAAGAGAAAGTAAAAATATATTTTGAACTGAATTTAAAAGAAAATACAGTTTATCAAAATTTGTGGGAGGCAACAAAAGCAATGCATGAGGGAAATTTATAGAATCGAATGCACATGTTAGGAAAGATGAAAGAACAAGCAACAATATAACCTTCCACATTAAGAAACTAGAAAAACAGAACAAATTAAATCCAAAGTAGGCAGAGAAAAGAAATAATAAAAATTAGTGGAGGAATCAATGAAACTAAAGACGGATTCAAATAATCAGTGAAACAAAAAACTGGTTATTTGAAAAGATCGGAGTGGAAGAGAGAGAGAATGAGAGAGACCACGCGAATTACCAATATCGGAAATGAAAAAGAGGACATCACTATAGATTTATGGACATTAAAAGGGTAGTAAAAGAATATTACGAACAAATCTGTGCTTCCAAATTGGGTAATCCAAATAAAATTGACCAATTCCTTAAAAGACACCATCTGTCAAATCTTCCACTGAAAGAAACAGAGTTATAATAGGCTTATATCCATTAAGGAAATTGACTTAATCAGTTACCAAACTAGAAACACCAGACCCAGATGAGTTCAGGGAGGAATTTTAGCAAACATTTATAAAATAAATTATGCCAATTCTCCACAGTCTCTTTTGGAAGGCAAAAACAAAGGAGATACTTTCAAACTCATTATTTGAGGCCAGCTTTACCCTAATAGAAAAACCAAAGGTATTATAAGAGAAGCAAACTACAAAACAATGTCTGTCAGGAAAATAGCTGCAGTAATACTCAAGAAAATATTAGCAAATTAAATTGAACATGCATAAAAAGAATTATACACCACAACCAAATTAGATTTATCGAGGCATGCAAGTCTGGTTAAATATTTAAAAATGAATTCATGTAACCCATCACATCAACAGACTGAAGAAGAAAAATTACATGATAATATTAATATATGAAGAAAAAACATTTGACAAAATCAAACACCCATTCACGATAAATTCTCAGTAAACTAGGAACACAGAACTTCTTCAAGTTGATAAAGGATATCTGGAAAAAGCTCTAAATCTACAGCTAATATCATACGTAACAGTGAGAAACTCAAAGCTTCCACGTTAAGATCAGGAAAAATGCAAGGAGATTCAATTCACCACTCTTCTCAAGATTGTACTGGAAGTTCGAGCTAATCAAATAAGAAAACAAAATTTTAAAATATAGAGTGGAAAGGAATAAAACGAACTTTCCTTGTTTGCAAATGACATGAATGTTGACATAAAAAAAATCCAAAAGAATTCTCAGAAAATCTCCTGGAATATTAGTGATTATAGAAAGGTATCAGAATATAAGGTTAATATACAAAACTCAGTTGCTTTTCTACATATTAGCAATGAACAAGCACAATTTGAAATTACAAACACACTAACATTTACATTAATATCCCTCAAAATCATATACTTAGGTATAAATCTAACAAAATATGTACAAAATCTATGTAAGGAACACAGCGAAACTCTCATGAAAGATATCAAAGAACTAGGCTGGGTGCGGTGGCTCATGCTTGTAATCCCAACACTTTGGGAGAGTGAGGCAGGCAGACCACCTGAGGTCAGGGGTTCGAGACCAGCCTGGCTGACATGGTGAAACTCCATCTCTACTAAGAATAGTGGCAGGCGCCTATAATCCCAGCTGCTCTGCAGGCTAAGGCAGGAAAATAGCTTGAATCTGAGAGATCATGCCACTGCACTCCAGCCTGGGTAACAGAGTGAGATCCTGTAAAAAAAAAAAAAAAAAAAAAAAAAAAAAAAAAAGCATATATTTCATGCTTTTGTATAAAAACCTCAAGATAGTCAAGATATCAGTTCTCCCAAAATTGATCTATAGTTTCAACACAATCCGAAATAATCTTAGCAAGTTATTCTATAGATATCAACAAACTGATTCTAACGTTTATACAGAGAAGCAAAAGAATCAGAATTGCCAATTTAATATTGAAGAAGAATAAAATTGGAGGAGTGATGCTATCAAACTTTGACTTACTATAAAGCTATTGTAATCAAATTAATGTGGTGTTGGTGAAAGAATAGACAAATAGATAAATAGAAAAGAATAGAGAGCCCAGAAATAGACCCACATAAATGGAGTTAACTGATCTTGATGAATGAGTGAAGGTAATACAGTGGAACAAATACAGTCTTCTCAGAAAATGGTGCAGTTTTCCATGTGCTACCAGTTGTGTTCCCAGGGAAAGAGAATGTCAGATGGATACTAACAAGAAGGATGTCTTTTATGGAATTCTCTTGGGATCAATACCTGGGAAAGTAGAGAGAAGCATGGTAGGACAAGGAGAGAAAGTGGGCTGGATGCAGCTTCAGCCTATGGGGACACTGGTAAAATAAAACTTCAGAGTTGTATAAAGGCTAAGTTCTAGTTGGAATGGGTAGACTTTGCCTTCATATCCGTCTATTGATCAGTCATTGGTTGCAGGCAGTTGAGGCCACCCTTAAAGAGGGCTGTGAGGCCGGGCGCGGTGGCTCACGCTTGTAATCCCAGCACTTTGGGAGGCCGAGGCGGGCGGATCACGAGGTCAGGAGATCGAGACCACGGTGAAACCCCGTCTCTACTAAAAAATACAAAAAATTAGCCGGGCGCGGTGGCGGGCGCCTGTAGTCTCAGCTACTCGGAGGCTGAGGCAGGAGAATGGCGTGAACCCGGGAGGCGGAGCTTGCAGTGAGCGGAGATTGCGCCACTGCACTCCAGCCCGGCCGACAGAGCGAGACTCTGTCTCAAAAAAAAAAAAAAAAAAAAAAAAAAGAGGGCTGTGATCACAGCACCCATCATACAATGTAACCTCATTCTGAGGATGTTCCTCACACCTCTATCATTCTTGCATCTTGATTGTTCATTACCAGGTCCTACTTTTCTACTTAATTTTAAAGTGTTGAAGTTCCTCATAATTTCTTTTCCCCACTCTTCATGCAATATACACTCAATGCAATCTCACCTACTCCCATTCTTTCCTTTAATAATGATAGACTGAAGGGACCCAAATTTATATCTGTACCAGATATTTCTTCTAGCTCTAGACATATATTTGCAAAACCTACTTGTAGAATTCTACTCACCATCTTCCCCCACTTCCTGTTCTTTCCCAAACAATCTTTCTTTTTTCTTGCTCCACAAACAGAAACTAGAATGATTTCTTTAAAAATACAAATGAGCTCAAGTTACCCTTCTGCTGAAACTTTTTGGTATCTTCCCAGTACCTTTCAGATAAGGTAAGAACATTCTTAAAATGACTCTTTCAAAGCTCTGCACATTCTGATCTACGTTTCTTCCTTAAGTTCCTCTCTAGGTTAATTTTACTTATTCATAGTTCCTCCTTGATCCCTGTCATTCGGTGAATCTTTCTTTATTTTTAAAGTATCTGTTTAAATGGCATTTCTTTAAAAACTCTTATTCATTGTCCAAAAGTACTTAAGGATTTTGTTCTATAATATCACTCTATCTTTGTGTTTATTCAAATGACAAAATTATTTACTTTATTCTTTTGTTTCATATATTTTTCTCCTGTTTGACCGTGAGTTTCAAGGGGGCAGGGCAATAGATTATCCGATTTTTTTTGTTTTTGGTCTATCCCCAGTGCCTAGAATAAGGCTTGATGCACAGAAAACATTTTATGTATGTATATGCTGAGAAAAGCAGTATGATTGAAGAATGCATAAATAGTGACTGGAAAATGAACATGCGAATCCCAGCACTTTGGGAGTCCGAGGAGGGCAGATCACGAGGTCAAGACTTTGAGACCAGCCCAGCCCACATGTGAAACCCCGTCTCTACTAAAAATACAAAAATTGGCCAGGCATGGTGGTGGACACCTGTAATCCCTGCTACTTGGGAGGCTGAGGCAGCAGAATCGCTTGAAGCCAGGAGGCAGAGGTTGCAGTGAGCCAAGATCGTGCCAGTGCACTCCAGCCTGGGCAACAGAGTTATACTCTGTCTAAAAAAAAAAAGAAAAAAGAAAATGTACATGCATAATTTAGCATGTGTTTCTACCACTGAACACAGTGTGGGCAACATAGGAATATATATCAGGATGATGCAGATGAGTAAATAATTCTGAATTATTTAATCGTCAGGATTTACAGCTAGGATTATTTTCAAAGGCTTATTAATATACAATGGAGATGGATGAGCATGTACTGCCTGAGGGGAGAAGAAAATCTCAATGAAAAATATGGAGTAGAAATCAGAAGACAACAAAGAAGATGGCAAGATAATTGCTTTTCCAGAGTAATACAAATGAACACACTGAAAAACAGGCATGGGTAAGTTCTCTATGGTAAAATGTCCAAATATATACTGGGAAGCAAATGGAAAGTTTTATCTTGACTTTCGAGGTGAATAGAGATCTACAGGGATAAATAATATTTTATAGCTGAGAAAAAACATGTGAAAAAGGGGAGAAATGGCCGGGCGCAGTGGCTCACGCCTGTAATCCCAGCACTTTGGGAGGCCGAGCGGGTGGATCACCTGACGTCAGGAGTTTGAGACCAGCCTGACCAACATGGAGAAACCCCGTCTCTACTAAAAACACGAAATTAGCTGGGCATGGTGGTGCATACCTGTAATCCCAGCTACTAGGGAAGCTGAGGCAGGGGAATCGCTTGAACCTGGGAGGCAGAGGATGTGGTGAGCGGAGATCGCGTCACTGAACTCCAGCCTGGGCAACAAGAGTGAAACTCCATTTCAAAAAAAAGAAAAACGGGAGAAACTTGCCCCA
Source organism: Symphalangus syndactylus (assembly GCF_028878055.3). Classification (NCBI taxonomy): domain Eukaryota; kingdom Metazoa; phylum Chordata; class Mammalia; order Primates; family Hylobatidae; genus Symphalangus; species Symphalangus syndactylus. Next base: position 1,309,360 of record NC_072423.2, on the reverse strand, counting down.
AATCATTTGGTTAAAAAGTTGCATATTTAAAATGTGAACCAGCCAGACGCGTTGGCTCACACCTGTAATATCAGCACTTTGGGAGGCCGAGGCAGGCAGATCACCTGAGGTCAGGAGTTTGAGACCAGCCTGGCCAACCTGGTGAAACCCCGTCTCTACTAAAAATACAAAAATTAACTGGGTGTGGTGGCACGTGCCTGTAATCCCAGCTACTTGGGAGGCTGAGGCAGGAGAATCACTTGAACCCGGGAGGCGGTGGTTGCAGTGAGCCGGGATTGCACCACTGCTCTCCAGCCTGGGCAACAGAGTGAGATCCTGCCTCAAAAATAAATAAATAAATAAAAGTGAACCAGTTTCTTTCTAACCTCCAAATGCACAATATTCCACGACACCAACCCTACAGCAAAGAAATGTGTAGAAGTTTATAAAAATGGTTATTAATTGATTTTTTTTCAGCACCAGAATCAACTATCCTGACTCTAGCTTTAGAAACGTAAGTTAAAAAAAGAGGAAAATAACTTCGAAGGAAGTAATTCTTTGAAAGCCGTTAGGACAACACAATGATTTGAGGGTCTTGTGCTTTTCCATGAAAAGGTGGGGCTAAGTCTGTTGTAGAGGGTGAAGGAGACACAGGAGTTAAAAATGTGCCAACACCGTGGCCCTTGGAAATAACTTGTAAGATCAAATGAAAATCGCAATCGAGACTGTCACTTTTCGATCAGATTGTTTTCAATCGATAATGAGTGCAGGCCCGCAAATGTGTATGGGAATTATGTGGCGTATCAAGGTACATTTCTGCAGAACATACTCAGTGCAATATGGCTTGTGGATTCAACATTCCTTTATATAATTGCACTCAACTAATGTATGCCTTGGAAAGCAAGCTCATCAAACATTATGTCTTAACAGACTTCTGAAAGAAAAACTGGAGTTCCTGGTGGCTCTTAAACAGTCTGCTGGTTATTTTATGGCATAGAGGAGAAAATCTACCCTGGAGAAATCTAGCCGAGCACATCCTCAGACTGATCACATTCACCTTCTCATCATGCTTCCAGTCTCAATTAAAAACAAAACAAAAAAGAGAATCATATATGAGTAATCTGTTCTGAATCATACAGGGATAATCCATGCTGAGATAATACTTATGCATCTCTCTTAGAACATGTCTAGAATACTTACTAGGAAGACTCACTATCAAAAGGGATTTTGGCATATGTGCATTAATTCAGCAAGCCTCATTTCTTCAATACCAAACATGTGCCAGACATTGTCCTAGGAAGAGAGGATTTAGAAAAAAACAAAAAAAGATATATTTACATGTAGTCCAGCCATAGAAAAAGATAAGTAAGTAATTAAATGCAGGAGTATACTATAGCTTCAAAGATAAAACTTATGAAGGTCTGGAAATTAGCACACATGGGATAAAACAGTCACTTCTACATAAGAGGAGGCGATTATCAAGAAGATTCACATAAGATTCAGTATTGAGCTAAGGTTAAAGAGAGAAGCATTGTTCTTGGACCAAGTTTTCTGGGAGGTGGGAGAGTAAAAGAAGTCAGGGACCAAAGGAAGCTACAACAGAGAGCACTGAACGAGCAGCCTTGCAGGTCTGACCCAGACTGTCATCTGAGAAAATTACAGGCAGTTTGATTGGCTGGGGCACAGGCCGTGAGGTGGGGCATGATGAGTGACAGCTGGAACCAGGCAAGGCTCATAAATGTCACACTAAGGAATTTTCACTGTTTTCTACCAGCCACTGGAAGAAACTGAAGAGCTTAAAGCAAGATAATGGCACATCACAAAACACATGGATTCGAGGTGGTAAGACAAAAAGAAGTTACTGTAGCAGAAGCATTAGGAAGTAGACTTGTATAATTTAATCGCAAAATAAGTACTTTTCCTACCCCCACAAAAACATTCCAACACACAGAACTAATGTGGGTTATTAATTATTTCACACTGTTCCCTACTGAAACAACATACTTTCAACTTTATTCTTTCAGTTCTGAGCGTGCTTATCTGCAAAGATATATAACCTAGTCTCCACGTCTTATCATAGAAAATTATTACAGGTGACTTGTCTATTTTCAAACGCGGAGAAAAATATAACAGAAATAGATGCATTTAGTCCTTCTGAATTAACCAGCTAAGCTACTTGAGGAGGAAGAGATTATATCAAAATTTTAAACTTTTAAAACTAATTTAACATTATAACCACAAACGAACAGATATATGTATTTTTTTCTTCATGAAATACTTTAGAGAAAAATTAAAATCCATGCTCCTGCCTTATTCAAAGCAAAATGATATTGAGTACAGCTGTTCATTTCAAAGGCCACTGCACGTCTCCCATAAAAGCAGTGTGTTACAGTGATAAAAACTGCCCACCAATGGTCATGCCTATGCCCGTTTTCTAAGGTGTTTGCCACCCTTCTGTCAAGAGGTGAAGTCTGTTTCTTTAACTCCTGAATCTGGGTTGCCCGTGTGGCTTGTTTTGATCAATGAAATGTCACAGAAGTTATGTTCTAGGACTTTTGAGCTCAGGTCTTCAGTTTCTACTTTCCCTTTCGGAACTCAGCTCCACATAAAGAATTCCAGAATCTCCTGTTAAGGAGGGTAACCACACAGAGAGACGGGAGGGTGACAGGCCACAGGCAGAAACACAATCTACGTGGAAGAGACCCATGGCATTCCAGCCAACAGCAAGTACCAGGCCCCACGTGCGAATGAGGCCAATGGGTTCCACTAGCTCCAGCTGAGCTGTCCCAGCCAAAACCATGTCAATCATGGACGAGTTCTCTCTTCTTCATCCTGCCCATACTGCTGTCTCATGGCATCATACCCAATAAAATGGCTGTGATTTGAAGTCATTACGCTTTGGGGTGCTTTATTACATAGCAACATATAAATAATAATGAGTAGTAAAATGCTTATTGCTAACTTTTCAGTGTAAAATTCCAGTGGCAGACCATGATGCCATGTAGAAAATATCTGGCTCAATTCGTACAAAAATGGCACAGCGTGTGGGACTCAGAGGAAACACCACAGTAGCAGGCCCTATGTGCACAGCAGGACACACGGGAAGCCAGTGTCCAAAGAGCTGAAGGTGACCCTGTGGTCTTTCAATATTCGCACTAAGAAGCAAAAGCAATAGCACAGCATATCCTGGTCGGTGATGTGTGTGTGTGTGTATGTGTCACAACTGCATTAGACCAGACCACGTGGTAACATTGTCTAAAGAAAGAAATAGAAAATACATAGAAAGCTCTAAACTTGTTTTTCTTTAGAAGTTATGTCCCAACCATGATTAAAGTGCTATTTTTTCCCCCTTGAGGAAACAAAGAAAAAACAACGAAAACATTTCTACACATTTTTTTTTTTTTTTGCTATTATATCCATTTTATGATGCTTTGGAAGTACTGTTTATACTTACTTTTAAAGCCAGTCAGAATGTGTTTGGGTTTCTCTTATTTCTGTCTTTTTAAAGCTTCAACATAAAAGTTCTTTAGTACATCACACATTGCAATATTAAAAGAAAACACTATCTTGCCTAAATAAGCAGTATCGTATAATATCCAGTCGAAACTAACTTCAATGTATGTGATATGAATATTGCTTTCTGAAAACTTTACGGTCTGTTTGGACCACTCAATATGTAATTTTTAAACTAGGATGCCATAGTGTTTAAACAGTTTTCACATCAGAAATGTAAGAAGTACTTCCCCTCAGCAAATGTAAAAGAACACAAATCACAACAAACTATCTCTCAGACCACAGTGCAATCAAATTAGAACTCAGGATTAAGAAACTCACTCAAAACTGCACAACTACATGGAAACTGAACAACCTGCTCCTGAATGACTACTGGGTACATAACGAAATGAAGGCAGAAATAAAGATGTTCTTTGAAACCAATGAGAACAAAGACACAACATACCAGAATCTCTGGGACACACTTAAAGCAGTGTGTAGAAGGAAATTTATAGCACTAAATGCCCACAAGAGAAAGCAGGAAAGATCCAAAATCGACACCCTAACATCACTATTAAAAGAACAAGAGAAGCAAGAGCAAACACATCCCAAAGCTAGCAGAAGTCAGGAAATAACTAAGATCAGAGCAGAACTGAAGGAAATAGAGACACAAAACACCCTTCAAAAAATCAATGAATCCAGGAGCTGGTTGTTTGAAAAGATCAACAAAACTGGTAGACCGCTAGCAAGACTAATAAAGAAGAAAAGAGAGAAGAATCAAATAGATGCAATAAAAAATGATAAAGGGGATATCACCACCGATCCCACAGAAATACAAACTACCATCAGAGAATACTATAAATGCCTCTATGCAAATAAATTAGAAAATCTAGAAGAAATGGATAAATTCCTGGACACATACACCCTCCCAAGACTAAACCAGAAAGATGCTGAATCCCTGAATAGAACAACAACAGACTCTGAAATTGAGGCAATAATTAATAGCCTACCAACCAAAAAAAGTCCAGGATTCACAGCTGAATTCTACTAGAGGTACAAAGAGGAACTGGTACCATTCCTTCTGAAACTATTCCAAACAATAGGAAAAGAGGGAATCCTCCCTAACTCATTTTATGAGGCCAGCTTCATCCTGATACCAAAGCCTGTCAGAGACACAACAAAAAAAGAGAATTTTAGACCAATATCCCTGATGAACATCGATGCGAAAATCCTCAATAAAATACTGGCAAACCGAATCCAGCAGCACATCAAAAAGCTTATCCACCAAGATCAATTTGGCTTCATCCCTGGGATGCAATGCTGGTTTAACATACGCAAATCAATAGATATAATCCATCACATAAACAGAACCAAAGACAAAAACCACATGATTATCTCAATAGATTTAGAAAAGGCCCTTGACAAAATTCAACAGCGCTTCGTGCTAAACACTCTCAATTAATTTGGTATTGATGGGACGTATCTCAAAATAATAAGAGCTATTTATGACAAACGCACAGCCAATATCTTACTGAATGTGCAACAACTGGAATCATGCCCTTTTAAAACCGGCACAAGACAGGGATGGCCTCTCTCACCACTCCTATTCAACATAGTGCTGGAAACTCTGGCCAGGGCAATCAGGCAAGAGAAAGAAATAAAGAAATAAAGAGAAATAAATATTCAATTAGGAAAAGAGAAAGTCAAATTGTCCCTGTTTGCAGACGACATGATTTATATTTAGAAAACCCCATCATCTCAGCCCCAAATCTCTTTAAGCTGATAAGTAACTTCAGCAAAGTCTCAGGATACAAAATCAATGTGCAAAAATCACAAGCATTCCTATACACCAGTAACAGACAGAGAGCTAAATCATGAGTGAACTCCCATTCACAATTGCTACAAAGAGAATAAAATACCTAAGAATCCAATTCACAAGGGATGTGAAGGACCTCTTCAAGGAGAACTACAAACCACTGCTCAATGAAATAAAAGAGGATACAAACAAATGGAAGAACATTCCATGCTCATGGATAGGAAGAATCACTATTGTGAAAATGGCCATACTCCCCAAGGTAATTTATAGATTCAATGCCATCCCCATCAAGCTACCAATGACTTTCTTCACAGAATTGGAAAAAAACTACTTTAAATTTCATATGGAACCAAAAAAGAGCCTGTATTGCCAAGCCAATCCTAAGCAAAAACAACAAAGCTGGAGGCATCATGCTACCTGACTTCCAACTATACTACAAGGCTACAGTAACCAAAACAGCATGGTACTGGTACCAAAACAGAGATATAGACCAATGGAACAGAACAGAGGCCTCAGAAATACCACCACACATCTAAAACCATCTTATCTTTCACAAACCTGACTAAAACAAGAAATGGGGAAATGATTTCCTATTTAATAAATGGTGCTGGGAAAACTGGCTAGCCATAGGTAGAAAGCTGAAACTGGATCCCTTCCTGACACCTTATACAAAAATTAATTCAAGATGGATTAAAGACTTAAATGTTATATGTAAAACCATGAAAACCCAGAAGAAAACCTAGGCAATACCATTCAGGACATAGGCATGGGCAAGGACATCATGACTAAAACACCAAAAGTAGTGGCAACAAAAGCCAAGATAGACAAATGGGATCTAATTAAACTAAAGAGCTTCTGCACAGCAAAAGAAACTACCATCAGAGTGAACAGGCAACCTACAGAATGGGAGGAAATTTTTGCAATCTACCCATCTGACAAAGGGCTAATATCCAGAATCAATGAAGACTTTAACAAATTTACAAGAAAAAATCGAACAGCCCCAACAAAACGTGGGCAAAGGATATGAACAGACACTTTTCAAAGGAAGACCTTTATTCAGCCAACACACACATGAAAAAAGGCTCATCATCACTGGTCATCAGAGAAATGCAAATCAAAACCACAATGAGATACCATCTCACACCAGTTAGAATGGCCATCATTTAAAAAGTCAGGAAACAATAGGTGCTGGAGATGATGTGGAGTAATAGGAAGGATTTTGCACTGTTGGTGGGACTGTAAAGTAGTTCAACCATTGTGGAAGACAGTGTTGTGATTCCTCAAGGATCTCAAACTAGAAATACCATTTGACCCAGCAATTCTATTACTGGGTATATACCCAAAGGATTATAATCACGCTACTATAAAGACATGCACACATATGTTTATTGTGGCACTATTCACAATAGCAAAGACTTGCAATCAACCCAAGTGTCCATCAATGATAGATTAGATTAAGAAAATGTGGCACATATACACCATGGAATACTATGCAACTGTAAAAATGGATGAGTTCATGTCCTTTGTAGGGACATGGATGAAGCTGGAAACCATCATTCTGAGCAAACTACCGCAAGGACAGAAAACCAAACACTGCATGTTCTCACTCACAGGTGGAAATTGAACAATGAGAACATTTGAACACTGGGTTGGGAATATCACACACCAGAGCCTATCATGGGGTGGGGGGTTGGGGGAGGGATAGCATTAGGATAAATACCTAACGTAAATGAGGAGTTAATGGGTGCAGCACACCAACATGGCACATGTATACAAACCTGCACATTGTGCACATGTACCCTAGAACTTAAAGTATAATAATAAAGAAATGTAAGAAGTGCTAAATTATAGATTTTCAAATATTTAGGAGACATTAATATAATGCCATGTTTTTTCTGAACACTTATTAAGCACAGTTAACAAAAACAAATAGAAATGATAAAGTTTTGTTAATATTTCATGTTAACTCCCATTTTTATTTTAATTAATTTCTGGCTTGAAACCATTGGAAATTTGTTTTTAACGAACAGAATTAAATACATTAGGTCCTTGATAGAATTCTTTTCCTCCAAAGAATATCACCATCACCCACTTTTAGCTAACTGTCATAATATGTTCTTTTTTTTCCAGATGCTTCTTGTTCCAGAACTGTATACACAAGTTGGACGACTAAACTGATATTTGCATAACAAGAAAAGTGGTCTTTAGACAATTTGGCAAATATGCTCATAGCAGCACTGCCAGGAACTAACCCCCAAAATAGGATCACAGCAGAGTTGGAACGCCAGTGATAGGGCTTTAATTCCAAGCACACAACCAGAGTTAGAGAACACATTCAAATAACCCAGGCCTTTTTTTATGTAAAAATTTTTAATAATCATGGCATTTCCAATGCAAATTTAAAATCTAGTCAGTAGCTTATTTTATTAAGAGACGTCATGGTTTTGACAGGTAATGATCTTTGCTAGAAAGGTCCCCCTCCTCCTCCTCCTCTTCTTTCTCAGGTCTATTCTTGATTCTGAAATTCACACCACTGGAATTTTATACCACACCACAGTTAAACATTTTTTTCTGAATTTTACTCTATTGCATTTTCCTGAAGATTTCTTTAATGCATGCCCTAGTTCTTTGGAGACTTTCAATGCCTGTTTAACAGCTTTCCTTATTCATTAGCAACTTCCTTTAGAATCTAACAAGTCTCTTATGATCCTGGAGTTCTGTCAATTGTAGTAATTTTTTATTGTTTTTATCACACGGTTGGGAATATTTGTTACTTTTTAACCTCACTTAGAAGCTTAATATAACTACTAAAAATGTTATATAACTCTTATTACTGTCTTCATCTTTTGTCATTATGAGTGGCCTAGCCCCTCCATAGACAATTTGAGCCTATGATTTTTCATGGAAGAGGGCCTAATTTAGCTTCATGTATTATTATCCTCTCTCATATTTGCTCTATCAGTATATATTTGAATATGGTTGAATTCTATAGCATGTATTTTATTGCTTTCACACGTTTTATTGTGCTTATGTTTGGATTTCTTCTCATCTGAGAAAGGATTGATTTTCTCATCTCAGTATATTTTTAATAAAATCATAGCTAAGAAAGAACATTTCATCCATCTAAAAGCTAACTTCCTTTCTTTATTTTGTCCTGAAAAATACTACACCCACACATTTTTGCCAATAGCCTAAGACATTTAGCCATACTAATCTATCCTATTGGCTCCTTGGCTTTGATTGATGGACTAACAAAAATAGCTTGCTTGATGTTTCCAGAGAAAGTATATTACCCTCATCTGTCTAAAGTATTCCTAACATAGGATTGTCAGATTTAGCAAATAAAAATATAGGATTTCTACTTATATTTCAATTTCATGTAAAAAACAAATAAGTTTTTAGTATAAGAACATCTTAAATACTTAGAGGCTTATCTGAAGTTCACATTTAAATAGGTGCCCTGTAAGTTACCAGGCAATCCTGTCCTAAAGGAATAATATTCAAATCTCTCTTTAGCTTTTCCTCCAAATGTTGCTTAAAAATTTTCTGGGAAAATCATTAGTTTTATCTCCAGAAGCAAGACACTGTTGTCAGAAAAGGATGGGTTTCATTTTCTATTATTTTCATGTACTTGATTATTTATGATATTAGAACTGGGATCTCAGGAGTGGCCTTGGGTAGCAATCAATGGTGGCTGACCATTGGTTGCTCTTCAGGAAAAAGGGTCATAAGCCCCCTTTTGCTCACTTCCCTGCCCCTTGAAATTAACTTATTGATTTAAATTAAAAGCATTGCATGCCTACTCTACGATGAATATTGTGATGTCAAGAATCCCAAACAAGCAGCAAGATTCTGTCCACTAGAAATGTTAAGCATATGTAAACCGGAGGCGGGCGACTGGGAGGTACCAGAATATGCTCTTTGTATTGATTTTAGTACCTGAACTTATGTGCTTTAATTCAGTTATACTTACCTATAAATTGATGCTCCCATCATTGAAAACAGCTTATGCTGTTACAGAATACATTGCGTAAGTGTATGGATTACTTTACAGTCAACAAAAGGGCAAATGTGACATGAAGAAGAAAAAATACGCTAACTAAATGAAAATTGGGAGTCATAAAAATACTTTTATAGAACTATAGAAATGATCTAAATCTCTTTTGGTGGGCTTTCTTTGCATCAGTACTACAAATGTTGGATTGTCCTAGCTCTGTCCTCAGACATCTCTGTAATCAGTATCTTGTCAGAGATCCCTGAAGAGGGGTTCTGGAGAGCCCTGGAAGGTTCTTGAGACCTCTCGAGGCAATCCAAAATGTCTTCCCGAAATGCCTTGGCCCATCATTTCACTCAGATATCTATATAAAGTCTCCCCTTAGACAGATCTTCTCTGACAACCCATTAGAAAATAGCAGCCTCTGTTACTTCATCACCTTCCCTACTTCACATTTTGTATAGTTCTGTTGCAACCTGAAATAAAATAAGTTAAACCGAAATATAAATAGCACATTTGTTTATATTGGGTTTCCCACACAAGCTCAAAGAATGTAAGGACATGTACTTTTGTTTATTACTTTATCCCCAACACATTCAATAGTACATACCATATTGCATGTCTACAGAAATCGTTTGTAATTTTTTTGTACAATGAATGTATTTTATCTGATAGTTTTTTTTGGCAGTGAAAATATGCTTTTCCCTTACAGCTGCTCTTATTGAAAGACATTCCTCTTAAGTGAATTTCCTCACTCCAGTAATTCAAGAAGAAAAAGTGTATATAGAGAAAAAGCATTAATAGTATTTTATAACTTATTCCTAAAAATGGGTTGATTAAATGTTTATCATTAGTGCAGCAATGAAGTTTCTTTTAAACTCTGAAAATGAGGGCACATTCAGTGACTTATATTTTCAATGCCTTCTGTAGACCAAAAATAGATAAAAACAAGAATCAGTAGGAAAGTAATATTGTATAAGCCAATCTCTAACAGAGTCGCAATAAAACAAATTAATGTTTGAAATTATCACCATTAGGTCAAATCTGTGTCTTGAGCTTCAAAATACTTCATTCATTCAATGGTTAATCGGTCACTGACTACTGTAGGCTGGGTACTGGGGAGCCAAAAGAGAAATTAATCACGGTCATCAATTTAAAAACCAAAAACTCTGTCAGCCAAGTGTATGCAACAGTTTTGCAGAATAAACACAGTGAGTTTGGCTTAAGACAGAGAAATTTAAGTTTCCAGAATATTGGGGAGAAAGTGTCTAATAGGATGGTGGAGTTTATGTAGAGATTCTGGACTGGAAAAATGATTTGTCCACCATTAGCATAGGACTAGATGCCACTGAAGTGGCAGAGATCACTTAGAATAAATGGCAAACAAAAAAGAGGCCTTACTTCCTTGAGATTCTTGTGACTAGGAGCCAGACACTACAGAGCATGGAAAATATTTTGTAAGGTAGAGTTACCGAAGACGGCCTTTTTCTCCGAGATATGCTGACATGCTTAATGTGGGCTTTCTTTACAACAATGTGATCATTCCAACAACTACTAGTTCCACGATGTTTTTAGAGTTTACAAATGTATTACTACAGTGAGTTTTATTGTATCTGAGCCTCGTGAGAGATTTACGATTATCCCTATTTTATGCAAAACTTCAGAAAGTTTAAATGAAAGGTCACAAATAGATGATTGATACCTAATCCACAGCTCTTGGATGACCTATAGCGTCAATGTTTTCAATGAAGAGAAGGTGATTTTCACCCCGTCCTTCATTTCTAGTTTTTCCTAATTGTTCTATATGACTTTATTGAAAGCTTCACTTCAAAATCAATCTCTCCCCTTCTCAAAGTATCTTTCTTAATAAGGATAATTGTTATGAAGTTCCCACAGCTACCTAACACCCTCTAATTCCCAAGACCTTGTGAATGCTTCTGACTATGAATTTTGAAGGCATTCCAGAAATACAGCTTCAGTTTGATTATAAAGCAAATAACATCTTGGATATTATTATATTTAAATATTTAGAATTATTTAAAATTAATATTTTGCAAAAAATTCTTGGAGGATAATGAGAACAAGAGTTTATTTAAGAAGTAGAATTTTATTTCTTTTTCTACAGATCGACTTACTAACACTGTGGTTCTCCATAGAAATAAATAAAATTCACATACATAAAAAACGGTAGAGAATACTAAATGTGCCAAATAACGAATTCCTTTAAGCATAGATATATATATACACATATATACACATATATATACATATATACATACGCACACATATATATACATATATATACACACACACACATACATATACATGTATATATACACACATACATACTTATATACACTTTTATACCTGCCAAGAAAGGTAAGTTTGTCACTGCTTAGAGATTGCTGAAAGCAAAATGAAAGAGTTCCATCAAGTGGTCATATCAAGACACAGCAGTTAGTATTTCACCAATAGAAAGAGGAAAACAATTTCTCTGAAATCTAGTTCAGACATACATTTCTAACCGAGCTATTAAAATTTTATGCCATGCAACATTAAAAAACACAATTAAATGCATTTTAAACATTATTATTAATTCATTTTCCAAATCATTTTTAAACTGCAAAGAAAATAGAAACTATGTGATTTTTATTTTTTATCTTTTTCATAACGAATACTCTCTCCATATAGTTTGCAGTTGAAAATGCGTGGTTATAATCTTAATTTGCATGTTATAGTCATTTTTTTAAATTAGCAGGTAAACCACAGGTAATACTAAACTAAGTATTTGGATTGCACCGAAAATTCAGAAACTAACTACTTGCAAATGACCTATACATCTTAAAATAGTACAAAATAAATACAAAGAAAACTCTACTCAAGGTTGTTTTAAAAAATAAAATAAGTTATAAAACATAAGCATGAGTTAACTTGCTTCTTTTAACAATCTATAGTTTTTGCCTTGCCAAATTTCATCTCCTTCATAAAGACAGACAAAACAGGCATCTTTCTTTTTAAAGTATAATTGATTTAAGGGGTCATTTTCTCATTATTTTGGAAAAACCATCATGGCTTATTTTAATGTTATAAATGCTACTTCTAAATATATATTACAGATTAAGATTTGTTTCTTGCTTAATAAAGCAGTAGTTCATTTAAGCAACCATTGTTTAATTAAACTTTCTGAATATTATATATATTACTAATGAGATGAGGTTAAACAATAGATTTTTATATAAAACCTATGAAATATATATTATCTAGACATAAAATTGGAAGCAATGTATTTAATGATTAAGATCATGGATTTTGGCATCAGAGAGATTTGATTTGAATCTAATCTCTTCCACTTTTTTTCTCTGTAACCTGGAGCAATGACAAGCGTACTTTGTTTCATTGCACTTTTCTTGTAGATGTTGTGCTTTTTACAAATTGAAGGTTTGTGGCCAGCCTGCCTTGAGCAATTCTATCCACACCATTTTTTCCAACAGTATGTGCTCACTTTTGGTTTCTGGGTCACAGTTCAATACTTCTCACAATATTTCAGATTTTTTCATTGTCATTATATTACTTATGGTTATCTGTGATCAATGATCTTTTATGTCACTATTGTAATTGTTTGTGGGACACCATACACTCTGCACATATAAGATAGCGAACTTAATTAATATCATGTGTGTTCCCACTTCTTCAGCAGCTAGCTGTTCTTCCATCTCTCTTCTTCTCCTCAAGCCTCACTATTCCCTGAGACACAACAATATTAAAATTAGACCAAGTAATAACCCTGCAATGGCCTGTAAATGTTCAAGTGAGAAGAAAAGCATCATACATCTCTCACTTTAAGTCAAAAGCTGGAAATGATTAAACTTAATGAAGAAGGCATGTTGAAAGCTGAGAGAGGCTAAAAGCTAGGTCTCTTATAACAAACAGCCAACTTATGAACACAAAGGAAAAGTTCTTGAAGGTAATTGACAGTGCTACTACAGTGAACAAATGAACGATGAAGAATGTAAAACAGGCTTGTTGCTGATATGAAGAACGTTTTATTAGTCTGGATAGAAAATCAAACCAACTACAAGGCCCAAATTATCTTCAATTCTCTTCAGGCTGAGAGAAATGAAGAAGAAAAGTTGGAAGCTAGAAGAAGTTGGTTGATAATTTTTAAGGAAAGAAGCCATCCCAAAATAAAAGAAAAAGTGCAAGGTGAAGTAGTAGCATGTGCTGATGTAGAAGCTTTAGCACATAATCTGGAAAATCTAGCTAAGATAATAGATGAAGTTTGTTACACTAAACAAGAGATTTTCAGTGTAGATGAAACAGACTTACATTGAAAGGAGATGCTGTCTAGGACGTTCATGGCTAGAAAATAAGTCAATGCCTGGCTTTAAAGCTTCAGTGCACAGGGTGACACTCTTGGTAGGGGCTAATGTAGCTGGTAAATTGAAGTTGAAGCCAATACTGATTAACGATTCTGAAAATAGCAAGAATTATGCTAAATCTACTGTGCCTGTACTCTATAAATGGAGCAAAGTCTGAATGACAGCATATCTGTTAACAGTATGGTCTGCTGGATATTTTTATCCCGCTCTTGAGACCCACTGCTCAGAAAAAAAAGAGTCCTTTCAAAATATTGCTGTTCATTGACAATGTACCTGACCACCCAAGTGTTCTGATGGAGGTGAACAAGGATATTAGTGTTTCTAAGCTCGTTAACACAACATCCATTCTGTAGCCTCTGAATCAAGCAGTAATTTCAACTTTCAAGTTTTATTACATAAGAACTAAACATGGTTAGGTTATTGCTGCCATAATGACTACTCTGATTAATCTGGGTAAAATAAATTGAAAATCTTCAGGAAAGGATTCACCACTCTAGATGACACTAAGGACATTTGTGATTCCTGGGAGGAGTCCAAATATCAACAATAACAGGAGTTTAGAAGAAGTTGAGTCCAACTCTCACAGATGACCTTGAGGGGTTTAACTCTTCAGTGGAAGTAAATGCGGATGTGGTGGAATCAGCAAGACAACTAGAATTAGAAGTGGAGCCTGAAAATGTGACTGAGTTGCTGCAGTTTCAAGATACAATTTTAATGCATTAGGATTTGTTTCTTAGAGATGAGCAAAGAAAGTCGTTCCTTGAGATAGAATCTACTCCTGGTAATGATGCTGTGAACATTCTTGAAATAACAACAAAGAATTTAGAATATTACAGAAACTTAGTTGATAAAGCAGTGGTAGAATTTGGGTTTGAAAGAAGTTGTACTGTGGGGAAAAAGCTATCAAACAGCATCACATGTTACAAAAAAAAAAAAAATCTTTCATGAAAGGAAAAGTAAACCAATGTGGCAAACTTCATTGCTGCCTTGTTAGAAGAAATTGCCACAGCCACATTAACCTTAAGAAACCACCACCCTGATTGGTCAGCTGCCACGAACACTTGGACCAAACCCTTTACCTGTGAAAAATCACAACTTGATGAAGGAACAGATAATCATTAGCATTTTAGCAATAAAGTATTTTAAAATTAAAGTATGTGCATTGTTTTTTAGACATACTTCTATTGCACACTCTGCTGCTTATATTGTAATGTAAACATGACTTTTTTATGCATTGGAAAACCAACAAACTTGTATGACTCACTTTATTGCAATGTTTGCTTTACTGCAGTGGTCTGGAACTGAATCTGTAATATCTCCAAGCTATGCCTGTATATCTTCATGTATAATAGGGAAGTAATTCTACTGATACAGGTATGGTAGAGCTTAGATAATGTCTCTTATATCAAACATCTAGATTAGTAGCTGACTATCATCAAAATGAAAACACATGTTTGGGAAATAATATTTCCACTGTACTATCTTGTTATTGGTAGGTGAGAGTGGTGGTGAACTTTCACCTCAAATTGTTTGATTTAAATAGTTGAAAAAATATAAACAAGTAAGGAGACAAAAGACAAATGTATTGCTTCTATGATGGCAATACGATCATATTTCTTCTGAGTGCTCTATGACCTTCCTCCAATCTAAGCAATATTTCCATTTCTACTAGAAGCCATAGAGATTCACACTGTTACCCTTCTTTCTGTCTTTTGGAAATTTGCAGTGAGAATAAGCTGATTTAAAATCCTTACTTAATATCAAGAACAACTCTTCCTGTCAACATGGTAATAAAATGAACACTGAGGATGAAGAGAGAGAGAGAGAGAATGATAAAGTGCATTCAGTAAAACATAAACAAGTAAAGGATGTGGGCGCAAGATATATAGGAATTATTAATATTTGTACCCCTCTCACATATTTTGTCATGTGTGAAATAATTCAAAAGTAAGATGTAAGTAAACCTAAAAGAAAAACTAAAACTCCCTTTAGGAAACCTAAAAGTGAATAGATTCACACTTCAACAAACTTTTGACGATATGTCAGCAAGATTGAAAATAACTACAAAAGGAAAGCTGCAGATACAAGAAGGAATGTTGAGTGAAGAACATGGAAAGCATGTAGATAAACCACAGGGTCTGTGTGAAATAACAAAAAAAATTAAATTTGGGAATACAGAAAGGATATAATTAAAATATGGGACAATAAGTAAGACTAGCAGGTGATTTGATTTTTATAATTCTAAGGTCCCTATGTTATATAAAGAAGGAATAGAGAAAATGATTAATGTAGACTTTAAGTAGATAAATCTGTTAAAATTTCATGGTAACTATTAAAAGAATAAAGAGGGAAATAGAATTTAAATAAAAACTTCATGTAAATGATGCAGAAAAAGTGATAAAAAGTAAAAGCGATGAAGCAAAAGAGGAACATACAAAACAAGAAATAGGATGGTAATGAATCCAAATATATCAGCAATCCTAATAAATGTAAATAAATTAACTTTCTAGTTAAAGGTTAAATTCAATAAAAGATAAGATCCAGGATTATACTATCGAAGAATCACACATGAAAATAAAAACATGGAAAA
Source organism: Symphalangus syndactylus (assembly GCF_028878055.3). Classification (NCBI taxonomy): domain Eukaryota; kingdom Metazoa; phylum Chordata; class Mammalia; order Primates; family Hylobatidae; genus Symphalangus; species Symphalangus syndactylus. Next base: position 1,293,110 of record NC_072423.2, on the reverse strand, counting down.
ACTGATACACAAAGGATAAGAAATTAGGCAGCTTAAATATTAGTCAAAGGAAAGCTGGTGTATCTATATTAATATTATAGAGTGAAGTCTTTGAGGCACAAAGCATCATATAGAATGGAAAACATCATAAAACAATGATAATTATACACTCATTTCAACTTTGATGCCTCTAATAACTTGCCTCAAAACATATAAAGAAGTCAACAAACCCGTCATACCAAGGAATACACAGTGTTCTCAGGTACGCACGGAACTTCAGAGAAAGCCGAACCACATGGGGAAGACATAATGCACATATCAGCCAATTCCAAGGAATTATCAGACAGATATACTTCTCTTAGCACAACGAAGTTCAAAGTCAGAAAAAAACATTTTTTTTTTTGAAAAATTTGTAGATTTGGAAATAGGAAAGCATATTTAAAACATACAAGAAAGCAATAAAGTCTGAAAACAGATAAATTCAACAGTTAACTTAAGATATTAGGGAAAATATAAGAAACCCAAGCAGAAGAAATGCAATTATAAAAACCAACAATAATAATGAATGAAATAGTAAATAGAGATACAGCAGATTAAAACAAAAAGATTAACAAATCGAAAGGCTAATTCTTATATATTTAATATATGTGTGTGTCTAATATACTCTCAATATTAAACTATTAATCCTTTCTTTCCTAAATATATATCAACAATGATTGTTATATTTTATCTATTTTTATATTTACACAGGGAAATGTGATATTCACCATGTTTCACTTAGTGTTTTTTAACTCAGTATCATTTTTGAGGCCAATTTTGAGACCCATGTGTATAGAGAGATACTTTATTCCTTTTAACTATTGCCCAGTCATATATAGATTAAATTTTTATCCATCTATCCCCCATTTGCTATCTACTAATAATATTTCAAAGCACATCCCTGAATTTTCCTATGCATCTCCGTTACACGTTACCCTAAAGAGAAATCACAAGCTTTTTAGAGAAGTGGCATACTCAATTTCCCTAAAGGTTGGCAAATTGATTATTTAAATGGCATTTAGCAGAAAATCTAACAAAACATTTTTCTTCACATTAAAAAAGAAATCCTTAAATTGCTTCTTAGTTTCTATAAAAATGGAAGAGTGGAGAAGTATTCAGGGCTTTATGTTTTATTCAATTGGATCAATATCCTCCATAATCCTGTGAATCATCTTTTTAAAAAATTTGTAAAACTTAAGACAATATTTTATAGTTTTGCTCCACATTATTTGAAATTTAGAAACTTTTATTTCTAATTAGATTGCTATGACATTGAGTGTGTGTGTGTGTGTGTGATTGGTATGTATAGAAGTTATCTGCTACATGCAAGATATAAAAATATGATAAAGTGTTTGGACCTTAGCCTTAGAAAACAATATCTCAATAACTGTGGTGTGGCTGAGATGATGTTCAGGTATCATCTCATATTTGCCTACATTTCTAAGTTTATTTCTACATTGCCAAGTTTGTAACTATAACATGGCCATTTCCTGTATAGGAGACAGATGCTCTTTAGGTGTGTCCATCATAAAACTAGTTTAATAAATCAGGACACATTGAAAATAAAATAAGCCTCAAGCATAAAGCAGGACCAATCCTTGAACAACGTGTATATTCAATATATACTCCATTGGCTTCAATAGTGAAAATATACTGTGAGCTGTCACAAAGTTGGTAGGCTCTGATCCCCAGCGGGTACTGTGCCTGTCCTTTGCATAACTAGAGGGATTGTTAGTCCTCTTTGCATACATCACGATTGTTAATAAAGTGACATTTAAAATGAGTAAGCACCTGTTGCCATGGAAGGTGCCATAAGCAAGATTATAAAACAAATTGTTGTAGTTGGCTAGGAACCAGGAGGAAGATGAACACCAGAAGAAAAGGCATTCTTTCCTTAATTCCTCATACCCATTTTACAATGCATTGCATACAGTTGTTTATGCAGAACACAGGCTGTTTTCTTTTTTTCTGAAACCTCATGTAACCGATGGTATTTTAAATGAGCTCTAATACAAAGTGCCTCACACACTGCTATCCTATGCCTCATTTAACCCATTATATGGGTTCCCTCTTGAAACATTTAGTCTTCATTTGTCTATTTTTCCTGTAACTTATTTTTAGGAATAGAAAAATCATGTCCTGGGAAGCATGTCTTCTGGCACATATTTAAAATACCTAAGGGGGCTCAGGTAACATCAAGACCCTAGTAGGTGCAGACGGGTCCCCACCAATATCTTGGCATTTTATTTCAATTATTTACTATCTTTCAATATGGCCCACAGCATGAAGATTTTGCATATACCAGTTTATTTTTTAATTGAAAATTGAAATAATACCAATACTCATAAAAACATCCATTCAATTCTATTCAGTAAACAGTCTTCCTCTTCATTCCAGTAGATATCTGTAACTCTTTCCCCAGGTTCCTTATTTAAAGTATCTTTACCAAAAAAAGCAGACAGGCTTCAAATAACCGTCTGACATTGGAGAATGACAATATTTTTTCTTGTGAATTAGCATCCTAGCTAGGCACTGATATGAGATATACTGACATAGCTTTCATGCCAAATCTCATTCTTGTATTGTTCATGAATAGATTCATTATTTTGGTACAAAGACTTTAAATATCAAGTTTAATTGATCTTTTATATCACACTTCTCCAGAATTTTTTACTGAAGGATAAATTTGTTCCTCTAAAAAGCACAGCCTGTCCCGAGCAGATGCATGCCATTAAAAAAAAAATCACATAAATGTCTTCTTTTGGTTCTATCACAGCCTAACATATGAATCCATGTTTATTGTGGTAATGATTCAAACTAGTAAAATGGGGTATAATTTTTGTTTGTATTATAATTGCAGTGCTCCTCATTTCTAGGTACCCCATACTGGCTATTCTCATGTTTTATGTGAATCACAGGGTGTATTGTCTAGCTCTGTGATCTTGGAAAAAATGACTGGCTGCAAAAAGTTCTCTCATTTCTTCTGCCAATCCCATTCTGTGAAGAGGAAAATGTAAGACTATGTGTGCAAAAATTCTAAGACACTGAGAGTCCAAAGAAAATAGAGAATAGATATTTAAGCTTGAGACCAGAAAGCATTTGTGATTATTAAGACTGAATTCTTGTGACTTTGAGTCAGAATGGCTTGTTTTTAGTTGGAAGTTATCTTCTAGATCCTTATTCTCTGATTATATGCAATTTGGAAATGTCCTACATAAAAACTGCTGCCTAACTTGTCACCTGGTTTTCTTCCAATGCACAGAAAGAACTAGAAGCCCTGCAACAAATGGATTATGTGCACCATCTGGCCATTTTGTGTCGCATAATAAATTTTAAACTAAAAATGCCTTTCTTCTTCCAATACTAGAACATAAGAAATTTGCGATCTTTTCTGGCTTGATGTATAACTTTAGTTGTTAATATAATTTGTTGATGGCTAAAATTGTGTAAAATGCAGTTATACATAATTTTTAGCTTCAAAGTCACAAATTTTGTCACTTTATTATGGAGGAATTGCAAATATCTCTAGGGTATAAACTCAGCCTGATTTCTGGATATCTGTTTTTTTCTATTTGCAACTTCAAATATGTGTGTAACGCCATTGCGAACTCTCAATTTTGTTAGGTGTCTTTCAAGTATATATGAGAAGTTAACATATGCATATTTTATATAATTTTTACATGTAAGTGCATATGAGTTCCTCTGAACTTTGAGAAACTAAACTGTCCAGAAAGCTAAGTTTTTACATGTAGCCATTTGCAATTTGGTAACCACAGGAAATGTAAATCTGAAAATAACTATAAAACAGTTAAGGATAAGTATATAGTGTGATTCTTTTCCTTATCTAATATAAATTTTTAAAGACACAGGAAAAGGAGCCGAAGACTGGACTATAACAGGTTTGGAGGCTATGAATACATAGAATGATACCAATTTATGGAAATACAGATTGATATTAGCTCATGTTATTGAGGGCCTACTCTTTATTTTTTATGTATGTATGTATGTATGTCTTATTTCTGTATTTATTTTTAGAGACAGGGTCTCACTCTGTGGTTCAGATTGGAGTGCAGTAGCGCGATCACAGCTCACTGCAACCTCAACCTCCCAGGCCTAAGCAATCCTTCTGCCACAGCCTCCCAAGTAGCTGGGACTACAGGCACGTGCCACTGCACCCAGCTAAATTTAAAAATATTTTGTAGAAACTGGGTCTTTCCCTGTTGCCCAGGCTGATCTTGAACTCCCGGGCTAAAGCGATCGTCCCACCTGGGCCTCCCAAATTGCGGGGATTACACGCACAAGCCACCGTGCCCAGCCGCCATTGCCTTTATACGTATTACCTCATTTAAATACACATTTTTCCAATGGAAGGAACTGGAGCTTAGATAAATTCTATACCTCTCAAAATAACACCACGTGGATTTTTAAAAAAATCTTTAAGCATTTACCTACTTATTTATTTGGCTAATGGGAAAAAAAAGCTCCCAGTCACAAACATCCCCCGTCACAAACATCACGATCCATGATGATAGAGCAAAATCAGATATGCTAAATTTAGCCAAATGTATTGCATACAGTAGGTCATCAATACATGCTTATTGAATTAATTAAAATCCAACTTGAAAAGGAAATTGACCCTGTCAAATATTTGTATATTTTATCTCATCAAATTTAGTTGTGTGTGAGCCAAAGAAAACATATGAAAAGTGTTTTATTTTGCAGGGACAGATGTATAAAATATTATCTAATTTTAATATACTAAAGGCATAGTTATAGTTTTCCTTTAAACATCATTTTGACCTTAATGATGTGACTTACTATTTTACCCTCCAAAAACAGTACACTTTATAATTATAATTGCTGGAACATGCCACTTTCTAGAATTACGAAAAATAATTCATTACACATAAAGGCTTTATTTTGGAATGAATAAATGAATGTTGGCTGTCATCGTAATTTGTGCCTCCCGAAAGATTGGTTTCCTACCTCTAGATAGAGAGAAAATAAAATTTAATCTTTAAGAATTCACATTTCTTGTTTGGCAAGAGTTTGTATTGCTACTAATTAGCTGATATAGAAATTAAAGAATCTCGGCGACATTGAACAACTGGGCTTTGAATGTCTAAAACTGTTTCCTCAGAAGAGAACTGGTGATGTCATTGCATCAAGTCACTGGGCTGAATTGCTGAAAGGGAGATGCATGGAAACAATATCGTACCCTCAAAATTTCCATTGAGGAGCACAATGTCTCCATATACACTATTACCAGTTTCCCTTCAGAATTTTCTCTATGTCTGCTTTTAATTATCCCAAATTCATTTATCCCCAATATTTAAGTTCCCCCTCCCTCTTCCCCTATATTTCCCCTTGAACCTATCTTTTCTGTATCCATTGCAGAGAGATCCCTTCGTTGTAACTGAATACAGATCTGAATGCTTACCACTTGCAGAGTCCAATTCACAAGAGTGAGGTCTGGTGGAAAGAAAGGGATTTTACTAACCAAAACTAGTAAAGGGGATGTGGCCGGATTCCCATCCAAAGCAACCACTTCAATTTTGGGGGTGAGGGTAGGAGTTTAAGTGTGGAAAAATTGATAAGGAAGGCGCGCAAAATTGTGCTGAGTACAATGTCTATGTGTCTTGCTCTGGTGGCTATTTTGTGTCTCAGTCCTCCTGAATCACGAGCTGGCAGCATCTCAACAATGGCGGGGTTGTTGACTAGCCAGCCACCTTGAAATAATCTTGGGAATTTTGCAGCTGAGTCTCCAAGCTTCCTTTGTCAGACTCAAGATTAGCCCCTGCAACTTCTAAGAAGGCATATAGACGACAGCATACAATTAGATAAATGTGAAGGGAGTATACATGGTAGGAAAGGGAGGGATATGGAGTCTATTTTATGGCTAAGAGAAAAGGCTTCTACAGTTTTCTTCAAGGTTTTATCTTGAAACCCAAGACTAAAAAAAAAAAAATGCATTTTGAAGTTAAGCTATCTGGTTTTTTAATGATTTATAGCTCTGGGGGTCTTCTCTTTTCTAAATATCCCCAAGCCCTAGGATGGATTTTGGGCAATATTTTGTACTAAATATGTGAGTTCAAAATGAGATATTTATTTACCTTGTACTTTATGTTGCAAATTTCCTAAAACTGTAATTTTAACAATCTACACGTTTATATTTATATGATGGTTTTGTTAATTTCATTTCAACACTTTTCTCCAACAAGTGGATTTATACAAAACTGACAATGTGAATCTTCTTCAGCATCCCCCTTCAACATCTTAATAGGATAAAATGAATCATAATTTTAAACTACATTTCTTAATTTAAAGAAAAAAATTATGTGGACATATTCACATTCAAGGTGAGTATCCAGCAAACAGTAAATCAGGCAGGTGGTTATGTTGGGAAATGGTAGCAAAACATTTACAATTGATGCCATATGGCTTTCAGCCTAGTAGGGCCAACTAGCTGTGTTCAATGACTCTGGGGAAATTAAGCTGTTTGAAGGTCATTAATGCTAATTCTAAACCTCTGGGGCAGTGACAGGAAGTTGGCAGCAATATGCAGGGAAACCATACCTCCAACTGAGTGCATAAGCCTCCTTCATAAGTGGACCGAGGATTGTTCTTGTTGGGCCTGTGCTCTGATTTGGAGACAAAGAACCAGGTATAACCACTATTGCTGCATATACACAGCAGGCAGTAACGTATATTCTGATCCTGTCATTGTCTTTCTTAAACTGACCAGGAGTCCTTATCATAAAGTTCAAATCCCCTTCCATTATCTTCCTGTTTCAGCTGATACCACTGTCCTCTGGACTAAGCCCCAGGCACATTAAGTTTCTAAGTTGACATTTTTAATTAAGTTTTAAAGACATATTTGGAGAATTTTTTTAAATGCACAAGTATATGTCCAGCTCAAATAATTCCACTTTCAATGTGCTTTCCTGGGTTTCTTGAATGCCATTGAGAAATTACAGTACATATAAAGAAAATAGAAAAGAAATAGTAATCACTGAATCAATGATTAGCGAAAAAAAAAACAGCAAAAGCTAAAGCTTTTCAGCAATTAAGTTCACCAATTTTCAGTAAATAACTCAAGTGAAAAAAATTAATTTATCTACTTGAAAATGGCTAATGCAGAGTCAAAGATTAAAATGTTGGAAATAAATTTTCTTCTTACACGCCAACCTTTAAGGAAAATATTATTGAACTCTTCTGGAACACAAAATCTTTGCAACCAGCATTATTATGTATATTATCCACTTTCATTAAACTAAAACTCTATATGCATGAGGGAATGTTTCTTCAAATATTAACCATAAATAGAAATTAGAAAAATGTATAAAATTAGGTTGTATATTTCATTCCTAAGATTTTCTAGACTGGGTTTTTCTGAAAGATGCAACACCATTCTCTTGATATTCTACAAATAGAAACACGCTACCCCAGAGCATTGGGTTCAGAACGTGCTACCCCAGAAGATGGCACCTTCACATTTGAGAAAATCACAAAGGAGAAAGGTCTCTGACCTTCTCCAATCCTTCTTCTCTGAAGCAAGCTGTAAAAGAATCTGATCTTCAGCTGGGTGCGGTGGCTCACTCCTGTAATCCCAGCACTTTGGGACGCCGAGGTGGGTGGATCACGAGGTCAGGAGATTGAGACCATCCTGGCTAACACGGTGAAACCTCGTCTCTACTAAAAATACAAAAAATTATCCGGGTGTGGTGGTGGCGCCTCTAGTCCCAGCTACTCGGGAGGCTGAGGTAGGAAAACGGTGTGAACCCGGGAGGTGGAGCTTGCAGTGAGCGGAGATCACGCCACTGCCCTCCAGCCTGGGTGACAGAGCGAGACACTGTCTCAAAAAAAAAAAAAAAAGAATCTGATCTTCCTCTGAAGTATGTGATAAGAGCCTCATGTGCCTCATATCTGGAGACAAGGAATGTCACACTGGGACACAGAAAGTAATATGAACAAACAGGCCTTGCTAAGTTCCCCCAGCTTATTACCATTAGATCATACTCCCTCTGTTCAATCATGCTTCCTCATGACTGTCTACTCCCCATCCAACCTAAGCACAAATATACATAGATTTCGCCATTTCTTTGGGTCTTCATTTCTGAAGGTCCACATGTCACATAAAATTTACATTAAATAAATATGTATGGTTTTCTGTTGTTAAACTGCCTTTTGTTATAGGTGCTTCAGCCATGAACCTAGTGATGGATGAGAAAAAAAAATCCCTTCTACCCTACACTAACAAGGAAGGAGGAGAGAGAGAATTCTAATTTCTTACCATAGGTATTCAATGTGATGAGAGGGTGGTCATTTGATGTATAAAATTAGGAATTCATTCTAAAACATGTTTGAAACTTTTGTTTAGTTTATTGCAGAGGAAGGGGCAAGTTTGGTGCTCCAAATTCCTGTTTTATTTGCCATCATAGAAAGGATTTGAATTTGCAAGACACTTCACAAAAGTCTGATTTTTTTTTCACTTTAAATGTGGTATTGTGGTTACTGTAATGAGGTGGCATCGACACTGCTAATACTTACCCTTTGGAGTTTACCCCAAGGCTTTACCATAAGACATCATCCAGATCACTGTGCTTTCTTTTAAAAAACAAGTCTTTATTAAAAAGAAAAGCACAAACTAGACCATCACAAATAGAAATTAGTAATAGCCAGAAACGTATTTAGCAGCGATTTTTTTTCTTTTTTTTTTAACAGTATTGCTCTGTCTCTCAGGCTGGAGTGCAGTGGCATGATCTCGGCTCACTGTAACCTCCACCTCCCAGGTTCAAGCAATTCTCCTGCCTCAGCCTCCCAGAGTAGTTGTAACTAGAGGTATCCACCACCACACCCAGGTAATTTGCATATTTTTAGTAGAGTTGGGGTATCACCACGTTGGCCAAGCTGGTCTTGAACTCCTGACCTCAGGTGACCCGCCTACGAAAGTGCTGGGATTACCGGAGTGAGGCACTGCACCCAGACTTATTTAACATCAGTTCCAAACATTGTTGACACATTGCAGTATCTAATTTTCTCTAGTATCCTTAATTAATTATATAATGTGACTTTTGAAGAATTCTTATATACATTAAGATAAAGTTCAAGAAGGCCATTAGCAAAGGATTTTAAAAAGAGTAGTTTTTTTACAAAGATTTTCCATTTTAAACAGATTTTTCTTATAAAATAAATTTCTCCATGTCTTTTAAAAATACAAAACTTGGCTCCCATTAAATATGCTCATTTTTAGTTACCCATGGGATACCCTTACTTATCTATGATAACAGATACTTGTCATAATTTCCTGTATACTCCTAATGTCAGAGGTATGTTTACAAGTGGTATCATTTACTTCTGGATTTCATTTCCAGCTATTTAACCTCCAGATTCATGATAAAGCATTTTTAAGATTATCTCTGAAAACAATACCTGCTTTTTATTTACTCAAAATATATCTACACTTAACATAAGTACACTTTGGATAAGCAGTTATTTTTAGGCAAACTTTTACTAAGATAAGTATATGACAACATAAATAATGGAGGATATCCACGTGTAGCTAAAAGTGAAAATATTTACTTTACCTGGAAGATGTTTTTTTTTTAAAAAAAAAACCCTGAAACAATTGATTTCATGCAAAAAAAGTGCTAAAAGAAAAATGCGTAATCTGTGTATGATAAAAACATTTTCTCGAGCTGTGCAAATGACCTTGTTGATTTTTATTTTATCTAAGAATGATTTTAATATGCAATAATACAACTTACAGCAACATATAACAATGCATTTAATAGTAATGCACAAAAGTAACAAAGCAATGCAGATAAAAATATTATACTGAACTCATCATTTGACATACTTCATGTATTAGAAAAATTTGCTGAATAATGTCAATTATCAAAACATGTAGCTGCTATGTAGTCCCTTAAAAACTGATATTTCCAGCATGTATATAATACACATATAAGTATATTCGTGTTGAACATAGCTTTAATACTTTTTATATTTTTTTAAAAAGAAATTGTATGCCTTTTGTTCAAAACCACTATAACTTACTTGACCTGTGTGTGATTTTTATTTTCCGTTAAAATATTTAATTTCCAATATAGTTTGGATGCAGGACAGTCTGCATTTTAGGAAGCAAAAAAATAAATTTTAGAAAGGTAAAATATCAAAGCCAGTTTTGTAGTAATAGTGATGTCTAAAAGTTGAAATAGTAGCTGTCATTAAATGAGCACCTACTATATTTCAGGCACTAAACTGGATTCTTATAGACTCTTTAATAATAATATCATACATTATAAATGTGAAATTTTAGACTGCAAAGTACACAATTTGCTAAAAGTCACAGATGTAATAAACTGTCAATCCAGAATTTGAACTTAAATCTTTTGGCTGCAGAGAGGAAAACAAAAGAACGGTAGGTAAATAGCTAGATGAATCCGTTGACTGACAGTCGTATCAGCTTCCCTTTACTGAATGCTGATCTCATCACACCAGTATAACTTTGTAAAATGTGTTTATTATTTCCATGTTCAAAGTGAGTGACTTAAGGCTAAAAATGATAAGAAATGTGTCCTTGATGGCAGCTATCACTGGAAGATCCAGAATTTTAACCAATATTTCACTATCCAGTATTACTCATTTCAAAGCACTCAGCCTTTCTGCTATCACATACAATTTCCACTTCAAGTAACAAATTCAAATATAATCGGTACAAAGATTATCCTACCCTGAAAATGAAATGTATAATATTCAAGAACAACTTGATGATTCACATCTGAGAAAACATAGTACTCTCAAAGTGACAAATACTGAATAAATAAATATTACCTCTGTATTGGATGTCTAAAAATGAGTAAGGACAAGATACTTCAAACTGGAAAAATTAGAGTGCAAACAAAAGACAACGGTGAAACCAAACATAGCTGGTCACATATGTATTTTTGTAACGATTTTTAAGTCTGGGAGTCTTGTTTCCTAAGCAAACATTTATTTTTTTGGTAGCCAGAAGTTTATATCTCCCTAGATTATGTAAAATACTGAAAAAAGAAATATGAAAACTTTATTTTTGGTTGTGTCATCAAACAGTGCCTTACATATTTGAATGACTACACTTTCAAAAGCTGCCAAACTTTAATTTCTTCTGTTAGTATCTATATCTACACATATTCAACATTCAAAGTAAGGAATCTTGTAGTGTGTGTTATATTGTTCAAGTATTGATCATTTTGTTGCAACTCTGGAAACACTTTTCAGCCCCTGAAGCCTGAATTAGGGGTATCTATACAGAGAGGAAATTATTGGCTTATCAAAAGTGTGCATAGATTCTGTAGGTCAAGTCTATCCATCATAGACTTCCTAAAAGGTGGATTAGATTTGAAGCTCTCCCAATTTATTTTGTTATGGTTTATTGGCACATTCATTTTGCACAACTGTTTATACAAAATAAATGGCTGCTCATATCTTAAGCCCCTCCATTAGTGGAGTCCAATTCACCATGTAAGATAACAAAAACATAGGAATCTTCAGTTCCTACTGCTACCATTACAGAAGGCTCAAGCTGTAGAATATTTGATGCCTTCTGCTCTCAAAGTTCTGATCCATTCCTTTCTCTTACATAACATCTGTCCTTGGCCTTGCTCAGAGGGACCCAGTGCTCATTCAAAGATCCCTTTATTGTGGTGAATGTTTAATTTCTTACTAATATTCATTCAAATGCAATACATGTATAGTTCCATTCAGTCTGTGCTGCTATAATGGAATATAAGAGACTGGGCAATTTGTAGAGATTCTTCATGGTTCTGGAAACTGGAAAATCCAAGATGCAAAGGCAAGTGTCTGGTGAGGACCTTCTTTCTGTGTCATCTCATGGTGGAAGGTGAGACAGCAAGAGATTGAACTCCCAGCCTTAAGTTATTTTAAATCAGCATGAATCTGTTCACAAGGCTTCAGCCTTCATGACCTAAACACCTCCCATTGGGCCCCACCTCCCAACAGTGGTTCATTGGATTATGTTCCAACACATGCCTTTTGGAGGGACACAGCCAAATGATAATGATATATAACAGCATTTTCTAAGTGTTCATTTTGATGAATTTTGACAAATGTTTACAGTAGTGTAACAACACTTCAATGGAGACGTTTCATCCTAAAAATTCCCTTGTTCTATAGATTCAATTTTTATATTCTTCTGAAATTTTATGCTGAAATCTAATACCCAATATAATGGTATTGCGAGTTGGAGGCTTTGGAAGGTGATTAGATCATAAGAACAGAGACTTAATCAAAGGAGTTAGTGCTTTTTATAAGAGACCCTGGAGATATCCCGTCCTTCTACAATGTGAGGAGACCAAAGAATGACAGCCACCTCTGAATCAGGAAGTGAGTCATTACCAGGCACTGAGTCTGTCAGTAACGTGAATTTGAACTTCTGGTCACCAAAACTGTGAAAAATAAATTTTGGTTGGTTATAAACTACCCAGTCTATGATATTCTGTTACAGCAACCTAAAGTACTATGTTACCTGGTGCCCCTTTGTAATCAGTCCTCGCCCCCAACCTGACACCTAGCCCCTGTCTACCCCACTCAGATTTGGGTGGCTACAGTTTTGGCTATTAAATAATGTCACAAAAATTGAATCATATACTATGTAGCTTTGATTGTTTTTTATTGAGTTTACTTAATGCGTTGGAGATTTATTCATGCTGTTACATATGTCTATATTGTATTTTTTTATCGCAAACTAGTGTTCCATTTGATTATACCTTTACTAATACATGGGCCTCTGGATTATTTCTAGTTTAAGGCCATGCAAATAAAGTTGCTATAAACATTAGCAAATGGGTCTCTGTATGAACATGCTTTTATTTCTCTTGGGTAAACATCCAGGAATTGATAGTTGAGTCATATGATAAATGTATATTTAAATTTAAAAGAAACTTCCCTATTGTTTTCCAAAGCAACTATACCACTGATGTTTCTACATATCCTCATCAGTACTCCGTCTTCTGTGATTTGATTATAGCCGTCCTAGTAGCTGTATAGAGCATCTCATTGCAGTTTTAATTGCATTTTCCTAATGACTAGTGGCGTTAAGCAAATTTTCACTGCTTATTTGCCATTGGTATATACAGTGGTTCCACGTTCTCCGTGAGAGATTAGTTCTAGAACCCTGATGGATGCCAAAATCCAGAAATGCTAAAATTCCAACATTGGTCCTGTATAACCTGGGAAAATTAAAACTGAGCCCTCTGCATCCTTGGGCTGCCCAATCTGGGAATACTATATTTTCTATCCATAGTTGTTTGAATCTGTGAATGCGGAGCTCGTACACAGGAAAGGCCAACTATATTTTTTGAAAGTCCAGTTTTTAGTCTGTTTCTACCGGTTATAAAAATTTCCAGTTCGCATATATGGAAACTGTTTTTATGTGGATGGCTGAGGATTCTTTTGGAAAAACATACTGTCAAGAAAAGAACATAGGGATTATAAGCCTGACTCTATAGCAAAATCTGATTTTTTAAAAAGAAATTTTTATTAAAATGTCTAAAAAACACTGGGGCCCTGTTGACATCACTTGGATACCCGGCTGGTATAATCTATGACAGTATAAAGAGCCCGTCTATGTACTCTTGCATGGAATATGAGATGTTGAGGACTTTGGCATGTCGGTAGTTTTGTCCACTGGTATTTATTTAGGCAGAGTATGGGGGGTTGCCAGGATTAAGAGAGGGCATAGGGTCAAGTGTGCATCCTGAGAAGCCATAAACAGAAAAGAAAGTGTAACCTAGTAAACCGTGCAGTTCCTGCAGGAATCTGGCAGGAATGGGACACAGTGGGCCCAGCATGGTCTACCAACCCCCTGCTGAATCCTTGAAATTCCTTCTGAAAACCTCCAGAAAGAAAGGACAGAGTACTGCATAGAGGGTTGAAGGTTCTGGTTTCTCCTGGCTCTTGTTTCTGTTTACGATTTGTATCTGTAGTAGTTTCCTGGGACTGCCCTAACAAAACAGCACACAGTGGGTGGCTTAACCATAAGTGTACTGTCTCAGAGTTCTGGAAGGCAGAAGTCTAAAATCATGGTGTTGAAAATGTGGCTCCTTCTGAGAGCCACAAGGAAAAAGCTATTCCAGAGAAGTCTCTCTCCTTATGTCATGCAGCTTTGGGTGTTTCTTGGTGTTTTAGTCTGTTCTCCTGCTGCTCATGAAGACATACCAGAGACTGGATAATTTATACAGAAAAAGAGGTTTAATGAACTCACAGTTCCATGTGCTGGGAAGGCCTCATAGTCATGGCAGAAGACGAAAGGCTCATTTCACATGGCGGCAGGCAAGAGAGAATGAGAACCAAGCAAAGAGGAGACCCCTTATCAAACCAACAGATCTTGTGAGACTCATTCACCACCACAAGAACAGTATGGGGAAAACCACCCCGTGATTCAATGATCTCTCACCAGATCCCTCCCACAACACATGGGAGTTACGGAAACTACAACCATGATTCAATTACCTCCCCCAAATCCCTCCCACAACACATGGGAGTTACAGGAGCTAAGACAGACCATATCGCTTGGCCTATCAATGGCATTCTTCCTGTGTCTTCACATCGCCTTCTCTGTATGCCTATCTTTCCCTTTGTCCACATTTCTCCTTTTTGTAACTACAGAGTCATATTGGATTGGGCCCATCCTAATGACTTCATCCTGACTTGGTCATCTGCAAAGGCTGTATTTCCATACAAGGTCACATTCACAGCTACTGGAATTACCGCCTCATTATTTGCTGAAGGTACACAATTCAACCCATAACACTGTCAGTCTAGTAATTGTGCCCTTTTAGGTAATTTCTGTTTTCTACTCATAATTTAAAATGAAAGTATCTTGAAATTATAAAAGACAATAGTGCTAAGAGAAAATTTCCATAAACCTATGATTTTAAACTCTTCAAAGTGCTAAGAGAAAATATCCATCAATCTATTATTTTACACCTTTCTAAATTATTAAGAGTAAGATATATAAAATAAGATAATTTTCAGGACAGCCATGGTTGTTCATGCGTGTAATCTCAGCACTTTGGGAGGCTCGGGAGAGCAGACTGCTTGAGCTCAAGAGTTCAAGACCAGCCTGGACAAGATGGTGAAACTTCATTTCTACTAAAAATACAAACAATTAGCCTGGTGTGGGCGTGGTGGCAAATGCCTGTAGTCCCAGTTACCCAAGAGGCTGAGGTGGGAGACCTGCTTGAGCCCAGAAAGTCAAGGCTGCAGTGAACCATGATTGCACCACAGCACTGCAGCCTGGGTGACAGCCTGAGACCCTGCCACATACACACACACACATTCAAATAAATGATTGAGTTTACATACCAAAGAGCACCAAAATATATGCTTCAATGAGAAGAAAAGAGTGAGATCTAAGTGGCACTGAGTTATACAGAAACTTGAAAACACGTTGGTGTATCTAAATAATCAATAACCAAAGTAACAGCAATAATAACATTAAGGATAATGACTATTTAGCTTGGAATTTAGAAAACAATACATAATTATATTTACAACTTGCAATAATATAAAAACTGGAAGAGACGATCATATCTAAAATTTTCTATAGCCCTTAAATTGTTCAGGTAGAAGGAGATGATTGATTCAAGTTGTACTTTGTTAATGCAACCTTGTGCTTCATTAGTGCTAATGCACTATGTTCAACATTTAATAACTAAAGAGCAATGAAAAGCGACACAGATTAAATGGAAAAGGAAATATACAAACAACACACCCCCCAAAAATATGCAATCAAGTCAATGAAAAGCAGAAAACAAACGAAAAAAGTAAAGAAGTAAAAATACAGTGAAATTTTATTAAAGATGCAGAAATATATCCATATGTGTCAAAATCATATTTAGTATAAATACATTAAGTTCACTATTAAAAGACAGAGAGTACAAGCTATAATGACAAAGGATTTTTAAACGCTGAGGGATATAAAATGATATGCCAAAATTTAGATTGTATCGTGACATTAATATCTCATTAAATATGCTAGAGCAAAATCTGAAATATATTCAAAAATTAACTGGGAGCCCGAGGTGGGTGGATCACGAGGTCAGCAGATCGAGACCATCCTGGCTAACATGGTGAAATACCGTCTCTACTAAAAATACAAAAAATTAGCCAGGCATGGTGGCAGGCGCATGTAGTCCCAGCTACTAGGGAGGCTGAGGCAGGAGAACAGGGTGAACCCGGGAGGCGGAGCTTGCAGTGAGCCGAGATCGTGCCCCTGCACTCCAGCCTGGGCGACAGAGCCAGACTCCATCTCAAAAAAAAAAAAAAAAAAAAAAAAAAAAAAAAAAAAAAAAAAGCTTTCCAGTTGAAATATCTTTATAACGTAATATTGAATTCCCATGGCTAAGGAAAAATAATTTTATAATTAATCAGGTCTAAATAAAATAAATTAAATACTGAAAGGGCAAAAAATTATCTTAAAGCTTTTACACTTCAATGCTCAGTTTTGCTGTGAACCTAAAACTGTTTTAAAATTAAATTATGTTAAATAGAAATAATTATTTGTGGGACATTTAATGTTTCTTGATTAAACCTTGGACTTGTAGAGATTTTAACTTAGAACAGGCATAAAAATTGTAACAATTGTTATTGTGAATAGAATAGAATATTGTTCTGAGAACAGTAAATATTTCTTGAGAATTTCGATGTGTCAGAGGCTGGAATATTTTCACATATTGTTTAACTCTTTTGTCTTATATACTATTTTGTCTTTAAAACAATCAGATGAGGAAAATGAGGCTCAGATAGCAACTAGCCTGACCCAAATCACACAGCTAGAAAGCAGAGGATGCAGGATTTAAACCCAGAACCTGTTTGACCATTCACTACACTCTACCACCTCCAAGGAACGTGGTGCGTATATGATACTTGAGGACATATCAACAGTCACGACTAAGGTTTATTAAAACGGTGGAGAAATGAAGACAATGTTGAAAGAGAAAGAGTTCTAAGCCAACCACAATTAAAGTCTGAGTATGAAGAAGTCATGCAAAATATTTAACAATTTTACAAATGAAGAAGATGAGGCTAAGAGAGAATTCATTGCTTGCCTTATCGGACATCACAGTCCTCACTAATTATTTTAGTTTGTGTTTTCTTTCACATGTCTTGAAACTTGCATCATCCTATAATAGTCACTAGAATTTAGTACTTAATTTTTCTCTCGTTTCTGTGCATCTGTGCATGGAGAGGGATACACCGGCTGCATGCTGATAGAAACTGACATTGTTTGAAAACACCTACTTTCACTTCCTAAATATGTGACTTCAAATATAACATAATTAAATATATAAATACTTAGGATATTTTTCTCTCTCTTAAAATTTATCTTAGCTTTGCAGGCCATAAGCTCAGAAATATGTGTTCCTTGTAAAAGCCACCATCTTGACCTCTTATCCTCCATCCATTAGCACAGTAAGTGTGCATTTAAACAGTTAACTAGCTATGAAATTGTTGGTAGAGGAGTCCTACAAAAACTGCAATGTATTAAAATCCTGTTTGGTCACAACTTTCTGAGGGAGGGAAGAAAACTTCATATGAGTTATGGCGATGTAATTTATGTTGATTATAAGAAAAAATTGCTTTAGGCCAATAAAATTCAAATAAAAAAACACATTCAGAAACGAGGTTTAAAATATAAATAGCATGAAATAGGGGAGATTAGAGCTAATATTTTCCAGGAGCTAAATAAACACACAAGCTCATATGGCATTTATTGTAATGGTTAGAAGAGAAATCTAATTCAATATATTTTATGTACATGTAGAATGATTAGAATCTCTCCGGTTCTTGATAAATATAATCTAAAGAATTAGTTTAGAGATCTTTCTCCCATCTTCAGTCAGACTTTTATAAATTAATGAAATTATCTATTATCATTTCATCTTAGATGTCATAAGACTTTGGAAACAGGGGGTATTAGGGACTAATTTACAACACATAAATAGCCTGAACAGGTGGTACTTAATACCATCACAGATACTGGTCACTGGGTAGAGTTCATAGTTATGGAAGTGAATGCCAATTAGAAAAATGTTCATATCCTCATCACTGAGCAAACTTAAACTAAGTGAAAAGATACCACTTGCCAGGTGCAGTGGCTCAGGCCTGTAATCCCAGCACTTTGGGAGTCCGAGGCAGGCAGATCACGAGGTCAGGAGATCGAGACCATCCTGGCTAACAGGGTGAAACCCCGTCTCTACTAAAAATGCAAAAAATATTAGCCGGGCGTGGTTGCGGACACCTGTAGTCCCAGCTACTCGGGAGGCTGAGGCAGGAGAATGGTGTGAACCCGGGAGGCGGAGCTTGCAGTGAGCCGAGATCGCACCACTGCACTCCAGCCTGGGCGACAGAGCGAGACTCCGTCTCAGGAAAAAAAAAAAAAGAATGGACGAATACAAATGCCTTTAATTCCGTTCAGACTTAAGACTTCACAGTTCTCAGAGACACCAAAGAAATTCTTTCCAAAAGTTTTTTTTGCAGAGATATATTTAAAGGCATAATTATATTTTTAAGAGCTTCCCAGATTGTAACAAATATAAGTAACTTCAACTAGCAAATAAGAAATTCATAAATGTAGCTAGCTGCTCAGTATTGCTGATTTGATACCATTTGATATCTTCGAACTGTACCAACATTTAATGAGGATATAACTGAGTGAATCCTGCAACAGAAATATTAACATATGTGCTAAAATGAGCTATAATGGAAATATATATTTCCAATGTCATTTAGAGCAAATACTTATATTAATCAGGCTGAATTATATGACTCCTACATTGAGTCTTTGAACAATTGAGTTACAGTGGCAAATAATAGACAAATAAAGAAATGACATAATTAGATCATAAACTGATCTAGTCGTCTTATATAATTTTTATGTAGAGCCTGAAGGAAGAGTGCTGATCATGAAATAGTATCCTAAAAGAATGCAGCTATTACTTAATAATACAAGGAAATCAGAAAATTTGTCAAGGATCATGCAGCATAGTGAGTAGTGATGATTTACATATATCTGAATAGATGATTTACATATATCAGAATAGATGATTTACATATATCAGAACTGATGATTTCATATATCAGAATAGATGATTTACATATATCAGAATTGATGACTTACATATATCAGAATATTCATCCCTTAACTTAACTACTCATAGATAACAACTTGAGCATTGTGAAATGTTGTTTTCTCTCTGAGGTATTCTTTCAGATCCTACATACCAGTGAAACTACTGACATCAGCTCCTCCGAAGGGCTCCAGGAGAAGCTGACTCACTAAAGGGCGAAGTTTCTACATCCTGGTGATTTAAGATTTAATCCCCCTAACCCAAACCAGTCAGTGACCCCATTTATCCAGCCCCTGGTCCTCTACAATCCCTTCACCCCAACCAAGTACTCTCTGGAAAGACAGATTTGAGGGTGCTCGCATCTCCTCACTCAGCTGTCCTGCAATCATTAAACTCCTTCTTTACTGCAAACTCTGTTTATCAATTTATAAGACTGTGACTGCACAGCAGTCAGAGCATACAAACACGTGAGTCCTGTATCATTTATAAATATTTAACTTTTATATATATTTAACTTCTATACACATAATTGACTATTTTGTATATTACTATTAGTAGGTAATAATAATATTTATATTTCCTCCATAGGTAGCTTCTGGGGCATTTCTGCCTGGTAAATTTTATTCTTTAATGACAAAGACTAAAGTAAGTAACTTTAAAATATTATTGAGAATTTTTTTCTATTGATGGGACACTGAATTTGTAGGTAGAAATAAAAACCTAGCTTTTTACTAAACTTAATTTTAAACACAATTCAAAATATAAATATAAAATTAAGAATTTCCAAAATTAAACTTAGTTTTAGAAACTCACATAAGCAAGTGTAATACTGAAGAGCAAAGAAACTGTGGTGTACAAAAAAAATTATAAGTAATTCATGAAATCTAAGGGCTAATTTGTGAAGTAAATTAGGAGGATATTTTATGCTGTAGCTCCATCCTAGACACCAAGAGAATCGCTCTAGGAAAACCTGCTCAACTCTTTTTAACCAGAAATTCTTTCTTTCTCCAGAAATCCCTTTCAGGTAATGCCTAATAATATCTCACTGAACATGTATTAGAAATCGTAGTTTAATTTTTAATTAAATAATTCAGTGAAAATATATTAATTTTAAAGATAAATTTTAACACATATGGGAATACTAGACTTACGGTGGTCATCAACCCAAAATGCTACAAAATTACATGGAATGGTTAGTTTGACAAAAATAAATATCACCAATACCACCAAAAACCTAGGTTTCAAAAAGAAATAAAAGAAGCATTCCTAAATGTTAAAAATTTTTCATTTGTCTACTTTCTAAATGCTCTTTAAAATACTTACGTCATCACAGTTTTGAAGTTTAAAAGTAAAGAAATATTTCTCCTAGTTAATATACTGCCTTAAAGTTACTCTGGCTCACAAACAGAACAAATCAAAGCATGGCTCGACAGCTGTCAGATTACAGGAAATTGAAGCTAAATGAAATTGGACACCTCACCTCATCTAAACTCCTTACTTTATAAGAAGGAAAAGCCTCACAAAATGTTGAGGTCATTTAACTTCAAGTCATCAGGTGAGTTAGAGATAATCTGAGAACATCACTTTTTTTCTCTTTGTTACTATTCTCTCATGAAGTTTTGCCTGAAAACAGGTCTACTAAAGATAGAAGAATTTGTAATGAAGATGAATATATATCATTGCCTTTCTGCTTAGGGTTGTTCAATATTTTCCCATTGATAATATATAAAATCCTACCTACTTTGACCTCCTCTCCTACCATTTCCTTGCTATCTCCTAGAACTTCACTCTTGACTCCAAAGCTGCACCCTCCTGCATCAGTTTCTTTTGTTTGAAATCTTCAGCCCTTCATAAATTTCATCCACCAAACTCCTATTTATCCTTTAACTCCCTATTATTTTTTCTTACAGTGCCACATTTTCCTTCATTAGCACATATCCAATTTAAAGTTATATAGTTTGCTTGACTTTCTGTTTCTCAATTAAAGCATAAGCTCCACAAAAGCAAGTATCATGTCTGATTTAACGGGGTATATTCTATTCTTATAAGAGTGCTGCCACGTAAGTGTCAATGAATGTTTGTGAAATAAATGAAGGACTAAAGGAGTGACTGAACAAATAAAAATAAGTTCTGTGTGTGTATTTTATGTGTGAATAAGATTTTGAGTTTGGCCAAGGCAGTTAATCACATATTAACAACACATTAAGTTTTATAGCAATGAGGTACAAAATTGGTTCAACACCAAATTCTAAGATGAAACAAGGTTTGTGTTCAGAAATATACTGTCACTTTTTCTAATATCAGCTGCCCTCCAACTATCAGCATGACACATGCAAACCATTGATATGTGTTTTTCTGTTTTTTTTTGTATTGAAGATTACACATGAATGAAAATTATTATATTTCTAATAGGAAGTCCTGTTCTAAATGACAGCAAATCTGAGGGTGAACACATTTGTTTAAAAGAGAGAGATTAAAAAGATGAGATTCTGTGTGTACAGTATATAACTGAAGGGAGTTGTATCTAGCAATTTGACAAGAAAGGTGAAACAGAACATTAACCTGAGCACACAAGTTCAGCTAATGATCTGGGATGGGGAGTTGTGGGTAGAGAGGAGGACAAAGACGAAAGACAACCATTTACCCCAAGTTACTCTCCAAAGATGAGAAAAGCCCTCTTAGTAATGTCTTTCAAAATCTAACTACTTTCAAGAACACATCGATGAGATACAGAGAGATACCAATCAAGTTGGACAGTAACTTAAAAGTCAGATGACTTTTTAAGCATAAGTAACTTAGAACTGTAAAGTAAAAAACACTAAATGTCATTGACTTTAAAGTGGATACTGAAGAAAAAGAAAACCCTTCTATTAAAAACTAGACTATATGCAATAACTGATGTAGAAAAATTAGCATAAATATTTATACAAAATTGCCCTACCCTATTTTATTAAAGTATTACATTATAAATTAAAAGAAAATCATTTTAAAAATGAGTTATATTTTAGGCCTTTTTTCTCAAAATGAGTTCCATAAATTGATATGGTTATTAGCATAGGAATTTCAATAATAGGAACAAAGAAACCAAATGAAAACCTAATGTGTGTGTGTGTGTATACAATTACCTGGCATTCCAACTTCAACATGTTTAAAAATATTTCAGTAAAAAATGTTAGATTTATTTTAAGGTAGTTTGTAAGATATTTATTAGGTTTATTTGTAGGCCTTGCACACTAAGTTAAGCAACACTATCACAAAATAAATTATTTAATAATGAAACAGAAACTCAAAACTTCATATTATAATTAAATAAACTCTAAAGGATCTAGTAACTTCAACTGTATGCCCTAAAATAACATCAGGTCTACAGTGTGTATCAACTTGCCCACAGAAAATGCAACAATGAAAGAAAGAAAGAGATATCTATTTTTTCATAAAAGATCAACACACTTTGTCCAATTTTTTTTGTCCAACTGCTATAAAGTGGGCCAACGCTAATGGCAAATAAAAGAGCTGCCATTCAACATGCATTCTAGTAGTGAATATTAACTGACTACTATGTGAAGGCAGTGTTCGTTGAACAAATAAAAGAATCTTTGCCTGCGTGACGCTTATATTTTGGTCACTTTACATTTTACTGGAGGAAACGTGAAGAATAGAATACCAGCAATATTAACAACATTATCCCACTAGAAGGTCTCCAGTGACTGATACTTTCAGACTCATCTCAATGACCCTATATGATCTTTATATTCCAAGGAGCATGACAATGGATTTTAACATTTCCAAATTAAAAGGTAATGGTAAAGTAATGATAACCAAAATAAAAATGACTCCCTGGAAACGAAAGCAACCCATTTCAAATGGCTTTGGAATGCCATTAGGACAGCACCTTTTTCTTTGTAATGCAAAAGTCTCACAATCCAGAGAGCAGATCTTGTGAATTTTGTGAATTTTGATGAGAGGTAAGACGTTACAGAAAGACCCAAAAGTCATGCTCCAGATCCCGGCAATATAGCTAGTAGGACAGACACAGAGTACATAGTTTTACTACTGATCACAGTGATTTAGAGATTGGAACCCATAGTTCTGTGAGATCAGGCATCATTTCAAGATAAAATTTACATTTTTAATAAATGCAAACTTTGGCTCAGCTAAACAAGGTACCTTGGGCTATATTTACTGTAGATAGATAAATTTGGCGTAATTAACCCTTGCACAGTCTAAACATACCATGTGCCAAAAATGATGTAAAGCACTGAATATGTGAGATAAAGTATGATGAATTCTATTGACAAATACAGGCAATAGCTTCCATTTAATTGAGAAGAAACCGTATAACTAGCACAAGTCTTTTTCTGCGCGTTAACTTTTCATAATACAACTATATGATGTATATAGTATAAAATAGTATATAAAACTATTTTATATATAAATAAAAGTGTTTCCAAAGGTTAAGAAAGGGCACGGTGAGAGTGAGAAGCACAGTCTGAGTGGGCAGGACAATCTAGTTGTCTATCTGTGCTTTAAACTCCAATAAACATCATCTCCCACACCACGGCATCTAACTCAGAGTCACATTTCAATTGCCAGCAAATGGAAGCCTCATAAACCCAAAATGTGAACGGCAATGAAGTTCATAGAGCACGCTTTGAGTGCACAGAGTATCTTTGCAAACATTATCTTTTTTTTTTATTATACTTTAAGTTTTAGGGTACATGTGCACAACGTGGAGGTTTGCTACATATGTATACATGTGCCATGTTGGTGTGCTGCACCCATTAACTCATCATTTAATATTAGGTATATCTCCTGATGCTATCCCTTCCCCTTCCCACAAACATTATCTTTTAAGACTTTCACAATCACGCCCTGAGATTATTCCCATATCAAAAAGTAGGAAATGAAAGCCTGGAAAGAAGTTATATTGACATTAAACTGCTCTCAAACCCAAGTGTACAAATGATTTTTCTTGCAAAGAAATTCATATTCTACACAAAGTTCTATTTCAAAATGAATTCTGGAATTCAATTAAACACTCATCTTGAAAACGAGAGCTTAAGTGGAAATTCCTCACTGGTATTCAAGCAAATAAATTAAATAATGATATTAAACCTACATCTAATCTCTTATTATTACATATTGAAAGTTTGCTATACAGCTACCACTAAGTTATACATTTCCAGTGACACAAACCATAAAATGAATTTGTATCTCTTGGTACTAGCCAAAAAAAAAAAAAACAAAAAAAAAAACTACATAGACAGCAAAAAGGCCAATCTACTAATTTACCTTCTAATAACTTTCCACCCAGGAGCATTCGTCCCTCTCATTAGACAGTTGTTCTATGCTTCTTTTTTTCACATTCTAATTGCCTCACCTGAACCAAAAAAAGAATGTGGATCTAGGATCAATACATTTTGAAAAGCCATTTATTTCATTACATTATTTTTTCATATATCTGCATTATTGTATAGAATACCTGATTGGTCTTATGCTAAGTTTTTCATGTAACATTACCTCTGCAAGATGTTAATAAGTATCCTTCCAAAAATGTTTGAAAAATCTTGGGTAAAACATATTAAGTAAGTTCCTGTTTTATAGTTTTCCAGGAGTTTTACTATCCTTGGCCAATGACAAAGTTCAAAGCAGAGATATAGTACACAACTTTTGTAAAACTTACCTATTTTTCTTGTAAGGCTGTGGCTTTGTTTTGTTTTGTTTTGTTTTGAACTTCTTTTCTGTGATGTGACATAAGACTGTGTGTTGAGTTAGGGGTGGGGACATACATTAACAGAGGTTTAGGAACTGCTTTGCTAAAGCAAGTTTGAGGAGAAAATGGGGAGACTAATACAAGATTTTCCTTTAAGCAGTGGGAGTTGAAGGGGTAGGTGGTTTTTGGAGATAGAAGAGACCCATTCATGGCACAGGCTTCTTTATGTTTCTGCTCTGTGTGATACATAATGAGGATACAGACATTCACTTCCTCTATTTCCCACCCCTGGCTGGGGGTAACCCAAAGATACCTGATAAAGACACAGCCTTATAGCTGTATCAAGTATCCCTGAGTGTGTTAGGACTGGAGAGGCCTGAGGAATAAAAAACATACATGCATTAAATGGAACAAATACAGAGAAGAAGAAAACTCAGACATGGTACCTTAATTGTGTACCTTTCCTTACAACCCAGCACATCACAGGGTACATGACCTGCTTCCTTTTGACCTGCTTCCTTTATGTTGACTGAATGAACAGGGAAGGGGGTTGGGGTACACGTGGGAGATAATTGTATTTATTATGTACCTGGTATTAATACATCTATAGAGACAATTGGAATGACTATACTGGAGAAACAGCAAGAGAAGAACTGAAAAGGCTAAAACAAATACTTGGTTCTCTAAAAATTACTCCAAAGGATTTCTCATGTCTGACAAATTACATTTTAGTCTAATAGTAATAAGTGACCAAAACTAAGGCGATTTGATAAATATCATAAGGTATTTTATTGTGAAATTGATATCTATACGTATTGCTTATAAAGCTCAGTAATCTGTTCTTGAATTGAGAAATTACTGAGACAACATCAAAAGCTGTCATTTTTGTTTCTATGTTGTCGTTGTTATTGTTTGTGAGGTCAGAGCTTCTAAACTTTATGACTGTTTGAAAGGGGCCTATATAGACCTTGCCTGAATATTAAGTCATGTGAAATGATAAAAAGCTTTCTGATTTATTGGGTTAGACAAAGAAAAAATTGAGAAATTGAGCATCATTAAAATTAAAGACTTTTGTTATTCAAACTGTGCTTAGAATGAAAACAAAAGCCACAGGTTGGGAGAAAATCTTTTCAAAACATATTCAAAACATTTTCAAAACATATCAGATAAATTACTGGTATTTAAAGTATACAGAGAACTCGAAAATAAGAAAGAAAACAACTCATTTAAAAAATAGTCCAAAGGTCTAAATACAGCTGTCAAATGGGGATTTTGAAGTTACTAGTCATGTACCATTAGGGAACTGCAAGTCACAGCAACCGTGAGATATTATTACATGACTATTAAAATGACCAATATCCAAAAGTCTGATGATACCAAAAGCTGGCAAATGTGAGGAGAAACAGGAACTTTTATTCATTGCTGGTGAGAATGCAGAATAGTACAGCTACTTTGGCAGTCAGTTTGGCAGTTTCTTATAAAACTAAACATACTCCTACCACACAACCCAGCAATTACATTCCCGGTATTTACTTAAAGGATTTGAAAACTTACATGCACACAAAAGCCTTCTTCCCATGAATGTTACAGGAGCCTTATTCATGATCACTAAAATCGAAATGTCTTTCAGGAAGTGAATGGAAAAATAAACTGTGGTATATCCAGGCAATGGAATAGTATTCTGTCAAGCTACAGAAGACACACAGGAACCTTTAAATGCATATTGCCAAGTGAAAGAAGCCAGTCTGAAAAGTCTACATACCGTATGATTCAACTGCATGACCTTCTGGAGAAAGCAAAACTATGGAGACGGTAAAGAGATCAGTGGCTATTAGGGATTTGGAGGAGATTTGTGCAGTCTAAACATGTCATGTGCCAACAATGACGTAAAGATATGTGAGATAAAGTATGACGAATTCTATTGACAAACACATGCAATGGCTTCCATTTAACTGAGAAGAAACCATATACCTAGCACAAGTCTTTTTCTGTGCATTAACTTTTTGTAATACAACTATATGAAGTTATAGCCTATTTTATATATGAATAAAAGCATTTCCAAAGGTTAAGAAAGGGTACAGTGAGAGTGAGAAGCACAGTCTGGGTAGGTAGGTCAATCTAGTTTTCTATCTGTGCTTTAAACTGCTATAACCATCAACTCAATCTACTAATTTATCTTCTACATAAATTAGTAGAGGAAACGATGAACGGATGGAGCAAGGAAGAATTTTAGGAGAGTGAATCCATTTTTCTGTATGACACTGTAATGAGGATTATTTGTCATTACACATTTGAAAAAACCTATAGAATTCATAAGACAAGGAGTAAACTCTAATACAAACTACATACTTTAGTCAATAATAATGTACCAATATTGACTCATCAACTATAACAAATGTACCACACTATTGCAAGATGTTAAAAATCGGGGAAATTGGGGTAGAGGCTGAGGATGACGTGTGAATGCTTATTCACTTCTTTCTACAAACCTAAAATTGCTTTTAAAGAGTCAATAAAAATTAAAACAAGGCAGGGTTTTCATGCAATGGAAAAAAACACACAACTTTAGTAAGTGACTGATAATTATGCTTATGCCACTTTGCTAGATTACACTTCATTAATAAATATAGTTTCATTCTTTATGTTATAAAGCAGAATAAAGTCAGATATCTAGAGAAATTGATTTTAATGATTAGAGTAAAAGCATTTTCACCTCCAACGTCAGAATGAGTTCTTCAGAATCAGTCCATTTTATAGTTAAATCAATCATTGATTTTAAAAAAATATTGAGAAAAACTTTAACTTCACTTTTTCCATCAAACTCAATGTCATGACAGCATTGTCATTTCAATCTAGGATTAAAACCTATTTCTGGACCCAGTGGACTTACTGTGATAGATTCTGAAAATGTCAGACGTTAAAGTCCAGTCTTTGATCTGCTGTCCTCTGCAGTTATCAAAAGGTCAGTTTATCCTGCTTCTTTTCTCTCTTTTTCATATATCTTGCACTTCAGCTTAATATTAGTATTAAGCTAAATTTCTTATTTTATTTTGATTGATAAAGGAAAACAGATTGTTTCGATACAGTTACTGAGAATAAGCAGCAAAAGGTACTTATAAAGTACACAAGAGAGCTATCAGATAAAAATGTGTTCAAAAAAAGATTTGGAAATTTTTATTGCATGAATGTTCAAATGGACAGGAAAACTTTCTGGATTCTTTTTCCACCACACATGAGTAGCAGCACTAAAGTAGTGAATAATGTCCATTCAATTGGTAGTTTTCATGTATTTCTGATATCAGAAATGGACTGTTAGTAACTAGTTTTAAAAGCAGAGCATTTTTGTGCATGGCATTCCCCTGAATTCCAAAGCCCAAACTTAACTTAGGCTAATTTCTCTCTGCTGGGAGCACCATTAATTTCTCATAGATAACATTTCATATATATGCGGCATTCTGATGATGTAAAGGAATTCACACTTTATGGGCCTACAAGCCAAATTTAATCAATGGCTTGCTTCATATGGCTGAGAGCTAAAAATTGTTTTGGCATTTTGGAAGTGTTTAAAGAAGGAGAAGGAAGGGGAGAAGAAGAATGAGTAGATGAAGGAGAGACAGAGACTACATATGGCCAGCAAAGCCTATAATATTTACTGTCTAGTTCTTTACACAAAGAACTTTTCCAATCTTGAACAAAACACACACATTTTTGTTATGCCAAAAAAAGGACTACAATAAGTCTTCACTTAACATCATCGACAGGTGCTTGAAAACTGGTCATAGGTATATATATTTATGGTCACGTGATGTTTTGATACACGCATACGGGGGGATAAATTGGGGATGGTTAATTGGTACAAAAATACAGTCAGCGAAACCCATTTTACCATAGGTTGACATCAAAAGAGTTAAGCTTCTATGGCTTTTGGTAACTAAAACGTCAACAAACTTGTAAATAAAGATCAAAACACTTCTAATATTAAATGCTGAAATAAATTTCAGCTATTCATACGTTTAAGATTAATAAAAGCTAGTAAAATCATTATTTACCTACTTATTTCAGTTTGGGGTTGCAGTTGACCGCAGCCTATCCTGTCAGCTCAGGACGCAATGTGGGAACCAGCCCTGGACAGGGCGCCGTCGCATTGCAGGTGCACTCACACATACCCACAGTTACTCAGACTGGGACCACATAGACACGTCAATCAACCTCACATGCACAGCCTTGGGAAGTGAGAGGAAACTGGAGCATCCAGAGAATATCAGTGCAGACATGGGGAGAATATATAAGCTCTACACAGACAGTGAACCCCAATTGGAATCAATTTGTTTTTTCTCATCAACATTATAATGAAATGACATTGAATGAAACGTCGTTATTCAAAGACCTGTTGTACTCAGTTCTAAACATTTCAGAATTAAGGGATCTACACACATCCTCTTCTATATAATGGAGTGGGTCTCTTAAAATTTCCTGGCAACATACTCTTAGCCTGCCTAGGAAACACTTTAGAATAGAACTGCATTATAATAAATTTTCATATTCTATTTATATCTTCCTATTTCTCCCTCTACTTATTAAGGTATAGTCTTGTATATGTAATCCTTCAGTTCCTGAACAAGGTGAACATATGATCTCATGATGTGTGTTTTAATTTCTTAACTTTGTTGAGATTTGGGAATGTGAGGATGATGGAAAGGAAATAAAGGAACTCAGCAGCTATAAAAGAAATCTGACCTTTAATTATTTTATTGAATTTGTTTCTTGTTTTATTTTTCCTTCCTTTGCACAAATGAGAACTTCTAGTTTTACAAAGGGTACCACCAATTTTAGGACAAAAATTTGTATTTGTGGTATAACACAAGTTGGAGACACAATGATTTAGAGATTGCATATCAATTTTATCAAATAAATGTGATAAAGTAGGTGATATGCACACACACACACATATGTAGTGACAAAACCATTGACACAGATACCCAGATGGCACTTAATGTACTTTCAGCCTTAAATTCTTTCTCAAGGACAAGCCATTTGTTTGCAAATGATTTAGCATTTGGCCGGGCGTGGTGGCTCACGCTTGTAATCCCAGCACTTTGGGGGGCCGAGGTGGGTGGATCACGAGGTCAGGAGATCGAGACCATGGTGAAACCCCGTCTCTACTAAAAATACAAAAAATTAGCCAGGCGTGGTGGCGGGCGCCTGTAGTCCCAGCTACTTGGAGAGGCTGAGGCAGGAGAATGGCGTGAACCCGGGAGGCGGAGTTTGCAGTGAGCCGAGATTGCGCCACTGCACTCCAGCCTGGGTGACAGAGCAAGACTCCGTCTCAAGAAAAAAAAAAAAAAAAAAATGATTTAGCATTCAAAAATGATTAAACACGGGAAAAAATGCATTGCACATAAAGTTCAGATTACAAGTGAATTAAAGTCACACTAATATAACTATAATTTATAATGAATTCAAATGGCTTTCAGAAGGGTCATCTGTGGAAGGTGAAGAGCAATCTGAATTTATTTTTCTGGTAACTGGTCACAGCAATGTTTTCTAGACTAGTGAGTGAGTGCTCATACAGCACCATGTGTGTTCAACAACACATAAAGTTGGGTGACAAAATCTACTTTAGTGAGAAGGTAGCTATTTCCAGGGGCACCAATAGTAATGTCAGTTTTGAGTCTTGGGTTTGCTTTTGTTTGTTTACAAGGCGATGAAATGTTTAAGGAAAAAATAAATTCTACCAATCCATGTTGAGTGAACATTTCAATCCTTGTAAAGACCAAAGTCAGCTGCCACCATGCCATGCAAACCTTATAGTACATGACATGTTAAATCGGTAACCTCGAAAGGGACTTCTGAGAAGCTATGAGTAAAAGGCACATACAAAATGCCTCTGAGATGAATTCACAAATGAAATGGAAAAGGATAACTGTGTACATCCAAGAAGAATAGTAATTAACAGAAAACAAGAACACTTCTAAATTGAAAGAATCCCTAAAGTAAAAGAAGACCAAAGAAAAAGAAATAAAGATGAGAAGTGAAATGAGGCGGAAATGGTGAGCGACAAGGAGATACACTGAGAAAAAAAGTAGCTAAAGTTAGTGTGTTATTATTTCAGCAAAATTAAGTATATCAATACTGAGAAATATGACTTGAAATAGATTCAGTACCTCAAGCAGAAACATAAACAAATAACATCTGGGTTTTTCTTTTGATAACCAGTAAATACAAAAATCTAAAAATTTTATCTTTGTGTAAGAGTTACACATTTATCATACCAATCAATAACAAAAAGGCGCTATAAATACTTTATGGAAATAAATGTCCTAACAGATGTTAACCAGACATCAGTCTTCACCGGTAAGGATTAGATTTGAAGGTGTTTGCAGATAATTAAAACTTGTTTTTATAACATAACTTAGCAGCTAAGTAGTATAATGAAAATGGGATATTCAAATTATAAGATATAAAATATTAAAGATAGAAGAACATGTTTATTTTTTCAATATAAATATTGTTACAGCTCAGAGAAACAGTATGAAATCTCAGGGCTCATGAAAGGCCACATTCTAGAGATAGTGATTGACAGGTATGGTAATTCCCCTACAGCGTGGTGCCTGTTGTCATGGAGTAGCATGTCTCCTACAGGGTACTACCAGCAGGTTCAAGTAGGAAGAGCCGATAGTCCATGTGAGAAACCCCGGAAGGCTAAAGATAGAAGGAAATATTTGTGCCACGTTGAAGAGCAAGTTCACCAGGTGAATTGGCATGTGGCTAGGGTACAACTTCCCATACATATATAAATAATGAAACACACAAAAAATTATCAGAAAAGTATTTTATTATTATTAGAGTCACGATTAGCACTCTCCTCATCAGGAGAGTTTTAGGTTTTTTTCTTGCCCTACTCTATATTTTTTAAACACAGTCTCCAAGTTTCAAAATAAAAGTTTCTTATTTTTAATTCAAATCTCAATTAAAATAAAACAAAAACCGAAAATGTAGAAGTTCCTTATTTTGACCATCTATATATCATACACAACAAAAAGACTGATAAAATTCCACTAAACACAACAGCTAGATCCGTATTCCCGTTACTGCTTAAGCCCATTCCAATAAGGATTTTATACCAAATCTGCCCTTGCCAAGGCTACCTGGGGCCTTCATTTTATTATTTGCAATGGACAATTTTAACTTCACATCCATGTTGGCTTCCTTACATCCTAGATGCACATACAGCCAGATTTTTTCCCATCAGATGTGATTTGATCCTCCAACTTCGGAATGGCTTGATGACCTCCTCTTTATCTAAAGATCACTTTAAAAAGCCTGAAGTATTTGGCTCTTCCCTAAATCTTTGGCCAGATGTAATGTCATCCTCCCATTGGCTTTCTTTGTCCAAACTACATTAGCCTTATCTCAGATCTTCAAACAAGTTATATTTCCTGCCTAAGATCTTTCTATGAGTGAGTGAAAGGTGTGACGAAGATAGTTCCTCTTTGCCCCCAAAGGTTTCATTGATCACGCTGATAATGAATTTACTGTTATTTTAATCTCTTACTGTTATACTCAGGCTTAAATTCTCTACCCTACACACTTCAGTTGACATAATTTTAATTTCCACTGTGATGCTTCTCTCTCTTCTGTCAACACTCTCTCCTCACAGGGTTTCATCCAGATCAGGAGTCAGTAACATTTTTGACAAAGAGCCAGATAGTAAATATTGCAGGCTTTGTGTTGCCAAGAGGCAAATTTATGGAACTTTCCCTGCTGAAAAATTTCCCTGTATTTTACATTTTAGACTTATAAATGCCACACGTACTTATAACTCATGAGCCATACAAAAATAGGTGGCAGACCAGATCTGGCTCATGGGCTATAATAGTTTTCCAACCCCTCACCTAGATTCATGACTTTAGGCATGCTCTATAGGCTACGATGATCTAACTCACATCTCTAGCCAAGTCAACTTGTCAGTGCCTACTTGATGTCTCCACTTGGATTCTAACTAGCGTCTTAATTTAAGATTAAAAAATGTAAAATCAATCACACATACGCACCTACCCACACCTCTGTCACTTGCAAACTGCCTCATGTCATCAAGACTTTGCCATATCACTAAAAGTGACCATAATCCCCCATGTCCCTAAATCCAAATACCTTGATATAATTCTTGCTCAGTAAATTCAATCATCTTCAAATCAACTTCCAATCTCAACTGATTTTCTCCAACTTTATTGCTACACTCATAATCCCAACTACCATCATCCTTCAACTGGACAGGTGCAATAGTCAGCTAAATGAACCCCCTTCCTTCACTACTGTACCCTTCCACAATAGTACACCCTCCTAAGGGCTAACCTCATCGTATCACACATCCATCATACAATTCTCAATGTAGTTAATTTATATTCACACTTTGATATAAGATCTAGATTTGGTCCCTGAGAACACTCATGTAATCTCTCTCCATGCTCTTCCTTCATGGACATTCCAGCCAAACCGGCCTTCTTTTCTTTGTAAGAAACTATCAAGCTCTCTTTTTAAATTACAGAATCTTTATATCTGCCCTTCTTTCTGCTCAGAGCACCCCAGATCTTCAAAGTACCTTCCTCTTTGTCTTCACTCAACTCTCAAATGAAATATTACCTCCTCAGAGAGAAAAATGCTCTGAAATACCTACAGCCAGATCAGTGCCTTCCTCCTTGACAGTTTTACTCAGCCATGTTATCACATGTAATCTTCTTCGTAGTAGTGTACTTTATAGCCCTTCACACCATTGCTTTTTTTAGGTATTTGTATGTCTTCCTCCTCTTTCCCTCCTCACTACAGTATAGCCAATTGTGTCTTTGCCTTCTTCACTGCTATATCCCCTAGTGCCTGGTAGGCTTTCTATAAACAGCCATTTATTGACTTATTGACTACATGTATATGCTAATCCTTTTTACTAATTGTTGTTACACTATAAATTTCTCTTCTCCCTCTCTTCGCTTCCCTCTTCTCATGTCCCTTGATGCTTCCTACTCAATATTAACATGGACATCATTTTGTGTCTTCAGCATTTCTCTTTTCATTATATTATGATAGGTTAATTTTCCTAAGAAAACACTATTTTGACAAAAGCAAAGCATTAAAGTAAAGCAGCATAGG
The DNA here is from genome assembly GCF_028878055.3 of Symphalangus syndactylus. Taxonomy (NCBI): domain Eukaryota; kingdom Metazoa; phylum Chordata; class Mammalia; order Primates; family Hylobatidae; genus Symphalangus; species Symphalangus syndactylus. The sequence goes on along the minus strand of NC_072423.2, from coordinate 1,259,102 downwards.
ATCAATTTTTTCCTATTGAAAAGGAAACACCATCTTTCCGAGAAGACAAGTCCACCAGGAAACAAAACAAACACACACATTTCCGGTAAGTCCTAGTTCCCAAGACTTGAAGCCAGTATGTTTTTCCACTTTCAAGTATCCTTGACTGTAGAGATAAAAGGTATCCACTTAGAGATATTAACTCATTACCACTGCCTAAATTTGGTTTCCAGAAACACAACTTAATATGACATCAATGGATGTGATAATCATTTGAAAGTAGCTTTATCAAAATCATCCAACAGAACAAGTTACTTTCCTAATTAGCATCCTCGGTTAAATACCTAAATCTGATGAATAATAAGTTATGCATTATGCTAAATTGCATTGGCTCACTATCTTAGAATGCTTTCAAACTAATTAAAAATGAGATATTCAGTGATGAGAAACATAAAAAGATAAAAACCTATTTCAATCAGTTTAAATTAGAATTTAACATTTCTTCAATACGCTCTTTTGTAGTCAATTGCAAGAGTAATAAAGCAAAATTATTGAGTCTATAATAGTGACCGTTCAAAATTCATAGTGAATTATTAAAAAGAAAACTAAGGTCCCTGCCAACTTTCCACCTCACTTCAAAGCATAGCCAAGGTCATTACAACAGCAAGTAAAAGACTCCACACAATTCCCACTTCTTCGCCTCTATACTGTTACTTCTGGAATCTTCTACTGCTCCAAATTGTGTGTTTGCTCCAGACTCAGCAGTTCTCACCACCTTGTTCTTCCAATTGCCATCTTCTCTGTGCGGCCTTTCTTGACTACCCAGTTAAAAATTATCCTATCAAAATTATCTGATCCCCATCCAGGATTACTTTTCACCATCTAACTTACGATACTTTGCATATTTATGTGGCTCATTGTCTGTTATCTGTCTCCCTAAGTTAGAATGCGAGCTTCATGATGGCAGAGTTTTGGTCAATTTCCTTCACTCAATAATTCCTGACCCAAAGTAAACACTTCATAAGTATTTTTTGAATATACTAATATATAGTCCGAATTATCAAGGAACTTATAAATAAATAAAGACACAACCCAGCATATAGTGCAGCTTGAGAAATGTTGATAGTGTGGTACAGGAGGAGGTATGTAAACTATGAGAAGCAACAGTTAAATAAGAAGCAATCCAGAAAGACACACAGTGTGGGTGACATCTGAGTTAAAGGACAGAAGGTAAGAAGATAACCAGATGGAGAAAAGAGAGGAAGATCTTACAAACAAGCATCAGAAGTTACCATAAGAAAAGCAAGTACAAAATCATCAGAAGAAAAACAATTGCATCCCAGTTATTACCACAAACATAATTAACTATGAAAACCCAGAACAGTTCATGCTTTGATAATGCTAAAGTTGATACGTAGATTAAGATGTGATATAACAATCTGCAAATCTTAGTTTTCAGAAAACCTTTTTAGGCAAGATATGATGATTTAAGGAAGAAAAGTTGCTGATGGATGAGGCATGTTGTCCCTTAAAGACAAACACTATGAAGACTGCGTACAGCCTTTATAATGGAAAGGTGCCACGTTTTTTCTTTTTTAAGTCCTTGGAATCTCAGTTGGCAACTTTGAAATTCATGTGTAATTCATGAGTTTTTTAAAAGAAATGTAATAAGTAACACAAGTGATTCTAGAGCTTGTCTTTAGGCTGAGGTAGATATTGGCATTATAAATTGAAGTGCTAGAAAGGAACAATAAGAATTAAGAATAAGCAGTAATTTCTGCCAAGATCTGTGGCACCCAGTCTCACACATAAGGCTTTTTGGAATCTCTTGGTTCCCAAGGTTCAGGCTCTCATACTTTAGTTTGTACATAAAGGACTTAAGTTATTCTTAAAGCACAGTTTTAGCACTTCACACCAGGAGATGGTTATGAGACTGATCACAGGATAAAGTGAAATAGGATGTGTGCCTACTTGTAGAAGGAACCTCGTTCCTTTTGCCATTCTATTCCTACTTTTCTGGCAGGAAAGTCCTAGAAAAAATTTCATATACAGATTAATTTTAAACAATTTACATGATATTTTACTATTAATAGCTTCTAGAATATCTTAGCTTAGGCTGGCCCTGGTGGCTCACACTTGAAATCCCAGAATTTTGGGAGGCTGAAGTGGGCGGATCAACTGAAGTCAGGAGTTTGAGACTAGCCTAGCCAACATGGTCAAACCTAGTCTCTACTAAAAATCCAAAAATTAGCCGGGTGTGGTGATGCGTACCTGTAATCCCAGCTACACAGGAGGCTGAGGCAGGAGAACCATTGAGCCTGGGAGGTGGAGGCCGCAGTGAGCCAAGATTGTGTCACTGCACTCCAGCCTGGGCAACAGAGCAAGACTCTGTCTCACAAAAACAAAAAACAAACAAACAAAAAAAGAGTATCTTAGCTTATATATTTCTCACATCTGATCCTACCACTTTACTTCTTTTTTCCTGTTTATACCAATTATTTCTATTCCTCTTTACATATAGGCAGAAAGATAAGACTAAAATGTGTCATAGACAATGACATCTAGTAAATTGACGTATTCTTCATGTTTAATTCCACAACAGATTTCAAATACAACCAAAATCTCCAAATAAAATCTTAATTCTAAATTGAGTGCTTGTACAGTCTTCAAATATGTTCAAATAGAACATCAAAGCTCAATAAAAATAGTTATATCACTTGGGATGGTGTTTAAAATATTTTTTCCTAAATAAATTCAGCTTCAGAGGATGAGAAAACCTTCGTTAGGAGATGTTTTAAAGAACAAATTAAGTTAAATGTGAAGGAAATCATACTTTATTTTGTTGAATAGTAAGATTTTTTTGTTGCTATTGTGAATTAATGCCATCCAAATATTGAGTGATGTAATTCAATTTAGTAAAAGAAAAAAGTCTAAATTATCAACTTCTTTCCTTATAAAAATGAAATATGCTATAACTTGCATTTTTTCCATGGCAATGACCCTGATGATCAGAGAGGTTAAAACCTAAAAACATTTAAAATCATCTAATCTAAATTATAAAAAAGAAATCCCTTTCTTCAGAAAAAATAATTTTTTAAGGAAGCACTCATAAACAAATCTCTACTAGTAGATATACAGCATACACATCTCTTACTATCTCCCATGCAGACTGCATAAAAAGGCGTGCTGGCTACTTTTAAGAAAACAACATTCAGATGTCTGGAAAGTATCTGAAATGCATGATTAATCTACACAGATAATTTTCTCAAGAAACCAAATTTTGAAGACAAGTAATTCAAAAGTCTATTGTCTATAAAGTAAATCCGCTGGTATACTTAAACTGCTGTAATCCTTTCTCTGTTTACCTTATAGTGTGCACCTCTCAAGCTATGGGAATGCATGTCTTCTCTAAGAAGAGCTGACTTCTTTTGTAGGAAAAAGCTGTTGGAAATGACTGTTAAGATTTCAAATGTTTGGGAGTGTGTATTCATGTGGGTTTTACGTGTTGAATATTTGCATTTGTAATTTTAAGATGCTTAAATCAAAAACTAAAATGACCTATGCAACATAATTCTGCCATAGGATAAATTAAATTCAATTAAATGTTCCCATACAAATTATTATCTACCACAATGTAAAAATATTTATATATCACAAAGATGTAAGAAACACTGACGTCTATTATACAGCAGAGTTCAATTTCACTACTACTTAGCTTGATGATATTTTAAGGTCATGTCTCTTGGAATACACATTCAATATTCATTGCCAAACGTCTGAGCTCACCTCTCTTGAAGCAATATTCAATTATCAAAGGAAAATAGTTTACCAAGCAACCTCACAAAACACAAACTCTAGGTAGCATCAAGGTTTTTCAAAGTGATTATTCCTTACTGGTCGAGATCCTAAGATATTAAAACTCATAGATCACATGATCTGAGATTTTCTAATTGAAAAGCTGTAGCTGTAAACCTTTCATTCAAAGTCGGATACTACTTTCAGCTGTCAAAAGAATTATGCAATCACTTAAACTTCTGGAATGAAAGAGAAAATGAAGGGAACAATAAAAGTAACTGAAATGCACTGAGAAATGAACATAAGGAACCAAATGGAGGCAAAGACAGAGAGAGAGAGAGAGAGGGCTGTTTATCTAACCTTCCCTTCTTGAGTGGGTTTTCTCTGATATCTCTAGAGAACAATTGGATGTGTAACAATGAAATACAAAACACAAGATACTGTCTTCGTATAATTACTTGTAATGATTCCAAGATGGCATAATTTGAGAACTTGCTAAATAGGACAACAAAGTGATCTGCTTTTCCAAAATTTTGCCCCTTAGCTTATATATTATTTCATGGTGAAGATCAATAAAACTGAAAATTGGAATTGCCAGATATTATCAGATTTTATTTTTTGAATGCTTAACAGCTGACCCAAAATCTGGTCATAAAAATGGAAGTTAAATTAAATTGTCCTCAAAATTTAAGTTTGCTACATTTGTAAGAACCACTTGCTTCTTCAAAATCTCAAACTTTCTCATATCTAGCAGCAAATTGAAATTAGGAATTTAAGCATGTAAATTCATCATGGAAACCAAATTGATTAAAATTTTCTGTGTATTCATGATAATGTTTAAAATTTTTGCTACATTTAAACCCTAAGTTAGTTACAAAAACCCTAAAATTATGCTTGTTTAAAAACTTGGGCTAACTTGCTTTTGAAAACATACTGACATATTCGTTCCATTCTTCTTATAATTATTTTTTTGTCACTCCCAAGCAGCACACCATTGTATATATCCCCAAAACGGCACTTCTTTGTTAAAGCCATTAGGACAGAAATATTTTTGAGCCAGATGCAATGGCTCATGCCTGTAATGTCAGTACTTTGGGAGGCCTAGGTTAGAGGACTGCTTGAGGATAGGAGTTTGTGACCTGCCTGGGCAACATAGCAAGACCCAGTCTTTACAAATGAAATGAAAATAAAATATAAAATAAACTGGCTGGACAAAGTAGTGCACACCTGTGGTCATAGCTACCAGGAGGCTGAGATGAGAGGACCATATGAACCCAGGAGTTTGGGGCTGAGAATGAGCTATGACGGCACCACTGCACTTCAGCCAGAACTATGGGTTGGTGAGTTAGAAATAAGTTCTCAGTTCTGAATATAATAACTGCTCCTGGCACTCCCCAGAATGAGCTGGGTTTTCTTTTGCCTCTCTATAGTCCCTCTTCCTCAGGAAATACCCCCATGGTTCTGCCCGCTGTGCTATTAATTACACCAATGCTTATTATATGTCAGTTCAGTTTTATCTAGATTCTCCCAAAGTCAGTGCTGAACTTAGTTGTTTGAAAATGTATATATTGTAATAGTTACCAAAAAGACCAAATACAGCTAGATATTTATGCTATTTGTTTTATTTCCATCGTAGGTATATTTCCTTTTAAAATTCATATATATCTTTCTCTAAGGATTGTCTCCGTTTTCAGATGTTAAGCACTTTCTCATGCACACACCACCTAAGCAGCAAAGACAGAGTCCACGTCAGGGAATGTCACATTCAGGATAAGTACCTATTATTCTGTAACTCAGAAGTAGGAAAATGGATGTCCTCAAGCAGATGCTTTTCTTGACAGATACAAAAATTTGACAAGGATCACTGACTGACTTCCAACCCACCATTCATCACTTTTATCTTATTTTGACCCTAAGGGTCCCAGAGGGATAATGGCACTACATTCCTATTTAGAATTCAGATTTCAGATTGCATTTCTTATATCATTGTTTATAAGTAGTGGTTGCACACAGTCGCGATAATACTATGACATTAATCTACATTCCTCGTTAAATCGATTTTTGTCTTCCGTTTTTGAGCTTAGCTACAATTTCTCACACGGTTTCTCTAGGAAGATTCCTCAATGACTGAAACATTTAGAACATGGTCGATTCATAAATACGACACTGGGATTCCCCAATGACTGAAACATTTTGAACATGGTCCATTCATAAATACGACACTGGGATTCCCCAATGACTGAAACATTTAGAACATGGTCCACTCATAAATACGACACTGGGATTCCCCAATGACTGAAACATTTAGAACATGGTCCATTCATAAATACGACACTGGGATTCCCCAATGACTGAAACTTTTAGAACATGGTCCATTCATAAATATGACATTGGGATTCCCCAATGACTGAAACATTTAGAACATGGTCCATTCATAAATATGACATTGGGATTCCCCAATGATTGAAAAATTTAGAACATGGTCTATTCATAAATATGAAGAGCTTGTGTAGAAAGTATAATTTACTTATCCTATTATGCTTAAGAAATTATGTGAAATAATGTGAAAATAATCTTAAAACATTTGCATGCATATTTGCTGCAAGAGTCATCTTTCATTGATACTTAATCATAATCATGGACATGGTGGGTCCCAATAACCAATATTTAATGCAAGACTGTAAATTTAATAGAGAGAAAACCTTATTTATAAATTTTCATGTGTTCTTTTCTTGACAATAAGGAGCTGTGAGATTTGTATTTTAAAAGATACTTAGTAATAAAAACTTTAATTTTTAAAACTTTTATTTTTAAATTCTGCTTAATTGCATAAAAGTTAAAAGGTAATATTTAATATTTAATGAGGCTTATTGAGCTAAATGATGATATGCAGCTTGGGTTATACTTGCAATTATAAGATTTGCTCATTATACCTAAGCAATCTCCTTCACTCAATCTAGCTACCACTAAGGAAGCAAAATTCCCTGAATCATAGTATCAAAGCATTCCATTATGTTTTCTATTAAGTTGTTTTGTTCTTTGAATCATTGTCTATTTTAATTTATCCTTTTAGAAAGAAAACAAATTACTTAACTTGCATTTCCCACTAGAAGCTTCACTACAGCTAGACTTGGAATTGATTTCAGGCCATTTTTTAATAAATGATGGTCCCTAGTGAAAGATAGAATACTTGAGCCATCAATATTGAGTAAATAAAAGGGTTTGGGTAAATAAGAGAGAAGATACCTATTTTTCTCAAATATTTTAAATATCTAATAACCTATTCCTCATCTAAAACAAGCCACAATTACTGGAAATGATGGTCAGAGGAAGGTATTAGCAACCCTGTGTAATACTACATGTCATGTTGGATCACTATTACAGAGAAACAGTTGTCATGCTGCATTTTAGTAATTCTACACATCACCAGAGAAATAGACAACTCTTATAGCCAAAGAAATCCAACGTAGCTACTGTCTACATATTCTTGTTTTAGACCTTTGGTGAAAAAAACTACTATGTGTATTGAATATATTTTACATTAGTTTTATCACAAAAGAAAAATGAGAATTCTATTAGATGCAAATACAAATTCTGAATGACAGGAAAGAAAAATTAAAATCAAAGCTGATCTTAATTAACAAAATGTATTATCTGCTTACATGTATATACAACTGTTCATATACAAAGGCACAGATGCATTTGTGGTTTTGAAAAAATATCTATTTCATTTCAAATCTTCATTGAACAATATTACATATGGCAAGAAAACTGATCCTTTTGAAGGATCTTTTAAAAAGTGTTAAACTTTATTAGATACTCCAAACTAGCAAAGCTCAACTTCATCACAATTATATAATAACACTGCACACTTTCAATTTCATCTGGAGAAATATATCTATCCCTTGAAATAACTCTGTAAACTTCCTGCTCACAGATTTCATTTCAAGCCTTGAAAATGCAGAAAATCAATGCTGAATATACTTGCCCCGAAAGGAAAAGAAAATTTCAGGGGTGTCAGGATGTTTTATCACATAAAGTACAGAATTGCAATTTGTATATGAGCAGGCAACACACCTCCAAAAATAATACAATACTTATCACAAAATACATTCACAGATACTAGATTTGGCACAAACCACTCCATACAGCTATTGATGAAATCAGTATTGAAAGCCTTATTCCAAAATCTATGGCCCTTTTCTACTCTCCAACTGACATTTCAGGATGCCACAACCTTGCAGCTCCACTCTCTCATTAATTTCCCCTAAATACCCTTGGCAGAAGAACGAGAAACGTCACATTTTTCATTTAATTTCTAAAGAACATCACATCCTTTAAGAATAGGTTCTTGAAATTTTAAAATGTTAAACATAAAAACCCTAAAGAGACAAACATCCAAAAACATAAAAACCCTAAACAGACAAACGTCCAAAAACTTTTCTTCAAAATCACAACAACTTTATATGCTACGTGTTCCTGTAAAATACCACATACACAAACTCACAGGCACACCCACCCACCCAAAACCCACACACTCGAATTTATATGGCCTCGTAATACCTCACATATATATACATGTCACCAAATGCAACAGAGACACACGCATATATATGGCCTCATAATACCTCACATATATATACATATCATCAATTACAACAGAGAAAAGCCAATTTCAGAAACATGGCTTCAATTTTGATGCATTTACTCACACTTAATTCTATTTCAATTTAACTGCAGAGATATTACAATACCCTGTAACAAAAACCTGACGGAAGATTGTAACAAATTGCTTAAACATCAAACCAAACACTAAACATAATTTCATCACAAAGTGAAATTCGCATCCAACTCGCAAAGAATTAGAAAATCCTTGCACTTACCTTGGCCTTGTCCATTCCCCAGATGACCCCAAAACACCACCGTCATCATCAACAGCCCCGGAGCCCACGTCCACATCCTTCTAGTGACACGCTCGTGTCTTCTGGCCATTGCATCTTAAACTCTGCATATTCAGTGGGGTGGATGTGAAAGTACAATAAATTACATTCTTAGAGAAATACACTACGACTCAAATCCCATATCTAATATGCACTGTGCATTTCTGAATTATCCTGCCTACAAGGAGGTACATTTGAAAATCATGCTTCCCTTTAGGGTTGTCATATTGATGATTAATACGAAAGCTCATTCATTTTTAATCTTTAAGCATTCATCTGAATTCCATTTTTAATATCATTTTCCAAAACAGGCCACTTAACCTATGAATGTTAAAAAGTACTCCCGATATACATATTGGAGTTCAGTCAAGCAAAAGCATGGTGTATGGACACTACTTAAGTATAACTTGATATTTAGGCAAATTGATGAATTTAACATACCATGTAATCTCTACATATATACAAAAGGACTTTTCAACACATTTATGTAAGTTTTGCATAAATACCCTTGAAAATATTCTCAAGTTTTAAGTGGTATTCTAATTATGTCAGTAATTTTAACTGAATAAAGAGATGCATCATGTGCAAAAACTAATCTTGTTTACTTAAAATTGAGAGTAAAATTAATTATAGAAGGTACAAAACACTTGTAATTTTGATTTCAGATATATGACCCACAGGAACCTTCATATATACAAATATTATACACATATATGACAATGTATATTTGAATGTTCATTTTGAAACTGCTTTTCATACTGATACATGAAAATACTTAAATGTCCACCAAAGCAAGGTTATTTATTCATACATTTGAATGATATACAGTAGCTCAAAAGAATAAACTTGAGTTGCATGTACTAATATGGATAAGTGTCCAAAATGAATAGTGAAGCAAAACTAGCAAATTTAATAATGATAAGTTCAAAATTACACCTTTCATATGTAAACATGTGCAATAGTTAAAACTATAAATTTTATGTTGCATAAATATATAATACAGTATAATAACGCATAAGAATGAGAAACACCTTCAAGACTAAAGTTAGGAAATTACAAGACTACAATTTAAATGGTTAGTAGGTGGAATTTTAAATCAGAGGTTACTCCTAAATCCCAATTTTTCCACAGTTGACAAAATAACGGAGTTAAGAAAAATAAACTTAATGATTTCCAGAATGAATGCTTTATTCAAAATGCTACGTAATTACAATTCTAATAAACTTGCAAGGGAATCCAGTCACCCAGAAATTTTTTATGCCTTTCTCCTACATCACGAAAGGGGAAGATTTAATTACCAACTTTGCATTACTTAACGTCAGACTCATAGTATCAGAGCTAAAGAGAAATTTAAGAAACACCTAACTCAACCTCTCCATTTTAAATGACCAAATGAGTTGAGAAGGTTACAATGACATTTCTAAGTTCATATGTAAAAACAGAATTTTGATGACAATGACAGTTTAAGTACTAATAAACACTCCTGGAAAAGTTACTGTAATCCAGGTTATTTTACTGTGCTAAATGCCTTACATTCTTTACCCAATTCAGTTTTCACAGAAATCCTATGAACAAAGCACTTCCAAAATTTACCACTTCACAGCTAAGAAAACAAGGCTTAGAGAAATGCTACACGATCCCCTAGTCATGAGGTTAGTAGGTACCACTGTGGAGACTGAGGCAAAACAGGACGATTTCAAAGCCTATGCTCTGAACAAGTAAACACTAAGCAGGAATTTAGTTCTAGATCTCCCAGTTGTAGTCCAATAATCAGCCAAAAAATGGTGCTGAGAAGAGGGGAAAGAAAGATGTCTTGTATGTGGAGCCTCATGTATTTGATCCCAAATACATCTTCATATTGAAAATCATTAGAGCACAAGGCAAAAGAATTATTAGTTTGTTTCTAAAATCATCAACCTTTCCCAAGTTGAACATACAAATATATTTTATCATATATATACTATATGTGTGTATAGCGTGTGTTTATCTAAGTATTCCTGTGGTTTATATATCTGGATGTGGAATTACAAGTGTTTTGTGGTTTATTATTTATTTATTATTATACTTTGAGTTTTGGGGTACATGTGCACAATGTGCAGGTTTGTTACACATGTATCCATGTGCCATGTTGATGTGCTGCACCCATTAACTCGTCATTTAGCATTAGGTGTATCTCCTAATGCTGTCCCTGCCCCCTCCCCCCACCCCACCACAGTCCCCAGAGTGTGATGTTCCCCTTCCTGTGTCCACGTGTTCTCATTGTCTCCCTCTGTTGCTCTGGCTGGAGTCAGTGGTGTGATCATAGCTCACTGCAGACTCCAAGTCCTAGGCTCAAGCGATACTTTTGCCTCGGCCTCTCAAGTAGCTCGGACTACAGGCACGCACCACCATCCCCGGCTAATTTTTTTACAGAGATGGGTCCCACCGTGTTGCTTGACTGGTCTCAGCCTCCTTAAGTCAAGGGATCCTCCCACCTGGACTTCCGAAAGCACTGAGATTACAGGTGTCAGCCACCGTGCGTTTTTTGATTTCTTCAATTAATTTTACTTATACACTTGATTACACAAGATTAATTTTGTGTACATAATGAATCTCTTTTGAGGTTTAAGTTACTGATTAATTAGAGTACCACTTAACAAGCGTGTCATCCCAGCACTTTGGGAGGCTGAAGTGGGCGGCTCACCTGAGGTCAGGCATGAGCCACCGTGCCCGGCTTACACACATTCTTTTCACTCCTGCTTGCAGATCTCTGTTCCCTTCTAATTCCAGTGGAACCACTTTCACTTAGTATCAAAATATCCAGATCCACTCATCAAAGTGTAAATAATCCTCCAGCAAATTACCTTTGCAAATCTATTTTTATGTAATATTTCCTTAACTTCTTCTTACCTACATCCAGTAGTCATTTTACAAGGCAGAATTTTTTCTATTTTATATAGAACTGAGGCAGTATTTGAAAAAAATCTCAAAACACTCTTCAGGAAGGACTGGCATCTAAAACACCAGTTCCAATATATATTTCAGTAACATTTTAAAGGACAGATGCTTTTCAAAATGTTATTATAATTTAAAAAAATGTAACCTTCCTCTCTGAGTTCATGTTTATGGAAAACTAATATTTCATAAATGCCAAGTTACTATGATGTATTATCTAAATGCTGCCCCTGCCATTCTATAAATACAAAAATCATAACCTTCTAACTAACTTTGGTATTAGTCAACAACTGTGCTGATGAAAAGTAAAATCAATTCATTTAAAATAATTTTCCATGAACAAAATCAAGTAACTTGTAAGTAGTATGGTAGATGAACCAAAAAATAAAGTAACATTAACCAGAAAGACATGCCATGGACTTCTCTAATCTTTTTTTGGAACACCCTTTTCATGCATATGAAAATAAAAATTAAATATAAAATACCTACTTTATGTATGTACTTTTACTTGTGTCTATTGTTCTTTAAAGATTAAAATAACTCCTAAAGCCTGGATAGCTGAGCCCATTGTGCTCTTCTGCCCATAAAATAGATCGGATGTGCAGTGAAAGAGGTAAAACTTAGGCTTTCAGGTTAGTTATGACGATGGAAACACAATTCTATTCAATAGTGTTCATCTTGGTCTTTCAAATGTTTAAGGTCACAAGGCAAAAGAGAACAGACTTTAAGAATGTTCGTGTATTACTTCTCGTCTTACCCAATAGCTACATTAGTTCAATTAGGCCAGTGTTTTGGAGTAAACAGCACTGTGAAATGTGTCGTGGAGTCCGGAGGCTCCACCACCTACCTCCATGTAGTTGTTCTGTCCGATGGAGCCTAGAGTAATACCTTAGGAGATGCATTACATCTACAGGTACCAACCAGGAAGGGTAGTCTTGAATTAAATGGCTTTAGAACACGTTATAAGAGCAAATCGAAGCTTCTAGGTATTAGAACCACCTCAATCACAGAGCGTCTCTGGGTTCTATCTGTGGCCAGCATCAAGTATCTGTCTGCCCTCCCCGAATGCTTTCTCTCATCATGTGGATCTTCTAGATGGTCTTATTCTTCCCCAGCCAGCCAACTTGATCAACAAGCCTAGGTATATTAGATATGTATAAAGTTGGTTCTTAAATAAAGTCCATTTCTGTATCTAGGTAAGTAATGTCTTCAGACTTACAATTTCATTGATATCTAGAAAGAGTGACTCTAGTTAGCTTCTAGTGTCAGTTTTTCTAGCAGCTTCTTTAAAAACAAAAATCCTCTCTGGAACAAAGCTTCCTTGCAAGTATTGCTGTTGGCAATAGTCCTCTTTACTGAAATGCTTATCCGGTGAAACTTGCGCTGTGCCAGTGAGCCTGCAGGTTGATGGTCCTTTTGTTCAACTTCTCCATTATAAAGCAACCTCTCTGATCACCCTTTTAAAACTAAAGACCAAAGAATCAAATGAGATCAGGAAGTGACCAGAGCTCACAGGTCATCAACTCCTCTTCTTAGCATATTATAGCACACAGTCTAAGCCCGAAAAACACAGCAGAACCCATTACAGCTCTCGAGTTCCAGTTATTAACATTGATTTTTTCCAATGGGAAATTTTCATTAGAAGCTATCACAGGACTCACATTCAGTAATAACTTAGATTAGGATACATACTGGAGCCTTTGTCCTTAGAGTAGGTGCCACTGAGTCACTATTAAAAGGAGTCTTTTTGATCTTAGTAAATTCTCACAGGGCTTATCTCAGTCTAAACTGTAACTGGCCTTTACTAGTGATGTCATGTGTAGTTCAAATTAATATTGTAATGTATATAAATTGTATATATAGGTATAATACATGCATGTATTTACAATTATTTATTTTATTTTATTTTTTAATAAGATAAAAGTTAGAGGTTAAAATATGACTCTAGGCCATTGTGCTTTAGAATGAAGAGCACAGACATGGGTTGGAAATGTAAATTTTGGCCCAATTTAATTTCTGTGACAAATTCATTAATGTCTTCAAGGTTCAGGCTCTATGTATGAGACAAATGAAAACAGCTCTAAGATTCCTGAAAACCCTAAAATATTAAAATTCCACTCTGCCATTAGTTCAGATAAATCATTTGCCAATTTGCCCCACAAGAACCAGGCATCTTTAAATGGTAACATAACATGCACTTCTCTCTCCCAAAGTGTGGTGCATAAACGTTCTGCTTCTCAATAACACAGGATGCCTGCTAAAATGTGCTGTCAGGGGGATTAGTAAGGAAATGTTGTATCAAAACTTCTGCAGATGTGGCCCTGAAATACACATTGTAATAAATCCTCCAGGCCTCTCAAGTTAGGAATAACTGGTTTATAAAATTGTACTTACTTAAAAATTATAGATAAACAGATTTCACCGTAACCCATTCTTTCTGTTCTGAATGAAATAAGGCTCTATATTCAGACTGAATTTTCAGTGAAAAACAACTTAAAATAGTGACAAATCATCTATAAGTTTAAATGAATATAACTAGGAGACCTGAAAACTCAGGTTTAGCAGTCATCTTCCAACAGTTTGAGAGCCCACAGGAGCCACAGAGCCCTCATGTCTCTCCAGAGAAGCAGGGTGATTCTTCCCCCTAAACACCATGCAATTCTTGAAGTGAGTGAAAGCATCCCTGCTCACACTGATACCCTCTCAAGTGAACTCAAAGTTAAGCCATCTCCAGCCAGACCAGATATCCTGGCCCATATCTCATTCATTAATATATGTTGAGAAGCCTTTGTTTCTTGGAAACTACATGAAGTGAATAGGCTGTGGACTCCACTGGACATAGTGGTCTATATTTAACCAATTCCCTTCACACATATGTATCAGATGCTCTCTTAGTTACGGAGCTGCAGTGGTGAATAAGAAAGCCACAGTCCTGTACTCCCAGGGTTTCAATTCTGAAGACGAAGACAGGCACAGAAACCCAACTGAGCAAAGAGAAGAGATTATTACAAAATGTGTTCACATGCAAAGTGAAGCAAGGGACTGAATATACAACAAGGGTTTTGGGGCGAACATTAGATACAATCTTAATTCACATTATATAAGATTCATACGTATAATTTTTAGATATAGATATATTAATTTGGGCCGGGCGTGGTGGCTTATGCCTGTAATCCCAGCATTTTGGGAGGCCAAGGCGGATGGATCACTTCAGTCCAGGAGTTTCAGACCAGTCTGATCAACATGGCAAAACCCCATCTCTACTAAAAATAAAAAAGTTAGCCGGGTGTAGTGGTGTGCGCTTGTTGTCCCAGCTACTCAGGAGGCTGAGAAAGGAAAACTGCTTGAACCCAGGAGGCAGAGGTTTCAGTGAGCCAAGATTGTGCCACTGCACTCCAGCCTGGGTGACACAGCAAGACCCTGTCTCAAAAGAAAAAGAAAAAAAGAAATATTAATTTGGATTATACAGATTCTAACCACTTCTTTCAAGTGAGAATATTTAAGGTAAGACCTGAGAATAAAAAGAGTTAGCTTTTCATACACTACAGAAAGATTCGTCTTTTAGGAAAAACCCCCAGTGTTCATGGACCCTAATATATGAGCAAGATCTTGGCATGTAGAAGAAACCTGTGAATTGGATGAAATGAAAAACTGAAAAGTAGGAATCTGGATGAAGTACAGAAGGGAGAAAGACTAATGTGAGACGTGGCTGAAAGAGAAGGATATGTGAAACAGTACAGGTCTTCATTAGTAATGATGAGGAACATAAATGTTAGTCCAAGTACACCAGAAAAGTGGGAGAGTTGGAAACTGAAAGACATGTTAAGAGATCACTTTGGTTTCTCTGTAGCTAACAGGGTGTAGGAGATTAAGAATTAAAGTAGGTTGACTAAGGATGACCTAAGAAAATAAGCGTAGGTAAGAAAATATGTGGCTCTGGCTAGGCTGGGGACATTGGAAATCAAAAGAGGTGGAGGAAATTACAGATGTATTTGGAACCAAAATATTTTTTAAATGAATGTTGAATTGGATATTGTCAGAATATTGAGGAAGGGCCAAAAATGACTTATAAGCGTCTAGCATGGCTGGCAGTGCCACTTACTGACATGTGGGAAACCAGGACATGTTACCTCTGAATTATTCGAGTGCTATTGTCATGTAAATCATCAACTCCCAGAATAAAGGTCTGGGCCAAACTCTAAGACTGGAAATTATGAGCTGTTTAGTAGTGTTTAGAGCTTAGAGAGAGTATGTGTGTGGAGAGAAAAGAAGAGCAATTAGGACAGAACCCTTAGAAACATCAATATTTAAAATTTGGGAAGAGAAACAGAAACAAATAAATTGTGGGAAAATGAAGCTCAGGGTAGTTGCAAGGGAATGCTAAAAATGAACTATGGCATTTGAGGAGGAAAACGTGGAAACTGAAAGCAAGAGAGTACGGATGGATCGTGAGGGAGCAGCAGCAGCTGTGTCCTAAGAAGAGTCTCAGTGAAAATGAAGGGTTGTAGGAATGAGGACATCTGGGCCAACGAGCTGGCAAGGAGTGATGTCCAGGAGGCAGAATATTTGCATCTAGATCCTGGTGGTATATACCCTTATAGAAAATGTTTCAGATTTGATGACAATAAAGTGGAGGAAAGAAAAAAAGTAATGGAAATAAAGATGTCAAAAAACGGGGAACCGAGGTTTGTACTGGTCCTTTCACGTGAAAGCTGAGCCACTAAAATGATGGCTGAACTTGCCTGAAGATGATATTGAGCAAAAGATCTACAGCCTAAATAAATGGCAAGAGGCCAGGTGCAGTGGATCATGCCTGTAATCCCAGAACTTTGGGGGGCTGAGGCAGGCATATCACCTGAGGTCAGGAGTTCGAGACCAGCCTGGCCAACATGGCGAAACCCCGTCTCTACCAAAAATACAAAAATTAGCTGGGTGTGGTGGTATGCACCTGTAATCCCAGTTACTCAGGAACCTGAGGCAGGAGAATCACTTGAAACCGGGAGGAGGAGGTTGCAGTGAGCCGAGATCACACCATTACACTCCAGCATGGGTGACAGAGCAAGACTCCATCTCAAAAAAAAAAAAAAAATAAGACCAGAGTGCCCAGGAGGGAGGTCTGTTGATGATGGTAATACCAAAGGGGCATGGCCGATATTTCCAAGGGGTTTGAGTTTCAAAGGAACAGTCTAATTTGCAAGGAGCAGAGAAATTAACAGTCTAGAAGTTGTAACAGGAACCAAGAACAACCACCTCGGCTTCCAGCCATAGGTATGTGGAGGGTGAGAAAAAGACCTGTCTCAATTTATGAAAGCTAGAGGAAAAACTGCACTTTAGTATCAACCAACTTTTGTTTTAAGATAATTACAAACCAATATGGAACTTAGCAAGAGTCAATTTTGACAGTTTCCTGCAGCTTAGTAAATTCTGCACAAAATTAAGATTTAACACAAAAGTAGAGAAAAATTTTAATGGCATAGCACATTTCTTCACAATTCCTTAAACCAAATAATTCCCTGTTCTTCTAACTCTCACCTTACACTATCAACTAGGCTTCTTATTCAATGAACGGTTTAAGTCTACTAAGACACACACACACACACACACACACACGTCTTATCCAGCTGCAGATCTCATTTTTGAAGGTACACTGAAAGTACATAGATCATTCTATAATCATCAACTATGAAGATTGTGAGCAACTGGAACAAGTATTCTTGGAAAAGAAGTTTCCTGTGTATAAGAAAAAAAAGAGTCCAACTCTGGGAACTGACTTGGCTGAGTCATCATTATATGCCACTGGCAAGAAATCAAGAAGTAACTCAGGACTGATAAACTTTGTTAAAGGAAATGGAAACAGCCTATCTGTGAGGCTTAATTCTTGATAATCTGGCCAAGATATAGCATCTGGATAAGAGTTCACTGACTCAACTAAATTTTGTGAAGGTGAAGTACTTGTTAAAATGAAAGATCTATTTAGAGAGAAATAAGTAGACATAATGTCTGCACTATGGATAGGTGTATACCTGTTTTTTGCAAAAACAGTTTGTATCTTTGAAATGCTGGTTTGCCCTGGACAGAGCTAACTTAAATAGAGACCTGGCGCGGTGGTTCATGCCTGTAATCCCAGCACTTTGGGAGGCCGAGGAGGGTGGATCATGAGGTCAGGAGATCGAGACCATCCTGGCTAACACGGTGAAACCCCGTCTGTAGTAAAAATGCAAAAAATTAGCCGGGCATGGTGGCGGGCACCTGTAGTCCCAGCTACTCTGGAGGCTGAGGCAGGAGAATGGTGTGAACCCGGGAGGCGGAGCTTGCAGTGAGCCGAGATCGCGCCACTGCACTCCAGCTGGGTGACAGAGAGAAACTCCGTCCCCAAAATATATATATATATAGTTTTTTTATATATATATGTATATATACCCAAAGGATTATAAGTCATGCTGCTATAAAGACACATGCACACGTATGTTTATTGTGGCACTATTCACAATAGCAAAGACTTGGAACCAACCCAAACGTCCAACGATGATAGACTGGATTAAGAAAATGTGGCTGGATACATATGTAACAAACCTGCACATTGTGCATATGTACCCTAAAACCTAAAGTATAATAAAAAAAAAAGAAAATGTGGCACATATACACCATGGAATACTATGCAGCCATAAAAAAGGATGAGTTCATGTCCTTTGTAGACACATGGATGAAGCTGGAAACCATAATTCTCAGCAAACTATCACAAGGACAAAAAAAACCAAACGCTGCATGTTCTCACTCATAGGTGTGAATTGAACAATGAGAACACATGGACCCAGGAAGGGGAACATCACACTCCGGGGCCTGTCATGGGGTGGGGTGAGGGGGAGGGACAGCATTTGGAGATATACCTAATGTAAATGATGAGTTACTGGGTGCAGCACACCAACATGGCACATGTATACATATGTAACAAACCTGCACGTTGTGCACATGTGTCCTAGAACTTAAAGTATATATATATATATATATATATATATATATATATATATATATATAAATATAAAGAGAAAACCATTAAAGAAAGGCTATAATACACAGGAACACACAGACATACATACACCTGTGTGTCTATATCTTCAGTTATCACACTTTTTCTATACAGACTCCACACGAGACAAACATGTTACATTTTATGAGAAACCATAAGTGGAAAGAGGAGAATTTGTGAAATCAATATAGAATGTTCCTTGTTTAGCATAATTCTAACTGTTTCTCATTAGAGGTCTGAGTATCAATCTGTATTATATGTGGCCATGCTGGCATTTGGGAAATTCCACAAGAAACTTTTTAAATATGAATTTGGAAAAGGGAAAAGGATTTTTAAAGTGTCTTTTTTTGTTCTGCATTCTATGTGGAACATCTATTTTGTGCTAACTGCTCGTGTTAGCTTGTGATTGCCTGTGACTATGTGGAAGATATACTTTACGTGACTATGTGAGCAATAGTCTTAAAGTTAAGAAATCTAAAATTTGGTTGGTTTAGTTGCTAATTAGGTAAATTACCTTGTAATGGTTACTTAACCTCTCAAAGATTAATTATCTTCAGTGGTACATTGAAGGTTCCATTCATATTGATTTTAGTAGACTTATCCTACTAAAAAGTAAATTTAACAGAAATTATTCTAGACCTCATTATTTCAGGAGACCCCACCCCAGCTTTTATTCCTAACTTCAAGAAATGCAGAGAAATTTAAAAATTCGATGTTCTCCCAATTCAACAGAATATAACTGAACTAAATCGATTTATGTATAATTCATTATTTCAACCTTTAACGCTATATCCGAGCGGTTTGTTTTCACCATAAAGTTATAGCTGTTTAGGCCAATAATTAAAGAGGACCTTGATAGAGAATGACAAGAGAGGATGATCACCCTATTGTCTATCTTCCAGCTGTTTTCAATGCCCTGAAGTTTTATTCACACCCAAATATTAGAATCTTATCTGAGAGAGCGTACTCAAATGATGAAGCATGCTAATTTCTCAAGAAAAGTGTTACAGAATAATAAATGCCTTTCTGGTCAAAGCACTGATGCTCTGGAAATAATCTTTATCCAAATGAGGTACAGGAATTGTTAGGACTGTTAAAAGTTTGTATATGATATCTGCCAGGTTCGACTGAGCTTCACTTAAAATCTACCATATTAGGGCCAAGTGTAATGACTCAAATTAGTGAACTTAAAAATTGTTTTAAAATGTTTCCTGGAGACATTTCAAATATTGCTCTCTGATTTATCACTGTTACTTTTGCTGAATTCAATTTGATGCCAAGATTTATTCAGATTAATCAAATGCCATAAACTCTGATACCTAATGTTCCTTAACACCTTAAGAACTTTTAAACAGATCAAATGTTGAAGATACGCTTTTAGTGAAACTGTACCTAAGCACATGAATTCTATTGAATATAGCTTTTTAGAAGACTAACAAAGAAAGAAGACTTAGGAAATTCAGAAACATTTTTTAAACCTTCTAGAGGGAATTAAACTACTGAAAAATAATTTCAATTGGTGAATCTAATGGCATTAATCAGAAGATAAGTAAAAAGTAACCATAAAACTTTATGGGGGTAATATTTGCTATGAGGATCAGGAAAAACAACTAATGGATATTAGGCTTAATATCTGGGTGATGAAATAAACTGTACAACCAATCCCATGGCATAAGCTTACCTCTGTAACAAACCTACACTTGTACCCCTGAACTTAAAAGTTAAAATTTAAATAAATAACGTTGTGCTATTAATTTCAACCAGAGCCTTTCCAAGGTGCAGGGAACTTTTGAGAATTTTATTTCTTGCAAAAGGAAACTTGATTCCTTGCTTAGGGCCTTCCTAGGAAAACCTCTATTCTTTGGAGAAGCATCATACTCCTACAAGGTTTAAGGACCATCATATTTGTCAGACTTTTTTTCTGTTTTACTGTGAGCAGTTTACAGAACATAAAGAAAAATCAAATCCGAAGGTGCACTACACGTGTTTTATCAAAAGGAACATTTTTGTGTACTTTTAAGAAAATACGACAAATTGAGTTTTCTGACCTATTACCAAGTTAGACATCTTGAGTGAATTGAATCTGTTGTAATCCTGTTTGGTTTTCATCCCATGGCTCTGGAAAACTGACATTTATCTCCAATTTTTCAACTCTGCTTCTTTCCAGTACCTCATCTATACGACTATTATAGTACTTTTCATCTGCTTCTACCACTACACTATGGCTGCATTACTTTTAACACAGTGTCCCACATGTTACCCATTTCTACCTTATATAAAGAGTAGAAATTGAATTGTAATTGAGTATCCAGTTGCCTCATATTCAGGTCTTCAACTGAAATAACTCCAGCTATCTCAAAACTTCAACCCTCTCTGGAAGTATTGGACCAAATTATCCCAGATTATAGCACTCTCAGGCTAAAATTACTAATGCTTCTATAGTTTCAGAGACTGTATCAGGTTATTCAACACAACATTCCATGCACCATTCCAGCCTCATATAATCAGAGGACACTTAGACGACTTTAATAGCCTTCAAAAGACACCCTCCTCTTTTACTTATATATATATATTTATTTATCTATTTATTTAATGGAGACAAGGTCTCACTCTGTCACCCAGACTGGAGCGCAGTGGCATAATCACGGTCCACCGCAGCCTGCACGTGCCGGGCTCCGATCCTTCCACCGCAGCCTCCTGAGTGGCTGGGACCACAGGCGCCGCCACCACGTCTGCCTGGTTTTTGTATTTTTGTGGAGATGGGGTTTCACATGTTGCCCAGGCTGATCTGAGACTCCTGGGCTCAAGAGATCCACCTGCCCCGGCCTCCCAAAGTGCTGGGATTACATGAACGAGCCATTGTGCCCAGCCGGTCCCGCCCGGTTTTTAACCTTCGTACTGTTTATATAATCATCCTTCACAAAATAGAACACTTCATTACTCGATGGTTCTCATTATTCTAATATGAAGAACTATATTAAGAAAATAAATTCCTGGCCGGGCGCGGTGGCTCACACTTGTAATCCCAGCACTTTGGGAGGCCGAGGCGGGCGGATCACGAGGTCAGGAGATCGAGACCACGGTGAAACCCCGTCTCTACTAAAAATACAGAAAATTAGCCGGCGTGGTGGCGGCGCCTGTAGTCCCAGCTACTCGGGAGGCTGAGGCAGGAGAATGGCGGGAACCCGGGAGGCAGAGCATGCAGTGAGCCGAGATCGCGCCACTGCACTCCAGCCTGGGCGACAGAGCCAGACTCCAGCTCAGACAAAAAAATAAATCAATAAATTTCCAATATTTCCTTGCATATCCAATTTAATTCTATACATCACATAAAAATAAAAGCCGTCTTACTGTGTTAGTTTCTTACTGCTGTTACAGTAAATTAACATAAACTCAGAGGCTTAAAACAACACATTTTTTTTCTTTATACTTCTGGGGGTCAGAAGTCCAAAATGGGTCTTAGTGTGCTAAAATCAAGGTATCATCAAGTGTATATTGTGTCTAGAGATTCCAGGAGAGAATTCACCAGGTTTGAGGGGTCACATGTATCCCTGAGCTCTTGGCCTCTGCACATCTTGGACACAGCACATCACTTCAGCCTCGGCTCCAGTTTACCCAAGCTCTTCTGCTCACTCTGGTCTCTCCGCCTTCCTGTCTGAAGGTTCTTTGTGACTACAGTGGGCCCACCTAGATAATTCAGGATAATCGCTCCAGTTTAAGGTGAGGTGATTAGCAATCTTAATTCCACCTCTAACCATAATGCTTCCATGCTGCCTGACAACACATTCAAAAGGTCATCCTGCTAAGGGTCATTATTCTACCTACACACTAAGTGACTGAGAAAAAGTAAAGTTATCTATCATGCCTTACCTATGGCGAGGAAATAATAACTTATAATGATTTATCTACGAAAACCTGTTTTTAAAAGCTTTGGTCCTAGTCTATTGATTAAAGTTTTGGTATATTCCAGATAAATTTCATGTCCTTGATGCTAACACATTGTGCACAGTAGATGGCCTTTTTAAAATAGTACTGCATAAAGGAATATTTAAGGTTGTCTGGACAATAGAAAAGGAACTTTAGTTGCTATGCCACAAAAGGCCGGATTTCTGCACATTACACCTCCTACCAGTGCACACATGTGCCAAACTCCTTCCTGAAAGCCTGGTTTATGTTTCCTATGTGCTTAGCAATAGTTTTACTCTCACGACTGTTTATATTAAGTCCTATTTTTTAAAGCATATCCTCATTTGTTTGTTTTCCTGAGCCTCTGAACTGGATTTCATCTGGTATGTATTGCACAGGTTTGCACACTTGATTGTACGCTACCTAAAAGCATCCTCTTGTGTTCTGGACACGGTTATTTTTCTCCATGGTAAGGTGATAAGTGACTTCTCTGAGGACTTGCCACCTTAGAATGCAGTGGTGACATCACCTGCTCAGGCTCTGTCTGCAATGTGGAATTTAGTATTTTCCAACTTCTGGTCTAACTTGAACTTCATAATTAAGCAGAGCCGCCTTTTGAGGGAACAGTAGGGTGTCTGCCCCTAAACGTCTGTGTAAATGCAGAGACACATTTGGGAACATAACTGACTTTTACGTACAGAAGCCAGATGCATTTCATGACCATGCATGCTTAGGGAAGCAAGTTCATCTCATCTATCACAATAAGCATCTGTGCCACTAAATTCCACTGCAGGATACTTTTCACACTTAGACAACAAAACATTTAAGGAAATAAAAGCTCTTTCCAATAAAAATGTGCATCAAATACTGTGTGTATGTTTAAAAAAAAACCTTCCTCTATAAGATAAGGCCACAGGAACTACTAAAAAAGCATTCTTGAAATACATTTTCTGATAGGAATCTAGGCCCTTGCCTTATATAAGATTTAAGGAAAGTGATGTGTGTGTCTTTATACTTGAAAGGCTGTTTTCAACAGCAAAGGGTATGCTTTGAGGTATCAATATAGTTTTGAGAATGCAAAAGTTTAAAAGAAATGGAATGCATATTCTCCAGGTATGAATATGCAATTGTCATTATTTTCCTACCATCTACTAGATTAGAAACAGAAGAAAAATTATGGAAATGTCTGTTTTCCCTCAATAGGAGTACCTATTTATTAAAGTTAATTAATTACTATTCTTTAAACATTTTCAAAATAGACTCATAAGTGACAACTTTCAGAGAAAACAAGGGTTTTTGGATGTAAATATTTACTTATAACATGGATAAAATAATTTTGTTAAATATTAACTCCATATTCATAATGTTCTCTATTGTTTTTGCATTTTGTTTAACAATAGAGAATCTAAGACATTTAGTGTTCATGAGTTTCATACAGTTTCCTGTCAATGTACTTTGTCTTTTTTTTATTGGACTACTAATCATTTATTTATGATTTGTTGGAACTACTCATATTTTAAATATGTCAAGTGAACTGCAAGCACTTGTTGCTGATTTGATATTTGCTTTTTACACATATTCATTGTATCCTCTGAAAAAGAAAAGTTTTATATTTTAACAAATTCCAATCCATAAATTTTTTTTTAAATTTTCTGTTATTGGTTAGGGCTATGTTTGGATATTTAATTTTAACCGTAATGTTGCAAGTGATATTTGTCTATGGTATTTTTTCTTTATATTTTGGAAAAGTGTATTTGACATCCACTATGGAATTAATATTTATTAATGACATATTATACCTTTGTGCAACTATAAAATACATATAGCCAATTATCTGAACACCATTTTATGAACTGTTTATCACTTATCCACTGATTTGAAACACTATCTTTATCATATATTGGATTTTAGGTTTATCGAGATTATGTAACATGAAATTATTTAATTATGAAATTATGTGAATTCAAGCATGACAGTCAGCTCTTCTTCCCCACCACTACCCTGTAAAAGGATGGATGGAATAATTGCTTCCCTATGGCTTAAGTGTATGAGAGGTATACAACATGGTCTTGATGAAGTGGGAACTACACAGAAACTGTTTTTGGTCCTGAAATGTACTCCAGCTTTACCAATTTGTTCTACACATATACCATTGAGGGTAGAAGCTGAATTTTGCTAATGATTATATTTACACTACTTAACATTGTGCCAGATACTGAGTAGATGCTTAGAAACATGTTTAATGACTTGTTTTATTGATAGAGACCTGATTATCTGCTGTAGTGGTGCTATCTCATTCAGAATCATTTTGACCAGCCTTTCTCCATCATGAATAAAACACTTATTTACACACTTGTGTACATGCACATGTGCATAGAAACACACACACCCTTTGCAGAGACAAACTGCATCGAAAGCATGTACAAACATTATAGTATTTTTGTTGATTCTGACCTGATTCTGATTCTATTGTATACATTTTCATTCTGATCACAATAACAATAAAAATAGAAAACTATAAGTTGTGAAGCTGGAAGATGCAGAACATGAAAGATCGAATTACCAATTTTTTTTTCTATTTTCTTTAGTTGGCTGCTGATAAAATCAGAAAAGAAATGGACACAAAAATGAAAGTATGCAATGTGTGTGCGTGTGTGTGTGTGTGTATCACATGCACTCGTTTCCATGATGTACATATGGAATTTCATAACCAGCCAAACTAAGCTTCATAAGTGAATGAGAAATAAAATCCTTTACAGACAAGCAGATGCTGACAGATTTAGTCACCATCAGACCTGCCTTCCAAGAGCTCCTAAAGGAAGCACTAAACATGGAAAGGAAAAACCAGTACCAGCCTCTGCAAAAACACACCAAAATATATAAACCAATGAAACTAGGAAGAAACTGCTTCAACTAATGTGCAGAATAACCAGCTAACATCATGATGACAGGACCAAATTCACACATAACAATATTAACGGTAAATATAAATGAGCTAAATGCCCCAATTAAAAGACATACACTGGCAAATTGGATAAAGAGTCAATACCCACAGGTGTGCTGTATTCAGGAGACACATCTCACTCGCAAGGTCACACATAGGCTCAAAATAAAGGGATGGAGGAATATTTACCAAGCAAATGGAAAGAAAGAAAAAAAAAGCAGGAGTTGCAATCCTAGTCTCTAATAAAACAGACTTTAAACCAACAAGGATAAAAAAGGACAAAGAAGGGCATTACATAGTAGTAAAGGGATCAATGCAACAAGAAGAGCTAAGTATCCTAAATATATATATATGCCAAATACAGGAGCACCAGGATTCATAAAACGAGTTCCTAGAGACCTACAAGGAGACTTAGACTCCCACACAATAATAGTGGGAAACTTTAACAACCCACTATCAATATTAGACAGATCAACAAGAAAGGAAATTAACAAGGATATTCAGACTTGAACTCAGCTCTGGTCCAAGTGGACCTAATAGATACCTACAGAACTCTCCACCCCAAATCAACAGAATATACATTCTTCTCAGCACCACATAGCACTTATTCTAAAATCAACCACATAATTGGAAGTAAAACACTCCTCAGCAAATGCAAAAGAATGAAAATCATAACAAACAATCTCTCACACCACAGTGTAATCAAATTAGAACTCAGAATTAAGAAGCTCACTCAAAACTGCACAACTACATGGAAACTGAACAACCTGCTTATGAATGACTACTGGGTAAATAGCAAAATTAAGGCAGAAATAAATAAGTTCTTTGAAACCAATGAGAACAAAGACACAACATATCAGAATTTCTGGGATACAGTTAAAACAGTGTTTAGAGGGAAATTTACAGCATTAAATGTCCACATTAGAAAGTGGGAAAGATCTAAAATAGACACCCTAACATCACAATCAAAAGAAGCAATGGAAAACACATTAAAAACCTAGTATAAAACAAGAAATAACTAAGATCACAGCAGAACCGAATGGGAGAGAAACACAAAAAAACCTTCAAAAAAAAATCAATGAATCTAGGAGTGGGTTTTTTGAAAAGATTAACAAAATAGATAGACCGGTAGCCAGACTAACAAGGAAGAAAAGAGAGAAAGATCAAATAGACACATTAAAAAACGATAAAGGGGATATCACCACTGATCCCACAGAAATACAAACTATTATTAGAGAATACTGTAAACACCTCTACACAAATAAACTAGAAAATCTAGAAGAAATGGATAAAGTCCTGGACACATACACCCTCCCAAGACTAAAGCAGGAAGAAGTCAAATCCCTGAATAGACCAATAACAAGTTCTGAAATTGACTCAGTAATTACTAGCCTACCAACCAAAAAAAGCCCAGGACCAGATGTCTTCACAGCCGAGTTCTACCAGAGGTACAAAGAGGAGCTGGTACCATTCCTTCTGAAACTATTCTGAACAATAGAAAAAGAAAGACTCCTCCCTAAATCATTTTATGAGGCCAGCATCACTCTGATTCCAAAACCTGGCGGAGACCCAATAGAAAAAGAAAATTTCAGGCCAATATCACTGATGAACATCGATGCGAAAATCCTGAATAAAATACTGGCAAGAGAATCCAGCAGCACATCAAAAACTTATCCACCACGATCAAGTTGGCTTCATGCCTGGCATGAAAGGCTGGTTCAACATATGCAAATCAATAAACATAATCCATCACATAAACAGAACCAATGACAAAAACCACATGATTATCTCAATAGATGCAGAAAAGGCCTTCAATAAAATTCAACACCCCTCATACTAAAAACTCTCAATAAACTAGGTACTGATGGAACATATCTCACAAAAATAAGAGCTATTTATGACAAATGCATAGCTAATATCATGCTAAATGGCCGAAAGCTGGAAGCATTACCTTTGAAAACTGGCCCAAGAGTAGGATGCCCTCTCTCCCCACTCTTATCAACATAGTATTGGAAGTTCTGGCCAGGGCAATCGAGTAAGAGAAAGAAATAAAAGCATGCAAATAGGAAGAGAGGAAATCAAATTGTCTCTGTCTGCAGATGACATGATTGTATATTTACAAAACGCCACCACCTCAGCCCAAAAATTCCTTAACCTGATAAGCAACTTTGGCAAAGTCTCAGGATATAAAATTAATGTGCAAAAATCACAATCATTCTTATATACCAATAACAGACAAGCAGAGAGCCAAATCATTAGTAAACTCCCATTCACCATTGCTATAAAGAAAACAAAATACCTAGGAATACAACCTACAAGGGATGTGAAGGACCTCTTCAAAGAAAACTACAAACCAGAGCTCAAGGAAATGACAGGACACAAACATATAGAGAAACACTCCATCCTCATGGATAGGAAGACTCAATATCATGAAAATGGCCATATTGCCCAAAGTAATTTATAGATTCAATGCTATTCCCATCAAGCTACCATTGACTTTCTTCACAGAACTAGAAAAAAACTATGTTAAATTTCATATGGAAGCAAAAAAGAGCCTGTGGAGCCAAGGCTAACCTAAGCAAAAAGAACAAAGCTGGAGGCATGACGCTGCCTGACTTCAAACTATATTACAAAGCTAAAGTAACCAAAACAGCATGGTGCTAATACCAAAACAGATATATAGACCAATGAAACAGAATAGAGGCCTCAGAAATAACACCACACATCTACAACAATCTGATCTTCAACAAACCTGACAAAAGCAAGCAATGGGGAAAGGATTCCCTATGTAATTAATGGCGCTGGGAAAACTGGGTAGCCATATGCAGAAAAGAGAAACTAGACCCCTTCATTATACCTTATAAAAGAATTAACTCAAGGTGGATTAAAAACATAAATGTAAAACCTAAAACTATAAAAACCCTAGAAGAAAACCTAGGCAATATGATTCAGGACATAGGTGTGGGCAAAGACTTCATGACTAAATCACCAACAGCACTTGAAACAACAGCCAAAATTGACAGATGGAATCTAATCAAACTAAAGAGCTTCTGCTCAGTAAAATAAACTATCACAAGAGTGAACAGGCAACCTACAAAATATGAGAAAATTTTTGCAATCTATCCATCTGACAAAGGTCTAATATCCAGAATCTAGAAGGAACTTAAACAAATTTACAAGAAAAAAAAAACAAACAACCCCATCAAAAAGTGGGCAAAGGACATGAACAGACACTCCTCAAAAGAAGATATGTATATGGCCAATAAACATATGAAAAAAGCTCATTATCACTGTTCATTAGAGAAATGCAAATCAAAACCACAATGACATACCATCTCACACCAGTTAGAATGGTGATCATTAAAAATTCTGGAAACAGCAGATGCTGGAGAAGATGCAGAGAAATAGGAACACTTTTACACTGTTGGTGGGCTTGTAAAATAGTTCAACCATTGTGGAATACAATGTGGTGATTCCTCAAGGATATAAAACCAGAAATACCATTTGACCCAGCAATCCCATTACTGGGTATATACCAAAGGATTATACATCATTCTACTCTAAAGACACATGTACATATATGTTTATCATGGGACTATTTACAATAGCAAAGACTTGGAACCAACATAATGCCCATCAATGATAGACTGGATGAAGAAAATGTGGCACATATTCACCATGGAATACTACACAGCCATAAAAAAGGATGAGTTCACGTCCTTTGCGGGGATATGGATGAAGCTGGAAACCATCATCCTCAGCAAACTAACACAGGAACAGAAAACCAAACACTGCATGTTCTCACTCATAAGTGGGTGCTGAACAATGAGAACATGTTGACACAGGGAGAGGAACATCACACACTGGGGTCTGTAGGTGGGTGTGGGGAAAGGGGAGGGAGAGCATTAGGACAAATAGCTAATGCATGTGGAGCTTAAAACCTAGATGACGGGTTGATGGGTGCAGCAAATTACCATGGCACAAGTATACCTATGTAACAAACCTGCATGTTCAGCACATGTATCCCAGAACTTAAAGTAAAATTTTAAAAAATGAAAGTATGCAATATGTGTATGTGTGTGTATACATACATATAAAACAAGCACTCATTTTCATTTTGTACATATATGCACATTATGAGTGTGAATATATGTTAAATAATATCCTATCAGTTTTGTATTTGTAACACATATATGTACATGCATATACAACAAATAGAGGTGTTTTGCATAATAATTTCATTTATATTCATTTCATCAGCTAAGAACTAAAAAGAATTTAAATCAAAATCAATTATTCATTTACAGGTGTTTTTAACCATCATCTCCCCCTTTATCTTCAGTTTTATGCCTCCTTGTATTGCCATTTTGTGACTTTTTTGCCATAAATTATACATATTTGGAACAGTCACTTTAAGAAATTCAATCTTTGGATAAGATCTCTAAGATTGATTTAGTATGAATACGTGTGTGGGCACACACTTGACAAAGAAAGGTCAGTTATAAATATATGTGTACACTTATCAAAATAATTCACATAAAATCTCTGAATAAAATTATCTGTATGCTTTTTCTGTCAATAAAAGCAATATAGTATAATTCTTGGTAGTAAACCTGTTTGTTTTCATTCTGTTGCCTACCATGTGAGCTGCCATGTTGGTATAAAACATCGATCATTTGATATTTTACTACAGCAAATAATAGTGATCCCCACGAAATAATAAATAAATCAGTGAGTTTCACGGAAATAAGTTTTTGGATGGATCAGATAATTTGAAGTTGTTAGTTTATTCTCCAGCAAGGTGAAAGAAAAAAGCTGTTAGTTTGTTCTCTATCAGGTGATCGAAGATGAAAACTAAAGTTCTCAAGGCCAGTGCATAATAATGGTGCCGTATTCTGTGCATCAATCACCATTACCAAATACCTATATTGCCAAATATTTCATGTACCGCTTTAGTGGTGATTAATCAATGTGCCATGGCACTGAAACTGAAACGAGACTTTGTAGTACAAGTGATATTCAAAGGGTTTTGAAAATTTATCAGCTCTATAGATATAGATGAAAATTTATCATCATCTATCTAGAAATCCTGTTTTTATAAATGTTACCTAGCCAAATATTGGTTTTATTTACTTAATATTTAGAAAACATGAGTTTAGTAAAAATTGTTCAGATTTTCTTAATGTAGTGTGTGAAATTACTATGTAATTATACAAGAAATATGCTACACAGCTGAATACACAAAGAGGTCAGCAGAGGGAGCAAAAGGTGCCTTTCCCCTATAATCCACAGCAACATCACCCGCTCTTCTCTCTACATCATCGATGTATGTTATCTAAAGTCCTGTGCAAATGCCACCTCAACACAAGTCCTCTAGCCTTGCCTTCTTATCAGAAGCAGCTCGAAAGCCCCGATAATTCTAGAACCACTGAAAAATACACACTTGTTGCAAGGATTGAAAAGCCTCATATTGCAAATTCAGAATTCACAGTACTGAAAAAATTCATAATTTTTTAAAGTTACAATACTGTGAACTATACAAAATGAATTATGCTGGGATCCGATGACTCCCTTCATTCCAGCCTATCTTATATTTTCTCATTCATTTCTCCACATAGTCACAACAACAGACTCACTATTACATTTCATTAATGGCTATTTTATAATAAATGATCTCAATAGCATTTCTGAAACCTCTGCTGTTCTGGTTTTACAGAACTCTTGAATTTTTGAATGAGTTAGTTTTTGATTGAAAAAGACCTGACTCTTATGCTTAGAAAAGCCATCATTTCTTTCTGTAAGCTTTCCGTCTTCTATAAGCTTTACATGTTCCATAAGCAAACATTCGCTGGTTTTGTGATCAAACTAGAGAGGCAAATTCAGTTAATAATAACAACGTCATTTATCATCCTCAAATCTAGTGTTATGGATAATACGATCTCCACAAGGAGACGGTTGCACGAGCGACAAGAGAAAGACAATCAACAGTCTTTTACTCATACCAAGATATGTCCACACACGCTTGTTTCAACAGTCAAAGTAACGCCATATGTCCCCAGTGATGTGGGTGGGCAAAAGGAACAGTTGGCCTGCTAATGAGGGCCATATGTACACGCAGCCTATCGTACCATCCTTCTTACTTATGGTTGCTGAAAACTCAGTGGAAGAGCTTGCTCTGAGGAATGGCATGGCTGGAGGAGGAGAGGCTTCCTTAAGAGCAGGAAAGGACCATTTGTTGTACAACTACTGTATCTCTGAAACTGGGAGCTAAAGATATGCATGTACGTTACTCATTCTTATTAAGAGTTACTTACGCATCCGTAGAGTTCTTTACTCCAGTTTCACCTTCTTTCACTAAATTCTTTTGCATTTATGTGCAAAGGGATTTTGGGCCCTTTTCAAAAATTACTTTTCCTAATCAATCTTGTTAATTTGATGTTCATTTACATCGGCTTCTCTTTATTTTTAGCTTGATTTCCAGAAAAATTATACTTTCTTTGACATTGTTAAATGTTACAATATTAAAAGAAATGAAAAAGACTTAAAAACTTAGAATATTTGAATGAGGGTTTCTGGAAGGCAGAGAGAACAATAAGGCAAAAGTACTTACTGCACTACTGTTCCAAAGTAAAAGAAAAACAAAGATTTTAAAAGTGATTATAGCAGCTTTGTATCTCAACCAGGGTTTCCTTTGAAATTTCTACAACTGCAAACACTATTCAGCAATTTGCACTGATTATAAAATTTATTGTTTTAAGGTCAATTGTGATACTATGATCAGATAATATAATTTACTTTACTCTTAATGGCTTCATTTTGACAACTGAGGGAGCTTTCAGGAAGGACAACGCTTCCTGCACAACAACCAGTAAAGCAGGTCACATCCATTTTCAATCTAATTTTAAGAAAAATGAAGGACAAACTACTTGTGAGGCAGCAAGAATTCATTTGCATTAAATTAATTTGAACAGGGCATTTCAAGTTCTCTCTGGCAACAATGGAATAAAGGGGAAAATGAATCTATCTTATGCAATGATCCTCTTCTAGGTTACAGAAAGATTTGAAAGGCTGACATGACCATTGCTAAATTTCTTCTAGAAGTCTATGATTAGTGTCATAGATATAACTCATGAGATAAAATATTCACAAAGAATGTCTGTGAACTGCATCAATTGTGATGGAACTACTGTCTAACATCCCTTTGAAAAGTTATATTCTGCAAAGGTTAAAAAACACCAACCTTTCGATGCTTTCTTATATGGATGAGCTTTTGTCAACAAGAACTAAGCTTCACAATTAAGCACTATGGAAGATAATGTTCTAGGTTAATTTAAACCTAACTAATCCAGGACTTGGCCTTGATAAATAATGGGTTTAATTAATATTTTTGACCCTAGCAGTGCAAATACTTTTACTTATATTTTACTAAAGCTAGTTTTGACAAATCTAAGGGTATTTAATTTATCAGTATCTGTTGTCAGATGAAAACTTCCCCATCAATACCTTCTAATGGTTCAAAAATAAACTGTTACCCCCACAGATACATTGTTTTTCCATGCGTAAGCAAGTACATTAATTTCAGGGTCTCAAGGCATAAAAGTGATATTACCACTTGTGATAGGCTGCATAATAGTCCCAAAAGATGTTCTTCACCTAATCTCCCGGCCCTGGGAATGTGCTGCCTTACACAGCCAAAGGACTTGTAGATACGATTCATTTAAGGATCTGGAGACAAGGTGATTATCCCAGATCATCCACGTGAGTCCAAAGTAATCACAGGAGTCCTTAGATGAAGTGGAGAGAAGGACTCAAAGTTAAAGGAGGAGACAGCGCGGAGACAGAAACAGAAATAAAAGCAACGCACCTTGAAAATGGAGGAATGGGGAAAAGACAATGAAGACAGGTGCCACCAGAAGCAGAAAATGCAAGAGAATGGATTCTCCCCTCAGCACCTCCAGAAGGAACCCACACTGCAGACACATTGACTTAGCCATATTAAAGTGATTTTGGACTTCTGACCTTTGAAACTGCAAGACAATAAATATGTGTTAAGTTATGTAAATGTGTCGTAATTTGTTATAGCAGCAGTAATACAACTAATACACCACTACAATAAGCAAAGGAAATAAAGTGCAATAGTGACAAACTTAAGGGTTTCCAGGAAAGAGAAACGAAGTGGTAAACTCAATCACAGGATTATATTAGTAACTGTAGTATATGTTACTTGCTTACCCTTTCAATCACATTATTGCTGTAATTATCATTATCATCCAATCAATATGATTACACCAGTATGTATAACTTAGACATGAAAATTTTTTTCTATTTCACTCTTCCCATAATTCCATGCAGCTACCCCTAAGCAACTATGTATCTGATGAAGCTAATATTTTCAGGGAAAATCTTCCATGTTAAGCAGAAAATTTACATCTAAAATTAAATTCTTTTAAGCCAGTCTGGGGACAATACCTAGAAAATTCAAACATTACTTCTCAAGAATACCACTAGCAGTGAATTTGTGACGCTATCTTCCACCAACTGAATCAAAATTAATTTTAAATATTTTCAAAGCAATATTTTAAAAAATCGTGTACACATTTTTTCCTCTTGGTAAAAATAAACCACTTCTCAACCATCCATTATATTTATGTTAGTTACATGAAGTCCATACATGAATTATCATACCACAAATAGAAAACTATTTAAATAGAAAAATCTCACTTGGTGCTGACAGAATGACAGCATAAAACTGTTAAGCATGAGGAGAAAGTTGTTTGCAGTGTAAATATTTCCCTTTTCCTATCAAAGTGTGTCCTGTGATCTAGCGCTCTTCTCTCCACATGCTTAAGTACAGCAAAAGTTATAAAAACACTCATTCTAGTTTTCTATACTTTAATGGTTGTAGAACATCAGAAGAGAATTGGGAGATGGGAATGTTTT
Source organism: Symphalangus syndactylus (assembly GCF_028878055.3). NCBI lineage: Eukaryota > Metazoa > Chordata > Mammalia > Primates > Hylobatidae > Symphalangus > Symphalangus syndactylus. Next base: position 1,224,637 of record NC_072423.2, on the reverse strand, counting down.
GTGCTTGACATTGCATTTGAGGGGAAAATAAAAACTTGGACATAATATGTGGGATGTCTCCACAGTAATACATGGGAGGGCAAGAAAAAAATGCTATCAAATTTCTACCATGCGCTGAGCCCCTTATATCAACAAATATCCAGCCTTTCTAATGTACTAACAACCACTCTTCATAGCAAGTATTCTATTCCCAGCTTGTAGGTAAGAAACAAAGCTTCAGAAAGGGATCTTCACCAATTTCACACAGTCAATAAAAGGCAGAACTAGGGCAAATATCAATAATAAAAATAGCAATCTAATCCTAATTGGACCTGGCACTGTTCTAAGAAGAAAATCATTAACAAAGGATTTTGAGTTACCACACTCTTAGTCTCCCCGTTTTACAAAAGAAGCAACTGGGGTAAAGTGAAGCTATGCCGTTTCTTTTCAAGCTCATATACCTAACAAGATACCACTTTAATCATGGGTCTCTGATAGATCGTGTACCTCATTTCTAGCGTTTGCTGAGATTTTTCTTATTAACCCTAAGCAAGTATTTGATCCCTGGTAAGTATGCTGTAATTTTTTCACCGCTCATTCTTATCACGGTTCTTCAAAAAAAGTACAGTTCAACACATTTGTCCTATTTGGTTACAAATTTTGAAATTCAAAATATGTATCACACTAAGCTGTTAGCTCCATTTGGAATTTTAAAAAACTAAATTTTTCACTCAGTTAAAAAAAATTGCATTGTTTACTCCCATATCTACAATATAGCTTATAAGTGTATATTTGTATTGAAAACATAATTTTCTACAACTTTTATAATATTTAAATATTATTTAAGGTTTTAATAATATTTAAATATTTAAATAATACATTTAAAAACATAGTTCAACAAGTCCGAATAATCCATCACTTACTTATGACAGAATATTTGTTCAGTATCTTCTGTTTGTTCACTCTTGTGTAATATATCCTATTTTAAGAATCAAAAACTTCTCTTAATGTCAACACTACAGCCTCTTCACAATTCCTACTTATTCCTAATTACCCTTCAGGAGCAAATAAAATGAATTTATCCCAAATTTCTTTGCTTTGAAACAACTTCAGTGAAAATGGTGGTTGTCAACCATATCTACCATTCATATATCCCATTGTTTTCTCCATTAAATTTCATCTAATACTCCTTATGCCATCAGTGTCACTACAAAGGGGGACAGGGGATGAATCTCATCATGAACAAAGGTATATACACTAGATCTTAGGATGTTCAATCATTTCCTTACTCTATTATGTCCCATCTGAACTACTCATATTAAAATGAGCAACTATATGAACATGGTACTTTTAAGAAAGGATGTTCAAAAATTAATTCATATCTTGTACAAATTGGTATCCAAGAAATCATGACCTAATAGGCATCACATATGTGAATGAAAAAATTCACTTTCAGCAATGAATGTTGATGACACTCCTTTAGCAAGAGTTGTACCGAGCTACCCACAACTCCTCAGCACTCACTATTCTCATACATGCGGTCGGACAATGTCCAAGGGTGCAGTGATTCTGTCCAGAGGCTTTTCTGGGCCGTTAGAGCTGTCTCAGCCTGTGTACAGGGTTATACAGACACTCTAGGGCATTCATGACTCTGATCACTGGAGCAGCCCTGTACTAACTGCAAATTTATGGAGGAAACTTTCAAGTCCTCTTGCCCCCCAGTTGGGGTAACTCTGTTACCTATTTCATGTGGTCTCAGTTCTCCAACAAAAATGATCTCGGCCTGCTCATCTTACTTCCATTTCACTACATGGCATAACTAGAAGTTGACTAGGTATTCTGCTTTAATGTATATGCAAAGCCCTCTTGTTCAGGAATGTTTGTAGAATAATATTTCTAAATTAGGAATACAATTGGTCTTGTTCTTTCCTGAGGGATAAAATGTCATCTCTCTTCTTCTCTCCCTCTCTCCTTTCTTCCTAACTCAGCTAACCCTCTATCTGAAAGAATTACAAAGGAAGAAATCTAGGGCATTGTTTAGCATTCTCAGGAGGATTGGAAATGTTGGAATGACAGCGAGTATCACACATACACTGCTTGAAGTATTTTGTAGGATCCAAGGGAAGAGAAAATTTTGACATTCCAGAAAATTTAAGTCATCCTTTTAATATCAGGACCAGAAAGAAACAGGTCACACGGGCAAGAGCCATAAAACTAATTATCTTGACTCTTTCCAGAATACCTGAGCTATAAATGTACAGGGAATCCTGTAATCAGATGCAAAGTTGTGTATAATATACTTAGTTCCCAAATGTAACTAGGAATTTTATGTATATAATGTGAAAAATCGTTCCAAAGTATTTGAGACTCCAAAAACTATCCTAGCTAGCATTCAATATTCTTGCTTAACTTCTCCTTATACCCCTAACTGTATTGAGCATGCATAGACACACAAAAGCTAGGATCAACTATTACCGCTTAAGAAAGAAAAGGAGGAAAAAGGCTGTATTATAGGGATTTAGTTTTCTTCCTCAACTCTTGAAGAAGCCTATTTGTATCAGCCCGTGTCAGACAACAAAGTACTTATCAATAAAGTTTTATGAATGTGGTCACATATGAAATATAAGAGCATTCAGTTTCTACCTCTCCTTTTCTCATAAATCCTACATCAGATAGACATTAGCTATATCTGCCAATGTTTCCACGGAATCTTAAAGACTATTCACTGCAAAGCTGGCAGTGTAGCCTGAAAGCAAGTTATGTCTGCGTTGCAACTTCACACTAAGTGGTTTAAAAATACAACTAAATGTGGCCTGTCTTTATCTTGATTATAAGACATAAATTATCCCAAGAATATTCTTAGTAAAAATTGGGTCTCCCGGTCAAGCCACTTCTATTAAGAAGGACACAGGTCAGTTTTTAGGAGTTTAGGTGTTATTTGGAAGTTAGGAGCATCTAAATATGGAATATAACTCCATTAAATTATAGTATATTTTATATCAAAGAGAAACGACAAAAATAAGAAATGTTTTAAGTATTTTTTCGTATAGCGTGTTCATATATAATTACTTCAGTAGTCTCAATGTAGTCATGCAATTGTTTGGGTAAAGAACTAAACTTGAAGTTAAATAGCATAGGTCTGAATTCTTATGGTTTATAACATTCATATATTTTATATGTTCCAGAATAATATGTAATTTCTAAGTTTATAACATAATAATTACAGAAATCTAGGTAAAGTAATACTTCTGTGACACAGTCTCTTCATCTACAAAATGGAATATTGCTTTTCTCCTTAAATTTATATTAAAAATTGGAGAAGTAATATATGTGAAAGAACCTTACATTAAATATGCAAGTTTTATTTGTTGAATTCAAACAGTCATTAAAGAACAAAATAAAACATTACATTTGGATTAACAAAGTAGATACATATATCTCAATCTGAGAAACCTTTAAGCTCTCTTGACCATAAAATGACATTGGATCCTATAAGAGAGTTTGGTAAATATTTGAAAGATATTTCAATTTCACACCTAAATGTTGATTCTGACATTTATTTCCTAAACTTATCATTTGTATACTTACCTGCTATTAAATCCACAGGGGTCATGTCACTAACTGTATGCCCACCGATTTTATTGAGAGGTATTCAGCAAGGCCCACAAAGTAAGTATTGAATTTTTTTAAAAAACAGACCCAAAACACCTAAAAGCAAAACACTTAGTAAATTCTTATAATCATGAAGATCACAAATTAGTGCTATTAGTAAGAAAGAAACTTCTAAACCAAATAAAGTCCTAATACCTCCAACGAATTTTGTCTCTCTGATACACACACACACGATTAAAAAAAAAATGAAGGAAATGTAAAAAAATAAATAAATGAAGGAAGTTCTGTGGGAAATGTCCATAATTTCATGCCCAGAATTTCCCTATCAATCTCTTTCCCCAAAGTTCTTCCGAGAAAATAAAGTTGCCTTTCTCTCAACGTTAACTCATCACTTTTCTCATAGCATTTTCAAAAGAAATATTTCCTGTCAGCCGGCCACTTAAACTTTGTGCTGTTAAAGAAATCCAAAAAGGTATCAATTTTGCAACAAAGGATAAAGAGGAGACGAAGTGAACCAACATGGCTTTTAAGCTAAATTGCCGTCACCTGTCACAGGTTGTCTAGCGAGCCTCAAGTTCCCTCTAATAAGCTTATGGAGGGTGCGGAGCAAAGGCACCTCAAGGTGCTCTGCGGGTTTTCCCCTGGTAAATTAGGCTGAAAGGAAAAGAGTCCCACCCCCCACCCCCAAACTTGGAGACCAGGGCTGCCCTGCCGAATGCTGTGCCCAGACCTCCTACTTCCACGCCCTTCCAGTCCTTTCCTCGGCTTGGAAAATTGGGCATGAGGCAAGCAAAAGGAAGGACAGAAGGCCAAAACGGGCATCCGGGAAGCCAAATTTCTGTCTCAAAAGCTCGTCTAGAAACGCGTACATAGCGCGTGCCTTGCGGACATCTCCTAAAACCCCGTTCACTGAAGCTAATTCCTCCCGAACGCCCCCACGCCGGCTGAGGATCGCAACCGCCCATCCGCCCCTCCAGCCTGTGCAGCCGCCCCCAAAACCTCCCGTGAATCGGGAAATGTCAAGGCAGCAGCGCTTGGGGAGCCGAGCAGCCTCGCCAGTTCCAAGTCTCTGGTTCGAGACCCCTCGCTTCGCCTCTTTGGGGAACTCACCTGGAGTCAGGTTTAGATGGCAGCCTCCACCCAGGGGACCGGGAAGCGGCCCCGGGAAGCGCCGCCGCGTCCTGTGAATAACGAGCGCAGCGCAGCGGAGCAGCTCCCCCTGGACTGGCCGCTCCCCGATTCCTCCCGCTCTGTCCGGGAACCGTCCCTCCGTTCTTTCCTCTCCCTCCCCTGCCTGCAGCCGCCGCGCTCCCTCCTCCTGCTGGCGGCTCAGGGCTGTGCTTCCGCCTCCCTCCTGCGGGCGCACGAGCTGCCCGCGCTGCTAATGAGCAGGCTCCAGGCTCCGCCCGGCCAGGGGTGCGCACACGCCCCACGCCGGAGACGAGCTCCCGGGAGCGGAGCTATGGATACGCCTGGTGCGGCCGCTGGAGAAATGAACTGGAGGAGGCATCCAGCATCTCACACTTTCTGGCCACTCAGCTTAACTAAGCCATAACCCCAGACTTCTTCCTAAATCTCCAGTAATTTACAGGTGCTGAAAAGTCAATGAGGGGTTTGAGCACAATCTGTGTTAACAGTATTGCCAGTATAGAGATGCTAATCTGGCTAGATTCTAGGGATGAAATGTTCAAGGGACGGTATATGATTCTTTCTGGTGGTTATTTTGACATATTTTGGCTATACTTACAGATCTGTAAAATAAACCAGCAATCTTCTAATCATGACAACACAGATTCCTAATTGAAGGCAGCTGATACTTATTAAATACCAGGCTCTGTTTAATAGGCTCTTCTTTCCCAGCTGATCTTTACTACAATTCTGTGAGCACTACTAGCACCCCTATTCTATATTTTAAGAATTTGGGTTTAACTTTTAAAACAAGACAGTCTTAAAACAAGACTAAGGATCATGTCCAACCTTGCAGAGATTCTAAGTTTCTGAGCCTAAATAATAACTGAAATCTGTAGCTCCCACAACCCATAGCCTGTGTATAATGTGTTGCAGCATCTTGGATGGTACTGTGTAACTGAACCAACAAAGATAATAGGACCATCAGCAAATACACACCACGAGACTAATGAATACCTAGAATCCTAGTGAGACTTGTAAATAGTCAAGCACCCTAAGTAACAATAGTTCAAGTGCATGCTAAACATGGTGATTACTTATAAAAGAACAGCAACCAGTATGAGTGAAGACAGGCAAATAATGTTCAAAATGTTCAGAATCAATGTCCAGCCACTTATGAGTTGAATTCCCCACTCTAAAAAGGAGGCCAGATGTGATGTATTCTAAGAAGTCTACAATGGGCGTGGTCTTTTCGCAACCAAAAAGGGCTTTTTAAACACTTATTTCCCATTAAGAATATGCAATAGCTAATTAATATTAAATCTGAAAATCAGTGATAATTTATTTCAACTAACCTTACGTGAAAAAATCATTACTCATTCAAGCTTTTAGAATTAGATTAAATAGCATTGAGTATCAAATTTACTTCAACCCATAGAAATAATAGACAGTTAATTAATAAAGTAAGTAATTTAATTAACTTTACTTTTGTGTCATGATGTATTTTTCCTTAGGAAAAGGATAAGACATTTTTTCCATGGTATAAAATACTAGAATATGACTTTTATATTTTTCTTCATGAAGATTAAAGAATTAATAAAATAAGTACAGACATATTGTCAACAAATCTATCCAGATCATTCATTCTCCACTCAAGAAATTATGCTAGGCAAGCTTTATTTCTCCATATGTACAAGGCAATTCAGAGGTCAAAAATTTGAAAACACTTCAATGAACATCAACCATTAATTAACTAAGAGTAGATTTTATTTATAAACAACTTTAAAAGACTATAAAAAAGGTATAACAAACTTCTACTTTATCAGTACTGCTACTCCTGTTGAACACAAAGATATATAATTATAGTTTTCTCCCTATTTAAAATATTTATTGATTCTGGCATAATAATGTCATACTCATCCCTCAATAATCAGTGTACATGGAACCAGAAATCTTTTCTTTCACCTAGTCAATTTAAGTATTTCTGTGTTTTGCATGTTAACACTCTATTTATTCTGTGTTTCTAGTGCTTATCCTCAAAATTTTTATAGTTCCGTTCACATATGAATTCTACCAATCAGCACTATATATAAATAATGCAACGTATAAAATGTGTTAAATAAATGGATGTAAGATTTATGCTAAATTTTTCACATAGTAAGTACTTCAAAACCCTTATTATTTTTCCTTAAGCTTTTATGTGCATATATTTTATCTCTCCAACTAAAGAATAAACTTCTAAATAAGAAGAGTTTTGTCTATAAATTTTACGCATTTTAATACATTATTAATCTAAAACCTTGGACTAGAGTTTGGAATTCTTTTATGTATTCATTTATTGATTCAAAAAATAGGTGTCCATGCCATTTTTTCTAAACCTTGTGCAAGATGTAGGGTATACAATGATGTCCAGACTTTAGAGTCCTTGACCTCATGGCGTTTAAAGTGCAGTAATGTACAGTAATTTTAAAATCTATTTACTATTATTTAAAACAATCAATGAATACATTCTTGTCGAAAATAACTGAAAAGTCTGTCTGAATTTCCTGGCCAAGGCCAAAACATGAAAGCAAAAGAGCTGCCTGAAAACAGTGCAAGCCACTCTCCAGAGGGTTTCTCTGTTGAAACAGCACATCGCATTATGGAAATAATGAGAAGAATTAGTAACTGTGCAAACGACAACACATATGCATCTTTGTGGTTTCTGACCTTTTAGCATCGTCGAAGCAAGCCCACAAACCTTTCAACACCAGGCGTGGTATTAATCTTGCACAGAATATAATGTTTTCACATATTTTATTCTGATTTCCTACAAAGTAATTTCAATTTCTAGCTAAAGCTAATGGATTTTTCTAGTGAAAACATTGTGTACCGAATGACTTTCCAGTGAGATCCGCGTACCATGCGCCATTTTCATGTTCGTGCTCATTTCTCTGAAGTCTGTTTGCCTTTAATTCACCATAATGAAATTCCTTGTGTACTTTTATTGGCAACCATTGCATAGTGACACTTGCATCCAAATGTAATTCCATTTGAGCTTGGCAGTGTTTGCTTTTTTATCAGAAGAGGAAAGTTAGAGGGAACAAGGGGCAAAGATGTGTGTAAGAATATCTGAGGGACCATCACAGCATCATCACAAATTCAAGATTTTTTTGAAACATTAGACAAGGGACTGACAGCCATGCCCTGGGATGGCTGAAACACTTCACAACCTGCTCATGTTTATGACCAAAATCATCACCTAAAATGAATTCAATGTGTCAATATCATAATATTGTTTGTGTATAAGTAATCATGAAGCAGTTAGGGAAGGGAGTATAATCTAGTAAGAAATTGGAACAAAAAGTGTTAGACAAAATTCAAGAAGATTTAAAAGAAGAAAATTAACCTGTCTGATCTGAACAGAATTGGAAAAGCACATCAATCATAGCTCTATACATTGACCATAGACTTAAAGCATAACATAAAAATAAAGAAGGCAGATAACTCAGGAAAACATTTCTATTAAATCTACTCCGTAAAGTTTTCCCATACTTTTATTTTACTAACAGGAGCATACATTTAAATCTGACAAAATCATATATATTTTGTTGATTCAATTTGTAGCAGATAGAGGAGCATGTCCCAGTGCTATGACAGTGAGTTGTCACTATAACATACCACTGCTTTACATCTTACCCACAGGCTAAAATGTTTACCCCTAGAGTCGTGACTTTGTATATGACAGGAGATTGCTACTAAAAGTAAATATATTTGGCTGAAGGGTAGATACAACTTTAGGCCATTATATCATTCACTAAAATTTAGCTGGCATTTACATATTTACCTGCTTAGTTCATATGACAAATATGTTTGAGAGACTGCCATATACAAAAAAAAAAGATGGAACCATCTTACAAATTTAGAGATTACTTAAAGAAATGGAACTGAAGGGTTAACTGTGATGGCAAGAATGAAGAGAGCAAAACCAGAGGGTACTTCAAGGAGAACAGGCATGAGAGAGGCATTATAATTTGGAGGGTGCTATGATTTGAACCTATGTGCCCATCCAAAGTTTGTATGTTGAAACTAAAATCCCAGGACAATGACATCAAGAGATGGGGCTTTTGGTTAAGTGATTAAGTGAAGAAGGATCCACCCTCATGAATGAGATAAACGTCCTCGTAAAAGATGCTTTAGAGGAATGCCGGGCTCCTCAGTCTCTTCTGCCATGTCGTCACATTGTCCGTTTTTGCCCACTTTTGTCACGTGAAGACGAAGCAAGAAGGTGCCACCTCGGGACCAACTGCCAAATCTCCACTGCCTTGATTTCGGACTTCTCAGCCCCAGAACTGTGAGAAATACATTTCTGTTTCTTATGAATTACTCAATCTGTGGCATTTTGTTATAGCAGCATACAGACAAAAACAGGGTAAACAGCCTGGTGAGAGTGGATATTTTAGAAACTTGAGATGATTCAATGTCGCTGATTCTCCATTTTCTCATATGTAAAATGAAGGAAATAATGCTGATTACTTCATAGTTCATTGTACAAATTAAATTAACTATGTAAATAAAGCAAGCAATATAGTTCCTTTTATCTGGTATACATTGTTTAAGTGTTGTTGTCATTACATGAGGAAAACAAGAACTTCCCCAAACAGAAGGATGTGGGAACCAAAACTAAGATATAAGAAAGGACCAAAGTTCACTGTGACAATCTGGTCAAGCGCTGGTTAGGGAAGATAGCATAATGTTACGCATAGATATTATTTGAGGATAATTTTCCTCCACCCCGAACTCCTCTAGCACTTTCCCTACGTCTTTCATTGCACTTCTTCATTTGTCTCTTTAATTACGGTTATTTATATAAATCTTTTAGCTTCCTACAAAAATAAGCTTGTAGTGGGACAGATTCTTGAGGATCTATGTCAAAGCAATTTTTCTATTTCCTACAGCAAGTAACCCAGTAGTAATCACACAGAATTTGTTAAAAGAATAAACATAGGAAGATTAATTTCCATTTTTTTCTTTGCTAATTTTTAATCAGAATTATACCATTGTTAGGGAGGGAGAAATTATAAATTGAGGACATGAGTATTAACATTTAAATCTGTTATTCTGCTTTATTTTAGAGCTTGCCATGTTTTGTGATTAAAAAAAGAAACAGGACATTCTATATAGCTGTTGCAAAACGTGTGGTCTGTTGGTGAACTAGCAGCACCAGCATTACCAAGATTTCCTTAGTTTGCAGGGCTACTGAGTCAGAATTCGCATTTTGACAAAACTCCAGGTGATTCATGCTCTGCATTTAAGTTGGAGAAGCACTGTTCTATAGTTCTCCTTATGTCCTAAATGCATTGTCAGTGAAAGAAAATACTATACGTATGATAATAATAACGGTAATATTAACAAAAATGTAACTATTAGTAATTTTCTATGCTCTCCCAGATACTAAGTCCTTTATTTAATACTTGTGATATTTCTGCGAAGTTGCAATTGATATCACCTACTAAACTGATACTCAGAAATCTGAGGTAATTCTCCAAGGTCACAAAGCTAGTGAATCACAAACCAGATTTTTAAACTCTTGCTGCTTCATTCCAAAGACTAAACCGTTTCTAACTCACGGTTAATACATTTGCTTCTGCCTTCCATTTCCTAAATATGGTTTCCTTTCTATTTCATTAGCTTTACTTATACATGACTGATTTTTAACCCTCTCTAACATTTGCAGAATATGGTGTACTATGGTTAATAAGGACAATACCAAGTAATATCATGTTGAGAAAGCGTGCAGAAGTAGCATCAAAAAACAGACTTTTTCCAAAATGTTTACTAAAAACTTTCAATAAAAACAAGATTTTCTACTTAGAATTTCTACCTTGCATAACTCAAATGGAGCATGACTATTAAAATGACAAATAGATTCCGTAGTTGCCTAAGAGCTAAGAATAAGAATTGCTATATAAAAAAGCATAAATATGCCATATGAATGACATGTATAAGAATCATGGGAGTGCTATTTGGTATTTAGTATTTAGTTCCATTCTGCAGCATGATCAAAAAGAAGCATCTGTATAGTTCACTGTGCATTATAGCACAATAAATCACCTCATTAGGCTCAGATATATGTAAAGATTTACAGTCTGGGAAAGTCCACTAGATATTCTTAATCACTTCTTAGACTGTACTGTCCCCCATATTTCTCTTTTTCTATAGAAAGGTTGCACATGGAAAGGCTTTATTTGAAATCCAGCAATGAATGGAATGTCTGTGAAGCAAGAAATAGATGGAAATTGACATTTTAAAAGAAAGTTTGGCTTCTGAAGAGATACAGCTGTGACCTTGGTCTTTTTGTTGGAGAGAAGTATTCCCTAGCCTTACTGTACTATTTTTCCCAAAGCACCCTCTCTATTGTTCTCCCTTCATCTCTGGCTCGTATCATATGGCCCCTCCCTCATTCTATCTGGTGAGTTCTGAGAAAAATGCTTAAATTCTGCAGAGAAGATTGAGAACAATGCTAAATATTCCTCAGAGAAGCAAAATATTATGTTAACAGTTTATATTTTCACATGAAATTGTCTATCTCTTCTCTCTGTCTCATGTGTGTATGTGTGTATGTGTATATATATATATACGTATAATATACAGTAGATATGTATATATAGAGTATAATATTCAGTATATATGTATATATAGTATAATATACCGTATATATGTATATATATACAGTGTGTGTGTGTGTATATATATATATACATATATATATGTATATATATACTACCATTTACCTCCCAGGCTATACGTCCTGACATCTTAAAAGTAGAAAGCCCTCACAGGCCGCGGTTGCTCATGACTGTAATCCCAGCACTTTGAGAGGCCGAGGCGTGCAGATCACCTGAGGTCGGGAGTTCAAGACCAGCCTGACCAACATGGTGAAACCCCATCTCTACTAAAAATACAAAAAATTAGCTGGGCGTTGTGTTGCGCACCTGTAATCCCAGCTACTCAGGAGGTGGAGGCAGGAGAATCACATGAACCCGGGAGTCGGAGGTTGTGTGAGCCGAGACCATGACATTGCACTGCAGCCTGGGCAATGAGAGCAAAACTCCATCAGAAACAGAAAGGTGGATAGGCCTTAAAAGACTTTTGAAAATGAGATTTGTCGAATATTTATTAGAGATGAAGAAAATAAGTGCGGACCCACACGTAACTTGTCTGAGGTCACAGAAGTAGGGACCCACACGTAACTTGTCTGAGGTCACAGAGGTAGTCATGCTGCAGCAGCCTTATTGGTTTTCCTCTATGACATGCATTATTATTGTTTTTGATCATTTCAAGAGGTTTCTAGTCGATAGTGGGACAAAATTTCTAATTTGGGAACCTAATTTTCTCTGCAAATCTTCTTTACATCTCTAGCTTATTAATACACCTCAGAAGTGTTACAGGAATTAATTCGCAGGATTTTGAAGAATATTTCGAGGTATGCTGGGAAAAATCATGTCAAGTATCAATGATTAGAAACTAAACAATCAATATTAGATATTGTAAAATTATATTTAATCTTCCATATGGCATAAATAAGTTATTTTAATGTACAGTCGTTGTACTTTGTAAATTTGCATATAAAATATTTGAAAAAATAACTTTCAATATGTAAAATGTAAATATACAAAGGAAAGGATCGGAAAAAATAGATAAAAATAATCAGGCTAAGAAAACACTACAGTGTCACCCTCAGAAGACTATAGAAGGATTCTCACCCTCGAGAAACAGAGGAACTTGAACATGGAAATGACCCTCTGCTGGCCATACTGATTATGGTACATAATTTTAAAAGGCTTTTAGAGAGAAGGGAAATGTTTTATTATGCATTCAGCACAGTGTTATGGTGATGTTTCTTAACTATCAGCTATTTTTAAAATTCTTATAATCTTTCTATAGATGACAAAGTTACATAAATATGAAGGATAAGAAGGGCCCCTGCAAACCTGATAATACAATTCTCTTTTCAATGATAACGTATTTCTAAGCGCGCATCTCCTAATCATATTGATGTGCATTAAGTGTTCTTTTACCTACACCTGTCAAAGTGGCTAAAGTAATATTTCATGAGGAGATAATTTTTTCCTTTAGGTGATTTTTTCCGCATAATACTCTAACATTTCCAATTCCATCTTTCTCGAAAAAGTTTACATGATATACATATACAATTACTAAAATTTTGGCGGCATAAATAATTTAAATGGACTTTACTTCAAAGATAATATTTACTTTTAAAGTTGTAAACCTTTGAATCATCAATTAATTAGAATTATCTTTTTCTTTATAAATAAAGTTTTTTGTCCCTACATATTTATGATTTGGAAATTTTCACCTGGAAAATTTCATTTTCAGTTGTATGCCTTGTCTTTAGTATAAAATTCAGTATTTCAATTTCAATATAATTTTTTGATTGATTTTAATGCAGAGAACAGAAAGGAATATCTTCAAATATAAACTACACAGAATCATTCTGTGAAACATCTTTCTGATCTGTGCATTCAGCTAACAGAGTTAAACCGTACTTTTGATTGAGCAGTTCTGAACACTCTTTCTGTAGAAAATGCAACTGGACATTTGCAGCGCTAAGAGGGTAGTAGTGGAAAAAGGAATATATTCAAATATAAAGTAAACAGAAGCATTCTGTGAAATTTCTTTCTGTTCTCTGCAACTTCTTTCTGTTCTCTGCATTCAACTAACAGAGTTGAGCCTTACTTTTGAAGGAGCAGTTCCGAAACACTCTTTGTGTAGAAACTGAAATTGGACATTCGGAGAGCTAAGAGGATAATAGTCGAAAAAGGAATATCTTCAGCTAAATACTACACAGAAGCATTCTGTGAAACTTATTTCTGATATGTGCATTCAACTAACAGAGTAAAACCATACTTTGGATTGAGCCATTATGAACACTCTTTCTGAAGAAAATGCAAGTGGACATTCGGAGCACTAAGAAGGTAATACAGGAAAAAGGAATATATTCAAATATAAACTACACAGAAGAATTCTGTGGAACTTCTTTCTGTTCTGTGCATTCAACTAACAGAGTTGAACCTTACTTTTGATTGAGCCGTCCTGAAACACTCATTCTGTAGAAACTGCAATTGGACATTCTGAGCGCTAAGTGGCCTATATTGGGAAAAAGAATATCTCCAAATAAAAACTACTCAGAAGAATTCTGTGACACTTATTTCTGATCTGTGCATTCAGCTAACAGAGTTAAACCATACTTTTGATTGAGCAGTTATTAAACACTGTTTCTGTAGGAAATGCAACTGGACATTAGGAGCGCTAAGATTGTAATAGTGGAAAAAGGAATATCCCCAAATAAAAACTACACAGAAGCATTCTCTGAAACTCCTTTCTGTTCTCTACATTAAACTAACAGAGTTGAGCCTTACTTTTGAAGGAGCTGTTCTGAAACACTCTTTGTGTAGAAACTGCCAGAGGACATTCGGAACGCTAAGAGGGTAATAGTCGAAAAAGGAATATCTTCAACTAAATACTAAACAGAAGCATTCTGTGAAACTTCTTTCTTTTCTGTGCATTCAACTAAAAGAGTTGAACCTTACTTTTGATTGAGCCGTTCTGAAACACTCTTTCTGTAGAAAATGCAAGTGGTGATTCGGAGCGCTAAGAGGGTAATAGAGGAAAAAGGAATATCTTCAAATATAAACTACACAGAAGCATTCTGTAGAACTTCTTTCTGTTCCTTGCATTCAACTAACAATATTGAACCTTACTTTTGATTGACCAGTTCTGAAACTCTCTTTCTGTAGATACTGCAATTGGAAATTCTGAACGCTAAGAGTCCTATATTGGAAAAAGGAATATCTTCAAATAAAAACTACACAGAAGAATTCTGTGAAACTTCTTTCTGATCTGTGCATTCAACTAACAGAGTTAAACCATACTTTTGATTGAGCAGTTCTGAACACTCTTTCTGTAGAAAATGCAAGTGGACATTCGGAGCTCTAAGAGGGTAATAGTGGAAAAAGTAATATCGTCAAATAAGAACTACAGACAAGCATTCTGTGAAACTACTTTCTGTTCTGTGCATTCAAATAACAGAGTTGAACCTTACTTTTCATAGAGCCATTCTGAAACACTCTTTCTGTAGAAAATTCAATTGGACAATCTGAGCGATAAGAGGCCTATATTGGGAAAAAGAATATCTTCAAATAAAAACTACACAGAAGCATTCTGTGACACTTTTTCTGATCTGTGCATTCAGCTAACAGAGTTAAATCATACATTTGATTGATCAGTTCTGAACACTCTTTCTGTAGAAAATACAACTGGACATTTGGAGCGCTAAGAGGGTAGTAGTGCAAAAAGGAATATATTCAAATATAAACTACACAGAAGCATTCTGTGAAACTTGTTTCTGTTCTGTGCATTCAACTAACATAGTTGAACCTTACTTTTGATTGAGCCTTTCTGAAACACTCTTTCTGTAGAAAATGCAATTGGACATTCTGAGCGCTAAGAGGCCTATATTGGTAAAAAGAATATCTTCATATAAACACTACACAGCAGCATTCTGTGAAACTTCTTTCTAATCTGTGCATTCAGCTAACAGAGTTAAACCATACTTTTGATTGAGCAGTTCTGAAACACTCTTTCTGTAGAAAATGCAACTGGACATTCAGAGCGCTAAGTGGGTAATAGTGGAAAATGGAATATCTTCAAATATAAACTACACAGAAGAATTCTGTGAAACTTATTTCTGATCTGTGCATTCACCTAACACAGTTAAACCATACTTTTGATAGAGCAGTTCTGAACACACTTTCTGTAGAAAATGCAAGTGGACATTCGGAGATCTAAGAGGCCTATATTGGTAAAAAGAATATCTTCATATAAACACTACACAGCAGCATTCTGTGAAGCTTCTTTCTGATCTGTGCATTCAGCTAACAGAGTTAAACCATACTTTTGATTGAGCAGTTCTGAAACACTCTTTCTGTAGAAAATGCAACTGGACATTCAGAGCGCTAAGTGGGTAATAGTGGAAAATGGAATATATTCAAATATAAACTACACAGAAGCATTCTGTGAAACTACATTCTGTTCTGTGCATTCAACTAACAGAGTTGAACCTTAATTTTGATTGAGCAGTTCTGAAACACTCTTTCTGTAGAAAGTGTAATTGGATTTCTGAACGCTAAGAGTCCTATATTGAGAAAAATAATATCTTCAAATAAAAACTACAGAGATGCATTCTCTGAAACTACTTTCTGATCTGTGCATTCAGCTAACAGAACTAAATGATACATTTGATTTAGCAGTTCTGAAACACTCTTTCTGTAGAAAATGCAAGTGGACATTCGGTGCGCTAAGTTGGTAATTGTGGAAAAAGTAATATCTTCAAATAAAAACTACACAGAGGCATTCTCTGAAACTTCTTTCTGTTCTCTGCATTCAACTCACAGAGTTGAGCCTTATTTTTGAAGGAGCAGCCCTGAAACACACTTTCTGTAGAAACTGCAAGTGGACATTCCGAGCGCTACTAGGGTAATAGTGGAAAAAGGAATACCTTCAAATAAATACTACACAGAAGCAATCTGTGAAACTACTTTCTGTTCTGTGAATTCAACTAAAAGTGTTGAACCCTACTTTTCATTTTGCCGTTCTGAAACACTCTTTCTGTAGAAACTGCAAGTGGATATTTGGAGCGCTAAGAGGCCTATATTTGAAAAAGGACTATCTTCAAATAAAAACTACACAGAAGCATTCTGTGAAACTTCGTACTGATATGTGCATTCAGCTAACAGAGATAAACCATACTTTTGATTGAGCAGTTCTGAACACTCTTTTTGTAGAAAATGCAGGTGGACATTCGGAGCGCTAAGAGGGTAATACTGAAAAAAGGAATATATTCAAATATAAACTACACAGAAGCATTCTGTGAAACTGCTTTCTGTTCTCTGCATTCAACTTAGAGTGTTGAGCATTACTTTTGAAGGAGCAGTTCTGAAAAACTCTTTGTGTAGAAACTGCCAGTGGACATTCGGAGCGCTAAGAGGTTAATATTCAAAAAAGGAATATCTTCAAATAAATACTACACAGAAGCCTTCTCTGAAACTTATTTCTGATATGTGCATTTAACTAACAGAGTAAAACCATATTTTTGATTGAGCCGTTCTGAACACTCTTTATGTAGAAAATGCAAGTGGACATTCGGAGCGCTAAGAGGGTAATAGTGGAAAAAGGAATATATTCAAATATAAACTACTGAGAAGCATTCTGTGAAACTTCTTTTTGTTCTGTGCATTCAACTAACAGAGTTGAACCTTACTTTTGATTGAGCCGTTCTGAAACACTCTTTCTGTAGAAACTGCAATTTAACATACTGAGCGCTATGATGCCTATATTGGGATAAAGAATATCTTAAAATAAAAACTAAACAGATGCATTCTGTGAAACTTCTTTCTTATCTGTGCATTCAGCTAACAGAGTTAAACGATACTTTTGATTTAGCAGTTCTGAAACACTCTTTCTGTAGAAAATGCAAGTGGTCATTCGGTGCGCTAAGATGGTAATTGTGGAAAAAGGAATATCTTCAAATAAAAACTACACAGAGGCATTCTCTGAAACTTGTTTCTGTTCTCTGCTTTCAACTAACAGGGTTGAGCCTTATTTTTGAAGGAGCAGTCTTGAAACACTCTTTCTGTAGAAACTGCAAGTGGACATTCGGAGCGCTAAGAGGGTAATAGTGGAAAAAGGAATATATTCAAATAAATACTACACAGAAGCATTCTGTGAAACTACTTTCTGTTCTGTGCATTCAACTAAAAGAGTTGAACCCTACTTTTGATTGAGCCATTCTGAAACACTCTTTCTGTAGAAACTGCAATTGGATATTCGGAGCGCTAAGAGGCCTATATTGGAAAAAGGACTATCTTCAAATAAAAACTACACAGAAGCATTCCGTGAAACTTCGTACTGATCTGTGCATTCAGCTAACAGAATTAAAATATACTTTTGATTGAGCAGTTCGGAAACACTCTTTCTGTAGAAAATGCAAGTGGACATTCGGAGCGCTTAGAAGGTAATAGTGGAAAAAGGAACATCTTCAAATATAAACTACACAGAAGCATTCTATGAAACTTCTTTCTGTTCCGTTCATTCAACTAACAGAGTTGAACCTTACATTTGATTGAGCAGTTCAGAAACACTCTTTCTGTAGATACTGCAATTGGACATACTGAGCGCTAAGACTCCTATATTGGAGAAAGGAATATCTTCAAATAAAAAGTACACAGAAGCATTCTGTGAAAATTCTTTCTGATCTGTGCATTCAGCTAACAGAGTTAAACCATACTTTGGATTGAGCAGTTCTGAACACTCTTTCTGTAGAAAATGCAAGTGGACATTCGGAGCGCTAAGAGGGTAATACTGAAAAAGGGAATATATTCAAATATAAACTACACAGAGGCATTCTGTGTAACACCTTTCTGTTCTCTGCATTCAACTAACAGAGTTGAGCCCTACTTTTGAAGGAGCAGTTCTGAAACACTCTTTGTGTAGAAACTGAAATTGGACATTCGGAGAGCTAAGAGGATAATAGTCGAAAAAGGAATATCTTCAACAAAATACTACACGGAAGGATTCTGTGAAACTTATTTCTGATATGTGCATTCAAATAACAAAGTAAAACCATACTTTTGATTGAGCCATTCTGAACACTCTTTCTGTAGAAAATGCAAGTGGACATTCGGAGCACTAAGAGGGTAATACTGGAAAAAGGAATATATTCAAATATAAACTACACAGAAGCATTCTGTGAAACTTCTTGCTGTTCTGTGCATTCAAGTAACAGAGTTGAACCTTACTTTTGATGGAACTGTTCTGAAACCCTCTTTCTGTAGAAAATGCAAGTGGACATTCGGAGCGCTAAGATGGTAATAGTGGAAAAAGGAATATATTCAAATATAAACTACACAGAAGCATCCTGTGAAACTTCTTTCTGTTCTGTGCATTCAACTAACAGAGTTGAAAATTACTTTTGATTGAGCCTTCTGAAACACTCATTCTGTAGAAATTGCAATTGGACATTCTGAGCGCTAAGTGGCCTATATTGGGAAAAAGAATATCTCCAAATAAAAACTACTCAGAAGCATTCTGTGAAACTTATTTCTGATCTGTGCATTCAGCTAACAGAGTTAAACGATACTTTTGATTGAGAATTTATGAGACACTCTTTCTGTAGAAAATGCAAGTGGACATTCGGAGCGCTAAGATTGTATTAGTGGAAAAAGGAATATCCCCAAATTAAAACTACACAGAAGCATTCTCTGAAAATCTTTTCTGTTCTCTGCATTCAACTAACAGATTTGAGCCTTACTTTGAAGGAGCTGTTCTGAAACACTCATTGTGTAGAAACTGCCAGTGGACATTCGGAACGCTAAGAGGGTAATAGTTGAAAAAGGAATATCTATAACTAAATACTACACAGAAGCATTCTGTGAAACTTCTTTCTGTTCTGTGCATTCAACTAAAAGAGTTGAACCTTACTTTTGATTGAGCCGTTCTGAAACACTCTTTCTGTAGAAAATGCAAGTGGTGATTCGGAGCACTAAGAGGGTAATAGTGAAAAAAGGAATATCTTCAAATATAAACTACACAGAAGCATTCTCTGAAACTTCTTTCTGTTCCGTGCATTCAACTAACAGTATTGAACCTTACTTTTGATTGAGCAGTTCTGAAACTCTCTTTCTGCAGATACTGCAATTGGACATTCTGAGCGGTAAGAGACCTATATTGGAATAAGGAATATCTTCAAATAAAAACTACACAGAAGAATTCTGTGAAACTTCTTTCTGATCTGTGCATTCAACTAACAGAGTTAAACCATACTTTTGATTGAGCAGTTCTGAACACTCTTTCTGTAGAAAATGCAAGTGGACATTCGGAGCTCTAAGTGGGTAATAGTGGAAAAAGTAATATCGTCAAATATGAATTACAGAGAAGCATTCTGTGAAACTACTTTCTGTTCTGTGCATTCAAATAACAGAGTTGAGCCCTACTTTTGAAGGAGCAGTTCTGAAACACTCTTTGTGTAGAAACTGCAATTGGACAATCTGAGCGCTAGAGGCCTATATTGGGAAAAAGAATATCTTCAAATAAAAACTACACAGAAGCATTTTGTGCAACTTCTTTCTAATCTGTGCATTCAGCTAAGAGAGTTAAATCATACATTTGATTGAGCAGTTCTGAACACTCTTTCTGTAGAAAATGCAACTGGACATTTGGAGCACTAAGAGGGTAGTATTGGAAAAAGCAATATATTCAAATATAAACTACACAGAAGCATTCTGTGAAACTTCTTTTTGTTCTGTGCATTCAACTAACATAGTTGAACCTTACTTTTGATTGAGCTTTTCTGAAACACCCTTTCTGTAGAAACTGCAATTGGACATTCTGAGCGCTAAGAGGCCTATATTGGTAAAAAGAATATCTTCATATAAACATTACACCGCAGTATTCTGTGAAACTTCTTTCTGTTCTGTGTATTCAGCTAACAGAGTTAAACCATTCTTTTGATTGACCAGTTCTGAAACAATCTTTCTGTAGATAATGCAACTGGAGATTCAGAGCGCTAAGTGGGTAATAGTGAAAAATGGAATATCTTCAAATATAAACTACACAGAAGAATTCTGTGAAACTTCTTTCTGATCTGTGCATTCACCTAACAGGGTTAAACCACACTTATGTTTGAGCAGTTCTGAACACTCCTTCTGTAGAAAATGCAACTGGACATTTGGAGCGCTAAGAGGTTAATAGTGGAAAAAGGAATACCTTCAAATAAATACTACACAGAAGCATTCTGTGAAACTTCTTTCTGTTCTGTGAATTCAACTAAAAGAGTTGAACCCTACTTTTCATTGAGCCGTTCTGAAACACTCTTTCTGTAGAAACTGCAATTGGATATTCGGAGCGCTAAGAGGCCTATATATGAGAAAGGACTTTCTTCAAATGAAAACTACACAGAAACATTCTGTGAAACTTCGTACTGATCTGTGCATTCAGCTAACAGAGTTAAACCATACTTTTGATTGAGCAGTTCGGAAACACTCTTTCTGTAGAAAATGCAAGTGAACATTCGGAGCGCTTAGAAGGTAATAGTGGAAAAAGGAATATCTTCAAATATAAACTACACAGAATCATTCTCTGAAACTTCTTTCTGTTCTGTTCATTCAACTAACAGAGTAGAACCTTACTTTTGATTGAGCCTTTCTGAAACACTCTTTCTGTAGAAACTGCAATTGGACATTCTGTGCGCTAAGAGGCCTATATTGGTAAAAAGAATATCTCCATATAAACACTACACAGCAGCATTCTGTGAAACATCTTTCTGATCTGTGCATTCAGCTAACAGAGCTAAACCATACTTTTGATTGTGCAGTTCTGAAACACTCTTTCTGTAGAAAATGCAACTGGACATTCAGAGAGCTAAGTGGGTAATAGTGGAAAATGGAATATATTCATATATAAACTACACAGAAGAATTCTGTGAAACTTATTTCTGATCTGTGCATTCACCTAACAGAGTTAAATCATACTTTTGATAGAGCAGTTCTGAACACACTTTCTGTAGAAAATGCAAGTGGACATTCTGAGCTCTAAGAGGGTAACAGTGGAAAAAGGAATATCTTCAAATACAAACTACACAGAAGCAATCTGTGAAACTACATTCTGTTCTGTGCATTCAACTAACAGATTTGAACCTTAGATTTGATTGAGCCGTTCTGAAACACTCTTTCTGTAGAAAATGCAAGTGGAGATTCGGAGCGCTAAGAGGGTAATAGTGGAAAATGGAATGTCTTCAAATATAAACTGCACAGAATGATTCTGTGAAACTTCTTTCTGATCTGTGCATTAAGCTAACACAGTTAAACCATACTTTTGATTCAGCAGATCTGAACACTCTTTCTGTAGAAAATGCAACTGGACATTTGGAGCGCTAAGAGTGTAGTAGTGGAAAAAGGAATATATCCAAATATAAACTACACAGAAGCATTCTGTGAAACTTCTTTCTGATCTGAGCATTCAGCAAACAGAGTTAAACCATACTTTTGATTGAGCAGTTTTGAAACACTCTGTCTGTAGAAAACGCAACTGGTCATTCGTAGCGCTAAGTGTGTAATATTGGAAAAAAGAATATGTTCAAATATAAACTACACAGAAGCATTGTATGAAACTACTTTCTGTTCTGTGCATTCAACTAAAAGAGTTGAACCTTACTTTTGATTGAGCCGTTCTGAAACACTCTTTCTGTAGAAACTGCAATTGGACATTCTAAGCGCTAAGAGGCCTACATTGAGAAAAATAATATCTTCAAATAAAAACTACACAGATGCATTCTGTGAAACTTATTTCTGATCTGTAAATTCAGATAACAGAGTTAAACCATATTTTTGATTGAGCAGTTATGAAACACTCTTTTTGTAGAAAATGCAAGTGGACATTCGGAGCGCTAAGATTGTAATAGAGGAAAAAGGAATATCTCCAATTAAAAACTACACAGAAGCATTCTCTGAAACCCCTTTCTGTTCTCCGCATTCAACTAAGAGAATTGAGCCGTAATTTCGAAGGAGCAGTTCTGAAACACACTTTGTGTAGAAACTGCCAGTGGATATTCGGAGCGCTAACTGGGTAATAGTCCAAAAAGGAGTATCTTCAACTAAATACTACACAAAAGCATTCTGTGAAACTTCTTTCTGTTCTGTGCATTCAACTAAGAGAGTTGAACCTTACATTTGATTGAGCCGTTCTGAAACACTCTTTCTGTAGAAACTGGAATTGGACATTCTGAGTGCTAAGAGGCCTATATTGGGAAAAATAATATCTTCAAATAAAAACTACACAGAAGCATTGTTTCAAACTTATTTCTGATATGTGCATTCAGCTAACAGAGTGAAAGCATACTTTTGATTGCGCAGTTCAGAACATTCTTTCTGTGGAAAATGCAAGTGGACATTCGGAGCGCTATGAGGGTAAGAGTGGAAAAAGGAATATATTCAAATATAAACTACACAGTAGCATTCTGTGAAACTTCTTTCTGTTCTGTTCACTCAACAAAAAGAGTTGAACCTTAGTTTTGATTGAGCCGTTCTGAAACACTCTTTCTGTAGAAACTGCAATTGGACATTCTGAGCGCTAAGAGGCCTATATTGGGAAAGAGAATATCTACAAATAAAAACTACACAGAAGCATTCTGTGAAACTTCTTTCTGTTCTGTTCATTCAACTAAAAGAGTTGAACCTTAGTTTTGATTGAGCCGTTCTGAAACCCTCTTTCTGTAGAAAATGCAAGTGGAGATTCGGAGCGCTAAGAGGGTAATAGTGGAAAAAGGAATGTCTTCAAATATAAACGACACAGAATCATTCGGTGAAACTTCTTTCTGATCTGTGCATTCAGCTAACAGAGTTAAACCATACTTTTGATTGAGCAGATCTGAACACTCTTTCTGTAGAAAATGCAACTGGATATTTGGAGCGCTAAGAGGGTAGTAGTGGAAAAGGAATATATTCAAATATAAACTACACAGAAGCATTCTGTGAAACTTCTTTCTGATCTGAGCATTCAGATATCAGAGTTAAACCATATATTTGATTGAGCAGTTTTGAAACACTCTGTCTGTAGAAAATGCAACTGGACATTCGTAGCGCTAAGTGGGTAATAGTGGAAAATAGAATATGTTCAAATATAAACTACACAGAAGCATTGTATGAAACTTCTTTCTGTTCTGTGCATTCAACTAACAGAGTTGAACCTTACTTTTGATTGAGCCGTTCTGAAACACTCTTTCTGTAGAAAATGCAATTGGACATTCTGAGCGCTAAGAGGCCTATATTGGGAAAAATAATATCTTCAAATAAAAACTACACAGAAGCATTGTGTGAGACTTATTTCTGATATGTGCATTCAGCTAACAGAGTTAAACCATACTTTTGATTGCGCAGTTCCGAACACTCTTTCTGTAGAAAATGCAAGTGGACATTCGGAGCGCTAAGAGGGTAATAGTGGAAAAAGGAATATATTCAGATATAAACTACACAGTAGCATTCTGTGAAACTTCTTTCTGTTCTGTGCATTCAACTAACAGAGTTGAACCTTACTTTTGATTGAGCCGTTCTGAAACACTCTTTCTGTAGAAACTGCAATTTTACATTCTAAGGGCTAAGAGGCCTACATTGGGAAAAAGAATATCTTCAAATAAAAACTACACAGATGCATTCTGTGAAACTTATTTCTGATCTGTAAATTCAGTTAAAAGAGCTAAACCATATTTTTGATTGAGCAGTTATGAAGCACTCTTTTTGTAGAAAATGCAAGTGGACATTCGGAGCGCTAAGATTGTAATAAAGGAAAAAGGAATATATCCAATTAAAAACTACACAGAAGCATTCTCTGAAACCCCTTTCTGTTCTCCGCATTCAACTAACAGAGTTGAGCCTTACTTTTGAAGGAGCAGTTCTGAAACACTCTTTGTGTAGAAACTGCCAGTGGATATTCGGAACGCTAAGTGGTTAATAGTCCAAAAAGGAGTATTTTCAACTAAATACTACAGAGAAGCATTCTGTGAAACTTCTTTCTGTTCTGTGCATTCAACTAAGAGAGTTGAACCTTACATTTGATTGAGCCGTTCTGAAACACTCTTTCTGTAGAAACTGCAATTGGACATTCTGAGCGCTAAGAGGCCTATATTGGGAAAAATAATATCTTCAAATAAAAACTACACAGAAGCATTGTTTGAAACTTATTTCTGATATGTGCATTCAGCTAACAGAGTTAAACCATACTTCTGATTGCGCAGTTCATAACACTCTTTCTGTAGAAAATGCAAGTGGACATTCGGAGCGCTAAGAGGGTAATATTGGAAAAAGGAATGTATTCAAATATAAACTACACAGAAGCATTCTGTGAAATTTCTTTCTGTTCTATGCATTCAATTTCCAGGGTTGAACCTTACTTATGATTGAGCCGTTCTGAAACACTCTTTCTGTAGAAACTGCAATTGGACATTCTGAACGCTAAGAGGCCTATATTGGGAAAATGAATATCTACAAATAAAAAGTACACAGAAGCATTCTGTGAAACTTCTTTCTGTTCTGTTCATTCAACTAAAAGAGTTGTACCTCAGTTTTGATTGAGCCGTTCTGAAACACTCTTTCTGTAGATACTGCAATTGGACATTCTGAGCGCTAAGAGGCCTATATTGGGAAAAAGAATATCTACAAATAAAAACTACACAGAAGCATTCTGTGACACTTATTTCTGATCTGTGCATTCAGCTAACAGAGTTAAACCATACTTTTGATTGAGCAGATCTGAACACTCTTTCTATAGAAAATGCAACTGGATATTTGGAGAGCTAAGAGGGTAGTAGTGGAAAAAGTAATATATTCAAATATAAACTACACAGAAACATTCTGTGAAAATTCTTTCTGATCTGAGCATTAAGCTAACAGAGTTAAACCATACTTTTGATTGAGCAGTTTGAAACACTCTGTCTGTAGAAAATGCAACTGGACATTCGTAGCGCTAAGTGGGTAATAGTGGAAAAAAGAATATGTTCAAATATAAACTACACAGAAGCATTGTATGAAACTTCTTTCTGTTCTGTGCATTCAACTAACAGAGTTGAACCTTACTTTTGATTGAGCCGTTCTGAAACACTCTTTCTGTAGAAACTGCAATTGGACATTCTGAGCGCTAAGAGGCCTATATTGGGAAAAATAATATCTTCAAATAAAAACTACACAGAAGCATTGTGTGAAACTTATTTCTGATATGTGCATTCAGCTAACAGAGTTAAACCATACTTTTGATTGCGCAGTTCCGAAAACTATTTCTGTAGAAAATGCAAGTGGACATTCGGAGCGCTAAGAGGGTAATAGTGGAAAAAGGAATATATTCAAATATAAACTACACAGTAGCATTCTGTGAAACTTCTTTCTGTTCTGTGCATTCAACTAACAGAGTTGAACCTTACTTTTGATTGAGCCGTTCTGAAACACTCTTTCTGTAGAAACTGCAATTGGACATGCTAAGCGCTAACAGGCCTACATTGGGAAAAAGAATATCTTCAAATAAAAACTACACAGATGCATTCTGTGAAACTTATTTATGATCTGTAAATTCAGTTAACAGAGCTTAACCATATTTTTGATTGGGCAGTTATGAAATACTCTTTTTGTTGAAAATGCAAGTGGACATTCGGAGCGCTAAGATTGTAATAGAGGAAAAAGGAATATCTCCAATTAAAAACTACACAGAAGCATTCTCTGAAACCCCCTCTGTTCTCCGCATTCAACTAACAGAGTTGAACCTTACTTTTGAAGGAGCAGTTCTGAAACACTATTTTTGTAGAAACTGCCAGTGGATATTCGGAGCGCTAAGTGGGTAATAGTCCAAAAAGGAGTATCTTCAACTAAATACTACACAGAAGCATTCTGTGAAACTACTTTCTGTTCTGTGCATTCAACTAAGAGAGTTGAACCTTACATTTGATTGAGCCATTCTGAAACACTCTTTCTGTAGAAACTGCAATTGGACATTCTGAGCCCTTAAAGGCCTATATTGGGAAAAATAATATCTTCAAATAAAAACTACACAGAAGCATTGTTTGAAACTTATTTCTGATATGTGCATTCAGCTAACAGAGTTAAACCATACTTTTGATTGCGCAGTTCAGAACACTCTTTTGTAGAAAATGCAAGTGGACATTCGGAGCGCTAAGAGGGTAATATTGGAAAAAGGAATATATACAAATATAAACTACACAGAAGCATTCTGTGAAACGTCTTTCTGTTCTGTGCATTCAACTACTGGGGTTGAACCTTACTTTTGATTGAGCCGTTCTGAAACACTCTTTCTGTAGAAACTGCAATTGGACATTCTGAGCGCTAAGAGGCCTATATTGGGAAAAAGAATATCTACAAAAAAAAACTACACAGAAGCATTCTGTGAAACTTCTTTCTGTTCTGTTCATTCAACTAAAAGTGTTGAACCTTAGTTTTGATTGAGCCGTTCTGAAACACTCTTTCTGTAGAAAATGCAAGTGGAGATTCGGAGCGCTAAGATGGTAATAGTGGAAAAAGGAATGTTTTCAAATATAAACTACACAGAATCATTCTGTGAAACTACTTTCTGATCTGTGCATTCAGCTAACAGAGTTAAACCATACTTTTGATTGAGCAGATCTGAACACTCTTTCTGTAGAAAATGCAACTGGACATTTGGAGCGCTAAGAGTGTAGTATTGGAAAAAGGAATATATTCAAATATAAACTACACAGAAGCATTCTGTGAAACTTCTTTCTGATCTGAGCATTCAGCTAACAGAGTTAAACCATACTTTTGATTGCGCAGTTCAGAACACTCTTTCTGTAGAAAATGCAAGTGGACATTCGGAGCGCTAAGAGAGTAATTGTGGAAAAAGGGATATATTCAAATATAAACTACACAGTAGCATTCTGTGAAACTTCTTTCTGTTCTGTGCATTCAACTAACAGAGTTGAACCTTACTTTTGATTGAGCCGTTCTGAAATACTCTTTCTGTAGAAACTGCAATTGGACATTCTAAGCGCTAAGAGGCCTACATTGGGAAAAAGAATATCTTCAAATAAAAACTACACAGATGCATTCTGTGAAACTTATTTCTGATCTGTAAATTCAGTAAACAGAGCTAAACCATATTTTTGATTGAGCACTTATGAAACATTCTTTTTGTAGAAAATGCAAGTGGACATTCGGAGCACTAAGATTGTAATAGGGGAAAAAGGGATATCTCCAATTAAAAACTACACAGAAGCATTCTCTGAAACCACTTTCTGTTCTCCGCATTCAACTAACAGAGTTGAGCCTTACTTTTGAAGGAGCAGTTCTGAAACACTCTTTGTGTAGAAACTGCCAGTGGATATTCGGAGCGCTAAGTGTTTAATAGTCCAAAAAGGAGGATCTTCAACTAAATACTACACAGAAGCATTCAGTGAAACTTCTTTCTGTTCTGTGCATTCAAATAAGAGAGTTGAACCTTACATTTGATTCAGCCGTTCTGAAACACTCTTTCTGTAGAAACTGCAATTGGAGATTCTGAGCGCTAAGAGGCCTATATTGGGAAAAATAATATCTTCAAATAAAAATTACACAGAAGCATTGTTTGAAACTTATTTCTGATATGTGCATTCAGCTAACAGAGTTAAACCATACTTTTTATTGCGCAGTTCAGAACACTCTTTCTGTAGAAAATGCAAGTGGACATTCGGAGTGCTAAGAGGGTAATAGTGGAAAAAGGGATATATTCAAATATAAACTACACAGTAGCATTCTGTGAAACTACTTTCCCTTCTGTGCATTCAACTAACAGTGTTGAACCTTACTTTTGATTGAGCCGTTCTGAAACACTCTTTCTGTAGAAACTGCAATTGGACAATCTAAGCGCTAAGAGGCCTACATTGGGAAAAAGAATATCTTCAAATAAAAACTACACAGATGCATTCTGTGAAACTTATTTCTGATCTGTAAATTCAGTTAACAGAGCTAAACCATATTTTTGATTGAGCAGTTATGAAACACTCTTTTTGTAGAAAATGCAAGTGGACATTCGGAGCGCTAAGATTGTAACAGAGGAAAAAGGAATATCTCCAATTAAAAACTACACAGAAGCATTCTCTGAAACCCCTTTCTGTTCTCCGCATTCAACTAACAGAGTTGAGCCTTACTTTTGAAGGAGCAGTTCTGAAACACTCTTTGTGTAGAAACTGCCAGTGGATATTCGGAGCGCTAAGTGGGTAATAGTCCAAAAAGTAGTATCTTCAACTAAATACTACACAGAAGCATTCTGTGAAACTTCTTTCTGTTCTGTGCATTCAACTAAGAAAGTTGAACCTTACATTTGATTGAGCCGTTCTGAAACACTCTTTCTGTAGAAACTGCAATTGGACATTCTGAGCGCTAAGAGGCCTATATTGGGAAAAATAATATCTTCAAATAAAAACTACACAGAAGCATTGTGTGAAACTTATTTCTGATATGTGCATTCAGCTAACAGAGTTAAACCATACTTTTGATTGCGCAGTTCAGAACACTCTTTCTGTAGAAAATGCAAGTGGACATTCGGAGCGCTAAGAGGGTAATAGTGGAAAAAGGAATATATTCAAATATAAACTACACAGAAGCATTCTGTGAAACTTCTTTCTGTTCTGTGCATTCAAGTACCAGGGTTGAACCTTACTTTAGATTGAGCCGTTCTGAAACACTCTTTCTGTAGAAACTGCAATTGGACATTCTGAGCGCTAAGAGGCCTATATTGGTAAAAAGAATATCTACAATTAAAAACTACACTGAAGCATTCTGTGAAACTTCTTTCTGTTCTGTTCATTCAACTAAAAGAGTTGAACCTTACTTTTGATTGAGCCTTTCTGAAACACTCTTTCTGTAGAAAATGCAAGTGGAAATTCGGAGCGCTAAGAGGGTAATAGTGGAAAAAGGAATGTCTTCAAATATAAACTACACAGAATCATTCTGTGAAACTTCTTTCTGATCTGTGCATTCAGGTAACAGAGTTAAACCATACTTTTGATTGAGCAGATCTGAACACTCTTTCTGTAGAAAATGCAACTGGACATTTGGAGGGCTAACAGTGTAGTAGTGGAAAAAGAATATATTCAAATATAAACTACACAGAAGCGTTCTGTGAAACTTCTTTGTGATCTGAGCATTCAGCTAACAGAGTTAAACCATACTTTTGATTGAGCAGTTTTGAAACACTCTGTCTGTAGAAAATGCAACTGGACATTCGTAGCGCTAAGTGGGTAATAGTGGAAAAAAGAATATGTTCAAATATAAACTACACAGAAGCATTGTATGAAACTTCTTTCTGTTCTGTGCATTCAACTAACAGAGATGAATCTTACTTTTGATTTTTGCCGTTCTGAAACACTCTTTCTGTAGAAACTGCAATTGGACATTCTAAGCGCTAAGAGGCCTACATTGGGAAAAATAATATCTTCAAATAAAAACTACACAGATGCATTCTGTGAAACTTATTTCTGATCTGTAAATTCAGATAACAGAGCTAAACCATATTTTTGATTGAGCAGTTATGAAACACTCTTTTTGTAGAAAATGCAAGTGGACATTCGGAGCGCTAAGATTGTAATAGAGGAAAAAGGAATATCTCCAATTAAAAACTACACAGAATCATTCTCTGAAACCCCTTTCTGTTCTCCGCATTCAACTAAGAGAGTTGAGCCTTACTTTCGAAGGAGCAGTTCTCAAACACTCTTTGTGTAGAAACTGCCAGTGGATATTCGGAGCGCTAAGTGGGTGAAAGTCCAAAAAGGAGTATCTTCAACTAAATACTACACAGAAGCATTCTGTGAAACTTCTTTCTGTTCTGTGCATTCAACTAAGAGAGTTGAACCTTACATTTCATTGAGCCGTTCTGAAACACTCTTTCTGTAGAAACTGGAATTGGACATTCTGAGTGCTAAGAGGCCTATATTGGCAAAAATAATATCTTCAAATAAAAACTACACAGAAGCATTGTTTGAAACTTATTTCAGATATGTGCATTCAGCTAACAGAGTGAAACCATACTTTTGATTGCGCAGTTCAGAACACTCTTTCTGTGGAAAATGCAAGTGGACATTCGAAGCGCTATGAGGGTAAGATTGGAAAAAGGAATATATTCAAATATAAACTACACAGTAGCATTCTGTGAAACTTCTTTCTGTTCTGTTCATTCAACTAAAAGAGTTGAACCTTAGTTTTGATTGAGCCGTTCTGAAACACTCTTTCTGTAGAAACTGCAATTGGACATTCTGAGCGCTAAGAGGCCTATATTGGGAAAGAGAATATCTACAAATAAAAACTACACAGAAGCATTCTGTGAAACTTCTTTCTGTTCTGTTCATTCAACTAAAAGAGTTGAACCTTAGTTTTGATTGAGCCGTTCTGAAACACTCTTTCTGTAGAAAATGCAAGTGGAGATTCGGAGCGCTAAGAGGGTAATAGTGGAAAAAGGAATGTCTTCAAATATAAACTACACAGAATCATTCGGTGAAACTTCTTTCTGATCTGTGCATTCAGCTAACAGAGTTAAACCATACTTTTGATTGAGCAGATCTGAACACTCTTTCTGTAGAAAATGCAACTGGTTATTTGGAGCGCTAAGAGGGTAGTAGTGGAAAAGGAATATATTCAAATATAAACTACACAGAAGCATTCTGTGAAACTTCTTTCTGATCTGAGCATTCAGCTAACAAAGTTAAACCATACTTTTGATTGAGCAGTTTTGAAACACTCTGTCTGTAGAAAATGCAACTGGACATTCGTAGCGCTAAGTGGGTAATAGTGGAAAAAAGAATATGTTCAAATATAAACTACACAGAAGCATTGTATGAAACACCTTTCTGTTCTGTGCATTCAGCTAACAGAGTTGAACCTTACTTTTGATTGAGCCGTTCGGGAACACTCTTTCTGTAGAAACTGCAATTGGACATTCTGAGCGCCAAGAGGCCTATATTGGGAAAAAAAATATCTTCAAATAAAAACTACACAGAAGCATTGTGTGAAACTTATTTCTGATGTGTGCATTCAGCTAACAGAGTTAAGCCATACTTTTGATTGCGCAGTTCCGAACATTCTTTCTGTAGAAAATGCAAGTGGACATTCGGAGCGCTAAGAGAGTAATAGTGGAAAAAGGAATATATTCAAATATAAACTACACAGTAGCATTCTGTGAAACTTCTTTCTGTTCTGTGCATTCAACTAACAGAGTTGAACCTTACTTTTGATTGAGCCGTTCTGAAACACTCTTTCTGTAGAAACTGCAATTGGACATTCTAAGCGCTAAGAGGCCTACACTGGGAAAAAGAATATCTTCAAATAAAAACTACACAGATGCATTCTGTGAAACTTATTTCTGATCTGTAAATTCAGTTAACAGAGCTAAACCATATTTTTAATTGAGCAGTTATGAAATACTCTTTTTGTTGAAAATGCAAGTGGACATTCGGAGCGCTAAGATTGTAATAGAGGAAAAAGGAATATCTCCAATTGAAAACTACACAGAAGCATTCTCTGTAACCCCCTCTGTTCTCCGCATTCAAATAACAGAGTTGAGCCTTACTTTTGAAGGAGCAGTTCTGAAACACTCTTTGTGTTGAAACTGCCAGTGGATATTCGGAGCGCTAAGTGTGTAATAGTCCAAAAAGGACTATCTTCAACTAAATACTACACAGAAGCATTCAGTGAAACTTCTTTCTGTTCTGTGCATTCAACTAAGAGAGTTGAACCTTACATTTGATTCAGCCGTTCTGAAACACTCTTTCTGTAGAAACTGCAATTGGACATTCTGAGCGCTAGGAGGCCTATATTGGGAAAAATAATATCTTCAAATAAAAATTACACAGAAGCATTGTTTGAAACTTATTTCTGATATGAGCATTCAGCTAACAGAGTTAAACCATACTTTTGATTGCGCAGTTCAGAACACTCTTTCTGTACAAAATGCAAGTGGACATTCGGAGCGCTAAGAGGGTAATATTGGAAAAATGGATATATTCAAATATAAACTACACAGTAGCATTCTGTGAAACTTCTTTCTCTTCTGTGCATTCAACTAACAGTGTTGAACCTTACTTTTGATTGAGCCGTTCTGAAACACTCTTTCTGTAGAAACTGCAATTGGACATTCTAAGCGCTAAGAGGCCTACATGGGGAAAAAGAATATCTTCAAATAAAAACTACACAGATGTATTCTGTGAAACTTATTTCTGATCTGTAAATTCAGTTAACAGAGCTAAACCATATTTTTAATTGAGCAGTTATGAAATACTCTTTTTGTTGAAAATGCAAGTGGACATTCGGAGCGCTAAGATTGTAATAGAGGAAAAAGGAATATCTCCAATTAAAAACTACACAGAAGCATTCTCTGAAACCCCTTTCTGTTCTCCGCATTCAACTAACAGAGTTGAGCCTTACTTTTGAAGGAGCAGTTATGAAACACTCTTTGTGTAGAAACTGCCAGTGGATATTCGGAGCGCTAAGTGGGTAATAGTCCAAAAAGGAGTATCTTCAACTAAATACTACACAGAAGCATTCTGTGAAACTTCTTTCTGTTCTGTGCATTCAACTAAGAGATTTGAACCTTACATTTGATTGAGCCGTTCTGAAACACTCTTTCTGTAGAAACTGCAATTGGACATTCTGAGCGCTAAGAGGCCTATATTGGGAAAAATAATATCTTCAAATAAAAACTACACAGAAGCATTGTTTGAAACTTATTTCTGATATGTGCATTCAGCTAAAAGAGTTAAACCATACTTTTGATTGCGCAGTTCAGAACACTCTTTCTGTAGAAAATGCAAGTGGACATTCGGAGCGCTAAGAGGGTAATAGTGGAAAAAGGAATATATTCAAATATAAACTACACAGAAGCATTCTGTGAAATTTCTTTCTGTTCTATGCATTCAATTTCCAGGGTTGAACCTTACTTATGATTGAGCCGTTCTGAAACACTCTTTCTGTAGAAACTGCAATTGGACATTCTGAGCGCTAAGAGGCCTATATTGGGAAAATGAATATCTACAAATAAAAAGTACACAGAGGCATTCTGTGAAACTTCTTTCTGTTCTGTTCATTCAACTAAAAGAGTTGTACCTTAGTTTTGATTGAGCCGTTCTGAAACACTCTTTCTGTAGAAACTGCAATTGGACATTCTGAGCGCTAAGAGGCCTATATTGGGAAAAAGAATAACTACAAATAAAAACTACACAGAAGCATTCTGTGACACTTATTTCTGATCTGTTCATTCAGCTAACAGAGTTAAACCATACTTTTGATTGAGCAGATCTGAACACTCTTTCTATAGAAAATGCAACTGGATATTTGGAGAGCTAAGAGGGTAGTAGTGGAAAAAGTAATATTTTCAAATATAAACTACACAGAAACATTCTGTGAAAATTCTTTCTGATCTGAGCATTAAGCTAACAGAGTTAAACCATACTTTTGATTGAGCAGTTTGAAACACTCTGTCTGTAGAAAATGCAACTGGACATTCGTAGCGCTAAGTGGGTAATAGTGGAAAAAAGAATATGTTCAAATATAAACTACACAGAAGCATTGTATGAAATTTCTTTCTGTTCTGTGCATTCAACTAACAGAGTTGAACCTTACTTTTGATTGAGCCGTTCTGAAACACTCTTTCTGTAGAAACTGCAATTGGACATTCTGAGCGCTAAGAGGCCTATATTGGGAAAAATAATATCTTCAAATAAAAACTACACAGAAGCATTGTGTGAAACTTATTTCTGATATGTGCATTCAGCTAACAGAGTTAAACCATACTTTTGATTGCGCAGTTCCGAAAACTATTTCTGTAGAAAATGCAAGTGGACATTCGGAG
The DNA here is from genome assembly GCF_028878055.3 of Symphalangus syndactylus. Taxonomy (NCBI): domain Eukaryota; kingdom Metazoa; phylum Chordata; class Mammalia; order Primates; family Hylobatidae; genus Symphalangus; species Symphalangus syndactylus. The sequence continues at coordinate 1,190,473 of NC_072423.2, read as the reverse complement.
CGCTAAGAGGGTAATAGTGGAAAAAGGAATATATTCAAATATAAACTACACAGTAGCATTCTGTGAAACTTCTTTCTGTTCTGTGCATTCAACTAACAGAGTTGAACCTTACTTTTGATTGAGCCGTTCTGAAACACTCTTTTTGTAGAAACTGCAATTGGACATTCTAAGCGCTAAGAGGCCTACATTGGGAAAAAGAATATCTTCAAATAAAAACTAAACAGATGCATTCTGTGAAACTTATTTCTGATCTGTAAATTCACTTAACAGAGCTAAACCATATTTTTAATTGAGCAGTTAGGAAATACACTTTTTGTTGAAAATGCAAGTGGACATTCGGAGCGCTATGATTGTAATAGAAGAAAAAGGAATATCTCCAATTAAAAACTACACAGAAGCATTCTCTGAAACCCCCTCTGTTCTCCGCATTCAAATAACAGAGTTTAGCCTTACTTTTGAAGGAGCAGTTCTGAAACACTCTTTGTGTAGAAACTGCCAGTGGATATTCGGAGCGCTAAGTGTGTAATAGTCCAAAAAGGAGTATCTTCAACTAAATACTACACAGAAGCATTCAGTGAAACTTCTTTCTGTTCTGTGCATTCAACTAAGAGAGTTGAACCTTACATTTGATTCAGCCGTTCTGAAACACTCTTTCTGTAGAAACTGCAATTGGACATTCTGAGCGCTAGGAGGCCTATATTGGGAAAAATAATATCTTCAAATAAAAATTACACAGAAGCATTGTTTGAAACTTATTTCTGATATGAGCATTCAGCTAACAGAGTTAAACCATACTTTTGATTGCGCAGTTCAGAACACTCTTTCTGTACAAAATGCAAGTGGACATTCGGAGCGCTAAGAGGGTAATATTGGAAAAATGGATATATTCAAATATAAACTACACAGTAGCATTCTGTGAAACTTCTTTCTCTTCTGTGCATTCAACTAACAGTGTTGAACCTTACTTTTGATTGAGCCGTTCTGAAACACTCTTTCTGTAGAAACTGCAATTGGACATTCTAAGCGCTAAGAGGCCTACATGGGGAAAAAGAATATCTTCAAATAAAAACTACACAGATGTATTCTGTGAAACTTATTTCTGATCTGTAAATTCAGTTAACAGAGCTAAACCATATTTTTAATTGAGCAGTTATGAAATACTCTTTTTGTTGAAAATGCAAGTGGACATTCGGAGCGCTAAGATTGTAATAGAGGAAAAAGGAATATCTCCAATTAAAAACTACACAGAAGCATTCTCTGAAACCCCTTTCTGTTCTCCGCATTCAACTAACAGAGTTGAGCCTTACTTTTGAAGGAGCAGTTATGAAACACTCTTTGTGTAGAAACTGCCAGTGGATATTCGGAGCGCTAAGTGGGTAATAGTCCAAAAAGGAGTATCTTCAACTAAATACTACACAGAAGCATTCTGTGAAACTTCTTTCTGTTCTGTGCATTCAACTAAGAGATTTGAACCTTACATTTGATTGAGCCGTTCTGAAACACTCTTTCTGTAGAAACTGCAATTGGACATTCTGAGCGCTAAGAGGCCTATATTGGGAAAAATAATATCTTCAAATAAAAACTACACAGAAGCATTGTTTGAAACTTATTTCTGATATGTGCATTCAGCTAAAAGAGTTAAACCATACTTTTGATTGCGCAGTTCAGAACACTCTTTCTGTAGAAAATGCAAGTGGACATTCGGAGCGCTAAGAGGGTAATAGTGGAAAAAGGAATATATTCAAATATAAACTACACAGAAGCATTCTGTGAAACTTCCTTCTGTTCTGTGCATTCAACTACCAGGGTTGAACCTTACTTTTGATTGAGCCGTTCTGAAACACTCTTTCTGTAGAAACTGCAATGGGACATTCTGAGCGCTAAGAGGCCTATATTGGGAAAAAGAATATCTACAAATAAAAACTACACAGAAGCATTCTGTGAAACTTCTTTCTGTTCTGTTCATTCATCTAAAAGATTTGAACCTTAGTTTTGATTGAGCCGTTCTGAAACACTCTTTCTGTAGAAAATGCAAGTGGAGATTCGGAGCGCTAAGAGGGTAATAGTGGAAAAAGGAATGTCTTCAAATATAAACTACACAGAATCATTCTGTGAAACTTCTTTCTGATCTGTGCATTCAGCTAACAGAGTTAAACCATACTTTTGATAGAGCAGATCTGAACACTCTTTCTGTAGAAAATGCAACTGGACATTTGGAGCGCTAAGAGGGTAGTAGTGGAAAAAGGAATATATTCAAATATAAACTACACAGAAGCATTCTGTGAAACTTCTTTCTGATCTGAGCATTCAGCTAACAGAGTTAAACCATACTTTTGATTGAGCAGTTTTGAAACACTCTGTCTGTAGAAAATGCAACTGGACATTCGTAGCGCTAAGTGGGTAATAGTGGAAAAAAGAATATGTTCAAATATAAACTACACAGAAGCATTGTATGAAACAACTTTCTGTTCTGTGCATTCAGCTAACAGAGTTGAACCTTACTTTTGATTGAGCCGTTCGGGAACACTCTTTCTGTAGAAACTGCAATTGGACATTCTGAGCGCTAAGAGGCCTATATTGGGAAAAAAAATATCTTCAAATAAAAACTACACAGAAGAATTGTGTGAAACATATTTCTGATGTGTTCATTCAGCTAACAGAGTTAAACCATACTTTTGATAGCGCAGTTCCGAACATTCTTTCTGTAGAAAATGCAAGTGGACATTCGGAGCGCTAAGAGGGTAATAGTGGAAAAAGGAATATATTCAAATATAAACTACACAGTAGCATTCTGTGAAACTTCTTTCTGTTCTGTACATTCAACTAAAAGAGTTGAACCTTACTTTTGATTGAGCCGTTCTGAAACACTCTTTTTGTAGAAACTGCAATTGGACATTCTAAGCGCTAAGAGGCGTACACTGGGAAAAAGAATATCTTCAAATAAAAACTACACAGATGCATTCTGTGAAACTTATTTCTGATCTGTAAATTCACTTAACAGAGCTAAACCATATTTTTAATTGAGCAGTTATGAAATACACTTTTTGTTGAAAATGCAAGTGGACATTCGGAGCGCTATGATTGTAATAGAAGAAAAAGGAATATCTCCAATTAAAAACTACACAGAAGCATTCTCTGAAACCCCCTCTGTTCTCCGCATTCAAATAACAGAGTTTAGCCTTACTTTTGAAGGAGCAGTTCTGAAACACTCTTTGTGTAGAAACTGCCAGTGGATATTCGGAGCGCTAAGTGTGTAATAGTCCAAAAAGGAGTATCTTCAACTAAATACTACACAGAAGCATTCAGTGAAACTTCTTTCTGTTCTGTGCATTCAACTAAGAGAGTTGAACCTTACATTTGATTCAGCCGTTCTGAAACACTCTTTCTGTAGAAACTGCAATTGGACATTCTGAGCGCTAAGAGGCCTCTATTGGGAAAAATAATATCTTCAAATAAAAATTACACAGAAGCATTGTTTGAAACTTATTTCTGATATGTTCATTAAGCTAACAGAGTTAAACCATACTTTTGATTGCGCAGTTCTGAACACTCTTTCTGTAGAAAATGCAAGTGGACATTCGGAGCGCTAAGAGGGTAATAGTGGAAAAAGGAATGTATTCAAATATAAACTACACAGAAGTATTCTGTGAAATTTCTTTCTGTTCTATGCATTCAATTTCCAGGGTTGAACCTTACTTATGATTGAGCCGTTCTGAAACACTCTTTCTGTAGAAACTGCAATTGGACATTCTGAGCGCTAAGAGGCCTATATTGGGAAAATGAATATCTACAAATAAAAAGTACACAGAGGCATTCTGTGAAACTTCTTTCTGTTCTGTTCATTCAACTAAAAGAGTTGTACCTTAGTTTTGATTGAGCCGTTCTGAAACACTCTTTCTGTAGAAACTGCAATTGGACATTCTGAGCGCTAAGAGGCCTATATTGGGAAAAAGAATAACTACAAATAAAAACTACACAGAAGCATTCTGTGACACTTATTTCTGATCTGTTCATTCAGCTAACAGAGTTAAACCATACTTTTGATTGAGCAGATCTGAACACTCTTTCTATAGAAAATGCAACTGGATATTTGGAGAGCTAAGAGGGTAGTAGTGGAAAAAGTAATATTTTCAAATATAAACTACACAGAAACATTCTGTGAAAATTCTTTCTGATCTGAGCATTAAGCTAACAGAGTTAAACCATACTTTTGATTGAGCAGTTTGAAACACTCTGTCTGTAGAAAATGCAACTGGACATTCGTAGCGCTAAGTGGGTAATAGTGGAAAAAAGAATATGTTCAAATATAAACTACACAGAAGCATTGTATGAAATTTCTTTCTGTTCTGTGCATTCAACTAACAGAGTTGAACCTTACTTTTGATTGAGCCGTTCTGAAACACTCTTTCTGTAGAAACTGCAATTGGACATTCTGAGCGCTAAGAGGCCTATATTGGGAAAAATAATATCTTCAAATAAAAACTACACAGAAGCATTGTGTGAAACTTATTTCTGATATGTGCATTCAGCTAACAGAGTTAAACCATACTTTTGATTGCGCAGTTCCGAAAACTATTTCTGTAGAAAATGCAAGTGGACATTCGGAGCGCTAAGAGGGTAATAGTGGAAAAAGGAATATATTCAAATATAAACTACACAGTAGCATTCTGTGAAACTTCTTTCTGTTCTGTGCATTCAACTAACAGAGTTGAACCTTACTTTTGATTGAGCCGTTCTGAAACACTCTTTTTGTAGAAACTGCAATTGGACATTCTAAGCGCTAAGAGGCCTACATTGGGAAAAAGAATATCTTCAAATAAAAACTAAACAGATGCATTCTGTGAAACTTATTTCTGATCTGTAAATTCACTTAACAGAGCTAAACCATATTTTTAATTGAGCAGTTAGGAAATACACTTTTTGTTGAAAATGCAAGTGGACATTCGGAGCGCTATGATTGTAATAGAAGAAAAAGGAATATCTCCAATTAAAAACTACACAGAAGCATTCTCTGAAACCCCCTCTGTTCTCCGCATTCAAATAACAGAGTTTAGCCTTACTTTTGAAGGAGCAGTTCTGAAACACTCTTTGTGTAGAAACTGCCAGTGGATATTCGGAGCGCTAAGTGTGTAATAGTCCAAAAAGGAGTATCTTCAACTAAATACTACACAGAAGCATTCAGTGAAACTTCTTTCTGTTCTGTGCATTCAACTAAGAGAGTTGAACCTTACATTTGATTCAGCCGTTCTGAAACACTCTTTCTGTAGAAACTGCAATTGGACATTCTGAGCGCTAAGAGGCCTCTATTGGGAAAAATAATATCTTCAAATAAAAATTACACAGAAGCATTGTTTGAAACTTATTTCTGATATGTTCATTAAGCTAACAGAGTTAAACCATACTTTTGATTGCGCAGTTCTGAACACTCTTTCTGTAGAAAATGCAAGTGGACATTCGGAGCGCTAAGAGGGTAATAGTGGAAAAAGGAATGTATTCAAATATAAACTACACAGAAGCATTCTGTGAAATTTCTTTCTGTTCTATGCATTCAATTTCCAGGGTTGAACCTTACTTATGATTGAGCCGTTCTGAAACACTCTTTCTGTAGAAACTGCAATTGGACATTCTGAGCGCTAAGAGGCCTATATTGGGAAAATGAATATCTACAAATAAAAAGTACACAGAGGCATTCTGTGAAACTTCTTTCTGTTCTGTTCATTCAACTAAAAGAGTTGTACCTTAGTTTTGATTGAGCCGTTCTGAAACACTCTTTCTGTAGAAACTGCAATTGGACATTCTGAGCGCTAAGAGGCCTATATTGGGAAAAAGAATATCTACAAATAAAAACTACACAGAAGCATTCTGTGACACTTATTTCTGATCTGTGCATTCAGCTAACAGAGTTAAACCATACTTTTGATTGAGCAGATCTGAACACTCTTTCTATAGAAAATGCAACTGGATATTTGGAGAGCTAAGAGGGTAGTAGTGGAAAAAGTAATATATTCAAATATAAACTACACAGAAACATTCTGTGAAAATTCTTTCTGATCTGAGCATTAAGCTAACAGAGTTAAACCATACTTTTGATTGAGCAGTTTGAAACACTCTGTCTGTAGAAAATGCAACTGGACATTCGTAGCGCTAAGTGGGTAATAGTGGAAAAAAGAATATATTCAAATATAAACTACACAGAAGCATTGTATGAAACTTCTTTCTGTTCTGTGCATTCAACTAACAGAGTTGAACCTTACTTTTGATTGAGCCGTTCTGAAACACTCTTTCTGTAGAAACTGCAATTGGACATTCTGAGCGCTAAGAGGCCTATATTGGGAAAAATAATATCTTCAAATAAAAACTACACAGAAGCATTGTGTGAAACTTATTTCTGATATGTGCATTCAGCTAACAGAGTTAAACCATACTTTTGATTGCGCAGTTCCGAAAACTATTTCTGTAGAAAATGCAAGTGGACATTCGGAGCGCTAAGAGGGTAATAGTGGAAAAAGGAATATATTAAAATATAAACTACACAGTAGCATTCTGTGAAACTTCTTTCTGTTCTGTGCATTCAACTAACAGAGTTGAACCTTACTTTTGATTGAGCCGTTCTGAAACACTCTTTTTGTAGAAACTGCAATTGGACATTCTAAGCGCTAAGAGGCCTACATTGGGAAAAAGAATATCTTCAAATAAAAACTACACAGATGCATTCTGTGAAACTTATTTATGATCTGTAAATTCAGTTAACAGAGCTTAACCATATTTTTGATTGGGCAGTTATGAAATACTCTTTTTGTTGAAAATGCAAGTGGACATTCGGAGCGCTAAGATTGTAATAGAGGAAAAAGGAATATCTCCAATTAAAAACTACACAGAAGCATTCTCTGAAACCCCCTCTGTTCTCCGCATTCAACTAACAGAGTTGAACCTTACTTTTGAAGGAGCAGTTCTGAAACATTATTTTTGTAGAAACTGCCAGTGGATATTCGGAGCGCTAAGTGGGTAATAGTCCAAAAAGGAGTATCTTCAACTAAATACTACACAGAAGCATTCTGTGAAACTACTTTCTGTTCTGTGCATTCAACTAAGAGAGTTGAACCTTACATTTGATTGAGCCATTCTGAAACACTCTTTCTGTAGAAACTGCAATTGGACATTCTGAGCCCTTAAAGGCCTATATTGGGAAAAATAATATCTTCAAATAAAAACTACACAGAAGCATTGTTTGAAACTTATTTCTGATATGTGCATTCAGCTAACAGAGTTAAACCATACTTTTGATTGCGCAGTTCAGAACACTCTTTTGTAGAAAATGCAAGTGGACATTCGGAGCGCTAAGAGGGTAATATTGGAAAAAGGAATATATACAAATATAAACTACACAGAAGCATTCTGTGAAACGTCTTTCTGTTCTGTGCATTCAACTACCGGGGTTGAACCTTACTTTTGATTGAGCCGTTCTGAAACACTCTTTCTGTAGAAACTGAAATTGGACATTCTGAGCGCTAAGAGGCCTATATTGGGAAAAAGAATATCTACAAAAAAAAACTACACAGAAGCATTCTGTGAAACTTCTTTCTGTTCTGTTCATTCAACTAAAAGTGTTGAACCTTAGTTTTGATTGAGCCGTTCTGAAACACTCTTTCTGTAGAAAATGCAAGTGGAGATTCGGAGCGCTAAGGTGGTAATAGTGGAAAAAGGAATGTTTTCAAATATAAACTACACAGAATCATTCTGTGAAACTACTTTCTGATCTGTGCATTCAGCTAACAGAGTTAAACCATACTTTTGATTGAGCAGATCTGAACACTCTTTCTGTAGAAAATGCAACTGGACATTTGGAGCGCTAAGAGTGTAGTATTGGAAAAAGGAATATATTCAAATATAAACTACACAGAAGCATTCTGTGAAACTTCTTTCTGATCTGAGCATTCAGCTAACAGAGTTAAACCATACTTTTGATTGCGCAGTTCAGAACACTCTTTCTGTAGAAAATGCAAGTGGACATTCGGAGCGCTAAGAGAGTAATTGTGGAAAAAGGGATATATTCAAATATAAACTACACAGTAGCATTCTGTGAAACTTCTTTCTGTTCTGTGCATTCAACTAACAGAGTTGAACCTTACTTTTGATTGAGCCGTTCTGAAATACTCTTTCTGTAGAAACTGCAATTGGACATTCTAAGCGCTAAGAGGCCTACATTGGGAAAAAGAATATCTTCAAATAAAAACTACACAGATGCATTCTGTGAAACTTATTTCTGATCTGTAAATTCAGTAAACAGAGCTAAACCATATTTTTGATTGAGCACTTATGAAACAATCTTTTTGTAGAAAATGCAAGTGGACATTCGGAGCACTAAGATTGTAATAGGGGAAAAAGGGATATCTCCAATTAAAAACTACACAGAAGCATTCTCTGAAACCACTTTCTGTTCTCCGCATTCAACTAACAGAGTTGAGCCTTACTTTTGAAGGAGCAGTTCTGAAACACTCTTTGTGTAGAAACTGCCAGTGGATATTCGGAGCGCTAAGTGTTTAATAGTCCAAAAAGGAGGATCTTCAACTAAATACTACACAGAAGCATTCAGTGAAACTTCTTTCTGTTCTGTGCATTCAAATAAGAGAGTTGAACCTTACATTTGATTCAGCCGTTCTGAAACACTCTTTCTGTAGAAACTGCAATTGGAGATTCTGAGCGCTAAGAGGCCTATATTGGGAAAAATAATATCTTCAAATAAAAATTACACAGAAGCATTGTTTGAAACTTATTTCTGATATGTGCATTCAGCTAACAGAGTTAAACCATACTTTTTATTGCGCAGTTCAGAACACTCTTTCTGTAGAAAATGCAAGTGGACATTCGGAGTGCTAAGAGGGTAATAGTGGAAAAAGGGATATATTCAAATATAAACTACACAGTAGCATTCTGTGAAACTACTTTCTCTTCTGTGCATTCAACTAACAGTGTTGAACCTTACTTTTGATTGAGCCGTTCTGAAACACTCTTTCTGTAGAAACTGCAATTGGACAATCTAAGCGCTAAGAGGCCTACATTGGGAAAAAGAATATCTTCAAATAAAAACTACACAGATGCATTCTGTGAAACTTATTTCTGATCTGTAAATTCAGTTAACAGAGCTAAACCATATTTTTGATTGAGCAGTTATGAAACACTCTTTTTGTAGAAAATGCAAGTGGACATTCGGAGCGCTAAGATTGTAACAGAGGAAAAAGGAATATCTCCAATTAAAAACTACACAGAAGCATTCTCTGAAACCCCTTTCTGTTCTCCGCATTCAACTAACAGAGTTGAGCCTTACTTTTGAAGGAGCAGTTCTGAAACACTCTTTGTGTAGAAACTGCCAGTGGATATTCGGAGCGCTAAGTGGGTAATAGTCCAAAAAGTAGTATCTTCAACTAAATACTACACAGAAGCATTCTGTGAAACTTCTTTCTGTTCTGTGCATTCAACTAAGAAAGTTGAACGTTACATTTGATTGAGCCGTTCTGAAACACTCTTTCTGTAGAAACTGCAATTGGACATTCTGAGCGCTAAGAGGCCTATATTGGGAAAAATAATATCTTCAAATAAAAACTACACAGAAGCATTGTGTGAAACTTATTTCTGATATGTGCATTCAGCTAACAGAGTTAAACCATACTTTTGATTGCGCAGTTCAGAACACTCTTTCTGTATAAAATGCAAGTGGACATTCGGAGCGCTAAGAGGGTAATAGTGGAAAAAGGAATATATTCAAATATAAACTACACAGAAGCATTCTGTGAAACTTCTTTCTGTTCTGTGCATTCAAGTACCAGGGTTGAACCTTACTTTAGATTGAGCCGTTCTGAAACACTCTTTCTGTAGAAACTGCAATTGGACATTCTGAGCGCTAAGAGGCCTATATTGGTAAAAAGAATATCTACAAATAAAAACTACACTGAAGCATTCTGTGAAACTTCTTTCTGTTCTGTTCATTCAACTAAAAGAGTTGAACCTTACTTTTGATTGAGCCTTTCTGAAACACTCTTTCTGTAGAAAATGCAAGTGGAAATTCGGAGCGCTAAGAGGGTAATAGTGGAAAAAGGAATGTCTTCAAATATAAACTACACAGAATCATTCTGTGAAACTTCTTTCTGATCTGTGCATTCAGCTAACAGAGTTAAACCATACTTTTGATTGAGCAGATCTGAACACTCTTTCTGTAGAAAATGCAACTGGACATTTGGAGGGCTAACAGTGTAGTAGTGGAAAAAGAATATATTCAAATATAAACTACACAGAAGCGTTCTGTGAAACTTCTTTGTGATCTGAGCATTCAGCTAACAGAGTTAAACCATACTTTTGATTGAGCAGTTTTGAAACACTCTGTCTGTAGAAAATGCAACTGGACATTCGTAGCGCTAAGTGGGTAATAGTGGAAAAAAGAATATGTTCAAATATAAACTACACAGAAGCATTGTATGAAACTTCTTTCTGTTCTGTGCATTCAACTAACAGAGATGAATCTTACTTTTGATTTTTGCCGTTCTGAAACACTCTTTCTGTAGAAACTGCAATTGGACATTCTAAGCGCTAAGAGGCCTACATTGGGAAAAATAATATCTTCAAATAAAAACTACACAGATGCATTCTGTGAAACTTATTTCTGATCTGTAAATTCAGATAACAGAGCTAAACCATATTTTTGATTGAGCAGTTATGAAACACTCTTTTTGTAGAAAATGCAAGTGGACATTCGGAGCGCTAAGATTGTAATAGAGGAAAAAGGAATATCTCCAATTAAAAACTACACAGAATCATTCTCTGAAACCCCTTTCTGTTCTCCGCATTCAACTAAGAGAGTTGAGCCTTACTTTCGAAGGAGCAGTTCTCAAACACTCTTTGTGTAGAAACTGCCAGTGGATATTCGGAGCGCTAAGTGGGTAATAGTCCAAAAAGGAGTATCTTCAATTAAATACTACACAGAAGCATTCTGTGAAACTTCTTTCTGTTCTGTGCATTCAACTAAGAGAGTTGAACCTTACATTTCATTGAGCCGTTCTGAAACACTCTTTCTGTAGAAACTGGAATTGGACATTCTGAGTGCTAAGAGGCCTATATTGGCAAAAATAATATCTTCAAATAAAAACTACACAGAAGCATTGTTTGAAACTTATTTCAGATATGTGCATTCAGCTAACAGAGTGAAACCATACTTTTGATTGCGCAGTTCAGAACACTCTTTCTGTGGAAAATGCAAGTGGACATTCGAAGCGCTATGAGGGTAAGATTGGAAAAAGGAATATATTCAAATATAAACTACACAGTAGCATTCTGTGAAACTTCTTTCTGTTCTGTTCATTCAACTAAAAGAGTTGAACCTTAGTTTTGATTGAGCCGTTCTGAAACACTCTTTCTGTAGAAACTGCAATTGGACATTCTGAGCGCTAAGAGGCCTATATTGGGAAAGAGAATATCTACAAATAAAAACTACACAGAAGCATTCTGTGAAACTTCTTTCTGTTCTGTTCATTCAACTAAAAGAGTTGAACCTTAGTTTTGATTGAGCCGTTCTGAAACACTCTTTCTGTAGAAAATGCAAGTGGAGATTCGGAGCGCTAAGAGGGTAATAGTGGAAAAAGGAATGTCTTCAAATATAAACTACACAGAATCATTCGGTGAAACTTCTTTCTGATCTGTGCATTCAGCTAACAGAGTTAAACCATACTTTTGATTGAGCAGATCTGAACACTCTTTCTGTAGAAAATGCAACTGGATATTTGGAGCGCTAAGAGGGTAGTAGTGGAAAAGGAATATATTCAAATATAAACTACACAGAAGCATTCTGTGAAACTTCTTTCTGATCTGAGCATTCAGCTAACAAAGTTAAACCATACTTTTGATTGAGCAGTTTTGAAACACTCTGTCTGTAGAAAATGCAACTGGACATTCGTAGCGCTAAGTGGGTAATAGTGGAAAAAAGAATATGTTCAAATATAAACTACACAGAAGCATTGTATGAAACACCTTTCTGTTCTGTGCATTCAGCTAACAGAGTTGAACCTTACTTTTGATTGAGCCGTTCGGGAACACTCTTTCTGTAGAAACTGCAATTGGACATTCTGAGCGCCAAGAGGCCTATATTGGGAAAAAAAATATCTTCAAATAAAAACTACACAGAAGCATTGTGTGAAACTTATTTCTGATGTGTGCATTCAGCTAACAGAGTTAAGCCATACTTTTGATTGCGCAGTTCCGAACATTCTTTCTGTAGAAAATGCAAGTGGACATTCGGAGCGCTAAGAGAGTAATAGTGGAAAAAGGAATATATTCAAATATAAACTACACAGTAGCATTCTGTGAAACTTCTTTCTGTTCTGTGCATTCAACTAACAGAGTTGAACCTTACTTTTGATTGAGCCGTTCTGAAACACTCTTTCTGTAGAAACTGCAATTGGACATTCTAAGCGCTAAGAGGCCTACACTGGGAAAAAGAATATCTTCAAATAAAAACTACACAGATGCATTCTGTGAAACTTATTTCTGATCTGTAAATTCAGTTAACAGAGCTAAACCATATTTTTAATTGAGCAGTTATGAAATACTCTTTTTGTTGAAAATGCAAGTGGACATTCGGAGCGCTAAGATTGTAATAGAGGAAAAAGGAATATCTCCAATTGAAAACTACACAGAAGCATTCTCTGAAACCCCCTCTGTTCTCCGCATTCAAATAACAGAGTTGAGCCTTACTTTTGAAGGAGCAGTTCTGAAACACTCTTTGTGTAGAAACTGCCAGTGGATATTCGGAGCGCTAAGTGTGTAATAGTCCAAAAAGGAGTATCTTCAACTAAATACTACACAGAAGCATTCAGTGAAACTTCTTTCTGTTCTGTGCATTCAACTAAGAGAGTTGAACCTTACATTTGATTCAGCCGTTCTGAAACACTCTTTCTGTAGAAACTGCAATTGGACATTCTGAGCGCTAAGAGGCCTATATTGGGAAAAATAATATCTTCAAATAAAAATTACACAGAAGCATTGTTTGAAACTTATTTCTGATATGAGCATTCAGCTAACAGAGTTAAACCATACTTTTGATTGCGCAGTTCAGAACACTCTTTCTGTACAAAATGCAAGTGGACATTCGGAGCGCTAAGAGGGTAATAGTGGAAAAAGGGATATATTCAAATATAAACTACACAGTAGCATTCTGTGAAACTTCTTTCTCTTCTGTGCATTCAACTAACAGTGTTGAACCTTACTTTTGATTGAGCCGTTCTGAAACACTCTATCTGTAGAAACTGCAATTGGACATTCTAAGCGCTAAGAGGCCTACATGGGGAAAAAGAATATCTTCAAATAAAAACTACACAGATGCATTCTGTGAAACTTATTTCTGATCTGTAAATTCAGTAAACAGAGCTAAACCATATTTTTGATTGAGCACTTATGAAACAATCTTTTTGTAGAAAATGCAAGTGGACATTCGGAGCACTAAGATTGTAATAGGGGAAAAAGGGATATCTCCAATTAAAAACTACACAGAAGCATTCTCTGAAACCACTTTCTGTTCTCCGCATTCAACTAACAGAGTTGAGCCTTACTTTTGAAGGAGCAGTTCTGAAACACTCTTTGTGTAGAAACTGCCAGTGGATATTCGGAGCGCTAAGTGTTTAATAGTCCAAAAAGGAGGATCTTCAACTAAATACTACACAGAAGCATTCAGTGAAACTTCTTTCTGTTCTGTGCATTCAAATAAGAGAGTTGAACCTTACATTTGATTCAGCCGTTCTGAAACACTCTTTCTGTAGAAACTGCAATTGGAGATTCTGAGCGCTAAGAGGCCTATATTGGGAAAAATAATATCTTCAAATAAAAATTACACAGAAGCATTGTTTGAAACTTATTTCTGATATGTGCATTCAGCTAACAGAGTTAAACCATACTTTTTATTGCGCAGTTCAGAACACTCTTTCTGTAGAAAATGCAAGTGGACATTCGGAGTGCTAAGAGGGTAATAGTGGAAAAAGGGATATATTCAAATATAAACTACACAGTAGCATTCTGTGAAACTACTTTCTCTTCTGTGCATTCAACTAACAGTGTTGAACCTTACTTTTGATTGAGCCGTTCTGAAACACTCTTTCTGTAGAAACTGCAATTGGACAATCTAAGCGCTAAGAGGCCTACATTGGGAAAAAGAATATCTTCAAATAAAAACTACACAGATGCATTCTGTGAAACTTATTTCTGATCTGTAAATTCAGTTAACAGAGCTAAACCATATTTTTGATTGAGCAGTTATGAAACACTCTTTTTGTAGAAAATGCAAGTGGACATTCGGAGCGCTAAGATTGTAACAGAGGAAAAAGGAATATCTCCAATTAAAAACTACACAGAAGCATTCTCTGAAACCCCTTTCTGTTCTCCGCATTCAACTAACAGAGTTGAGCCTTACTTTTGAAGGAGCAGTTCTGAAACACTCTTTGTGTAGAAACTGCCAGTGGATATTCGGAGCGCTAAGTGGGTAATAGTCCAAAAAGTAGTATCTTCAACTAAATACTACACAGAAGCATTCTGTGAAACTTCTTTCTGTTCTGTGCATTCAACTAAGAAAGTTGAACGTTACATTTGATTGAGCCGTTCTGAAACACTCTTTCTGTAGAAACTGCAATTGGACATTCTGAGCGCTAAGAGGCCTATATTGGGAAAAATAATATCTTCAAATAAAAACTACACAGAAGCATTGTGTGAAACTTATTTCTGATATGTGCATTCAGCTAACAGAGTTAAACCATACTTTTGATTGCGCAGTTCAGAACACTCTTTCTGTATAAAATGCAAGTGGACATTCGGAGCGCTAAGAGGGTAATAGTGGAAAAAGGAATATATTCAAATATAAACTACACAGAAGCATTCTGTGAAACTTCTTTCTGTTCTGTGCATTCAAGTACCAGGGTTGAACCTTACTTTAGATTGAGCCGTTCTGAAACACTCTTTCTGTAGAAACTGCAATTGGACATTCTGAGCGCTAAGAGGCCTATATTGGTAAAAAGAATATCTACAAATAAAAACTACACTGAAGCATTCTGTGAAACTTCTTTCTGTTCTGTTCATTCAACTAAAAGAGTTGAACCTTACTTTTGATTGAGCCTTTCTGAAACACTCTTTCTGTAGAAAATGCAAGTGGAAATTCGGAGCGCTAAGAGGGTAATAGTGGAAAAAGGAATGTCTTCAAATATAAACTACACAGAATCATTCTGTGAAACTTCTTTCTGATCTGTGCATTCAGCTAACAGAGTTAAACCATACTTTTGATTGAGCAGATCTGAACACTCTTTCTGTAGAAAATGCAACTGGACATTTGGAGGGCTAACAGTGTAGTAGTGGAAAAAGAATATATTCAAATATAAACTACACAGAAGCGTTCTGTGAAACTTCTTTGTGATCTGAGCATTCAGCTAACAGAGTTAAACCATACTTTTGATTGAGCAGTTTTGAAACACTCTGTCTGTAGAAAATGCAACTGGACATTCGTAGCGCTAAGTGGGTAATAGTGGAAAAAAGAATATGTTCAAATATAAACTACACAGAAGCATTGTATGAAACTTCTTTCTGTTCTGTGCATTCAACTAACAGAGATGAATCTTACTTTTGATTTTTGCCGTTCTGAAACACTCTTTCTGTAGAAACTGCAATTGGACATTCTAAGCGCTAAGAGGCCTACATTGGGAAAAATAATATCTTCAAATAAAAACTACACAGATGCATTCTGTGAAACTTATTTCTGATCTGTAAATTCAGATAACAGAGCTAAACCATATTTTTGATTGAGCAGTTATGAAACACTCTTTTTGTAGAAAATGCAAGTGGACATTCGGAGCGCTAAGATTGTAATAGAGGAAAAAGGAATATCTCCAATTAAAAACTACACAGAATCATTCTCTGAAACCCCTTTCTGTTCTCCGCATTCAACTAAGAGAGTTGAGCCTTACTTTCGAAGGAGCAGTTCTCAAACACTCTTTGTGTAGAAACTGCCAGTGGATATTCGGAGCGCTAAGTGGGTAATAGTCCAAAAAGGAGTATCTTCAATTAAATACTACACAGAAGCATTCTGTGAAACTTCTTTCTGTTCTGTGCATTCAACTAAGAGAGTTGAACCTTACATTTCATTGAGCCGTTCTGAAACACTCTTTCTGTAGAAACTGGAATTGGACATTCTGAGTGCTAAGAGGCCTATATTGGCAAAAATAATATCTTCAAATAAAAACTACACAGAAGCATTGTTTGAAACTTATTTCAGATATGTGCATTCAGCTAACAGAGTGAAACCATACTTTTGATTGCGCAGTTCAGAACACTCTTTCTGTGGAAAATGCAAGTGGACATTCGAAGCGCTATGAGGGTAAGATTGGAAAAAGGAATATATTCAAATATAAACTACACAGTAGCATTCTGTGAAACTTCTTTCTGTTCTGTTCATTCAACTAAAAGAGTTGAACCTTAGTTTTGATTGAGCCGTTCTGAAACACTCTTTCTGTAGAAACTGCAATTGGACATTCTGAGCGCTAAGAGGCCTATATTGGGAAAGAGAATATCTACAAATAAAAACTACACAGAAGCATTCTGTGAAACTTCTTTCTGTTCTGTTCATTCAACTAAAAGAGTTGAACCTTAGTTTTGATTGAGCCGTTCTGAAACACTCTTTCTGTAGAAAATGCAAGTGGAGATTCGGAGCGCTAAGAGGGTAATAGTGGAAAAAGGAATGTCTTCAAATATAAACTACACAGAATCATTCGGTGAAACTTCTTTCTGATCTGTGCATTCAGCTAACAGAGTTAAACCATACTTTTGATTGAGCAGATCTGAACACTCTTTCTGTAGAAAATGCAACTGGATATTTGGAGCGCTAAGAGGGTAGTAGTGGAAAAGGAATATATTCAAATATAAACTACACAGAAGCATTCTGTGAAACTTCTTTCTGATCTGAGCATTCAGCTAACAAAGTTAAACCATACTTTTGATTGAGCAGTTTTGAAACACTCTGTCTGTAGAAAATGCAACTGGACATTCGTAGCGCTAAGTGGGTAATAGTGGAAAAAAGAATATGTTCAAATATAAACTACACAGAAGCATTGTATGAAACACCTTTCTGTTCTGTGCATTCAGCTAACAGAGTTGAACCTTACTTTTGATTGAGCCGTTCGGGAACACTCTTTCTGTAGAAACTGCAATTGGACATTCTGAGCGCCAAGAGGCCTATATTGGGAAAAAAAATATCTTCAAATAAAAACTACACAGAAGCATTGTGTGAAACTTATTTCTGATGTGTGCATTCAGCTAACAGAGTTAAGCCATACTTTTGATTGCGCAGTTCCGAACATTCTTTCTGTAGAAAATGCAAGTGGACATTCGGAGCGCTAAGAGAGTAATAGTGGAAAAAGGAATATATTCAAATATAAACTACACAGTAGCATTCTGTGAAACTTCTTTCTGTTCTGTGCATTCAACTAACAGAGTTGAACCTTACTTTTGATTGAGCCGTTCTGAAACACTCTTTCTGTAGAAACTGCAATTGGACATTCTAAGCGCTAAGAGGCCTACACTGGGAAAAAGAATATCTTCAAATAAAAACTACACAGATGCATTCTGTGAAACTTATTTCTGATCTGTAAATTCAGTTAACAGAGCTAAACCATATTTTTAATTGAGCAGTTATGAAATACTCTTTTTGTTGAAAATGCAAGTGGACATTCGGAGCGCTAAGATTGTAATAGAGGAAAAAGGAATATCTCCAATTGAAAACTACACAGAAGCATTCTCTGAAACCCCCTCTGTTCTCCGCATTCAAATAACAGAGTTGAGCCTTACTTTTGAAGGAGCAGTTCTGAAACACTCTTTGTGTAGAAACTGCCAGTGGATATTCGGAGCGCTAAGTGTGTAATAGTCCAAAAAGGAGTATCTTCAACTAAATACTACACAGAAGCATTCAGTGAAACTTCTTTCTGTTCTGTGCATTCAACTAAGAGAGTTGAACCTTACATTTGATTCAGCCGTTCTGAAACACTCTTTCTGTAGAAACTGCAATTGGACATTCTGAGCGCTAAGAGGCCTATATTGGGAAAAATAATATCTTCAAATAAAAATTACACAGAAGCATTGTTTGAAACTTATTTCTGATATGAGCATTCAGCTAACAGAGTTAAACCATACTTTTGATTGCGCAGTTCAGAACACTCTTTCTGTACAAAATGCAAGTGGACATTCGGAGCGCTAAGAGGGTAATAGTGGAAAAAGGGATATATTCAAATATAAACTACACAGTAGCATTCTGTGAAACTTCTTTCTCTTCTGTGCATTCAACTAACAGTGTTGAACCTTACTTTTGATTGAGCCGTTCTGAAACACTCTATCTGTAGAAACTGCAATTGGACATTCTAAGCGCTAAGAGGCCTACATGGGGAAAAAGAATATCTTCAAATAAAAACTACACAGATGTATTCTGTGAAACTTATTTCTGATCTGTAAATTCAGTTAACAGAGCTAAACCATATTTTTAATTGAGCAGTTATGAAATACTCTTTTTGTTGAAAATGCAAGTGGACATTCGGAGCGCTAAGATTGTAATAGAGGAAAAAGGAATATCTCCAATTAAAAACTACACAGAAGCATTCTCTGAAACCCCTTTCTGTTCTCCGCATTCAACTAACAGAGTTGAGCCTTACTTTTGAAGGAGCAGTTATGAAACACTCTTTGTGTAGAAACTGCCAGTGGATATTCGGAGCGCTAAGTGGGTAATAGTCCAAAAAGGAGTATCTTCAACTAAATACTACACAGAAGCATTCTGTGAAACTTCTTTCTGTTCTGTGCATTCAACTAAGAGATTTGAACCTTACATTTGATTGAGCCGTTCTGAAACACTCTTTCTGTAGAAACTGCAATTGGACATTCTGAGCGCTAAGAGGCCTATATTGGGAAAAATAATATCTTCAAATAAAAACTACACAGAAGCATTGTTTGAAACTTATTTCTGATATGTGCATTCAGCTAAAAGAGTTAAACCATACTTTTGATTGCGCAGTTCAGAACACTCTTTCTGTAGAAAATGCAAGTGGACATTCGGAGCGCTAAGAGGGTAATAGTGGAAAAAGGAATATATTCAAATATAAACTACACAGAAGCATTCTGTGAAACTTCCTTCTGTTCTGTGCATTCAACTACCAGGGTTGAACCTTACTTTTGATTGAGCCGTTCTGAAACACTCTTTCTGTAGAAACTGCAATGGGACATTCTGAGCTCTAAGAGGCCTATATTGGGAAAAAGAATATCTACAAATAAAAACTACACAGAAGCATTCTGTGAAACTTCTTTCTGTTCTGTTCATTCATCTAAAAGATTTGAACCTTAGTTTTGATTGAGCCGTTCTGAAACACTCTTTCTGTAGAAAATGCAAGTGGAGATTCGGAGCGCTAAGAGGGTAATAGTGGAAAAAGGAATGTCTTCAAATATAAACTACAGAGAATCATTCTGTGAAACTTCCTTCTGATCTGTGCATTCAGCTAACAGAGTTAAACCATACTTTTGATAGAGCAGATCTGAACACTCTTTCTGTAGAAAATGCAACTGGACATTTGGAGCGCTAAGAGGGTAGTAGTGGAAAAAGGAATATATTCAAACATAAACTACACAGAAGCATTCTGTGAAACTTCTTTCTGATCTGAGCATTCAGCTAACAGAGTTAAACCATACTTTTGATTGAGCAGTTTTGAAACACTCTGTCTGTAGAAAATGCAACTGGACATTCGTAGTGCTAAGTAGGTAATAGTGGAAAAAAGAATATGTTCAAATATAAACTACACAGAAGCATTGTATGAAACAACTTTCTGTTCTGTGCATTCAGCTAACAGAGTTGAACCTTACTTTTGATTGAGCCGTTCGGGAACACTCTCTCTGTAGAAACTGCAATTGGACATTCTGAGCGCTAAGAGGCCTATATTGGTAAAAAAAATATCTTCAAATAAAAACTACACAGAAGAATTGTGTGAAACATATTTCTGATGTGTGCATTCAGCTAACAGAGTTAAACCATACTTTTGATAGCGCAGTTCCGAACATTCTTTCTGTAGAAAATGCAAGTGGACATTCGGAGCGCTAAGAGGGTAATAGTGGAAAAAGGAATATATTCAAATATAAACTACACAGTAGCATTCTGTGAAACTTCTTTCTGTTCTGTGCATTCAACTAAAAGAGTTGAACCTTACTTTTGATTGAGCCGTTCTGAAACACTCTTTTTGTAGAAACTGCAATTGGACATTCTAAGCGCTAAGAGGCGTACACTGGGAAAAAGAATATCTTCAAATAAAAACTACACAGATGCATTCTGTGAAACTTATTTCTGATCTGTAAATTCACTTAACAGAGCTAAACCATATTTTTAATTGAGCAGTTATGAAATACACTTTTTGTTGAAAATGCAAGTGGACATTCGGAGCGCTAAGATTGTAATAGAAGAAAAAGGAATATCTCCAATTAAAAACTACACAGAAGCATTCTCTGAAACTCCCTCTGTTCTCCGCATTCAAATAACAGAGTTTAGCCTTACTTTTGAAGGAGCAGTTCTGAAACACTCTTTGTGTAGAAACTGCCAGTGGATATTCGGAGCGCTAAGTGTGTAATAGTCCAAAAAGGAGTATCTTCAACTAAATACTACACAGAAGCATTCAGTGAAACTTCTTTCTGTTCTGTGCATTCAACTAAGAGAGTTGAACCTTACATTTGATTCAGCCGTTCTGAAACACTCTTTCTGTAGAAACTGCAGTTGGACATTCTGAGCGCTAAGAGGCCTATATTGGGAAAAATAATATCTTCAAATAAAAATTACACAGAAGCATTGTTTGAAACTTATTTCTGATATGTGCATTCAGATAACAGAGTTAAACCATACATTTGATTGCGCAGTTCAGAACACTCTTTCTGTAGAAACTGCAATTGGACATTCTGAGCGCTAAGAGGCCTATATTGGGAAAAATAATATTTTCAAATGTAAACTACACAGAAGCATTGTGTGAAACTTATTTCTGATATGTTCATTAAGCTAACAGATTTAAACCATACTTTTGATTGAGCAGTTTTGAAACACTCTGTCTGTAGAAAATGCAACTGGATATTCGTAGCGCTAAGTGGGTAATAGTGGAAAAAAGAATATATTCAAATATAAACTACACAGAAGCATTGTATGAAACTTCTTTCCGTTCTGTGCATTCAACTAACAGAGTTGAACCTTACTTTTGATTGAGCCTTTCTGAAACACTCTTTCTGTAGAAACTGCAATTGGACATTCTGAGTGCTAAGAGGCCTCTATTGGAAAAATTAATATCTTCAAATAAAAACTACACAGAAGCATTGTGTGAAACTTATTTCTGATATGTTCATTAAGCTAACAGAGTTAAACCATACTTTTGATTGCGCAGTTCTGAACACTCTTTCTGTAGAAAATGCAAGTGGACATTCGGAGCGCTAAGAGGGTAATAGTGGAAAAAGGAATATATTCAAATATAAACTACACAGTAGCATTCTGTGAAAATTCTTTCTGTTCTGTGCATTCAACTAACAGAGTTGAACCTTACTTTTGATTGAGCCGTTCTGAAACACTCTTTCTGTAGAAACTGCAATTGGACATGCTAAGCGCTAAGAGGCCTACATTGGGAAAATAATATCTTCAAATAAAAACTACACAGATGCATTCTGTGAAACTTATTTCTGATCTGTAAATTCAGTTAACAGAGATAAAACATATTTTTGATTGAGCAGTTATGAAACACTCTTTTTGTAGAAAATGCAAGTGGAGATTCGGAGCGCTAAGAGGGTAATAGTGGAAAAAGTAATGTCTTCAAATATAAACTACACAGAATCATTCGGTGAAACTTCTTTCTGATCTGTGCATTCAGCTAACAGAGTTAAACCATACTTTTGATTGAGCAGATCTGAACACTCTTTCTGTAGAAAATGCTACTGGACATTTGGTGCGCTAAGAGCGTAGTAGTGGAAAAAGGAATATATTCAAATATAAACTAACCAGAAGCATTCTGTGAAACTTCTTTCTGATCTGAGCATTCAGCTAACAGAGTTAAACCATACTTTTGATTGAGCAGTTTTGAAACACTCTGTCTGTAGAAAATGCAACTGGACATTCGTAGCACTAAGTGGGTAATAGTGGAAAAAAGAATATGTTCAAATATAAACTACACAGAAGCATTGTATGAAACTTCTTTCTGTTCTGTGCATTCAACTAACAGAGTTGAACCTTACTTTTGATTGAGCCGTTCTGAAACACTCTTTCTGTAGAAACTGCAATTGGACATTCTGAGCACTAAGAGGCCTATATTGGGAAAAAGAATGTCTACAAATAAAAACTACACAGAAGAATTGTGTGAAACTTCTTTCTGTTCTGTTTGTTCAACTAAAAGAGTTGAACCTTAGTTTTGATTGAGCCGTTCTGAAACACTCTTTCTGTAGAAAATGCAAGTGGAGATTCGGAGCGCTAAGAGGGTAATAGTGGAAAAAGGAATGTCTCCAAATATAAACTACACAGAATCATTCTGTGAAACTTCTTTCTGATCTGTGCATTCAGCTAACAGAGTTAAACCATACTTTTGATTGAGCAGATCTGAACACTCTTTCTGTAGAAAATGCAACTGGACATTTGGAGCGCTAAGAGAGTAGTAGTGGAAAAAGGAATATATTCAAATATAAACTACACAGAAGCATTCTGTGAAACTTCTTTCTGATCTGAGCATTCAGCTAACAGAGTTAAACCATACTTTTGATTGAGCAGTTTTGAAACACTCTGTCTGTAGAAAATGCAACTGGACATTCGTAGCGCTAAGTGGGTAATAGTGGAAAAAAGAATATGTTCAAATATAAACTACACAGAAGCATTGTATGAAACTTCTTTCTGTTCTGTGCATTCAACTAACAGAGTTGAACCTTACTTTTGATTGAGCCTTTCTGAAACACTCTTTCTGTAGAAACTGCAATTGGACACTCTGAGCGCTAAGAGGCCTCTATTGGGAAAAATAATATCTTCAAATAAAAACTACACAGAAGCATTGTGTGAAACTTATTTCTGATATGTTCATTAAGCTAACAGAGTTAAACCATACTTTTGATTGCGCAGTTCTGAACACTCTTTCTGTAGAAAATGCAAGTGGACATTCGGAGCGCTAAGAGGGTAATAGTGGAAAAAGGAATATATTCAAATATAAACTACACAGTTGCATTCTGTGAAAATTCTTTCTGTTCTGTGCATTCAACTAACAGAGTTGAACCTTACTTTTGATTTAGCCGTTCTGAAACACTCTTTCTGTAGAAACTGCAATTGGACATGCTAAGCGCTAAGAGGCCTACATTGGGAAAAAGAATATCTTCAAATAAAAACTACACAGATGCATTCTGTGAAACTTATTTCTGATCCGTAAATTCAGTTAACAGAGATAAAACATATTTTTGATTGAGCAGTTATGAAACACTCTTTTTGTAGAAAATGCAAGTGGAGATTCGGAGCGCTAAGAGGGTACTAGTGGAAAAAGGAATGTCTTCAAATATAAACTACACAGAATCATTCGGTGAAACTTCTTTCTGATCTGTGCATTCAGCTAACAGAGTTAAACCATACTTTTGATTGAGCAGATCTGAACACTCTTTCTGTAGAAAATGCAACTGGACATTTGGAGCGCTAAGAGCGTAGTAGTGGAAAAAGGAATATATTCAAATATAAACTACACAGAAGCATTCTGTGAAACTTCTTTCTGATCTGAGCATTCAGCTAACAGAGTTAAACCATACTTTTGATTGAGCAGTTTTGAAACACTCTGTCTGTAGAAAATGCAACTGGACATTCGTAGCGCTAAGTGGGTAATAGTGGAAAAAAGAATATGTTCAAATATAAACTACACAGAAGCATTGTATGAAAATTCTTTCTGTTCTGTGCATTCAACTAACAGAGTTGAACCTTACTTTTGATTGAGCCGTTCTGAAACACTCTTTCTGTAGAAACTGCAATTGGACATTCTGAGCGTAAGAGGCCTATATTGGGAAAAAGAATGTCTACAAATAAAAACTACACAGAAGAATTGTGTGAAACTTCTTTCTGTTCTGTTTGTTCAACTAAAAGAGTTGAACCTTAGTTTTGATTGAGCCGTTCTGAAACACTCTTTCTGTAGAAAATGCAAGTGGAGATTCGGAGCGCTAAGAGGATAATAGTGGAAAAAGTAATGTCTTCAAATATAAACTACACAGAATCATTCTGTGAAACTTCTTTCTGATCTGTGCATTCAGCTAACAGAGTTAAACCATACTTTTGATTGAGCAGATCTGAACACTCTTTCTGTAGAAAATGCAACTGGACATTTGGAGCGCTAAGAGCGTAGTAGTGGAAAAAGGAATATATTCAAATATAAACTAACCAGAAGCATTCTGTGAAACTTCTTTCTGATCTGAGCATTCTGCTAACAGAGTTAAACCATACTTTTGATTGAGCAGTTTTGAAACACTCTGTCTGTAGAAAATGCAACTGGACATTCGTAGCGCTAAGTGGGTAATAGTGGAAAAAAGAATATGTTCAAATATAAACTACACAGAAGCATTGTATGAAACTTCTTTCTGTTCTGTGCATTCAACTAACAGAGTTGAAACTTACTTTTGATTGAGCCATTCTGAAACACTCTTTCTGTAGAAACTGCAATTGGACATTCTGAGCGCTAAGAGGCCTATATTGGGAAAAAGAATGTCTACAAATAAAAACTACACAGAAGAATTGTGTGAAATTTCTTTCTGTTCTGTTTGTTCAACTAAAAGAGTTGAACCTTAGTTTTGATTGAGCCGTTCTGAAACACTCTTTCTGTAGAAAATGCAAGTGGAGATTCGGAGCGCTAAGAGGGTAATAGTGGAAAAAGGAATGTCTCCAAATATAAACTACACAGAATAATTCTGTGAAACTTCTTTCTGATCTGTGCATTCAGCTAACAGAGTTAAACCATACTTTTGATTGAGCAGATCTGAACACTCTTTCTGTAGAAAATGCAACTGGACATTGGGAGCGCTAAGAGATTAGTAGTGGAAAAAGGAATATATTCAAATATAAACTACACAGAAGCATTCTGTGAAACTTCTTTCTGATCTGAGCATTCAGCTAACAGAGTTAAACCATACTTTTGATTGAGCAGTTTTGAAACACTCTGTCTGTAGAAAATGCAACTGGACATTCGTAGCGCTAAGTGGGTAATAGTGGAAAAAAGAATATGTTCAAATATAAACTACACAGAAGCATTGTATGAAACTTCTTTCTGTTCTGTGCATTCAACTAACAGAGTTGAACCTTACTTTTGATTGAGCCTTTCTGAAACACTCTTTCTGTAGAAACTGCAATTGGACACTCTGAGCGCTAAGAGGCCTCTATTGGGAAAAATAATATCTTCAAATAAAAACTACACAGAAGCATTGTGTGAAACTTATTTCTGATATGTTCATTAAGCTAACAGAGTTAAACCATACTTTTGATTGCGCAGTTCTGAACACTCTTTCTGTAGAAAATGCAAGTGGACATTCGGAGCGCTAAGAGGGTAATAGTGGAAAAAGGAATATATTCAAATATAAACTACACAGTTGCATTCTGTGAAAATTCTTTCTGTTCTGTGCATTCAACTAACAGAGCTGAACCTTACTTTTGATTGAGCCGTTCTGAAACACTCTTTCTGTAGAAACTACAATTGGACATGCTAAGCGCTAAGAGGCCTACATTGGGAAAAAGAATATCTTCAAATAAAAACTACACAGATGCATTCTGTGAAACTTATTTCTGATCCGTATATTCAGTTAACAGAGATAAAACATATTTTTGATTGAGCAGTTATGAAACACTCTTTTTGTAGAAAATGCAAGTGGAGATTCGGAGCGCTAAGATTGTAATAGTGGAAAAAGGAATGTCTTCAAATAGAAACTACACAGAATCATTCGGTGAAACTTCTTTCTGATCTGTGCATTCAGCTAACAGAGTTAAACCATACTTTTGATTGAGCAGATCTGAACACTCTTTCTGTAGAAAATGCAACTGGACATTTGGAGCGCTAAGAGCGTAGTAGTGGAAAAAGGAATATATTCAAATATAAACTACACAGAAGCATTCTGTGAAACTTCTTTCTGATCTGAGCATTCAGCTAACAGAGTTAAACCATACTTTTGATTGAGCAGTTTTGAAACACTCTGTCTGTAGAAAATGCAACTGGATATTCGTAGCGCTAAGTGGGTAGTAGTGGAAAAAAGAATATGTTCAAATATAAACTACACAGAAGCATTGTATGAAACTTCTTTCTGTTCCGTGCATTCAACTAACAGAGTTGAACCTTACTTTTGATTGAGCCGTTCTGAAACACTCTTTCTGTAGAAACTGCAATTGGACATTCTGAGCGCTAAGAGGCCTATATTGGGAAAAAGAATGTCTACAAATAAAAACTACACAGAAGAATTGTGTGAAACTTCTTTCTGTTCTGTTGGTTCAACTAAAAGAGTTGAACCTTAGTTTTGATTGAGCCGTTCTGAAACAATCTTTCTGTAGAAAATGCAAGTGGAGATTCGGAGCGCTAAGAGGGTAATAGTGGAAAAAGGAATGTCTCCAAATATAAACTACACAGAATCATTCTGTGAAACTTCTTTCTGATCTGTGCATTCAGCTAACAGAGTTAAACCATACTTTTGATTGAGCAGATCTGAACACTCTTTCTGTAGAAAATGCAATTGGACATTTGGAGCGCTAAGAGAGGAGTAGTGGAAAAAGGAATATATTCAAATATAAACTACACAGAAGCATTCTGTGAAACTTCTTTCTGCTCTGAGCATTCAGCTAACAGAGTTAAACCATACTTTTGATTGAGCAGTTTTGAAACACTCTGTCTGTAGAAAATGCAACTGGACATTCGTAGCGCTATGTGGGTAATAGTGGAAAAAAGAATATGTTCAAATATAAACTACACAGAAGCATTGCATGAAACTTCTTTCTGTTCTGTGCATTCAACTAACAGAGTTGAAACTTACTTTTGATTGAGCCTTTCTGAAACACTCTTTCTGTACAAACTGCAATTGGACATTCTGAGCGCTAAGAGGCCTCTATTGGGAAAAATAATATCTTCAAATAAAAACTACACAGAAGCATTGTGTGAAACTTATTTCTGATATGTTCATTAAGCTAACAGAGTTAAACCATACTTTTGATTGCGCAGTTCTGAACACTCTTTCTGTAGAAAATGCAAGTGGTCATTTGGAGCGCTAAGAGGGTAATAGTGGAAAAAGGAATATATTCAAATATAAACTACACAGTAGCATTCTGTGAAAATTCTTTCTGTTCTGTGCATTCAACTAACAGAGTTGAGCCTTACTTTTGATTGAGCCATTCTGAAACACTCTTTCTGTAGAAACTGCAATTGGACATTCTGAGCGCTAAGAGGCCTCTATTGGGAAAAATAATATCTTCAAATAAAAACTACACAGAAGCATTGTGTGAAACTTATTTCTGATATATTCATTAAGCTAACAGAGTTAAACCATACTTTTGATTGCGCAGTTCTGAACACTCTTTCTGTAGAAAATGCAAGTGGACTTTCGGAGCGCTAAGAGGGTAATAGTGGAAAAAGGAATATATTCAAATATAAACTACACAGTAGCATTCTGTGAAAATACTTTCTGTTCTGTGCATTCAACTAACAGAGTTGAACCTTACTTTTGATTGAGCCGTTCTGAAACACTCTTTCTGTAGAAACTGCAATTGGACATGCTAAGCGCTAAGAGGCCTACATTGGGAAAAAGAATATCTTCAAATAAAAACTACACAGATGCATTCTGTGAAACTTATTTCTGATCTGTAAATTCAGTTAACAGAGATAAAACATATTTTTGATTGAGCAGTTATGAAACACTCTTTTTGTAGAAAATGCAAGTGGAGATTCGGAGCGCTAAGAGGGTACTAGTGGAAAAAGGAATGTCTTCAAATATAAACTACACAGAATCATTCGGTGAAATTTCTTTCTGATCTGTGCATTCAGCTAACAGAGTTAAACCATACTTTTGATTGAGCAGATCTGAACACTCTTTCTGTAGAAAATGCAACTGGACATTTGGAGCGCTAAGAGCGTACTAGTGGAAAAAGGAATATATTCAAATATAAACTACACAGAAGCATTCTGTGAAATTTCTTTCTGATCTGAGCATTCAGCTAACAGAGTTAAACCATACTTTTGATTGAGCAGTTTTGAAACACTCTGTCTGTAGAAAATGCAACTGGACATTCGTAGCGCTAAGTGGGTAATAGTGGAAAAAAGAATATGTTCAAATATAAACTACACAGAAGCATTGTATGAAACTTCTTTCTGTTCTGTGCATTCAACTAACAGAGTTGAAACTTACTTTTGATTGAGCCATTCTGAAACACTCTTTCTGTAGAAACTGCAATTGGACATTCTGAGCGCTAAGAGGCCTATATTGGGAAAAAGAATGTCTACAAATAAAAACTACACAGAAGAATTGTGTGAAATTTCTTTCTGTTCTGTTTGTTCAACTAAAAGAGTTGAACCTTAGTTTTGATTGAGCCGTTCTGAAACACTCTTTCTGTAGAAAATGCAAGTGGAGATTCGGAGCGCTAAGAGGGTAATAGTGGAAAAAGGAATGTCTCCAAATATAAACTACACAGAATAATTCTGTGAAACTTCTTTCTGATCTGTGCATTCAGCTAACAGAGTTAAACCATACTTTTGATTGAGCAGATCTGAACACTCTTTCTGTAGAAAATGCAACTGGACATTGGGAGCGCTAAGAGATTAGTAGTGGAAAAAGGAATATATTCAAATATAAACTACACAGAAGCATTCTGTGAAACTTCTTTCTGATCTGAGCATTCAGCTAACAGAGTTAAACCATACTTTTGATTGAGCAGTTTTGAAACACTCTGTCTGTAGAAAATGCAACTGGACATTCGTAGCGCTAAGTGGGTAATAGTGGAAAAAAGAATATGTTCAAATATAAACTACACAGAAGCATTGTATGAAACTTCTTTCTGTTCTGTGCATTCAACTAACAGAGTTGAACCTTACTTTTGATTGAGCCTTTCTGAAACACTCTTTCTGTAGAAACTGCAATTGGACACTCTGAGCGCTAAGAGGCCTCTATTGGGAAAAATAATATCTTCAAATAAAAACTACACAGAAGCATTGTGTGAAACTTATTTCTGATATGTTCATTAAGCTAACAGAGTTAAACCATACTTTTGATTGCGCAGTTCTGAACACTCTTTCTGTAGAAAATGCAAGTGGACATTCGGAGCGCTAAGAGGGTAATAGTGGAAAAAGGAATATATTCAAATATAAACTACACAGTTGCATTCTGTGAAAATTCTTTCTGTTCTGTGCATTCAACTAACAGAGCTGAACCTTACTTTTGATTGAGCCGTTCTGAAACACTCTTTCTGTAGAAACTACAATTGGACATGCTAAGCGCTAAGAGGCCTACATTGGGAAAAAGAATATCTTCAAATAAAAACTACACAGATGCATTCTGTGAAACTTATTTCTGATCCGTATATTCAGTTAACAGAGATAAAACATATTTTTGATTGAGCAGTTATGAAACACTCTTTTTGTAGAAAATGCAAGTGGAGATTCGGAGCGCTAAGATTGTAATAGTGGAAAAAGGAATGTCTTCAAATAGAAACTACACAGAATCATTCGGTGAAACTTCTTTCTGATCTGTGCATTCAGCTAACAGAGTTAAACCATACTTTTGATTGAGCAGATCTGAACACTCTTTCTGTAGAAAATGCAACTGGACATTTGGAGCGCTAAGAGCGTAGTAGTGGAAAAAGGAATATATTCAAATATAAACTACACAGAAGCATTCTGTGAAACTTCTTTCTGATCTGAGCATTCAGCTAACAGAGTTAAACCATACTTTTGATTGAGCAGTTTTGAAACACTCTGTCTGTAGAAAATGCAACTGGATATTCGTAGCGCTAAGTGGGTAGTAGTGGAAAAAAGAATATGTTCAAATATAAACTACACAGAAGCATTGTATGAAACTTCTTTCTGTTCCGTGCATTCAACTAACAGAGTTGAACCTTACTTTTGATTGAGCCGTTCTGAAACACTCTTTCTGTAGAAACTGCAATTGGACATTCTGAGCGCTAAGAGGCCTATATTGGGAAAAAGAATGTCTACAAATAAAAACTACACAGAAGAATTGTGTGAAACTTCTTTCTGTTCTGTTGGTTCAACTAAAAGAGTTGAACCTTAGTTTTGATTGAGCCGTTCTGAAACAATCTTTCTGTAGAAAATGCAAGTGGAGATTCGGAGCGCTAAGAGGGTAATAGTGGAAAAAGGAATGTCTCCAAATATAAACTACACAGAATCATTCTGTGAAACTTCTTTCTGATCTGTGCATTCAGCTAACAGAGTTAAACCATACTTTTGATTGAGCAGATCTGAACACTCTTTCTGTAGAAAATGCAAGTGGACATTTGGAGCGCTAAGAGAGGAGTAGTGGAAAAAGGAATATATTCAAATATAAACTACACAGAAGCATTCTGTGAAACTTCTTTCTGCTCTGAGCATTCAGCTAACAGAGTTAAACCATACTTTTGATTGAGCAGTTTTGAAACACTCTGTCTGTAGAAAATGCAACTGGACATTCGTAGCGCTATGTGGGTAATAGTGGAAAAAAGAATATGTTCAAATATAAACTACACAGAAGCATTGCATGAAACTTCTTTCTGTTCTGTGCATTCAACTAACAGAGTTGAAACTTACTTTTGATTGAGCCTTTCTGAAACACTCTTTCTGTACAAACTGCAATTGGACATTCTGAGCGCTAAGAGGCCTCTATTGGGAAAAATAATATCTTCAAATAAAAACTACACAGAAGCATTGTGTGAAACTTATTTCTGATATGTTCATTAAGCTAACAGAGTTAAACCATACTTTTGATTGCGCAGTTCTGAACACTCTTTCTGTAGAAAATGCAAGTGGTCATTTGGAGCGCTAAGAGGGTAATAGTGGAAAAAGGAATATATTCAAATATAAACTACACAGTAGCATTCTGTGAAAATTCTTTCTGTTCTGTGCATTCAACTAACAGAGTTGAGCCTTACTTTTGATTGAGCCATTCTGAAACACTCTTTCTGTAGAAACTGCAATTGGACATTCTGAGCGCTAAGAGGCCTCTATTGGGAAAAATAATATCTTCAAATAAAAACTACACAGAAGCATTGTGTGAAACTTATTTCTGATATATTCATTAAGCTAACAGAGTTAAACCATACTTTTGATTGCGCAGTTCTGAACACTCTTTCTGTAGAAAATGCAAGTGGACTTTCGGAGCGCTAAGAGGGTAATAGTGGAAAAAGGAATATATTCAAATATAAACTACACAGTAGCATTCTGTGAAAATACTTTCTGTTCTGTGCATTCAACTAACAGAGTTGAACCTTACTTTTGATTGAGCCGTTCTGAAACACTCTTTCTGTAGAAACTGCAATTGGACATGCTAAGCGCTAAGAGGCCTACATTGGGAAAAAGAATATCTTCAAATAAAAACTACACAGATGCATTCTGTGAAACTTATTTCTGATCTGTAAATTCAGTTAACAGAGATAAAACATATTTTTGATTGAGCAGTTATGAAACACTCTTTTTGTAGAAAATGCAAGTGGAGATTCGGAGCGCTAAGAGGGTACTAGTGGAAAAAGGAATGTCTTCAAATATAAACTACACAGAATCATTCGGTGAAATTTCTTTCTGATCTGTGCATTCAGCTAACAGAGTTAAACCATACTTTTGATTGAGCAGATCTGAACACTCTTTCTGTAGAAAATGCAACTGGACATTTGGAGCGCTAAGAGCGTACTAGTGGAAAAAGGAATATATTCAAATATAAACTACACAGAAGCATTCTGTGAAATTTCTTTCTGATCTGAGCATTCAGCTAACAGAGTTAAACCATACTTTTGATTGAGCAGTTTTGAAACACTCTGTCTGTAGAAAATGCAACTGGACATTCGTAGCGCTAAGTGGGTAATAGTGGAAAAAAGAATATGTTCAAATATAAATTACACAGAAGCATTGTATGAAACTTCTTTCTGTTCTGTGCATTCAACTAACAGAGTTGAACCTTACTTTTGATTGAGCCGTTCTGAAACACTCTTTCTGTAGAAACTGCAATTGGACATTCTGAGCGTAAGAGGCCTATATTGGGAAAAAGAATGTCTACAAATAAAAACTACACAGAAGAATTGTGTGAAACTTCTTTCTGTTCTGTTTGTTCAACTAAAAGAGTTGAACCTTAGTTTTGATTGAGCCGTTCTGAAACACTCTTTCTGTAGAAAATGCAAGTGGAGATTCGGAGCGCTAAGAGGGTAATAGTGGAAAAAGGAATGTCTCCAAATATAAACTACACAGGATCATTCTGTGAAACTTCTTTCTGATCTGTGAATTCAGCTAACAGGGTTAAACCATACTTTGATTGAGCAGATCTGAACACTCTTTCTGTAGAAAATGCAACTGGACATTTGGAGCGTTAAGAGATTAGTAGTGGAAAAAGGAATATATTCAAATATAAACTACACAGAAGCATTCTGTGAAACTTCTTTCTGACCTGAGCATTCAGCTAACAGAGTTAAACCATACTTTTGATTGAGTAGTTTTGAAACACTCTGTCTGTAGAAAATGCAACTGGACATTCGTAGCGCTAAGTGGGTAATAGTGGAAAAAAGAATATGTTCAAATATAAACTACACAGAAGCATTGTATGAAACTTCTTTCTGTTCTGTGCATTCAACTAACAGAGTTGAACCTTACTTTTGATTGAGCCTTTCTGAAACACTCTTTCTGTAGAAACTGCAATTGGACACACTGAGCGCTAAGAGGCTTCTATTGGGAAAAATAATATCTTCAAATAAAAACTACACAGAAGCATTGTGTGAAACTTATTTCTGATATGTTCATTAAGCTAACAGAGTTAAACCATACTTTTGATTGCGCAGTTCTGAACACTCTTTCTGTAGAAAATGCAAGTGGACATTCGGAGCGCTAAGAGGGTAATAGTGGAAAAAGGAATATATTCAAATATAAACTACACAGTTGCATTCTGTGAAAATTCTTTCTGTTCTGTGCATTCAACTAACAGAGTTGAACCTTACTTTTGATTGAGCCGTTCTGAAACACTCTTTCTGTAGAAACTGCAATTGGACATGCTAAGCGCTAAGAGGCCTACATTGGGAAAAAGAATATCTTCAAATAAAAACTACACAGATGCATTCTGTGAAACTTATTTCTGATCCGTATATTCAGTTAACAGAGATAAAACATATTTTTGATTGAGCAGTTATGAAACACTCTTTTTGTAGAAAATGCAAGTGGAGATTCGGAGCGCTAAGATTGTAATAGTGGAAAAAGGAATGTCTTCAAATAGAAACTACACAGAATCATTCGGTGAAACTTCTTTCTGATCTGTGCATTCAGCTAACAGAGTTAAACCATACTTTTGATTGAGCAGATCTGAACACTCTTTCTGTAGAAAATGCAACTGGACATTTGGAGCGCTAAGAGAGTAGTAGTGGAAAAAGGAATATATTCAAATATAAACTACACAGAAGCATTCTGAGAAACTTCATTCTGATCTGAGCATTCAGCTAACAGAGTTAAACCATACTTTTGATTGAGCAGTTTTGAAACACTCTGTCTGTAGAAAATGCAACTGGACATTCGTAGCGCTATGTGGGTAATAGTGGAAAAAAGAATATGTTCAAATATAAACTACACAGAAGCATTGCATGAAACTTCTTTCTGTTCTGTGCATTCAACTAACAGAGTTGAAACTTACTTTTGATTGAGCCTTTCTGAAACACTCTTTCTGTAGAAACTGCAATTGGACATTCTGAGCGCTAAGAGGCCTCTATTGGGAAAAATAATATCTTCAAATAAAAACTACACAGAAGCATTGTGTGAAACTTATTTCTGATATGTTCATTAAGCTAACAGAGTTAAACCATACTTTTGATTGCGCAGTTCTGAACACTCTTTCTGTAGAAAATGCAAGTGGACATTTGGAGCGCTAAGAGGGTAATAGTGGAAAAAGGAATATATTCAAATATAAACTACACAGTAGCATTCTGTGAAAATTCTTTCTGTTCTGTGCATTCAACTAACAGAGTTGAGCCTTACTTTTGATTGAGCCATTCTGAAACACTCTTTCTGTAGAAACTGCAATTGGACATTCTGAGCGCTAAGAGGCCTCTATTGGGAAAAATAATATCTTCAAATAAAAACTACACAGAAGCATTGTGTGAAACTTATTTCTGATATATTCATTAAGCTAACAGAGTTAAACCATACTTTTGATTGCGCAGTTCTGAACACTCTTTCTGTAGAAAATGCAAGTGGACATTCGGAGCGCTAAGAGGGTAATAGTGGAAAAAGGAATATATTCAAATATAAACTACACAGTAGCATTCTGTGAAAATACTTTCTGTTCTGTGCATTCAACTAACAGAGTTGAACCTTACTTTTGATTGAGCCGTTCTGAAACACTCTTTCTGTAGAAACTGCAATTGGACATGCTAAGCGCTAAAAGGCCTACATTGGGAAAAAGAATATCTTCAAATAAAAACTACACAGATGCATTCTGTGAAACTTATTTCTGATCTGTAAATTCAGTTAACAGAGATAAAACATATTTTTGATTGAGCAGTTATGAAACACTCTTTTTGTAGAAAATGCAAGTGGAGATTCGGAGCGCTAAGAGGGTACTAGTGGAAAAAGGAATGTCTTCAAATATAAACTACACAGAATCATTCGGTGAAACTTCTTTCTGATCTGTGCATTCAGCTAACAGAGTTAAACCATACTTTTGATTGAGCAGATCTGAACACTCTTTCTGTAGAAAATGCAACTGGACATTTGGAGCGCTAAGAGCGTAGTAGTGGAAAAAGGAATATATTCAAATATAAACTACACAGAAGCATTCTGTGAAACTTCTTTCTGATCTGAGCATTCAGCTAACAGAGTTAAACCATACTTTTGATTGAGCAGTTTTGAAACACTCTGTCTGTAGAAAATGCAACTGGACATTCGTAGCGCTAAGTGGGTAATAGTGGAAAAAAGAATATGTTCAAATATAAACTACACAGAAGCATTGTATGAAACTTCTTTCTGTTCTGTGCATTCAACTAACAGAGTTGAACCTTACTTTTGATTGAGCCGTTCTGAAACACTCTTTCTGTAGAAACTGCAATTGGACATTCTGAGCGTAAGAGGCCTATATTGGGAAAAAGAATGTCTACAAATAAAAACTACACAGAAGAATTGTGTGAAACTTCTTTCTGTTCTGTTTGTTCAACTAAAAGAGTTGAACCTTAGTTTTGATTGAGCCGTTCTGAAACACTCTTTCTGTAGAAAATGCAAGTGGAGATTCGGAGCGCTAAGAGGATAATAGTGGAAAAAGTAATGTCTTCAAATATAAACTACACAGAATCATTCTGTGAAACTTCTTTCTGATCTGTGCATTCAGCTAATAGAGTTAAACCATACTTTTGATTGAGCAGATCTGAACACTCTTTCTGTAGAAAATGCAACTGGACATTTGGAGCGCTAAGAGAGTAGTAGTGGAAAAAGGAATATATTCAAATATAAACTACACAGAAGCATTCTGTGAAACTTCTTTCTGATCTGAGCATTCAGCTAACAGAGTTAAACCATACTTTTGATTGAGCAGTTTTGAAACACTCTGTCTGTAGAAAATGCAACTGGACATTCGTAGCGCTAAGTGGGTAATAGTGGAAAAAAGAATATGTTCAAATATAAACTACACAGAAGCATTGTATGAAACGTCTTTCTGTTCTGTGCATTCAACTAACAGAGTTGAACCTTACTTTGGATTGATCCTTTCTGAAACACTCTTTCTGTAGAAACTGCAATTGGACATTCTGAGCGCTAAGAGGCCTCTATTGGGAAAAATAATATCTTCAAATAAAAACTACACAGAAGCATTTTGTGAAACTTATTTCTGAGATGTTCATTAAGCTAACAGAGTTAAACCATACTTTTGATTGCGCAGTTCTGAACACTCTTTCTGTAGAAAATGCAAGTGGACATTCGAAGCGCTAAGAGGGTAATAGTGGAAAAAGGAATATATTCAAATATAAACTACACAGTAGCATTCTGTGAAAATTCTTTCTGTTCTGTGCATTCAACTAACAGAGTTGAACCTTACTTTTGATTGAGCCGTTCTGAAACACTCTTTCTGTAGAAAATGCAATTGGACATGCTAAGCGCTAAGAGGCCTACATTGGGAAAAAGAATATCTTCAAATAAAAACTACACAGATGCATTCTGTGAAACTTATTTCTGATCTGTAAATTCAGTTAACAGAGATAAAACATATTTTTGATTGAGCAGTTATGAAACACTCTTTTTGTAGAAAATGCAAGTGGAGATTCGGAGCGCTAAGTGGGTACTAGTGGAAAAAGGAATGTCTTCAAATATAAACTACACAGAATCATTCGGTGAAACTTCTTTCTGATCTGTGCATTCAGCTAACAGAGTTAAACCATACTTTTGATTGAGCAGATCTGAACACTCTTTCTGTAGAAAATGCAACTGGACATTTGGAGCGCTAAGAGCGTAGTAGTGGAAAAAGGAATATATTCAAATATAAACTAACCAGAAGCATTCTGTGAAACTTCTTTCTGATCTGAGCATTCTGCTAACAGAGTTAAACCATACTTTTGATTGAGCAGTTTTGAAACACTCTGTCTGTAGAAAATGCAACTGGACATTCGTAGCGCTAAGTGGGTAATAGTGGAAAAAAGAATATGTTCAAATATAAACTACACAGAAGCATTGTATGAAACTTCTTTCTGTTCTGTGCATTCAACTAACAGAGTTGAAACTTACTTTTGATTGAGCCATTCTGAAACACTCTTTCTGTAGAAACTGCAATTGGACATTCTGAGCGCTAAGAGGCCTATATTGGGAAAAAGAATGTCTACAAATAAAAACTACACAGAAGAATTGTGTGAAATTTCTTTCTGTTCTGTTTGTTCAACTAAAAGAGTTGAACCTTAGTTTTGATTGAGCCGTTCTGAAACACTCTTTCTGTAGAAAATGCAAGTGGAGATTCGGAGCACTAAGAGGGTAATAGTGGAAAAAGGAATGTCTCCAAATATAAACTACACAGAATCATTCTGTGAAACTTCTTTCTGATCTGTGCATTCAGCTAACAGAGTTAAACCATACTTTTGATTGAGCAGATCTGAACACTCTTTCTGTAGAAAATGCAACTGGACATTGGGAGCGCTAAGAGATTAGTAGTGGAAAAAGGAATATATTCAAATATAAACTACACAGAAGCATTCTGTGAAACTTCTTTCTGATCTGAGCATTCAGCTAACAGAGTTAAACCATACTTTTGATTGAGCAGTTTTGAAACACTCTGTCTGTAGAAAATGCAACTGGACATTCGTAGCGCTAAGTGGGTAATAGTGGAAAAAAGAATATGTTCAAATATAAACTACACAGAAGCATTGTATGAAACTTCTTTCTGTTCTGTGCATTCAACTAACAGAGTTGAACCTTACTTTTGATTGAGCCTTTCTGAAACACTCTTTCTGTAGAAACTGCAATTGGACACTCTGAGCGCTAAGAGGCCTCTATTGGGAAAAATAATATCTTCAAATAAAAACTACACAGAAGCATTGTGTGAAACTTATTTCTGATATGTTCATTAAGCTAACAGAGTTAAACCATACTTTTGATTGCGCAGTTCTGAGCACTCTTTCTGTAGAAAATGCAAGTGGACATTCGGAGCGCTAAGAGGGTAATAGTGGAAAAAGGAATATATTCAAATATAAACTACACAGTTGCATTCTGTGAAAATTCTTTCTGTTCTGTGCATTCAACTAACAGAGCTGAACCTTACTTTTGATTGAGCCGTTCTGAAACACTCTTTCTGTAGAAACTACAATTGGACATGCTAAGCGCTAAGAGGCCTACATTGGGAAAAAGAATATCTTCAAATAAAAACTACACAGATGCATTCTGTGAAACTTATTTCTGATCCGTATATTCAGTTAACAGAGATAAAACATATTTTTGATTGAGCAGTTATGAAACACTCTTTTTGTAGAAAATGCAAGTGGAGATTCGGAGCGCTAAGATTGTAATAGTGGAAAAAGGAATGTCTTCAAATAGAAACTACACAGAATCATTCGGTGAAACTTCTTTCTGATCTGTGCATTCAGCGAACAGAGTTAAACCATACTTTTGATTGAGCAGATCTGAACACTCTTTCTGTAGAAAATGCAACTGGACATTTGGAGCGCTAAGAGCGTAGTAGTGGAAAAAGGAATATATTCAAATATAAACTACACAGAAGCATTCTGTGAAACTTCTTTCTGATCTGAGCATTCAGCTAACAGAGTTAAACCATACTTTTGATTGAGCAGTTTTGAAACACTCTGTCTGTAGAAAATGCAACTGGATATTCGTAGCGCTAAGTGGGTAGTAGTGGAAAAAAGAATATGTTCAAATATAAACTACACAGAAGCATTGTATGAAACTTCTTTCTGTTCCGTGCATTCAACTAACAGAGTTGAACCTTACTTTTGATTGAGCCGTTCTGAAACACTCTTTCTGTAGAAACTGCAATTGGACATTCTGAGCGCTAAGAGGCCTATATTGGGAAAAAGAATGTCTACAAATAAAAACTACACAGAAGAATTGTGTGAAACTTCTTTCTGTTCTGTTGGTTCAACTAAAAGAGTTGAACCTTAGTTTTGATTGAGCCGTTCTGAAACAATCTTTCTGTAGAAAATGCAAGTGGAGATTCGGAGCGCTAAGAGGGTAATAGTGGAAAAAGGAATGTCTCCAAATATAAACTACACAGAATCATTCTGTGAAACTTCTTTCTGATCTGTGCATTCAGCTAACAGAGTTAAACCATACTTTTGATTGAGCAGATCTGAACACTCTTTCTGTAGAAAATGCAACTGGACATTTGGAGCGCTAAGAGAGGAGTAGTGGAAAAAGGAATATATTCAAATATAAACTACACAGAAGCATTCTGTGAAACTTCTTTCTGCTCTGAGCATTCAGCTAACAGAGTTAAACCATACTTTTGATTGAGCAGTTTTGAAACACTCTGTCTGTAGAAAATGCAACTGGACATTCGTAGCGCTATGTGGGTAATAGTGGAAAAAAGAATATGTTCAAATATAAACTACACAGAAGCATTGCATGAAACTTCTTTCTGTTCTGTGCATTCAACTAACAGAGTTGAAACTTACTTTTGATTGAGCCTTTCTGAAACACTCTTTCTGTAGAAACTGCAATTGGACATTCTGAGCGCTAAGAGGCCTCTATTGGGAAAAATAATATCTTCAAATAAAAACTACACAGAAGCATTGTGTGAAACTTATTTCTGATATGTTCATTAAGCTAACAGAGTTAAACCATACTTTTGATTGCGCAGTTCTGAACACTCTTTCTGTAGAAAATGCAAGTGGTCATTTGGAGCGCTAAGAGGGTAATAGTGGAAAAAGGAATATATTCAAATATAAACTACACAGTAGCATTCTGTGAAAATTCTTTCTGTTCTGTGCATTCAACTAACAGAGTTGAGCCTTACTTTTGATTGAGCCATTCTGAAACACTCTTTCTGTAGAAACTGCAATTGGACATTCTGAGCGCTAAGAGGCCTCTATTGGGAAAAATAATATCTTCAAATAAAAACTACACAGAAGCATTGTGTGAAACTTATTTCTGATATATTCATTAAGCTAACAGAGTTAAACCATACTTTTGATTGCGCAGTTCTGAACACTCTTTCTGTAGAAAATGCAAGTGGACTTTCGGAGCGCTAAGAGGGTAATAGTGGAAAAAGGAATATATTCAAATATAAACTACACAGTAGCATTCTGTGAAAATACTTTCTGTTCTGTGCATTCAACTAACAGAGTTGAACCTTACTTTTGATTGAGCCGTTCTGAAACACTCTTTCTGTAGAAACTGCAATTGGACATGCTAAGCGCTAAGAGGCCTACATTGGGAAAAAGAATATCTTCAAATAAAAACTACACAGATGCATTCTGTGAAACTTATTTCTGATCTGTAAATTCAGTTAACAGAGATAAAACATATTTTTGATTGAGCAGTTATGAAACACTCTTTTTGTAGAAAATGCAAGTGGAGATTCGGAGCGCTAAGAGGGTACTAGTGGAAAAAGGAATGTCTTCAAATATAAACTACACAGAATCATTCGGTGAAAATTCTTTCTGATCTGTGCATTCAGCTAACAGAGTTAAACCATACTTTTGATTGAGCAGATCTGAACACTCTTTCTGTAGAAAATGCAACTGGACATTTGGAGCGCTAAGAGCGTACTAGTGGAAAAAGGAATATATTCAAATATAAACTACACAGAAGCATTCTGTGAAATTTCTTTCTGATCTGAGCATTCAGCTAACAGAGTTAAACCATACTTTTGATTGAGCAGTTTTGAAACACTCTGTCTGTAGAAAATGCAACTGGACATTCGTAGCGCTAAGTGGGTAATAGTGGAAAAAAGAATATGTTCAAATATAAACTACACAGAAGCATTGTATGAAACGTCTTTCTGTTCTGTGCATTCAACTAACAGAGTTGAACCTTACTTTGGATTGATCCTTTCTGAAACACTCTTTCTGTAGAAACTGCAATTGGACATTCTGAGCGCTAAGAGGCCTCTATTGGGAAAAATAATATCTTCAAATAAAAACTACACAGAAGCATTTTGTGAAA
Source organism: Symphalangus syndactylus (assembly GCF_028878055.3). Taxonomy (NCBI): domain Eukaryota; kingdom Metazoa; phylum Chordata; class Mammalia; order Primates; family Hylobatidae; genus Symphalangus; species Symphalangus syndactylus. The sequence continues at coordinate 1,149,620 of NC_072423.2, read as the reverse complement.
CTTATTTCTGAGATGTTCATTAAGCTAACAGAGTTAAACCATACTTTTGATTGCGCAGTTCTGAACACTCTTTCTGTAGAAAATGCAAGTGGACATTCGAAGCGCTAAGAGGGTAATAGTGGAAAAAGGAATATATTCAAATATAAACTACACAGTAGCATTCTGTGAAAATTCTTTCTGTTCTGTGCATTCAACTAACAGAGTTGAACCTTACTTTTGATTGAGCCGTTCTGAAACACTCTTTCTGTAGAAAATGCAATTGGACATGCTAAGCGCTAAGAGGCCTACATTGGGAAAAAGAATATCTTCAAATAAAAACTACACAGATGCATTCTGTGAAACTTATTTCTGATCTGTAAATTCAGTTAACAGAGATAAAACATATTTTTGATTGAGCAGTTATGAAACACTCTTTTTGTAGAAAATGCAAGTGGAGATTCGGAGCGCTAAGTGGGTACTAGTGGAAAAAGGAATGTCTTCAAATATAAACTACACAGAATCATTCGGTGAAACTTCTTTCTGATCTGTGCATTCAGCTAACAGAGTTAAACCATACTTTTGATTGAGCAGATCTGAACACTCTTTCTGTAGAAAATGCAACTGGACATTTGGAGCGCTAAGAGCGTAGTAGTGGAAAAAGGAATATATTCAAATATAAACTAACCAGAAGCATTCTGTGAAACTTCTTTCTGATCTGAGCATTCTGCTAACAGAGTTAAACCATACTTTTGATTGAGCAGTTTTGAAACACTCTGTCTGTAGAAAATGCAACTGGACATTCGTAGCGCTAAGTGGGTAATAGTGGAAAAAAGAATATGTTCAAATATAAACTACACAGAAGCATTGTATGAAACTTCTTTCTGTTCTGTGCATTCAACTAACAGAGTTGAAACTTACTTTTGATTGAGCCATTCTGAAACACTCTTTCTGTAGAAACTGCAATTGGACATTCTGAGCGCTAAGAGGCCTATATTGGGAAAAAGAATGTCTACAAATAAAAACTACACAGAAGAATTGTGTGAAATTTCTTTCTGTTCTGTTTGTTCAACTAAAAGAGTTGAACCTTAGTTTTGATTGAGCCGTTCTGAAACACTCTTTCTGTAGAAAATGCAAGTGGAGATTCGGAGCGCTAAGAGGGTAATAGTGGAAAAAGGAATGTCTCCAAATATAAACTACACAGAATAATTCTGTGAAACTTCTTTCTGATCTGTGCATTCAGCTAACAGAGTTAAACCATACTTTTGATTGAGCAGATCTGAACACTCTTTCTGTAGAAAATGCAACTGGACATTGGGAGCGCTAAGAGATTAGTAGTGGAAAAAGGAATATATTCAAATATAAACTACACAGAAGCATTCTGTGAAACTTCTTTCTGATCTGAGCATTCAGCTAACAGAGTTAAACCATACTTTTGATTGAGCAGTTTTGAAACACTCTGTCTGTAGAAAATGCAACTGGACATTCGTAGCGCTAAGTGGGTAATAGTGGAAAAAAGAATATGTTCAAATATAAACTACACAGAAGCATTGTATGAAACTTCTTTCTGTTCTGTGCATTCAACTAACAGAGTTGAACCTTACTTTTGATTGAGCCTTTCTGAAACACTCTTTCTGTAGAAACTGCAATTGGACATTCTGAGCGCTAAGAGGCCTCTATTGGGAAAAATAATATCTTCAAATAAAAACTACACAGAAGCATTGTGTGAAGCTTATTTCTGATATGATCATTAAGCTAACAGAGTTAAACCATACTTTTGATTGCGCAGTTCTGAACACTCTTTCTGTAGAAAATGCAAGTGGACATTTGGAGCGCTAAGAGGGTAATAGTGGAAAAAGGAATATATTCAAATATAAACTACACAGTAGCATTCTGTGAAAATTCTTTCTGTTCTGTGCATTCAACTAACAGAGTTGAGCCTTACTTTTGATTGAGCCATTCTGAAACACTCTTTCTGTAGAAACTGCAATTGGACATTCTGAGCGCTAAGAGGCCTCTATTGGGAAAAATAATATCTTCAAATAAAAACTACACAGAAGCATTGTGTGAAACTTATTTCTGATATATTCATTAAGCTAACAGAGTTAAACCATACTTTTGATTGCGCAGTTCTGAACACTCTTTCTGTAGAAAATGCAAGTGGACTTTCGGAGCGCTAAGAGGGTAATAGTGGAAAAAGGAATATATTCAAATATAAACTTCACAGTAGCATTCTGTGAAAATACTTTCTGTTCTGTGCATTCAACTAACAGAGTTGAACCTTACTTTTGATTGAGCCGTTCTGAAACACTCTTTCTGTAGAAACTGCAATTGGACATGCTAAGCGCTAAGAGGCCTACATTGGGAAAAAGAATATCTTCAAATAAAAACTACACAGATGCATTCTGTGAAACATATTTCTGATCCGTATATTCAGTTAACAGAGGTAAAACATATTTTTGATTGAGCAGTTATGAAACACTCTTTTTGTAGAAAATGCAAGTGGAGATTCTGAGCGCTAAGATTGTAATAGTGGAAAAAGGAATGTCTTCAAATAGAAACTACACAGAATCATTCGGTGAAACTTCTTTCTGATCTGTGCATTCAGCTAACAGAGTTAAACCATACTTTTGATTGAGCAGATCTGAACACTCTTTCTGTAGAAAATACAACTGGACATTTGGAGCGCTAAGAGCGTAGTAGTGGAAAAAGGAATATATTCAAATATAAACTACACAGAAGCATTCTGTGAAACTTCTTTCTGATCTGAGCATTCAGCTAACAGAGTTAAACCATACTTTTGATTGAGCAGTTTTGAAACACTCTGTCTGTAGAAAATGCAACTGGATATTCGTAGCGCTAAGTGGGTAATAGTGGAAAAAAGAATATGTTCAATTATAAACTACACAGAAGCATTGTATGAAACTTCTTTCTGTTCCGTGCATTCAACTAACGGAGTTGAACCTTACTTTTGATTGAGCCTTTCTGAAACACTCTTTCTGTAGAAACTGCAATTGGACATTCTGAGCGCTAAGAGGCCTCTATTGGGAAAAATAATATCTTCCAATAAAAACTACACAGAAGCATTGTGTGAAACTTATTTCTGATATGTTCATTAAGCTAACAGAGTTAAACCATACTTTTGATTGCGCAGTTCTGAACACTCTTTCTGTAGAAAATGCATGTGGACATTTGGAGCGCTAAGAGGGTAATAGTGGAAAAAGGAATATATTCAAATATAAACTACACAGTAGCATTCTGTGAAAATTCTTTCTGTTCTGTGCATTCAACTAACAGAGTTGAGCCTTACTTTTGATTGAGCCATTCTGAAACACTCTTTCTGTAGAAACTGCAATTGGACATTCTGAGCGCTAAGAGGCCTCTATTGGGAAAAATAATATCTTCAAATAAAAACTACACAGAAGCATTGTGTGAAACTTATTTCTGATATATTCATTAAGCTAACAGAGTTAAACCATACTTTTGATTGCGCAGTTCTGAACACTCTTTCTGTAGAAAATGCAAGTGGACATTCGGAGCGCTAAGAGGGTAATAGTGGAAAAAGGAATATATTCAAATATAAACTACACAGTAGCATTCTGTGAAAATACTTTCTGTTCTGTGCATTCAACTGACAGAGTTGAACCTTACTTTTGATTGAGCCGTTCTGAAACACTCTTTCTGTAGAAACTGCAATTGGACATGCTAAGCGCTAAGAGGCCTACATTGGGAAAAAGAATATCTTCAAATAAAAACTACACAGATGCATTCTGTGAAACTTATTTCTGATCTGTAAATTCAGTTAACAGAGATAAAACATATTTTTGATTGAGCAGTTATGAAACACTCTTTTTGTAGAAAATGCAAGTGGAGATTCGGAGCGCTAAGAGGGTACTAGTGGAAAAAGGAATGTCTTCAAATATAAACTACACAGAATCATTCGGTGAAACTTCTTTCTGATCTGTGCATTCAGCTAACAGAGTTAAACCATACTTTTGATTGAGCAGATCTGAACACTCTTTCTGTAGAAAATGCAACTGGACATTTGGAGCGCTAAGAGCGTACTAGTGGAAAAAGGAATATATTCAAATATAAACTACACAGAAGCATTCTGTGAAACTTCTTTCTGATCTGAGCATTCAGCTAACAGAGTTAAACCATACTTTTGATTGAGCAGTTTTGAAACACTCTGTCTGTAGAAAATGCAACTGGACATTCGTAGTGCTAAGTGGGTAATAGTGGAAAAAAGAATATGTTCAAATATAAACTACACAGAAGCATTGTATGAAACTTCTTTCTGTTCTGTGCATTCAACTAACAGAGTTGAAACTTACTTTTGATTGAGCCGTTCTGAAACACTCTTTCTGTAGAAACTGCAATTGGACATTCTGAGCGTAAGAGGCCTATATTGGGAAAAAGAATGTCTACAAATAAAAACTACACAGAAGAATTGTGTGAAACTTCTTTCTGTTCTGTTTGTTCAACTAAAAGAGTTGAACCTTAGTTTTGATTGAGCCGTTCTGAAACACTCTTTCTGTAGAAAATGCAAGTGGAGATTCGGAGCGCTAAGAGGGTAATAGTGGAAAAAGGAATGTCTCCAAATATAAACTACACAGGATCATTCTGTGAAACTTGTTTCTGATCTGTGAATTCAGCTAACAGGGTTAAACCATACTTTTGATTGAGCAGATCTGAACACTCTTTCTGTAGAAAATGCAACTGGACATTTGGAGCGCTAAGAGATTAGTAGTGGAAAAAGGAATATATTCAAATATAAACTACACAGAAGCATTCTGTGAAACTTCTTTCTGATCTGAGCATTCAGCTAACAGAGTTAAACCATACTTTTGATTGAGTAGTTTTGAAACACTCTGTCTGTAGAAAATGCAACTGGACATTCGTAGCGCTAAGTGGGTAATAGTGGAAAAAAGAATATGTTCATATATAAACTACACAGAAGCATTGTATGAAACTTCTTTCTGTTCTGTGCATTCAGCTAACAGAGTTGAACCTTTCTTTTGATTGAGCCTTTCTGAAATACTCTTTCTGTAGAAACTGCAATTGGACACACTGAGCGCTAAGAGGCTTCTATTGGGAAAAATAATATCTTCAAATAAAAACTACACAGAAGCATTGTGTGAAACTTATTTCTGATATGTTCATTAAGCTAACAGAGTTAAACCATACTTTTGATTGCGCAGTTCTGAACACTCTTTCTGTAGAAAATGCAAGTGGACATTCGGAGCGCTAAGAGGGTAATAGTGGAAAAAGGAATATATTCAAATATAAACTACACAGTTGCATTCTGTGAAAATTCTTTCTGTTCTGTGCATTCAACTAACAGAGTTGAACCTTACTTTTGATTGAGCCGTTCTGAAACACTCTTTCTGTAGAAACTGCAATTGGACATGCTAAGCGCTAAGAGGCCTACATTGGGAAAAAGAATATCTTCAAATAAAAACTACACAGATGCATTCTGTGAAACTTATTTCTGATCCGTATATTCAGTTAACAGAGATAAAACATATTTTTGATTGAGCAGTTATGAAACACTCTTTTTGTAGAAAATGCAAGTGGAGATTCGGAGCGCTAAGATTGTAATAGTGGAAAAAGGAATGTCTTCAAATAGAAACTACACAGAAACATTCGGTGAAACTTCTTTCTGATCTGTGCATTCAGCTAACAGAGTTAAACCATACTTTTGATTGAGCAGATCTGAACACTCTTTCTGTAGAAAATGCAACTGGACATTTGGAGCGCTAAGAGCGTAGTAGTGGAAAAAGGAATATATTCAAATATAAACTACACAGAAGCATTCTGTGAAACTTCTTTCTGATCTGAGCATTCAGCTAACAGAGTTAAACCATACTTTTGATTGAGCAGTTTTGAAACACTCTGTCTGTAGAAAATGCAACTGGATATTCGTAGCGCTAAGTGGGTAATAGTGGAAAAAAGAATATGTTCAAATATAAACTACACAGAAGCATTGTATGAAACTTCTTTCTGTTCCGTGCATTCAACTAACAGAGTTGAACCTTACTTTTGATTGAGCCGTTCTGAAACACTCTTTCTGTAGAAACTGCAATTGGACATTCTGAGCGCTAAGAGGCCTATATTGGGAAAAAGAATGTCTACAAATAAAAACTACACAGAAGAATTGTGTGAAACTTCTTTCTGTTCTGTTGGTTCAACTAAAAGAGTTGAACCTTAGTTTTGATTGAGCCGTTCTGAAACACTCTTTCTGTAGAAAATGCAAGTGGAGATTCGGAGCGCTAAGAGGGTAATAGTGGAAAAAGGAATGTCTCCAAATATAAACTACACAGAATCATTCTGTGAAACTTCTTTCTGATCTGTGCATTCAGCTAACAGAGTTAAACCATACTTTTGATTGAGCAGATCTGAACACTCTTTCTGTAGAAAATGCAACTGGACATTTGGAGCGCTAAGAGAGTAGTAGTGGAAAAAGGAATATATTCAAATATAAACTACACAGAAGCATTCTGTGAAACTTCTTTCTGCTCTGAGCATTCAGCTAACAGAGTTAAACCATACTTTTGATTGAGCAGTTTTGAAACACTCTGTCTGTAGAAAATGCAACTGGACATTCGTAGCGCTATGTGGGTAATAGTGGAAAAAAGAATATGTTCAAATATAAACTACACAGAAGCATTGCATGAAACTTCTTTCTGTTCTGTGCATTCAACTAACAGAGTTGAACCTTACTTTTGATTGAGCCTTTCTGAAACACTCTTTCTGTAGAAACTGCAATTGGACATTCTGAGCGCTAAGAGGCCTCTATTGGGAAAAATAATATCTTCAAATAAAAACTACACAGAAGCATTGTGTGAAACTTATTTCTGATATGTTCATTAAGCTAACAGAGTTAAACCATACTTTTTATTGCGCAGTTCTGAACACTCTTTCTGTAGAAAATGCAAGTGGACATTTGGAGCGCTAAGAGGGTAATAGTGGAAAAAGGAATATATTCAAATATAAACTACACAGTAGCATTCTGTGAAAATTCTTTCTGTTCTGTGCATTCAACTAACAGAGTTGAGCCTTACTTTTGATTGAGCCATTCTGAAACACTCTTTCTGTAGAAACTGCAATTGGACATTCTGAGCGCTAAGAGGCCTCTATTGGGAAAAATAATATCTTCAAATAAAAACTACACAGAAGCATTGTGTGAAACTTATTTCTGATATATTCATTAAGCTAACAGAGTTAAACCATACTTTTGATTGCGCAGTTCTGAACACTCTTTCTGTAGAAAATGCAAGTGGACTTTCGGAGCGCTAAGAGGGTAATAGTGGAAAAAGGAATATATTCAAATATAAACTACACAGTAGCATTCTGTGAAAATACTTTCTGTTCTGTGCATTCAACTAACAGAGTTGAACCTTACTTTTGATTGAGCCGTTCTGAAACACTCTTTCTGTAGAAACTGCAATTGGACATGCTAAGCGCTAAGAGGCCTACATTGGGAAAAAGAATATCTTCAAATAAAAACTACACAGATGCATTCTGTGAAACTTATTTCTGATCTGTAAATTCAGTTAACAGAGATAAAACATATTTTTGATTGAGCAGTTATGAAACACTCTTTTTGTAGAAAATGCAAGTGGAGATTCGGAGCGCTAAGAGGGTACTAGTGGAAAAAGGAATGTCTTCAAATATAAACTACACAGAATCATTCGGTGAAACTTCTTTCTGATCTGTGCATTCAGCTAACAGAGTTAAACCATACTTTTGATTGAGCAGATCTGAACACTCTTTCTGTAGAAAATGCAACTGGACATTTGGAGCGCTAAGAGCGTACTAGTGGAAAAAGGAATATATTCAAATATAAACTACACAGAATCATTCTGTGAAATTTCTTTCTGATCTGAGCATTCAGCTAACAGAGTTAAACCATACTTTTGATTGAGCAGTTTTGAAACACTCCGTCTGTAGAAAATGCAACTGGACATTCGTAGCGCTAAGTGGGTAATAGTGGAAAAAAGAATATGTTCAAATATAAACTACACAGAAGCATTGTATGAAACTTCTTTCTGTTCTGTGCATTCAACTAACAGAGTTGAACCTTACTTTTGATTGAGCCGTTCTGAAACACTCTTTCTGTAGAAACTGCAATTGGACATTCTGAGCGTAAGAGGCCTATATTGGGAAAAAGAATGTCTACAAATAAAAACTACACAGAAGAATTGTGTGAAACTTCTTTCTGTTCTGTTTGTTCAACTAAAAGAGTTGAACCTTAGTTTTGATTGAGCCGTTCTGAAACACTCTTTCTGTAGAAAATGCAAGTGGAGATTCGGAGCGCTAAGAGGGTAATAGTGGAAAAAGGAATGTCTCCAAATATAAACTACACAGGATCATTCTGTGAAACTTCTTTCTGATCTGTGAATTCAGCTAACAGGGTTAAACCATACTTTGATTGAGCAGATCTGAACACTCTTTCTGTAGAAAATGCAACTGGACATTTGGAGCGCTAAGAGATTAGTAGTGGAAAAAGGAATATATTCAAATATAAACTACACAGAAGCATTCTGTGAAACTTCTTTCTGATCTGAGCATTCAGCTAACAGAGTTAAACCATACTTTTGATTGAGTAGTTTTGAAACACTCTGTCTGTAGAAAATGCAACTGGACATTCGTAGCGCTAAGTGGGTAATAGTGGAAAAAAGAATATGTTCATATATAAACTACACAGAAGCATTGTATGAAACTTCTTTCTGTTCTGTGCATTCAACTAACAGAGTTGAACCTTACTTTTGATTGAGCCTTTCTGAAATACTCTTTCTGTAGAAACTGCAATTGGACATTCTGAGCGCTAAGAGGCCTCTATTGGGAAAAATAATATCTTCAAATAAAAACTACACAGAAGCATTGTGTGAAACTTATTTCTGATATGTTCATTAAGCTAACAGAGTTAAACCATACTTTTGATTGCGCAGTTCTGAACACTCTTTCTGTAGAAAATGCAAGTGGACATTCGGAGCGCTAAGAGGGTAATAGTGGAAAAAGGAATATATTCAAATATAAACTACACAGTTGCATTCTGTGAAAATACTTTCTGTTCTGTGCATTCAACTAACAGAGTTGAACCTTACTTTTGATTGAGCCGTTCTGAAACACTCTTTCTGTAGAAACTGCAATTGGACATGCTAAGCGCTAAGAGGCCTACATTGGGAAAAAGAATATCTTCAAATAAAAACTACACAGATGCATTCTGTGAAACTTATTTCTGATCCGTATATTCAGTTAACAGAGATAAAACATATTTTTGATTGAGCAGTTATGAAACACTCTTTTTGTAGAAAATGCAAGTGGAGATTCGGAGCGCTAAGATTGTAATAGTGGAAAAAGGAATGTCTTCAAATAGAAACTACACAGAAACATTCGGTGAAACTTCTTTCTGATCTGTGCATTCAGCTAACAGAGTTAAACCATACTTTTGATTGAGCAGATCTGAACACTCTTTCTGTAGAAAATGCAACTGGACATTTGGAGCGCTAAGAGCGTAGTAGTGGAAAAAGGAATATATTCAAATATAAACTACACAGAAGCATTCTGTGAAACTTCTTTCTGATCTGAGCATTCAGCTAACAGAGTTAAACCATACTTTTGATTGAGCAGTTTTGAAACACTCTGTCTGTAGAAAATGCAACTGGATATTCGTAGCGCTAAGTGGGTAATAGTGGAAAAAAGAATATGTTCAAATATAAACTACACAGAAGCATTGTATGAAACTTCTTTCTGTTCCGTGCATTCAACTAACAGAGTTGAACCTTACTTTTGATTGAGCCGTTCTGAAACACTCTTTCTGTAGAAACTGCAATTGGACATTCTGAGCGCTAAGAGGCCTATATTGGGAAAAAGAATGTCTACAAATAAAAACTACACAGAAGAATTGTGTGAAACTTCTTTCTGTTCTGTTGGTTCAACTAAAAGAGTTGAACCTTAGTTTTGATTGAGCCGTTCTGAAACACTCTTTCTGTAGAAAATGCAAGTGGAGATTCGGAGCGCTAAGAGGGTAATAGTGGAAAAAGGAATGTCTCCAAATATAAACTACACAGAAACATTCTGTGAAACTTCTTTCTGATCTGTGCATTCAGCTAACAGAGTTAAACCATACTTTTGATTGAGCAGATCTGAACACTCTTTCTGTAGAAAATGCAACTGGACATTTGGAGCGCTAAGAGAGTAGTAGTGGAAAAAGGAATATATTCAAATATAAACTACACAGAAGCATTCTGTGAAACTTCTTTCTGCTCTGAGCATTCAGCTAACAGAGTTAAACCATACTTTTGATTGAGCAGTTTTGAAACACTCTGTCTGTAGAAAATGCAACTGGACATTCGTAGCGCTATGTGGGTAATAGTGGAAAAAAGAATATGTTCAAATATAAACTACACAGAAGCATTGCATGAAACTTCTTTCTGTTCTGTGCATTCAACTAACAGAGTTGAACCTTACTTTTGATTGAGCCTTTCTGAAACACTCTTTCTGTAGAAACTGCAATTGGACATTCTGAGCGCTAAGAGGCCTCTATTGGGAAAAATAATATCTTCAAATAAAAACTACACAGAAGCATTGTGTGAAGCTTATTTCTGATATGATCATTAAGCTAACAGAGTTAAACCATACTTTTGATTGCGCAGTTCTGAACACTCTTTCTGTAGAAAATGCAAGTGGACATTTGGAGCGCTAAGAGGGTAATAGTGGAAAAAGGAATATATTCAAATATAAACTACACAGTAGCATTCTGTGAAAATTCTTTCTGTTCTGTGCATTCAACTAACAGAGTTGAGCCTTACTTTTGATTGAGCCATTCTGAAACACTCTTTCTGTAGAAACTGCAATTGGACATTCTGAGCGCTAAGAGGCCTCTATTGGGAAAAATAATATCTTCAAATAAAAACTACACAGAAGCATTGTGTGAAACTTATTTCTGATATATTCATTAAGCTAACAGAGTTAAACCATACTTTTGATTGCGCAGTTCTGAACACTCTTTCTGTAGAAAATGCAAGTGGACTTTCGGAGCGCTAAGAGGGTAATAGTGGAAAAAGGAATATATTCAAATATAAACTACACAGTAGCATTCTGTGAAAATACTTTCTGTTCTGTGCATTCAACTAACAGAGTTGAACCTTACTTTTGATTGAGCCGTTCTGAAACACTCTTTCTGTAGAAACTGCAATTGGACATGCTAAGCGCTAAGAGGCCTACATTGGGAAAAAGAATATCTTCAAATAAAAACTACACAGATGCATTCTGTGAAACATATTTCTGATCCGTATATTCAGTTAACAGAGGTAAAACATATTTTTGATTGAGCAGTTATGAAACACTCTTTTTGTAGAAAATGCAAGTGGAGATTCTGAGCGCTAAGATTGTAATAGTGGAAAAAGGAATGTCTTCAAATAGAAACTACACAGAATCATTCGGTGAAACTTCTTTCTGATCTGTGCATTCAGCTAACAGAGTTAAACCATACTTTTGATTGAGCAGATCTGAACACTCTTTCTGTAGAAAATACAACTGGACATTTGGAGCGCTAAGAGCGTAGTAGTGGAAAAAGGAATATATTCAAATATAAACTACACAGAAGCATTCTGTGAAACTTCTTTCTGATCTGAGCATTCAGCTAACAGAGTTAAACCATACTTTTGATTGAGCAGTTTTGAAACACTCTGTCTGTAGAAAATGCAACTGGATATTCGTAGCGCTAAGTGGGTAATAGTGGAAAAAAGAATATGTTCAATTATAAACTACACAGAAGCATTGTATGAAACTTCTTTCTGTTCCGTGCATTCAACTAACAGAGTTGAACCTTACTTTTGATTGAGCCTTTCTGAAACACTCTTTCTGTAGAAACTGCAATTGGACATTCTGAGCGCTAAGAGGCCTCTATTGGGAAAAATAATATCTTCCAATAAAAACTACACAGAAGCATTGTGTGAAACTTATTTCTGATATGTTCATTAAGCTAACAGAGTTAAACCATACTTTTGATTGCGCAGTTCTGAACACTCTTTCTGTAGAAAATGCATGTGGACATTTGGAGCGCTAAGAGGGTAATAGTGGAAAAAGGAATATATTCAAATATAAACTACACAGTAGCATTCTGTGAAAATTCTTTCTGTTCTGTGCATTCAACTAACAGAGTTGAGCCTTACTTTTGATTGAGCCATTCTGAAACACTCTTTCTGTAGAAACTGCAATTGGACATTCTGAGCGCTAAGAGGCCTCTATTGGGAAAAATAATATCTTCAAATAAAAACTACACAGAAGCATTGTGTGAAACTTATTTCTGATATATTCATTAAGCTAACAGAGTTAAACCATACTTTTGATTGCGCAGTTCTGAACACTCTTTCTGTAGAAAATGCAAGTGGACATTCGGAGCGCTAAGAGGGTAATAGTGGAAAAAGGAATATATTCAAATATAAACTACACAGTAGCATTCTGTGAAAATACTTTCTGTTCTGTGCATTCAACTGACAGAGTTGAACCTTACTTTTGATTGAGCCGTTCTGAAACACTCTTTCTGTAGAAACTGCAATTGGACATGCTAAGCGCTAAGAGGCCTACATTGGGAAAAAGAATATCTTCAAATAAAAACTACACAGATGCATTCTGTGAAACTTATTTCTGATCTGTAAATTCAGTTAACAGAGATAAAACATATTTTTGATTGAGCAGTTATGAAACACTCTTTTTGTAGAAAATGCAAGTGGAGATTCGGAGCGCTAAGAGGGTACTAGTGGAAAAAGGAATGTCTTCAAATATAAACTACACAGAATCATTCGGTGAAACTTCTTTCTGATCTGTGCATTCAGCTAACAGAGTTAAACCATACTTTTGATTGAGCAGATCTGAACACTCTTTCTGTAGAAAATGCAACTGGACATTTGGAGCGCTAAGAGCGTACTAGTGGAAAAAGGAATATATTCAAATATAAACTACACAGAAGCATTCTGTGAAACTTCTTTCTGATCTGAGCATTCAGCTAACAGAGTTAAACCATACTTTTGATTGAGCAGTTTTGAAACACTCTGTCTGTAGAAAATGCAACTGGACATTCGTAGTGCTAAGTGGGTAATAGTGGAAAAAAGAATATGTTCAAATATAAACTACACAGAAGCATTGTATGAAACTTCTTTCTGTTCTGTGCATTCAACTAACAGAGTTGAAACTTACTTTTGATTGAGCCGTTCTGAAACACTCTTTCTGTAGAAACTGCAATTGGACATTCTGAGCGTAAGAGGCCTATATTGGGAAAAAGAATGTCTACAAATAAAAACTACACAGAAGAATTGTGTGAAACTTCTTTCTGTTCTGTTTGTTCAACTAAAAGAGTTGAACCTTAGTTTTGATTGAGCCGTTCTGAAACACTCTTTCTGTAGAAAATGCAAGTGGAGATTCGGAGCGCTAAGAGGGTAATAGTGGAAAAAGGAATGTCTCCAAATATAAACTACACAGGATCATTCTGTGAAACTTGTTTCTGATCTGTGAATTCAGCTAACAGGGTTAAACCATACTTTTGATTGAGCAGATCTGAACACTCTTTCTGTAGAAAATGCAACTGGACATTTGGAGCGCTAAGAGATTAGTAGTGGAAAAAGGAATATATTCAAATATAAACTACACAGAAGCATTCTGTGAAACTTCTTTCTGATCTGAGCATTCAGCTAACAGAGTTAAACCATACTTTTGATTGAGTAGTTTTGAAACACTCTGTCTGTAGAAAATGCAACTGGACATTCGTAGCGCTAAGTGGGTAATAGTGGAAAAAAGAATATGTTCATATATAAACTACACAGAAGCATTGTATGAAACTTCTTTCTGTTCTGTGCATTCAGCTAACAGAGTTGAACCTTTCTTTTGATTGAGCCTTTCTGAAATACTCTTTCTGTAGAAACTGCAATTGGACATTCTGAGCGCTAAGAGGCCTCTATTGGGAAAAATAATATCTTCAAATAAAAACTACACAGAAGCATTGTGTGAAACTTATTTCTGATATGTTCATTAAGCTAACAGAGTTAAACCATACTTTTGATTGCGCAGTTCTGAACACTCTTTCTGTAGAAAATGCAAGTGGACATTCGGAGCGCTAAGAGGGTAATAGTGGAAAAAGGAATATATTCAAATATAAACTACACAGTAGCATTCTGTGAAAATACTTTCTGTTCTGTGCTTTCAACTAACAGAGTTGAACCTTACTTTTGATTGAGCCGTTCTGAAACACTCGTTCTGTAGAAACTGCAATTGGACATGCTAAGCGCTAAGAGGCCTACATTGGGAAAAAGAATATCTTCAAATAAAAACTACACAGATGCATTCTGTGAAACTTATTTCTGATCTGTAAATTCAGTTAACAGAGATAAAACATATTTTTGATTGAGCAGTTATGAAACACTCTTTTTGTAGAAAATGCAAGTGGAGATTCGGAGCGCTAAGAGGGTAATAGTGGAAAAAGGAATGTCTTCAAATATAAACTACACAGAAACATTCGGTGAAACTTCTTTCTGATCTGTGCTTTCAGCTAACAGAGTTAAACCATACTTTTGATTGAGCAGGTCTGAACACTCTTTCTGTAGAAAATGCAACTGTACATTTGGAGCGCTAAGAGCGTAGTAGTGGAAAAAGTAATATATTCAAATATAAACTACACAGAAGCATTCTGTGAAACTTCTTTCTGATCTGAGAATTCAGCTAACAGAGTTAAACCATACTTTTGATTGAGCAGTTTTGAAACACTCTGTCTGTAGAAAATGCAACTGGACATTCGTAGCTCTAAGTGGGTAATAGTGGAAAAAAGAATATGTTCAAATATAAACTACACAGAAGAATTGTATGAAACTTCTTTCTGTTCTGTGCATTCAACTAACAGAGTTGAAACTTACTTTTGATTGAGCCGTTCTGAAACACTCTTTCTGTAGAAACTGCAATTGGACATTCTGAGCGCTAAGAGGCCTATATTGGGAAAAAGAATGTCTACAAATAAAAACTACACAGAAGAATTGTGTGAAACTTCTTTCTGTTCTGTTTGTTCAACTAAAAGAGTTGAACCTTAGTTTTGATTGAGCCGTTCTGAAACACTCTTTCTGTAGAAAATGCAAGTGGAGATTCGGAGCGCTAAGAGGATAATAGTGGAAAAAGGAATGTCTTCAAATATAAACTACACAGAATCATTCTGTGAAACTTCTTTCTGATCTGTGCATTCAGCTAACAGAGTTAAACCATACTTTTGATTGAGCAGATCTGAACATTCTTTCTGTAGAAAATGCAACTGGACATTTGGAGCGCTAAGAGAGTAGTAGCGGAAAAAGGAATATATTCAAATATAAACTACACAGAAGCATTCTGTGAAACTTCTTTCTGATCTGAGCATTCAGCTAACAGAGTTAAACCATACTTTTGATTGAGCAGTTTTGAAACACTCTGTCTGTAGAAAATGCAACTGTACATTCGTAGCGCTAAGTGGGTAATAGTGGAAAAAAGAATATGTTCAAATATAAACTACACAGAAGCATTGTATGAAACTTCTTTCTGTTCTGTGCATTCAACTAACAGAGTTGAACCTTACTTTTGATTGAGCCGTTCTGAAACACTCTTTCTGTAGAAACTGCAATTGGACATTCTGAGCGTAAGAGGCCTATATTGGGAAAAAGAATGTCTACAAATAAAAACTACACAGAAGAATTGTGTGAAACTTCTTTCTGTTCTGTTTGTTCAACTAAAAGAGTTGAACCTTAGTTTTGATTGAGCCGTTCTGAAACACTCTTTCTGTAGAAAATGCAAGTGGAGATTCGGAGCGCTAAGAGGGTAATAGTGGAAAAAGGAATGTCTCCAAATATAAACTACACAGGATCCTTCTGTGAAACTTCTTTCTGATCTGTGAATTCAGCTAACAGGGTTAAACCATACTTTGATTGAGCAGATCTGAACACTCTTTCTGTAGAAAATGCAACTGGACATTTGGAGCGCTAAGAGATTAGTAGTGGAAAAAGGAATATATTCAAATATAAACTACACAGAAGCATTCTGTGAAACTTCTTTCTGATCTGAGCATTCAGCTAACAGAGTTAAACCATACTTTTGATTGAGTAGTTTTGAAACACTCTGTCTGTAGAAAATGCAACTGGACATTCGTAGCGCTAAGTGGGTAATAGTGGAAAAAAGAATATGTTCATATATAAACTACACAGAAGCATTGTATGAAACTTCTTTCTGTTCTGTGCATTCAACTAACAGAGTTGAACCTTACTTTTGATTGAGCCTTTCTGAAATACTCTTTCTGTAGAAACTGCAATTGGACATTCTGAGCGCTAAGAGGCCTCTATTGGGAAAAATAATATCTTCAAATAAAAACTACACAGAAGCATTGTGTGAAACTTATTTCTGATATGTTCATTAAGCTAACAGAGTTAAACCATACTTTTGATTGCGCAGTTCTGAACACTCTTTCTGTAGAAAATGCAAGTGGACATTCGGAGCGCTAAGAGGGTAATAGTGGAAAAAGGAATATATTCAAATATAAACTACACAGTAGCATTCTGTGAAAATTCTTTCTGTTCTGTGCATTCAACTAACAGAGTTGAACCTTACTTTTGATTGAGCCGTTCTGAAACACTCTTTCTGTAGAAACTGCAATTGGACATGCTAAGCGCTAAGAGGCCTACATTGGGAAAAAGAATATCTTCAAATAAAAACTACACAGATGCATTCTGTGAAACTTATTTCTGATCTGTAAATTCAGTTAACAGAGATAAAACATATTTTTGATTGAGCAGTTATGAAACACTCTTTTTGTAGAAAATGCAAGTGGAGATTCGGAGCGCTAAGAGGGTACTAGTGGAAAAAGGAATGTCTTCAAATATAAACTACACAGAAACATTCGGTGAAACTTCTTTCTGATCTGTGCATTCAGCTAACAGAGTTAAACCATACTTTTGATTGAGCAGATCTGAACACTCTTTCTGTAGAAAATGCAACTGGACATTTGGAGCGCTAAGAGCGTAGTAGTGGAAAAAGTAATATATTCAAATATAAACTACACAGAAGCATTCTGTGAAACTTCTTTCTGATCTGAGCATTCAGCTAACAGAGTTAAACCATACTTTTGATTGAGCAGTTTTGAAACACTCTGTCTGTAGAAAATGCAACTGGACATTCGTAGCGCTAAGTGGGTAATAGTGGAAAAAAGAATATGTTCAAATATAAACTACACAGAAGCATTGTATGAAACATCTTTCTGTTCTGTGCATTCAACTAACAGAGTTGAAACTTACTTTTGATTGAGCCGTTCTGAAACACTCTTTCTGTAGAAACTGCAATTGGACATTCTGAGCGTAAGAGGCCTATATTGGGAAAAAGAATGTCTACAAATAAAAACTACACAGAAGAATTGTGTGAAACTTCTTTCTGTTCTGTTTGTTCAACTAAAAGAGTTGAACCTTAGTTTTGATTGAGCCGTTCTGAAACACTCTTTCTGTAGAAAATGCAAGTGGAGATTCGGAGCGCTAAGAGGGTAATAGTGGAAAAAGGAATGTCTCCAAATATAAACTACACAGGATCATTCTGTGAAACTTCTTTCTGATCTGTGAATTCAGCTAACAGGGTTAAACCATACTTTTGATTGAGCAGATCTGAACACTCTTTCTGTAGAAAATGCAACTGGACATTTTGAGCGCTAAGAGATTAGTAGTGGAAAAAGGAATATATTCAAATATAAACTACACAGAAGCATTCTGTGAAACTTCTTTCTGATCTGAGCATTCAGCTAACAGAGTTAAACCATACTTTTGATTGAGTAGTTTTGAAACACTCTGTCTGTAGAAAATGCAACTGGACATTCGTAGCGCTAAGTGGGTAATAGTGGAAAAAAGAATATGTTCATATATAAACTACACAGAAGCATTGTATGAAACTTCTTTCTGTTCTGTGCATTCAACTAACAGAGTTGAACCTTACTTTTGATTGAGCCTTTCTGAAATACTCTTTCTGTAGAAACTGCAATTGGACATTCTGAGCGCTAAGAGGCCTCTATTGGGAAATATAATATCTTCAAATAAAAACTACACAGAAGCATTGTGTGAAACTTATTTCTGATATGTTCATTAAGCTAACAGAGTTAAACCATAGTTTTGATTGCGCAGTTCTGAACACTCTTTCTGTAGAAAATGCAAGTGGACATTCGGAGCGCTAAGAGGGTAATAGTGGAAAGAGGAATATATTCAAATATAAACTACACAGTAGCATTCTGTGAAAATTCTTTCTGTTCTGTGCTTTCAATTAACAGAGTTGAACCTTACTTTTGATTGAGCCGTTCTGAAACACTCGTTCTGTAGAAACTGCAATTGGACATGCTAAGCGCTAAGAGGCCTACATTGGGAAAAAGAATATCTTCAAATAAAAACTACACAGATGCATTCTGTGAAACTTATTTCTGATCTGTAAATTCAGTTAACAGAGATAAAACATATTTTTGATTGAGCAGTTATGAAACACTCTTTTTGTAGAAAATGCAAGTGGAGATTCGGAGCGCTAAGAGGGTAATAGTGGAAAAAGGAATGTCTTCAAATATAAACTACACAGAAACATTCGGTGAAACTTCTTTCTGATCTGTGCTTTCAGCTAACAGAGTTAAACCATACTTTTGATTGAGCAGGTCTGAACACTCTTTCTGTAGAAAATGCAACTGTACATTTGGAGCGCTAAGAGCGTAGTAGTGGAAAAAGTAATATATTCAAATATAAACTACACAGAAGCATTCTGTGAAACTTCTTTCTGATCTGAGAATTCAGCTAACAGAGTTAAACCATACTTTTGATTGAGCAGTTTTGAAACACTCTGTCTGTAGAAAATGCAACTGGACATTCGTAGCTCTAAGTGGGTAATAGTGGAAAAAAGAATATGTTCAAATATAAACTACACAGAAGAATTGTATGAAACTTCTTTCTGTTCTGTGCATTCAACTAACAGAGTTGAACCTTACTTTTGATTGAGCCGTTCTGAAACACTCTTTCTGTAGAAACTGCAATTGGACATTCTGAGCGCTAAGAGGCCTATATTGGGAAAAAGAATGTCTACAAATAAAAACTACACAGAAGAATTGTGTGAAACTTCTTTCTGTTCTGTTTGTTCAACTAAAAGAGTTGAACCTTAGTTTTGATTGAGCCGTTCTGAAACACTCTTTCTGTAGAAAATGCAAGTGGAGATTCGGAGCGCTAAGAGGATAATAGTGGAAAAAGGAATGTCTTCAAATATAAACTACACAGAATCATTCTGTGAAACTTCTTTCTGATCTGTGCATTCAGCTAACAGAGTTAAACCACACTTTTGATTGAGCAGATCTGAACATTCTTTCTGTAGAAAATGCAACTGGACATTTGGAGCGCTAAGAGAGTAGTAGCGGAAAAAGGAATATATTCAAATATAAACTACACAGAAGCATTCTGTGAAACTTCTTTCTGATCTGAGCATTCAGCTAACAGAGTTAAACCATACTTTTGATTGAGCAGTTTTGAAACACTCTGTCTGTAGAAAATGCAACTGTACATTCGTAGCGCTAAGTGGGTAATAGTGGAAAAAAGAATATGTTCAAATATAAACTACACAGAAGCATTGTATGAAACTTCTTTCTGTTCTGTGCATTCAACTAACAGAGTTGAACCTTACTTTTGATTGAGCCGTTCTGAAACACTCTTTCTGTAGAAACTGCAATTGGACATTCTGAGCGTAAGAGGCGTATATTGGGAAAAAGAATGTCTACAAATAAAAACTACACAGAAGAATTGTGTGAAACTTCTTTCTGTTCTGTTTGTTCAACTAAAAGAGTTGAACCTTAGTTTTGATTGAGCCGTTCTGAAACACTCTTTCTGTAGAAAATGCAAGTGGAGATTCGGAGCGCTAAGAGGGTAATAGTGGAAAAAGGAATGTCTCCAAATATAAACTACACAGGATCCTTCTGTGAAACTTCTTTCTGATCTGTGAATTCAGCTAACAGGGTTAAACCATACTTTGATTGAGCAGATCTGAACACTCTTTCTGTAGAAAATGCAACTGGACATTTGGAGCGCTAAGAGATTACTAGTGGAAAAAGGAATATATTCAAATATAAACTACACAGAAGCATTCTGTGAAACTTCTTTCTGATCTGAG
Organism: Symphalangus syndactylus; assembly: GCF_028878055.3. Lineage (NCBI taxonomy): Eukaryota > Metazoa > Chordata > Mammalia > Primates > Hylobatidae > Symphalangus > Symphalangus syndactylus. The sequence continues at coordinate 1,129,472 of NC_072423.2, read as the reverse complement.
CATTCAGCTAACAGAGTTAAACCATACTTTTGATTGAGTAGTTTTGAAACACTCTGTCTGTAGAAAATGCAACTGGACATTCGTAGCGCTAAGTGGGTAATAGTGGAAAAAAGAATATGTTCATATATAAACTACACAGAAGCATTGTATGAAACTTCTTTCTGTTCTGTGCATTCAACTAACAGAGTTGAACCTTACTTTTGATTGAGCCTTTCTGAAATACTCTTTCTGTAGAAACTGCAATTGGACATTCTGAGCGCTAAGAGGCCTCTATTGGGAAAAATAATATCTTCAAATAAAAACTACACAGAAGCATTGTGTGAAACTTATTTCTGATATGTTCATTAAGCTAACAGAGTTAAACCATACTTTTGATTGCGCAGTTCTGAACACTCTTTCTGTAGAAAATGCAAGTGGACATTCGGAGCGCTAAGAGGGTAATAGTGGAAAAAGGAATATATTCAAATATAAACTACACAGTAGCATTCTGTGAAAATTCTTTCTGTTCTGTGCATTCAACTAACAGAGTTGAACCTTACTTTTGATTGAGCCGTTCTGAAACACTCTTTCTGTAGAAACTGCAATTGGACATGCTAAGCGCTAAGAGGCCTACATTGGGAAAAAGAATATCTTCAAATAAAAACTACACAGATGCATTCTGTGAAACTTATTTCTGATCTGTAAATTCAGTTAACAGAGATAAAACATATTTTTGATTGAGCAGTTATGAAACACTCTTTTTGTAGAAAATGCAAGTGGAGATTCGGAGCGCTAAGAGGGTACTAGTGGAAAAAGGAATGTCTTCAAATATAAACTACACAGAAACATTCGGTGAAACTTCTTTCTGATCTGTGCATTCAGCTAACAGAGTTAAACCATACTTTTGATTGAGCAGATCTGAACACTCTTTCTGTAGAAAATGCAACTGGACATTTGGAGCGCTAAGAGCGTAGTAGTGGAAAAAGTAATATATTCAAATATAAACTACACAGAAGCATTCTGTGAAACTTCTTTCTGATCTGAGCATTCAGCTAACAGAGTTAAACCATACTTTTGATTGAGCAGTTTTGAAACACTCTGTCTGTAGAAAATGCAACTGGACATTCGTAGCGCTAAGTGGGTAATAGTGGAAAAAAGAATATGTTCAAATATAAACTACACAGAAGCATTGTATGAAACATCTTTCTGTTCTGTGCATTCAACTAACAGAGTTGAAACTTACTTTTGATTGAGCCGTTCTGAAACACTCTTTCTGTAGAAACTGCAATTGGACATTCTGAGCGTAAGAGGCCTATATTGGGAAAAAGAATGTCTACAAATAAAAACTACACAGAAGAATTGTGTGAAACTTCTTTCTGTTCTGTTTGTTCAACTAAAAGAGTTGAACCTTAGTTTTGATTGAGCCGTTCTGAAACACTCTTTCTGTAGAAAATGCAAGTGGAGATTCGGAGCGCTAAGAGGGTAATAGTGGAAAAAGGAATGTCTCCAAATATAAACTACACAGGATCATTCTGTGAAACTTCTTTCTGATCTGTGAATTCAGCTAACAGGGTTAAACCATACTTTTGATTGAGCAGATCTGAACACTCTTTCTGTAGAAAATGCAACTGGACATTTGGAGCGCTAAGAGATTAGTAGTGGAAAAAGGAATATATTCAAATATAAACTACACAGAAGCATTCTGTGAAACTTCTTTCTGATCTGAGCATTCAGCTAACAGAGTTAAACCATACTTTTGATTGAGTAGTTTTGAAACACTCTGTCTGTAGAAAATGCAACTGGACATTCGTAGCGCTAAGTGGGTAATAGTGGAAAAAAGAATATGTTCATATATAAACTACACAGAAGCATTGTATGAAACTTCTTTCTGTTCTGTGCATTCAACTAACAGAGTTGAACCTTACTTTTGATTGAGCCTTTCTGAAATACTCTTTCTGTAGAAACTGCAATTGGACATTCTGAGCGCTAAGAGGCCTCTATTGGGAAATATAATATCTTCAAATAAAAACTACACAGAAGCATTGTGTGAAACTTATTTCTGATATGTTCATTAAGCTAACAGAGTTAAACCATAGTTTTGATTGCGCAGTTCTGAACACTCTTTCTGTAGAAAATGCAAGTGGACATTCGGAGCGCTAAGAGGGTAATAGTGGAAAGAGGAATATATTCAAATATAAACTACACAGTAGCATTCTGTGAAAATACTTTCTGTTCTGTGCTTTCAACTAACAGAGTTGAACCTTACTTTTGATTGAGCCGTTCTGAAACACTCTTTCTGTAGAAACTGCAATTGGACATGCTAAGCGCTAAGAGGCCTACATTGGGAAAAAGAATATCTTCAAATAAAAACTACACAGATGCATTCTGTGAAACTTATTTCTGATCTGTAAATTCAGTTAACAGAGATAAAACATATTTTTGATTGAGCAGTTATGAAACACTCTTTTTGTAGAAAATGCAAGTGGAGATTCGGAGCGCTAAGTGGGTAATAGTGGAAAAAGGAATGTCTTCAAATATAAACTACACAGAAACATTCGGTGAAACTTCTTTCTGAACTGTGCTTTCAGCTAACAGAGTTAAACCATACTTTTGATTGAGCAGATCTGAACACTCCTTCTGTAGAAAATGCAACTGGACATTTGGAGCGCTAAGAGCGTAGTAGTGGAAAAAGTAATATATTCAAATATAAACTACACAGAAGCATTCTGTGAAACTTCTTTCTGATCTGAGAATTCAGCTAACAGAGTTAAACCATACTTTTGATTGAGCAGTTTTGAAACACTCTGTCTGTAGAAAATGCAACTGGACATTCGTAGCTCTAAGTGGGTAATAGTGGAAAAAAGAATATGTTCAAATATAAACTACACAGAAGAATTGTATGAAACTTCTTTCTGTTCTGTGCATTCAACTAACAGAGTTGAACCTTACTTTTGATTGAGCCGTTCTGAAACACTCTTTCTGTAGAAACTGCAATTGGACATTCTGAGCGCTAAGAGGCCTATATTGGGAAAAAGAATGTCTACAAATAAAAACTACACAGAAGAATTGTGTGAAACTTGTTTCTGTTCTGTTTGTTCAACTAAAAGAGTTGAACCTTAGTTTTGATTGAGCCGTTCTGAAACACTCTTTCTGTAGAAAATGCAAGTGGAGATTCGGAGAGCTAAGAGGGTAATAGTGGAAAAAGGAATGTCTCCAAATATAAACTACACATGATCATTCTGTGAAACTTCTTTCTGATATCTGCATTCAGCTAACAGAGTTAAACCATACTTTTGATTGAGCAGATCTGAACACTCTTTCTGGAGAAAATGCAACTGGACATTTGGAGCGCTAAGAGAGTAGTAGTGGAAAAAGGAATATATTCAAATATAAACTACACAAAAGCATTCTGTGAAACTTCTTTCTGATCTGAGCATTCAGCTAACAGAGTTAAACCATACTTTTGATTGAGCAGTTTTGAAACACTCTGTCTGTAGAAAATGCAACTGGACATTCCTAGCGCTAAGTGGGTAATAGTGGAAAAAAGAATATGTTCAAATATAAACTACACAGAAGCATTGTATGAAACTTCTTTCTGTTCTGTGCATTCAACTAACAGAGTTGAACCTTACTTTTGATTTAGCCTTTCGGAAATACTCTTTCTGTAGAAACTGCAATTGGACATTCTGAGCGCTAAGAGGCCTCTATTGGGAAAAATAATATCTTCAACTAAAAACTACACAATAGCATTGTGTGAAACTTATTTCTGATATGTTCATTAAGCTAACAGAGTTAAACCATACTTTTGATTGCGCAGTTCTGAACACTCTTTCTGTAGAAAATGCAAGTGGACATTCGGAGCGCTAAGAGGGTAATAGTGGAAAAAGGAATATATTCAAATATAAACTACACAGTAGCATTCTGTGAAAATTCTTTCTGTTCTGTGCATTCAACTAACAGAGTTGAACCTTACTTTTGATTGAGCCATTCTGAAACACTCTTTCTGTAGAAACTGCAATTGGACATGCTAAGCGCTAAGAGGCCTACATTGGGAAAAAGAATATCTTCAAATAAAAACTACACAGATGCATTCTGTGAAACTTATTTCTGATCTGTAAATTCAGTTAACAGAGATAAAACATATTTTTGATTGAGCAGTTATGAAACACTCTTTTTGTAGAAAATGTAAGTGGAGATTCGGAGCGCTAAGAGGGTAATAGTGGAAAAAGGAATGTCTTCAAATATAAACTACACAGAATCATTCGGTGAAACTTCTTTCTGATCTGTGCATTCAGCTGACAGAGTTAAACCATACTTTTGATTGAGCAGATCTGAACACTCTTTCTGTAGAAAATGCAACTGGACATTTGGAGCGCTAAGAGCGTAGTAGTGGAAAAGGTAATATATTCAAATATAAACTACACAGAAGCATTCTGTGAAACTTCTTTCTGATCTGAGAATTCAGCTAACAGAGTTAAACCATACTTTTGATTGAGCAGTTTTGAAACACTCTGTCTGTAGAAAATGCAACTGGACATTCGTAGCGCTAAGTGGGTAATAGTGGAAAAAAGAATATGTTCAAATATAAACTACACAGAAGAATTGTATGAAACTTCTTTCTGTTCTGTGCATTCAACTAACAGAGTTGAACCTTACTTTTGATTGAGCCGTTCTGAAACACTCTTTCTGTAGAAACTGCAATTGGACATTCTGAGCGCTAAGAGGCCTATATTGGGAAAAAGAATGTCTACAAATAAAAACTACACAGAAGAATTGTGTGAAACTTCTTTCTGTTCTGTTTGTTCAACTAAAAGAGTTGAACCTTAGTTTTGATTGAGCCGTTCTGAAACACTCTTTCTGTAGAAAATGCAAGTGGAGATTCGGAGCGCTAAGAGGATAATAGTGGAAAAAGGAATGTCTCCAAATATAAACTACACACAATAATTCTGTGAAACTTCTTTCTGATCTGTGCATTCAGCTAACAGAGTTAAACCATACTTTTGATTGAGCAGATCTGAACACTCTTTCTGTAGAAAATGCAACTGGACATTTGGAGCGCTAAGAGCGTAGTAGTGGAAAAAGGAATATATTCAAATATAAACTACACAGAAGCATTCTGTGAAACTTCTTTCTGATCTGAGCATTCAGCTAACAGAGTTAAACCATACTTTTGATTGAGCAGTTTTGAAACACTCTGTCTGTAGAAAATGCAACTGGACATTCGTAGCGCTAAGTGGGTAATAGTGGAAAAAAGAATATGTTCAAATATAAACTACACAGAAGCATTGTATGAAACGTCTTTCTGTTCTGTGCATTCAACTAACAGAGTTGAACCTTACTTTGGATTGAGCCTTTCTGAAACACTCTTTCTGTAGAAACTGCAATTGGACATTCTGAGCGCTAAGAGGCCTATATTGGGAAAAATAATATCTTCAAATAAAAACTACACAGAAGCATTGTGTGAAACTTATTTCTGATATGTTCATTAAGCTAACAGAGTTAAACCATACTTTTGATTGCGCAGTTCTGAACACTCTTTCTGTAGAAAATGCAAGTGGACATTCGGAGCGCTAAGAGGGTAATAGTGGAAAAAGGAATATATTCAAATATAAACTACACAGTAGCATTCTGTGAAAATTCTTTCTGTTCTGTGCATTCAACTAACAGAGTTGAACCTTACTTTTGATTGAGCCGTTCTGAAACACTCTTTCTGTAGAAACTGCAATTGGACATGCTAAGCGCTAAGAGGCCTACATTGGGAAAAAGAATATCTTCAAATAAAAACTACACAGATGCATTCTGTGAAACTTATTTCTGATCTGTAAATTCAGTTAACAGAGATAAAACATATTTTTGATTGAGCAGTTATGAAACACTCTTTTTGTAGAAAATGCAAGTGGAGATTCGGAGCGCTAATAGGGTAATAGTGGAAAAAGGAGTGTCTTCAAATATAAACTACACAGAATCATTCGGTGAAACTTCCTTCTGATCTGTGCATTCAGCTAACAGAGTTAAACCATACTTTTGATTGAGCTGATCTGAACACTCTTTCTGTAGAAAATGCAACTGGACATTTGGAGCGCTAAGAGCGTAGTAGTGGAAAAAGGAATATATTCAAATATAAACTACACAGAAGCATTCTGTGAAACTTCTTTCTGATCTGAGCATTCAGCTAACAGAGTTAAACCATACTTTTGATTGAGCAGTTTTGAAACACTCTGTCTGTAGAAAATGCAACTGGACATTCGTAGCGCTAAGTGGGTAATAGTGGAAAAAAGAATATGTTCAAATATAAACTACACAGAAGCATTGTATGAAACTTCTTTCTGTTCAGTGCATTCAACTAACAGAGTTGAACCTTACTTTTGATTGAGCCGTTCTGAAACACTCTTTCTGTAGAAACTGCAATTGGACATTCTGAGCGCTAGGAGGCCTATATTGGGAAAAAGAATGTCTACAAATAAAAACTACACAGAAGAATTGTGTGAAACTTCTTTCTGTTCTGTTTGTTCAACTAAAAGTGTTCAACCTTAGTTTTGATTGAGCCGTACTGAAACTCTCTTTCTGTAGAAAATTCAAGTGGAGATTCGGAGCGCTAAGAGGGTAATAGGGGAAAAAGGAATGTCTCCAAATATAAACTACACAGAATCATTCTGTGAAACTTCTTTCTGATCTGTGCATTCAGCTAACAGAGTTAAACCATACTTTTGATTGAGCAGATCTGAACACTCTTTCTGTAGAAAATGCAACTGGACATTTGGAGCGCTAAGAGAGTAGTAGTGGAAAAAGGAATATATTCAAATATAAACTACACAGAAGCATTCTGTGAAACTTCTTTCTGATCTGAGCATTCAGCTAACAGAGTTAAACCATACTTTTGATTGAGCAGTTTTGAAACACTCTGTCTGTAGAAAATGCAACTGGACATTCGTAGCGCTAAGTGGGTAATAGTGGAAAAAAGAATATGTTCAAATATAAACTACACAGAAGCATTGTATGAAACTTCTTTCTGTTCTGTGCATTCAACTAACAGAGTTGAACCTTACTTTTGATTGAGCCTTTCTGAGACACTCTTTTTGTAGAAACTGCAATTGGACATTCTGAGCGCTAAGAGGCCTATATTGGGAAAAATAATATCTTCAAATAAAAACTACACAGAAGCATTGTGTGAAACTTATTTCTGATATGTTCATTAAGCTAACAGAGTTAAACCATACTTTTGATTGCGCAGTTCTGAACACTCTTTCTGTAGAAAATGCAAGTGGACATTCGGAGCGCTAAGAGGGTAATAGTGGAAAAAGGAATATATTCAAATATATACTACACAGTAGCATTCTGTGAAAATTCTTTCTGTTCTGTGCATTCAACTAACAGAGTTGAACCTTACTTTTGATTGAGCCGTTCTGAAACACTCTTTCTGTAGAAACTGCAATTGGACATGCTAAGCGCTAAGAGGCCTACATTGGGAAAAAGAATATCTTCAAATAAAAACTACACAGATGCATTCTGTGAAACTTATTTCTGATCTGTAAATTCAGTTAACAGAGAAAAAACATATTTTTGATTGAGCAGTGATGAAACACTCTTTTTGTAGAAAATGCAAGTGGAGATTCGGAGCGCTAAGAGGGTACTAGTGGAAAAAGGAATGTCTTCAAATATAAACTACACAGAATCATTCGGTGAAACTTCTTTCTGATCTGTGCATTCAGCTAACAGAGTTAAACCATACTTTTGATTGAGCAGATCTGAACACTCTTTCTGTAGAAAATGCAACTGGACATTTGGAGCGCTAAGAGCGTAGTAGTGGAAAAAGGAATATATTCAAATATAAACTACACAGAAGCATTCTGTGAAACTTCTTTCTGATCTGAGCATTCAGCTAACAGAGTTAAACCATACTTTTGATTGAGCAGTTTTGAAACACTCTGTCTGTAGAAAATGCAACTGGACATTCGTAGCGCTAAGTGGGTAATAGTGGAAAAAAGAATATGTTCAAATATAAACTACACAGAAGCATTGTATGAAACATCTTTCTGTTCTGTGCATTCAACTAACAGAGTTGAACCTTACTTTTGATTGAGCCGTTGTGAAACACTCTTTCTGTAGAAACTGCAATTGGACATTCTGAGCGCTAAGAGGCCTATATTGGGAAAAAGAATGTCTACAAATAAAAACTACACAGAAGAATTGTGTGAAACTTCTTTCTGTTCTGTTTGTTCAACTAAAAGAGTTGAAACTTAGTTTTGATTGAGCCGTTCTGAAACACTCTTTCTGTAGAAAATGCAAGTGGAGATTCGGAGCGCTAAGAGGATAATAGTGGAAAAAGGAATGTCTCCAAATATAAACTACACACAATAATTCTGTGAAACTTCTTTCTGATCTGTGCATTCAGCTAACAGAGTTAAACCATACTTTTGATTGAGCAGATCTGAACACTCTTTCTGTAGAAAATGCAACTGGACATTTGGAGCGCTAAGAGCGTAGTAGTGGAAAAAGGAATATATTCAAATATAAACTACACAGAAGCATTCTGTGAAACTTCTTTCTGATCTGAGCATTCAGCTAACAGAGTTAAACCATACTTTTGATTGAGCAGTTTTGAAACACTCTGTCTGTAGAAAATGCAACTGGACATTCGTAGCGCTAAGTGGGTAATAGTGGAAAAAAGAATATGTTCAAATATAAACTACACAGAAGCATTGTATGAAACGTCTTTCTGTTCTGTGCATTCAACTAACAGAGTTGAACCTTACTTTGGATTGAGCCTTTCTGAAACACTCTTTCTGTAGAAACTGCAATTGGACATTCTGAGCGCTAAGAGGCCTATATTGGGAAAAATAATATCTTCAAATAAAAACTACACAGAAGCATTGTGTGAAACTTATTTCTGATATGTTCATTAAGCTAACAGAGTTAAACCATACTTTTGATTGCGCAGTTCTGAACACTCTTTCTGTAGAAAATGCAAGTGGACATTCGGAGCGCTAAGAGGGTAATTGTGGAAAAAGGAATATATTCAAATATAAACTACACAGTAGCATTCTGTGAAAATTCTTTCTGTTCTGTGCATTCAACTAACAGAGTTGAACCTTACTTTTGATTGAGCCGTTCTGAAACACTCTTTCTGTAGAAACTGCAATTGGACATGCTAAGCGCTAAGAGGCCTACATTGGGAAAAAGAATATCTTCAAATAAAAACTACACAGATGCATTCTGTGAAACTTATTTCTGATCTGTAAATTCAGTTAACAGAGATAAAACATATTTTTGATTGAGCAGTTATGAAACACTCTTTTTGTAGAAAATGCAAGTGGAGAATCGGAGCGCTAATAGGGTAATAGTGGAAAAAGGAGTGTCTTCAAATATAAACTACACAGAATCATTCGGTGAAACTTCCTTCTGATCTGTGCATTCAGCTAACAGAGTTAAACCATACTTTTGATTGAGCTGATCTGAACACTCTTTCTGTAGAAAATGCAACTGGACATTTGGAGCGCTAAGAGCGTAGTAGTGGAAAAAGGAATATATTCAAATATAAACTACACAGAAGCATTCTGTGAAACTTCTTTCTGATCTGAGCATTCAGCTAACAGAGTTAAACCATACTTTTGATTGAGCAGTTTTGAAACACTCTGTCTGTAGAAAATGCAACTGGACATTCGTAGCGCTAAGTGGGTAATAGTGGAAAAAAGAATATGTTCAAATATAAACTACACAGAAGCATTGTATGAAACTTCTTTCTGTTCAGTGCATTCAACTAACAGAGTTGAACCTTACTTTTGATTGAGCCGTTCTGAAACACTCTTTCTGTAGAAACTGCAATTGGACATTCTGAGCGCTAGGAGGCCTATATTGGGAAAAAGAATGTCTACAAATAAAAACTACACAGAAGAATTGTGTGAAACTTCTTTCTGTTCTGTTTGTTCAACTAAAAGTGTTCAACCTTAGTTTTGATTGAGCCGTACTGAAACACTCTTTCTGTAGAAAATTCAAGTGGAGATTCGGAGCGCTAAGAGGGTAATAGGGGAAAAAGGAATGTCTCCAAATATAAACTACACAGAATCATTCTGTGAAACTTCTTTCTGATCTGTGCATTCAGCTAACAGAGTTAAACCATACTTTTGATTGAGCAGATCTGAACACTCTTTCTGTAGAAAATGCAACTGGACATTTGGAGCGCTAAGAGAGTAGTAGTGGAAAAAGGAATATATTCAAATATAAACTACACAGAAGCATTCTGTGAAACTTCTTTCTGATCTGAGCATTCAGCTAACAGAGTTAAACCATACTTTTGATTGAGCAGTTTTGAAACACTCTGTCTGTAGAAAATGCAACTGGACATTCGTAGCGCTAAGTGGGTAATAGTGGAAAAAAGAATATGTTCAAATATAAACTACACAGAAGCATTGTATGAAACTTCTTTCTGTTCTGTGCATTCAACTAACAGAGTTGAACCTTACTTTTGATTGAGCCTTTCTGAGACACTCTTTTTGTAGAAACTGCAATTGGACATTCTGAGCGCTAAGAGGCCTATATTGGGAAAAATAATATCTTCAAATAAAAACTACACAGAAGCATTGTGTGAAACTTATTTCTGATATGTTCATTAAGCTAACAGAGTTAAACCATACTTTTGATTGCGCAGTTCTGAACACTCTTTCTGTAGAAAATGCAAGTGGACATTCGGAGCGCTAAGAGGGTAATAGTGGAAAAAGGAATATATTCAAATATATACTACACAGTAGCATTCTGTGAAAATTCTTTCTGTTCTGTGCATTCAACTAACAGAGTTGAACCTTACTTTTGATTTAGCCGTTCTGAAACACTCTTTCTGTAGAAACTGCAATTGGACATGCTAAGCGCTAAGAGGCCTACATTGGGAAAAAGAATATCTTCAAATAAAAACTACACAGATGCATTCTGTGAAACTTATTTCTGATCTGTAAATTCAGTTAACAGAGAAAAAACATATTTTTGATTGAGCAGTTATGAAACACTCTTTTTGTAGAAAATGCAAGTGGAGATTCGGAGCGCTAAGAGGGTACTAGTGGAAAAAGGAATGTCTTCAAATATAAACTACACAGAATCATTCGGTGAAACTTCTTTCTGATCTGTGCATTCAGCTAACAGAGTTAAACCATACTTTTGATTGAGCAGATCTGAACACTCTTTCTGTAGAAAATGCAACTGGACATTTGGAGCGCTAAGAGCGTAGTAGTGGAAAAAGGAATATATTCAAATATAAACTACACAGAAGCATTCTGTGAAACTTCTTTCTGATCTGAGCATTCAGCTAACAGAGTTAAACCATACTTTTGATTGAGCAGTTTTGAAACACTCTGTCTGTAGAAAATGCAACTGGACATTCGTAGCGCTAAGTGGGTAATAGTGGAAAAAAGAATATGTTCAAATATAAACTACACAGAAGCATTGTATGAAACATCTTTCTGTTCTGTGCATTCAACTAACAGAGTTGAACCTTACTTTTGATTGAGCCGTTGTGAAACACTCTTTCTGTAGAAACTGCAATTGGACATTCTGAGCGCTAAGAGGCCTATATTGGGAAAAAGAATGTCTACAAATAAAAACTACACAGAAGAATTGTGTGAAACTTCTTTCTGTTCTGTTTGTTCAACTAAAAGAGTTGAAACTTAGTTTTGATTGAGCCGTTCTGAAACACTCTTTCTGTAGAAAATGCAAGTGGAGATTCGGAGCGCTAAGAGGATAATAGTGGAAAAAGGAATGTCTCCAAATATAAACTACACACAATAATTCTGTGAAACTTCTTTCTGATCTGTGCATTCAGCTAACAGAGTTAAACCATACTTTTGATGAGCAGATCTGAACACTCTTTCTGTAGAAAATGCAACTGGACATTTGGAGCGCTAAGAGAGTAGTAGTGGAAAAAGGAATATATTCAAATATAAACTACACAGAAGCATTCTGTGAAACTTCTTTCTGATCTGAGCATTCAGCTAACAGAGTTAAACCATACTTTTGATTGTGCAGTTTTGAAACACTCTGTCTGTAGAAAATGCAACTGGACATTCGTAGCGCTAAGTGGGTAATAGTGGAAAAAATAACATGTTCAAATATAAACTACACAGAAGCATTGTATGAAACGTCTTTCTGTTCTGTGCATTCAACTAACAGAGTTGAACCTTACTTTGGATTGAGCCTTTCTGAAACACTCTTTCTGTAGAAACTGCAATTGGACATTCTGAGCGCTAAGAGGCCTCTATTGGGAAAAATAATATCTTCAAATAAAAACTACACAGAAGCATTGTGTGAAACTTATTTCTGATATGTTCATTAAGCTAACAGTGTTAAACCATACTTTTGATTGCGCAGTTCTGAACACTCTTTCTGTAGAAAATGCAAGTGGACATTCGGAGCGCTAAGAGGGTAATAGTGGAAAAAGGAATATATTCAAATATAAACTACACACTATCATTCTGTGAAAATTCTTTCTGTTCTGTGCATTCAACTAACAGAGTTGAACCTTACTTTTGATTGAGCCGTTCTGAAACACTCTTTCTGTAGAAACTGCAATTGGACATGCTAAGCGCTAAGAGGCCTACATTGGGAAAAAGAATATCTTCAAATAAAAACTACACAGATGCATTCTGTGAAACTTATTTCTGATCTGTAAATTCAGTTAACAGAGATAAAACATATTTTTGATTGAGCAGTTATGAAACACTCTTTTTGTAGAAAATGCAAGTGGTGATTCGGAGCGCTAAGAGGGTAATAGTGGAAAAAGGAATGTCTTCAAATATAAACTACACAGAATCATTCGGTGAAACTTCTTTCTGATCTGTGCATTCAGCTAACAGAGTTAAACCATACTTTTGATTGAGCAGATCTGAACACTCTTTCTGTAGAAAATGCAACTGGACATTTGGAGCGCTAAGAGCGTAGTAGTGGAAAAAGTAATATATTCAAATATAAACTACACAGAAGCATTCTGTGAAACTTCTTTCTGATCTGAGCATTCAGCTAACAGAGTTAAACCATACTTTTGATTGAGCAGTTTTGAAACACTCTGTCTGTAGAAAATGCAAATGGACATTCGTAGCGCTAAGTGGGTAATAGTGGAAAAAATAATATGTTCAAATATAAACTACACAGAAGCATTGTATGAAACTTCTTTCTGTTCTGTGCATTCAACTAACAGAGTTGAACCTTACTTTTGATTGAGCCGTTCTGAAACACTCTTTCTGTAGAAACTGCAATTGGACATTCTGAGCGCTAAGAGGCCTATATTGGGAAAATGAATGTCTACAAATAAAAACTACACAGAAGAATTGTGTGAAACTTCTTTCTGTTCTGTTTGTTCAACTAAAAGAGTTGAACCTTAGTTTTGATTGAGCCGTTCTGAAACACTCTTTCTGTAGAAAATGCAAGTGGAGATTCGGAGCGCTAAGAGGGTAATAGTGGAAAAGGGAATGTCTCCAAATATAAACTACACAGAATCATTCTGTGAAACTTCTTTCTGATCTGTGCATTCAGCTAACAGAGTTAAACCATACTTTTGATTGAGCAGATCTGAACACTCTTTCTGTAGAAAATGCAACTGGACATTTGGAGCGCTAAGAGAGTAGTAGTGGAAAAAGGAATATATTCAAATATAAACTACACAGAAGCATTCTGTGAAACTTCTTTCTGATCTGAGCATTCAGCTAACAGAGTTAAACCATACTTTTGATTGAGCAGTTTTGAAACACTCTGTCTGTAGAAAATGCAACTGGACATTCGTAGCGCTAAGTGGGTAATAGTGGAAAAAAGAATATGTTCAAATATAAACTACACAGAAGCATTGTATGAAACTTCTTTCTGTTCTGTGCATTCAACTAACAGAGCTGAACCTTACTTTTGATTGAGCCTTTCTGAAACACTCTTTCTGTAGAAACTGCAATTGGACACTCTGAGCGCTAAGAGGCCTCTATTGGGAAAAATAATATCTTCAAATAAAAACTACACAGAAGCATTGTGTGAAACTTATTTCTGATATGTTCATTAAGCTAACAGAGTTAAACCATACTTTTGATTGCGCAGTTCTGAACACTCTTTCTGTAGAAAATGCAAGTGGACATTCGGAGCGCTAAGAGGGTAATAGTGGAAAAAGGAATATATTCAAATATAAACTACACAGTAGCATTCTGTGAAAATTCTTTCTGTTCTGTGCATCAAACTAACAGAGTTGAACCTTACTTTTGATTGAGCCGTTCTGAAACACTCTTTCTGTAGAGACTGCAATTGGACATGCTAAGCACTAAGAGGCCTACATTGGGAAAAAGAATATCTTCAAATAAAAACTACACAGATGCATTCTGTGAAACTTATTTCTGATCTGTAAATTCAGTTAACGGAGATAAAACATATTTTTGATTGAGCAGTTATGAAACACTCTTTTTCTAGAAAAGGCAAGTGGAGATTCGGAGCGCTAAGAGGTTAATAGTGGAAAAAGGAATGTCTTCAAATATAAACTACACAGAATCATTCGGTGGAACTTCTTTCTGATCTGTGCATTCAGCTAACAGAGTTAAACCATACTTTTGATTAAGCAGATCTGAACACTCTTTCTGTAGAAAATGCAACTGGACATTTGGAGCGCTAAGAGCGTAGTAGTGGAAAAAGGAATATATTCAAATATAAACTACACAGAAGCATTCTGTGAAACTTCTTTCTGATCTGAGCATTCAGCTAACAGAGTTAAACCATACTTTTGATTGAGCAGTTTTGAAACACTCTGTCTGTAGAAAATGCAACTGGACATACGTAGCGCTAAGTGGGTAATAGTGGAAAAAATAATATGTTCAAATATAAACTACACAGAAGCATTGTATGAAACTTCTTTCTGTTCCGTGCATTCAACTAACAGAGTTGAACCTTACTTTTGATTGAGCCGTTCTGAAACACTCTTTCTGTAGAACCTGCAATTGGACATTCTGAGCGCTAAGAGGCCTATATTGGGAAAAAGAATGTCTACAAATAAAAACTACACAGAAGAATTGTGTGAAACTTCTTTCTGTTCTGTTGGTTCAACTAAAAGAGTTGAACCTTAGTTTTGATTGAGCCGTTCTGAAACACTCTTTCTGTAGAAAATGCAAGTGGAGATTCGGAGCGCTAAGAGGGTAATAGTGGAAAAAGTAATGTCTCCAAATATAAACTACACAGAATCATTCTGTGAAACTTC
This sequence comes from Symphalangus syndactylus, assembly GCF_028878055.3. Taxonomy (NCBI): domain Eukaryota; kingdom Metazoa; phylum Chordata; class Mammalia; order Primates; family Hylobatidae; genus Symphalangus; species Symphalangus syndactylus. The sequence goes on along the minus strand of NC_072423.2, from coordinate 1,114,294 downwards.
TTTCTGATCTGTGCATTCAGCTAACAGAGTTAAACCATACTTTTGATTGAGCAGATCTGAACACTCTTTCTGTAGAAAATGCAACTGGACATTTGGAGCGCTAAGAGAGTAGTAGTGGAAAAAGGAATATATTCAAATATAAACTACACAGAAGCATTCTGTGAAACTTCTTTCTGATCTGAGCATTCAGCTAACAGAGTTAAACCATACTTTTGATTGAGCAGTTTTGAAACACTCTGTCTGTAGAAAATTCAACTGGACATTCGTAGCGCTATGTGGGTAATAGTGGAAAAAAGAATATGTTCAAATATAAACTACACAGAAGCATTGCATGAAACTTCTTTCTGTTCTGTGCATTCAACTAACAGAGTTGAACCTTACTTTTGATTGAGCCTTTCTGAAACACTCTTTCTGTAGAAACTGCAATTGGACATTCTGAGCGCTAAGAGGCCTCTATTGGGAAAAATATTATCTTCAAATTAAAACTACACAGAAGCATTGTGTGAAACTTATTTCTGTTATGTTCATTAAGCTAACAGAGTTAAACCATACTTTTGATTGCGCAGTTCTGAACACTCTTTCTGTAGAAAATACAAGTGGACATTTGGAGTGCTAAGAGGGTAATAGTGGAAAAAGGAATATATTCAAATATAAACTACACAGTAGCATTCTGTGAAAATTCTTTCTGTTCTGTGCATTCAACTAACAGAGTTGAACCTTACTTTTGATTGAGCCGTTCTGAAACACTCTTTCTGTATAAACTGCAATTGGACATGCTAAGCGCTAAGAGGCCTACATTGGGAAAAAGAATATCTTCAAATAAAAACTACACAGATGCATTCTGTGAAACTTATTTCTGATCTGTAAATTCAGTTAACAGAGATAAAACATATTTTTGTTTGAGCAGTTATGAAACACTCTTTTTGTAGAAAATGCAAGTGGAGATTCGGAGCGCTAAGAGGGTAATAGCGGAAAAAGGAATGTCTTCAAATGTAAACTACACAGAATCATTCGGTGAAACTTCCTTCTGATCTGTGCATTCAGCTAACAGAGTTAAACCATACTTTTGATTGAGCAGATCTGAACACTCTTTCTGTAGAAAATGCAACTGGACATTTGGAGCGCTAAGAGCGTAGTAGTGGAAAAAGGAATATATTCAAATATAAACTACACAGAAGCATTCTGTGAAACTTCTTTCTGATCTGAGCATTCAGCTAACAGAGTTAAACCATACTTTTGATTGAGCAGTTTTGAAACACTCTGTGTGTAGAAAATTCAACTGGACATTCGTAGCGCTAAGTGGGTAATAGTGGAAAAAAGAATATGTTCAAATATAAACTACACAGAAGCATTGTATGAAACTTCTTTCTGTTCTGTGCATTCAACTAACAGAGTTGAACCTAACTTTTGATTGAGCCGTTCTGAAACACTCTTTCTGTAGAAACTGCAATTGGACATTCTGAGCGCTAGGAGGCCTATATTGGGAAAAAGAATGTCTACAAATAAAAACTACACAGAAGAATTGTGAGAAACTTCTTTCTCTTCTGTTTGTTCAACTAAAAGAGTTGAACCTTAGTTTTGATTGAGCCGTTCTGAAACACTCTTTCTGTAGAAAATGCAAGTGGAGATTCGGAGCGCTAAGAGGGTAATAGTGGAAAAAGGAATGTCTCCAAATATAAACTACACAGAATCATTCTGTGAAACTTCTTTCTGATCTGTGCATTCAGCTAACAGAGTTAAAACATACTTTTGATTGAGCAGATCTGAACACTCTTTCTGTAGAAAATGCAACTGGACATTTGGAGCGCTAAGAGAGTAGTAGTGGAAAAAGGAATATATTCAAATATAAACTACACAGAAGCATTCTGTGAAACTTCTTTCTGATCTGAGCATTCAGCTAACAGAGTTAAACCATACTTTTGATTGAGCAGATTTGAAACACTCTGTCTGTAGAAAATACAACTGGACATTCGTAGCGCTAAGTGGGTAATAGTGGAAAAAAGAATATGTTCAAATATAAACTACACAGAAGCATTGTATGAAACTTCTTTCTGTTCTGTGCATTCAACTAACAGAGTTGAACCTTACATTTGATTGAGCCTCTCTGAAACACTCTTTCTGTAGAAACTGCAATTGGACACTCTGAGCGCTAAGAGGCCTCTATTGGGAAAAATAATAACTTCAAATAAAAACTACACAGAAGCATTGTGTGAAACTTATTTCTGAGATGTTCATTAAGCTAACAGAGTTAAACCATACTTTTGATTGCGCAGTTCTGAACACTCTTTCTGTAGAAAATGCAAGTGGACATTCGGAGCGCTAAGAGGGTAATAGTGGAAAAAGGAATATATTCAAATATAAACTACACAGTTGCATTCTGTGAAAATACTTTCTGTTCTGTGCATTCAACTAACAGAGTTGAACCTTACTTTTGATTGAGCTGTTCTGAAACACTCTTTCTGTAGAAAATTCAAGTGGAGATTCGGAGCGCTAAGAGGGTAATAGGGGAAAAAGGAATGTCTCCAAATATAAACTACACAGAATCATTCTGTGAAACTTCTTTCTGATCTGTGCATTCAGCTAACAGAGTTAAACCATACTTTTGATTGAGCAGATCTGAACACTCTTTCTGTAGAAAATGCAACTGGACATTTGGAGCGCTAAGAGAGTAGTAGTGGAAAAAGGAATATATTCAAATATAAACTACACAGAAGCATTCTGTGAAAATACTTTCTGTTCTGTGCATCAAACTAACAGAGTTGAACCTTACTTTTGATTGAGCCGTTCTGAAACACTCTTTCTGTAGAGACTGCAATTGGACATGCTAAGCACTAAGAGGCCTACATTGGGAAAAAGAATATCTTCAAATAAAAACTACACAGATGCATTCTGTGAAACTTATTTCTGATCTGTAAATTCAGTTAACGGAGATAAAACATATTTTTGATTGAGCAGTTATGAAACACTCTTTTTGTAGAAAATGCAAGTGGAGATTCGGAGCGCTAAGAGGTTAATAGTGGAAAAAGGAATGTCTTCAAATATAAACTACACAGAATCATTCGGTGGAACTTCTTTCTGATCTGTGCATTCAGCTAACAGAGTTAAAACATACTTTTGATTGAGCAGATCTGAACACTCTTTCTGTAGAAAATGCAACTGGACATTTGGAGCGCTAAGAGCGTAGTAGTGGAAAAAGGAATATATTCAAATATAAACTACACAGAAGCATTCTGTGAAACTTCTTTCTGATCTGAGCATTCAGCTAACAGAGTTAAACCATACTTTTGATTGAGCAGTTTTGAAACACTCTGTCTGTAGAAAATGCAACTGGACATACGTAGCGCTAAGTGGGTAATAGTGGAAAAAAGAATATATTCAAATATAAACTACACAGAAGCATTGTATGAAACTTCTTTCTGTTCCGTGCATTCAACTAACAGAGTTGAACCTTACTTTTGATTGAGCCGTTCTGAAACACTCTTTCTGTAGAAACTGCAATTGGACATTCTGAGCGCTAAGAGGCCTATATTGGGAAAAAGAATGTCTACAAATAAAAACTACACAGAAGAATTGTGTGAAACTTCTTTCTGTTCTGTTGGTTCAACTAAAAGAGTTGAACCTTAGTTTTGATTGAGCCGTTCTGAAACACTCTTTCTGTAGAAAATGCAAGTGGAGATTCGGAGCGCTAAGAGGGTAATAGTGGAAAAAGGAATGTCTCCAAATATAAACTACACAGAATCATTCTGTGAAACTTCTTTCTGATCTGTGCATTCAGCTAACAGAGTTAAACCATACTTTTGATTGAGCAGATCTGAACACTCTTTCTGTAGAAAATGCAACTGGACATTTGGAGCGCTAAGAGAGTAGTAGTGGAAAAAGGAATATATTCAAATATAAACTACACAGAAGCATTCTGTGAAACTTCTTTCTGATCTGAGCATTCAGCTAACAGAGTTAAACCATACTTTTGATTGAGCAGTTTTGAAACACTCTGTCTGTAGAAAATGCAACTGGACATTCGTAGCGCTATGTGGGTAATAGTGGAAAAAAGAATATGTTCAAATATAAACTACACAGAAGCATTGCATGAAACTTCTTTCTGTTTTGTGCATTCAACTAACAGAGTTGAACCTTACTTTTGATTGAGCCTTTCTGAAACACTCTTTCTGTAGAAACTGCAATTGGACATTCTGAGCGCTAAGAGGCCTCTATTGGGAAAAATACTATCTTCAAATTAAAACTACACAGAAGCATTGTGTGAAACTTTTTTCTGTTATGTTCATTAAGCTAACAGAGTTAAACCATACTTTTGATTGCGCAGTTCTGAACACTCTTTCTGTAGAAAATACAAGTGGACATTTGGAGTGCTAAGAGGGTAATAGTGGAAAAAGGAATATATTCAAATATAAACTACACAGTAGCATTCTGTGAAAATTCTTTCTGTTCTGTGCATTCAACTAACAGAATTGAACCTTACTTTTGATTGAGCCTTTCTGAAACACTCTTTCTGTAGAAACTGCAATTGGACATTCTGAGCGCTAGGAGGCCTATATTGGGAAAAAGAATGTCTACAAATAAAAACTACACAGAAGAATTGTGTGAAACTACTTTCTGTTCTGTTTGTTCAACTAAAAGATTTGAACCTTAGTTTTGATTGAGCCGTTCTGAAACACTCTTTCTGTAGAAAATGCAAGTGGAGACTCTGAGCGCTTAGAGGGTAATAGTGGAAAAAGGAATATCTCCAAATATGAACTACACAGAATCATTCTGCGAAACTTCTTTCTGATCTGTGCATTCAGCTAACAGAATTAAACCATACTTTTGATTGAGCAGATCTGAACACTCTTTCTGTAGAAAATGCAACTGGACATTTGGAGCGCTAAGAGAGTAGTAGTGGAAAAAGGAATATATTCAAATATAAACTACACAGAAGCATTCTGTGAAACTTCTTTCTGATCTGAGCATTCAGCTAACAGAGTTAAACCATACTTTTGATTGAGCAGTTTTGAAACACTCTGTCTGTAGAAAATGCAACTGGACATTCGTAGCGCTAAGTCGGTAATAGTGGAAAAAAGAATATGTTCAAATATAAACTACACAGAAGCATTGTATGAAACTTCTTTCTGTTCTGTGCATTCAACTAACAGAGTTGAACCTTACTTTTGATTGAGCCTTTCTGAAACACTCTTTCTGTAGAAACTGCAATTGGACATTCTGAGCGCTAAGAGGCCTCTATTGGGAAAAAAAATATCTTCAAATAAAAACTACAAAGAAGCATTGTGTGAAACTTATTTCTGATATGTTCATTAAGCTAACAGAGTTAAACCATACTTTTGATTGCGCAGTTCTGAACACTCTTTCTGTAGAAAATGCAAGTGGAGATTTGGAGCGCTAAGAGGGTAATAGTGGAAAAATTAATATATTCAAATATAAACTACACAGTAGCATTCTGTGAAAACTCTTTCTGTTCTGTGCATTCAACTAACAGAGTTGAACCTTACTTTTCATTGAGCCGTTCTGAAACACTTTTTCTGTATAAACTGCAATTGGACATGCTAAGCGCTAAGAGGCCTACATTGGGAAAAAGAATATCTTCAAATAAAAACTACACAGATGCATTCTGTGAAAGTTATTTCTGATCTGTAAATTCAGTTAACAGAGATAAAACATATTTTTGATTGAGCAGTTATGAAACACTCTTTTTGTAGAAAATGCAAGTGGAGATTCGGAGCGCTAAGTGGGTAATAGTGGAAAAAGGAATGTCTTCAAATATAAACTACACAGAATCATTCGGTGAAACTTCTTTCTGATCTGTGCATTCAGCTAACAGTGTTAAACCATACTTTTGATTGAGCAGATCTGAACACTCTTTCTGTAGAAATTGCAACTGGACATTTGGAGCGCTAAGAGCGTAGTAGTGGAAAAAGGAATATATTCAAATATAAACTACACAGAAGCATTCTGTGAAACTTCTTTCTGATCTGAGCATTCAGCTAACAGAGTTAAACCATACTTTTGATTGAGCAGTTTTGAAACACTCTGTCTGTAGAAAATGCAACTGGACATTCGTAGCGCTAAGTGGGTAATAGTGGAAAAAAGAATATGTTCAAATATAAACTACACAGAAGCATTGTATGAAACTTCTTTCTGTTCCGTGCATTCAACTAACAGAGTTGAACCTTACTTTTGATTGAGCCGTTCTGAAACACTCTTTGTGTAGAAACTGCAATTGGACATTCTGAGCGCTAAGAGGCCTGTATTGGGAAAAAGAATGTCTACAAATAAAAACTACACAGAAGAATTGTGTGAAACTTCTTTCTGTTCTCTTTGTTCAACTAAAAGAGTTGAACCTTAGTTTTGATTGAGCCGTTCTGAAACACTCCTTCTGTAGGAAATGCAAGTGGAGATTCGGAGCGCTAAGAGGGTAATAGTGGAAAAAGGAATGTCTCCAAATATAAACTACACAGAATCATTCTGTGAAACTTCTTTCTGATCTGTGCATTCAGCTAACAGAGTTAAACCATACTTTTGATTGAGAAGATCTGAACACTCTTTCTGTAGAAAATGCAACAGGACTTTTGGAGCGCTAAGAGAGTAGTAGTGGAAAAAGGAATATATTCAAATATAAACTACACAGAAGCATTCTGTGAAACTTCTTTCTGATCTGAGCATTCAGCTAACAGAGTTAAACCATACTTTTGATTGAGCAGTTTTGAAACACTCTGTCTGTAGAAAATGCAACTGGACATTCGTAGCGCTAAGTGGGTAATAGTGGAAAAAAGAATATGTTCAAATATAAACTACACAGAAGCATTGTATGAAACTTCTTTCTGTTCTGTGCATTCAACTAACAGAGTTGAACCTTACTTTTGATTGAGCCTTTCTGAAACACTCTTTCTGTAGAAACTGCAATTGGACATTCTGAGCGCTAAGAGGCCTCTATTGGGAAAAATAATATCTTCAAATAAAAACTACACAGAAGCATTGTGTGAAACTTATTTCTGATATGTTCATTAAGCTAACAGAGTTAAACCATACTTTTGATTGCGCAGTTCTCAACACTCTTTCTGTAGAAAATGCAAGTGGACATTCGGAGCGCTAAGAGGGTAATAGTGGAAAAAGGAATATATTCAAATATAAACTACACAGTAGCATTCTGTGAAAATTCTTTCTGTTCTGTGCATTCAACTAACAGAGTTGAACCTTACTTTTGATTGAGCCGTTCTGAAACACTCTTTCTGTAGAAACTGCAATTGGACATGCTAAGCGCTAAGAGGCCTACATTGGGAAAAAGAATATCTTCAAATAAAAACTACACAGATGTATTCTGTGAAACTTATTTATGATCTGTAAATTCAGTTAACAGAGATAAAACATATTTTTGATTGAGCAGTTATGAAACACTCTTTTTGTAGAAAATGCAAGTGGAGATTCGGAGCGCTAAGAGGGTAATAGTGGAAAAAGGAATGTCTTCAAATATAAACTACACAGAATCATTCGGTGAAACTTCCTTCTGATCTGTGCATTCAGCTAACAGAGTTAAACCATACTTTTGATTGAGCAGATCTGAACACTCTTTCTGTAGAAAATGCAACTGGACATTCGGAGCGCTAAGAGCGTAGTAGTGGAAAAAGGAATATATTCAAATATAAACTACACAGAAGCATTCTGTGAAACTTCCTTCTGATCTGAGTATTCAGCTAACAGAGTTAAACCATACTTTTGATTGAGCAGTTTTGAAACACTCTGTCTGTAGAAAATGCAACTGGACATTCGTAGCGCTAAGTGGGTAATAGTGGAAAAAAGAATATGTTCAAATATAAACTACACAGAAGCATTGTATGAAACTTCTTTCTGTTCTGTGCATTCAACTAACAGAGCTGAACCTTACTTTTGATTGAGCCGTTCTGAAACACTCTTTCTGTAGAAACTGCAATTGGACATTCTGAGCGCTAGGAGGCCTATATTGGGAAAATGAATGTCTACAAATAAAAACTACACAGAAGAATTGTGTGAAACTTCTTTCTGTTCTGTTTGTTCAACTAAAAGAGTTGAACCTTAGTTTTGATTGAGCCGTTCTGAAACACTCTTTCTGTAGAAAATGCAAGTGGAGATTCGGAGCGCTAAGAGAGTAATAGTGGAAAAAGGAATGTCTCCAAATATAAACTACACAGAATCATTCTGTGAAACTTCTTTCTGATCTGTGCATTCAGCTAACAGAGTTAAACCATACTTTTGATTGAGCAGATCTGAACACTCTTTCTGTAGAAAATGCAACTGGACATTTGGAGCGCTAAGAGAGTAGTAGTGGAAAAAGGAATATATTCAAATATAAACTACACAGAAGCATTCTGTGAAACTTCTTTCTGATCTGAGCATTCAGCTAACAGAGTTAAACCATACTTTTGATTGAGCAGTTTTGAAACACTCTGTCTGTAGAAAATGCAACTGGACATTCGTAGCGCTAAATGGGTAATAGTGGAAAAAAGAATATGTTCAAATATAAACTACACAGAAGCATTGTATGAAACTTCTTTCTGTTCTGTGCATTCAACTAACAGAGTTGAACCTTACTTTTGATTGAGCCTTTCTGAAACACTCTTTCTGTAGAAACTGCAATTGGACATTCTGAGCGCTAAGAGGCCTCTATTGGGAAAAATAATATCTTCAAATAAAAACTACACAGAAGCATTGTGTGAAACTTATTTCTGATATGTTCATTAAGCTAACAGAGTTAAACCATACTTTTGATTGCGCAGTTCTGAACACTCTTTCTGTAGAAAATGCAAGTGGACATTCGGAGCCCTAAGAGGGTAATATTGGAAAAAGGAATATATTCAAATATAAACTACACAGTAGCATTTTGTGAAAATTCTTTCTGTTCTGTGCATTCAACTAACAGAGTTGAACCTTACTTTTGATTGAGCCGTTCTGAAACACTCTTTCTGTATAAACTGCAATTGGACATGCTAAGCGCTAAGAGGCCTACATTGGGAAAAAGAATATCTTCAAATAAAAACTACACAGATGCATTCTGTGAAAGTTATTTCTGATCTGTAAATTCAGTTAACAGAGATAAAACATATTTTTGATTGAGCAGTTATGAAACACTCTTTTTGTAGAAAATGCAAGTGGAGATTCGGAGCGCTAAGAGGGTAATAGTGGAAAAAGGAATGTCTTCAAATATAAACTACACAGAATCATTCGGTGAAACTTCTTTCTGATCTGTGCATTCAGCTAACAGAGTTAAACCATACTTTTGATTGAGCAGATCTGAACACTCTTTCTGTAGTAAATGCAACTGGACATTTGGAGCGCTAAGAGCGTAGTAGTCTAAAAAGGAATATATTCAAATATAAACTACACAGAAGCATTCTGTGAAACTTCTTTCTGATCTGAGCATTCAGCTAACAGAGTTAAACCATACTTTTGACTGAGCAGTTTTGAAACACTCTGTCTGTAGAAAATGCAACTGGACATTCGTAGCGCTAAGTGGGTAATAGTGGAAAAAAGAATATGTTCAAATATAAACTACACAGAAGCATTGTATGAAACTTCTTTCTGTTCTGTGCATTCAACTAACAGAGTTGAACCTTACTTTTGATTCAGCCGTTCTGAAACACTCTTTCTGTAGAAACTGCAATTGGACATTCTGAGCGCTAAGAGGCCTATATTGGGAAAAAGAATGTCTACAAATAAAAACTACACAGAAGAATTGTGTGAAACTTCTTTCTGTTCTGTTTGTTCAACTAAAAGAGTTGAACCTTAGTTTTGATTGAGCCGTTCTGAAACACTCTTTCTGTAGAAAATGCAAGTGGAGATTCGGAGCGCTAAGAGAGTAATAGTGGAAAAAGGAATGTCTCCAAATATAAACTACACAGAATCATTCTGTGAAACTTCTTTCTGATCTGTGCATTCAGCTAACAGAGTTAAACCATACTTTTGATTGAGCAGATCTGAACACTCTTTCTGTAGAAAATGCAACTGGACATTTGGAGCGCTAAGAGAGTAGTAGTGGAAAAAGGAATATATTCAAATATAAACTACACAGAAGCATTCTGTGAAACTTCTTTCTGATCTGAGCATTCAGCTAACAGAGTTAAACCATAATTTTGATTGAGCAGTTTTGAAACACTCTGTCTGTAGAAAATGCAACTGGACATTCGTAGCGCTAAATGGGTAATAGTGGAAAAAAGAATATGTTCAAATATAAACTACACAGAAGCATTGTATGAAACTTCTTTCTGTTCTGTGCATTCAACTAACAGAGTTGAACCTTACTTTTGATTGAGCCTTTCTGAAACACTCTTTCTGTAGAAACTGCAATTGGACATTCTGAGCGCTAAGAGGCCTCTATTGGGAAAAATAATATCTTCAAATAAAAACTACACAGAAGCATTGTGTGAAACTTATTTCTGATATGTTCATTAAGCTAACAGAGTTAAACCATACTTTTGATTGCGCAGTTCTGAACACTCTTTCTGTAGAAAATGCAAGTGGACATTCGGAGCCCTAAGAGGGTAATATTGGAAAAAGGAATATATTCAAATATAAACTACACAGTAGCATTTTGTGAAAATTCTTTCTGTTCTGTGCATTCAACTAACAGAGTTGAACCTTACTTTTGATTGAGCCGTTCTGAAACACTCTTTCTGTATAAACTGCAATTGGACATGCTAAGCGCTAAGAGGCCTACATTGGGAAAAAGAATATCTTCAAATAAAAACTACACAGATGCATTCTGTGAAAGTTATTTCTGATCTGTAAATTCAGTTAACAGAGATAAAACATATTTTTGATTGAGCAGTTATGAAACACTCTTTTTGTAGAAAATGCAAGTGGAGATTCGGAGCGCTAAGAGGGTAATAGTGGAAAAAGGAATGTCTTCAAATATAAACTACACAGAATCATTCGGTGAAACTTCTTTCTGATCTGTGCATTCAGCTAACAGAGTTAAACCATACTTTTGATTGAGCAGATCTGAACACTCTTTCTGTAGTAAATGCAACTGGACATTTGGAGCGCTAAGAGCGTAGTAGTCTAAAAAGGAATATATTCAAATATAAACTACACAGAAACATTCTGTGAAACTTCTTTCTGATCTGAGCATTCAGCTAACAGAGTTAAACCATACTTTTGATTGAGCAGTTTTGAAACACTCTGTCTGTAGAAAATGCAACTGGACATTCGTAGCGCTAAGTGGGTAATAGTGGAAAAAAGAATATGTTCAAATATAAACTACACAGAAGCATTGTATGAAACTTCTTTCTGTTCTGTGCATTCAACTAACAGAGTTGAACCTTACTTTTGATTCAGCCATTCTGAAACACTCTTTCTGTAGAAACTGCAATTGGACATTCTGAGCGCTAAGAGGCCTATATTGGGAAAAAGAATGTCTACAAATAAAAACTACACAGAAGAATTGTGTGAAACTTCTTTCTGTTCTGTTTGTTCAACTAAAAGAGTTGAACCTTAGTTTTGATTGAGCCGTTCTGAAACACTCTTTCTGTAGAAAATGCAAGTGGAGATTCGGAGCGCTAAGAGGGTAATAGTGGAAAAAGGAATGTCTCCAAATAGAAACTACACAGGATCATTCTGTGAAACTTCTTTCTGATCTGTGCATTCAGCTAACAGAGTTAAACCATACTTTTGATTGAGCAGATCTGAACACTCTTTCTGTAGAAAATGCAACTGGACATTTGGAGCGCTAAGAGAGTAGTAGTGGAAAAAGGAATATATTCAAATATAAACTACGCAGAAGCATTCTGTGAAACTTCTTTCTGATCTGAGCATTAAGCTAACAGAGTTAAACCATACTTTTGATTGAGCAGTTTTGAAACACTCTGTCTGTAGAAAATGCAACGGGACATTCGTAGCGCTAAGTGGGTAATAGTGGAAAAATAATATGTTCAAATATCAACTACACAGAAGCATTGTATGAAACTTCTTTCTGTTCTGTGCATTCAACTAACAGAGTTGAACCTTACTTTTGATTGAGCCTTTCTGAAACTCTCTTTCTGTAGAAACTGCAATTGGACATTCTGAGCGCTAAGAGGCCTATATTGGGAAAAATAATATCTTCAAATAAAAACTACACAGAAGCATTGTGTGAAACTTATTTCTGAAATGTTCATTAAGCTAACAGAGTTAAACCATACTTTTGATTGTGCAGTTCTGAACACTCTTTCTGTAGAAAATGCAAGTGGACATTCGGAGCGCTAAGAGGGTAATAGTGGAAAAAGGAATATATTCAAATATAAACTACACAGTAGCATTCTGTGAAAATTCTTTCTGTTCTGTGCATTCAACTAACAGAGTTGAACCTTACTTTTGAATGAGCCGTTCTGAAACACTCTTTCTGTAGAAACTGCAATTGGACATGCTAAGCGCTAAGAGGCCTACATTGGGAAAAAGATTATCTTCAAATAAAAACTACACAGATGCATTCTGTGAAACTTATTTCTGATCTGTAAATTCAGTTAACAGAGATAAAACATATTTTTGATTGAGCAGTTATGAAACACTCTTTTTGTAGAAAATGCAAGTGGAGATTCGGAGCGCTAAGAGGGTACTAGTGGAAAAAGGAATGTCTTCAAATATAAACTACACAGAATCATTCGGTGAAACTTCTTTCTGATCTGTGCATTCAGCTAACAGAGTTAAACCATACTTTTGATTGAGCAGATCTGAACACTCTTTCTGTAGTAAATGCAACTGGACATTTGGAGCGCTAAGAGCGTAGTAGTCTAAAAAGGAATATATTCAAATATAAACTACACAGAAGCATTCTGTGAAACTTCTTTCTGATCTGAGCATTCAGCTAACAGAGTTAAACCATACTTTTGATTGAGCAGTTTTGAAACACTCTGTCTGTAGAAAATGCAACTGGACATTCGTAGCGCTAAGTGGGTAATAGTGGAAAAAAGAATATGTTCAAATAGAAACTACACAGAAGCATTGTATGAAACTTCTTTCTGTTCTGTGCATTCAACTAACAGAGTTGAACCTTACTTTTGATTCAGCCATTCTGAAACACTCTTTCTGTAGAAACTGCAATTGGACATTCTGAGTGCTAAGAGGCCTATATTGGGAAAAAGAATGTCTACAAATAAAAACTACACAGAAGAATTGTGTGAAACTTCTTTCTGTTCTGTTTGTTCAACTAAAAGAGTTGAACCTTAGTTTTGATTGAGCCGTTCTGAAACACTCTTTCTGTAGAAAATGCAAGTGGAGATTCGGAGCGCTAAGAGGGTAATAGTGGAAAAAGGAATGTCTCCAAAGAGAAACTACACAGGATCATTCTGTGAAACTTCTTTCTGATCTGTGCATTCAGCTAACAGAGTTAAACCATACTTTTGATTGAGCAGATCTGAACACTCTTTCTGTAGAAAATGCAACTGGACATTTGGAGCGCTAAGAGAGTAGTAGTGGAAAAAGGAATATATTCAAATATAAACTACGCAGAAGCATTCTGTGAAACTTCTTTCTGATCTGAGCATTCAGCTAACAGAGTTAAACCATACTTTTGATTGAGCAGTTTTGAAACACTCTGTCTGTAGAAAATGCAACGGGACATTCGTAGCGCTAAGTGGGTAATAGTGGAAAAATAATATGTTCAAATATCAACTACACAGAAGCATTGTATGAAACTTCTTTCTGTTCTGTGCATTCAACTAACAGAGTTGAACCTTACTTTTGATTGAGCCTTTCTGAAACTCTCTTTCTGTAGAAACTGCAATTGGACATTCTGAGCGCTAAGAGGCCTATATTGGGAAAAATAATATCTTCAAATAAAAACTACACAGAAGCATTGTGTGAAACTTATTTCTGAAATGTTCATTAAGCTAACAGAGTTAAACCATACTTTTGATTGTGCAGTTCTGAACACTCTTTCTGTAGAAAATGCAAGTGGACATTCGGAGCGCTAAGAGGGTAATAGTGGAAAAAGGAATATATTCAAATATAAACTACACAGTAGCATTCTGTGAAAATTCTTTCTGTTCTGTGCATTCAACTAACAGAGTTGAACCTTACTTTTGAATGAGCCGTTCTGAAACACTCTTTCTGTAGAAACTGCAATTGGACATGCTAAGCGCTAAGAGGCCTACATTGGGAAAAAGATTATCTTCAAATAAAAACTACACAGATGCATTCTGTGAAACTTATTTCTGATCTGTAAATTCAGTTAACAGAGATAAAACATATTTTTGATTGAGCAGTTATGAAACACTCTTTTTGTAGAAAATGCAAGTGGAGATTCGGAGCGCTAAGAGGGTACTAGTGGAAAAAGGAATGTCTTCAAATATAAACTACACAGAATCATTCGGTGAAACTTCTTTCTGATCTGTGCATTCAGCTAACAGAGTTAAACCATACTTTTGATTGAGCAGATCTGAACACTCTTTCTGTAGAAAATGCAACTGGACATTTGTAGCGCTAAGAGCGTAGTAGTGGAAAAAGGAATATATTCAAATATAAACTACACAGAAGCATTCTGTGAAACTTCTTTCTGATCTGAGCATTCAGCTAACAGAGTTAAACCATACTTTTGATTGAGCAGTTTTGAAACACTCTGTCTGTAGAAAATGCAACTGGACATTCGTAGCGCTAAGTGGGTAATAGTGGAAAAAAGAATATGCTCAAATATAAACTACACAGAAGCATTGTATGAAACTTCTTTCTGTTCTGTGCATTCAACTAACAGAGTTGAAGATTAATTTTGATTGAGCCGTTCTGAAACACTCTTTCTGTAGAAACTGCAATTGGACATTCTGAGCGCTAGGAGGCCTATAATGGGAAAAAGAATGTCTACAAATAAAAACTACACAGAAGAATTGTGTGAAACTTCTTTCTGTTCTGTTTGTTCAACTAAAAGAGTTGAACCTTAGTTTTGATTGAGCCGTTCTGAAACACTCTTTCTGTAGAAAATGCAAGTGGAGATTCGGAGCGCTAAGAGGGTAATAGTGGAAAAAGGAATGTCTCCAAATATAAACTACACAGAATCATTCTGTGAAACTTCTTTCTGATCTGTGCATTCAGCTAACAGTGTTAAACCATACTTTTGATTGAGCAGATCTGAACACTCTTTCTGTAGAAAATGCAACTGGACATTTGGAGCGCTAAGAGAGTAGTAGTGGAAAAAGGAATATATTCAAATATAAATTACACAGAAGCATTCTGTGAAACTTCATTCTGATCTGAGCATTCAGCTAACAGAGTTAAACCATACTTTTGATTGAGCAGTTTTGAAACACTCTGTCTGTTGAAAATGCAACTGGACATTCGTAGCGCTAAGTGGGTAATAGTGGAAAAAAGAATATGTTCAAATATAAACTACACAGAAGCATTGTATGAAACTTCTTTCTGTTCTGTGCATTCAACTAACAGAGTTGAACCTTACTTTTGATTGAGCCTTTTTGAAACACTCTTTATGTAGAAACTGCAATTGGACATTCTGAGTGCTAAGAGGCCTCTATTGGGAAAAAAAATATCTTCAAATAAAAACTACACAGAAGCATTGTGTGAAACTAATTTCTGATATGTTCATTAAGCTAACAGAGTTAAACCATACTTTTGATTGCGCAGTTCTGAACACACTTTCTCTAGAAAATGCAAGTGGACATTCGGAGTGCTAAGAGGGTAATAGTGGAAAAAGGAATATATTCAAATATAAACGACACAGTAGCATTGTGTGAAAATTCTTTCTGTTCTGTGCATTCAACTAACAGAGTTGAACCTTACTTTTGATTGAGCCGTTCTGAAACACTCTTTCTGTAGAAACTGCAATTGGACATGCTAAGCGCTAAGAGGCCTACATTGGGAAAAAGGATATCTTCAAATAAAAACTACACAGATGCATTCTGTGAAGCTTATTTCTGATCTGTAAATTCAGTTAACAGAGATAAAACATATTTTTGATTGAGCAGTTATGAAACACTCTTTTTGTAGAAATTTCAAGTGGAGATTCAGAGCGCTAAGAGGGTACTAGTGGAAAAAGGAATGTCTTCAAATATAAACTACACAGAATCATTCGGTGAAACTTCTTTCTGATCTGTGCATTCAGCTAACAGATTTAAACCATACTTTTGATTGAGTAGATCTGAACACTCTTTCTGTAGAAAATACAACTAGACATTTGGAGCGCTAAGAGCGTAGTAGTGGAAAAAGGAATATATTCAAATATAAACTACACAGAAGCATTCTGTGAAACTTCTTTCTGATCTGAGCATTCAGCTAACAGAGTTAAACCATACTTTTGATTGAGCAGATTTGAAACACTCTGTCTGTAGAAAATGCAACTGGACATTCGTAGCGCTAAGTGGGTAATAGTGGAAAAAAGAATATGTTCAAATATAAACTACACAGAAGCATTGTATGAAACTTCTTTCTGTTCTGTGCATTCAACTAACAGAGTTGAACCTTACTTTTGATTCATTCGTTCTGAAACACTCTTTCTGTAGAAACTGCAATTGGACATTCTGAGCGCTAAGAGGCCTATATTGGGAAAATGAATGTCTACAAATAAAAACTACACAGAAGAATTGTGTGAAACTTCTTTCTGTTCTGTTTGTTCAACTAAAAGAGTTGAACCTTAGTTTTGATTGAGCCGTTCTGAAACACTCTTTCTGTAGAAAATGCAAGTGGAGATTCGGAGAGCTAAGAGGGTAATAGTGGAAAAAGGAATATATTCAAATATAAACTACACAGTAGCATTCTGTGAAAATTCTTTCTGTTCTGTGCATTCAACTAACAGAGTTGAACCTTACTTTTGATTGAGCCGTTCTGAAACACTCTTTCTGTAGAAACTGCAATTGGACATGCTAAGCGCTAAGAGGCCTACATTGGGAAAAAGAATATCTTCAAATAAAAAATACACAGATGCATTCTGTGAAACTTATTTCTGATCTGTAAATTCAGTTAACAGAGATAAAACATATTTTTGATTGAGCAGTTATGAAACACTCTTTTTGTAGAAAATGCAAGTGGAGATTCGGAGCGCTAAGAGGGTACTAGTGGAAAAAGGAATGTCTTCAAATATAAACTACACAAAATCATTCGGTGAAACTTCCTTCTGATCTGTGCATTCAGCTAACAGAGTTAAACCATACTTTTGATTGAGTAGATCTGAACACTCTTTCTGTAGATAATGCAACTGGACATTTGGAGCGCTAAGAGCGTAGTAGTGGAAAAAGGAATATATTCAAATATAAACTACACAGAAGCATTCTGTGAAACTTCTTTCTGATCTGAGCATTCAGCTAACAGAGTTAAACCATACTTTTGATTGAGCAGTTTTGAAACACTCTGTCTGTAGAAAATGCAACTGGACATTCGTAGCGCTAAGTGGGTAATAGTGGAAAAAAGAATATGTTCAAATATAAACTACACAGAAGCATTGTATGAAACTTCTTTCTGTTCTGTGCATTCAACTAACAGAGTTGAACCTTACTTTTGATTGAGCCGTTCTGAAACACTCTTTCTGTAGAAACTGCAATTGGACATTCTGAGCGCTAGGAGGCCTATATTGGGAAAAAGAATGTCTACAAATAAAAACTACACAGAAGAATTGAGTGAAACTACTTTCTGTTCTGTTTGTTCAACTAAAAGAGTTGAACCTTAGTTTTGATTGATCCGTTCTGAAACACTCTTTCTGTAGAAAATGCAAGTGGAGACTCGGAGCGCTTAGAGGGTAATAGTGGAAAAAGGAATATCTCCAAATATATACTACACAGAATCATTCTGCGAAACTTCTTTATGATCTGTGCATTCAGCTAACAGAATTAAACCATACTTTTGATTGAGCAGATCTGAACACTCTTTCTGTAGAAAATGCAACTGGACATTTGGAGCGCTAAGAGAGTAGTAGTGGAAAAAGGAATATATTCAAATATAAACTACACAGAAGCATTCTGTGAAACTTCTTTCTGATCTGAGCATTCAGCTAACAGAGTTAAACCATACTTTTGATTGAGCAGTTTTGAAACACTCTGTCTGTAGAAAATGCAACTGGACATTCGTAGCGCTAAGTGGGTAATAGTGGAAAAAAGAATATGTTCAAATATAAACTACACAGAAGCATTGTATGAAACATCTTTCTGTTCTGTGCATTCAACTAACAGAGTTGAACCTTACTTTTGATTGAGCATTTCTGAAACACTCTTTCTGTAGAAACTGCAATTGGACATTCTGAGCGCTAAGAGGCCTCTATTGGGAAAAAAAATATCTTCAAATAAAAACTACACAGAAGCATTGTGTGAAACTTATTTCTGATATGTTCATTAAGCTAACAGAGTTAAACCATACTTTTGATTGCGCAGTTCTGAACACTCTTTCTGTAGAAAATGCAAGTGGACATTCGGAGCGCTAAGAGGGTAATAGTGGAAAAAGGAATATATTCAAATATAAACTATACAGTAGCATTCTGTGAAAATTCTTTCTGTTCTGTGCATTCAACTAACAGAGTTGAACATTACTTTTGATTGAGCCGTTCTGAAACACTCTTTCTGTAGAAACTGCAATTGGACATGCTAAGCGCTAAGAGGCCTACATTGGGAAAAAGTATATCTTCAAATAAAAACTACACAGATGCATTCTGTGAAACTTATTTCTGATCTGTAAATTCAGTTAACAGAGATAAAACATATTTTTGATTGAGCAGTTATGAAACACTCTTTTTGTAGAAAATGCAAGTGGAGATTCGGAGCGCTAAGAGGGTACTAGTGGAAAAAGGAATGTCTTCAAATATAAACTACACAGAATCATTCGGTGAAACTTCTTTCTGATCTGTGCATTCAGCTAACAGAGTTAAACCATACTTTTGATTGATCAGATCTGAACACTCTTTTCTGTAGAAAATGCAACTGGACATTTGGAGCGCTAAGAGCGTATTAGTGGAAAAAGGAATATATTCAAATATAAACTACACAGAAGCATTCTGTGAAACTTCTTTCTGATCTGAGCATTCAGCTAACAGAGTTAAACCATACTTTTGATTGAGCAGTTTTGAAACACTCTGTCTGTAGAAAATGCAACTGGACATTCGTAGCGCTAAGTGGGTAATAGTGGAAAAAAGAATATGTTCAAATATAAACTACACAGAAGCATTGTATGAAACTTCTTTCTGTTCTGTGCATTCAACTAACAGATTTGAACCTTACTTTTGATTCAGTCGTTCTGAAACACTCTTTCTGTAGAAACTGCAATTGGACATTCTGAGCGCTAAGAGTCCTATATTGTTAAAAAGAATGTCTACAAATAAAAACTACACAGAAGAATTTTGTGAAACTTCTTTCTGTTCTGTTTGTTCAACTAAAAGAGTTGAACCTTAGTTTTGATTGAGCCGTTCTGAAACACTCTTTCTGTAGAAAATGCAAGTGGAGATTCGGAGAGCTAAGAGGGTAATAGTGGAAAAAGGAATGTCTCCAAATATAAACTACACAGAATCATTCTGTGAAACTTCTTTCTGATCTGTGCATTCAGCAAACAGAGTTAAACCATACTTTTGATTGAGCAGATCTGAACACTCTTTCTGTAGAAAATGCAACTGGACATTTGGAGCGCTAAGAGAGTAGTAGTGGAAAAAGGAATATATTCAAATATAAACTACACAGAAGCATTCTGTGAAACTTCTTTCTGATCTGAGCATTCAGCTAACAGAGTTAAACCATACTTTTGATTGAGCAGTTTTGAAACACTCTGTCTGTAGAAAATGCAACTGGACATTCGTAGCGCTAAGTGGGTAATAGTGGAAAAAAGAATATGTGCAAATATAAACTACACAGGAGCATTGTATGAAACTTCTTTCTGTTATGTGCATTCAACTAACAGAGTTGAACCTTACTTTTGATTGAGCCGTTCTGAAACACTCTTCCTGTAGAAACTGCAATTGGACATGCTAAGCGCTAAGAGGCCTACATTGGGAAAAAGAATATCTTCAAATAAAAACTACACAGATGCATTCTGTGAAACTTATTTCTGATCTGTAAATTCAGTTAACAGAGGTAAAACATATTTTTGATTGAGCAGTTATGAAACACTCTTTTCGTAGAAAATGCAAGTGGAGATTCGGAGCGCTAAGAGGGTAATAGTGGAAAAAGGAATGTCTTCAAATATAAACTACACAGAATCATTCGGTGAAACTTCTTTCTGATCTGTGCATTCAGCTAACAGAGTTAAACCATACTTTTGATTGAGCAGATCTGAACACTCTTTCTGTAGAAAATGCAACTGGACATTTGGAGCGCTAAGAGCGTAGTAGTGGAAAAAGGAATATATTCAAATATAAACTACACAGAAGCATTCTGTGAAACTTCTTTCTGATCTGAGCATTCAGCAAACAGAGTTAAACCATACTTTTGATTGAGCAGTTTTGAAACACTCTGTCTGTAGAAAATGCAACTGGACATTCGTAGCGCTAAGTGGGTAATAGTGGAAAAAAGAATATGTTCAAATAGAAACTACACAGAAGCATTGTATGAAACTTCTTTCTGTTCTGTGCATTCAACTAACAGAGTTGAACCTTACTTTTGATTGAGCCGTTCTGAAACACTCTTTCTGTACAAACTGCAATTGGACATTCTGAGCGCTAAGAGGCCTATATTGGGAAAAAGAATGTCTACAAATAAAAACTACACAGAAGAATTGTGTGAAACTTCTTTCTGTTCTGTTTGTTCAACTAAAAGAGTTGAACCTTAGTTTTGATTGAGCCGTTCTGAAACACTCTTTCTGTAGAAAATGCAAGTGGAGATTCGGAGCGCTAAGAGGGTAATAGTGGAAAAAGGAATGTCTCCAAATATAAACTACACAGAATCATTCTGTGAAACTTCTTTCTGATCTGTGCATTCAGCTAACAGAATTAAACCATACTTTTGATTGAGCAGATCTGAACACTCTTTCTGTAGAAAATGCAACTGGACATTTGGAGCGCTAAGAGAGTAGTAGTGGAAAAAGGAATATATTCAAATATAAACTACACAGAAGCATTCTGTGAAACTTCTTTCTGATCTGAGCATTCAGCTAACAGAGTTAAACCATACTTTTGATTGAGCAGTTTTGAAACACTCTGTCTGTAGAAAATGCAACTGGACATTCGTAGCGCTAAGTGGGTTATACTGGAAAAAAGAATATGTTCAAATATAAACTACACAGAAGCATTGTATGAAACTTCTTTCTGTTCTGTGCATTCAACTAACAGAGTTGAACCTTACTTTTGATTGAGCCTTTCTGAAACACTCTTTCTGTAGAAACTGCAATTGGACATTCTGAGCGCTAAGAGGCCTCTATTGGGAAAAATAATATCTTCAAATAAAAACTACACACAAGCATTGTGTGAAACTTATTTCTGATATGTTCATTAAGCTAACAGAGTTAAAGCATATTTTTGATTGCGCAGTTCTGAACACTCTTTCTGTATAAAATGCAAGTGGACATTCGGAGCGCTAAGAGGGTAATAGTGGAAAAAGGAATATATTCAAATATAAACTACACAGTAGCATTCTGTGAAAATACTTTCTGTTCTGTGCATTCAACTAACAGAGTTGAACCTTACTTTTGATTGAGCCGTTCTGAAACACTCTTTCTGTAGAAACTGCAATTGGACATGCTAAGCGCTAAGAGGCCTACATTGGGAAAAAGAATATCTTCAAATAAAAACTACACAGATGCATTCTGTGAAACATATTTCTGATCTGTAAATTCAGTTAACAGAGATAAAACTTATTTTTGATTGAGCAGTTATGAAACACTATTTTTGTAGAAAATGCAAGTGGAGATTCGGAGCGCTAAGAGGGTAATAGTGGAAAAAGGAATGTCTTCAAATATAAACGACACAGAATCATTCGGTGAAACTTCTTTCTGATCTGGGCATTCAGCTAACAGAGTTAAACCATACTTTTGATTGAGCAGATCTGAACACTCTTTCTGTAGAAAATGCAACTGGACATTTGGAGCGCTAAGAGTGGAGTGGTGGAAAAAGGAATATATTCAAATATAAACTACACAGAAGCATTCTGTGAAACTTATTTCTTATCTGAGCATTCAGCTAACAGAGTTAAACCATACTTTTGATTGAGCAGTTTTGAAACTCTCTGTCTGTAGATAATGCAACTGGACATTCGTAGCGCTAAGTGGGTAATAGTGGAAAAAAGAATATGTTCAAATATAAACTACACAGAAGCATTGTATGAAACTTCTTTCTGTTCTGTGCATTCAATTAACAGAGTTGAACCTTACTTTTGATTGAGCCGTTCTGAAACACTCTTTCTGTAGAAACTGCAATTGGACATTCTGAGCGCTAGGAGGCCTATATTGGGAAAAAGAATGTCTACAAATAAAAACTACACAGAAGAATTGTGTGAAACTTCTTTCTGTTCTGTTTGTTCAACTAAAAGAGTTGAACCTTAGTTTTGATTGAGCCGTTCTGACACACTCTTTCTGTAGAAAATGCAAGTGGAGATTCGGAGCGCTAAGAGGGTAATAGTGGAAAAAGGAATGTCTCCAAATATAAACTACACAGAATCATTCTGTGAAACTTTTTTCTGATCTGTGCATTCAGCTAACAGAGTTAAACCATACTTTTGATTGAGCAGATCTGAACACTCTTTCTGTAGAAAATGCAACTGGACATTTGGAGCGCTAAGAGAGTAGTAGTGGAAAAAGGAATATATTCAAATATAAACTACACAGAAGCATTCTGTGAAAATTCTTTCTGATCTGAGCATTCAGCTAACAGAGTTAAACCATACTTTTGATTGAGCAGTTTTGAAACACTCTGTCTGTAGAAAATGCAACGGGACATTCTTTGCGCTAAGTGGGTAATAGTGGAAAAAAGAATATGTTCAAATATAAACTACACAGAAGCATTGTATGAAACTACTTTCTGTTCTGTGCATTCAACTAACAGAGTGGAACCTTACATTTGATTGAGCCTTTCTGAAACACTCTTTCTGTAGAAACTGCAATTGGGCATTCTGAGCGCTAAGAGGCCTCTATTGGGAAAAATAATATCTTCAAATAAAAACTACACAGAAGCATTGTGTGAAACTTATTTCTGATATGTTCATTAAGCTAACAGAGTTAAACCATACTTTTGATTGCGCAGTTCTGAACACTCTTTCTGTAGAAAATGCAAGTGGACATTCGGAGCGCTGAGAGGGTAATAGTGGAAAAAGGAATATATTCAAATATAAACTACACAGAAGCATTGTATGAAATTTCTTTCTGTTCTGTGCATTCAACTAACAGAGTTGAACCTTACTTTTGATTGAGCCTTTCTGAAACACTCTTTCTGTAGAAACTGCAATTGGACATTCTGAGCGCTAAGAGGCCTCTATTGGGAAAAATAATATCTTCAAATAAAAACTACACAGAAGCATTGTGTGAAACTTATTTCTGATATGTTCATTAAGCTAACAGAGATAAACCATACTTTTGATTGCGCAGTTCTGAACACTCTTTCTGTAGAAAATGCAAGTGGACATTCGGAGCGCTAAGAGGGTAATAGTGGAAAAAGGAATATATTCAAATATAAACTACACAGTAGCATTCTGTGAAAATTCTTTCTGTTCTGTGCATTCAACTAACAGAGTTGAACCTTACTTTTGATTGAGCCGTTCTGAAACACTCTTTCTGTAGAAACTGCAATTGGACATGCTAAGCGCTAAGAGGCCTACATTGGGAAAAAGAATACCTTCAAATAAAAACTACACAGATGCATTCTGTGAAACTTATTTCTGATCTGTAAATTCAGTTAACAGAGATAAAACATATTTTTGATTGAGCAGTTATGAAACACTCTTTTTGTAGAAAATGCAAGTGGAGATTCGGAGCGCTAAGAGGGTAATAGTGGAAAAAGGAATGGCTTCAAATATAAACTACACAGAATCATTCGGTGAAACTTCTTTCTGATCTGTGCATTCAGCTAACAGAGTTAAACCATACTTTTGATTGAGCAGATCTGAACACTCTTTCTGTAGAAAATGCAACTGGACATTTGGAGCGCTAAGAGCGTAGTAGTGGAAAAAGGAATATATTCAAATATAAACTACACAGAAGCATTCTGTGAAACTTCTTTCTGATCTGAGCATTCAGCTAACAGAGTTAAACCATACTTTTGATTGAGCAGTTTTGAAACACTCTGTCTGTAGAAAATGCAACTGGACATTCGTAGCGCTAAGTGGGTAATAGTGGAAAAAAGAATATGTTCAAATAGAAACTACACAGAAGCATTGTATGAAACTTCTTTCTGTTCTGTGCATTCAACTAACAGAGTTGAACCTTACTTTTGATTGAGCCGTTCTGAAACACTCTTTCTGTAGAAACTGCAATTGGACATTCTGAGCGCTAAGAGGCCTATATTGGGAAAAAGAATGTCTACAAATAAAAACTACACAGAAGAATTGTGTGAAACTTCTTTCTGTTCTGTTTGTTCAACTAAAAGAGTTGAACCTTAGTTTTGATTGAGCCGTTCTGAAACACTCTTTCTGTAGAAAATGCAAGTGGAGATTCGGAGCGCTAAGAGGGTAATAGTGGAAAAAGGAATGTCTCCAAATATAAACTACACAGAATCATTCTGTGAAACTTCTTTCTGATCTGTGCATTCAGCTAACAGGGTTAAACCATACTTTTGATTGAGCAGATCTGAACACTCTTTCTGTAGAAAATGCAACTGGACATTTGGAGCGCTAAGAGAGTAGTTGTGGAAAAAGGAATATATTCAAATATAAACTACACAGAAGCATTCTGTGAAACTTCTTTCTGATCTGAGCATTCAGCTAACAGAGTTAAACCATACTTTTGATTGAGCAGTTTTGAAACACTCTGTCTGTAGAAAATGCAAATGGACATTCGTAGCGCTAAGTGGGTAATAGTGGAAAAAAGAATATGTTCAAACATAAACTACACAGGAGCATTGTATGAAACTTCTTTCTGTTCTGTGCATTCAACTAACAGAGTTGAACCTTACTTTTGATTGAGCCGTTCTGAAACACTCTTTCTGTAGAAACTGCAATTGGACATGCTAAGCGCTAAGAGGCCTACATTGGGAAAAAGAATATCTTCAAATAAAAACTACACAGATGCATTCTGTGAAACTTATTTCTGATCTGTAAATTCAGTTAACAGAGATAAAACATATTTTTGATTGAGCAGTTATGAAACACTCTTTTCGTAGAAAATGCAAGTGGAGATTCCGAGCGCTAAGAGGGTAATAGTGGAAAAAGGAATGTCTTCAAATATAAACTACACAGAATCATTCGGTGAAACTTCTTTCTGATCTGTGCATTCAGCTAACAGAGTTAAACCATACTTTTGATTGAGCAGTTCTGAACACTCTTTCTGTAGAAAATGCAAGTGGACATTCGGAGCGCTGAGAGGGTAATAGTGGAAAAAGGAATATATTCAAATATAAACTACACAGAAGCATTGTATGAAACTTCTTTCTGTTCTGTGCATTCAACTAACAGAGTTGAACCTTACTTTTGATTGAGCCTTTCTGAAACACTCTTTCTGTAGAAACTGCAATTGGACATTCTGAGCGCTAAGAGGCCTCTATTGGGAAAAATAATATCTTCAAATAAAACTACACAGAAGCATTGTGTGAAACTTATTTCTGATATGTTCATTAAGCTAACAGAGATAAACCATACTTTTGATTGCGCAGTTCTGAACACTCTTTCTGTAGAAAATGCAAGTGGACATTCGGAGCGCTAAGAGGGTAATAGTGGAAAAAGGAATATATTCAAATATAAACTACACAGTAGCATTCTGTGAAAATTCTTTCTGTTCTGTGCATTCAACTAACAGAGTTGAACCTTACTTTTGATTGAGCCGTTCTGAAACACTCTTTCTGTAGAAACTGCAATTGGACATGCTAAGCGCTAAGAGGCCTACATTGGGAAAAAGAATATCTTCAAATAAAATCTACACAGATGCATTCTGTGAAACTTATTTCTGATCTGTAAATTCAGTTAACAGAGATAAAACATATTTTTGATTGAGCAGTTATGAAACACTCTTTTTGTAGAAAATGCAAGTGGAGATTCGGAGCGCTAAGAGGGTACTAGTGGAAAAAGGAATGTCTTCAAATATAAACTACACAGAATCATTCGGTGAAACTTCTTTCTGATCTGTGCATTCAGCTAACAGAGTTAAACCATACTTTTGATTGAGCAGATCTGAACACTCTTTCTGTAGAAAATGCAACTGGACATTTGGAGCGCTAAGAGCGTAGTAGTGGAAAAAGGAATATATTCAAATATAAACTACACAGAAGCATTCTGTGAAACTTCTTTCTGATCTGAGCATTCAGCTAACAGAGTTAAACCATACTTTTGATTGAGCAGTTTTGAAACACTCTGTCTGTAGAAAATGCAACTGGACATTCGTAGCGCTACGTGGGTAATAGTGGAGAAAAGAATATGTTCAAATATAAACTACACAGAAGCATTGTATGAAACTTCTTTCTGTTCTGTGCATTCAACTAACAGAGTTGAACGTTACTTTTGATTGAGCCGTTCTGAAACACTCTTTCTGTAGAAACTGCAATTGGACATTCTGAGCGCTAAGAGTCCTATATTGGGAAAAAGAATGTCTACAAATAAAAACTACACAGAAGAATTGTGTGAAACTTCTTTCTGTTCTGTTTGTTCAACTAAAAGAGTTGAACCTTAGTTTTGATTGAGCCGTTCTGAAACACTCTTTCTGTAGAAAATGCAAGTGGAGATTCGGAGTGCTAAGAGGGTAATAGTGGAAAAAGGAATGTCTCCAAATATAAACTACACAGAATCATTCTGTGAAACTTCTTTCTGATCTGTGCATTCAGCTAACAGAGTTAAACCATACTTTTGATTGAGCAGATCTGAACACTCTTTCTGTAGAAAATGCAACTGGACATTTGGAGCGCTAAGAGATTAGTAGTGGAAAAAGATATATATTCAAATATAAACTACACAGAAGCATTCTGTGAAACTTCTTTCTGATCTGAGCATTCAGCTAACAGAGTTAAACCATACTTTTGATTGAGCAGTTTTGAAACACTCTGTCTGTTGAAAATGCAACTGGACATTCGTAGCGCTAAGTGGGTAATAGTGGAAAAAAGAATATGTTCAAATATAAACTACACAGAAGCATTGTATGAAACTTCTTTCTGTTCTGTGCATTCAACTAACAGAGTTGAACCTTACTTTTGATTGAGCCTTTCTGAAACACTCTTTCTGCAGAAACTGCAATTGGACATTCTGAGCGCTAAGAGGTCTCTATTGGGAAAAATAATATCTTCAAATAAAAACTACACAGATGCATTGTGTGAAACTTATTACTGATATGTTCATTAAGCTAACAGTGTTAAACCATACTTTTGATTGCGCAGTTCTGAACACTCTTTCTGTAGAAAATGCAAGTGGACATTCGGAGCGCTGAGAGGGTAATAGTGGAAAAAGGAATATATTCAAATATAAACTACACAGTAGCATTCTGTGAAAATTCTTTCTGTTCTGTGCATTCAACTAACAGAGTTGAACCTTACTTTTGATTGAGCCGTTCTGAAAAACTCTTTCTGTAGAAACTGCAATTGGACATGCTAAGCGCTAAGAGGCCTACATTGGGAAAAAATATATCTTCAAATAAAAACTACACAGATGCATTCTGTGAAACTTATTTCAGATCTGTAAATTCAGTTAACAGAGATAAAACATATTTTTGATTGAGCAGTTATGAAACACACTTTTTGTAGAAAATGCAAGTGGAGATTCGGAGCGCTAAGAGGGTAATAGTGGAAAAAGGAATGTCTTCAAATATAAACTACACAGAATCATTCGGTGAAACTTCTTTCTGATCTGTGCATTCAGCTAACAGAGTTAAACCATACTTTTGATTGAGCAGATCTGAACACTCTTTCTGTAGAAAATGCAACTGGACATTTGGAGCGCTAAGAGCGTAGTAGTGGAAAAAGGAATATATTCAAATATAAACTACACAGAAGCATTGTATGAAACTTCTTTCTGTTCTGTGCATTCAACTAACAGAGTTGAACCTCACTTTTGATTGAGCCGTTCTGAAACACTCCTTCTGTAGAAACTGCAATTGGACATTCTGAGCGCTAGGAGGCCTATATTGGGAAAAAGAATGTCTACAAATAAAAACTACACAGAAGAATTGTGTGAAACTTCTATCTGTTCTGTTTGTTCAACTAAAAGAGTTGAACCTTAGTTTTGATTGAGCCGTTCTGAAACACTCTTTCTGTAGAAAATGCAAGTGGAGATTCGGAGCGCTAAGAGGGTAATAGTGGAAAAAGGAATGTCTCCAAATATAAACTACACAGAATCATTCTGTGAAACTTCTTTCTGATCTGTGCATTCAGCTAACAGAGTTAAACCATACTTTTGATTGAGCAGATCTGAACACTCTTTCTGTAGAAAATGCAACTGGACATTTGGAGCGCTAAGAGATTAGTAGTGGAAAAAGGAATATATTCAAATATAAACTACACAAAAGCATTCTGTGAAACTTCTTTCTGATCTGAGCATTCAGCTAACAGAGTTAAACCATACTTTTGATTGAGCAGTTTTGAAACACTCTGTCTGTAGAAAATGCAACGGGACATTCGTAGCGCTAAGTGGGTAATAGTGGAAAAAAGAATATGTTCAAATATAAACTACACAGAAGCATTGTATGAAACTTCTTTCTGTTCTGTGCATTCAACTAACAGAGTGGAACCTTACATTTGATTGAGACTTTCTGAAACACTCTTTCTGTAGAAACTGCAATTGGACATTCTGAGCACTAAGAGGCCTCTATTGGGAAAAATAATATCTTCAAATAAAAACTACACAGAAGCATTGTGTGAAACTTATTTCTGATATGTTCATTAAGCTAACAGAGTTAAACCATACTTTTGATTGAGCAGTTCTGAACACTCTTTCTGTAGAAAATGCAAGTGGACATTCGGAGCGCTGAGAGGGTAATAGTGGAAAAAGGAATATATTCAAATATAAACTACACAGAAGCATTGTATGAAACTTCTTTCTGTTCTGTGCATTCAACTAACAGAGTTGAACCTTACTTTTGATTGAGCCGTTCTGAAACACTCTTTCTGTAGAAACTGCAATTGGACATTCTGAGCGCTAAGAGGCCTCTATTGGGAAAAATAATATCTTCAAATAAAAACTACACAGAAGCATTGTGTGAAACTTATTTCTGATATGTTCATTAAGCTAACAGAGATAAACCATACTTTTGATTGCGCAGTTCTGAACACTCTTTCTGTAGAAAATGCAAGTGGACATTCGGAGCGCTAAGAGGGTAATAGTGGAAAAAGGAATATATTCAAATATAAACTACACAGTAGCATTCTGTGAAAATTCTTTCTGTTCTGTGCATTCAACTAACAGAGTTGAACCTTACTTTTGATTGAGCCGTTCTGAAACACTCTTTCTGTAGAAACTGCAATTGGACATGCTAAGCGCTAAGAGGTCTACATTGGGAAAAAGAATATCTTCAAATAAAAACTACACAGATGCATTCTGTGAAACTTATTTCTGATCTGTAAATTCAGTTAACAGAGATAAAACATATTTTTGATTGAGCAGTTATGAAACACTCTTTTTGTAGAAAATGCAAGTGGAGATTCGGAGCGCTAAGAGGGTACTAGTGGAAAAAGGAATGTCTTCAAATATAAACTACACAGAATCATTCGGTGAAACTTCCTTCTGATCTGTGCATTCAGCTAACAGATTTAAACCATACTTTTGATTGAGTAGATCTGAACACTCTTTCTGTAGAAAATGCAACTGGACATTTGGAGCGCTAAGAGCGTAGTAGTGGAAAAAGGAATATATTCAAATATAAACTACACAGAAGCATTCTGTGAAACTTCTTTCTGATCTGAGCATTCATTTAACAGAGTTAAACCATACTTTTGATTGAGCAGTTTTGAAACACTCTGTCTGTAGAAAATGCAACTGGACATTCGTAGCGCTAAGTGGGTAATAGTGGAAAAAAGAATATGTTCAAATATAAACTACACAGAAGCATTGTATGAAACTTCTTTCTGTTCTGTGCATTCAACTAACAGAGTTGAACCTTACTTTTGATTGAGCCGTTCCGAAACACTCTTTCTGTAGAAACTGCAATTGGAGATTCTGAGCGCTAGGAGGCCTATATTGGGAAAAAGAATGTCTACAAATAAAAACTACACAGAAGAATTGTGTGAAACTTCTTTCAGTTCTGTTTGTTCAACTAAAAGAGTTGAACCTTAGTTTTGATTGAGCCGTTCTGACACACTCTTTCTGTAGAAAATGCAAGTGGAGATTCGGAGCGCTAAGAGGGTAATAGTGGAAAAAGGAATGTCTCCAGATATAAACTACACAGAATCATTCTGTGAAACTTCTTTCTGATCTGTGCATTCAGCTAACAGAGTTAAACCATACTTTTGATTGAGCAGATCTGAACACTCTTTCTGTAGAAAATGCAACTGGACATTTGGAGCGCTAGGAGAGTAGTAGTGGAAAAAGGAATATATTCAAAAATAAACTACACAGAAGCATTCTGTGAAACTTCTTTCTGATCTGAGCATTCAGCTAACAGAGTTAAACCATACTTTTGATTGAGCAGTTTTGAAACACTCTGTCTGTAGAAAATGCAACGGGACATTCGTAGCGCTAAGTGGGTAATAGTGGAAAAAAGAATATGTTCAAATATAAACTACACAGAAGCATTGTATGAAACTTCTTTCTGTTCTGTGCATTCAACTAACAGAGTGGAACCTTACATTTGATTGAGCCTTTCTGAAACACTCTTTCCGTAGAAACTGCAATTGGACATTCTGAGCGCTAAGAGGCCTCTATTGGGAAAAATAATATCTTCAAATAAAAACTACACAGAAGCATTGTGTGAAACTTATTTCTGATATGTTCATTAAGCTAACAGAGTTAAACCATACTTTTGATTGCGCAGTTCTGAACACTCTTTCTGTAGAAAATGCAAGGGGACATTCTGAGCGCTGAGAGGGTAATAGTGGAAAAAGGAATATATTCAAATATAAACTACACAGTAGCATTCTGTGAAAATTCTTTCTGTTCTGTGCATTCAACTAACAGAGTTGAACGTTACTTTTGATTGAGCCGTTCTGAAACACTCTTTCTGTAGAAACTGCAATTGGACATGCTAAGCGCTAAGAGGCCTACATTGGGAAAAAGAATATCTTCAAATAAAAACTACACAGATGCATTCTGTGAAACATATTTCTGATCTGTAAATTCAGTTAACAGAGATAAAACATATTTTTGATTGAGCAGTTATGTAACACTATTTTTGTAGAAAATGCAAGTGGAGATTCTTAGCGCTAAGAGGGTAATAGTGGAAAAAGGAATGTCTTCAAATATAAACTACACAGAATCATTCGGTGAAACTTCTTTCTGATCTCGGCATTCAGCTAACAGAGTTAAACCATACTTTTGATTGAGCAGATCTGAACACTCTTTCTGTAGAAAATGCAACTGGACATTTGGAGCGCTAAGAGTGTAGTGGTGGAAAAAGGAATATATTCAAATATAAACTACACAGAAGCATTCTGTGAAACTTCTTTCTGATCTGAGCATTCAGCTAACAGAGTTAAACCATACTTTTGATTGAGCAGTTTTGAAACTCTCTGTCTGTAGAAAATGCAACTGGACATTCGTAGCGCTAAGTGGGTAATAGTGGAAAAAAAATATGTTCAAATATAAACTACACAGAAGCATTGTATGAAACTTCTTTCTGTTCTGTGCATTCAACTAACAGAGTTGAACCTTACTTTTGATTGAGCCGTTCTGAAACACTCTTTCTGTAGAAACTGCAATTGGACATTCTGAGCGCTAGGAGGCCTATATTGGGAAAAAGAATGTCTACAAATAAAAACTACACAGAAGAATTGTGTGAAACTTCTTTCTGTTCTGTTTGTTCAACTAAAAGAGTTGAACCTAAGTTTTGATTGAGCCGTTCTGACACACTCTTTCTGTAGAAAATGCAAGTGGAGATTCGGAGCGCTAAGAAGGTAATAGTGGAAAAAGGAATGTCTCCAGATATAAACTACACAGAATCATTCTGTGAAACTTCTTTCTGATCTGTGCATTCAGCTAACAGAGTTAAACCATACTTTTGATTGAGCAGATCTGAACACTCTTTCTGTAGAAAATGCAACTGGACATTTGGAGCGCTAAGAGAGTAGTAGTGGAAAAAGGAATATATTCAAAAATAAACTACACAGAAGCATTCTGTGAAACTTCTTTCTGATCTGAGCATTCAGCTAACAGAGTTAAACCATACTTTTGATTGAGCAGTTTTAAAACACTCTGTCTGTAGAAAATGCAACGGGACATTCGTAGCGCTAAGTGGGTAATAGTGGAAAAAAGAATATGTTCAAATATAAACTACACAGAAGCATTGTATGAAACTTCTTTCTGTTCTGTGCATTCAACTAACAGAATGGAACCTTACATTTGATTGAGCCTTTCTGAAACACTCTTTCTGTAGCAACTGCAATTGGACATTCTGAGCGCTAAGAGGCCTCTGTTGGGAAAGATAATATCTTCAAATAAAAACTACACAGAAGCATTGTGTGAAACTTATTTCTGATATGTTCATTAAGCTAACAGAGTTAAACCATACTTTTGATTGCGCAGTTCTGAACACTCTTTCTGTAGAAAATGCAAGTGGACATTCGGAGTGCTGAGAGGGTAATAGTGGAAAAAGGAATATATTCAAATATAAACTACACAGTAGCATTCTGTGAAAATACTTTCTGTTCTGTGCATTCAACTAACAGAGTTGAACCTTACTTTTGATTGAGCCGTTCTGAAACACTCTTTCTGTAGAAACTGCAATTGGACATGCTAAGCGCTAAGAGGCCTACATTGGGAAAAAAAATATCTTCAAATAAAAACTACACAGAAGCATTGTGTGAAACTTATTTCTGATATGTTCATTAAGCTAACAGAGTTAAACCATACTTTTGATTGCGCAGTTCTGAACATTCTTTCTGTAGAAAATGAAAGTGGACATTCGGAGCGCTGAGAGGGTAATAGTGGAAAAAGGAATATATTCAAATATAAACTACACAGAAGCATTCTGTGAAACCTCTTTCTGATCTGAGCATTCAGCTAACAGAGTTAAACCATACTTTTGATTGAGCAGTTTTGAAACACTCTGTCTGTAGAAAATGCAACGGGACATTCGTAGCGCTAAGTGGGTAATAGTGGAAAAAAGAATATGTTCAAATATAAACTACACAGAAGCATTGTATGAAACTTCTTTCTGTTCTGTGCATTCAAATAACAGAGTGGAACCTTATATTTGATTGAGCCTTTCTGAAACACTCTTTCTGTAGAAACTGCAATTGGACATTCTGAGCGCTAAGAGGCCTCTATTGGGAAAAATTATATCTTCAAATAAAAACTACACAGAAGCATTGTGTGAAACTTATTTCTGATATGTTCATTAAGCTAACAGAGTTAAACCATACTTTTGATTGCGCAGTTCTGAACACTCTTTCTGTAGAAAATGCAAGTGGACATTCGGAGCGCTGAGAGGGTAATAGTGGAAAAAGGAATATATTCAAATATAAACTACACAGTAGCATTCTGTGAAAATTCTTTCTGTTCTGTGCATTCAACTAACAGAGTTGAACCTTACTTTTGATTGAGCCGTTCTGAAACACTCTTTCTGTAGAAACTGCAATTGGACATGCTAAGCGCTAAGAGGCCTACATTGGGAAAAAAAATATCTTCAAATAAAAACTACACAGATGCATTCTGTGAAACTTATTTCTGATCTGTAAATTCAGTTAACAGAGATAAACATATTTTTGATTGAGCAGTTATGAAACACTCTTTTTGTAGAAAATGCAAGTGGAGATTCGGAGCGCTAAGAGGGTAATAGTGGAAAAAGGAATGTCTTCAAATATAAACTACACAGAATCATTCGGTGAAACTTCTTTCTGATCTGTGCATTCAGCTAACAGAGTTAAACCATACTTTTGATTGAGCCGATATGAACACTCTTTCTGTAGAAAATGCAACTGGACATTTGGAGCGCTAAGAGCGTAGTGGTGGAAAAAGGAATATATTCAAATATAAACTACACAGAAGCATTCTGTGAAACTTCTTTCTGATCTGAGCATTCAGCTACCAGAGTTAAACCATACTTTTGATTGAGCAGTTTTGAAACACTCTGTCTGTAGAAAATGCAACTGGACATTCGTAGCGCTAAGTGGGTAATAGTGGAAAAAAGAATATGTTCAAATATAAACTACACAGAAGCATTGTATGAAACTTCTTTCTGTTCTGTGCATTCAACTAACAGAGTTGA
Organism: Symphalangus syndactylus; assembly: GCF_028878055.3. NCBI lineage: Eukaryota > Metazoa > Chordata > Mammalia > Primates > Hylobatidae > Symphalangus > Symphalangus syndactylus. Next base: position 1,079,956 of record NC_072423.2, on the reverse strand, counting down.
ACCTTACTTTTGATTGAGCCGTTCTGAAAGACTCTTTCTGTAGAAACTGCAATTGGACATTCTGAGCGCTAGGAGGCCTATATTGGGAAAAAGAATGTCTACAAATAAAAACTACACAGAAAAATTGTGTGAAACTTCTATCTGTTCTGTTTGTTCAACTAAAAGATTTGAACCTTAGTTTTGATTGAGCCGTTCTGAAACACTCTTTCTGTAGAAAATGCAAGTGGAGATTCGGAGTGCTAAGAGGGTAATAGTGGAAAAAGGAATGTCTCCAAATATAAACTACACAGAATCATTCTGTGAAACTTCTTTCTGATCTGTGCATTCAGCTAACAGAGTTAAACCATACTTTTGATTGAGCAGATCTGAACACTCTTTCTGTAGAAAATGCAACTGGACATTTGGAGCGCTAAGAGAGTAGTAGTGGAAAAAGGAATATATTCAAATATAAACTACACAGAAGCATTCTGTGAAAATTCTTTCTGATCTGAGCATTCAGCTAACAGAGTTAAACCATACTTTTGATTGAGCAGTTTTGAAACACTCTGTCTGTAGAAAATGCAACGGGACATTCTAAGCGCAAAGTGGGTAATATTGGAAAAAAGAATATGTTCAAATATAAACTACACAGAAGCATTGTATGAAACTCCTTTCTGTTCTGTGCATTCAACTAACAGAGTGGAACCTTACATTTGATTGAGGCTTTCTGAAACACTCTTTCTGTAGAAACTGCAATTGGACATTCTGAGCGCTAAGAGGCCTCTATTGGGAAAAATAATAACTTCAAATAAAAACAACACAGAAGCATTGTGTGAAACTTATTTCTGATATGTTCATTAAGCTAACAGAGTTAAACCATACTTTTGATTGCGCAGTTCTGAACACTCTTTCTGTAGAAAATGAAAGTGGACATTCGGAGCGCTGAGAGGGTAATAGTGAAAAAAGGAATATATTCAAATATAAACTACACAGAAGCATTCTGTGAAACTTCTTTCTGATCTGAGCATTCAGCTAACAGAGTTAAACCATACTTTTGATTGAGCAGTTTTGAAACACTCTGTCTGTAGAAAACGCAACGGGACATTCGTAGCGCTAAGTGGGTAATAGTGGAAAAAAGAATATGTTCAAATATAAACTACACAGAAGCATTGTATGAAACTTCTTTCTGTTCTGTGCATTCAACTAACAGAGTGGAACCTTTCATTTGATTGAGACTTTCTGAAACACTCTTTCTGTAGAAACTGCAATTGGACATTCTGAGCGCTAAGAGGCCTCTATTGGGAAAAATAATATCTTCAAATAAAAACTACACAGAAGCATTGTGTTAAACTTATTTCTGATATGTTCATTAAGCTAACAGAGTTAAACCATACTTTTGATTGCGCAGTTCTGAACACCCTTTCTGTAGAAAATGCAAGTGTACATTCGGAGCGCTGAGAGGGTAATAGTGGAAAAAGGAATATATTCAAATATAAACTACACAGAAGCATTGTATGAAACTTCTTTCTGTTCTGTGCATTCAACTAACAGAGTTGAACCTTACTTTTGATTGAGCCTTTGTGAAACACTCTTTCTGTAGAAACTGCAATTGGACATTCTGAGCGCTAAGAGGCCTCTATTGGGAAAAATAATATCTTCAAATAAAAACTACACAGAAGCATTGTGTGAAACTTATTTCTGATATGTTCATTAAGCTAACAGAGATAAACCATACTTTTGATTGCGCAGTTCTGAACACTCTTTCTGTAGAAAATGCAAGTGGACATTCGGAGCGCTAAGAAGGTAATAGTGGAAAAAGGAATATATTCAAATATAAACTACACAGTAGCATTCTGTGAAAATTCTTTCTGTTCTGTGCATTCAACTAACAGAGTTGAACCTTACTTTTGATTGAGCCGTTCTGAAACACTCTTTCTGTAGAAACTGCAATTGGACATGCTAAGCGCTAAGAGGTCTACATTGGGAAAAAGAATATCTTCAAATAAAAACTACACAGATGCATTCTGTGAAACTTATTTCTGATCTGTAAATTCAGTTAACAGAGATAAAACATATTTTTGATTGATCATTTATGAAAGACTCTTTTTGTAGAAAATGCAAGTGGAGATTCGGAGCGCTAAGAGGGTACTAGTGGAAAAAGGAATGTCTTCAAATATAAACTACACAGAATCATTCGGTGAAACTTCCTTCTGATCTGTGCATTCAGCTAACAGATTTAAACCATACTTTTGATTGAGCAGTTTTGAAACACTCTGTCTGTAGAAAATGCAACTGGACATTCGTAGCGCTAAGTGGGTAATAGTGGAAAAAAGAATATGTTCAAATATAAACTACACAGAAGCATTGTATGAAACTTCTCTCTGTTCTGTGCATTCAACTAACAGAGTTGAACCTTACTTTTGATTGAGCCGTTCCGAAACACTCTTTCTGTAGAAACTGCAATTGGACATTCTGAGCGCTAGGAGGCCTATATTGGGAAAAAGAATGTCTACAAATAAAAACTACACAGAAGAATTGTGTGAAACTTCTTTCTGTTCTGTTTGTTCAACTAAAAGAGTTGAACCTTAGTTTTGATTGAGCCGTTCTGACACACTCTTTCTGTAGAAAATGCAAGTGGAGATTCGGAGCGCTAAGAGGGTAATAGTGGAAAAAGGAATGTCTCCAGATATAAACTACACAGAATCATTCTGTGAAACTTCTTTCTGATCTGTGCATTCGGCTAACAGAGTTAAACCATACTTTTGATTGAGCAGATCTGAACACTCTTTCTGTAGAAAATGCAACTGGACATTTGGAGCGCTAGGAGAGTAGTAGTGGAAAAAGGAATATATTCAAAAATAAACTACACAGAAGCATTCTGTGAATCTTCTTTCTGATCTGAGCATTCAGCTAACAGAGTTAAACCATACTTTTGATTGAGCAGTTTTGAAACACTCTGTCTGTAGAAAATGTAACGGGACATTCGTAGCGCTAAGTGGGTAATAGTGGAAAAAAGAATATGTTCAAATATAAACTACACAGAAGCATTGTATGAAACTTCTTTCTGTTCTGTGCATTCAACTAACAGAGTTGAACCTTACATTTGATTGAGCCTTTCTGAAACACTCTTTCTGTAGAAACTGCAATTGGACATTCTGAGCGCTAAGAGGCCTCTATTGGGAAAAATAATATCTTCAAATAAAAACTACACAGAAGCATTGTGTGAAACTTATTTCTGATATGTTCATTAAGCTAACAGAGTTAAACCATACTTTTGATTGCGCAGTTCTGAACACTCTTTCTGTAGAAAATGCAAGTGGACATTCGGAGCGCTGAGAGGGTAATAGTGGAAAAAGGAATATATTCAAATATAAACTACACAGTAGCATTCTGTGAAAATTCTTTCTGTTCTGTGCATTCAACTAACAGAGTTGAACCTTACTTTTGATTGAGCCGTTCTGAAACACTCTTTCTGTAGAAACTGCAATTGGACATGCTAAGCGCTAAGAGGCCTACATTGGGAAAAAAAATATCTTCAAATAAAAACTACACAGATGCATTCTGTGAAACTTATTTCTGATCTGTAAATTCAGTTAACAGAGATAAAACATATTTTTGATTGAGCAGTTATGAAACACTCTTTTTGTAGAAAATGCAAGTGGAGATTCGGAGCGCTAAGAGGGTAATAGTGGAAAAAGGAATGTCTTCAAATATAAACTACACAGAATCATTAGGTGAAACTTCTTTCTGATCTGTGCATTCAGCTAACAGAGTTAAACCATACTTTTGATTGAGCAGATCTGAACACTCTTTCTGTAGAAAATGCAACTGGACATTTGGAGCGCTAAGAGCGTAGTAGTGGAAAAAGGAATATATTCAAATATAAACTACACAGAAGCATTCTGTGAAACTTCTTTCTGATCTGAGCATTCAGCTAACAGAGTTAAACCATACTTTTGATTGAGCAGTTTTGAAACACTCTGTCTGTAGAAAATGCAACTGGACATTCGTAGCGCTAAGTGGGTAATAGTGGAAAAAAGAATATGTTCAAATATAAACTACACAGAAGCATTGTATGAAACTTCTTTCTGTTCTGTGCATTCAACTAACAGAGTTGAACCTTACTTTTGATTGAGCCGTTCTGAAACACTCTTTCTGTAGAAACTGCAATTGGACATTCTGAGCGCTAGGAGGCCTATATTGGGAAAAAGAATGTCTACAAATAAAAACTACACAGAAGAATTGTGTGAAACTTCTATCTGTTCTGTTTGTTCAACTAAAAGAGTTGAACCTTAGTTTTGATTGAGCCGTTCTGAAACACTCTTTCTGTAGAAAATGCAAGTGGAGATTCGGAGCGCTAAGAGGGTAATAGTGGAAAAAGGAATGTCTCCAAAAATAAACTACACAGAATCATTCTGTGAAACTTCTTTCTGATCTGTGCATTCAGCTAACAGAGTTAAACCATACTTTTGATTGAGCAGATCTGAACACTCTTTCTGTAGAAAATGCAACTGGACATTTGGAGCGCTAAGAGAGTAGTAGTGGAAAAAGGAATATATTCAAATATAAACTACACAGAAGCATTCTGTGAAACTTCTTTCTGATCTGAGCATTCAGCTAACAGAGTTAAACCATACTTTTGATTGAGCAGATTTGAAACACTCTGTCTGTAGAAAATGCAACGGGACATTCGTAGCGCTAAGTGGGTACTAGTGGAAAAAAGAATATGTTCAAATATAAACTACACAGAAGCATTGTATGAAACTTCTTTCTGTTCTGTGCATTCAACTAACAGAGTGGAACCTTACATTTGATTGAGCCTTTCTGAAACAGTCTTTCTGTAGAAACTGCAATTGGACATTCTGAGCGCTAAGAGGCCCCTATTGGGAAAAATAATATCTTCAAATAAAAACTACACAGAAGCATTGTATGAAACTTATTTCTGATATGTTCATTAAGCTAACAGAGTTAAACCATACTTTTGATTGCGCAGTTCTGAACACTCTTTCTGTAGAAAATGCAAGTGGACATTCGGAGCGCTGAGAGGGTAATAGTGGAAAAAGTAATATATTCAAATATAAACTACACAGAAGCATTGTATGAAACTTCTTTCTGTTCTGTGCATTCAACTAACAGAGTTGAACCTTACTTTTGATTGAGCCTTTCTGAAACACTCTTTCTGTAGAAACTGCAATTGGACATTCTGAGCGCTAAGAGGCCTCTATTGGGAAAAATAATATATTCAAATAAAAACTACACAGAAGCATTGTGTGAAACTTATTTCTGATATGTTCATTAAGCTAACAGAGATAAACCATACTTTTGATTGCGCAGTTCTGAACACTCTTTCTGTAGAAAATGCAAGTGGACATTCGGAGCGCTAAGAGGGTAATAGTGGAAAAAGGAATATATTCAAATATAAACTACACAGTAGCATTCTGTGAAAATTCTTTCTGTTCTGTGCATTCAACTAACAGATTTGAACCTTACTTTTGATTGAGCCGTTCTGAAACACTCTTTCTGTAGAAACTGCAATTGGACATGCTAAGCGCTAAGAGGCCTACATTGGGAAAAAGAAAATCTTCAAATAAAAACTACACAGATGCATTCTGTGAAACTTATTTCTGATCTGTAAATTCAGTTAACAGAGATAAAACATATTTTTGATTGAGCAGTTATGAAACACTCTTTTTGTAGAAAATGCAAGTGGAGATTCGGAGCGCTAAGGGGGTACTAGTGGAAAAAGGAATGTCTTCAAATATAAACTACACAGAATCATTCGGTGAAACTTCCTTCTGATCTGTGCATTCAGCTAACAGAGTTAAACCATACTTTTGATTGAGTAGATCTGAACACTCTTTCTGTAGAAAATGCAACTGGACATTTGGAGCGCTAAGAGCGTAGTAGTGGAAAAAGTAATATATTCAAATATAAACTACACAGAAGCATTCTGTGAAACTTCTTTCTGATCTGAGCATTCAGCTAACAGAGTTAAACCATACTTTTGATTGAGCAGTTTTGAAACACTCTGTCTGTAGAAAATGCAACTGGACATTCGTAGCGCTAAGTGGGTAATAGTTGAAAAAAGAATATGTTCAAATATAAACTACACAGAAGCATTGTATGAAACTTCTTTCTGTTCTGTGCATTCAACTAACAGAGTTGAACCTTACTTTTGATTGAGCCGTTCTGAAACACTCTTTCTGTAGAAACTGCAATTGGACATTCTGAGCGCTAGGAGGCCTATATTGGGAAAAAGAATGTCTACAAATAAAAACTACACAGAAGAATTGTGTGAAACTTCTTTCTGTTCTGTTTGTTCAACTAAAAGAGTTGAACCTTAGTTTTGATTGAGCCGTTCTGACACACTCTTTCTGTAGAAAATGCAAGTGGAAATTCGGAGCGCTAAGAGGGTAATAGTGGAAAAAGGAATGTCTTCAAATATAAACTACACAGAATCATTCGGTGAAACTTCTTTCTGATCTGTGCATTCAGCTAACAGAGTTAAATCATACTTTTGATTGAGCAGATCTGAACACTCTTTCTGTAGAAAATGCAACTGGACATTTGGAGCGCTGAGAGCGTAGTAGTGGAAAAAGGAATATATTCAAATATAAACTACACAGAAGCATTCTGTGAAACTTCTTTCTGATCTGAGCATTCAGCTAACAGAGTTAAACCATACTTTTGATTGAGCAGATCTGAACACTCTTTCTATAGAGAATGCAACTGGATATTTGGAGAGCTAAGAGGGTAGTAGTGGAAAAAGTAATATATTCAAATATAAACTACACAGAAGCATTCTGTGAAACTTCTTTCTGATCTGAGCATTCAGCTAACAGAGTTAAACCATACTTTTGATTGAGCAGTTTTGAAACACTCTGTCTGTAGAAAATGCAACTTGACATTCGTAGCGCTAAGTGGGTAATAGTGGAAAAAAGAATATGTTCAAATATAAACTACACAGAAGCATTGTATGAAACTTCTTTCTGTTCTGTGCATTCAACTAACAGAGTGGAACCTTACATGTGATTGAGCCTTTCTGAAACACTCTTTCTGTAGAAACTGCAATTGGACATTCTGAGCGCTAAGAGGCCTCTATTGGGAAAAATAATATCTTCAAATAAAAACTACACAGAAGCATTGTGTGAAACTTATTTCTGATATGTTCATTAAGCTAACAGAGTTAAACCATACTTTTGATTGCGCAGTTCTGAACACTCTTTCTGTAGAAAATGCAAGTGGACATTCGGAGCGCTGAGAGGGTAATAGTGGAAAAAGGAATATATTCAAATATAAACTACAGAGAAGCATTGTATGAAACTACTTTCTGTTCTGTGCATTCAACTAACAGAGTTGAACCTTACATTTGATTGAGCCTTTCTGAAACCCTCTTTCTGTAGAAACTGCAATTGGACATTCTGAGCGCTAAGAGGCCTCTATTGGGAAAAAAAATATCTTCAAATAAAAACTACACAGAAGCATTGTGTGAAACTTATTTCTGATATGTTCATTAAGCTAACAGAGATAAACCATACTTTTGATTGCGCAGTTCTGAACACTCTTTCTGTAGAAAATGCAAGTGGACATTCGGAGCGCTAAGAGGGTAATAGTGGAAAAAGGAATATATTCAAATATGAACTACACAGTAGCATTCTTTGAAAATTCTTTCTGTTCTGTGCATTCAACTAACCGAGTTGAACCTTACTTTTGATTGAGCCGTTCTGAAACACTCTTTCTGTAGAAACTGCAATTGGACATGCTAAGCGCTAAGAGGCCTACATTGGGAAAAAGAATATCTTCAAATAAAAACTACACAGATGCATTCTGTGAAACATATTTCTGATCCGTAAATTCAGTTAACAGAGATAAAACATATTTTTGATTGAGCAGTTATGAAACACTATTTTTGTAGAAAATGCAAGTGGAGATTCTGAGCGCTAAGAGGGTAATAGTGGAAAAAGGAATGTCTTCAAATATAAACTACACAGAATCATTCGGTGAAACTTCTTTCTGATCTGGGCATTCAGCTAACAGAGTTAAACCATACTTTTGATTGAGCAGATCTGAACACTCTTTCTGTAGAAAATGCAACTGGACATTTGGAGCGCTAAGAGTGTAGTGGTGGAAAAAGGAATATATTCAAATATAAACTACACAGAAGCATTCTGTGAAACTTCTTTCTGATCTGAGCATTCAGCTAACAGAGTTAAACCATACTTTTGATTGAGCAGTTTTGAAACTCTCTGTCTGTAGAAAATGCAACTGGACATTCGTAGCGCTAAGTGGGTAATAGTGGAAAAAAGAATATGTTCAAATATAAACTACACAGAAGCATTGTATGAAACTTCTTTCTGTTCTGTGCATTCAACTAACAGAGTTGAACCTTACTTTTGATTGAGCCGTTCTGAAACACTCTTTCTGTAGAAACTGCAATTGGACATTCTGAGCGCTAGGAGGCCTATATTGGGAAAAAGAATGTCTACAAATAAAAACTACACAGAAGAATTGTGTGAAACTTCTTTCTGTTCTGTTTGTTCAACTAAAAGATTTGAACCTAAGTTTTGATTGAGCCGTTCTGACACACTCTTTCTGTAGAAAATGCAAGTGGAGATTCGGAGCGCTAAGAGGGTAATAGTGGAAAAAGGAATGTCTCCAGATATAAACTACACAGAATCATTCTGTGAAACTTCTTTCTGATCTGTGCATTCAGCTAACAGAGTTAAACCATACTTTTGATTGAGCAGATCTGAACACTCTTTCTGTAGAAAATGCAACTGGACACTTGGAGCGCTAAGAGAGTAGTAGTGGAAAAAGGAATATATTCAAAAATAAACTACACAGAAGCATTCTGTGAAACTTCTTTCTGATCTGAGCATTCAGCTAACAGAGTTAAACCATACTTTTGATTGAGCAGTTTTGAAACACTCTGTCTGTAGAAAATGCAACGGGACATTCGTAGCGCTAAGTGGGTAATAGTGGAAAAAAGAATATGTTCAAATATAAACTACACAGAAGCATTGTATGAAACTTCTTTCTGTTCTGTGCATTCAACTAACAGAGTGGAACCTTACATTTGATTGAGCCTTTCTGAAACACTCTTTCTGTAGAAACTGCAATTGGACATTCTGAGCGCTAAGAGGCCTCTATTGGGAAAAATAATATCTTCAAATAAAAACTACACAGAAGCATTGTGTGAAACTTATTTCTGATATGTTCATTAAGCTAACAGAGTTAAACCATACTTTTGATTGCGCAGTTCTGAACACTCTTTCTGTAGAAAATGAAAGTGGACATTCGGAGAGCTGAGAGGGTAATAGTGGAAAAAGGAATATATTCAAATATAAACTACACAGAAGCATTGTATGAAACATCTTTCTTTTCTGTGCATTCAACTAACAGAGTTGAACCTTACTTTTGATTGAGCCTTTCTGAAACACTCTTTCTGTAGAAACTGCAATTGGACATTCTGAGCGCTAAGAGGCCTCTATTGGGAAAAAAAATATCTTCAAATAAAAACTACACAGAAGCATTTTGTGAAACTTATTTCTGATATGTTCATTAAGCTAACAGAGTTAAACCATACTTTTGATTGCGCAGTTCTGAACACTCTTTCTGTAGAAAATGCAAGTGGACATTCGGAGCGCTGAGAGGGTAATAGTGGAAAAAGGAATATATTCAAATATAAACTACAGAGAAGCATTGTATGAAACTTCTTTCTGTTCTGTGCATTCAACTAACAGAGTTGAACCTTACTTTTGATTGAGCCTTTCTGAAACCCTCTTTCTGTAGAAACTGCAATTGGACATTCTGAGCGCTAAGAGGCCTCTATTGGGAAAAAAAATATCTTCAAATAAAAACTACACAGAAGCATTGTGTGAAACTTATTTCTGATATGTTCATTAAGCTAACAGAGATAAACCATACTTTTGATTGCGCAGTTCTGAACACTCTTTCTGTAGAAAATGCAAGTGGACATTCGGAGCGCTAAGAGGGTAATAGTGGAAAAAGGAATATATTCAAATATAAACTACACAGTAGCATTCTGTGAAAATTCTTTCTGTTCTGTGCATTCAACTAACCGAGTTGAACCTTACTTTTGATTGAGCCGTTCTGAAACACTCTTTCTGTAGAAACTGCAATTGGACATGCTAAGCGCTAAGAGGCCTACATTGGGAAAAAGAATATCTTCAAATAAAAACTACACAGATGCATTCTGTGAAACATATTTCTGATCTGTAAATTCAGTTAAGAGAGATAAAACATATTTTTGATTGAGCAGTTATGAAACACTATTTTTGTAGAAAATGCAAGTGGAGATTCTGAGCGCTAAGAGGGTAATAGTGGAAAAAGGAATGTCTTCAAATATAAACTACACAGAATCATTCGGTGAAACTTCTTTCTGATCTGGGCATTCAGCTAACAGAGTTAAACCATACTTTTGATTGAGCAGATCTGAACACTCTTTCTGTAGAAAATGCAACTGGACATTTGGAGCGCTAAGAGTCTAGTGGTGGAAAAAGGAATATATTCAAATATAAACTACACAGAAGCATTCTGTGAAACTTCTTTCTGATCTGAGCATTCAGCTAACAGAGTTAAACCATACTTTTGATTGAGCAGTTTTGAAACTCTCTGTCTGTAGAAAATGCAACTGGACATTCGTAGCGCTAAGTGGGTAATAGTGGAAAAAAGAATATGTTCAAATATAAACTACACAGAAGCATTGTATGAAACTTCTTTCTGTTCTGTGCATTCAACTAACAGAGTTGAACCTTACTTTTGATTGAGCCGTTCTGAAACACTCTTTCTGTAGAAACTGCAATTGGACATTCTGAGCGCTAGGAGGCCTATATTGGGAAAAAGAATGTCTACAAATAAAAACTACACAGAAGAATTGTGTGAAACTTCTTTCTGTTCTGTTTGTTCAACTAAAAGATTTGAACCTAAGTTTTGATTGAGCCGTTCTGACACACTCTTTCTGTAGAAAATGCAAGTGGAGATTCGGAGCGCTAAGAGGGTAATAGTGGAAAAAGGAATGTCTCCAGATATAAACTACACAGAATCATTCTGTGAAACTTCTTTCTGATCTGTGCATTCAGCTAACAGAGTTAAACCATACTTTTGATTGAGCAGATCTGAACACTCTTTCTGTAGAAAATGCAACTGGACATTTGGAGCGCTAAGAGAGTAGTAGTGGAAAAAGGAATATATTCAAAAATAAACTACACAGAAGCATTCTGTGAAACTTCTTTCTGATCTGAGCATTCAGCTAACAGAGTTAAACCATACTTTTGATTGAGCAGTTTTGAAACACTCTGTCTGTAGAAAATGCAACGGGACATTCGTAGCGCAAAGTGGGTAATAGTGGAAAAAAGAATATGTTCAAATATAAACTACACAGAAGCATTGTATGAAACTTCTTTCTGTTCTGTGCATTCAACTAACAGAGTGGAACCTTACATTTGATTGAGCCTTTCTGAAACACTCTTTCTGTAGAAACTGCAATTGGACATTCTGAGCGCTAAGAGGCCTCTATTGGGAAAAATAATATCTTCAAATAAAAACTACACAGAAGCATTGTGTGAAACTTATTTCTGATATGTTCATTAAGCTAACAGAGTTAAACCATACTTTTGATTGCACAGTTCTGAACACTCTTTCTGTAGAAAATGAAAGTGGACATTCGGAGAGCTGAGAGGGTAATAGTGGAAAAAGGAATATATTCAAATATAAACTACACAGAAGCATTGTATGAAACTTCTTTCTGTTCTGTGCATTCAACTAACAGAGTTGAACCTTACTTTTGATTGAGCCTTTCTGAAACACTCTTTCTGTAGAAACTGCAATTGGACATTCTGAGCGCTAAGAGGCCTCTATTGGGAAAAATAATATCTTCAAATAAAAACTACACAGAAGCATTGTGTGAAACTTATTTCTGATATGTTCATTAAGCTAACAGAGTTAAACCATACTTTTGATTGCGCAGTTCTGAACACTCTTTCTGTAGAAAATGCAAGTGGACATTCGGAGCGCTGAGAGGGTAATAGTGGAAAAAGGAATATATTCAAATATAAACTACAGAGAAGCATTGTATGAAACTTCTTTCTGTTCTGTGCATTCACCTAACAGAGTTGAACCTTACTTTTGATTGAGCCTTTCTGAAACCCTCTTTCTGTAGAAACTGCAATTGGATATTCTGAGCGCTAAGAGGCCTCTATTGGGAAAAAAAATATCTTCAAATAAAAACTACACAGAAGCATTGTGTGAAACTTATTTCTGATATGTTCATTAAGCTAACAGAGATAAACCACACTTTTGATTGCGCAGTTCTGAACACTCTTTCTGTAGAAAATGCAAGTGGACATTCGGAGCGCTAAGAGGGTAATAGTGGAAAAAGGAATATATTCAAATATAAACTACACAGTAGCATTCTGTGAAAATTCTTTCTGTTCTGTGCATTCAACTAACCGAGTTGAACCTTACTTTTGATTGAGCCGTTCTGAAACACTCTTTCTGTAGAAACTGCAATTGGACATGCTAAGCGCTAAGAGGCCTACATTGGGAAAAAGAATATCTTCAAATAAAAACTACACAGATGCATTCTGTGAAACATATTTCTGATCTGTAAATTCAGTTAACAGAGATAAAACATATTTTTGATTGAGCAGTTATGAAACACTATTTTTGTAGAAAATGCAAGTGGAGATTCGGAGCGCTAAGAGGGTAATAGTGGAAAAAGGAATGTCTTCAAATATAAACTACACAGAATCATTCGGTGAAACTTCTTTCTGATCTGGGCATTCAGCTAACAGAGTTAAACCATACTTTTGATTGAGCAGATCTGAACACTCTTTCTGTAGAAAATGCAACTGGACATTTGGAGCGCTAAGAGTGTAGTGGTGGAAAAAGGAATATATTCAAATATAAACTACACAGAAGCATTCTGTGAAACTTCTTTCTGATCTGAGCATTCAGCTAACAGAGTTAAACCATACTTTTGATTGAGCAGTTTTGAAACTCTCTGTCTGTAGAAAATGCAACTGGACATTCGTAGCGCTAAGTGGGTAATAGTGGAAAAAAGAATATGTTCAAATATAAACTACACAGAAGCATTGTATGAAACTTCTTTCTGTTCTGTGCATTCAACTAACATAGTTGAACCTTACTTTTGATTGAGCCGTTCTGAAACACTCTTCCTGTAGAAACTGCAATTGGACATGCTAAGCGCTAAGAGGCCTACATTGGGAAAAAGAATATCTTCAAATAAAAACTACACAGATGCATTCTGTGAAACTTATTTCTGATCTGTAAATTCAGTTAACAGAGATAAAACATATTTTTGATTGAGCAGTTATGAAACACTCTTTTTGTAGAAAATGCAAGTGGAGATTCGGAGCGCTAAGAGGGTACTAGTGGAAAAAGGAATGTCTTCAAATATAAACTACACAGAATCATTCGGTGAAACTTCTTTCTGATCTGTGCATTCAGCTAACAGAGTTAAACCATACTTTTGATTGAGCAGATCTGAACACTCTTTCTGTAGAAAATGCAACTGGACATTTTGAGCGCTAAGAGCGTAGTAGTGGAAAAAGGAATATATTCAAATATAAACTACACAGAAGCATTCTGTGAAACTTCTTTCTGATCTGAGCATTCAGCTAACAGAGTTAAACCATACTTTTGATTGAGCAGTTTTGAAACACTCTGTCTGTAGAAAATGCAACTGGACATTCGTAGCGCTACGTGGGTAATAGTGGAGAAAAGAATATGTTCAAATATAAACTACACAGAAGCATTGTATGAAACTTCTTTCTGTTCTGTGCATTCAACTAACAGAGTTGAACGTTACTTTTGATTGAGCCGTTCTGAAACACTCTTTCTGTAGAAACTGCAATTGGACATTCTGAGCGCTAAGAGTCCTATATTGGGAAAAAGAATGTCTACAAATAAAAACTACACAGAAGAATTGTGTGAAACTTCTTTCTGTTCTGTTTGTTCAACTAAAAGAGTTGAACCTTAGTTTTGATTGAGCCGTTCTGAAACACTCTTTCTGTAGAAAATGCAAGTGGAGATTCGGAGTGCTAAGAGGGTAATAGTGGAAAAAGGAATGTCTCCAAATATAAACTACACAGAATCATTCTGTGAAACTTCTTTCTGATCTGTGCATTCAGCTAACAGAGTTAAACCATACTTTTGATTGAGCAGATCTGAACACTCTTTCTGTAGAAAATGCAACTGGACATTTGGAGCGCTAAGAGATTAGTAGTGGAAAAAGATATATATTCAAATATAAACTACACAGAAGCATTCTGTGAAACTTCTTTCTGATCTGAGCATTCAGCTAACAGAGTTAAACCATACTTTTGATTGAGCAGTTTTGAAACACTCTGTCTGTTGAAAATGCAACTGGACATTCGTAGCGCTAAGTGGGTAATAGTGGAAAAAAGAATATGTTCAAATATAAACTACACAGAAGCATTGTATGAAACTTCTTTCTGTTCTGTGCATTCAACTAACAGAGTTGAACCTTACTTTTGATTGAGCCTTTCTGAAACACTCTTTCTGCAGAAACTGCAATTGGACATTCTGAGCGCTAAGAGGTCTCTATTGGGAAAAATAATATCTTCAAATAAAAACTACACAGATGCATTGTGTGAAACTTATTACTGATATGTTCATTAAGCTAACAGTGTTAAACCATACTTTTGATTGCGCAGTTCTGAACACTCTTTCTGTAGAAAATGCAAGTGGACATTCGGAGCGCTGAGAGGGTAATAGTGGAAAAAGGAATATATTCAAATATAAACTACACAGTAGCATTCTGTGAAAATTCTTTCTGTTCTGTGCATTCAACTAACAGAGTTGAACCTTACTTTTGATTGAGCCGTTCTGAAAAACTCTTTCTGTAGAAACTGCAATTGGACATGCTAAGCGCTAAGAGGCCTACATTGGGAAAAAATATATCTTCAAATAAAAACTACACAGATGCATTCTGTGAAACTTATTTCAGATCTGTAAATTCAGTTAACAGAGATAAAACATATTTTTGATTGAGCAGTTATGAAACACACTTTTTGTAGAAAATGCAAGTGGAGATTCGGAGCGCTAAGAGGGTAATAGTGGAAAAAGGAATGTCTTCAAATATAAACTACACAGAATCATTCGGTGAAACTTCTTTCTGATCTGTGCATTCAGCTAACAGAGTTAAACCATACTTTTGATTGAGCAGATCTGAACACTCTTTCTGTAGAAAATGCAACTGGACATTTGGAGCGCTAAGAGCGTAGTAGTGGAAAAAGGAATATATTCAAATATAAACTACACAGAAGCATTGTATGAAACTTCTTTCTGTTCTGTGCATTCAACTAACAGAGTTGAACCTCACTTTTGATTGAGCCGTTCTGAAACACTCCTTCTGTAGAAACTGCAATTGGACATTCTGAGCGCTAGGAGGCCTATATTGGGAAAAAGAATGTCTACAAATAAAAACTACACAGAAGAATTGTGTGAAACTTCTATCTGTTCTGTTTGTTCAACTAAAAGAGTTGAACCTTAGTTTTGATTGAGCCGTTCTGAAACACTCTTTCTGTAGAAAATGCAAGTGGAGATTCGGAGCGCTAAGAGGGTAATAGTGGAAAAAGGAATGTCTCCAAATATAAACTACACAGAATCATTCTGTGAAACTTCTTTCTGATCTGTGCATTCAGCTAACAGAGTTAAACCATACTTTTGATTGAGCAGATCTGAACACTCTTTCTGTAGAAAATGCAACTGGACATTTGGAGCGCTAAGAGATTAGTAGTGGAAAAAGGAATATATTCAAATATAAACTACACAAAAGCATTCTGTGAAACTTCTTTCTGATCTGAGCATTCAGCTAACAGAGTTAAACCATACTTTTGATTGAGCAGTTTTGAAACACTCTGTCTGTAGAAAATGCAACGGGACATTCGTAGCGCTAAGTGGGTAATAGTGGAAAAAAGAATATGTTCAAATATAAACTACACAGAAGCATTGTATGAAACTTCTTTCTGTTCTGTGCATTCAACTAACAGAGTGGAACCTTACATTTGATTGAGACTTTCTGAAACACTCTTTCTGTAGAAACTGCAATTGGACATTCTGAGCACTAAGAGGCCTCTATTGGGAAAAATAATATCTTCAAATAAAAACTACACAGAAGCATTGTGTGAAACTTATTTCTGATATGTTCATTAAGCTAACAGAGTTAAACCATACTTTTGATTGAGCAGTTCTGAACACTCTTTCTGTAGAAAATGCAAGTGGACATTCGGAGCGCTGAGAGGGTAATAGTGGAAAAAGGAATATATTCAAATATAAACTACACAGAAGCATTGTATGAAACTTCTTTCTGTTCTGTGCATTCAACTAACAGAGTTGAACCTTACTTTTGATTGAGCCGTTCTGAAACACTCTTTCTGTAGAAACTGCAATTGGACATTCTGAGCGCTAAGAGGCCTCTATTGGGAAAAATAATATCTTCAAATAAAAACTACACAGAAGCATTGTGTGAAACTTATTTCTGATATGTTCATTAAGCTAACAGAGATAAACCATACTTTTGATTGCGCAGTTCTGAACACTCTTTCTGTAGAAAATGCAAGTGGACATTCGGAGCGCTAAGAGGGTAATAGTGGAAAAAGGAATATATTCAAATATAAACTACACAGTAGCATTCTGTGAAAATTCTTTCTGTTCTGTGCATTCAACTAACAGAGTTGAACCTTACTTTTGATTGAGCCGTTCTGAAACACTCTTTCTGTAGAAACTGCAATTGGACATGCTAAGCGCTAAGAGGTCTACATTGGGAAAAAGAATATCTTCAAATAAAAACTACACAGATGCATTCTGTGAAACTTATTTCTGATCTGTAAATTCAGTTAACAGAGATAAAACATATTTTTGATTGAGCAGTTATGAAACACTCTTTTTGTAGAAAATGCAAGTGGAGATTCGGAGCGCTAAGAGGGTACTAGTGGAAAAAGGAATGTCTTCAAATATAAACTACACAGAATCATTCGGTGAAACTTCCTTCTGATCTGTGCATTCAGCTAACAGATTTAAACCATACTTTTGATTGAGTAGATCTGAACACTCTTTCTGTAGAAAATGCAACTGGACATTTGGAGCGCTAAGAGCGTAGTAGTGGAAAAAGGAATATATTCAAATATAAACTACACAGAAGCATTCTGTGAAACTTCTTTCTGATCTGAGCATTCATTTAACAGAGTTAAACCATACTTTTGATTGAGCAGTTTTGAAACACTCTGTCTGTAGAAAATGCAACTGGACATTCGTAGCGCTAAGTGGGTAATAGTGGAAAAAAGAATATGTTCAAATATAAACTACACAGAAGCATTGTATGAAACTTCTTTCTGTTCTGTGCATTCAACTAACAGAGTTGAACCTTACTTTTGATTGAGCCGTTCCGAAACACTCTTTCTGTAGAAACTGCAATTGGAGATTCTGAGCGCTAGGAGGCCTATATTGGGAAAAAGAATGTCTACAAATAAAAACTACACAGAAGAATTGTGTGAAACTTCTTTCAGTTCTGTTTGTTCAACTAAAAGAGTTGAACCTTAGTTTTGATTGAGCCGTTCTGACACACTCTTTCTGTAGAAAATGCAAGTGGAGATTCGGAGCGCTAAGAGGGTAATAGTGGAAAAAGGAATGTCTCCAGATATAAACTACACAGAATCATTCTGTGAAACTTCTTTCTGATCTGTGCATTCAGCTAACAGAGTTAAACCATACTTTTGATTGAGCAGATCTGAACACTCTTTCTGTAGAAAATGCAACTGGACATTTGGAGCGCTAGGAGAGTAGTAGTGGAAAAAGGAATATATTCAAAAATAAACTACACAGAAGCATTCTGTGAAACTTCTTTCTGATCTGAGCATTCAGCTAACAGAGTTAAACCATACTTTTGATTGAGCAGTTTTGAAACACTCTGTCTGTAGAAAATGCAACGGGACATTCGTAGCGCTAAGTGGGTAATAGTGGAAAAAAGAATATGTTCAAATATAAACTACACAGAAGCATTGTATGAAACTTCTTTCTGTTCTGTGCATTCAACTAACAGAGTGGAACCTTACATTTGATTGAGCCTTTCTGAAACACTCTTTCCGTAGAAACTGCAATTGGACATTCTGAGCGCTAAGAGGCCTCTATTGGGAAAAATAATATCTTCAAATAAAAACTACACAGAAGCATTGTGTGAAACTTATTTCTGATATGTTCATTAAGCTAACAGAGTTAAACCATACTTTTGATTGCGCAGTTCTGAACACTCTTTCTGTAGAAAATGCAAGGGGACATTCTGAGCGCTGAGAGGGTAATAGTGGAAAAAGGAATATATTCAAATATAAACTACACAGTAGCATTCTGTGAAAATTCTTTCTGTTCTGTGCATTCAACTAACAGAGTTGAACGTTACTTTTGATTGAGCCGTTCTGAAACACTCTTTCTGTAGAAACTGCAATTGGACATGCTAAGCGCTAAGAGGCCTACATTGGGAAAAAGAATATCTTCAAATAAAAACTACACAGATGCATTCTGTGAAACATATTTCTGATCTGTAAATTCAGTTAACAGAGATAAAACATATTTTTGATTGAGCAGTTATGTAACACTATTTTTGTAGAAAATGCAAGTGGAGATTCTTAGCGCTAAGAGGGTAATAGTGGAAAAAGGAATGTCTTCAAATATAAACTACACAGAATCATTCGGTGAAACTTCTTTCTGATCTCGGCATTCAGCTAACAGAGTTAAACCATACTTTTGATTGAGCAGATCTGAACACTCTTTCTGTAGAAAATGCAACTGGACATTTGGAGCGCTAAGAGTGTAGTGGTGGAAAAAGGAATATATTCAAATATAAACTACACAGAAGCATTCTGTGAAACTTCTTTCTGATCTGAGCATTCAGCTAACAGAGTTAAACCATACTTTTGATTGAGCAGTTTTGAAACTCTCTGTCTGTAGAAAATGCAACTGGACATTCGTAGCGCTAAGTGGGTAATAGTGGAAAAAAAATATGTTCAAATATAAACTACACAGAAGCATTGTATGAAACTTCTTTCTGTTCTGTGCATTCAACTAACAGAGTTGAACCTTACTTTTGATTGAGCCGTTCTGAAACACTCTTTCTGTAGAAACTGCAATTGGACATTCTGAGCGCTAGGAGGCCTATATTGGGAAAAAGAATGTCTACAAATAAAAACTACACAGAAGAATTGTGTGAAACTTCTTTCTGTTCTGTTTGTTCAACTAAAAGAGTTGAACCTAAGTTTTGATTGAGCCGTTCTGACACACTCTTTCTGTAGAAAATGCAAGTGGAGATTCGGAGCGCTAAGAAGGTAATAGTGGAAAAAGGAATGTCTCCAGATATAAACTACACAGAATCATTCTGTGAAACTTCTTTCTGATCTGTGCATTCAGCTAACAGAGTTAAACCATACTTTTGATTGAGCAGATCTGAACACTCTTTCTGTAGAAAATGCAACTGGACATTTGGAGCGCTAAGAGAGTAGTAGTGGAAAAAGGAATATATTCAAAAATAAACTACACAGAAGCATTCTGTGAAACTTCTTTCTGATCTGAGCATTCAGCTAACAGAGTTAAACCATACTTTTGATTGAGCAGTTTTAAAACACTCTGTCTGTAGAAAATGCAACGGGACATTCGTAGCGCTAAGTGGGTAATAGTGGAAAAAAGAATATGTTCAAATATAAACTACACAGAAGCATTGTATGAAACTTCTTTCTGTTCTGTGCATTCAACTAACAGAATGGAACCTTACATTTGATTGAGCCTTTCTGAAACACTCTTTCTGTAGCAACTGCAATTGGACATTCTGAGCGCTAAGAGGCCTCTGTTGGGAAAGATAATATCTTCAAATAAAAACTACACAGAAGCATTGTGTGAAACTTATTTCTGATATGTTCATTAAGCTAACAGAGTTAAACCATACTTTTGATTGCGCAGTTCTGAACACTCTTTCTGTAGAAAATGCAAGTGGACATTCGGAGTGCTGAGAGGGTAATAGTGGAAAAAGGAATATATTCAAATATAAACTACACAGTAGCATTCTGTGAAAATACTTTCTGTTCTGTGCATTCAACTAACAGAGTTGAACCTTACTTTTGATTGAGCCGTTCTGAAACACTCTTTCTGTAGAAACTGCAATTGGACATGCTAAGCGCTAAGAGGCCTACATTGGGAAAAAAAATATCTTCAAATAAAAACTACACAGAAGCATTGTGTGAAACTTATTTCTGATATGTTCATTAAGCTAACAGAGTTAAACCATACTTTTGATTGCGCAGTTCTGAACATTCTTTCTGTAGAAAATGAAAGTGGACATTCGGAGCGCTGAGAGGGTAATAGTGGAAAAAGGAATATATTCAAATATAAACTACACAGAAGCATTCTGTGAAACCTCTTTCTGATCTGAGCATTCAGCTAACAGAGTTAAACCATACTTTTGATTGAGCAGTTTTGAAACACTCTGTCTGTAGAAAATGCAACGGGACATTCGTAGCGCTAAGTGGGTAATAGTGGAAAAAAGAATATGTTCAAATATAAACTACACAGAAGCATTGTATGAAACTTCTTTCTGTTCTGTGCATTCAAATAACAGAGTGGAACCTTATATTTGATTGAGCCTTTCTGAAACACTCTTTCTGTAGAAACTGCAATTGGACATTCTGAGCGCTAAGAGGCCTCTATTGGGAAAAATTATATCTTCAAATAAAAACTACACAGAAGCATTGTGTGAAACTTATTTCTGATATGTTCATTAAGCTAACAGAGTTAAACCATACTTTTGATTGCGCAGTTCTGAACACTCTTTCTGTAGAAAATGCAAGTGGACATTCGGAGCGCTGAGAGGGTAATAGTGGAAAAAGGAATATATTCAAATATAAACTACACAGTAGCATTCTGTGAAAATTCTTTCTGTTCTGTGCATTCAACTAACAGAGTTGAACCTTACTTTTGATTGAGCCGTTCTGAAACACTCTTTCTGTAGAAACTGCAATTGGACATGCTAAGCGCTAAGAGGCCTACATTGGGAAAAAAAATATCTTCAAATAAAAACTACACAGATGCATTCTGTGAAACTTATTTCTGATCTGTAAATTCAGTTAACAGAGATAAACATATTTTTGATTGAGCAGTTATGAAACACTCTTTTTGTAGAAAATGCAAGTGGAGATTCGGAGCGCTAAGAGGGTAATAGTGGAAAAAGGAATGTCTTCAAATATAAACTACACAGAATCATTCGGTGAAACTTCTTTCTGATCTGTGCATTCAGCTAACAGAGTTAAACCATACTTTTGATTGAGCCGATATGAACACTCTTTCTGTAGAAAATGCAACTGGACATTTGGAGCGCTAAGAGCGTAGTGGTGGAAAAAGGAATATATTCAAATATAAACTACACAGAAGCATTCTGTGAAACTTCTTTCTGATCTGAGCATTCAGCTACCAGAGTTAAACCATACTTTTGATTGAGCAGTTTTGAAACACTCTGTCTGTAGAAAATGCAACTGGACATTCGTAGCGCTAAGTGGGTAATAGTGGAAAAAAGAATATGTTCAAATATAAACTACACAGAAGCATTGTATGAAACTTCTTTCTGTTCTGTGCATTCAACTAACAGAGTTGAACCTTACTTTTGATTGAGCCGTTCTGAAAGACTCTTTCTGTAGAAACTGCAATTGGACATTCTGAGCGCTAGGAGGCCTATATTGGGAAAAAGAATGTCTACAAATAAAAACTACACAGAAAAATTGTGTGAAACTTCTATCTGTTCTGTTTGTTCAACTAAAAGATTTGAACCTTAGTTTTGATTGAGCCGTTCTGAAACACTCTTTCTGTAGAAAATGCAAGTGGAGATTCGGAGTGCTAAGAGGGTAATAGTGGAAAAAGGAATGTCTCCAAATATAAACTACACAGAATCATTCTGTGAAACTTCTTTCTGATCTGTGCATTCAGCTAACAGAGTTAAACCATACTTTTGATTGAGCAGATCTGAACACTCTTTCTGTAGAAAATGCAACTGGACATTTGGAGCGCTAAGAGAGTAGTAGTGGAAAAAGGAATATATTCAAATATAAACTACACAGAAGCATTCTGTGAAAATTCTTTCTGATCTGAGCATTCAGCTAACAGAGTTAAACCATACTTTTGATTGAGCAGTTTTGAAACACTCTGTCTGTAGAAAATGCAACGGGACATTCTAAGCGCAAAGTGGGTAATATTGGAAAAAAGAATATGTTCAAATATAAACTACACAGAAGCATTGTATGAAACTCCTTTCTGTTCTGTGCATTCAACTAACAGAGTGGAACCTTACATTTGATTGAGGCTTTCTGAAACACTCTTTCTGTAGAAACTGCAATTGGACATTCTGAGCGCTAAGAGGCCTCTATTGGGAAAAATAATAACTTCAAATAAAAACAACACAGAAGCATTGTGTGAAACTTATTTCTGATATGTTCATTAAGCTAACAGAGTTAAACCATACTTTTGATTGCGCAGTTCTGAACACTCTTTCTGTAGAAAATGAAAGTGGACATTCGGAGCGCTGAGAGGGTAATAGTGAAAAAAGGAATATATTCAAATATAAACTACACAGAAGCATTCTGTGAAACTTCTTTCTGATCTGAGCATTCAGCTAACAGAGTTAAACCATACTTTTGATTGAGCAGTTTTGAAACACTCTGTCTGTAGAAAACGCAACGGGACATTCGTAGCGCTAAGTGGGTAATAGTGGAAAAAAGAATATGTTCAAATATAAACTACACAGAAGCATTGTATGAAACTTCTTTCTGTTCTGTGCATTCAACTAACAGAGTGGAACCTTTCATTTGATTGAGACTTTCTGAAACACTCTTTCTGTAGAAACTGCAATTGGACATTCTGAGCGCTAAGAGGCCTCTATTGGGAAAAATAATATCTTCAAATAAAAACTACACAGAAGCATTGTGTTAAACTTATTTCTGATATGTTCATTAAGCTAACAGAGTTAAACCATACTTTTGATTGCGCAGTTCTGAACACCCTTTCTGTAGAAAATGCAAGTGTACATTCGGAGCGCTGAGAGGGTAATAGTGGAAAAAGGAATATATTCAAATATAAACTACACAGAAGCATTGTATGAAACTTCTTTCTGTTCTGTGCATTCAACTAACAGAGTTGAACCTTACTTTTGATTGAGCCTTTGTGAAACACTCTTTCTGTAGAAACTGCAATTGGACATTCTGAGCGCTAAGAGGCCTCTATTGGGAAAAATAATATCTTCAAATAAAAACTACACAGAAGCATTGTGTGAAACTTATTTCTGATATGTTCATTAAGCTAACAGAGATAAACCATACTTTTGATTGCGCAGTTCTGAACACTCTTTCTGTAGAAAATGCAAGTGGACATTCGGAGCGCTAAGAAGGTAATAGTGGAAAAAGGAATATATTCAAATATAAACTACACAGTAGCATTCTGTGAAAATTCTTTCTGTTCTGTGCATTCAACTAACAGAGTTGAACCTTACTTTTGATTGAGCCGTTCTGAAACACTCTTTCTGTAGAAACTGCAATTGGACATGCTAAGCGCTAAGAGGTCTACATTGGGAAAAAGAATATCTTCAAATAAAAACTACACAGATGCATTCTGTGAAACTTATTTCTGATCTGTAAATTCAGTTAACAGAGATAAAACATATTTTTGATTGATCATTTATGAAAGACTCTTTTTGTAGAAAATGCAAGTGGAGATTCGGAGCGCTAAGAGGGTACTAGTGGAAAAAGGAATGTCTTCAAATATAAACTACACAGAATCATTCGGTGAAACTTCCTTCTGATCTGTGCATTCAGCTAACAGATTTAAACCATACATTTGATTGAGCAGTTTTGAAACACTCTGTCTGTAGAAAATGCAACTGGACATTCGTAGCGCTAAGTGGGTAATAGTGGAAAAAAGAATATGTTCAAATATAAACTACACAGAAGCATTGTATGAAACTTCTCTCTGTTCTGTGCATTCAACTAACAGAGTTGAACCTTACTTTTGATTGAGCCGTTCCGAAACACTCTTTCTGTA
The DNA here is from genome assembly GCF_028878055.3 of Symphalangus syndactylus. Taxonomy (NCBI): domain Eukaryota; kingdom Metazoa; phylum Chordata; class Mammalia; order Primates; family Hylobatidae; genus Symphalangus; species Symphalangus syndactylus. Next base: position 1,055,851 of record NC_072423.2, on the reverse strand, counting down.
GAAACTGCAATTGGACATTCTGAGCGCTAGGAGGCCTATATTGGGAAAAAGAATGTCTACAAATAAAAACTACACAGAAGAATTGTGTGAAACTTCTTTCTGTTCTGTTTGTTCAACTAAAAGAGTTGAACCTTAGTTTTGATTGAGCCGTTCTGACACACTCTTTCTGTAGAAAATGCAAGTGGAGATTCGGAGCGCTAAGAGGGTAATAGTGGAAAAAGGAATGTCTCCAGATATAAACTACACAGAATCATTCTGTGAAACTTCTTTCTGATCTGTGCATTCGGCTAACAGAGTTAAACCATACTTTTGATTGAGCAGATCTGAACACTCTTTCTGTAGAAAATGCAACTGGACATTTGGAGCGCTAGGAGAGTAGTAGTGGAAAAAGGAATATATTCAAAAATAAACTACACAGAAGCATTCTGTGAATCTTCTTTCTGATCTGAGCATTCAGCTAACAGAGTTAAACCATACTTTTGATTGAGCAGTTTTGAAACACTCTGTCTGTAGAAAATGTAACGGGACATTCGTAGCGCTAAGTGGGTAATAGTGGAAAAAAGAATATGTTCAAATATAAACTACACAGAAGCATTGTATGAAACTTCTTTCTGTTCTGTGCATTCAACTAACAGAGTTGAACCTTACATTTGATTGAGCCTTTCTGAAACACTCTTTCTGTAGAAACTGCAATTGGACATTCTGAGCGCTAAGAGGCCTCTATTGGGAAAAATAATATCTTCAAATAAAAACTACACAGAAGCATTGTGTGAAACTTATTTCTGATATGTTCATTAAGCTAACAGAGTTAAACCATACTTTTGATTGCGCAGTTCTGAACACTCTTTCTGTAGAAAATGCAAGTGGACATTCGGAGCGCTGAGAGGGTAATAGTGGAAAAAGGAATATATTCAAATATAAACTACACAGTAGCATTCTGTGAAAATTCTTTCTGTTCTGTGCATTCAACTAACAGAGTTGAACCTTACTTTTGATTGAGCCGTTCTGAAACACTCTTTCTGTAGAAACTGCAATTGGACATGCTAAGCGCTAAGAGGCCTACATTGGGAAAAAAAATATCTTCAAATAAAAACTACACAGATGCATTCTGTGAAACTTATTTCTGATCTGTAAATTCAGTTAACAGAGATAAAACATATTTTTGATTGAGCAGTTATGAAACACTCTTTTTGTAGAAAATGCAAGTGGAGATTCGGAGCGCTAAGAGGGTAATAGTGGAAAAAGGAATGTCTTCAAATATAAACTACACAGAATCATTAGGTGAAACTTCTTTCTGATCTGTGCATTCAGCTAACAGAGTTAAACCATACTTTTGATTGAGCAGATCTGAACACTCTTTCTGTAGAAAATGCAACTGGACATTTGGAGCGCTAAGAGCGTAGTAGTGGAAAAAGGAATATATTCAAATATAAACTACACAGAAGCATTCTGTGAAACTTCTTTCTGATCTGAGCATTCAGCTAACAGAGTTAAACCATACTTTTGATTGAGCAGTTTTGAAACACTCTGTCTGTAGAAAATGCAACTGGACATTCGTAGCGCTAAGTGGGTAATAGTGGAAAAAAGAATATGTTCAAATATAAACTACACAGAAGCATTGTATGAAACTTCTTTCTGTTCTGTGCATTCAACTAACAGAGTTGAACCTTACTTTTGATTGAGCCGTTCTGAAACACTCTTTCTGTAGAAACTGCAATTGGACATTCTGAGCGCTAGGAGGCCTATATTGGGAAAAAGAATGTCTACAAATAAAAACTACACAGAAGAATTGTGTGAAACTTCTATCTGTTCTGTTTGTTCAACTAAAAGAGTTGAACCTTAGTTTTGATTGAGCCGTTCTGAAACACTCTTTCTGTAGAAAATGCAAGTGGAGATTCGGAGCGCTAAGAGGGTAATAGTGGAAAAAGGAATGTCTCCAAAAATAAACTACACAGAATCATTCTGTGAAACTTCTTTCTGATCTGTGCATTCAGCTAACAGAGTTAAACCATACTTTTGATTGAGCAGATCTGAACACTCTTTCTGTAGAAAATGCAACTGGACATTTGGAGCGCTAAGAGAGTAGTAGTGGAAAAAGGAATATATTCAAATATAAACTACACAGAAGCATTCTGTGAAACTTCTTTCTGATCTGAGCATTCAGCTAACAGAGTTAAACCATACTTTTGATTGAGCAGATTTGAAACACTCTGTCTGTAGAAAATGCAACGGGACATTCGTAGCGCTAAGTGGGTACTAGTGGAAAAAAGAATATGTTCAAATATAAACTACACAGAAGCATTGTATGAAACTTCTTTCTGTTCTGTGCATTCAACTAACAGAGTGGAACCTTACATTTGATTGAGCCTTTCTGAAACAGTCTTTCTGTAGAAACTGCAATTGGACATTCTGAGCGCTAAGAGGCCCCTATTGGGAAAAATAATATCTTCAAATAAAAACTACACAGAAGCATTGTATGAAACTTATTTCTGATATGTTCATTAAGCTAACAGAGTTAAACCATACTTTTGATTGCGCAGTTCTGAACACTCTTTCTGTAGAAAATGCAAGTGGACATTCGGAGCGCTGAGAGGGTAATAGTGGAAAAAGTAATATATTCAAATATAAACTACACAGAAGCATTGTATGAAACTTCTTTCTGTTCTGTGCATTCAACTAACAGAGTTGAACCTTACTTTTGATTGAGCCTTTCTGAAACACTCTTTCTGTAGAAACTGCAATTGGACATTCTGAGCGCTAAGAGGCCTCTATTGGGAAAAATAATATATTCAAATAAAAACTACACAGAAGCATTGTGTGAAACTTATTTCTGATATGTTCATTAAGCTAACAGAGATAAACCATACTTTTGATTGCGCAGTTCTGAACACTCTTTCTGTAGAAAATGCAAGTGGACATTCGGAGCGCTAAGAGGGTAATAGTGGAAAAAGGAATATATTCAAATATAAACTACACAGTAGCATTCTGTGAAAATTCTTTCTGTTCTGTGCATTCAACTAACAGATTTGAACCTTACTTTTGATTGAGCCGTTCTGAAACACTCTTTCTGTAGAAACTGCAATTGGACATGCTAAGCGCTAAGAGGCCTACATTGGGAAAAAGAAAATCTTCAAATAAAAACTACACAGATGCATTCTGTGAAACTTATTTCTGATCTGTAAATTCAGTTAACAGAGATAAAACATATTTTTGATTGAGCAGTTATGAAACACTCTTTTTGTAGAAAATGCAAGTGGAGATTCGGAGCGCTAAGGGGGTACTAGTGGAAAAAGGAATGTCTTCAAATATAAACTACACAGAATCATTCGGTGAAACTTCCTTCTGATCTGTGCATTCAGCTAACAGAGTTAAACCATACTTTTGATTGAGTAGATCTGAACACTCTTTCTGTAGAAAATGCAACTGGACATTTGGAGCGCTAAGAGCGTAGTAGTGGAAAAAGTAATATATTCAAATATAAACTACACAGAAGCATTCTGTGAAACTTCTTTCTGATCTGAGCATTCAGCTAACAGAGTTAAACCATACTTTTGATTGAGCAGTTTTGAAACACTCTGTCTGTAGAAAATGCAACTGGACATTCGTAGCGCTAAGTGGGTAATAGTGGAAAAAAGAATATGTTCAAATATAAACTACACAGAAGCATTGTATGAAACTTCTTTCTGTTCTGTGCATTCAACTAACAGAGTTGAACCTTACTTTTGATTGAGCCGTTCTGAAACACTCTTTCTGTAGAAACTGCAATTGGACATTCTGAGCGCTAGGAGGCCTATATTGGGAAAAAGAATGTCTACAAATAAAAACTACACAGAAGAATTGTGTGAAACTTCTTTCTGTTCTGTTTGTTCAACTAAAAGAGTTGAACCTTAGTTTTGATTGAGCCGTTCTGACACACTCTTTCTGTAGAAAATGCAAGTGGAAATTCGGAGCGCTAAGAGGGTAATAGTGGAAAAAGGAATGTCTTCAAATATAAACTACACAGAATCATTCGGTGAAACTTCTTTCTGATCTGTGCATTCAGCTAACAGAGTTAAATCATACTTTTGATTGAGCAGATCTGAACACTCTTTCTGTAGAAAATGCAACTGGACATTTGGAGCGCTGAGAGCGTAGTAGTGGAAAAAGGAATATATTCAAATATAAACTACACAGAAGCATTCTGTGAAACTTCTTTCTGATCTGAGCATTCAGCTAACAGAGTTAAACCATACTTTTGATTGAGCAGATCTGAACACTCTTTCTATAGAGAATGCAACTGGATATTTGGAGAGCTAAGAGGGTAGTAGTGGAAAAAGTAATATATTCAAATATAAACTACACAGAAGCATTCTGTGAAACTTCTTTCTGATCTGAGCATTCAGCTAACAGAGTTAAACCATACTTTTGATTGAGCAGTTTTGAAACACTCTGTCTGTAGAAAATGCAACTTGACATTCGTAGCGCTAAGTGGGTAATAGTGGAAAAAAGAATATGTTCAAATATAAACTACACAGAAGCATTGTATGAAACTTCTTTCTGTTCTGTGCATTCAACTAACAGAGTGGAACCTTACATGTGATTGAGCCTTTCTGAAACACTCTTTCTGTAGAAACTGCAATTGGACATTCTGAGCGCTAAGAGGCCTCTATTGGGAAAAATAATATCTTCAAATAAAAACTACACAGAAGCATTGTGTGAAACTTATTTCTGATATGTTCATTAAGCTAACAGAGTTAAACCATACTTTTGATTGCGCAGTTCTGAACACTCTTTCTGTAGAAAATGCAAGTGGACATTCGGAGCGCTGAGAGGGTAATAGTGGAAAAAGGAATATATTCAAATATAAACTACAGAGAAGCATTGTATGAAACTACTTTCTGTTCTGTGCATTCAACTAACAGAGTTGAACCTTACATTTGATTGAGCCTTTCTGAAACCCTCTTTCTGTAGAAACTGCAATTGGACATTCTGAGCGCTAAGAGGCCTCTATTGGGAAAAAAAATATCTTCAAATAAAAACTACACAGAAGCATTGTGTGAAACTTATTTCTGATATGTTCATTAAGCTAACAGAGATAAACCATACTTTTGATTGCGCAGTTCTGAACACTCTTTCTGTAGAAAATGCAAGTGGACATTCGGAGCGCTAAGAGGGTAATAGTGGAAAAAGGAATATATTCAAATATGAACTACACAGTAGCATTCTTTGAAAATTCTTTCTGTTCTGTGCATTCAACTAACCGAGTTGAACCTTACTTTTGATTGAGCCGTTCTGAAACACTCTTTCTGTAGAAACTGCAATTGGACATGCTAAGCGCTAAGAGGCCTACATTGGGAAAAAGAATATCTTCAAATAAAAACTACACAGATGCATTCTGTGAAACATATTTCTGATCCGTAAATTCAGTTAACAGAGATAAAACATATTTTTGATTGAGCAGTTATGAAACACTATTTTTGTAGAAAATGCAAGTGGAGATTCTGAGCGCTAAGAGGGTAATAGTGGAAAAAGGAATGTCTTCAAATATAAACTACACAGAATCATTCGGTGAAACTTCTTTCTGATCTGGGCATTCAGCTAACAGAGTTAAACCATACTTTTGATTGAGCAGATCTGAACACTCTTTCTGTAGAAAATGCAACTGGACATTTGGAGCGCTAAGAGTGTAGTGGTGGAAAAAGGAATATATTCAAATATAAACTACACAGAAGCATTCTGTGAAACTTCTTTCTGATCTGAGCATTCAGCTAACAGAGTTAAACCATACTTTTGATTGAGCAGTTTTGAAACTCTCTGTCTGTAGAAAATGCAACTGGACATTCGTAGCGCTAAGTGGGTAATAGTGGAAAAAAGAATATGTTCAAATATAAACTACACAGAAGCATTGTATGAAACTTCTTTCTGTTCTGTGCATTCAACTAACAGAGTTGAACCTTACTTTTGATTGAGCCGTTCTGAAACACTCTTTCTGTAGAAACTGCAATTGGACATTCTGAGCGCTAGGAGGCCTATATTGGGAAAAAGAATGTCTACAAATAAAAACTACACAGAAGAATTGTGTGAAACTTCTTTCTGTTCTGTTTGTTCAACTAAAAGATTTGAACCTAAGTTTTGATTGAGCCGTTCTGACACACTCTTTCTGTAGAAAATGCAAGTGGAGATTCGGAGCGCTAAGAGGGTAATAGTGGAAAAAGGAATGTCTCCAGATATAAACTACACAGAATCATTCTGTGAAACTTCTTTCTGATCTGTGCATTCAGCTAACAGAGTTAAACCATACTTTTGATTGAGCAGATCTGAACACTCTTTCTGTAGAAAATGCAACTGGACACTTGGAGCGCTAAGAGAGTAGTAGTGGAAAAAGGAATATATTCAAAAATAAACTACACAGAAGCATTCTGTGAAACTTCTTTCTGATCTGAGCATTCAGCTAACAGAGTTAAACCATACTTTTGATTGAGCAGTTTTGAAACACTCTGTCTGTAGAAAATGCAACGGGACATTCGTAGCGCTAAGTGGGTAATAGTGGAAAAAAGAATATGTTCAAATATAAACTACACAGAAGCATTGTATGAAACTTCTTTCTGTTCTGTGCATTCAACTAACAGAGTGGAACCTTACATTTGATTGAGCCTTTCTGAAACACTCTTTCTGTAGAAACTGCAATTGGACATTCTGAGCGCTAAGAGGCCTCTATTGGGAAAAATAATATCTTCAAATAAAAACTACACAGAAGCATTGTGTGAAACTTATTTCTGATATGTTCATTAAGCTAACAGAGTTAAACCATACTTTTGATTGCGCAGTTCTGAACACTCTTTCTGTAGAAAATGAAAGTGGACATTCGGAGAGCTGAGAGGGTAATAGTGGAAAAAGGAATATATTCAAATATAAACTACACAGAAGCATTGTATGAAACATCTTTCTTTTCTGTGCATTCAACTAACAGAGTTGAACCTTACTTTTGATTGAGCCTTTCTGAAACACTCTTTCTGTAGAAACTGCAATTGGACATTCTGAGCGCTAAGAGGCCTCTATTGGGAAAAAAAATATCTTCAAATAAAAACTACACAGAAGCATTTTGTGAAACTTATTTCTGATATGTTCATTAAGCTAACAGAGTTAAACCATACTTTTGATTGCGCAGTTCTGAACACTCTTTCTGTAGAAAATGCAAGTGGACATTCGGAGCGCTGAGAGGGTAATAGTGGAAAAAGGAATATATTCAAATATAAACTACAGAGAAGCATTGTATGAAACTTCTTTCTGTTCTGTGCATTCAACTAACAGAGTTGAACCTTACTTTTGATTGAGCCTTTCTGAAACCCTCTTTCTGTAGAAACTGCAATTGGACATTCTGAGCGCTAAGAGGCCTCTATTGGGAAAAGAAATATCTTCAAATAAAAACTACACAGAAGCATTGTGTGAAACTTATTTCTGATATGTTCATTAAGCTAACAGAGATAAACCATACTTTTGATTGCGCAGTTCTGAACACTCTTTCTGTAGAAAATGCAAGTGGACATTCGGAGCGCTAAGAGGGTAATAGTGGAAAAAGGAATATATTCAAATATAAACTACACAGTAGCATTCTGTGAAAATTCTTTCTGTTCTGTGCATTCAACTAACCGAGTTGAACCTTACTTTTGATTGAGCCGTTCTGAAACACTCTTTCTGTAGAAACTGCAATTGGACATGCTAAGCGCTAAGAGGCCTACATTGGGAAAAAGAATATCTTCAAATAAAAACTACACAGATGCATTCTGTGAAACATATTTCTGATCTGTAAATTCAGTTAACAGAGATAAAACATATTTTTGATTGAGCAGTTATGAAACACTATTTTTGTAGAAAATGCAAGTGGAGATTCTGAGCGCTAAGAGGGTAATAGTGGAAAAAGGAATGTCTTCAAATATAAACTACACAGAATCATTCGGTGAAACTTCTTTCTGATCTGGGCATTCAGCTAACAGAGTTAAACCATACTTTTGATTGAGCAGATCTGAACACTCTTTCTGTAGAAAATGCAACTGGACATTTGGAGCGCTAAGAGTCTAGTGGTGGAAAAAGGAATATATTCAAATATAAACTACACAGAAGCATTCTGTGAAACTTCTTTCTGATCTGAGCATTCAGCTAACAGAGTTAAACCATACTTTTGATTGAGCAGTTTTGAAACTCTCTGTCTGTAGAAAATGCAACTGGACATTCGTAGCGCTAAGTGGGTAATAGTGGAAAAAAGAATATGTTCAAATATAAACTACACAGAAGCATTGTATGAAACTTCTTTCTGTTCTGTGCATTCAACTAACAGAGTTGAACCTTACTTTTGATTGAGCCGTTCTGAAACACTCTTTCTGTAGAAACTGCAATTGGACATTCTGAGCGCTAGGAGGCCTATATTGGGAAAAAGAATGTCTACAAATAAAAACTACACAGAAGAATTGTGTGAAACTTCTTTCTGTTCTGTTTGTTCAACTAAAAGATTTGAACCTAAGTTTTGATTGAGCCGTTCTGACACACTCTTTCTGTAGAAAATGCAAGTGGAGATTCGGAGCGCTAAGAGGGTAATAGTGGAAAAAGGAATGTCTCCAGATATAAACTACACAGAATCATTCTGTGAAACTTCTTTCTGATCTGTGCATTCAGCTAACAGAGTTAAACCATACTTTTGATTGAGCAGATCTGAACACTCTTTCTGTAGAAAATGCAACTGGACATTTGGAGCGCTAAGAGAGTAGTAGTGGAAAAAGGAATATATTCAAAAATAAACTACACAGAAGCATTCTGTGAAACTTCTTTCTGATCTGAGCATTCAGCTAACAGAGTTAAACCATACTTTTGATTGAGCAGTTTTGAAACACTCTGTCTGTAGAAAATGCAACGGGACATTCGTAGCGCAAAGTGGGTAATAGTGGAAAAAAGAATATGTTCAAATATAAACTACACAGAAGCATTGTATGAAACTTCTTTCTGTTCTGTGCATTCAACTAACAGAGTGGAACCTTACATTTGATTGAGCCTTTCTGAAACACTCTTTCTGTAGAAACTGCAATTGGACATTCTGAGCGCTAAGAGGCCTCTATTGGGAAAAATAATATCTTCAAATAAAAACTACACAGAAGCATTGTGTGAAACTTATTTCTGATATGTTCATTAAGCTAACAGAGTTAAACCATACTTTTGATTGCACAGTTCTGAACACTCTTTCTGTAGAAAATGAAAGTGGACATTCGGAGAGCTGAGAGGGTAATAGTGGAAAAAGGAATATATTCAAATATAAACTACACAGAAGCATTGTATGAAACTTCTTTCTGTTCTGTGCATTCAACTAACAGAGTTGAACCTTACTTTTGATTGAGCCTTTCTGAAACACTCTTTCTGTAGAAACTGCAATTGGACATTCTGAGCGCTAAGAGGCCTCTATTGGGAAAAATAATATCTTCAAATAAAAACTACACAGAAGCATTGTGTGAAACTTATTTCTGATATGTTCATTAAGCTAACAGAGTTAAACCATACTTTTGATTGCGCAGTTCTGAACACTCTTTCTGTAGAAAATGCAAGTGGACATTCGGAGCGCTGAGAGGGTAATAGTGGAAAAAGGAATATATTCAAATATAAACTACAGAGAAGCATTGTATGAAACTTCTTTCTGTTCTGTGCATTCACCTAACAGAGTTGAACCTTACTTTTGATTGAGCCTTTCTGAAACCCTCTTTCTGTAGAAACTGCAATTGGATATTCTGAGCGCTAAGAGGCCTCTATTGGGAAAAAAAATATCTTCAAATAAAAACTACACAGAAGCATTGTGTGAAACTTATTTCTGATATGTTCATTAAGCTAACAGAGATAAACCACACTTTTGATTGCGCAGTTCTGAACACTCTTTCTGTAGAAAATGCAAGTGGACATTCGGAGCGCTAAGAGGGTAATAGTGGAAAAAGGAATATATTCAAATATAAACTACACAGTAGCATTCTGTGAAAATTCTTTCTGTTCTGTGCATTCAACTAACCGAGTTGAACCTTACTTTTGATTGAGCCGTTCTGAAACACTCTTTCTGTAGAAACTGCAATTGGACATGCTAAGCGCTAAGAGGCCTACATTGGGAAAAAGAATATCTTCAAATAAAAACTACACAGATGCATTCTGTGAAACATATTTCTGATCTGTAAATTCAGTTAACAGAGATAAAACATATTTTTGATTGAGCAGTTATGAAACACTATTTTTGTAGAAAATGCAAGTGGAGATTCGGAGCGCTAAGAGGGTAATAGTGGAAAAAGGAATGTCTTCAAATATAAACTACACAGAATCATTCGGTGAAACTTCTTTCTGATCTGGGCATTCAGCTAACAGAGTTAAACCATACTTTTGATTGAGCAGATCTGAACACTCTTTCTGTAGAAAATGCAACTGGACATTTGGAGCGCTAAGAGTGTAGTGGTGGAAAAAGGAATATATTCAAATATAAACTACACAGAAGCATTCTGTGAAACTTCTTTCTGATCTGAGCATTCAGCTAACAGAGTTAAACCATACTTTTGATTGAGCAGTTTTGAAACTCTCTGTCTGTAGAAAATGCAACTGGACATTCGTAGCGCTAAGTGGGTAATAGTGGAAAAAAGAATATGTTCAAATATAAACTACACAGAAGCATTGTATGAAACTTCTTTCTGTTCTGTGCATTCAACTAACAGAGTTGAACCTTACTTTTGATTGAGCCGTTCTGAAACACTCTTTCTGTAGAAACTGCAATTGGACATTCTGAGCGCTAGGAGGCCTATATTGGGAAAAAGAATATCTACAAATGAAAACTACACAGAAGAATTGTGTGAAACTTCTTTCTGTTCTGTTTGTTCAACTAAAAGATTTGAACCTAAGTTTTGATTGAGCCGTTCTGACACACTCTTTCTGTAGAAAATGCAAGTGGAGATTCGGAGCGCTAAGAGGGTAATAGTGGAAAAAGGAATGTCTCCAGATATAAACTACACAGAATCATTCTGTGAAACTTCTTTCTGATCTGTGCATTCAGCTAACAGAGTTAAACCATACTTTTGATTGAGCAGATCTGAACACTCTTTCTGTAGAAAATGCAACTGGACATTTGGAGCGCTAAGAGAGTAGTAGTGGAAAAAGGAATATATTCAAAAATAAACTACACAGAAGCATTCTGTGAAACTTCTTTCTGATCTGAGCATTCAGCTAACAGAGTTAAACCATACTTTTGATTGAGCAGTTTTGAAACACTCTGTCTGTAGAAAATGCAACGGGACATTCGTAGCGCTAAGTGGGTAATAGTGGAAAAAAGAATATGTTCAAATATAAACTACACAGAAGCATTGTATGAAAATTCTTTCTGTTCTGTGCATTCAACTAACAGAGTGGAACGTTACATTTGATTGAGCCTTTCTGAAACACTCTTTCTGTAGAAACTGCAATTGGACATTCTGAGCGCTAAGAGGCCTCTATTGGGAAAAATAATATCTTCAAATAAAAACTACACAGAAGCATTGTGTGAAACTTATTTCTGATATGTTCATTAAGCTAACAGAGTTAAACCATACTTTTGATTGCGCAGTTCTGAACACTCTTTCTGTAGAAAATGAAAGTGGACATTCGGAGAGCTGAGAGGGTAATAGTGGAAAAAGGAATATATTCAAATATAAACTACACAGAAGCATTGTATGAAACTCCTTTCTGTTCTGTGCATTCAACTAACAGAGTTGAACCTTACTTTTGATTGAGCCTTTCTGAAACACTCTTTCTGTAGAAACTGCAATTGGACATTCTGAGCGCTAAGAGGCCTCTATTGGGAAAAATAATATCTTCAAATAAAAACTACACAGAAGCATTGTGTGAAACTTATTTCTGATATGTTCATTAAGCTAACAGAGATAAACCATACTTTTGATTGCGCAGTTCTGAACACTCTTTCTGTAGAAAATGCAAGTGGACATTCGGAGCGCTAAGAGGGTAATAGTGGAAAAAGGAATATATTCAAATATAAACTACACAGTAGCATTCTGTGAAAATTCTTTCTGTTCTGTGCATTCAACTAACAGAGTTGAACCTTACATTTGATTGAGCCGTTCTGAAACACTCTTTCTGTAGAAACTGCAATTGGACATGCTAAGCGCTAAGAGGCCTACATTGGGAAAAAGAATATCTTCAAATAAAAACTACACAGATGCATTCTGTGAAACTTATTTCTGATCTGTAAATTCAGTTAACAGAGATAAAACATATTTTTGATTGAGCAGTTATGAAACACTCTTTTTGTAGAAAATGCAAGTGGAGATTCGGAGCGCTAAGAGGGTAATAGTGGAAAAAGGAATGTCTTGAAATATAAACTACACAGAATCATTCGGTGAAACTTCTTTCTGATCTGTGCATTCAGCTAACAGAGTTAAAACATACTTTTGATTGAGCAGATCTGAACACTCTTTCTGTAGAAAATGCAACTGGATATTTGGAGCGCTAAGAGCGTAGTAGTGGAAAAAGGAATATATTCAAATATAAACTACACAGAAGCATTCTGTGAAACTTCTTTCTGATCTGAGCATTCAGCTAACAGAGTTAAACCATACTTTTGATTGAGCAGTTTTGAAACACTCTGTCTGTAGAAAATGCAACTGGACATTCGTAGCGCTAAGTGGGTAATAGTGGAAAAAAGAATATGTTCAAATATAAACTACACAGAAGCATTGTATGAAACTTCTTTCTGTTCTGTGCATTCAACTAACAGAGTTGAACCTTACTTTTGATTGAGCCGTTCTGAAACACTCTTTCTGTAGAAACTGCAATTGGACATTCTGAGCGCTAAGAGTCCTATATTGGGAAAATGAATCTCTACAAATAAAAACTACACAGAAGAATTGTGTGAAACTTCTTTCTGTTCTGTTTGTTCAACTAAAAGAGTTGAACCTTAGTTTTGATTGAGCCGTTCTGAAACACTCTTTCTGTAGAAAATGCAAGTGGAGATTCGGAGCGCTAAGAGGGTAATAGTGGAAAAAGGAATGTCTCCAAATATAAACTACACAGAATCATTCTGTGAAACTTTTTCTGATCTGTGCATTCAGCTAACAGGGTTAAACCATACTTTTGATTGAGCAGATCTGAACACTCTTTCTGTAGAAAATGCAACTGGACATTTGGAACGCTAAGAGAGTAGTAGTGGAAAAAGGAATATATTCAAAAATAAACTACACAGAAGCATTCTGTGAAACTTCTTTCTGATCTGAGCATTCAGCTAACAGAGTTAAACCATACTTTTGATTGAGCAGTTTTGAAACACTCTGTCTGTAGAAAATGCAACGGGACATTCGTAGCGCAAAGTGGGTAATAGTGGAAAAAAGAATATGTTCAAATATAAACTACACAGAAGCATTGTATGAAACTTCTTTCTGTTCTGTGCATTCAACTAACAGAGTGGAACCTTACATTTGATTGAGCCTTTCTGAAACACTCTTTCTGTAGAAACTGCAATTGGACATTCTGAGCGCTAAGAGGCCTCTATTGGGAAAAATAATATCTTCAAATAAAAACTACACAGAAGCATTGTGTGAAACTTATTTCTGATATGTTCATTAAGCTAACAGAGTTAAACCATACTTTTGATTGCACAGTTCTGAACACTCTTTCTGTAGAAAATGAAAGTGGACATTCGGAGAGCTGAGAGGGTAATAGTGGAAAAAGGAATATATTCAAATATAAACTACACAGAAGCATTGTATGAAACTTCTTTCTGTTCTGTGCATTCAACTAACAGAGTTGAACCTTACTTTTGATTGAGCCTTTCTGAAACACTCTTTCTGTAGAAACTGCAATTGGACATTCTGAGCGCTAAGAGGCCTCTATTGGGAAAAATAATATCTTCAAATAAAAACTACACAGAAGCATTGTGTGAAACTTATTTCTGATATCTTCATTAAGCTAACAGAGTTAAACCATACTTTTGATTGCGCAGTTCTGAACACTCTTTCTGTAGAAAATGCAAGTGGACATTCGGAGCGCTGAGAGGGTAATAGTGGAAAAAGGAATATATTCAAATATAAACTACAGAGAAGCATTGTATGAAACTTCTTTCTGTTCTGTGCATTCACCTAACAGAGTTGAACCTTACTTTTGATTGAGCCTTTCTGAAACCCTCTTTCTGTAGAAACTGCAATTGGACATTCTGAGCGCTAAGAGGCCTCTATTGGGAAAAAAAATATCTTCAAATAAAAACTACACAGAAGCATTGTGTGAAACTTATTTCTGATATGTTCATTAAGCTAACAGAGATAAACCATACTTTTGATTGCGCAGTTCTGAACACTCTTTCTGTAGAAAATGCAAGTGGACATTCGGAGCGCTAAGAGGGTAATAGTGGAAAAAGGAATATATTCAAATATAAACTACACAGTAGCATTCTGTGAAAATTCTTTCTGTTCTGTGCATTCAACTAACCGAGTTGAACCTTACTTTTGATTGAGCCGTTCTGAAACACTCTTTCTGTAGAAACTGCAATTGGACATGCTAAGCGCTAAGAGGCCTACATTGGGAAAAAGAATATCTTCAAATAAAAACTACACAGATGCATTCTGTGAAACAAATTTCTGATCTGTAAATTCAGTTAACAGAGATAAAACATATTTTTGATTGAGCAGTTATGAAACACTATTTTTGTAGAAAATGCAAGTGGAGATTCGGAGCGCTAAGAGGGTAATAGTGGAAAAAGGAATGTCTTCAAATATAAACTACACAGAATCATTCGGTGAAACTTCTTTCTGATCTGGGCATTCAGCTAACAGAGTTAAACCATACTTTTGATTGAGCAGATCTGAACACTCTTTCTGTAGAAAATGCAACTGGACATTTGGAGCGCTAAGAGTGTAGTGGTGGAAAAAGGAATATATTCAAATATAAACTACACAGAAGCATTCTGTGAAACTTCTTTCTGATCTGAGCATTCAGCTAACAGAGTTAAACCATACTTTTGATTGAGCAGTTTTGAAACTCTCTGTCTGTAGAAAATGCAACTGGACATTCGTAGCGCTAAGTGGGTAATAGTGGAAATAAGAATATGTTCAAATATAAACTACACAGAAGCATTGTATGAAACTTCTTTCTGTTCTGTGCATTCAACTAACAGAGTTGAACCTTACTTTTGATTGAGCCGTTCTGAAACACTCTTTCTGTAGAAACTGCAATTGGACATTCTGAGCGCTAGGAGGCCTATATTGGGAAAAAGAATATCTACAAATAAAAACTACACAGAAGAATTGTGTGAAACTTCTTTCTGTTCTGTTTGTTCAACTAAAAGATTTGAACCTAAGTTTTGATTGAGCCGTTCTGACACACTCTTTCTGTAGAAAATGCAAGTGGAGATTCGGAGCGCTAAGAGGGTAATAGTGGAAAAAGGAATGTCTCCAGATATAAACTACACAGAATCATTCTGTGAAACTTCTTTCTGATCTGTGCATTCAGCTAACAGAGTTAAACCATACTTTTGATTGAGCAGATCTGAACACTCTTTCTGTAGAAAATGCAACTGGACATTTGGAGCGCTAAGAGAGTAGTAGTGGAAAAAGGAATATATTCAAAAATAAACTACACAGAAGCATTCTGTGAAACTTCTTTCTGATCTGAGCATTCAGCTAACAGAGTTAAACCATACTTTTGATTGAGCAGTTTTGAAACACTCTGTCTGTAGAAAATGCAACGGGACATTCGTAGCGCTAAGTGGGTAATAGTGGAAAAAAGAATATGTTCAAATATAAACTACACAGAAGCATTGTATGAAACTTCTTTCTGTTCTGTGCATTCAACTAACAGAGTTGAACCTTACTTTTGATTGAGCCTTTCTGAAACACTCTTTCTGTAGAAACTGCAATTGGACATTCTGAGCGCTAAGAGGCCTCTATTGGGAAAAATAATACCTTCAAATAAAAACTACACAGAAGCATTGTGTGAAACTTATTTCTGATATGTTCATTAAGCTAACAGAGTTAAACCATACTTTTGATTGCGCAGTTCTGAACACTCTTTCTGTAGAAAATGAAAGTGGACATTCGGAGAGCTGAGAGGGTAATAGTGGAAAAAGGAATATATTCAAATATAAACTACACAGAAGCATTGTATGAAACTTCTTTCTGTTCTGTGCATTCAACTAACAGAGTTGAACCTTACTTTTGATTGAGCCTTTCTGAAACACTCTTTCTGTAGAAACTGCAATTGGACATTCTGAGCGCTAAGAGGCCTCTATTGGGAAAAATAATATCTTCAAATAAAAACTACACAGAAGCATTGTGTGAAACTTATTTCTGATATGTTCATTAAGCTAACAGAGTTAAACCATACTTTTGATTGCGCAGTTCTGAACACTCTTTCTGTAGAAAATGCAAGTGGACATTCGGAGCGCTAAGAGGGTAATAGTGGAAAAAGGAATATATTCAAATATAAACTACACAGTAGCATTCTGTGAAAATTCTTTCTGTTCTGTGCATTCAACTAACAGAGTTGAACCTTACTTTTGATTGAGCCGTTCTGAAACACTCTTTCTGTAGAAACTGCAATTGGACATGCTAAGCGCTAAGAGGCCTACATTGGGAAAAAGAATATCTTCAAATAAAAACTACACAGATGCATTCTGTGAAACTTATTTCTGATCTGTAAATTCAGTTAACAGAGATAAAACATATTTTTGATTGAGCAGTTATGAAACACTCTTTTTGTAGAAAATGCAAGTGGAGATTCGGAGCGCTAAGAGGGTAATAGTGGAAAAAGGAATGTCTTGAAATATAAACTACACAGAATCATTCGGTGAAACTTCTTTCTGATCTGTGCATTCAGCTAACAGAGTTAAACCATACTTTTGATTGAGCAGATCTGAACACTCTTTCTGTAGAAAATGCAACTGGACATTTGGAGCGCTAAGAGCGTAGTAGTGGAAAAAGGAATATATTCAAATATAAACTACACAGAAGCATTCTGTGAAACTTCTTTCTGATCTGAGCATTCAGCTAACAGAGTTAAACCATACTTTTGATTGAGCAGTTTTGAAACACTCTGTCTGTAGAAAATGCAACTGGACATTCGTAGCGCTAAGTGGGTAATAGTGGAAAAAAGAATATGTTCAAATATAAACTACACAGAAGCATTGTATGAAACTTCTTTCTGTTCTGTGCATTCAACTAACAGAGTTGAACCTTACTTTTGATTGAGCCGTTCTGAAACACTCTTTCTGTAGAAACTGCAATTGGACATTCTGAGCGCTAAGAGTCCTATATTGGGAAAATGAATCTCTACAAATAAAAACTACACAGAAGAATTGTGTGAAACTTCTTTCTGTTCTGTTTGTTCAACTAAAAGAGTTGAACCTTAGTTTTGATTGAGCCGTTCTGAAACACTCTTTCTGTAGAAAATGCAAGTGGAGATTCGGAGCGCTAAGAGGGTAATAGTGGAAAAAGGAATGTCTCCAAATATAAACTACACAGAATCATTCTGTGAAACTTTTTCTGATCTGTGCATTCAGCTAACAGAGTTAAACCATACTTTTGATTGAGCAGATCTGAACACTCTTTCTGTAGAAAATGCAACTGGACATTTGGAGCGCTAAGAGAGTAGTAGTGGAAAAAGGAATATATTCAAAAATAAACTACACAGAAGCATTCTGTGAAACTTCTTTCTGATCTGAGCATTCAGCTAACAGAGTTAAACCATACTTTTGATTGAGCAGTTTTGAAACACTCTGTCTGTAGAAAATGCAACGGGACATTCGTAGCGCTAAGTGGGTAATAGTGGAAAAAAGAATATGTTCAAATATAAACTACACAGAAGCATTGTATGAAACTTCTTTCTGTTCTGTGCATTCAACTAACAGAGTTGAACCTTACTTTTGATTGAGCCTTTCTGAAACACTCTTTCTGTAGAAACTGCAATTGGACATTCTGAGCGCTAAGAGGCCTCTATTGGGAAAAAAAATATCTTCAAATAAAAACTACACAGATGCATTGTGTGAAACTTATTTCTGATATGTTCATTAAGCTAACAGAGATAAACCATACTTTTGATTGCGCAGTTCTGAACACTCTTTCTGTAGAAAATGCAAGTGGACATTCGGAGCGCTAAGAGGGTAATAGTGGAAAAAGGAATATATTCAAATATAAACTACACAGTAGCATTCTGTGAAAATTCTTTCTGTTCTGTGCATTCAACTAACCGAGTTGAACCTTACTTTTGATTGAGCCGTTCTGAAACACTCTTTCTGTAGAAACTGCAATTGGACATGCTAAGCGCTAAGAGGCCTACATTGGGAAAAAGAATATCTTCAAATAAAAACTATACAGATGCATTCTGTGAAACATATTTCTGATCTGTAAATTCAGTTAACAGAGATAAAACATATTTTTGATTGAGCAGTTATGAAACACTATTTTTGTAGAAAATGCAAGTGGAGATTCGGAGCGCTAAGAGGGTAATAGTGGAAAAAGGAATGTCTTCAAATATAAACTACACAGAATCATTCGGTGAAACTTCTTTCTGATCTGGGCATTCAGCTAACAGTGTTAAACAATACTTTTGATTGAGCAGATCTGAACACTCTTTCTGTAGAAAATGCAACTGGACATTTGGAGCGCTAAGAGTGTAGTGGTGGAAAAAGGAATATATTCAAATATAAACTACACAGAAGCATTCTGTGAAACTTCTTTCTGATCTGAGCATTCAGCTAACAGAGTTAAACCATACTTTTGATTGAGCAGTTTTGAAACTCTCTGTCTGTAGAAAATGCAACTGGACATTCGTAGCGCTAAGTGGGTAATAGTGGAAAAAAGAATATGTTCAAATATAAACTACACAGAAGCATTGTATGAAACTTCTTTCTGTTCTGTGCATTCAACTAACAGAGTTGAACCTTACTTTTGATTGAGCCGTTCTGAAACACTCTTTCTGTAGAAACTGCAATTGGACATTCTGAGCGCTAGGAGGCCTATATTGGGAAAAAGAATGTCTACAAATAAAAACTACACAGAAGAATTGTGTGAAACTTCTTTCTGTTCTGTTTGTTCAACTAAAAGATTTGAACCTAAGTTTTGATTGAGCCGTTCTGACACACTCTTTCTGTAGAAAATGCAAGTGGAGATTCGGAGCGCTAAGAGGGTAATAGTGGAAAAAGGAATGTCTCCAGATATAAACTACACAGAATCATTCTGTGAAACTTCTTTCTGATCTGTGCATTCAGCTAACAGAGTTAAACCATACTTTTGATTGAGCATATCTGAACACTCTTTCTGTAGAAAATGCAACTGGACATTTGGAGCGCTAAGAGAGTAGTAGTGGAAAAAGGAATATATTCAAAAATAAACTACACAGAAGCATTCTGTGAAACTTCTTTCTGATCTGAGCATTCAGCTAACAGAGTTAAACCATACTTTTGATTGAGCAGTTTTGAAACACTCTGTCTGTAGAAAATGCAACGGGACATTCGTAGCGCTAAGTGGGTAATAGTGGAAAAAAGAATATGTTCAAATATAAACTACACAGAAGCATTGTATGAAACTTCTTTCTGTTCTGTGCATTCAACTAACAGAGTGGAACCTTACATTTGATTGAGCCTTTCTGAAACACTCTTTCTGTAGAAACTGCAATTGGACATTCTGAGCGCTAAGAGGCCTCTATTGGGAAAAATAATATCTTCAAATAAAAACTACACAGAAGCATTGTGTGAAACTTATTTCTGATATGTTCATTAAGCTAACAGAGTTAAACCATACTTTTGATTGCGCAGTTCTGAACACTCTTTCTGTAGAAAATGAAAGTGGACATTCGGAGAGCTGAGAGGGTAATAGTGGAAAAAGGAATATATTCAAATATAAACTACAGAGAAGCATTGTATGAAACTTCTTTCTGTTCTGTGCATTCAACTAACAGAGTTGAACCTTACTTTTGATTGAGCCTTTCTGAAACCCTCTTTCTGTAGAAACTGCAATTGGACATTCTGAGCGCTAAGAGGCCTCTATTGGGAAAAAAAATATCTTCAAATAAAAACTACACAGAAGCATTGTGTGAAACTTATTTCTGATATGTTCATTAGGCTAACAGAGATAAACCATAGTTTTGATTGCGCAGTTCTGAACACTCTTTCTGTAGAAAATGCAAGTGGACATTCGGAGCGCTAAGAGGGTAATAGTGGAAAAAGGAATATATTCAAATATAAACTACACAGTAGCATTCTGTGAAAATTCTTTCTGTTCTGTGCATTCAACTAACCGAGTTGAACCTTACTTTTGATTGAGCCGTTCTGAAACACTCTTTCTGTAGAAACTGCAATTGGACATGCTAAGCGCTAAGAGGCCTACATTGGGAAAAAGAATATCTTCAAATAAAAACTACACAGATGCATTCTGTGAAACATATTTCTGATCTGTAAATTCAGTTAACAGAGATAAAACATATTTTTGATTGAGCAGTTATGAAACACTATTTTTGTAGAAAATGCAAGTGGAGATTCGGAGCGCTAAGAGGGTAATAGTGGAAAAAGGAATGTCTTCAAATATAAACTACACAGAATCATTCGGTGAAACTTCTTTCTGATCTGGGCATTCAGCTAACAGAGTTAAACCATACTTTTGATTGAGCAGATCTGAACACTCTTTCTGTAGAAAATGCAACTGGACATTTGGAGCGCTAAGAGTGTAGTGGTGGAAAAAGGAATATATTCAAATATAAACTACACAGAAGCATTCTGTGAAACTTCTTTCTGATCTGAGCATTCAGCTAACAGAGTTAAACCATACTTTTGATTGAGCAGTTTTGAAACTCTCTGTCTGTAGAAAATGCAACTGGACATTCGTAGCGCTAAGTGGGTAATAGTGGAAAAAAGAATATGTTCAAATATAAACTACACAGAAGCATTGTATGAAACTTCTTTCTGTTCTGTGCATTCAACTAACAGAGTTGAACCTTACTTTTGATTGAGCCGTTCTGAAACACTCTTTCTGTAGAAACTGCAATTGGACATTCTGAGCGCTAGGAGGCCTATATTGGGAAAAAGAATGTCTACAAATAAAAACTACACAGAAGAATTGTGTGAAACTTCTTTCTGTTCTGTTTGTTCAACTAAAAGATTTGAACCTAAGTTTTGATTGAGCCGTTCTGACACACTCTTTCTGTAGAAAATGCAAGTGGAGATTCGGAGCGCTAAGAGGGTAATAGTGGAAAAAGGAATGTCTCCAGATATAAACTACACAGAATCATTCTGTGAAACTTCTTTCTGATCTGTGCATTCAGCTAACAGAGTTAAACCATACTTTTGATTGAGCAGATCTGAACACTCTTTCTGTAGAAAATGCAACTGGACATTTGGAGCGCTAAGAGAGTAGTAGTGGAAAAAGGAATATATTCAAAAATAAACTACACAGAAGCATTCTGTGAAACTTCTTTCTGATCTGAGCATTCAGCTAACAGAGTTAAACCATACTTTTGATTGAGCAGTTTTGAAACACTCTGTCTGTAGAAAATGCAACGGGACATTCGTAGCGCTAAGTGGGTAATAGGGGAATAAAGAATATGTACAAATATAAACTACACAGAAGCATTGTATGAAACTTCTTTCTGTTCTGTGCATTCAACTAACAGAGTGGAACCTTACATTTGATTGAGCCTTTCTGAAACACTCTTTCTGTAGAAACTGCAATTGGACATTCTGAGCGCTAAGAGGCCTCTATTGGGAAAAATAATATCTTCAAATAAAAACTACACAGAAGCATTGTGTGAAACTTATTTCTGATATGTTCATTAAGCTAACAGAGTTAAACCATACTTTTGATTGAGCAGTTCTGAACACTCTTTCTGTAGAAAATGAAAGTGGACATTCGGAGAGCTGAGAGGGTAATAGTGGAAAAAGGAATATATTCAAATATAAACTACACAGAAGCATTCTGTGAAACTTCTTTCTGATCTGAGCATTCAGCTAACAGATTTAAACCATACTTTTGATTGAGCAGTTTTGAAACACTCTGTCTGTAGAAAATGCAACTGGACAT
Source organism: Symphalangus syndactylus (assembly GCF_028878055.3). Lineage (NCBI taxonomy): Eukaryota > Metazoa > Chordata > Mammalia > Primates > Hylobatidae > Symphalangus > Symphalangus syndactylus. The sequence goes on along the minus strand of NC_072423.2, from coordinate 1,033,820 downwards.
TCGTAGCGCTAAGTGGGTAATAGTGGAAAAAAGAATATGTTCAAATATAAACTACACAGAAGCATTGTATGAAACTTCTTTCTGTTCTGTGCATTCAACTAACAGAGTGGAACCTTACATTTGATTGAGCCTTTCTGAAACAGTCTTTCTGTAGAAACTGCAATTGGACATTCTGAGCGCTAAGAGGCCCCTATTGGGAAAAATAATATCTTCAAATAAAAACTACACAGAAGCATTGTATGAAACTTATTTCTGATATGTTCATTAAGCTAACAGAGTTAAACCATACTTTTGATTGCGCAGTTCTGAACACTCTTTCTGTAGAAAATGCAAGTGGACATTCGGAGCGCTGAGAGGGTAATAGTGGAAAAAGTAATATATTCAAATATAAACTACACAGAAGCATTGTATGAAACTTCTTTCTGTTCTGTGCATTCAACTAACAGAGTTGAACCTTACTTTTGATTGAGCCTTTCTGAAACACTCTTTCTGTAGAAACTGCAATTGGACATTCTGAGCGCTAAGAGGCCTCTATTGGGAAAAATAATATCTTCAAATAAAAACTACACAGAAGCATTGTGTGAAACTTATTTCTGATATGTTCATTAAGCTAACAGAGATAAACCATACTTTTGATTGCGCAGTTCTGAACACTCTTTCTGTAGAAAATGCAAGTGGACATTCGGAGCGCTAAGAGGGTAATAGTGGAAAAAGGAATATATTCAAATATAAACTACACAGTAGCATTCTGTGAAAATTCTTTCTGTTCTGTGCATTCAACTAACAGAGTTGAACCTTACTTTTGATTGAGCCGTTCTGAAACACTCTTTCTGTAGAAACTGCAATTGGACATGCTAAGCGCTAAGAGGCCTACATTGGGAAAAAGAATATCTTCAAATAAATACTACACAGATGCATTCTGTGAAACATATTTCTGATCTGTAAATTCAGTTAACAGAGATAAAACATATTTTTGATTGAGCAGTTATGAAACACTATTTTTGTAGAAAATGCAAGTGGAGATTCGGAGCGCTAAGAGGGTAATAGTGGAAAAAGGAATGTCTTCAAATATAAACTACACAGAATCATTCGGTGAAACTTCTTTCTGATCTGGGCATTCAGCTAACAGAGTTAAACCATACTTTTGATTGAGCAGATCTGAACACTCTTTCTGTAGAAAATGCAACTGGACATTTGGAGCGCTAAGAGTGTAGTGGTGGAAAAAGGAATATATTCAAATATAAACTACACAGAAGCATTCTGTGAAACTTCTTTCTGATCTGAGCATTCAGCTAACAGAGTTAAACCATACTTTTGATTGAGCAGTTTTGAAACTCTCTGTCTGTAGAAAATGCAACTGGACATTCGTAGCGCTAAGTGGGTAATAGTGGAAAAAAGAATATGTTCAAATATAAACTACACAGAAGCATTGAATGAAACTTCTTTCTGTTCTGTGCATTCAACTAACAGAGTTGAACCTTACTTTTGATTGAGCCGTTCTGAAACACTCTTTCTGTAGAAACTGCAATTGGACATTCTGAGCGCTAGGAGGCCTATATTGGGAAAAAGAATGTCTACAAATAAAAACTACACAGAAGAATTGTGTGAAACTTCTTTCTGTTCTGTTTGTTCAACTAAAAGATTTGAACCTAAGTTTTGATTGAGCCGTTCTGACACACTCTTTCTGTAGAAAATGCAAGTGGAGATTCGGAGCGCTAAGAGGGTAATAGTGGAAAAAGGAATGTCTTCAAATATAAACTACACAGAATCATTCGGTGAAACTTCTTTCTGATCTGTGCATTCAGCTAACAGAGTTAAACCATACTTTTGATTGAGCAGATCTGCACACTCTTTCTGTAGAAAATGCAACTGGACATTTGGAGCGCTGAGAGCGTAGTAGTGGAAAAAGGAATATATTCAAATATAAACTACACAGAAGCATTCTGTGAAACTCGTTTCTGATCTGAGCATTCAGCTAACAGAGTTAAACCATACTTTTGATTGAGCAGATCTGAACACTCTTTCTATAGAAAATGCAACTGGATATTTGGAGAGCTAAGAGGGTAGTAGTGGAAAAAGTAATATATTCAAATATAAACTACACAGAAGCATTCTGTGAAACTTCTTTCTGATCTGAGCATTCAGCTAACAGAGTTAAACCATACTTTTGATTGAGCAGTTTTGAAACACTCTGTCTGTAGAAAATGCAACGGGACATTCGTAGCGCTAAGTGGGTACTAGTGGAAAAAAGAATATGTTCAAATATAAACTACACAGAAGCATTGTATGAAACTTCTTTCTGTTCTGTGCATTCAACTAACAGAGTGGAACCTTACATTTGATTGAGCCTTTCTGAAACAGTCTTTCTGTAGAAACTGCAATTGGACATTCTGAGCGCTAAGAGGCCCCTATTGGGAAAAATAATATCTTCAAATAAAAACTACACAGAAGCATTGTATGAAACTTATTTCTGATATGTTCATTAAGCTAACAGAGTTAAACCATACTTTTGATTGCGCAGTTCTGAACACTCTTTCTGTAGAAAATGCAAGTGGACATTCGGAGCGCTGAGAGGGTAATAGTGGAAAAAGTAATATATTCAAATATAAACTACACAGAAGCATTGTATGAAACTTCTTTCTGTTCTGTGCATTCAACTAACAGAGTTGAACTTTACTTTTGATTGAGCCTTTCTGAAACACTCTTTCTGTAGAAACTGCAATTGGACATTCTGAGCGCTAAGAGGCCTCTATTGGGAAAGATAATATCTTCAAATAAAAACTACACAGAAGCATTGTGTGAAACTTATTTCTGATATGTTCATTAAGCTAACAGAGATAAACCATACTTTTGATTGCGCAGTTCTGAACACTCTTTCTGTAGAAAATGCAAGTGGACATTCTGAGCGCTAAGAGGGTAATAGTGGAAAAAGGAATATATTCAAATATAAACTACACAGTAGCATTCTGTGAAAATTCTTTCTGTTCTGTGCATTCAACTAACAGAGTTGAACCTTACTTTTGATTGAGCCGTTCTGAAACACTCTTTCTGTAGAAACTGCAATTGGACATGCTAAGCGCTAAGAGGCCTACATTGGGAAAAAGAATATCTTCAAATAAAAACTACACAGATGCATTCTGTGAAACATATTTCTGATCTGTAAATTCAGTTAACAGAGATAAAACATATTTTTGATTGAGCAGTTATGAAACACTATTTTTGTAGAAAATGCAAGTGGAGATTCGGAGCGCTAAGAGGGTAATAGTGGAAAAAGGAATGTCTTCAAATATAAACTACACAGAATCATTCGGTGAAACTTCTTTCTGATCTGGGCATTCAGCTAACAGAGTTAAACCATACTTTTGATTGAGCAGATCTGAACACTCTTTCTGTAGAAAATGCAACTGGACATTTGGAGCGCTAAGAGTGTAGTGGTGGAAAAAGGAATATATTCAAATATAAACTACACAGAAGCATTCTGTGAAACTTCTTTCTGATCTGAGCATTCAGCTAACAGAGTTAAACCATACTTTTGATTGAGCAGTTTTGAAACTCTCTGTCTGTAGAAAATGCAACTGGACATTCGTAGCGCTAAGTGGGTAATAGTGGAAAAAAGAATATGTTCAAATATAAACTACACAGAAGCATTGTATGAAACTTCTTTCTGTTCTGTGCATTCAACTAACAGAGTTGAACCTTACTTTTGATTGAGCCGTTCTGAAACACTCTTTCTGTAGAAACTGCAATTGGACATTCTGAGCGCTAGGAGGCCTATATTGGGAAAAAGAATGTCTACAAATAAAAACTACACAGAAGAATTGTGTGAAACTTCTTTCTGTTCTGTTTGTTCAACTAAAAGATTTGAACCTAAGTTTTGATTGAGCCGTTCTGACACACTCTTTCTGTAGAAAATGCAAGTGGAGATTCGGAGCGCTAAGAGGGTAATAGTGGAAAAAGGAATGTCTTCAAATATAAACTACACAGAATCATTCGGTGAAACTTCTTTCTGATCTGTGCATTCAGCTAACAGAGTTAAACCATACTTTTGATTGAGCAGATCTGCACACTCTTTCTGTAGAAAATGCAACTGGACATTTGGAGCGCTGAGAGCGTAGTAGTGGAAAAAGGAATATATTCAAATATAAACTACACAGAAGCATTCTGTGAAACTCCTTTCTGATCTGAGCATTCAGCTAACAGAGTTAAACCATACTTTTGATTGAGCAGATCTGAACACTCTTTCTATAGAAAATGCAACTGGATATTTGGAGAGCTAAGAGGGTAGTAGTGGAAAAAGTAATATATTCAAATATAAACTACACAGAAGCATTCTGTGAAACTTCTTTCTGATCTGAGCATTCAGCTAACAGAGTTAAACCATACTTTTGATTGAGCAGTTTTGAAACACTCTGTCTGTAGAAAATGCAACGGGACATTCGTAGCGCTAAGTGGGTACTAGTGGAAAAAAGAATATGTTCAAATATAAACTACAGAGAAGCATTGTATGAAACTTCTTTCTGTTCTGTGCATTCAACTAACAGAGTGGAACCTTACATTTGATTGAGCCTTTCTGAAACAGTCTTTCTGTAGAAACTGCAATTGGACATTCTGAGCGCTAAGAAGCCCCTATTGGGAAAAATAATATCTTCAAATAAAAACTACACAGAAGCATTGTATGAAACTTATTTCTGATATGTTCATTAAGCTAACAGAGTTAAACCATACTTTTGATTGCGCAGTTCTGAACACTCTTTCTGTAGAAAATGCAAGTGGACATTCGGAGCGCTGAGAGGGTAATACTGGAAAAAGTAATATATTCAAATATAAACTACACAGAAGCATTGTATGAAACTTCTTTCTGTTCTGTGCATTCAACTAACAGAGTTGAACCTTACTTTTGATTGAGCCTTTCTGAAACACTCTTTCTGTAGAAACTGCAATTGGACATTCTGAGCGCTAAGAGGCCTCTATTGGGAAAGATAATATCTTCAAATAAAAACTACACAGAAGCATTGTGTGAAACTTATTTCTGATATGTTCATTAAGCTAACAGAGATAAACCATACTTTTGATTGCGCAGTTCTGAACACTCTTTCTGTAGAAAATGCAAGTGGACATTCGGAGCGCTAAGAGGGTAATAGTGGAAAAAGGAATATATTCAAATATAAACTACACAGTAGCATTCTGTGAAAATTCTTTCTGTTCTGTGCATTCAACTAACAGAGTTGAACCTTACTTTTGATTGAGCCGTTCTGAAACACTCTTTCTGTAGAAACTGCAATTGGACATGCTAAGCGCTAAGAGGCCTACATTGGGAAAAAGAAAATCTTCAAATAAAAACTACACAGATGCATTCTGTGAAACTTATTTCTGATCTGTAAATTCAGTTAACAGAGATAAAACATATTTTTGATTGAGCAGTTATGAAACACTCTTTTTGTAGAAAATGCAAGTGGAGATTCGGAGCGCTAAGTGGGTACTAGTGGAAAAAGGAATGTCTTCAAATATAAACTACACAGAATCATTCGGTGAAACTTCCTTCTGATCTGTGCATTCAGCTAACAGAGTTAAACCATACTTTTGATTGAGTAGATCTGAACAATCTTTCTGTAGAAAATGCAACTGGACATTTGGAGCGCTAAGAGCGTAGTAGTGGAAAAAGTAATATATTCAAATATAAACTACACAGAAGCATTCTGTGAAACTTCTTTCTGATCTGAGCATTCAGCTAACAGAGTTAAACCATACTTTTGATTGAGCAGTTTTGAAACACTCTGTCTGTAGAAAATGCAACTGGACATTCGTAGCGCTAAGTGGGTAATAGTGGAAAAAAGAATATGTTCAAATATAAACTACACAGAAGCATTGTATGAAACTTCTTTCTGTTCTGTGCATTCAACTAACAGAGTTGAACCTTACTTTTGATTGAGCCGTTCTGAAACACTCTTTCTGTAGAAACTGCAATTGGACATTCTGAGCGCTAGGAGGCCTATATTGGGAAAAAGAATGTCTACAAATAAAAACTACACAGAAGAATTGTGTGAAACTTCTTTCTGTTCTGTTTGTTCAACTAAAAGAGTTGAACCTTAGTTTTGATTGAGCCGTTCTGACACACTCTTTCTGTAGAAAATGCAAGTGGAGATTCGGAGCGCTAAGAGGGTAATAGTGGAAAAAGGAATGTCTTCAAATATAAACTACACAGAATCATTCGGTGAAACTTCTTTCTGATCTGTGCATTCAGCTAACAGAGTTAAACCATACTTTTGATTGAGCAGATCTGAACACTCTTTCTGTAGAAAATGCAACTGGACATTTGGAGCGCAGAGAGCGTAGTAGTGGAAAAAGGAATATATTCAAATATAAACTACACAGAAGCATTCTGTGAAACTTCTTTCTGATCTGAGCATTCAGCTAACAGAGTTAAACCATACTTTTGATTGAGCAGATCTGAACACTCTTTCTATAGAAAATGCAACTGGATATTTGGAGAGCTAAGAGGGTAGTAGTGGAAAAAGTAATATATTCAAATATAAACTACACAGAAGCATTCTGTGAAACTTCTTTCTGATCTGAGCATTCAGCTAACAGAGTTAAACCATACTTTTGATTGAGCAGTTTTGAAACACTCTGTCTGTAGAAAATGCAACGGGACATTCGTAGCGCTAAGTGGGTACTAGTGGAAAAAAGAATATGTTCAAATATAAACTACACAGAAGCATTGTATGAAACTTCTTTCTGTTCTGTGCATTCAACTAACAGAGTGGAACCTTACATTTGATTGAGCCTTTCTGAAACAGTCTTTCTGTAGAAACTGCAATTGGACATTCTGAGCGCTAAGAGGCCCCTATTGGGAAAAATAATATCTTCAAATAAAAACTACACAGAAGCATTGTATGAAACTTATTTCTGATATGTTCATTAAGCTAACAGAGTTAAACCATACTTTTGATTGCGCAGTTCTGAACACTCTTTCTGTAGAAAATGCAAGTGGACATTCGGAGCGCTGAGAGGGCAATAGTGGAAAAAGTAATATATTCAAATATAAACTACACAGAAGCATTGTATGAAACTTCTTTCTGTTCTGTGCATTCAACTAACAGAGTTGAACCTTACTTTTGATTGAGCCTTTCTGAAACACCCTTTCTGTAGAAACTGCAATTGGACATTCTGAGCGCTAAGAGGCCTCTATTGGGAAAAATAATATCTTCAAATAAAATCTACACAGAAGCATTGTGTGAAACTTATTTCTGATATGTTCATTAAGCTAACAGAGATAAACCATACTTTTGATTGCGCAGTTCTGAACACTCTTTCTGTAGAAAATGCAAGTGGACATTCGGAGCGCTAAGAGGGTAATAGTGGAAAAAGGAATATATTCAAATATAAACTACACAGTAGCATTCTGTGAAAATTCTTTCTGTTCTGTGCATTCAACTAACAGAGTTGAACCTTACTTTTGATTGAGCCGTTCTGAAACACTCTTTCTGTAGAAACTGCAATTGGACATGGTAAGCGCTAAGAGGCCTACATTGGGAAAAAGAAAATCTTCAAATAAAAACTACACAGATGCATTCTGTGAAACTTATTTCTGATCTGTAAATTCAGTTAACAGAGATAAAACATATTTTTGATTGAGCAGTTATGAAACACTCTTTTTGTAGAAAATGCAAGTGGAGATTCGGAGCGCTAAGGGGGTACTAGTGGAAAAAGGAATGTCTTCAAATATAAACTACACAGAATCATTCGGTGAAACTTCCTTCTGATCTGTGCATTCAGCTAACAGAGTTAAACCATACTTTTGATTGAGTAGATCTGAACACTCTTTCTGTAGAAAATGCAACTGGACATTTGGAGCGCTAAGAGCGTAGTAGTGGAAAAAGTAATATATTCAAATATAAACTACACAGAAGCATTCTGTGAAACTTCTTTCTGATCTGAGCATTCAGCTAACAGAGTTAAACCATACTTTTGATTGAGCAGTTTTGAAACACTCTGTCTGTAGAAAATGCAACTGGACATTCGTAGCGCTAAGTGGGTAATAGTGGAAAAAAGAATATGTTCAAATATAAACTACACAGAAGCATTGTATGAAACTTCTTTCTGTTCTGTGCATTCAACTAACAGAGTTGAACCTTACTTTTGATTGAGCCGTTCTGAAACACTCTTTCTGTAGAAACTGCAATTGGACATTCTGAGCGCTAGGAGGCCTATATTGGGAAAAAGAATGTCTACAAATAAAAACTACACAGAAGAATTGTGTGAAACTTCTTTCTGTTCTGTTTGTTCAACTAAAAGAGTTGAACCTTAGTTTTGATTGAGCCGTTCTGACACACTCTTTCTGTAGAAAATGCAAGTGGAGATTCGGAGCGCTAAGAGGGTAATAGTGGAAAAAGGAATGTCTTCAAATATAAACTACACAGAATCATTCGGTGAAACTTCTTTCTGATCTGTGCATTCAGCTAACAGAGTTAAACCATACTTTTGATTGAGCAGATCTGAACACTCTTTCTGTAGAAAATGCAACTGGACATTTGGAGCGCTGAGAGCGTAGTAGTGGAAAAAGGAATATATTCAAATATAAACTACACAGAAGCATTCTGTGAAACTTCTTTCTGATCTGAGCATTCAGCTAACAGAGTTAAACCATACTTTTGATTGAGCAGATCTGAACACTCTTTCTATAGAAAATGCAACTGGATATTTGGAGAGCTAAGAGGGTAGTAGTGGAAAAAGTAATATATTCAAATATAAACTACACAGAAGCATTCTGTGAAACTTCTTTCTGATCTGAGCATTCAGCTAACAGAGTTAAACCATACTTTTGATTGAGCAGTTTTGAAACACTCTGTCTGTAGAAAATGCAACGCGACATTCGTAGCGCTAAGTGGGTAATAGTGGAAAAAAGAATATGTTCAAATATAAACTACACAGAAGCATTGTATGAAACTTCTTTCTGTTCTGTGCATTCAACTAACAGAGTGGAACCTTACATTTGATTGAGCCTTTCTGAAACACTCTTTCTGTAGAAACTGTAATTGGACATTCTGAGCGCTAAGAGGCCTCTATTGGGAAAAATAATATCTTCAAATAAAAACTACACAGAAGCATTGTGTGAAACTTATTTCTGATATGTTCATTAAGCTAACAGAGTTAAACCATACTTTTGATTGCGCAGTTCTGAACACTCTTTCTGTAGAAAATGCAAGTGGACATTCGGAGCGCTGAGAGGGTAATAGTGGAAAAAGGAATATATTCAAATATAAACTACAGAGAAGCATTGTATGAAACTTCTTTCTGTTCTGTGCATTCAACTAACAGATTTGAACCTTACTTTTGATTGAGCCTTTCTGAAACCCTCTTTCTGTAGAAACTGCAATTGGACATTCTGAGCGCTAAGAGGCCTCTATTGGGAAAAAAAATATCTTCAAATAAAAACTACACAGAAGCATTGTGTGAAACTTATTTCTGATATGTTCATTAAGCTAACAGAGATAAACCATACTTTTGATTGCGCAGTTCTGAACACTCTTTCTGTAGAAAATGCAAGTGGACATTCGGAGCGCTAAGAGGGTAATAGTGGAAAAAGGAATATATTCAAATATAAACTACACAGTAGCATTCTGTGAAAATTCTTTCTGTTCTGTGCATTCAACTAACCGAGTTGAACCTTACTTTTGATTGAGCCGTTCTGAAACACTCTTTCTGTAGAAACTGCAATTGGACATGCTAAGCGCTAAGAGGCCTACATTGGGAAAAAGAATATCTTCAAATAAAAACTACACAGATGCATTCTGTGAAACATATTTCTGATCTGTAAATTCAGTTAACAGAGATAAAACATATTTTTGATTGAGCAGTTATGAAACACTATTTTTGTAGAAAATGCAAGTGGAGATTCGGAGCGCTAAGAGGGTAATAGTGGAAAAAGGAATGTCTTCAAATATAAACTACACAGAATCATTCGGTGAAACTTCTTTCTGATCTGGGCATTCAGCTAACAGAGTTAAACCATACTTTTGATTGAGCAGATCTGAACACTCTTTCTGTAGAAAATGCAACTGGACATTTGGAGCGCTAAGAGCGTAGTAGTGGAAAAAGGAATATATTCAAATATAAACTACACAGAAGCATTCTGTGAAACTTCTTTCTGATCTGAGCATTCAGCTAACAGAGTTAAACCATACTTTTGATTGAGCAGTTTTGAAACACTCTGTCTGTAGAAAATGCAACTGGACATTCGTAGCGCTAAGTGGGTAATAGTGGAAAAAAGAATATGTTCAAATATAAACTACACAGAAGCATTGTATGAAACTTCTTTCTGTTCTGTGCATTCAACTAACAGAGTTGAACCTTACTTTTGATTGAGCCGTTCTGAAACACTCTTTCTGTAGAAACTGCAATTGGACATTCTGAGCGCTAAGAGTCCTATATTGGGAAAATGAATCTCTACAAATAAAAACTACACAGAAGAATTGTGTGAAACTTCTTTCTGTTCTGTTTGTTCAACTAAAAGAGTTGAACCTTAGTTTTGATTGAGCCGTTCTGAAACACTCTTTCTGTAGAAAATGCAAGTGGAGATTCGGAGCGCTAAGAGGGTAATAGTGGAAAAAGGAATGTCTCCAAATATAAACTACACAGAATCATTCTGTGAAACTTCTTTCTGATCTGTGCATTCAGCTAACAGAGTTAAACCATACTTTTGATTGAGCAGATCTGAACACTCTTTCTGTAGAAAATGCAACTGGACATTTGGAGCGCTAAGAGAGTAGTAGTGGAAAAAGGAATATATTCAAAAATAAACTACACAGAAGCATTCTGTGAAACTTCTTTCTGATCTGAGCATTCAGCTAACAGAGTTAAACCATACTTTTGATTGAGCAGTTTTGAAACACTCTGTCTGTAGAAAATGCAACGGGACATTCGTAGCGCTAAGTGGGTAATAGTGGAAAAAAGAATATGTTCAAATATAAACTACACAGAAGCATTGTATGAAACTTCTTTCTGTTCTGTGCATTCAACTAACAGAGTGGAACCTTACATTTGATTGAGCCTTTCTGAAACACTCTTTCTGTAGAAACTGCAATTGGACATTCTGAGCGCTAAGAGGCCTCTATTGGGAAAAATAATATCTTCAAATAAAAACTACACAGAAGCATTGTGTGAAACTTATTTCTGATATGTTCATTAAGCTAACAGAGTTAAACCATACTTTTGATTGCGCAGTTCTGAACACTCTTTCTGTAGAAAATGCAAGTGGACATTCGGAGCGCTGAGAGGGTAATAGTGGAAAAAGGAATATATTCAAATATAAACTACACAGTAGCATTCTGTGAAAATTCTTTCTGTTCTGTGCATTCAACTAACAGAGTTGAACCTTACTTTTGATTGAGCCGTTCTGAAACACTCTTTCTGTAGAAACTGCAATTGGACATGCTAAGCGCTAAGAGGCCTACATTGGGAAAAAAAATATCTTCAAATAAAAACTACACAGATGCATTCTGTGAAACTTATTTCTGATCTGTAAATTCAGTTAACAGAGATAAAACATATTTTTGATTGAGCAGTTATGAAACACTCTTTTTGTAGAAAATGCAAGTGGAGATTCGGAGCGCTAAGAGGGTAATAGTGGAAAAAGGAATGTCTTCAAATATAAACTACACAGAATCATTCGGTGAAACTTCTTTCTGATCTGTGCATTCAGCTAACAGAGTTAAACCATACTTTTGATTGAGCAGATATGAACACTCTTTCTGTAGAAAATGCAACTGGACATTTGGAGCGCTAAGAGCGTAGTGGTGGAAAAAGGAATATATTCAAATATAAACTACACAGAAGCATTCTGTGAAACTTCTTTCTGATCTGAGCATTCAGCTAACAGAGTTAAACCATACTTTTGATTGAGCAGTTTTGAAACACTCTGTCTGTAGAAAATGCAACGGGACATTCGTAGCGCTAAGTGGGTAATAGTGGAAAAAAGAATATGTTCAAATATAAACTACACAGAAGCATTGTATGAAACTTCTTTCTGTTCTGTGCATTCAACTAACAGAGTGGAACCTTACATTTGATTGAGCCTTTCTGAAACACTCTTTCTGTAGAAACTGCAATTGGACATTCTGAGCGCTAAGAGGCCTCTATTGGGAAAAATAATATCTTCAAATAAAAACTACACAGAAGCATTGTGTGAAACTTATTTCTGATATGTTCATTAAGCTAACAGAGTTAAACCATACTTTTGATTGCGCAGTTCTGAACACTCTTTCTGTAGAAAATGCAAGTGGACATTCGGAGCGCTGAGAGGGTAATAGTGGAAAAACGAATATATTCAAATATAAACTACAGAGAAGCATTGTATGAAACTTCTTTCTGTTCTGTGCATTCAACTAACAGAGTTGAACCTTACTTTTGATTGAGCCTTTCTGAAACCCTCTTTCTGTAGAAACTGCAATTGGACATTCTGAGCGCTAAGAGGCCTCTATTGAAAAAAAAAATATCTTCAAATAAAAACTACACAGAAGCATTGTGTGAAACTTATTTCTGATATGTTCATTAAGCTAACAGAGATAAACCATACTTTTGATTGCGCAGTTCTGAACACTCTTTCTGTAGAAAATGCAAGTGGACATTCGGAGCGCTAAGAGGGTAATAGTGGAAAAAGGAATATATTCAAATATAAACTACACAGTAGCATTCTGTGAAAATTCTTTCTGTTCTGTGCATTCAACTAACCGAGTTGAACCTTACTTTTGATTGAGCCGTTCTGAAACACTCTTTCTGTAGAAACTGCAATTGGACATGCTAAGCGCTAAGAGGCCTACATTGGGAAAAAGAATATCTTCAAATAAAAACTACACAGATGCATTCTGTGAAACATATTTCTGATCTGTAAATTCAGTTAACAGAGATAAAACATATTTTTGATTGAGCAGTTATGAAACACTATTTTTGTAGAAAATGCAAGTGGAGATTCGGAGCGCTAAGAGGGTAATAGTGGAAAAAGGAATGTCTTCAAATATAAACTACACAGAATCATTCGGTGAAACTTCTTTCTGATCTGGGCATTCAGCTAACAGAGTTAAACCATACTTTTGATTGAGCAGATCTGAACACTCTTTCTGTAGAAAATGCAACTGGACATTTGGAGCGCTAAGAGTGTAGTGGTGGAAAAAGGAATATATTCAAATATAAACTACACAGAAGCATTCTGTGAAACTTCTTTCTGATCTGAGCATTCAGCTAACAGAGTTAAACCATACTTTTGATTGAGCAGTTTTGAAACTCTCTGTCTGTAGAAAATGCAACTGGACATTCGTAGCGCTAAGTGGGTAATAGTGGAAAAAAGAATATGTTCAAATATAAACTACACAGAAGCATTGTATGAAACTTCTTTCTGTTCTGTGCATTCAACTAACAGAGTTGAACCTTACTTTTGATTGAGCCGTTCTGAAACACTCTTTCTGTAGAAACTGCAATTGGACATTCTGAGCGCTAGGAGGCCTATATTGGGAAAAAGAATGTCTACAAATAAAAACTACACAGAAGAATTGTGTGAAACTTCTTTCTGTTCTGTTTGTTCAACTAAAAGATTTGAACCTAAGTTTTGATTGAGCCGTTCTGACACACTCTTTCTGTAGAAAATGCAAGTGGAGATTCGGAGCGCTAAGAGGGTAATAGTGGAAAAAGGAATGTCTCCAGATATAAACTACACAGAATCATTCTGTGAAACTTCTTTCTGATCTGTGCATTCAGCTAACAGAGTTAAACCATACTTTTGATTGAGAAGATCTGAACACTGTTTCTGTAGAAAATGCAACTGGACATTTGGAGCGCTAAGAGAGTAGTAGTGGAAAAAGGAATATATTCAAAAATAAACTACACAGAAGCATTCTGTGAAACTTCTTTCTGATCTGAGCATTCAGCTAACAGAGTTAAACCATACTTTTGATTGAGCAGTTTTGAAACACTCTGTCTGTAGAAAATGCAACGGGACATTCGTAGCGCTAAGTGGGTAATAGTGGAAAAAAGAATATGTTCAAATATAAACTACACAGAAGCATTGTATGAAACTTCTTTCTGTTCTGTGCATTCAACTAACAGAGTGGAACCTTACATTTGATTGAGCCTTTCTGAAACACTCTTTCTGTAGAAACTGCAATTGGACATTCTGAGCGCTAAGAGGCCTCTATTGGGAAAAATAATATCTTCAAATAAAAACTACACAGAAGCATTGTGTGAAACTTATTTCTGATATGTTCATTAAGCTAACAGAGTTAAACCATACTTTTGATTGAGCAGTTCTGAACACTCTTTCTGTAGAAAATGAAAGTGGACATTCGGAGAGCTGAGAGGGTAATAGTGGAAAAAGGAATATATTCAAATATAAACTACACAGAAGCATTCTGTGAAACTTCTTTCTGATCTGAGCATTCAGCTAACAGAGTTAAACCATACTTTTGATTGAGCAGTTTTGAAACACTCTGTCTGTAGAAAATGCAACTGGACATTCGTAGCGCTAAGTGGGTAATAGTGGAAAAAAGAATATGTTGAAATATAAACTACACAGAAGCATTGTATGAAACTTCTTTCTGTTCTGTGCATTCAACTAACAGAGTTGAACCTTACTTTTGATTGAGCCGTTCTGAAACACTCTTTCTGTAGAAACTGCAATTGGACATTCTGAGCGCTAGGAGGCCTATATTGGGAAAAAGAATGTCTACAAATAAAAACTACACAGAAGAATTGTGTGAAACTTCTATCTGTTCTGTTTGTTCAACTAAAAGAGTTGAACCTTAGTTTTGATTGAGCCGTTCTGAAACACTCTTTCTGTAGAAAATGCAAGTGGAGATTCGGAGCGCTAAGAGGGTAATAGTGGAAAAAGGAATGTCTCCAAAAATAAACTACACAGAATCATTCTGTGAAACTTCTTTCTGATCTGTGCATTCAGCTAACAGAGTTAAACCATACTTTTGATTGAGCAGATCTGAACACTCTTTCTGTAGAAAATGCAACTGGACATTTGGAGCGCTAAGAGAGTAGTAGTGGAAAAAGGAATATATTCAAATATAAACTACACAGAAGCATTCTGTGAAACTTCTTTCTGATCTGAGCATTCAGCTAACAGAGTTAAACCATACTTTTGATTGAGCAGATTTGAAACACTCTGTCTGTAGAAAATGCAACGGGACATTCGTAGCGCTAAGTGGGTACTAGTGGAAAAAAGAATATGTTCAAATATAAACTACACAGAAGCATTGTATGAAACTTCTTTCTGTTCTGTGCATTCAACTAACAGAGTGGAACCTTACATTTGATTGAGCCTTTCTGAAACAGTCTTTCTGTAGAAACTGCAATTGGACATTCTGAGCGCTAAGAGGCCCCTATTGGGAAAAATAATATCTTCAAATAAAAACTACACAGAAGCATTGTATGAAACTTATTTCTGATATGTTCATTAAGCTAACAGAGTTAAACCATACTTTTGATTGCGCAGTTCTGAACACTCTTTCTGTAGAAAATGCAAGTGGACATTCGGAGCGCTGAGAGGGTAATAGTGGAAAAAGTAATATATTCAAATATAAACTACACAGAAGCATTGTATGAAACTTCTTTCTGTTCTGTGCATTCAACTAACAGAGTTGAAACTTACTTTTGATTGAGCCTTTCTGAAACACTCTTTCTGTAGAAACTGCAATTGGACATTCTGAGCGCTAAGAGGCCTCTATTGGGAAAAATAATATCTTCAAATAAAAACTACACAGAAGCATTGTGTGAAACTTATTTCTGATATGTTCATTAAGCTAACAGAGATAAACCATACTTTTGATTGCGCAGTTCTGAACACTCTTTCTGTAGAAAATGCAAGTGGACATTCGGAGCGCTAAGAGGGTAATAGTGGAAAAAGGAATATATTCAAATATAAACTACACAGTAGCATTCTGTGAAAATTCTTTCTGTTCTGTGCATTCAACTAACAGAGTTGAACCTTACTTTTGATTGAGCCGTTCTGAAACACTCTTTCTGTAGAAACTGCAATTGGACATGCTAAGCGCTAAGAGGCCTACATTGGGAAAAAGAAAATCTTCAAATAAAAACTACACAGATGCATTCTGTGAAACTTATTTCTGATCTGTAAATTCAGTTAACAGAGATAAAACATATTTTTGATTGAGCAGTTATGAAACACTCTTTTTGTAGAAAATGCAAGTGGAGATTCGGAGCGCTAAGGGGGTACTAGTGGAAAAAGGAATGTCTTCAAATATAAACTACACAGAATCATTCGGTGAAACTTCCTTCTGATCTGTGCATTCAGCTAACAGAGTTAAACCATACTTTTGATTGAGTAGATCTGAACACTCTTTCTGTAGAAAATGCAACTGGACATTTGGAGCGCTAAGAGCGTAGTGGTGGAAAAAGTAATATATTCAAATATAAACTACACAGAAGCATTCTGTGAAACTTCTTTCTGATCTGAGCATTCAGCTAACAGAGTTAAACCATACTTTTGATTGAGCTGTTTTGAAACACTCTGTCTGTAGAAAATGCAACTGGACATTCGTAGCGCTAAGTGGGTAATAGTGGAAAAAAGAATATGTTCAAATATAAACTACACAGAAGCATTGTATGAAACTTCTTTCTGTTCTGTGCATTCAACTAACAGAGTTGAACCTTACTTTTGATTGAGCCGTTCTGAAACACTCTTTCTGTAGAAACTGCAATTGGACATTCTGAGCGCTAGGAGGCCTATATTGGGAAAAAGAATGTCTACAAATAAAAACTACACAGAAGAATTGTGTGAAACTTCTTTCTGTTCTGTTTGTTCAACTAAAAGAGTTGAACCTTAGTTTTGATTGAGCCGTTCTGACACACTCTTTCTGTAGAAAATGCAAGTGGAGATTCGGAGCGCTAAGAGGGTAATAGTGGAAAAAGGAATGTCTTCAAATATAAACTACACAGAATCATTCGGTGAAACTTCTTTCTGATCTGTGCATTCAGCTAACAGAGTTAAACCATACTTTTGATTGAGCAGATCTGAACACTCTTTCTGTAGAAAATGCAACTGGACATTTGGAGCGCTGAGAGCGTAGTAGTGGAAAAAGGAATATATTCAAATATAAACTACACAGAAGCATTCTGTGAAACTTCTTTCTGATCTGAGCATTCAGCTAACAGAGTTAAACCATACTTTTGATTGAGCAGATCTGAACACTCTTTCTATAGAAAATGCAACTGAATATTTGGAGAGCTAAGAGGGTAGTAGTGGAAAAAGTAATATATTCAAATATAAACTACACAGAAGCATTCTGTGAAACTTCTTTCTGATCTGAGCATTCAGCTAACAGAGTTAAACCATACTTTTGATTGAGCAGTTTTGAAACACTCTGTCTGTAGAAAATGCAACGGGACATTCGTAGCGCTAAGTGGGTACTAGTGGAAAAAAGAATATGTTCAAATATAAACTACACAGAAGCATTGTATGAAACTTCTTTCTGTTCTGTGCATTCAACTAACAGAGTGGAACCTTACATTTGATTGAGCCTTTCTGAAACAGTCTTTCTGTAGAAACTGCAATTGGACATTCTGAGCGCTAAGAGGCCCCTATTGGGAAAAATAATATCTTCAAATAAAAACTACACAGAAGCATTGTATGAAACTTATTTCTGATATGTTCATTAAGCTAACAGAGTTAAACCATACTTTTGATTGCGCAGTTCTGAACACTCTTTCTGTAGAAAATGCAAGTGGACATTCGGAGCGCTGAGAGGGTAATAGTGGAAAAAGTAATATATTCAAATATAAACTACACAGAAGCATTGTATGAAACTTCTTTCTGTTCTGTGCATTCAACTAACAGAGTTGAACCTTACTTTTGATTGAGCCTTTCTGAAACACTCTTTCTGTAGAAACTGCAATTGGACATTCTGAGCGCTAAGAGGCGTCTATTGGGAAAAATAATATCTTCAAATAAAAACTACACAGAAGCATTGTGTGAAACTTATTTCTGATATGTTCATTAAGCTAACAGAGATAAACCATACTTTTGATTGCGCAGTTCTGAACACTCTTTCTGTAGAAAATGCAAGTGGACATTCGGAGCGCTAAGAGGGTAATAGTGGAAAAAGGAATATATTCAAATATAAACTACACAGTAGCATTCTGTGAAAATTCTTTCTGTTCTGTGCATTCAACTAACAGAGTTGAACCTTACTTTTGATTGAGCCGTTCTGAAACACTCTTTCTGTAGAAACTGCAATTGGACATGCTAAGCGCTAAGAGGCCTACATTGGGAAAAAGAAAATCTTCAAATAAAAACTACACAGATGCATTCTGTGAAACTTATTTCTGATCTGTAAATTCAGTTAACAGAGATAAAACATATTTTTGATTGAGCAGTTATGAAACACTCTTTTTGTAGAAAATGCAAGTGGAGATTCGGAGCGCTAAGGGGGTACTAGTGGAAAAAGGAATGTCTTCAAATATAAACTACACAGAATCATTCGGTGAAACTTCCTTCTGATCTGTGCATTCAGCTAACAGAGTTAAACCATACTTTTGATTGAGTAGATCTGAACACTCTTTCTGTAGAAAATGCAACTGGACATTTGGAGCGCTAAGAGCGTAGTGGTGGAAAAAGTAATATATTCAAATATAAACTACACAGAAGCATTCTGTGAAACTTCTTTCTGATCTGAGCATTCAGCTAACAGAGTTAAACCATACTTTTTATTGAGCAGTTTTGAAACACTCTGTCTGTAGAAAATGCAACTGGACATTCGTAGCGCTAAGTGAGTAATAGTGGAAAAAAGAATATGTTCAAATATAAACTACACAGAAGCATTGTATGAAACTTCTTTCTGTTCTGTGCATTCAACTAACAGAGTTGAACCTTACTTTTGATTGAGCCTTTCTGAAACACTCTTTCTGTAGAAACTGCAATTGGACATTCTGAGCGCTAAGAGGCCTGTATTGGGAAAAATAATATCTTCAAATAAAAACTACACAGAAGCATTGTGTGAAACTTATTTCTGATATGTTCATTAAGCTAACAGAGTTAAACCATACTTTTGATTGCGCAGTTCTGAACACTCTTTCTGTAGAAAATGCAAGTGGACATTCGGAGCGCTAAGAGGGTAATAGTGGAAAAAGGAATATATTCAAATATAAACTACACAGTAGCATTCTGTGAAAATTCTTTCTGTTCTGTGCATTCAACTAACAGAGTTGAACCTTACTTTTGATTGAGCCGTTCTGAAACACTCTTTCTGTAGAAACTGCAATTGGACATGCTAAGCGCTAAGAGGCCTACATTGGGAAAAAGAATATCTTCAAATAAAAACTACACAGATGCATTCTGTGAAACTTATTTCTGATCTGTAAATTCAGTTAACAGAGATAAAACATATTTTTGATTGAGCAGTTATGAAACACTCTTTTTGTAGAAAATGCAAGTGGAGATTCGGAGCGCTAAGAGGGTAATAGTGGAAAAAGGAATGTCTTCAAATATAAACTACACAGAATCATTCGGTGAAACTTCTTTCTGATCTGTGCATTCAGCTAACAGAGTTAAACCATACTTTTGATTGAGCAGATCTGAACACTCTTTCTGTAGAAAATGCAACTGGACATTTGGAGCGCTAAGAGCGTAGTAGTGGAAAAAGGAATATATTCAAATATAAACTACACAGAAGCATTCTGTGAACCTTCTTTCTGATCTAAGCATTCAGCTAACAGAGTTAAACCATACTTTTGATTGAGCAGTTTTGAAACACTCTGTCTGTAGAAAATGCAACTGGACATTTGTAGCGCTAAGTGGGTAATAGTGGAAAAAAGAATATGTTCAATTATAAACTACACAGAAGCATTGTATGAAACTTCTTTCTGTTCTGTGCATTCAACTAACAGAGTTGAACCTTACTTTTGATTGAGCCGTTCTGAAACACTCTTTCTGTAGAAACTGCAATTGGACATTCTGAGCGCTAAGAGGCCTATATTGGGAAAAGAAATTCTACAAATAAAAACTACACAGAAGAATTGTGTGAAACTTCTTTCTGTTCTGTTTGTTCAACTAAAAGATTTGAACCTTAGTTTTGATTGAGCCTTTCTGAAACACTCTTTCTGTGGAAAATTCAAGTGGAGATTCGGAGCGCTAAGAGGGTAATAGGGGAAAAAGGAATGTCTCCAAATATAAACTACACAGAATCATTCTTTGAAACTTCTTTCTGATCTGTGCATTCAGCTAACAGAGTTAAACCATACTTTTGATTGAGCAGATCTGAACACTCTTTCTGTAGAATATGCAACTGGACATTTGGAGCGCTAAGAGAGTAGTAGTGGAAAAAGGAATATATTCAAATATAAACTACACAGAAGCATTCTGTGAAACTTCTTTCTGATCTGAGCATTCAGCTAACAGAGTTAAACCATACTTTTGATTGAGCAGTTTTGAAACACTCTGTCTGTAGAAAATGCAACTGGACATTCGTAGCGCTAAGTGGGTAATAGTGGAAAAAAGAATATGTTCAAATATAAACTACACAGAAGCATTGTATGAAACTTCTTTCTGTTCTGTGCATTCAACTAACAGAGTTGAACCTTACTTTTGATTGAGCCTTTCTGAGACACTCTTTCTGTAGAAACTGCAATTGGACATTCTGAGCGCTAAGAGGCCTATATTGGGAAAAATAATATCTTCAAATAAAAACTACACAGAAGCATTGTGTGAAACTTATTTCTGATATGTTCATTAAGCTAACAGAGTTAAACCATACTTTTGATTGCGCAGTTCTGAACACTCTTTCTGTAGAAAATGCAAGTGGACATTCGGAGCGCTAAGAGGGTAATAGTGGAAAAAGTAATATATTCAAATATAAACTACACAGTAGCATTCTGTGAAAATTCTTTCTGTTCTGTGCATTCAACTAACAGAGTTGAACCTTACTTTTGATTGAGCCGTTCTGAAACACTCTTTGTGTAGAAACTCCAATTGGACATGCTAAGCGCTAAGAGGCCTACATTGGGAAAAAGAATATCTTCAAATAAAAACTACACAGATGCATTCTGTGAAACTTATTTCTGATCTGTAAATTCAGTTAACAGAGATAAAACATATTTTTGATTGAGCAGTTATGAAACACTCTTTTTGTAGAAAATGCAAGTGGAGATTCGGAGCGCTAAGAGGGTAATAGTGGAAAAAGGAATGTCTTCAAATATAAACTACACAGAATCATTCGGTGAAACTTCTTTCTGATCTGTGCATTCAGCTAACAGAGTTAAACCATACTTTTGATTGAGCAGATCTGAACACTCTTTCTGTAGAAAATGCAACTGGACATTTGGAGCGCTAAGAGCATAGTAGTGGAAAAAGGAATATATTCAAATATAAACTACACAGAAGCATTCTGTGAAACTTCTTTCTGATCTGAGCATTCAGCTAACAGAGTTAAAGCATACTTTTGATTGAGCAGTTTTGAAACACTCTGTCTGTAGAAAATGCAACTGGACATTCGTAGCGCTAAGTGGGTAATAGTGGAAAAAAGAATATGTTCAAATATAAACTACACAGAAGCATTGTATGAAACTTCTTTCTGTTCTGTGCATTCAACTAACAGAGTTGAACCTTACTTTTGATTGAGCCGTTCTGAAACACTCTTTCTGTAGAAACTGCAATTGGACATTCTGAGCGCTAAGAGGCCTATATTGGGAAAAAGAAAGTCTACAAATAAAAACTACACAGAAGAATTGTGTGAAACTACTTTCTGTTCTGTTTGTTCAACTAAAAGAGTTGAACCTTAGTTTTGATTGAGCCGTTCTGAAACACTCTTTCTGTAGAAAATTCAAGTGGACATTCGGAGCGCTAAGAGGGTAATAGGGGAAAAAGGAATGTCTCCAAATATAAACTACACAGAATCATTCTGTGAAACTTCTTTCTCATCTGTGCATTCAGTTAACAGATTTAAACCATACTTTTGATTGAGCAGATCTGAACACTCTTTCTGTAGAAAATGCAACTGGACATTTGGAGCGCTAAGAGAGTAGTAGTGGAAAAAGGAATATATTCAAATATAAACTACACAGAAGCATTCTGTGAAACTTCTTTCTGATCTGAGCATTCAGCTAACAGAGTTAAACCATACTTTTGATTGAGCAGTTTTGAAACACTCTGTCTGTAGAAAATGCAACTGGACATTCGTAGCGCTAAGTGGGTAATAGTGGAAAAAAGAATATGTTCAAATATAAACTACACAGAAGCATTGTATGAAACTTCTTTCTGTTCTGTGCATTCAACTAACAGAGTTGAACCTTACTTTTGATTGAGCCTTTCTGAGACACTCTTTCTGTAGAAACTGCAATTGGACATTCTGAGCGCTAAGATGCCTCTCTTGGGAAAAATAATATCTTCAAATAAAAACTACACAGAAGCATTGTGTGAAACTTATTTCTGATATGTTGATTAAGCTAACAGAGTTAAACCATACTTTTGATTGCGCAGTTCTGAACACTCTTTCTGTAGAAAATGCAAGTGGACATTCGGAGCGCTAAGAGGGTAATAGTGGAAAAAGGAATATATTCAAATATAAACTACACAGTAGCATTCTTTAAAAATTCTTTCAGTTCTGTGCATTCAACTAACAGAGTTGAACCTTACTTTTGATTGAGCCGTTCTGAAACACTCTTTCTGTAGAAACTGCAATTGGACATGCTAAGCGCTAAGAGGCCTACATTGGGAAAAAGAATATCTTCAAATAAAAACTACACAGATGCATTCTGTGAAACTTATTTCTGATCTGTAAATTCAGTTAACAGAGATAAAACATATTTTTGATTGAGCAGTTATGAAACACTCTTTTTGTAGAAAATGCAAGTGGAGATTCGGAGCGCTAAGAGGGTAATAGTGGAAAAAGGAATGTCTTCAAATATAAACTACACAGAATCATTCGGTGAAACTTCTTTCTGATCTGTGCATTCAGCTAACAGAGTTAAACCATACTTTTGATTGAGCAGATCTGAACACTCTTTCTGTAGAAAATGCAACTGGACATTTGGAGCGCTAAGAGTGTAGTAGTGGAAAAAGGAATATATTCAAATATAAACTACACAGAAGCATTCTGTGAAACTTCTTTCTGATCTGAGCATTCAGCTAACAGAGTTAAACCATACTTTTGATTGAGCAGTTTTGAAACACTCTGTCTGTAGAAAATGCAACTGGACATTCGTAGCGCTAAGTGGGTAATAGTGGAAAAAAGAATATGTTCAAATATAAACTACACAGAAGCATTGTATGAAACTTCTTTCTGTTCTGTGCATTCAACTAACAGAGTTGAACCTTACTTTTGATTGAGCCGTTCTGAAACACTCTTTCTGTAGAAACTGCAATTGGACATTCTGAGCGCTAAGAGGCCTATATTGGGAAAAAGAAAGTCTACAAATAAAAACTACACAGAAGAATTGTGTGAAACTTCTTTCTGTTCTGTTTGTTCAACTAAAAGAGATGAACGTTAGTTTTGATTGAGCCGTTCTGAAACACTCTTTCTGTAGAAAATGCAAGTGGAGATTCGGAGCGCTAAGAGGGTAATAGGGGAAAAAGGAATGTCTCCAAATATAAACTACACAGAATCATTCTGTGAAACTTCTTTCTGATCTGTGCATTCAGCTAACAGTGTTAAACCATACTTTTGATTGAGCACATCTGAACACTCCTTCTGTAGATAATGCAACTGGACATTTGGAGCGCTAAGAGAGTAGTAGTGGAAAAAGGAATATATTCAAATATAAACTACACAGAAGCATTCTGTGAAACTTCTTTCTGATCTGAGCATTCAGCTAACAGAGTTAAACCATACTTTTGATTGAGCAGTTTTGAAACACTCTGTCTATAGGAAATGCAACTGGACATTCGTAGCGCTAAGTGGGTAATAGTGGAAAAAAGAATATGTTCAAATATAAACTACACAGAAGCATTGTATGAAACTACTTTCTGTTCTGTGCATTCAACTAACAGAGTTGAACCTTACTTTTGATTGAGCCTTTCTGAGACACTCTTTCTGTAGAAACTGCAATTGGACATTCTGAGCGCTAAGAGGCCTCTATTGGGAAAAATAATATCTTCAAATAAAAACTACACAGAAGCATTGTGTGAAACTTATTTCTGATATGTTCATTAAGCTAACAGAGTTAAACCATACTTTTGATTGCGCAGTTCTGAACACTCTTTCTGTAGAAAATGCAAGTGGACATTCGGAGCGCTAAGAGGGTAATAGTGGAAAAAGGAATATATTCAAATATAAACTACACAGTAGCATTCTGTGAAAATTCTTTCTGTTCTGTGCATTCAACTAACAGAGTTGAACCTTACTTTTGATTGAGCCGTTCTGAAACACTCTTTCTGTAGAAACTGCAATTGGACATGCTAAGCGCTAAGAGGCCTACATTGGGAAAAAGAATATCTTCAAATAAAAACTACACAGATGCATTCTGTGAAACTTATTTCTGATCTGTAAATTCAGTTAACAGAGATAAAACATATTTTTGATTGAGCAGTTATGAAACACTCTTTTTGTAGAAAATGCAAGTGGAGATTCGGAGCGCTAAGAGGGTAATAGTGGAAAAAGGAATGTCTTCAAATATAAACTACACAGAATCATTCGGTGAAACTTCTTTCTGATCTGTGCATTCAGCTAACAGAGTTAAACCATACTTTTGATTGAGCAGATCTGAACACTCTTTCTGTAGAAAATGCAACTGGACATTTGGAGCGCTAAGAGCGTAGTAGTGGAAAAAGGAATATATTCAAATATAAACTACACAGAAGCATTCTGTGAAACTTCTTTCTGATCTGAGCATTCAGCTAACAGAGTTAAACCATACTTTTGATTGAGCAGTTTTGAAACACTCTGTCTGTAGAAAATGCAACTGGACATTCATAGCGCTAAGTGGGTAATAGTGGAAAAAAGAATATGTTCAAATATAAACTACACAGAAGCATTGTATGAAACTTCTTTCTGTTCTGTGCATTCAACTAACAGAGTTGAACCTTACTTTTGATTGAGCCTTTCTGAAACACTCTTTCTGTAGAAACTGCAATTGGACATTCTGAGCGCTAAGAGGCCTGTATTGGGAAAAATAATATCTTCAAATAAAAACTACACAGAAGCATTGTGTGAAACTTATTTCTGATATGTTCATTAAGCTAACAGAGTTAAACCATACTTTTGATTGCGCAGTTCTGAACACTCTTTCTGTAGAAAATGCAAGTGGACATTCGGAGCGCTAAGAGGGTAATAGTGGAAAAAGGAATATATTCAAATATAAACTACACAGTAGCATTCTGTGAAAATTCTTTCTGTTCTGTGCATTCAACTAACAGAGTTGAACCTTACTTTTGATTGAGCCGTTCTGAAACACTCTTTCTGTAGAAACTGCAATTGGACATGCTAAGCGCTAAGAGGCCTACATTGGGAAAAAGAATATCTTCAAATAAAAACTACACAGATGCATTCTGTGAAACTTATTTCTGATCTGTAAATTCAGTTAACAGAGATAAAACATATTTTTGATTGAGCAGTTATGAAACACTCTTTTTGTAGAAAATGCAAGTGGAGATTCGGAGCGCTAAGAGGGTAATAGTGGAAAAAGGAATGTCTTCAAATATAAACTACACAGAATCATTCGGTGAAACTTCTTTCTGATCTGTGCATTCAGCTAACAGAGTTAAACCATACTTTTGATTGAGCAGATCTGAACACTCTTTCTGTAGAAAATGCAACTGGACATTTGGAGCGCTAAGAGCGTAGTAGTGGAAAAAGGAATATATTCAAATATAAACTACACAGAAGCATTCTGTGAACCTTCTTTCTGATCTAAGCATTCAGCTAACAGAGTTAAACCATACTTTTGATTGAGCAGTTTTGAAACACTCTGTCTGTAGAAAATGCAACTGGACATTCGTAGCGCTAAGTGGGTAATAGTGGAAAAAAGAATATGTTCAATTATAAACTACACAGAAGCATTGTATGAAACTTCTTTCTGTTCTGTGCATTCAACTAACAGAGTTGAACCTTACTTTTGATTGAGCCGTTCTGAAACACTCTTTCTGTAGAAACTGCAATTGGACATTCTGAGCGCTAAGAGGCCTATATTGTGAAAAGAAATTCTACAAATAAAAACTACACAGAAGAATTGTGTGAAACTTCTTTCTGTTCTGTTTGTTCAACTAAAAGATTTGAACCTTAGTTTTGATTGAGCCGTTCTGAAACACTCTTTCTGTGGAAAATTCAAGTGGAGATTCGGAGCGCTAAGAGGGTAATAGGGGAAAAAGGAATGTCTCCAAATATAAACTACACAGAATCATTCTTTGAAACTTCTTTCTCATCTGTGCATTCAGTTAACAGAGTTAAACCATACTTTTGATTGAGCAGATCTGAACACTCTTTCTGTAGAAAATGCAACTGGACATTTGGAGCGCTAAGAGAGTAGTAGTGGAAAAAGGAATATATTCAAATATAAACTACACAGAAGCATTCTGTGAAACTTCTTTCTGATCTGAGCATTCAGCTAACAGAGTTAAACCATACTTTTGATTGAGCAGTTTTGAAACACTCTGTCTGTAGAAAATGCAACTGGACATTCGTAGCGCTAAGTGGGTAATAGTGGAAAAAAGAATATGTTCAAATATAAACTACACAGAAGCATTGTATGAAACTTCTTTCTGTTCTGTGCATTCAACTAACAGAGTTGAACCTTATTTTGATTGAGCCTTTCTGAGACACTCTTTCTGTAGAAACTGCAATTGGACATTCTGAGCGCTAAGAGGCCTATATTGGGAAAAAGAAAGTCTACAAATAAAAACTACACAGAAGAATTGTGTGAAACTTCTTTCTGTTCTGTTTGTTCAACTAAAAGAGTTGAACGTTAGTTTTGATTGAGCCGTTCTGAAACACTCTTTCTGTAGAAAATGCAAGTGGAGATTCGGAGCGCTAAGAGGGTAATAGGGGAAAAAGGAATGTCTCCAAATATAAACTACACAGAATCATTCTGTGAAACTTCTTTCTGATCTGTGCATTCAGCTAACAGTGTTAAACCATACTTTTGATTGAGCACATCTGAACACTCCTTCTGTAGATAATGCAACTGGACATTTGGAGCGCTAAGAGAGTAGTAGTGGAAAAAGGAATATATTCAAATATAAACTACACAGAAGCATTCTGTGAAACTTCTTTCTGATCTGAGCATTCAGCTAACAGAGTTAAACCATACTTTTGATTGAGCAGTTTTGAAACACTCTGTCTATAGGAAATGCAACTGGACATTCGTAGCGCTAAGTGGGTAATAGTGGAAAAAAGAATATGTTCAAATATAAACTACACAGAAGCATTGTATGAAACTACTTTCTGTTCTGTGCATTCAACTAACAGAGTTGAACCTTACTTTTGATTGAGCCTTTCTGAGACACTCTTTCTGTAGAAACTGCAATTGGACATTCTGAGCGCTAAGAGGCCTCTATTGGGAAAAATAATATCTTCAAATAAAAACTACACAGAAGCATTGTGTGAAACTTATTTCTGATATGTTCATTAAGCTAACAGAGTTAAACCATACTTTTGATTGCGCAGTTCTGAACACTCTTTCTGTAGAAAATGCAAGTGGACATTCGGAGCGCTAAGAGGGTAATAGTGGAAAAAGGAATATATTCAAATATAAACTACACAGTAGCATTCTGTGAAAATTCTTTCTGTTCTGTGCATTCAACTAACAGAGTTGAACCTTACTTTTGATTGAGCCGTTCTGAAACACTCTTTCTGTAGAAACTGCAATTGGACATGCTAAGCGCTAAGAGGCCTACATTGGGAAAAAGAATATCTTCAAATAAAAACTACACAGATGCATTCTGTGAAACTTATTTCTGATCTGTAAATTCAGTTAACAGAGATAAAACATATTTTTGATTGAGCAGTTATGAAACACTCTTTTTGTAGAAAATGCAAGTGGAGATTCGGAGCGCTAAGAGGGTAATAGTGGAAAAAGGAATGTCTTCAAATATAAACTACACAGAATCATTCGGTGAAACTTCTTTCTGATCTGTGCATTCAGATAACAGAGTTAAACCATACTTTTGATTGAGCAGATCTGAACACTCTTTCTGTAGAAAATGCAACTGGACATTTGGAGCGCTAAGAGCGTAGTAGTGGAAAAAGGAATATATTCAAATATAAACTACACAGAAGCATTCTGTGAAACTTCTTTCTGATCTGAGCATTCAGCTAACAGAGTTAAACCATACTTTTGATTGAGCAGTTTTGAAACACTCTGTCTGTAGAAAATGCAACTGGACATTCATAGCGCTAAGTGGGTAATAGTGGAAAAAAGAATATGTTCAAATATAAACTACACAGAAGCATTGTATGAAACTTCTTTCTGTTCTGTGCATTCAACTAACAGAGTTGAACCTTACTTTTGATTGAGCCTTTCTGAAACACTCTTTCTGTAGAAACTGCAATTGGACATTCTGAGCGCTAAGAGGCCTGTATTGGGAAAAATAATATCTTCAAATAAAAACTACACAGAAGCATTGTGTGAAACTTATTTCTGATATGTTCATTAAGCTAACAGAGTTAAACCATACTTTTGATTGCGCAGTTCTGAACACTCTTTCTGTAGAAAATGCAAGTGGACATTCGGAGCGCTAAGAGGGTAATAGTGGAAAAAGGAATATATTCAAATATAAACTACACAGTAGCATTCTGTGAAAATTCTTTCTGTTCTGTGCATTCAACTAACAGAGTTGAACCTTACTTTTGATTGAGCCGTTCTGAAACACTCTTTCTGTAGAA
The DNA here is from genome assembly GCF_028878055.3 of Symphalangus syndactylus. Classification (NCBI taxonomy): domain Eukaryota; kingdom Metazoa; phylum Chordata; class Mammalia; order Primates; family Hylobatidae; genus Symphalangus; species Symphalangus syndactylus. The sequence goes on along the minus strand of NC_072423.2, from coordinate 1,004,997 downwards.
ACTGCAATTGGACATGCTAAGCGCTAAGAGGCCTACATTGGGAAAAAGAATATCTTCAAATAAAAACTACACAGATGCATTCTGTGAAACTTATTTCTGATCTGTAAATTCAGTTAACAGAGATAAAACATATTTTTGATTGAGCAGTTATGAAACACTCTTTTTGTAGAAAATGCAAGTGGAGATTCGGAGCGCTAAGAGGGTAATAGTGGAAAAAGGAATGTCTTCAAATATAAACTACACAGAATCATTCGGTGAAACTTCTTTCTGATCTGTGCATTCAGCTAACAGAGTTAAACCATACTTTTGATTGAGCAGATCTGAACACTCTTTCTGTAGAAAATGCAACTGGACATTTGGAGCGCTAAGAGCGTAGTAGTGGAAAAAGGAATATATTCAAATATAAACTACACAGAAGCATTCTGTGAACCTTCTTTCTGATCTAAGCATTCAGCTAACAGAGTTAAACCATACTTTTGATTGAGCAGTTTTGAAACACTCTGTCTGTAGAAAATGCAACTGGACATTCGTAGCGCTAAGTGGGTAATAGTGGAAAAAAGAATATGTTCAATTATAAACTACACAGAAGCATTGTATGAAACTTCTTTCTGTTCTGTGCATTCAACTAACAGAGTTGAACCTTACTTTTGATTGAGCCGTTCTGAAACACTCTTTCTGTAGAAACTGCAATTGGACATTCTGAGCGCTAAGAGGCCTATATTGTGAAAAGAAATTCTACAAATAAAAACTACACAGAAGAATTGTGTGAAACTTCTTTCTGTTCTGTTTGTTCAACTAAAAGATTTGAACCTTAGTTTTGATTGAGCCGTTCTGAAACACTCTTTCTGTGGAAAATTCAAGTGGAGATTCGGAGCGCTAAGAGGGTAATAGGGGAAAAAGGAATGTCTCCAAATATAAACTACACAGAATCATTCTTTGAAACTTCTTTCTCATCTGTGCATTCAGTTAACAGAGTTAAACCATACTTTTGATTGAGCAGATCTGAACACTCTTTCTGTAGAAAATGCAACTGGACATTTGGAGCGCTAAGAGAGTAGTAGTGGAAAAAGGAATATATTCAAATATAAACTACACAGAAGCATTCTGTGAAACTTCTTTCTGATCTGAGCATTCAGCTAACAGAGTTAAACCATACTTTTGATTGAGCAGTTTTGAAACACTCTGTCTGTAGAAAATGCAACTGGACATTCGTAGCGCTAAGTGGGTAATAGTGGAAAAAAGAATATGTTCAAATATAAACTACACAGAAGCATTGTATGAAACTTCTTTCTGTTCTGTGCATTCAACTAACAGAGTTGAACCTTACTTTTGATTGAGCCTTTCTGAGACACTCTTTCTGAAGAAACTGCAATTGGACATTCTGAGCGCTAAGATGCCTCTCTTGGGAAAAATAATATCTTCAAATAAAAACTACACAGAAGCATTGTGTGAAACTTATTTCTGATATGTTGATTAAGCTAACAGAGTTAAACCATACTTTTGATTGCGCAGTTCTGAACACTCTTTCTGTAGAAAATGCAAGTGGACATTCGGAGCGCTAAGAGGGTAATAGTGGAAAAAGGAATATATTCAAATATAAACTACACAGTAGCATTCTTTAAAAATTCTTTCAGTTCTGTGCATTCAACTAACAGAGTTGAACCTTACTTTTGATTGAGCCGTTCTGAAACACTCTTTCTGTAGAAACTGCAATTGGACATGCTAAGCGCTAAGAGGCCTACATTGGGAAAAAGAATATCTTCAAATAAAAACTACACAGATGCATTCTGTGAAACTTATTTCTGATCTGTAAATTCAGTTAACAGAGATAAAACATATTTTTGATTGAGCAGTTATGAAACACTCTTTTTGAAGAAAATGCAAGTGGAGATTCGGAGCGCTAAGAGGGTAATAGTGGAAAAAGGAATGTCTTCAAATATAAACTACACAGAATCATTCGGTGAAACTTCTTTCTGATCTGTGCATTCAGCTAACAGAGTTAAACCATACTTTTGATTGAGCAGATCTGAACACTCTTTCTGTAGAAAATGCAACTGGACATTTGGAGCGCTAAGAGTGTAGTAGTGGAAAAAGGAATATATTCAAATATAAACTACACAGAAGCATTCTGTGAAACTTCTTTCTGATCTGAGCATTCAGCTAACAGAGTTAAACCATACTTTTGATTGAGCAGTTTTGAAACACTCTGTCTGTAGAAAATGCAACTGGACATTCGTAGCGCTAAGTGGGTAATAGTGGAAAAAAGAATATGTTCAAATATAAACTACACAGAAGCATTGTATGAAACTTCTTTCTGTTCTGTGCATTCAACTAACAGAGTTGAACCTTACTTTTGATTGAGCCTTTCTGAAACACTCTTTCTGTAGAAACTGCAATTGGACATTCTGAGCGCTAAGAGGCCTCTATTGGGAAAAATAATATCTTCAAATAAAAACTACACAGAAGCATTGTGTGAAACTTATTTCTGATATGTTGATTAAGCTAACAGAGTTAAACCATACTTTTGATTGCGCAGTTCTGAACACTCTTTCTGTAGAAAATGCAAGTGGACATTCGGAGCGCTAAGAGGGTAATAGTGGAAAAAGGAATATATTCAAATATAAACTACACAGAAGCATTCTGTGAAACTTCTTTCTGATCTGAGCATTCAGCTAACAGAGTTAAACCATACTTTTGATTGAGCAGTTTTGAAACACTCTGTCTATAGGAAATGCAACTGGACATTCGTAGCGCTAAGTGGGTAATAGTGGAAAAAAGAATATGTTCAAATATAAACTACACAGAAGCATTGTATGAAACTACTTTCTGTTCTGTGCATTCAACTAACAGAGTTGAACCTTACTTTTGATTGAGCCTTTCTGAGACACTCTTTCTGTAGAAACTGCAATTGGACATTCTGAGCGCTAAGAGGCCTCTATTGGGAAAAATAATATCTTCAAATAAAAACTACACAGAAGCATTGTGTGAAACTTATTTCTGATATGTTCATTAAGCTAACAGAGTTAAACCATACTTTTGATTGCGCAGTTCTGAACACTCTTTCTGTAGAAAATGCAAGTGGACATTCGGAGCGCTAAGAGGGTAATAGTGGAAAAAGGAATATATTCAAATATAAACTACACAGTAGCATTCTGTGAAAATTCTTTCTGTTCTGTGCATTCAACTAACAGAGTTGAACCTTACTTTTGATTGAGCCGTTCTGAAACACTCTTTCTGTAGAAACTGCAATTGGACATGCTAAGCGCTAAGAGGCCTACATTGGGAAAAAGAATATCTTCAAATAAAAACTACACAGATGCATTCTGTGAAACTTATTTCTGATCTGTAAATTCAGTTAACAGAGATAAAACATATTTTTGATTGAGCAGTTATGAAACACTCTTTTTGTAGAAAATGCAAGTGGAGATTCGGAGCGCTAAGAGGGTAATAGTGGAAAAAGGAATGTCTTCAAATATAAACTACACAGAATCATTCGGTGAAACTTCTTTCTGATCTGTGCATTCAGCTAACAGAGTTAAACCATACTTTTGATTGAGCAGATCTGAACACTCTTTCTGTAGAAAATGCAACTGGACATTTGGAGCGCTAAGAGCGTAGTAGTGGAAAAAGGAATATATTCAAATATAAACTACACAGAAGCATTCTGTGAAACTTCTTTCTGATCTGAGCATTCAGCTAACAGAGTTAAACCATACTTTTGATTGAGCAGTTTTGAAACACTCTGTCTGTAGAAAATGCAACTGGACATTCATAGCGCTAAGTGGGTAATAGTGGAAAAAAGAATATGTTCAAATATAAACTACACAGAAGCATTGTATGAAACTTCTTTCTGTTCTGTGCATTCAACTAACAGAGTTGAACCTTACTTTTGATTGAGCCTTTCTGAAACACTCTTTCTGTAGAAACTGCAATTGGACATTCTGAGCGCTAAGAGGCCTGTATTGGGAAAAATAATATCTTCAAATAAAAACTACACAGAAGCATTGTGTGAAACTTATTTCTGATATGTTCATTAAGCTAACAGAGTTAAACCATACTTTTGATTGCGCAGTTCTGAACACTCTTTCTGTAGAAAATGCAAGTGGACATTCGGAGCGCTAAGAGGGTAATAGTGGAAAAAGGAATATATTCAAATATAAACTACACAGTAGCATTCTGTGAAAATTCTTTCTGTTCTGTGCATTCAACTAACAGAGTTGAACCTTACTTTTGATTGAGCCGTTCTGAAACACTCTTTCTGTAGAAACTGCAATTGGACATGCTAAGCGCTAAGAGGCCTACATTGGGAAAAAGAATATCTTCAAATAAAAACTACACAGATGCATTCTGTGAAACTTATTTCTGATCTGTAAATTCAGTTAACAGAGATAAAACATATTTTTGATTGAGCAGTTATGAAACACTCTTTTTGTAGAAAATGCAAGTGGAGATTCGGAGCGCTAAGAGGGTAATAGTGGAAAAAGGAATGTCTTCAAATATAAACTACACAGAATCATTCGGTGAAACTTCTTTCTGATCTGTGCATTCAGCTAACAGAGTTAAACCATACTTTTGATTGAGCAGATCTGAACACTCTTTCTGTAGAAAATGCAACTGGACATTTGGAGCGCTAAGAGCGTAGTAGTGGAAAAAGGAATATATTCAAATATAAACTACACAGAAGCATTCTGTGAACCTTCTTTCTGATCTAAGCATTCAGCTAACAGAGTTAAACCATACTTTTGATTGAGCAGTTTTGAAACACTCTGTCTGTAGAAAATGCAACTGGACATTCGTAGCGCTAAGTGGGTAATAGTGGAAAAAAGAATATGTTCAATTATAAACTACACAGAAGCATTGTATGAAACTTCTTTCTGTTCTGTGCATTCAACTAACAGAGTTGAACCTTACTTTTGATTGAGCCGTTCTGAAACACTCTTTCTGTAGAAACTGCAATTGGACATTCTGAGCGCTAAGAGGCCTATATTGTGAAAAGAAATTCTACAAATAAAAACTACACAGAAGAATTGTGTGAAACTTCTTTCTGTTCTGTTTGTTCAACTAAAAGATTTGAACCTTAGTTTTGATTGAGCCGTTCTGAAACACTCTTTCTGTGGAAAATTCAAGTGGAGATTCGGAGCGCTAAGAGGGTAATAGGGGAAAAAGGAATGTCTCCAAATATAAACTACACAGAATCATTCTTTGAAACTTCTTTCTCATCTGTGCATTCAGTTAACAGAGTTAAACCATACTTTTGATTGAGCAGATCTGAACACTCTTTCTGTAGAAAATGCAACTGGACATTTGGAGCGCTAAGAGAGTAGTAGTGGAAAAAGGAATATATTCAAATATAAACTACACAGAAGCATTCTGTGAAACTTCTTTCTGATCTGAGCATTCAGCTAACAGAGTTAAACCATACTTTTGATTGAGCAGTTTTGAAACACTCTGTCTGTAGAAAATGCAACTGGACATTCGTAGCGCTAAGTGGGTAATAGTGGAAAAAAGAATATGTTCAAATATAAACTACACAGAAGCATTGTATGAAACTTCTTTCTGTTCTGTGCATTCAACTAACAGAGTTGAACCTTACTTTTGATTGAGCCTTTCTGAGACACTCTTTCTGTAGAAACTGCAATTGGACATTCTGAGCGCTAAGAGGCCTATATTGGGAAAAAGAAAGTCTACAAATAAAAACTACACAGAAGAATTGTGTGAAACTTCTTTCTGTTCTGTTTGTTCAACTAAAAGAGTTGAACGTTAGTTTTGATTGAGCCGTTCTGAAACACTCTTTCTGTAGAAAATGCAAGTGGAGATTCGGAGCGCTAAGAGGGTAATAGGGGAAAAAGGAATGTCTCCAAATATAAACTACACAGAATCATTCTGTGAAACTTCTTTCTGATCTGTGCATTCAGCTAACAGTGTTAAACCATACTTTTGATTGAGCACATCTGAACACTCCTTCTGTAGATAATGCAACTGGACATTTGGAGCGCTAAGAGAGTAGTAGTGGAAAAAGGAATATATTCAAATATAAACTACACAGAAGCATTCTGTGAAACTTCTTTCTGATCTGAGCATTCAGCTAACAGAGTTAAACCATACTTTTGATTGAGCAGTTTTGAAACACTCTGTCTATAGGAAATGCAACTGGACATTCGTAGCGCTAAGTGGGTAATAGTGGAAAAAAGAATATGTTCAAATATAAACTACACAGAAGCATTGTATGAAACTACTTTCTGTTCTGTGCATTCAACTAACAGAGTTGAACCTTACTTTTGATTGAGCCTTTCTGAGACACTCTTTCTGTAGAAACTGCAATTGGACATTCTGAGCGCTAAGAGGCCTCTATTGGGAAAAATAATATCTTCAAATAAAAACTACACAGAAGCATTGTGTGAAACTTATTTCTGATATGTTCATTAAGCTAACAGAGTTAAACCATACTTTTGATTGCGCAGTTCTGAACACTCTTTCTGTAGAAAATGCAAGTGGACATTCGGAGCGCTAAGAGGGTAATAGTGGAAAAAGGAATATATTCAAATATAAACTACACAGTAGCATTCTGTGAAAATTCTTTCTGTTCTGTGCATTCAACTAACAGAGTTGAACCTTACTTTTGATTGAGCCGTTCTGAAACACTCTTTCTGTAGAAACTGCAATTGGACATGCTAAGCGCTAAGAGGCCTACATTGGGAAAAAGAATATCTTCAAATAAAAACTACACAGATGCATTCTGTGAAACTTATTTCTGATCTGTAAATTCAGTTAACAGAGATAAAACATATTTTTGATTGAGCAGTTATGAAACACTCTTTTTGTAGAAAATGCAAGTGGAGATTCGGAGCGCTAAGAGGGTAATAGTGGAAAAAGGAATGTCTTCAAATATAAACTACACAGAATCATTCGGTGAAACTTCTTTCTGATCTGTGCATTCAGATAACAGAGTTAAACCATACTTTTGATTGAGCAGATCTGAACACTCTTTCTGTAGAAAATGCAACTGGACATTTGGAGCGCTAAGAGCGTAGTAGTGGAAAAAGGAATATATTCAAATATAAACTACACAGAAGCATTCTGTGAAACTTCTTTCTGATCTGAGCATTCAGCTAACAGAGTTAAACCATACTTTTGATTGAGCAGTTTTGAAACACTCTGTCTGTAGAAAATGCAACTGGACATTCATAGCGCTAAGTGGGTAATAGTGGAAAAAAGAATATGTTCAAATATAAACTACACAGAAGCATTGTATGAAACTTCTTTCTGTTCTGTGCATTCAACTAACAGAGTTGAACCTTACTTTTGATTGAGCCTTTCTGAAACACTCTTTCTGTAGAAACTGCAATTGGACATTCTGAGCGCTAAGAGGCCTGTATTGGGAAAAATAATATCTTCAAATAAAAACTACACAGAAGCATTGTGTGAAACTTATTTCTGATATGTTCATTAAGCTAACAGAGTTAAACCATACTTTTGATTGCGCAGTTCTGAACACTCTTTCTGTAGAAAATGCAAGTGGACATTCGGAGCGCTAAGAGGGTAATAGTGGAAAAAGGAATATATTCAAATATAAACTACACAGTAGCATTCTGTGAAAATTCTTTCTGTTCTGTGCATTCAACTAACAGAGTTGAACCTTACTTTTGATTGAGCCGTTCTGAAACACTCTTTCTGTAGAAACTGCAATTGGACATGCTAAGCGCTAAGAGGCCTACATTGGGAAAAAGAATATCTTCAAATAAAAACTACACAGATGCATTCTGTGAAACTTATTTCTGATCTGTAAATTCAGTTAACAGAGATAAAACATATTTTTGATTGAGCAGTTATGAAACACTCTTTTTGTAGAAAATGCAAGTGGAGATTCGGAGCGCTAAGAGGGTAATAGTGGAAAAAGGAATGTCTTCAAATATAAACTACACAGAATCATTCGGTGAAACTTCTTTCTGATCTGTGCATTCAGCTAACAGAGTTAAACCATACTTTTGATTGAGCAGATCTGAACACTCTTTCTGTAGAAAATGCAACTGGACATTTGGAGCGCTAAGAGCGTAGTAGTGGAAAAAGGAATATATTCAAATATAAACTACACAGAAGCATTCTGTGAACCTTCTTTCTGATCTAAGCATTCAGCTAACAGAGTTAAACCATACTTTTGATTGAGCAGTTTTGAAACACTCTGTCTGTAGAAAATGCAACTGGACATTCGTAGCGCTAAGTGGGTAATAGTGGAAAAAAGAATATGTTCAATTATAAACTACACAGAAGCATTGTATGAAACTTCTTTCTGTTCTGTGCATTCAACTAACAGAGTTGAACCTTACTTTTGATTGAGCCGTTCTGAAACACTCTTTCTGTAGAAACTGCAATTGGACATTCTGAGCGCTAAGAGGCCTATATTGTGAAAAGAAATTCTACAAATAAAAACTACACAGAAGAATTGTGTGAAACTTCTTTCTGTTCTGTTTGTTCAACTAAAAGATTTGAACCTTAGTTTTGATTGAGCCGTTCTGAAACACTCTTTCTGTGGAAAATTCAAGTGGAGATTCGGAGCGCTAAGAGGGTAATAGGGGAAAAAGGAATGTCTCCAAATATAAACTACACAGAATCATTCTTTGAAACTTCTTTCTCATCTGTGCATTCAGTTAACAGAGTTAAACCATACTTTTGATTGAGCAGATCTGAACACTCTTTCTGTAGAAAATGCAACTGGACATTTGGAGCGCTAAGAGAGTAGTAGTGGAAAAAGGAATATATTCAAATATAAACTACACAGAAGCATTCTGTGAAACTTCTTTCTGATCTGAGCATTCAGCTAACAGAGTTAAACCATACTTTTGATTGAGCAGTTTTGAAACACTCTGTCTGTAGAAAATGCAACTGGACATTCGTAGCGCTAAGTGGGTAATAGTGGAAAAAAGAATATGTTCAAATATAAACTACACAGAAGCATTGTATGAAACTTCTTTCTGTTCTGTGCATTCAACTAACAGAGTTGAACCTTACTTTTGATTGAGCCTTTCTGAGACACTCTTTCTGAAGAAACTGCAATTGGACATTCTGAGCGCTAAGATGCCTCTCTTGGGAAAAATAATATCTTCAAATAAAAACTACACAGAAGCATTGTGTGAAACTTATTTCTGATATGTTGATTAAGCTAACAGAGTTAAACCATACTTTTGATTGCGCAGTTCTGAACACTCTTTCTGTAGAAAATGCAAGTGGACATTCGGAGCGCTAAGAGGGTAATAGTGGAAAAAGGAATATATTCAAATATAAACTACACAGTAGCATTCTTTAAAAATTCTTTCAGTTCTGTGCATTCAACTAACAGAGTTGAACCTTACTTTTGATTGAGCCGTTCTGAAACACTCTTTCTGTAGAAACTGCAATTGGACATGCTAAGCGCTAAGAGGCCTACATTGGGAAAAAGAATATCTTCAAATAAAAACTACACAGATGCATTCTGTGAAACTTATTTCTGATCTGTAAATTCAGTTAACAGAGATAAAACATATTTTTGATTGAGCAGTTATGAAACACTCTTTTTGAAGAAAATGCAAGTGGAGATTCGGAGCGCTAAGAGGGTAATAGTGGAAAAAGGAATGTCTTCAAATATAAACTACACAGAATCATTCGGTGAAACTTCTTTCTGATCTGTGCATTCAGCTAACAGAGTTAAACCATACTTTTGATTGAGCAGATCTGAACACTCTTTCTGTAGAAAATGCAACTGGACATTTGGAGCGCTAAGAGTGTAGTAGTGGAAAAAGGAATATATTCAAATATAAACTACACAGAAGCATTCTGTGAAACTTCTTTCTGATCTGAGCATTCAGCTAACAGAGTTAAACCATACTTTTGATTGAGCAGTTTTGAAACACTCTGTCTGTAGAAAATGCAACTGGACATTCGTAGCGCTAAGTGGGTAATAGTGGAAAAAAGAATATGTTCAAATATAAACTACACAGAAGCATTGTATGAAACTTCTTTCTGTTCTGTGCATTCAACTAACAGAGTTGAACCTTACTTTTGATTGAGCCTTTCTGAAACACTCTTTCTGTAGAAACTGCAATTGGACATTCTGAGCGCTAAGAGGCCTCTATTGGGAAAAATAATATCTTCAAATAAAAACTACACAGAAGCATTGTGTGAAACTTATTTCTGATATGTTGATTAAGCTAACAGAGTTAAACCATACTTTTGATTGCGCAGTTCTGAACACTCTTTCTGTAGAAAATGCAAGTGGACATTCGGAGCGCTAAGAGGGTAATAGTGGAAAAAGGAATATATTCAAATATAAACTACACAGTAGCATTCTGTGAAAATTCTTTCTGTTCTGTGCATTCAACTAACAGAGTTGAACCTTACTTTTGATTGAGCCGTTCTGAAACACTCTTTCTGTAGAAACTGCAATTGGACATGCTAAGCGCTAAGAGGCCTACATTGGGAAAAAGAATATCTTCAAATAAAAACTACACAGATGAATTCTGTGAAACTTATTTCTGATCTGTAAATTCAGTTAACGGAGATAAAACATATTTTTGATTGAGCAGTTATGAAACACTCTTTTTGTAGAAAATGCAAGTGGAGATTCGGAGCGCTAAGAGGGTAATAGTGGAAAAAGGAATGTCTTCAAATATAAACTACACAGAATCATTCGGTGAAACTTCTTTCTGATCTGTGCATTCAGCTAACAGAGTTAAACCATACTTTTGATTGAGCAGATCTGAACACTCTTTCTGTAGAAAATGCAACTGGACATTTGGAGCGCTAAGAGCGTAGTAGTGGAAAAAGGAATATATTCAAATATAAACTACACAGAAGCATTCTGTGAAACTTGTTTCTGATATGAGCATTCAGCTAACAGAGTTAAACCATACTTTTGATTGAGCAGTTTTGAAACACTCTGTCTGTAGAAAATGCAACTGGACATTCGTAGCGCTAAGTGGGTAATAGTGGAAAAAAGAATATGTTCAAATATAAACTACACAGAAGCATTGTATGAAACTTCTTTCTGTTCTGTGCATTCAACTAACAGAGTTGAACCTTACTTTTGATTGAGCCGTTCTGAAACACTCTTTCTGTAGAAACTGCAATTGGACATTCTGAGTGCTAAGAGGCCTATATTGGGAAATAGAATGTCTACAAATAAAAACTACACAGAAGAATTGTGTGAAACTTCTTTCTGTTCTGTTTGTTCAACTAAAAGAGTTGAACCTTAGTTTTGATTGAGCCGTTCTGAAACACTCTTTCTGTAGAAAATGCAAGTGGAGATTCGGAGCGCTAAGAGGGTAATAGTGGAAAAAGGAATGTCTCCAAATATAAACTACACAGAATCATTCTGTGAAACTTCTTTCTTACCTGTGCATTCAGCTAACAGAGTTAAACCATACTTTTGATTGAGCAGATCTGAACACTCTTTCTGTAGAAAATGCAACTGGACATTTGGAGCGCTAAGAGAGTACTAGATTAAAAAAGGAATATATTCAAATATAAACTACACAGAAGCATTCTGTGAAACTTCTTTCTGATCTGAGCATTCAGCTAACAGATTTAAACCATACTTTTGATTGAGCAGTTTTGAAACACTCTGTCTGTAGAAAATGCAACTGGACATTCGTAGCGCTAAGTGGGTAATAGTGGAAAAAAGAATATATTCAAATATAAACTACACAGAAGCATTGTATGAAACTTCTTTCTGTTCTGTGCATTCAACTAACAGAGTTGAACCTTACTTTTGATTGAGCCTTTCTGAAACACTCTTTCTGTAGAAACTGCAATTGGACATTCTGAGCGCTAAGAGGCCTCTATTGGGAAAAATAATATCTTCAAATAAAAACTACACAGAAGCATTGTGTGAAAATTATTTCTGATATGTTCATTAAGCTAACAGAGTTAAACCATACTTTTGATTGCGCAGTTCTGAACACTCTTTCTGTACAAAATGCAAGTGGACATTCGGAGCGCTAAGAGGGTAATAGTGGAAAAAGGAATATATTCAAATATAAACTACACAGTAGCATTCTGTGAAAATTCTTCCTGTTCTGTGCATTCAACTAACAGAGTTGAACCTTACTTTTGATTGAGCCGTTCTGAAACACTCTTTCTGTAGAAACTGCAATTGGACATGCTAAGCGCTAAGAGGCCTACATTGGGAAAAAGAATATCTTCAAATAAAAACTACACAGATGCATTCTGTGAAACTTATTTCTGATCTGTAAATTCAGTTAACAGAGATAAAACATATTTTTGATTGAGCAGTTATGAAACACTCTTTTTGTAGAAAATGCAAGTGGAGATTCGGAGCGCTAAGAGGGTAATAGTGGAAAAAGGAATGTCTTCAAATATAAACTACACAGAATCATTCGGTGAAACTTCTTTCTGCTCTGTGCATTCAGCTAACAGAGTTAAACCATACTTTTGATTGAGCAGATCTGAACACTCTTTCTGTAGAAAATGCAACTGGACATTTGGAGCGCTAAGAGCGTAGTAGTGGAAAAAGGAATATATTCAAATATAAACTACACAGAAGCATTCTGTGAAACTTCTTTCTGATCTGAGCATTCAGCTAACAGAGTTAAACCATACTTTTGATTGAGCAGTTTTGAAACACTCTGTCTGTAGAAAATGCAACTGGACATTCGTAGCGCTAAGTGGGTAATAGTGGAAAAAAGAATATGTTCAAATATAAACTACACAGAAGCATTGTATGAAACTTCTTTCTGTTCTGTGCATTCAACTAACAGAGTTGAACCTTACTTTTGATTGAGCCGTTCTGAAACACTCTTTCTGTAGAAACTGCAATTGGACATGCTAAGGGCTAAGAGGCCTACATTGGGAAAAAGAATATCTTCAAGTAAAAACTACACAGATGCATTCTGTGAAACTCATTTCTGATCTGTAAATTCAGTTAACAGAGATAAACTATATTTTTGATTGAGCAGTTATGAAACACTCTTTTTGTAGAAAATGCAAGTGGAGATTCGGAGCGATAAGAGGGTAATAGTGGAAAAAGGAATGTCTTCAAATATAAACTACACAGAATCATTCGGTGAAACTTCTTTCTGATCTGTGCATTCAGCTAACAGAGTTAAACCATACTTTTGATTGAGCAGATCTGAACACTCTTTCTGTAGAAAATGCAACTGGACATTTGGAGCGCTGAGAGCGTAGTAGTGGAAAAAGGAATATATTCAAATATAAACTACACAGAAGCATTCTGTGAAACTTGTTTCTGATCTGAGCATTCAGCTAACAGAGTTAAACCCTACTTTTGATTGAGCAGTTTTGAAACACTCTGTCTGTAGAAAATGCAACTGGACATTCGTAGCGCTAAGTGGGTAATAGTGGAAAAAAGTATATGTTCAAATATAAACTACACAGAAGCATTGTATGAAACTTCTTTCTGTTCTGTGCATTCAACTAACAGAGTTGAACCTTACATTTGATTGAGCCGTTGTGAAACACTCTTTCTGTAGAAACTGCAATTGGACATTCTGAGCGCTAAAAGGCCTATATTGGGAAAAAGAATGTCTACATATAAAAACTACACAGAAGAATTGTGTGAAACTTCTTTCTGTTCTGTTTGTTCAACTAAAAGAGTTGAACCTTAGATTTGATTGAGCCGTTCTGAAACACTCTTTCTGTAGAAAATGCAAGTGGAGATTCGGAGCGATAAGAGGGTAATAGTGGAAAAAGGAATGTCTCCAAATACAAACTACACAGAATCATTCTGTGAAACTTCTTTCTGATCTGTGCATTCAGCTAACAGAGTTAAACCATACTTTTGATTGAGCAGATCTGAACACTCTTTCTGTAGAAAATGCAACTGGACATTTGGAGCGCTAAGAGAGTAGTAGTGGAAAAAGGAATATATTCAAATATAAACTACACAGAAGCATTCTGTGAAACTTCTTTCTGATCTGAGCATTCAGCTAACAGAGTTAAACCATACTTTTGATTGAGCAGTTTTGAAACACTCTGTCTGTAGAAAATGCAACTGGACATTCGTAGCGCTAAGTGGGTAATAGTGGAAAAAAGAATATGTTCAAATATAAACTACACAGAAGCATTGTATGAAACTTCTTTCTGTTCTGTGCATTCAACTAACAGAGTTGAACCTTACTTTTGATTGAGCCGTTCTGAAACACTCTTTCTGTAGAAACTGCAATTGGACATGCTAAGGGCTAAGAGGCCTACATTGGGAAAAAGAATATCTTCAAGTAAAAACTACACAGATGCATTCTGTGAAACTCATTTCTGATCTGTAAATTCAGTTAACAGAGATAAACTATATTTTTGATTGAGCAGTTATGAAACACTCTTTTTGTAGAAAATGCAAGTGGAGATTCGGAGCGATAAGAGGGTAATAGTGGAAAAAGGAATGTCTTCAAATATAAACTACACAGAATCATTCGGTGAAACTTCTTTCTGATCTGTGCATTCAGCTAACAGAGTTAAACCATACTTTTGATTGAGCAGATCTGAACACTCTTTCTGTAGAAAATGCAACTGGACATTTGGAGCGCTGAGAGCGTAGTAGTGGAAAAAGGAATATATTCAAATATAAACTACACAGAAGCATTCTGTGAAACTTGTTTCTGATCTGAGCATTCAGCTAACAGAGTTAAACCATACTTTTGATTGAGCAGTTTTGAAACACTCTGTCTGTAGAAAATGCAACTGGACATTCGTAGCGCTAAGTGGGTAATAGTGGAAAAAAAAATATGTTCAAATATAAACTACACAGAAGCATTGTATGAAACTTCTTTCTGTTCTGTGCATTCACCTAACAGAGTTGAACCTTACATTTGATTGAGCCGTTGTGAAACACTCTTTCTGTAGAAACTGCAATTGGACATTCTGAGCGCTAAGAGGCCTATATTGGGAAAAAGAATGTCTACAAATAAAAACTACACAGAAGAATTGTGTGAAACTTCTTTCTGTTCTGTTTGTTCAACTAAAAGAGTTGAACCTTAGTTTTGATTGAGCCGTTCTGAAACACTCTTTCTGTAGAAAATGCAAGTGGAGATTCGGAGCGATAAGAGGGTAATAGTGGAAAAAGGAATGTCTCCAAATACAAACTACACAGAATCATTCTGTGAAACTTCTTTCTGATCTGTGCATTCAGCTAACAGAGTTAAACCATACTTTTGATTGAGCAGATCTGAACACTCTTTCTGTAGAAAATGCAACTGGACATTTGGAGCGCTAAGAGAGTAGTAGTGGAAAAAGGAATATATTCAAATATAAACTACACAGAAGCATTCTGTGAAACTTCTTTCTGATCTGAGCATTCAGCTAACAGAGTTAAACCATACTTTTGATTGAGCAGTTTTGAAACACTCTGTCTGTAGAAAATGCAACTGGACATTCGTAGCGCTAAGTGGGTAATAGTGGAAAAAAGAATATGTTCAAATATAAACTACACAGAAGCATTGTATGAAACTTCTTTCTGTTCTGTGCATTCAACTAACAGAGTTGAACCTTACTTTTGATTGAGCCTTTCTGAAACACTCTTTCTGTAGAAACTGCAATTGGACATTCTGAGCGCTAACTGGCCTCTATTGGGAAAAAAAATATCTTCCAATAAAAACTACACAGAAGCATTGTGTGAAACTTATTTCTGATATGTTCATTAAGCTAACAGAGTTAAACCATACTTTTGATTGCGCAGTTCTGAACACTCTTTCTGTAGAAAATGCAAGTGGACATTCGGAGCGCTAAGAGGGTAATAGTGGAAAAAGGAATATATTCAAATATAAACTACACAGTAGCATTCTGTGAAAATTCTTTCTGTTCTGTGCATTCAACTAACAGAGTTGAACCTTACATTTGATTGAGCCGTTCTGAAACACTCTTTCTGTAGAAACTGCAATTGGACATTCTAAGCGCTAAGAGGCCTATATTGGGAAAAAGAATGTCTACAAATAAAAACTACACAGAAGAATTGTGTGAAACTTCTTTCTGTTCTGTTTGTTCAACTAAAAGAGTTGAACCTTAGTTTTGATTGAGCCGTTCTGAAACACTCTTTCTGTAGAAAATGCAAGTGGAGATTCGGAGCGCTAAGAGGGTAATAGTGGAAAAAGGAATGTCTCCAAATATAAACTACACAGAATCATTCTGTGAAACTTCTTTCTGATCTGTGCATTCGGCTAACAGAGTTAAACCATACTTTTGATTGAGCAGATCTGAACACTCTTTCTGTAGAAAATGCAACTGGACATTTGGAGCGCTAAGAGAGTAGTAGTGGAAAAAGGAATATATTCAAATATAAACTACACAGAAGCATTCTGTGAAACTTCTTTCTGATCTGAGCATTCAGTTAACAGAGTTAAACCATACTTTTGATTGAGCAGTTTTGAAACACTCTGTCTGTAGAAAATGCAACTGGACATTCGTAGCGCTAAGTGGGTAATAGTGGAAAAAAGAATATGTTCAAATATAAACTACACAGAAGCATTGTATGAAACTTCTTTCTGTTCTGTGCATTCAACTAACAGAGTTGAACCTTACTTTTGATTGAGCCGTTCTGAAACACTCTTTCTGTAAAAACTGCAATTGGACATTCTGAGCGCTAAGAGGCCTCTATTGGGAAAAATAATATCTTCAAATAAAAACTACACAGAAGCATTGTGTGAAACTTATTTCTGATATGTTCATTAAGCTAACAGAGTTAAACCATACTTTTGATTGCGCAGTTCTGAACACTCTTTCTGTAGAAAATGCAAGTGGACATTCGGAGCGCTAAGAGGGTAATAGTGGAAAAAGGAATATATTCAAATATAAACTACACAGTAGCATTCTGTGAAAATTCTTTCTGTTCTGTGCATTCAACTAACAGAGTTGAACCTTACTTTTGATTGAGCCGTTCTGAAACACTCTTTCTGTAGAAACTGCAATTGGACATGCTAAGCGCTAAGAGGCCTACATTGGGAAAAAGAATATCTTCAAATTAAAACTACACAGATGCATTCTGTGAAACTTATTTCTGATCTGTAAATTCAGTTAACAGAGATAAAACATATTTTTGATTGAGCAGTTATGAAACACTCTTTTTGTAGAAAATGCAAGTGGAGATTCGGAGCGCTAAGTGGGTAATAGAGGAAAAAGTAATGTCTTCAAATATAAACTACACAGAATGATTCTGTGAAACTTCTTTCTGATCTGTGCATTCAGCTAACAGAGTTAAACCATACTTTTGATTGAGCAGATCTGAACACTCTTTCTGTAGAAAATGCAACTGGACATTTGGAGCGCTAAGAGCGTAGTAGTGGAAAAAGAAATATATTCAAATATAAACTACACAGAAGCATTCTGTGAAACTTCTTTCTGATCTGAGCATTCAGCTAACAGAGTTAAACCATACTTTTGATTGAGCAGTTTTGAAACACTCTGTCTGTAGAAAATGCAACTGGACATTCGTAGCGCTAAGTGGGTAATAGTGGAAAAAAGAATATGTTCAAATATAAACTACACAGAAGCATTGTATGAAACTTCTTTCTGTTCTGTGCATTCAACTAACAGAGTTGAACCTTACATTTGATTGAGCCGTTCTGAAACACTCTTTCTGTAGAAACTGCAATTGGACATTCTGAGCGCTAAGAGGCCTATATTGGGAAAAAGAATGTCTACAAATAAAAACTACACAGAAGAATTGTGTGAAACTTCTTTCTGTTCTGTTTGTTCAACTAAAAGATTTGAACCTTAGTTTTGATTGAGCCGTTCTGAAACACTCTTTCTGTAGAAAATGCAAGTGGAGATTCGGAGCGCTAAGAGGGTAATAGTGGAAAAAGGAATGTCTCCAAATATAAACTACACAGAAACATTCTGTGAAACTTCTTTCTGATCTGTGCATTCGGCTAACAGAGTTAAACCATACTTTTGATTGAGCAGATCTGAACACTCTTTCTGTAGAAAATGCAACTGGACATTTGGAGCGCTAAGAGAGTAGTAGTGGAAAAAGGAATATATTCAAATATAAACTACACAGAAGCATTCTGTGAAACTTCTTTCTGATCTGAGCATTCAGTTAACAGAGTTAAACCATACTTTTGATTGAGCAGTTTTGAAACACTCTGTCTGTAGAAAATGCAACTGGACATTCGTAGCGCTAAGTGGGTAATAGTGGAAAAAAGAATATGTTCAAATATAAACTACACAGAAGCATTGTATGAAACTTCTTTCTGTTCTGTGCATTCAACTAACAGAGTTGAACCTTACTTTTGATTGAGCCGTTCTGAAACACTCTTTCTGTAAAAACTGCAATTGGACATTCTGAGCGCTAAGAGGCCTCTATTGGGAAAAATAATATCTTCAAATAAAAACTACACAGAAGCATTGTGTGAAACTTATTTCTGATATGTTCATTAAGCTAACAGAGTTAAACCATACTTTTGATTGCGCAGTTCTGAACACTCTTTCTGTAGAAAATGCAAGTGGACATTCGGAGCGCTAAGAGGGTAATAGTGGAAAAAGGAATATATTCAAATATAAACTACACAGTAGCATTCTGTGAAAATTCTTTCTGTTCTGTGCATTCAACTAACAGAGTTGAACCTTACTTTTGATTGAGCCGTTCTGAAACACTCTTTCTGTAGAAACTGCAATTGGACATGCTAAGCGCTAAGAGGCCTACATTGGGAAAAAGAATATCTTCAAATTAAAACTACACAGATGCATTCTGTGAAACTTATTTCTGATCTGTAAATTCAGTTAACAGAGATAAAACATATTTTTGATTGAGCAGTTATGAAACACTCTTTTTGTAGAAAATGCAAGTGGAGATTCGGAGCGCTAAGTGGGTAATAGAGGAAAAAGGAATGTCTTCAAATATAAACTACACAGAATGATTCTGTGAAACTTCTTTCTGATCTGTGCATTCAGCTAACAGAGTTAAACCATACTTTTGATTGAGCAGATCTGAACACTCTTTCTGTAGAAAATGCAACTGGACATTTGGAGCGCTAAGAGCGTAGTAGTGGAAAAAGAAATATATTCAAATATAAACTACACAGAAGCATTCTGTGAAACTTCTTTCTGATCTGAGCATTCAGCTAACAGAGTTAAACCATACTTTTGATTGAGCAGTTTTGAAACACTCTGTCTGTAGAAAATGCAAATGGACATTCGTAGCGCTAAGTGGGTAATAGTGGAAAAAAGAATATGTTCAAATATAAACTACACAGAAGCATTGTATGAAACTTCTTTCTGTTCTGTGCATTCAACTAACAGAGTTGAACCTTACTTTTGATTGAGCCGTTATGAAACACTCTTTCTGTAGAAACTGAAATTGGACATTCTGAGCGCTAAGAGGCCTATATTGGGGAAAAGAATGTCTACAAATAAAAACTACACAGGAGAATTGTGTGAAACTTCTTTCTGTTCTGTTTGTTCAACTAAAAGAGTTGAACCTTAGTTTTGATTGAGCCGTTCTGAAACAATCTTTCTGTAGAAAATGCAAGTGGAGATTCGGAGCGCTAAGGGGTTAATAGTGGAAAAAGGAATGTCTCCAAATATAAACTACACAGAATCATTCTGTGAAACTTCTTTCTGATATGTGCATTCAGCTAACAGAGTTAAACCATACTTTGATTGAGCAGATCTGAACACTCTTTCTGTAGAAAATGCAACTGGACATTTGGAGCGCTAAGAGAGTAGTAGTAAAAAAAGGAATATATTCAAATATAAACTACACAGAAGCATTCTGTGAAACTTCTTTCTGATCTGAGCATTCAGCTAACAGAGTTAAACCATACTTTTGATTGAGCAGTTTTGAAACACTCTGTGTGTAGAAAATGCAACTGGACATTCGTAGCGCTAAGTGGGTAATAGTGGAAAAAAGAATATGTTCAAATATAAACTACACAGAAGCATTGTATGAAACTTCTTTCTGTTCTGTGCATTCAACTAACAGAGTTGAACCTTACTTTTGATTGAGCCTTTCTGAAACACTCTTTCTGAAGAAACTGCAATTGGACATTCTGAGCGCTAAGAGGCCTCTATTGGGAAAAATAATATCTTCAAATAAAAACTACACAGAAGCATTGTGTGAAACTTATTTCTGATATGTTGATTAAGCTAACAGAGTTAAACCATACTTTTGATTGCGCAGTTCTGAACACTCTTTCTGTAGAAAATGCAAGTGGACATTCGTAGCGCTAAGAGGGTAATAGTGGAAAAAGGAATATATTCAAATATAAAATACACAGTAGCATTCTGTGAAAATTCCTTCTGTTCTGTGCATTCAACTAACAGAGTTGAACCTTACTTTTGATTGAGCCGTTCTGAAACACTCTTTCTGTAGAAACTGCAATTGGACATGCTAAGCGCTAAGAGGCCTACATTGGGAAAAAGAATATCTTCAAATAAAAACTACACAGATGCATTCTGTGAAACTTATTTCTGATCTGTAAATTCAGTTAACAGAGATAAAACATATTTTTGATTGAGCAGTTATGAAACACTCTTTTTGTAGAAAATGCAAGTGGAGATTCGGAGCGCTAAGAGGGTAATAGTGGAAAAAGGAATGTCTTCAAATATAAACTACACAGAATCATTCGGTGAAACTTTTTTCTGATCTGTGCATTCAGCTAACAGAGTTAAACCATACATTTGATTGAGCAGATCTGAACACTCTTTCTGTAGAAAATGCAACTGGACATTTGGAGCGCTAAGAGCGTAGTAGTGGAAAAAGGAATATATTCAAATATAAACTACACAGAAGCATTCTGTGAAACTTCTTTCTGATCTGAGCATTCAGCTAACAGAGTTAAACCATACTTTTGATTGAGCAGTTTTGAAACACTCTGTCTGTAGAAAATGAAACTGGACATTCGTAGCGCTAAGTGGGTAATAGTGGAAAAAAGAATATGTTCAAATATAAACTACACAGAAACATTGTATGAAACTTCTTTCTGTTCTGTGCATTCAACTAACAGAGTTGAACCTTACTTTTGATTGAGCCGTTCTGAAACACTCTTTCTGTAGAAACTGCAATTGGACATGCTAAGCGCTAAGAGGCCTACATTGGGAAAAAGAATATCTTCAAATAAATCTACACAGATGCATTCTGTGAAACTTATTTCTGATCTGTAAATTCAGTTAACAGAGATAAAACATATTTTTGATTGAGCAGTTATGAAACACTCTTTTTGTAGAAAATGCAAGTGGAGATTCGGAGCGCTAAGAGTGTAATAGTGGAAAAAGGAATGTCTCCAAATATAAACTACACAGAATCATTCTGTGAAACTTCTTTTTGATCTGTGCATTCAGCTAAAAGAGTTAAACCATACTTTTGATTGAGCAGATCTGAACACTCTTTCTGTAGAAAATGCAACTGGACATTTGGAGCGCTAAGAGCGTAGTAGTGGAAAAAGGAATATATTCAAATATAAACTACACAGAAGCATTCTGTGAAACTTCTTTCTGATCTGAGCATTCAGCTAACAGAGTTAAACCATACTTTTGATTGAGCAGTTTTGAAACACTCTGTCTGTAGAAAATGCAACTGAACATTCGTAGCGCTAAGTGGGTAATAGTGGAAAAAAGAATATGTTCAAATATAAACTACACAGAAGCATTGTATGAAACTTCTTTCTGTTCTGTGCATTCAACTAACAGAGTTGAACCTTACTTTTGATTGAGCCGTTCTGAAACACTCTTTCTGTAGAAACTGCAATTGGACATTCTGAGCGCTAAGAGGCCTATATTGGGAAAAAGAATGTCTACAAATAAAAACTACACAGAAGAATTGTGTGAAACTTCTTTCTGTTCTGTTTGTTCAACTAAAAGAGTTGAACCTTAGTTTTGATTGAGCCGTTCTGAAACACTCTTTCTGTAGAAAATGCAAGTGGAGATTCGGAGCGCTAAGAGGGTAATAGTGGAAAAAGGAATGTCTCCAAATATAAACTACACAGAATCATTCTGTGAAACTTCTTTCTGATCTGTGCATTCAGCTAACAGAGTTAAACCATACTTTTGATTGAGCAGATCTGAACACTCTTTCTGTAGAAAATGCAACTGGACATTTGGAGCGCTAAGAGAGTAGTAGTGGAAAAAGCAATATATTCAAATATAAACTACACAGAAGCATTCTGTGAAACTTCTTTCTGATCTGAGCATTCAGCTAACAGAGTTAAACCATACTTTTGATTGAGCAGTTTTGAAACACTCTGTCTGTAGAAAATGCAACTGGACATTCGTAGCGCTAAGTGGGTAATAGTGGAAAAAAGAATATGTTCAAATATAAACTACACAGAAGCATTGTATGAAACTACTTTCTGTTCTGTGCATTCAACTAACAGAGTTGAACCTTACTTGTGATTGAGCCGTTCTGAAACACTCTTTCTGTAGAAACTGCAATTGGACATTCTGAGCGCTAAGAGGCCTATATTGGGAAAAAGAATGTCTACAAATAAAAACTACACAGAAGAATTGTGTGAAACTTCTTTCTGTTCTGTTTGTTCAACTAAAAGAGTTGAACCTTAGTTTTGATTGAGCCGTTCTGAAACACTCTTTCTGTAGAAAATGCAAGTGGAGATTCGGAGCGCTAAGAGGGTAATAGTGGAAAAAGGAATGTCTCCAAATATAAACTACACAGAATCATTCTGTGAAACTTCTTTCTGATCTGTGCATTCAGCTAACAGAGTTAAACCATACTTTTGATTGAGCAGATCTGAACACTCTTTCTGTAGAAAATGCAACTGGACATTTGGAGCGCTAAGAGTGTAGTAGTGGAAAAAGGAATATATTCAAATATAAACTACACAGAAGCATTCTGTGAAACTTCTTTCTGATCTGAGCATTCAGCTAACAGAGTTAAACCATACTTTTGATTGAGCAGTTTTGAAACACTCTGTCTGTAGAAAATGCAACTGGACATTCGTAGCGCTAAGTGGGTAATAGTGGAAAAAAGAATATGTTCAAATATAAACTACACAGAAGCATTGTATGAAACTTCTTTCTGTTCTGTGCATTCAACTAACAGAGTTGATCCTTACTTATGATTGAGCCGTTCTGAAACACTCTTTCTGTAGAAACTGCAATTGGACATTCTGAGCGCTAAGAGGCCTCTATTGGGAAAAATAATAACTTCAAATAAAAACTACACAGAAGCATTGTGTGAAACTTATTTCTGATATGTTCATTAAGCTAACAGAGTTAAACCATACTTTTGATTGCGCAGTTCTGAACACTCTTTCTGTAGAAAATGCAAGTGGACATTCGGAGCGCTAAGAGGGTAATAGTGGAAAAAGGAATATATTCAAATATAAACTACACAGTAGCATTCTGTGAAAATTCTTTCTGTTCTGTGCATTCAACTAACAGAGTTGAACCTTACTTTTGATTGAGCCGTTCTGAAACACTCTTTCTGTAGAAACTGCAATTGGACATGCTAAGCGCTAAGAGGCCTACATTGGGAAAAAGAATATCTTCAAATAAAAACTACACAGATGCATTCTGTGAAACTTATTTCTGATCTGTAAATTCAGTTAACAGAGATAAAACATATTTTTGATTGAGCAGTTATGAAACACTCTTTTTGTAGAAAATGCAAGTGGAGATTCGGAGCGCTAAGAGTGTAATAGTGGAAAAAGGAATGTCTCCAAATATAAACTACACAGAATCATTCTGTGAAACTTCTTTCTGATCTGTGCATTCAGCTAACAGAGTTAAACCATACTTTTGATTGAGCAGATCTAAACACTCTTTCTGTAGAAAATGCAACAGGACATTTGGAGCGCTAAGAGCGTAGTAGTGGAAAAAGGAATATATTCAAATATAAACTAGACAGAAGCATTCTGTGAAACTTCTTTCTGATCTGAGCATTCAGCTAACAGAGTTAAACCATACTTTTGATTGAGCAGTTTTGAAACACTCTGTCTGTAGAAAATGCAACTGGACATTCGTAGCGCTAAGTGGGTAATAGTGGAAAAAAGAATATGTTCAAATATAAACTTCACAGAAGCATTGTATGAAACTTCTTTCTGTTCTGTGCATTCAACTAACAGAGTTGAACCTTACTTTTGATTGAGCCGTTCTGAAACACTCTTTCTGTAGAAACTGCAATTGGACATTCTGAGTGCTAAGAGGCCTATATTGGGAAAATGAATGTCTACAAATAAAAACTACACAGAAGAATTGTGTGAAACTTCTTTCTGTTCTGTTTGTTCAACTAAAAGAGTTGAACCTTAGTTTTGATTGAGCCGTTCTGAAACACTTTTTCTGTAGAAAATGCAAGTGGAGATTCGGAGCGCTAAGAGGGTAATAGTGGAAAAAGGAATGTCTCCAAATATAAACTACACAGAATCATTCTGTGAAACTTCTTTCTGATCTGTGCATTCAGCTAACAGAGTTAAACCATACTTTTGATTGAGCAGATCTGAACACTCTTTCTGTAGAAAATGCAACTGGACATTTGGAGCGCTAAGAGAGTAGTAGTGGAAAAAGGAATATATTCAAATATAAACTACACAGAAGCATTCTGTGAAACTTCTTTCTGATCTGAGCATTCAGCTAACAGAGTTAAACCATACTTTTGATTGAGCAGTTTTGAAACACTCTGTCTGTAGAAAATGCAACTGGACATTCGTAGCGCTAAGTGGGTAATAGTGGAAAAAAGAATATGTTCAAATATAAACTACACAGAAGCATTGTATGAAACTTCTTTCTGTTCTGTGCATTCAACTAACAGAGTTGAACCTTACTTTTGATTGAGCCGTTCTGAAACACTCTTTCTGTAGAAACTGCAATTGGACATTCTGAGGGCTAAGAGGCCTCTATTGGGAAAAATAATATCTTCAAATAAAAACTACACAGAAGCATTGTGTGAAACTTATTTCTGATATGTTCATTAAGCTAACAGAGTTAAACCATACTTTTGATTGCGCAGTTCTGAACACTCTTTCTGTAGAAAATGCAAGTGGACATTCGGAGCGCTAAGAGGGTAATAGTGGAAAAAGGAATATATTCAAATATAAACTACACAGTAGCATTCTGTGAAAATTCTTTCTTTTCTGTGCATTCAACTAACAGAATTGAACCTTACTTTTGATTGAGCCGTTCTGAAACACTCTTTCTGTAGAAACTGCAATTGGACATGCTAAACGCTAAGAGGCCTACATTGGGAAAAAGAATATCTTCAAATAAAAACTACACAGATGCATTCTGTGAAACTTATTTCTGATCTGTAAATTCAGTTAACAGAGATAAAACATATTTTTGATTGACCAGTTATGAAACACTCTTTTTGTAGAAAATGTAAGTGGAGATTCGGAGCGCTAAGAGGGTAATAGTGGAAAAAGGAATGTCTTCAAATATAAACTACACAGAATCATTCGGTGAAACTTCTTTCTGATCTGTGCATTCAGCTAACAGAGTTAAACCATACTTTTGATTGAGCAGACCTGAACACTCTTTCTGTAGAAAATGCAACTGGACATTTGGAGCGCTAAGAGCGTAGTAGTGGAAAAAGGAATATATTCAAATATAAACTACACAGAAGCATTCTGTGAAACTTCTTTCTGATCTGAGCATTCAGCTAACAGAGTTAAACCATACTTTTGATTGAGCAGTTTTGAAACACTCTGTCTGTAGAAAATGCAACTGTACATTCGTAGCGCTAAGTGGGTAATAGTGGAAAAAAGAATATGTTCAAATATAAACTACACAGAAGCATTGTATGAAACTTCTTTCTGTTCTGTGCATTCAACTAACAGAGTTGAACCTTACTTTTGATTGAGCCGCTCTGAAACACTCTTTCTGTAGAAACTGCAATTGGACATTCTGAGCGCTAAGAGGGCTATATTGGGAAAAAGAATGTCTACAAATAAAAACTACACAGAAGAATTGTGTGAAACTTCTTTCTGTTCCGTTTGTTCAACTAAAAGTGTTGAACCTTAGTTTTGATTTAGCCGTTCTGAAACACACTTTCTGTAGAAAATGCAAGTGGAGATTCGGAGCGCTAAGAGGGTAATAGTGGAAAAAGGAATGTCTCCAAATATAAACTACACAGAATCATTCTGTGAAACTTCTTTCTGATCTGTGCATTCAGCTAACAGAGTTAAACCATACTTTTGATTGAGCAGATCTGAACACTCTTTCTGTAGAAAATGCAACTGGACATTTGGAGCGCTAAGAGAGTAGTAGTGGAAAAAGCAATATATTCAAATATAAACTACACAGAAGCATTCTGTGAAACTTCTTTCTGATCTGAGCATTCAGCTAACAGAGTTAAACCATACTTTTGATTGAGCAGTTTTGAAACACTCTGTCTGTAGAAAATGCAACTGGACATTCGTAGCGCTAAGTGGGTAATAGTGGAAAAAAGAATATGTTCAAATATAAACTACACAGAAGCATTGTATGAAACTACTTTCTGTTCTGTGCATTCAACTAACAGAGTTGAACCTTACTTGTGATTGAGCCGTTCTGAAACACTCTTTCTGTAGAAACTGCAATTGGACATTCTGAGCGCTAAGAGGCCTATATTGGGAAAAAGAATGTCTACAAATAAAAACTACACAGAAGAATTGTGTGAAACTTCTTTCTGTTCTGTTTGTTCAACTAAAAGAGTTGAACCTTAGTTTTGATTGAGCCGTTCTGAAACACTCTTTCTGTAGAAAATGCAAGTGGAGATTCGGAGCGCTAAGAGGGTAATAGTGGAAAAAGGAATGTCTCCAAATATAAACTACACAGAATCATTCTGTGAAACTTCTTTCTGATCTGTGCATTCAGCTAACAGAGTTAAACCATACTTTTGATTGAGCAGATCTGAACACTCTTTCTGTAGAAAATGCAACTGGACATTTGGAGCGCTAAGAGTGTAGTAGTGGAAAAAGGAATATATTCAAATATAAACTACACAGAAGCATTCTGTGAAACTTCTTTCTGATCTGAGCATTCAGCTAACAGAGTTAAACCATACTTTTGATTGAGCAGTTTTGAAACACTCTGTCTGTAGAAAATGCAACTGGACATTCGTAGCGCTAAGTGGGTAATAGTGGAAAAAAGAATATGTTCAAATATAAACTACACAGAAGCATTGTATGAAACTTCTTTCTGTTCTGTGCATTCAACTAACAGAGTTGATCCTTACTTATGATTGAGCCGTTCTGAAACACTCTTTCTGTAGAAACTGCAATTGGACATTCTGAGCGCTAAGAGGCCTCTATTGGGAAAAATAATAACTTCAAATAAAAACTACACAGAAGCATTGTGTGAAACTTATTTCTGATATGTTCATTAAGCTAACAGAGTTAAACCATACTTTTGATTGCGCAGTTCTGAACACTCTTTCTGTAGAAAATGCAAGTGGACATTCGGAGCGCTAAGAGGGTAATAGTGGAAAAAGGAATATATTCAAATATAAACTACACAGTAGCATTCTGTGAAAATTCTTTCTGTTCTGTGCATTCAACTAACAGAGTTGAACCTTACTTTTGATTGAGCCGTTCTGAAACACTCTTTCTGTAGAAACTGCAATTGGACATGCTAAGCGCTAAGAGGCCTACATTGGGAAAAAGAATATCTTCAAATAAAAACTACACAGATGCATTCTGTGAAACTTATTTCTGATCTGTAAATTCAGTTAACAGAGATAAAACATATTTTTGATTGAGCAGTTATGAAACACTCTTTTTGTAGAAAATGCAAGTGGAGATTCGGAGCGCTAAGAGGGTAATAGTGGAAAAAGGAATGTCTTCAAATATAAACTACACAGAATCATTCGGTGAAACTTCTTTCTGATCTGTGCATTCAGCTAACAGAGTTAAACCATACTTTTGATTGAGCAGATCTGAACACTCTTTCTGTAGAAATTGCAACTGGACATTTGGAGCGCTAAGAGCGTAGTAGTGGAAAAAGGAATATATTCAAATATAAACTACACAGAAGCATTCTGTGAAACTTCTTTCTGATCTGAGCATTCAGCTAACAGAGTTAAACCATACTTTTGATTGAGCAGTTTTGAAACACTCTGTCTGTAGAAAATGCAACTGGACATTCGTAGCGCTAAGTGGGTAATAGTGGAAAAAAGAATATGTTCAAATATAAACTACACAGAAGCATTGTATGAAACTTCTTTCTGTTCTGTGCATTCAACTAACAGAGTTGAACCTTACTTTTGATTGAGCCGCTCTGAAACACTCTTTCTGTAGAAACTGCAATTGGACATTCTGAGCGCTAAGAGGCCTATATTGGGAAAAAGAATGTCTACAAATAAAAACTACACAGAAGAATTGTGTGAAACTTCTTTCTGTTCTGTTTGTTCAACTAAAAGTGTTGAACCTTAGTTTTGATTTAGCCGTTCTGAAACACTCTTTCTGTAGAAAATGCAAGTGGAGATTCGGAGCGCTAAGAGGGTAATAGTGGAAAAAGTAATGTCTCCAAATATAAACTACACAGAATCATTCTGTGAAACTTCTTTCTGATCTGTGCATTCAGCTAACAGAGTTAAACCATACTTTTGATTGAGCAGATCTGAACACTCTTTCTGTAGAAAATGCAACTGGACATTTGGAGCGCTAAGAGAGTAGTAGTGGAAAAAGGAATATATTCAAATATAAACTACACAGAAGCATTCTGTGAAACTTCTTTCTTATCTGAGCATTCAGCTAACAGAGTTAAACCATACTTTTGATTGAGCAGTTTTGAAACACTCTGTCTGTAGAAAATGCAACTGGACATTCGTAGCGCTAAGTGGGTAATAGTGGAAAAAAGAATATGTTCAAATATAAACTACACAGAAGCATTGTATGAAACTTCTTTCTGTTCTGTGCATTCAACTAACAGAGTTGAACCTTACTTTTGATTGAGCCGTTCTGAAACACTCTTTCTGTAGAAACTGCAATTGGACATTCTGAGCGCTAAGAGGCCTCTATTGGGAAAAATAATATCTTCAAATAAAAACTACACAGAAGCATTGTGTAACTTATTTCTGATATGTTCATTAAGCTAACAGAGTTAAACCATACTTTTGATTGCGCAGTTCTGAACACTCTTTCTGTAGAAAATGCAAGTGGACATTCGGAGCGCTAAGAGGGTAATAGTGGAAAAAGGAATATATTCAAATATAAACTACACAGTAGCATTCTGTGAAAATTCTTTCTGTTCTGTGCATTCAACTAACAGAGTTGAACCTTACTTTTGATTGAGCCGTTCTGAAACACTCTTTCTGTAGAAACTGCAATTGGACATGCTAAGCGCTAAGAGGCCTACATTGGGAAAAAGAATATCTTCAAATAAAAACTACACAGATGCATTCTGTGAAACTTATTTCTGATCTGTAAATTCAGTTAACAGAGATAAAACATATTTTTGATTGAGCAGTTATGAAACACTCTTTTTGTAGAAAATGCAAGTGGAGATTTGGAGCGCTAAGAGGGTAATAGTGGAAAAAGGAATGTCTTCAAATATAAACTACACAGAATCATTCTGTGAAACTTCTTTCTGATCTGTGCATTCAGCTAACAGAGTTAAACCATACTTTTGATTGAGCAGATCTGAACACTCTTTCTGTAGAAAATGCAACTGGACATTTGGAGCGCTAAGAGAGTAGTAGTGGAAAAAGGAATATATTCAAATATAAACTACACAGAAGCATTCTGTGAAACTTCTTTCTGATCTGAGCATTCAGCTAACAGAGTAAAACCATACTTTCGATTGAGCAGTTTTGAAACACTCTGTCTGTAGAAAATGCAACTGGACATTCGTAGCGCTAAGTGGGTAATAGTGGAAAAAAGAATATGTTCAAATATAAACTACACAGAAGCATTGTATGAAACTTCTTTCTGTTCTGTGCATTCAACTAACAGAGTTGAACCTTACTTTTGATTGAGCCGTTCTGAAACACTATTTCTGTAGAAACTGCAATTGAACATTCTGAGCGCTAAGAGGCCTATATTGGGAAAAAGAATGTCTACAAATAAAAACTACACAGAAGAATTGTGTGAAACTTCTTTCTGTTCTGTTTGTTCAACTAAAAGAGTTGAACCTTAGTTTTGATTGAGCCGTTCTGAAACACTTTTTCTGTAGAAAATGCAAGTGGAGATTCGGAGCGCTAAGAGGGTAATAGTGGAAAAAGGAATGTCTCCAAATATAAACTACACAGAATCATTCTGTGAAACTTCTTTCTGATCTGTGCATTCAGCTAACAGAGTTAAACCATACTTTTGATTGAGCAGATCTGAACACTCTTTCTGTAGAAAATGCAACTGGACATTTGGAGCGCTAAGAGAGTAGTAGTGGAAAAAGGAATATATTCAAATATAAACTACACAGAAGCATTCTGTGAAACTTCTTTCTGATCTGAGCATTCAGCTAACAGAGTTAAACCATACTTTTGATTGAGCAGTTTTGAAACACTCTGTCTGTAGAAAATGCAACTGGACATTCGTAGCGCTAAGTGGGTAATAGTGGAAAAAAGAATATGTTCAAATATAAACTACACAGAAGCATTGTATGAAACTTCTTTCTGTTCTGTGCATTCAACTAACAGAGTTGAACCTTACTTTTGATTGAGCCGTTCTGAAACACTCTTTCTGTAGAAACTGCAATTGGACATTCTGAGGGCTAAGAGGCCTCTATTGGGAAAAATAATATCTTCAAATAAAAACTACACAGAAGCATTGTGTGAAACTTATTTCTGATATGTTCATTAAGCTAACAGAGTTAAACCATACTTTTGATTGCGCAGTTCTGAACACTCTTTCTGTAGAAAATGCAAGTGGACATTCGGAGCGCTTAGAGGGTAATAGTGGAAAAAGGAATATATTCAAATATAAACTACACAGTAGCATTCTGTGAAAATTCTTTCTTTTCTGTGCATTCAACTAACAGAATTGAACCTTACTTTTGATTGAGCCGTTCTGAAACACTCTTTCTGTAGAAACTGCAATTGGACATGCTAAACGCTAAGAGGCCTACATTGGGAAAAAGAATATCTTCAAATAAAAACTACACAGATGCATTCTGTGAAACTTATTTCTGATCTGTAAATTCAGTTAACAGAGATAAAACATATTTTTGATTGACCAGTTATGAAACACTCTTTTTGTAGAAAATGTAAGTGGAGATTCGGAGCGCTAAGAGGGTAATAGTGGAAAAAGGAATGTCTTCAAATATAAACTACACAGAATCATTCGGTGAAACTTCTTTCTGATCTGTGCATTCAGCTAACAGAGTTAAACCATACTTTTGATTGAGCAGACCTGAACACTCTTTCTGTAGAAAATGCAACTGGACATTTGGAGCGCTAAGAGCGTAGTAGTGGAAAAAGGAATATATTCAAATATAAACTACACAGAAGCATTCTGTGAAACTTCTTTCTGATCTGAGCATTCAACTAACAGAGTTAAACCATACTTTTGATTGAGCAGTTTTGAAACACTCTGTCTGTAGAAAATGCAACTGTACATTCGTAGCGCTAAGTGGGTAATAGTGGAAAAAAGAATATGTTCAAATATAAACTACACAGAAGCATTGTATGAAACTTCTTTCTGTTCTGTGCATTCAACTAACAGAGTTGAACCTTACTTTTGATTGAGCCGCTCTGAAACACTCTTTCTGTAGAAACTGCAATTGGACATTCTGAGCGCTAAGAGGGCTATATTGGGAAAAAGAATGTCTACAAATAAAAACTACACAGAAGAATTGTGTGAAACTTCTTTCTGTTCCGTTTGTTCAACTAAAAGTGTTGAACCTTAGTTTTGATTTAGCCGTTCTGAAACACACTTTCTGTAGAAAATGCAAGTGGAGATTCGGAGCGCTAAGAGGGTAATAGTGGAAAAAGGAATGTCTCCAAATATAAACTACACAGAATCATTCTGTGAAACTTCTTTCTGATCTGTGAATTCAGCTAACAGAGTTAAACCATACTTGTGATTGAGCAGATCTGAACACTCTTTCTGTAGAAAATGCAACTGGACATTTGGAGCGCTAAGAGAGTAGTAATGGAAAAAGGAATATATTCAAATATAAACTACACAGAAGCATTCTGTGAAACTTCTTTCTGATCTGAGCATTCAGCTAACAGAGTTAAACCATACTTTTGATTGAGCAGTTTTGAAACACTCTGTCTGTAGAAAATGCAACTGGACATTCGTAGCGCTAAGTGGGTAATAGTGGAAAAAAGAATAGGTTCAAATATAAACTACACAGAAGCATTGTATGAAACTACTTTCTGTTCTGTGCATTCAACTAACAGAGTTGAACCTTACTTTTGATTGAGCCGTTCTGAAACACTCTTTCTGTAGAAACTGCAATTGGACATTCTGAGCGCTAAGAGGCCTCTATTGGGAAAAATAATATCTTCAAATAAAAACTACACAGAAGCATTGTGTGAAACTTATTTCTGATATGTTCATTAAGCTAACAGAGTTAAACCATACTTTTGATTGCGCAGTTCTGAACACTCTTTCTGTAGAAAATGCAAGTGGACATTCGGAGCGCTAAGAGGGTAATAGTGGAAAAAGGAATATATTCAAATATAAACTACACAGTAGCATTCTGTGAAAATTCTTTCTTTTCTGTGCATTCAACTAACAGAGTTGAACCT
Organism: Symphalangus syndactylus; assembly: GCF_028878055.3. Taxonomy (NCBI): domain Eukaryota; kingdom Metazoa; phylum Chordata; class Mammalia; order Primates; family Hylobatidae; genus Symphalangus; species Symphalangus syndactylus. The sequence continues at coordinate 972,440 of NC_072423.2, read as the reverse complement.
TACTTTTGATTGAGCCGTTCTGAAACACTCTTTCTGTAGAAACTGCAATTGGACATGCTAAGCGCTAAGAGGCCTACATTGGGAAAAAGAATATCTTCAAATAAAAACTACACAGATGCATTCTGTGAAACTTATTTCTGATCTGTAAATTCAGTTAACAGAGATAAAACATATTTTTGATTGAGCAGTTATGAAACACTCTTTTTGTAGAAAATGCAAGTGGAGATTCGGAGCGCTAAGAGGGTAATAGTGGAAAAAGGAATGTCTTCAAATATAAACTACACAGAATCATTCGGTGAAACTTCTTTCTGATCTGTGCATTCAGCTAACAGAGTTAAACCATACTTTTGATTGAGCAGATCTGAACACTCTTTCTGTAGAAAATGCAACTGGACATTTGGAGCGCTAAGAGCGTAGTAGTGGAAAAAGGAATATATTCAAATATAAACTACACAGAAGCATTCTGTGAAACTTCTTTCTGATCTGAGCATTCAGCTAACAGAGTTAAACCATACTTTTGATTGAGCAGTTTTGAAACACTCTGTCTGTAGAAAATGCAACTGGACATTCGTAGCGCTAAGTGGGTAATAGTGGAAAAAAGAATATGTTCAAATATAAACTACACAGAAGCATTGTATGAAACTTCTTTCTGTTCTGTGCATTCAACTAACAGAGTTGAACCTTACTTTTGATTGAGCCGCTCTGAAACACTCTTTCTGTAGAAACTGCAATTGGACATTCTGAGCGCTAAGAGGCCTATATTGGGAAAAAGAATGTCTACAAATAAAAACTACACAGAAGAATTGTGTGAAACTTCTTTCTGTTCTGTTTGTTCAACTAAAAGTGTTGAACCTTAGTTTTGATTTAGCCGTTCTGAAACACTCTTTCTGTAGAAAATGCAAGTGGAGATTCGGAGCGCTAAGATGGTAATAGTGGAAAAAGTAATGTCTCCAAATATAAACTACACAGAATCATTCTGTGAAACTTCTTTCTGATCTGTGCATTCAGCTAACAGAGTTAAACCATACTTTTGATTGAGCAGATCTGAACACTCTTTCTGTAGAAAATGCAACTGGACATTTGGAGCGCTAAGAGAGTAGTAGTGGAAAAAGGAATATATTCAAATATAAACTACACAGAAGCATTCTGTGAAACTTCTTTCTTATCTGAGCATTCAGCTAACAGAGTTAAACCATACTTTTGATTGAGCAGTTTTGAAACACTCTGTCTGTAGAAAATGCAACTGGACATTCGTAGCGCTAAGTGGGTAATAGTGGAAAAAAGAATATGTTCAAATATAAACTACACAGAAGCATTGTATGAAACTTCTTTCTGTTCTGTGCATTCAACTAACAGAGTTGAACCTTACTTTTGATTGAGCCGTTCTGAAACACTCTTTCTGTAGAAACTGCAATTGGACATTCTGAGCGCTAAGAGGCCTCTATTGGGAAAAATAATATCTTCAAATAAAAACTACACAGAAGCATTGTGTAACTTATTTCTGATATGTTCATTAAGCTAACAGAGTTAAACCATACTTTTGATTGCGCAGTTCTGAACACTCTTTCTGTAGAAAATGCAAGTGGACATTCGGAGCGCTAAGAGGGTAATAGTGGAAAAAGGAATATATTCAAATATAAACTACACAGTAGCATTCTGTGAAAATTCTTTCTGTTCTGTGCATTCAACTAACAGAGTTGAACCTTACTTTTGATTGAGCCGTTCTGAAACACTCTTTCTGTAGAAACTGCAATTGGACATGCTAAGCGCTAAGAGGCCTACATTGGGAAAAAGAATATCTTCAAATAAAAACTACACAGATGCATTCTGTGAAACTTATTTCTGATCTGTAAATTCAGTTAACAGAGATAAAACATATTTTTGATTGAGCAGTTATGAAACACTCTTTTTGTAGAAAATGCAAGTGGAGATTCGGAGCGCTAAGGGGGTAATAGTGGAAAAAGGAATGTCTTCAAATATAAACTACACAGAATCATTCGGTGAAACTTCTTTCTGATCTGTGCATTCAGCTAACAGAGTTAAACCATATATTTGATTGAGCAGATCTGAACACTCTTTCTGTAGAAAATGCAACTGGACATTTGGAGCGCTAAGAGCGTAGTAGTGGAAAAAGGAATATATTCAAATAAAAACTACACAGAAGCATTCTGTGAAACTACTTTCTGATCTGAGCATTCAGCTAACAGAGTTAAACCATACTTTTGATTGAGCAGTTTTGAAACACTCTGTCTGTAGAAAATGCAACTGGACATTCGTAGCGCTAAGTGGGTAATAGTGGAAAAAAGAATATGTTCAAATATAAACTTCACAGAAGCATTGTATGAAACTTCTTTCTGTTCTGTGCATTCAACTAACAGAGTTGAACCTTACTTTTGATTGAGCCGTTCTGAAACACTCTTTCTGTAGAAACTGCAATTGGACATTCTGAGTGCTAAGAGGCCTATATTGGGAAAATGAATGTCTACAAATAAAAACTACACAGAAGAATTGTGTGAAACTTCTTTCTGTTCTGTTTGTTCAACTAAAAGAGTTGAACCTTAGTTTTGATTGAGCCGTTCTGAAACACTCTTTCTGTAGAAAATGCAAGTGGAGATTCGGAGCGCTAAGAGGGTAATAGTGGAAAAAGGAATGTCTCCAAATATAAACTACACAGAATCATTCTGTGAAACTTCTTTCTGATCTGTGCATTCAGCTAACAGAGTTAAACCATACTTTTGATTGAGCAGATCTGAACACTCTTTCTGTAGAAAATGCAACTGGACATTTGGAGCGCTAAGAGAGTAGTAGTGGAAAAAGGAATATATTCAAATATAAACTACACAGAAGCATTCTGTGAAACTTCTTTCTGATCTGAGCATTCAGCTAACAGAGTAAAACCATACTTTTGATTGAGCAGTTTTGAAACACTCTGTCTGTAGAAAATGCAACTGGACATTCGTAGCGCTAAGTGGGTAATAGTGGAAAAAAGAATATGTTCAAATATAAACTACACAGAAGCATTGTATGAAACTTCTTTCTGTTCTGTGCATTCAACTAACAGAGTTGAACCTTACATTTGATTGAGCCGTTCTGAAACACTCTTTCTGTAGAAACTGCAATTGGACATTCTGAGCGCTAAGAGGCCTATATTGGGAAAAAGAATGTCTACAAATAAAAACTACACAGAAGAATTGTGTGAAACTTCTTTCTGTTCTGTTTGTTCAACTAAAAGAGTTGAACCTTAGTTTTGATTGAGCCGTTCTGAAACTCTTTTTCTGTAGAAAATGCAAGTGGAGATTCGGAGCGCTAAGAGGGTAATAGTGGAAAAAGGAATGTCTCCAAATATAAACTACACAGAATCATTCTGTGAAACTTCTTTCTGATCTGTGCATTCAGCTAACAGAGTTAAACCATACTTTTGATTGAGCAGATCTGAACAATCTTTCTGTAGAAAATGCAACTGGACATTTGGAGCGCTAAGAGAGTAGTAGTGGAAAAAGGAATATATTCAAATATAAACTACACAGAAGCATTCTGTGAAACTTCTTTCTGATCTGAGCATTCAGCTAACAGAGTTAAACCATACTTTTGATTGAGCAGTTTTGAAACACTCTGTCTGTAGAAAATGCAACTGGACATTCGTAGCGCTAAGTGGGTAATAGTGGAAAAAAGAATATGTTCAAATATAAACTACACAGAAGCATTGTATGAAACTTCTTTCTGTTCTGTGCATTCAACTAACAGAGTTGAACCTTATTTTGATTGAGCCGTTTTGAAACACTCTTTCTGTAGAAACTGCAATTGGACATTCTGAGCGCTAAGAGGCCTCTATTGGGAAAAATAATATCTTCAAATAAAAACTACACAGAAGCATTGTGTGAAACTTATTTCTGATATGTTCATTAAGCTAACAGAGTTAAACCATACTTTTGATTGCGCAGTTCTGAACACTCTTTCTGTAGAAAATGCAAGTGGACATTCGGAGCGCTAAGAGGGTAATAGTGGAAAAAGGAATATATTCAAATATAAACTACACAGTAGCATTCTGTGAAAATTCTTTCTTTTCTGTGCATTCAACTAACAGAATTGAACCTTACTTTTGATTGAGCCGTTCTGAAACACTCTTTCTGTAGAAACTGCAATTGGACATGCTAAGCGCTAAGAGGCCTACATTGGGAAAAAGAATATCTTCAAATAAAAACTACACAGATGCATTCTGTGAAACTTATTTCTGATCTGTAAATTCAGTTAACAGAGATAAAACATATTTTTGATTGAGCAGTTATGAAACACTCTTTTTGTAGAAAATGCAAGTGGAAATTCGGAGCGCTAAGAGGGTAATAGTGGAAAAAGGAATGTCTTCAAATATAAACTACACAGAATCATTCGGTGAAACTTCTTTCTGATCTGTGCATTCAGCTAACAGAGTTAAACCATACTTTTGATTGAGCAGATCTGAACACTCTTTCTGTAGAAAATGCAACTGGACATTTGGAGCGCTAAGAGCGTAGTAGTGGAAAAAGGAATATATTCAAATATAAACTACACAGAAGCATTCTGTGAAACTTCTTTCTGATCTGAGCATTCAGATAACAGAGTTAAACCATACTTTTGATTGAGCAGTTTTGAAACACTCTGTCTGTAGAAAATGCAACTGTACATTCGTAGCGCTAAGTGGGTAATAGTGGAAAAAAGAATATGTTCAAATATAAACTACACAGAAGCATTGTATGAAACTTCTTTCTGTTCTGTGCATTCAACTAACAGAGTTGAACCTTACTTTTGATTGAGCCGCTCTGAAACACTCTTTCTGTAGAAACTGCAATTGGACATTCTGAGCGCTAAGAGGGCTATATTGGGAAAAAGAATGTCTACAAATAAAAACTACACAGAAGAATTGTGTGAAACTTCTTTCTGTTCTGTTTGTTCAACTAAAAGTGTTGAACCTTAGTTTTGATTTAGCCATTCTGAAACACTCTTTCTGTAGAAAATGCAAGTGGAGATTCGGAGCGCTAAGAGGGTAATAGTGGAAAAAGGAATGTCTCCAAATATAAACTACACAGAATCATTCTGTGAAACTTCTTTCTGATCTGTGCATTCAGCTAACAGAGTTAAACCATACTTTTGATTGAGCAGATCTGAACACTCTTTCTGTAGAAAATGCAACTGGACATTTGGAGCGCTAAGAGAGTAGTAGTGGAAAAAGGAATATATTCAAATATAAACTACACAGAAGCATTCTGTGAAACTTCTTTCTTATCTGAGCATTCAGCTAACAGAGTTAAACCATACTTTTGATTGAGCAGTTTTGAAACACTCTGTCTGTAGAAAATGCAACTGGACATTCGTAGCGCTAAGTGGGTAATAGTGGAAAAAAGAATATGTTCAAATATAAACTACACAGAAGCATTGTATGAAACTTCTTTCTGTTCTGTGCATTCAACTAACAGAGTTGAAGCTTACTTTTGATTGAGCCGTTCTGAAACACTCTTTCTGTAGAAACTGCAATTGGACATTCTGAGCGCTAAGAGGCCTCTATTGGGAAAAATAATATCTTCAAATAAAAACTACACAGAAGTATTTTGTGAAACTTATTTCTGATATGTTCATTAAGCTAACAGAGTTAAACCATACTTTTGATTGCGCAGTTCTGAACACTCTTTCTGTAGAAAATGCAAGTGGACATTCGGAGCGCTAAGAGGGTAATAGTGGAAAAAGGAATATATTCAAATATAAACTACACAGTAGCATTCTGTGAAAATTCTTTCTGTTCTGTGCATTCAACTAACAGAGTTGAACCTTACTTTTGATTGAGCCGTTCTGAAACACTCTTTCTGTAGAAACTGCAATTGGACATGCTAAGCGCTAAGAGGCCTACATTGGGAAAAAGAATATCTTCAAATAAAAACTACACAGATGCATTCTGTGAAACTTATTTCTGATCTGTAAATTCAGTTAACAGAGATAAAACATATTTTTGATTGAGCAGTTATGAAACACTCTTTTTGTAGAAAATGCAAGTGGAGATTCGGAGCGCTAAGAGGGTAATAGTGGAAAAAGGAATGTCTTCAAATATAAACTACACAGAATCATTCGGTGAAACTTCTTTCTGATCTGTGCATTCAGCTAACAGAGTTAAACCATATATTTGATTGAGCAGATCTGAACACTCTTTCTGTAGAAAATGCAACTGGACATTTGGAGCGCTAAGAGCGTAGTAGTGGAAAAAGGAATATATTCAAATATAAACTACACAGAAGCATTCTGTGAAACTACTTTCTGATCTGAGCATTCAGCTAACAGAGTTAAACCATACTTTTGATTGAGCAGTTTTGAAACACTCTGTCTGTAGAAAATGCAACTGGACATTCGTAGCGCTAAGTGGGTAATAGTGGAAAAAAGAATATGTTCAAATATAAACTACACAGAAGCATTGTATGAAACTTCTTTCTGTTCTATGCATTCAACTAACAGAGTTGAACCTTACTTTTGATTGAGCCGTTCTGAAACACTCTTTCTGTAGAAACTGCAATTGGACATTCTGAGCGCAAAGAGACCTATATTGGGAAAAAGAATGTCTACAAATAAAAGCCACACAGAAGAATTGTGTGAAACTTCTTTCTGTTCTGTTTGTTCAACTAAAAGAGTTGAACCTTAGTTTTGATTGAGCCGTTCTGAAACACTCTTTCTGTAGAAAATGCAAGTGGAGATTCGGAGCGCTAAGAGGGTAATAGTGGAAAAAGGAATGTCTCCAAATATAAACTACACAGAATCATTCTGTGAAACTTCTTCCTGATCTGTGCTTTCAGCTAACAGAGTTAAACCATACTTTTGATTGAGCAGATCTGAACACTCTTTCTGTAGAAAATGCAACTGGACATTTGGAGCGCTAAGAGAGTAGTAGATTAAAAAAGGAATATATTCAAATATAAACTACACAGAAGCATTCTGTGAAACTTCTTTCTGATCTGAGCATTCAGCTAACAGAGTTAAACCATACTTTTGATTGAGCAGTTTTGAAACACTCTGTCTGTAGAAAATGCAACTGGACATTCGTAGCGCTAAGTGGGTAATAGTGGAAAAAAGAATATGTTCAAATATAAACTACACAGAAGCATTATATGAAACTTCTTTCTGTTCTGTGCATTCAACTAACAGAGTTGAACCTTACTTTTGATTGAGCCGTTCTGAAACACTCTTTCTGAAGAAACTGCAATTGGACATTCTGAGCGCTAAGAGGCCTCTATTGGGAAAAATAATATCTTCAAATAAAAACTACACAGAAGCATTGTGTGAAACTTATTTGTGATATGTTCATTAAGCTAACAGAGTTAAACCATACTTTTGATTGCGCAGTTCTGAACACTCTTTCTGTAGAAAATGCAAGTGGACATTCGGAGCGCTAAGAGGGTAATAGTGGAAAAAGGAATATATTCAAATATAAACTACACAGTAGCATTCTGTGAAAATTCTTTCTGTTCTGTGCATTCAACTAACAGAGTTGAACCTTACTTTTGATTGAGCCGTTCTGAAACACTCTTTCTGTAGAAACTGCAATTGGACATGCTAAGCGCTAAGAGGCCTACATTGGGAAAAAGAATATCTTCAAATAAAAACTACACAGATGCATTCTGTGAAACTTATTTCTGATCTGTAAATTCAGTTAACAGAGATAAAACATATTTTTGATTGAGCAGTTATGAAACACTCTTTTTGTAGAAAATGCAAGTGGAGATTCGGAGCGCTAAGAGGGTAATAGTGGAAAAAGGAATGTCTTCAAATATAAACTACACAGAATCATTCGGTGAAACTTCTTTCTGATCTGTGCATTCAGCTAACAGAGTTAAACCATACTTTTGATTGAGCAGATCTGAACACTCTTTCTGTAGAAAATGCAACTGGACATTTGGAGCGCTAAGAGCGTAGTAGTGGAAAAAGGAATATATTCAAATATAAACTACACAGAAGCATTCTGTGAAACTTCTTTCTGATCTGAGCATTCAGCTAACAGAGTTAAACCATACTTTTGATTGAGCAGTTTTGAAACACTCTGTCTGTAGAAAATGTAACTGGACATTCGTAGCGCTAAGTGGGTAATAGTGGAAAAAAGAATATGTTCAAATATAAACTACACAGAAGCATTGTATGAAACTTCTTTCTGTTCTGTGCATTCAACTAACAGAGTTGAACCTTACTTTTGATTGAGCCGTTCTGAAACACTCTTTCTGTAGAAACTGCAATTGGACATTCCGAGCGCTAAGAGGCCTATATTGGGAAAAAGAATGTCTACAAATAAAAACTACACAGAAGAATTGTGTGAAACTTCTTTCTGTTCTGTTTGTTCAACTAAAAGAGTTGAACCTTAGTTTTGATTGAGCCGTTCTGAAACACTCTTTCTGTAGAAAATGCAAGTGGAGATTCGGAGCGCTAAGAGGGTAATAGTGGAAAAAGGAATGTCTCCAAATATAAACTACACAGAATCATTCTGTGAAACTTCTTTCTGATCTGTGCATTCAGCTAACAGAGTTAAACCATACTTTTGATTGAGCAGATCTGAACACTCTTTCTGTAGAAAATGCAACTGGACATTTGGAGCGTTAAGAGAGTAGTAGTGGAAAAAGGAATATATTCAAATATAAACTACACAGAAGCATTCTGTGAAACTTCTTTCTGATCTGAGCATTCAGCTAACAGAGTTAAACCATACTTTTGATTGAGCAGTTTTGAAACACTCTGTCTGTAGAAAATGCAACTGGACATTCGTAGCGCTATTTGGGTAATAGTGGAAAAAAGAATATGTTCAAATATAAACTACACAGAAGGATTGTATGAAACTACTTTCTGTTCTGTGCATTCAACTAACAGAGTTGAACATTACTTTTGATTGAGCCGTTCTGAAACACTCTTTCTGTAGAAACTGCAATTGGACATTCTGAGCGCTAAGAGGCCTCTATTGGGAAAAATAATATCTTCAAATAAAAACTACACAGAAGCATTGTGTGAAACTTATTTCTGATATGTTCATTAAGCTAACAGAGTTAAACCATACTTTTGATTGCGCAGTTCTGAACACTCTTTCTGTAGAAAATGCAAGTGGACATTCGGAGCGCTAAGAGGGTAATAGTGGAAAAAGGAATATATTCAAATATAAACTACACAGTAGCATTCTGTGAAAATTCTTTCTGTTCTGTGCATTCAACTAACAGAGTTGAACCTTACTTTTGATTGAGCCGTTCTGAAACACTCTTTCTGTAGAAACTGCAATTGGACATGCTAAGCGCTAAGAGGCCTACATTGGGAAAAAGAATATCTTCAAATAAAAACTACACAGATGCATTCTGTGAAACTTATTTCTGATCTGTAAATTCAGTTAACAGAGATAAAACATATTTTTGATTGAGCAGTTATGAAACACTCTTTTTGTAGAAAATGCAAGTGGAGATTCGGAGCGCTAAGAGGGTAATAGTGGAAAAAGGAATGTCTTCAAATATAAACTACACAGAATCATTCGGTGAAACTTCTTTCTGATCTGTGCATTCAGCTAACAGAGTTAAACCATACTTTTGATTGAGCAGATCTGAACACTCTTTCTGTAGAAAATGCAACTGGACATTTGGAGCGCTAAGAGCGTAGTAGTGGAAAAAGGAATATATTCAAATATAAACTACACAGAAGCATTCTGTGAAACTTCTTTCTGATCTGAGCATTCAGCTAACAGAGTTAAACCATACTTTTGATTGAGCAGTTTTGAAACACTCTGTCTGTAGAAAATGCAACTGGACATTCGTAGCGCTAAGTGGGTAATAGTGGAAAAAAGAATATGTTCAAATATAAACTACACAGAAGCATTGTATGAAACTTCTTTCTGTTCTGTGCATTCAACTAACAGAGTTGAACCTTACTTTTGATTGAGCCGTTCTGAAACACTCTTTCTGTAGAAACTGCAATTGGACATTCCGAGCGCTAAGAGGCCTATATTGGGAAAAAGAATGTCTACAAATAAAAACTACACAGAAGAATTGTGTGAAACTTCTTTCTGTTCTGTTTGTTCAACTAAAAGAGTTGAACCTTAGTTTTGATTGAGCCGTTCTGAAACACTCTTTCTGTAGAAAATGCAAGTGGAGATTCGGAGCGCTAAGAGGGTAATAGTGGAAAAAGGAATGTCTCCAAATATAAACTACACAGAATCATTCTGTGAAACTTCTTTCTGATCTGTGCATTCAGCTAACAGAGTTAAACCATACTTTTGATTGAGCAGATCTGAACACTCTTTCTGTAGAAAATGCAACTGGACATTTGGAGCGCTAAGAGAGTAGTAGTGGAAAAAGGAATATATTCAAATATAAACTACACAGAAGCATTCTGTGAAACTTGTTTCTGATCTGAGCATTCAGCTAACAGAGTTAAACCATACTTTTGATTGAGCAGTTTTGAAACACTCTGTCTGTAGAAAATGCAACTGGACATTCGTAGCGCTAAGTGGGTAATAGTGGAAAAAAGAATATGTTCAAATATAAACTACACAGAAGCATTGTATGAAACTACTTTCTGTTCTGTGCATTCAACTAACAGAGTTGAACCTTACTTTTGATTGAGCCGTTCTGAAACACTCTTTCTGTAGAAACTGCAATTGGACATTCTGAGCGCTAAGAGGCCTCTATTGGGAAAAATAATATCTTCAAATAAAAACTACACAGAAGCATTGTGTGAAACTTATTTCTGATATGTTCATTAAGCTAACAGAGTTAAACCATACTTTTGATTGCGCAGTTCTGAACACTCTTTCTGTAGAAAATGCAAGTGGACATTCGGAGCGCTAAGAGGGTAATAGTGGAAAAAGGAATATATTCAAATATAAACTACACAGTAGCATTCTGTGAAAATTCTTTCTGTTCTGTGCATTCAACTAACAGAGTTGAACCTTACTTTTGATTGAGCCGTTCTGAAACACTCTTTCTGTAGAAACTGCAATTGGACATGCTAAGCGCTAAGAGGCCTACATTGGGAAAAAGAATATCTTCAAATAAAAACTACACAGATGCATTCTGTGAAACTTATTTCTGAACTGTAAATTCAGTTAACAGAGATAAAACATATTTTTGATTGAGCAGTTATGAAACACTCTTTTTGTAGAAAATGCAAGTGGAGATTCGGAGCGCTAAGAGGGTAATAGTGGAAAAAGGAATGTCTTCAAATATAAACTACACAGAATCATTCGGTGAAACTTCTTTCTGATCTGTGCATTCAGCTAACAGAGTTAAACCATACTTTTGATTGAGCAGATCTGAACACTCTTTCTGTAGAAAATGCAACTGGACATTTGGAGCGCTAAGAGCGTAGTAGTGGAAAAAGGAATATATTCAAATATAAACTACACAGAAGCATTCTGTGAAACTTCTTTCTGATCTGAGCATTCAGCTAACAGAGTTAAACCATACTTTTGATTGAGCAGTTTTGAAACACTCTGTCTGTAGAAAATGTAACTGGACATTCGTAGCGCTAAGTGGGTAATAGTGGAAAAAAGAATATGTTCAAATATAAACTACACAGAAGCATTGTATGAAACTTCTTTCTGTTCTGTGCATTCAACTAACAGAGTTGAACCTTACTTTTGATTGAGCCGTTCTGAAACACTCTTTCTGTAGAAACTGCAATTGGACATTCCGAGCGCTAAGAGGCCTATATTGGGAAAAAGAATGTCTACAAATAAAAACTACACAGAATAATTGTGTGAAACTTCTTTCTGTTCTGTTTGTTCAACTAAAAGAGTTGAACCTTAGTTTTGATTGAGCCGTTCTGAAACACTCTTTCTGTAGAAAATGCAAGTGGAGATTCGGAGCGCTAAGAGGGTAATAGTGGAAAAAGGAATGTCTCCAAATATAAACTACACAGAATCATTCTGTGAAACTTCTTTCTGATCTGTGCATTCAGCTAACAGAGTTAAACCATACTTTTGATTGAGCAGATCTGAACACTCTTTCTGTAGAAAATGCAACTGGACATTTGGAGCGTTAAGAGAGTAGTAGTGGAAAAAGGAATATATTCAAATATAAACTACACAGAAGCATTCTGTGAAACTTCTTTCTGATCTGAGCATTCAGCTAACAGAGTTAAACCATACTTTTGATTGAGCAGTTTTGAAACACTCTGTCTGTAGAAAATGCAACTGGACATTCGTAGCGCTAAGTGGGTAATAGTGGAAAAAAGAATATCTTCAAATATAAACTACACAGAAGGATTGTATGAAACTACTTTCTGTTCTGTGCATTCAACTAACAGAGTTGAACATTACTTTTGATTGAGCCGTTCTGAAACACTCTTTCTGTAGAAACTGCAATTGGACATTCTGAGCGCTAAGAGGCCTCTATTGGGAAAAATAATATCTTCAAATAAAAACTACACAGAAGCATTGTGTGAAACTTATTTCTGATATGTTCATTAAGCTAACAGAGTTAAACCATACTTTTGATTGCGCAGTTCTGAACACTCTTTCTGTAGAAAATGCAAGTGGACATTCGGAGCGCTAAGAGGGTAATAGTGGAAAAAGGAATATATTCAAATATAAACTACACAGTAGCATTCTGTGAAAATTCTTTCTGTTCTGTGCATTCAACTAACAGAGTTGAACCTTACTTTTGATTGAGCCGTTCTGAAACACTCTTTCTGTAGAAACTGCAATTGGACATGCTAAGCGCTAAGAGGCCTACATTGGGAAAAAGAATATCTTCAAATAAAAACTACACAGATGCATTCTGTGAAACTTATTTCTGATCTGTAAATTCAGTTAACAGAGATAAAACATATTTTTGATTGAGCAGTTATGAAACACTCTTTTTGTAGAAAATGCAAGTGGAGATTCGGAGCGCTAAGAGGGTAATAGTGGAAAAAGGAATGTCTTCAAATATAAACTACACAGAATCATTCGGTGAAACTTCTTTCTGATCTGTGCATTCAGCTAACAGAGTTAAACCATACTTTTGATTGAGCAGATCTGAACACTCTTTCTGTAGAAAATGCAACTGGACATTTGGAGCGCTAAGAGCGTAGTAGTGGAAAAAGGAATATATTCAAATATAAACTACACAGAAGCATTCTGTGAAACTTCTTTCTGATCTGAGCATTCAGCTAACAGAGTTAAACCATACTTTTGATTGAGCAATTTTGAAACACTCTGTCTGTAGAAAATGCAACTGGACATTCGTAGCGCTAAGTGGGTAATAGTGGAAAAAAGAATATGTTCAAATATAAACTACACAGAAGCATTGTATGAAACTTCTTTCTGTTCTGTGCATTCAACTAACAGAGTTGAACCTTACTTTTGATTGAGCCGTTCTGAAACACTCTTTCTGTAGAAACTGCAATTGGACATTCCGAGCGCTAAGAGGCCTATATTGGGAAAAAGAATGTCTACAAATAAAAACTACACAGAAGAATTGTGTGAAACTTCTTTCTGTTCTGTTTGTTCAACTAAAAGAGTTGAACCTTAGTTTTGATTGAGCCGTTCTGAAACACTCTTTCTGTAGAAAATGCAAGTGGAGATTCGGAGCGCTAAGAGGGTAATAGTGGAAAAAGGAATGTCTCCAAATATAAACTACACAGAATCATTCTGTGAAACTTCTTTCTGATCTGTGCATTCAGCTAACAGAGTTAAACCATACTTTTGATTGAGCAGATCTGAACACTCTTTCTGTAGAAAATGCAACTGGACATTCGGAGCGTTAAGAGAGTAGTAGTGGAAAAAGGAATATATTCAAATATAAACTACACAGAAGCATTCTGTGAAACTTCTTTCTGATCTGAGCATTCAGCTAACAGAGTTAAACCATACTTTTGATTGAGCAGTTTTGAAACACTCTGTCTGTAGAAAATGCAACTGGACATTCGTAGCGCTAAGTGGGTAATAGTGGAAAAAAGAATATGTTCAAATATAAACTACACAGAAGGATTGTATGAAACTACTTTCTGTTCTGTGCATTCAACTAACAGAGTTGAACATTACTTTTGATTGAGCCGTTCTGAAACACTCTTTCTGTAGAAACTGCAATTGGACATTCTGAGCGCTAAGAGGCCTCTATTGGGAAAAATAATATCTTCAAATAAAAACTACACAGAAGCATTGTGTGAAACTTATTTCTGATATGTTCATTAAGCTAACAGAGTTAAACCATACTTTTGATTGCGCAGTTCTGAACACTCTTTCTGTAGAAAATGCAAGTGGACATTCGGAGCGCTAAGAGGGTAATAGTGGAAAAAGGAATATATTCAAATATAAACTACACAGTAGCATTCTGTGAAAATTCTTTCTGTTCTGTGCATTCAACTAACAGAGTTGAACCTTACTTTTGATTGAGCCGTTCTGAAACACTCTTTCTGTAGAAACTGCAATTGGACATGCTAAGCGCTAAGAGGCCTACATTGGGAAAAAGAATATCTTCAAATAAAAACTACACAGATGCATTCTGTGAAACTTATTTCTGATCTGTAAATTCAGTTAACAGAGATAAAACATATTTTTGATTGAGCAGTTATGAAACACTCTTTTTGTAGAAAATGCAAGTGGAGATTCGGAGCGCTAAGAGGGTAATAGTGGAAAAAGGAATGTCTTCAAATATAAACTACACAGAATCATTCGGTGAAACTTCTTTCTGATCTGTGCATTCAGCTAACAGAGTTAAACCATACTTTTGATTGAGCAGATCTGAACACTCTTTCTGTAGAAAATGCAACTGGACATTTGGAGCGCTAAGAGCGTAGTAGTGGAAAAAGGAATATATTCAAATATAAACTACACAGAAGCATTCTGTGAAACTTCTTTCTGATCTGAGCATTCAGCTAACAGAGTTAAACCATACTTTTGATTGAGCAGTTTTGAAACACTCTGTCTGTAGAAAATGCAACTGGACATTCGTAGCGCTAAGTGGGTAATAGTGGAAAAAAGAATATGTTCAAATATAAACTACACAGAAGCATTGTATGAAACTTCTTTCTGTTCTGTGCATTCAACTAACAGAGTTGAACCTTACTTTTGATTGAGCCGTTCTGAAACACTCTTTCTGTAGAAACTGCAATTGGACATTCCGAGCGCTAAGAGGCCTATATTGGGAAAAAGAATGTCTACAAATAAAAACTACACAGAAGAATTGTGTGAAACTTCTTTCTGTTCTGTTTGTTCAACTAAAAGAGTTGAACCTTAGTTTTGATTGAGCCGTTCTGAAACACTCTTTCTGTAGAAAATGCAAGTGGAGATTCGGAGCGCTAAGAGGGTAATAGTGGAAAAAGGAATGTCTCCAAATATAAACTACACAGAATCATTCTGTGAAACTTCTTTCTGATCTGTGCATTCAGCTAACAGAGTTAAACCATACTTTTGATTGAGCAGATCTGAACACTCTTTCTGTAGAAAATGCAACTGGACATTTGGAGCGCTAAGAGAGTAGTAGTGGAAAAAGGAATATATTCAAATATAAACTACACAGAAGCATTCTGTGAAACTTGTTTCTGATCTGAGCATTCAGCTAACAGAGTTAAACCATACTTTTGATTGAGCAGTTTTGAAACACTCTGTCTGTAGAAAATGCAACTGGACATTCGTAGCGCTAAGTGGGTAATAGTGGAAAAAAGAATATGTTCAAATATAAACTACACAGAAGCATTGTATGAAACTACTTTCTGTTCTGTGCATTCAACTAACAGAGTTGAACCTTACTTTTGATTGAGCCGTTCTGAAACACTCTTTCTGTAGAAACTGCAATTGGACATTCTGAGCGCTAAGAGGCCTCTATTGGGAAAAATAATATCTTCAAATAAAAACTACACAGAAGCATTGTGTGAAACTTATTTCTGATATGTTCATTAAGCTAACAGAGTTAAACCATACTTTTGATTGCGCAGTTCTGAACACTCTTTCTGTAGAAAATGCAAGTGGACATTCGGAGCGCTAAGAGGGTAATAGTGGAAAAAGGAATATATTCAAATATAAACTACACAGTAGCATTCTGTGAAAATTCTTTCTGTTCTGTGCATTCAACTAACAGAGTTGAACCTTACTTTTGATTGAGCCGTTCTGAAACACTCTTTCTGTAGAAACTGCAATTGGACATGCTAAGCGCTAAGAGGCCTACATTGGGAAAAAGAATATCTTCAAATAAAAACTACACAGATGCATTCTGTGAAACTTATTTCTGATCTGTAAATTCAGTTAACAGAGATAAAACATATTTTTGATTGAGCAGTTATGAAACACTCTTTTTGTAGAAAATGCAAGTGGAGATTCGGAGCGCTAAGAGGGTAATAGTGGAAAAAGGAATGTCTTCAAATATAAACTACACAGAATCATTCGGTGAAACTTCTTTCTGATCTGTGCATTCAGCTAACAGAGTTAAACCATACTTTTGATTGAGCAGATCTGAACACTCTTTCTGTAGAAAATGCAACTGGACATTTGGAGCGCTAAGAGCGTAGTAGTGGAAAAAGGAATATATTCAAATATAAACTACACAGAAGCATTCTGTGAAACTTCTTTCTGATCTGAGCATTCAGCTAACAGAGTTAAACCATACTTTTGATTGAGCAGTTTTGAAACACTCTGTCTGTAGAAAATGCAACTGGACATTCGTAGCGCTAAGTGGGTAATAGTGGAAAAAAGAATATGTTCAAATATAAACTACACAGAAGCATTGTATGAAACTTCTTTCTGTTCTGTGCATTCAACTAACAGAGTTGAACCTTACTTTTGATTGAGCCGTTCTGAAACACTCTTTCTGTAGAAACTGCAATTGGACATTCCGAGCGCTAAGAGGCCTATATTGGGAAAAAGAATGTCTACAAATAAAAACTACACAGAAGAATTGTGTGAAACTTCTTTCTGTTCTGTTTGTTCAACTAAAAGAGTTGAACCTTAGTTTTGATTGAGCCGTTCTGAAACACTCTTTCTGTAGAAAATGCAAGTGGAGATTCGGAGCGCTAAGAGGGTAATAGTGGAAAAAGGAATGTCTCCAAATATAAACTACACAGAATCATTCTGTGAAACTTCTTTCTGATCTGTGCATTCAGCTAACAGAGTTAAACCATACTTTTGATTGAGCAGATCTGAACACTCTTTCTGTAGAAAATGCAACTGGACATTTGGAGCGCTAAGAGAGTAGTAGTGGAAAAAGGAATATATTCAAATATAAACTACACAGAAGCATTCTGTGAAACTTGTTTCTGATCTGAGCATTCAGCTAACAGAGTTAAACCATACTTTTGATTGAGCAGTTTTGAAACACTCTGTCTGTAGAAAATGCAACTGGACATTCGTAGCGCTAAGTGGGTAATAGTGGAAAAAAGAATATGTTCAAATATAAACTACACAGAAGCATTGTATGAAACTACTTTCTGTTCTGTGCATTCAACTAACAGAGTTGAACCTTACTTTTGATTGAGCCGTTCTGAAACACTCTTTCTGTAGAAACTGCAATTGGACATTCTGAGCGCTAAGAGGCCTCTATTGGGAAAAATAATATCTTCAAATAAAAACTACACAGAAGCATTGTGTGAAACTTATTTCTGATATGTTCATTAAGCTAACAGAGTTAAACCATACTTTTGATTGCGCAGTTCTGAACACTCTTTCTGTAGAAAATGCAAGTGGACATTCGGAGCGCTAAGAGGGTAATAGTGGAAAAAGGAATATATTCAAATATAAACTACACAGTAGCATTCTGTGAAAATTCTTTCTGTTCTGTGCATTCAACTAACAGAGTTGAACCTTACTTTTGATTGAGCCGTTCTGAAACACTCTTTCTGTAGAAACTGCAATTGGACATGCTAAGCGCTAAGAGGCCTACATTGGGAAAAAGAATATCTTCAAATAAAAACTACACAGATGCATTCTGTGAAACTTATTTCTGATCTGTAAATTCAGTTAACAGAGATAAAACATATTTTTGATTGAGCAGTTATGAAACACTCTTTTTGTAGAAAATGCAAGTGGAGATTCGGAGCGCTAAGAGGGTAATAGTGGAAAAAGGAATGTCTTCAAATATAAACTACACAGAATCATTCGGTGAAACTTCTTTCTGATCTGTGCATTCAGCTAACAGAGTTAAACCATACTTTTGATTGAGCAGATCTGAACACTCTTTCTGTAGAAAATGCAACTGGACATTTGGAGCGCTAAGAGCGTAGTAGTGGAAAAAGGAATATATTCAAATATAAACTACACAGAAGCATTCTGTGAAACTTCTTTCTGATCTGAGCATTCAGCTAACAGAGTTAAACCATACTTTTGATTGAGCAGTTTTGAAACACTCTGTCTGTAGAAAATGTAACTGGACATTCGTAGCGCTAAGTGGGTAATAGTGGAAAAAAGAATATGTTCAAATATAAACTACACAGAAGCATTGTATGAAACTTCTTTCTGTTCTGTGCATTCAACTAACAGAGTTGAACCTTACTTTTGATTGAGCCGTTCTGAAACACTCTTTCTGTAGAAACTGCAATTGGACATTCCGAGCGCTAAGAGGCCTATATTGGGAAAAAGAATGTCTACAAATAAAAACTACACAGAAGAATTGTGTGAAACTTCTTTCTGTTCTGTTTGTTCAACTAAAAGAGTTGAACCTTAGTTTTGATTGAGCCGTTCTGAAACACTCTTTCTGTAGAAAATGCAAGTGGAGATTCGGAGCGCTAAGAGGGTAATAGTGGAAAAAGGAATGTCTCCAAATATAAACTACACAGAATCATTCTGTGAAACTTCTTTCTGATCTGTGCATTCAGCTAACAGAGTTAAACCATACTTTTGATTGAGCAGATCTGAACACTCTTTCTGTAGAAAATGCAACTGGACATTTGGAGCGTTAAGAGAGTAGTAGTGGAAAAAGGAATATATTCAAATATAAACTACACAGAAGCATTCTGTGAAACTTCTTTCTGATCTGAGCATTCAGCTAACAGAGTTAAACCATACTTTTGATTGAGCAGTTTTGAAACACTCTGTCTGTAGAAAATGCAACTGGACATTCGTAGCGCTAAGTGGGTAATAGTGGAAAAAAGAATATGTTCAAATATAAACTACACAGAAGGATTGTATGAAACTACTTTCTGTTCTGTGCATTCAACTAACAGAGTTGAACATTACTTTTGATTGAGCCGTTCTGAAACACTCTTTCTGTAGAAACTGCAATTGGACATTCTGAGCGCTAAGAGGCCTCTATTGGGAAAAATAATATCTTCAAATAAAAACTACACAGAAGCATTGTGTGAAACTTATTTCTGATATGTTCATTAAGCTAACAGAGTTAAACCATACTTTTGATTGCGCAGTTCTGAACACTCTTTCTGTAGAAAATGCAAGTGGACATTCGGAGCGCTAAGAGGGTAATAGTGGAAAAAGGAATATATTCAAATATAAACTACACAGTAGCATTCTGTGAAAATTCTTTCTGTTCTGTGCATTCAACTAACAGAGTTGAACCTTACTTTTGATTGAGCCGTTCTGAAACACTCTTTCTGTAGAAACTGCAATTGGACATGCTAAGCGCTAAGAGGCCTACATTGGGAAAAAGAATATCTTCAAATAAAAACTACACAGATGCATTCTGTGAAACTTATTTCTGATCTGTAAATTCAGTTAACAGAGATAAAACATATTTTTGATTGAGCAGTTATGAAACACTCTTTTTGTAGAAAATGCAAGTGGAGATTCGGAGCGCTAAGAGGGTAATAGTGGAAAAAGGAATGTCTTCAAATATAAACTACACAGAATCATTCGGTGAAACTTCTTTCTGATCTGTGCATTCAGCTAACAGAGTTAAACCATACTTTTGATTGAGCAGATCTGAACACTCTTTCTGTAGAAAATGCAACTGGACATTTGGAGCGCTAAGAGCGTAGTAGTGGAAAAAGGAATATATTCAAATATAAACTACACAGAAGCATTCTGTGAAACTTCTTTCTGATCTGAGCATTCAGCTAACAGAGTTAAACCATACTTTTGATTGAGCAGTTTTGAAACACTCTGTCTGTAGAAAATGCAACTGGACATTCGTAGCGCTAAGTGGGTAATAGTGGAAAAAAGAATATCTTCAAATATAAACTACACAGAAGGATTGTATGAAACTACTTTCTGTTCTGTGCATTCAACTAACAGAGTTGAACATTACTTTTGATTGAGCCGTTCTGAAACACTCTTTCTGTAGAAACTGCAATTGGACATTCTGAGCGCTAAGAGGCCTCTATTGGGAAAAATAATATCTTCAAATAAAAACTACACAGAAGCATTGTGTGAAACTTATTTCTGATATGTTCATTAAGCTAACAGAGTTAAACCATACTTTTGATTGCGCAGTTCTGAACACTCTTTCTGTAGAAAATGCAAGTGGACATTCGGAGCGCTAAGAGGGTAATAGTGGAAAAAGGAATATATTCAAATATAAACTACACAGTAGCATTCTGTGAAAATTCTTTCTGTTCTGTGCATTCAACTAACAGAGTTGAACCTTACTTTTGATTGAGCCGTTCTGAAACACTCTTTCTGTAGAAACTGCAATTGGACATGCTAAGCGCTAAGAGGCCTACATTGGGAAAAAGAATATCTTCAAATAAAAACTACACAGATGCATTCTGTGAAACTTATTTCTGATCTGTAAATTCAGTTAACAGAGATAAAACATATTTTTGATTGAGCAGTTATGAAACACTCTTTTTGTAGAAAATGCAAGTGGAGATTCGGAGCGCTAAGAGGGTAATAGTGGAAAAAGGAATGTCTTCAAATATAAACTACACAGAATCATTCGGTGAAACTTCTTTCTGATCTGTGCATTCAGCTAACAGAGTTAAACCATACTTTTGATTGAGCAGATCTGAACACTCTTTCTGTAGAAAATGCAACTGGACATTTGGAGCGCTAAGAGCGTAGTAGTGGAAAAAGGAATATATTCAAATATAAACTACACAGAAGCATTCTGTGAAACTTCTTTCTGATCTGAGCATTCAGCTAACAGAGTTAAACCATACTTTTGATTGAGCAATTTTGAAACACTCTGTCTGTAGAAAATGCAACTGGACATTCGTAGCGCTAAGTGGGTAATAGTGGAAAAAAGAATATGTTCAAATATAAACTACACAGAAGCATTGTATGAAACTTCTTTCTGTTCTGTGCATTCAACTAACAGAGTTGAACCTTACTTTTGATTGAGCCGTTCTGAAACACTCTTTCTGTAGAAACTGCAATTGGACATTCCGAGCGCTAAGAGGCCTATATTGGGAAAAAGAATGTCTACAAATAAAAACTACACAGAAGAATTGTGTGAAACTTCTTTCTGTTCTGTTTGTTCAACTAAAAGAGTTGAACCTTAGTTTTGATTGAGCCGTTCTGAAACACTCTTTCTGTAGAAAATGCAAGTGGAGATTCGGAGCGCTAAGAGGGTAATAGTGGAAAAAGGAATGTCTCCAAATATAAACTACACAGAATCATTCTGTGAAACTTCTTTCTGATCTGTGCATTCAGCTAACAGAGTTAAACCATACTTTTGATTGAGCAGATCTGAACACTCTTTCTGTAGAAAATGCAACTGGACATTCGGAGCGTTAAGAGAGTAGTAGTGGAAAAAGGAATATATTCAAATATAAACTACACAGAAGCATTCTGTGAAACTTCTTTCTGATCTGAGCATTCAGCTAACAGAGTTAAACCATACTTTTGATTGAGCAGTTTTGAAACACTCTGTCTGTAGAAAATGCAACTGGACATTCGTAGCGCTAAGTGGGTAATAGTGGAAAAAAGAATATGTTCAAATATAAACTACACAGAAGGATTGTATGAAACTACTTTCTGTTCTGTGCATTCAACTAACAGAGTTGAACATTACTTTTGATTGAGCCGTTCTGAAACACTCTTTCTGTAGAAACTGCAATTGGACATTCTGAGCGCTAAGAGGCCTCTATTGGGAAAAATAATATCTTCAAATAAAAACTACACAGAAGCATTGTGTGAAACTTATTTCTGATATGTTCATTAAGCTAACAGAGTTAAACCATACTTTTGATTGCGCAGTTCTGAACACTCTTTCTGTAGAAAATGCAAGTGGACATTCGGAGCGCTAAGAGGGTAATAGTGGAAAAAGGAATATATTCAAATATAAACTACACAGTAGCATTCTGTGAAAATTCTTTCTGTTCTGTGCATTCAACTAACAGAGTTGAACCTTACTTTTGATTGAGCCGTTCTGAAACACTCTTTCTGTAGAAACTGCAATTGGACATGCTAAGCGCTAAGAGGCCTACATTGGGAAAAAGAATATCTTCAAATAAAAACTACACAGATGCATTCTGTGAAACTTATTTCTGATCTGTAAATTCAGTTAACAGAGATAAAACATATTTTTGATTGAGCAGTTATGAAACACTCTTTTTGTAGAAAATGCAAGTGGAGATTCGGAGCGCTAAGAGGGTAATAGTGGAAAAAGGAATGTCTTCAAATATAAACTACACAGAATCATTCGGTGAAACTTCTTTCTGATCTGTGCATTCAGCTAACAGAGTTAAACCATACTTTTGATTGAGCAGATCTGAACACTCTTTCTGTAGAAAATGCAACTGGACATTTGGAGCGCTAAGAGCGTAGTAGTGGAAAAAGGAATATATTCAAATATAAACTACACAGAAGCATTCTGTGAAACTTCTTTCTGATCTGAGCATTCAGCTAACAGAGTTAAACCATACTTTTGATTGAGCAGTTTTGAAACACTCTGTCTGTAGAAAATGCAACTGGACATTCGTAGCGCTAAGTGGGTAATAGTGGAAAAAAGAATATGTTCAAATATAAACTACACAGAAGCATTGTATGAAACTTCTTTCTGTTCTGTGCATTCAACTAACAGAGTTGAACCTTACTTTTGATTGAGCCGTTCTGAAACACTCTTTCTGTAGAAACTGCAATTGGACATTCCGAGCGCTAAGAGGCCTATATTGGGAAAAAGAATGTCTACAAATAAAAACTACACAGAAGAATTGTGTGAAACTTCTTTCTGTTCTGTTTGTTCAACTAAAAGAGTTGAACCTTAGTTTTGATTGAGCCGTTCTGAAACACTCTTTCTGTAGAAAATGCAAGTGGAGATTCGGAGCGCTAAGAGGGTAATAGTGGAAAAAGGAATGTCTCCAAATATAAACTACACAGAATCATTCTGTGAAACTTCTTTCTGATCTGTGCATTCAGCTAACAGAGTTAAACCATACTTTTGATTGAGCAGATCTGAACACTCTTTCTGTAGAAAATGCAACTGGACATTTGGAGCGCTAAGAGAGTAGTAGTGGAAAAAGGAATATATTCAAATATAAACTACACAGAAGCATTCTGTGAAACTTGTTTCTGATCTGAGCATTCAGCTAACAGAGTTAAACCATACTTTTGATTGAGCAGTTTTGAAACACTCTGTCTGTAGAAAATGCAACTGGACATTCGTAGCGCTAAGTGGGTAATAGTGGAAAAAAGAATATGTTCAAATATAAACTACACAGAAGCATTGTATGAAACTACTTTCTGTTCTGTGCATTCAACTAACAGAGTTGAACCTTACTTTTGATTGAGCCGTTCTGAAACACTCTTTCTGTAGAAACTGCAATTGGACATTCTGAGCGCTAAGAGGCCTCTATTGGGAAAAATAATATCTTCAAATAAAAACTACACAGAAGCATTGTGTGAAACTTATTTCTGATATGTTCATTAAGCTAACAGAGTTAAACCATACTTTTGATTGCGCAGTTCTGAACACTCTTTCTGTAGAAAATGCAAGTGGACATTCGGAGCGCTAAGAGGGTAATAGTGGAAAAAGGAATATATTCAAATATAAACTACACAGTAGCATTCTGTGAAAATTCTTTCTGTTCTGTGCATTCAACTAACAGAGTTGAACCTTACTTTTGATTGAGCCGTTCTGAAACACTCTTTCTGTAGAAACTGCAATTGGACATGCTAAGCGCTAAGAGGCCTACATTGGGAAAAAGAATATCTTCAAATAAAAACTACACAGATGCATTCTGTGAAACTTATTTCTGATCTGTAAATTCAGTTAACAGAGATAAAACATATTTTTGATTGAGCAGTTATGAAACACTCTTTTTGTAGAAAATGCAAGTGGAGATTCGGAGCGCTAAGAGGCTAATAGTGGAAAAAGGAATGTCTTCAAATATAAACTACACAGAATCATTCGGTGAAACTTCTTTCTGATCTGTGCATTCAGCTAACAGAGTTAAACCATACTTTTGATTGAGCAGATCTGAACACTCTTTCTGTAGAAAATGCAACTGGACATTTGGAGCGCTAAGAGCGTAGTAGTGGAAAAAGGAATATATTCAAATATAAACTACACAGAAGCATTCTGTGAAACTTCTTTCTGATCTGAGCATTCAGCTAACAGAGTTAAACCATACTTTTGATTGAGCAGTTTTGAAACACTCTGTCTGTAGAAAATGTAACTGGACATTCGTAGCGCTAAGTGGGTAATAGTGGAAAAAAGAATATGTTCAAATATAAACTACACAGAAGCATTGTATGAAACTTCTTTCTGTTCTGTGCATTCAACTAACAGAGTTGAACCTTACTTTTGATTGAGCCGTTCTGAAACACTCTTTCTGTAGAAACTGCAATTGGACATTCCGAGCGCTAAGAGGCCTATATTGGGAAAAAGAATGTCTACAAATAAAAACTACACAGAAGAATTGTGTGAAACTTCTTTCTGTTCTGTTTGTTCAACTAAAAGAGTTGAACCTTAGTTTTGATTGAGCCGTTCTGAAACACTCTTTCTGTAGAAAATGCAAGTGGAGATTCGGAGCGCTAAGAGGGTAATAGTGGAAAAAGGAATGTCTCCAAATATAAACTACACAGAATCATTCTGTGAAACTTCTTTCTGATCTGTGCATTCAGCTAACAGAGTTAAACCATACTTTTGATTGAGCAGATCTGAACACTCTTTCTGTAGAAAATGCAACTGGACATTTGGAGCGTTAAGAGAGTAGTAGTGGAAAAAGGAATATATTCAAATATAAACTACACAGAAGCATTCTGTGAAACTTCTTTCTGATCTGAGCATTCAGCTAACAGAGTTAAACCATACTTTTGATTGAGCAGTTTTGAAACACTCTGTCTGTAGAAAATGCAACTGGACATTCGTAGCGCTAAGTGGGTAATAGTGGAAAAAAGAATATGTTCAAATATAAACTACACAGAAGGATTGTATGAAACTACTTTCTGTTCTGTGCATTCAACTAACAGAGTTGAACATTACTTTTGATTGAGCCGTTCTGAAACACTCTTTCTGTAGAAACTGCAATTGGACATTCTGAGCGCTAAGAGGCCTCTATTGGGAAAAATAATATCTTCAAATAAAAACTACACAGAAGCATTGTGTGAAACTTATTTCTGATATGTTCATTAAGCTAACAGAGTTAAACCATACTTTTGATTGCGCAGTTCTGAACACTCTTTCTGTAGAAAATGCAAGTGGACATTCGGAGCGCTAAGAGGGTAATAGTGGAAAAAGGAATATATTCAAATATAAACTACACAGTAGCATTCTGTGAAAATTCTTTCTGTTCTGTGCATTCAACTAACAGAGTTGAACCTTACTTTTGATTGAGCCGTTCTGAAACACTCTTTCTGTAGAAACTGCAATTGGACATGCTAAGCGCTAAGAGGCCTACATTGGGAAAAAGAATATCTTCAAATAAAAACTACACAGATGCATTCTGTGAAACTTATTTCTGATCTGTAAATTCAGTTAACAGAGATAAAACATATTTTTGATTGAGCAGTTATGAAACACTCTTTTTGTAGAAAATGCAAGTGGAGATTCGGAGCGCTAAGAGGGTAATAGTGGAAAAAGGAATGTCTTCAAATATAAACTACACAGAATCATTCGGTGAAACTTCTTTCTGATCTGTGCATTCAGCTAACAGAGTTAAACCATACTTTTGATTGAGCAGATCTGAACACTCTTTCTGTAGAAAATGCAACTGGACATTTGGAGCGCTAAGAGCGTAGTAGTGGAAAAAGGAATATATTCAAATATAAACTACACAGAAGCATTCTGTGAAACTTCTTTCTGATCTGAGCATTCAGCTAACAGAGTTAAACCATACTTTTGATTGAGCAGTTTTGAAACACTCTGTCTGTAGAAAATGTAACTGGACATTCGTAGCGCTAAGTGGGTAATAGTGGAAAAAAGAATATGTTCAAATATAAACTACACAGAAGCATTGTATGAAACTTCTTTCTGTTCTGTGCATTCAACTAACAGAGTTGAACCTTACTTTTGATTGAGCCGTTCTGAAACACTCTTTCTGTAGAAACTGCAATTGGACATTCCGAGCGCTAAGAGGCCTATATTGGGAAAAAGAATGTCTACAAATAAAAACTACACAGAATAATTGTGTGAAACTTCTTTCTGTTCTGTTTGTTCAACTAAAAGAGTTGAACCTTAGTTTTGATTGAGCCGTTCTGAAACACTCTTTCTGTAGAAAATGCAAGTGGAGATTCGGAGCGCTAAGAGGGTAATAGTGGAAAAAGGAATGTCTCCAAATATAAACTACACAGAATCATTCTGTGAAACTTCTTTCTGATCTGTGCATTCAGCTAACAGAGTTAAACCATACTTTTGATTGAGCAGATCTGAACACTCTTTCTGTAGAAAATGCAACTGGACATTTGGAGCGTTAAGAGAGTAGTAGTGGAAAAAGGAATATATTCAAATATAAACTACACAGAAGCATTCTGTGAAACTTCTTTCTGATCTGAGCATTCAGCTAACAGAGTTAAACCATACTTTTGATTGAGCAGTTTTGAAACACTCTGTCTGTAGAAAATGCAACTGGACATTCGTAGCGCTAAGTGGGTAATAGTGGAAAAAAGAATATGTTCAAATATAAACTACACAGAAGGATTGTATGAAACTACTTTCTGTTCTGTGCATTCAACTAACAGAGTTGAACATTACTTTTGATTGAGCCGTTCTGAAACACTCTTTCTGTAGAAACTGCAATTGGACATTCTGAGCGCTAAGAGGCCTCTATTGGGAAAAATAATATCTTCAAATAAAAACTACACAGAAGCATTGTGTGAAACTTATTTCTGATATGTTCATTAAGCTAACAGAGTTAAACCATACTTTTGATTGCGCAGTTCTGAACACTCTTTCTGTAGAAAATGCAAGTGGACATTCGGAGCGCTACGAGGGTAATAGTGGAAAAAGGAATATATTCAAATATAAACTACACAGTAGCATTCTGTGAAAATTCTTTCTGTTCTGTGCATTCAACTAACAGAGTTGAACCTTACTTTTGATTGAGCCGTTCTGAAACACTCTTTCTGTAGAAACTGCAATTGGACATGCTAAGCGCTAAGAGGCCTACATTGGGAAAAAGAATATCTTCAAATAAAAACTACACAGATGCATTCTGTGAAACTTATTTCTGATCTGTAAATTCAGTTAACAGAGATAAAACATATTTTTGATTGAGCAGTTATGAAACACTCTTTTTGTAGAAAATGCAAGTGGAGATTCGGAGCGCTAAGAGGGTAATAGTGGAAAAAGGAATGTCTTCAAATATAAACTACACAGAATCATTCGGTGAAACTTCTTTCTGATCTGTGCATTCAGCTAACAGAGTTAAACCATACTTTTGATTGAGCAGATCTGAACACTCTTTCTGTAGAAAATGCAACTGGACATTTGGAGCGCTAAGAGCGTAGTAGTGGAAAAAGGAATATATTCAAATATAAACTACACAGAAGCATTCTGTGAAACTTCTTTCTGATCTGAGCATTCAGCTAACAGAGTTAAACCATACTTTTGATTGAGCAGTTTTGAAACACTCTGTCTGTAGAAAATGCAACTGGACATTCGTAGCGCTAAGTGGGTAATAGTGGAAAAAAGAATATGTTCAAATATAAACTACACAGAAGCATTGTATGAAACTTCTTTCTGTTCTGTGCATTCAACTAACAGAGTTGAACCTTACTTTTGATTGAGCCGTTCTGAAACACTCTTTCTGTAGAAACTGCAATTGGACATTCCGAGCGCTAAGAGGCCTATATTGGGAAAAAGAATGTCTACAAATAAAAACTACACAGAATAATTGTGTGAAACTTCTTTCTGTTCTGTTTGTTCAACTAAAAGAGTTGAACCTTAGTTTTGATTGAGCCGTTCTGAAACACTCTTTCTGTAGAAAATGCAAGTGGAGATTCGGAGCGCTAAGAGGGTAATAGTGGAAAAAGGAATGTCTCCAAATATAAACTACACAGAATCATTCTGTGAAACTTCTTTCTGATCTGTGCATTCAGCTAACAGAGTTAAACCATACTTTTGATTGAGCAGATCTGAACACTCTTTCTGTAGAAAATGCAACTGGACATTTGGAGCGTTAAGAGAGTAGTAGTGGAAAAAGGAATATATTCAAATATAAACTACACAGAAGCATTCTGTGAAACTTCTTTCTGATCTGAGCATTCAGCTAACAGAGTTAAACCATACTTTTGATTGAGCAGTTTTGAAACACTCTGTCTGTAGAAAATGCAACTGGACATTCGTAGCGCTAAGTGGGTAATAGTGGAAAAAAGAATATGTTCAAATATAAACTACACAGAAGGATTGTATGAAACTACTTTCTGTTCTGTGCATTCAACTAACAGAGTTGAACATTACTTTTGATTGAGCCGTTCTGAAACACTCTTTCTGTAGAAACTGCAATTGGACATTCTGAGCGCTAAGAGGCCTCTATTGGGAAAAATAATATCTTCAAATAAAAACTACACAGAAGCATTGTGTGAAACTTATTTCTGATATGTTCATTAAGCTAACAGAGTTAAACCATACTTTTGATTGCGCAGTTCTGAACACTCTTTCTGTAGAAAATGCAAGTGGACATTCGGAGCGCTAAGAGGGTAATAGTGGAAAAAGGAATATATTCAAATATAAACTACACAGTAGCATTCTGTGAAAATTCTTTCTGTTCTGTGCATTCAACTAACAGAGTTGAACCTTACTTTTGATTGAGCCGTTCTGAAACACTTTTTCTGTAGAAACTGCAATTGGACATGCTAAGCGCTAAGAGGCCTACATTGGGAAAAAGAATATCTTCAAATAAAAACTACACAGATGCATTCTGTGAAACTTATTTCTGATCTGTAAATTCAGTTAACAGAGATAAAACATATTTTTGATTGAGCAGTTATGAAACACTCTTTTTGTAGAAAATGCAAGTGGAGATTCGGAGCGCTAAGAGGGTAATAGTGGAAAAAGGAATGTCTTCAAATATAAACTACACAGAATCATTCGGTGAAACTTCTTTCTGATCTGTGCATTCAGCTAACAGAGTTAAACCATACTTTTGATTGAGCAGATCTGAACACTCTTTCTGTAGAAAATGCAACTGGACATTTGGAGCGCTAAGAGCGTAGTAGTGGAAAAAGGAATATATTCAAATATAAACTACACAGAAGCATTCTGTGAAACTTCTTTCTGATCTGAGCATTCAGCTAACAGAGTTAAACCATACTTTTGATTGAGCAGTTTTGAAACACTCTGTCTGTAGAAAATGCAACTGGACATTCGTAGCGCTAAGTGGGTAATAGTGGAAAAAAGAATATGTTCAAATATAAACTACACAGAAGCATTGTATGAAACTTCTTTCTGTTCTGTGCATTCAACTAACAGAGTTGAACCTTACTTTTGATTGAGCCGTTCTGAAACACTCTTTCTGTAGAAACTGCAATTGGACATTCCGAGCGCTAAGAGGCCTATATTGGGAAAAAGAATGTCTACAAATAAAAACTACACAGAATAATTGTGTGAAACTTCTTTCTGTTCTGTTTGTTCAACTAAAAGAGTTGAACCTTAGTTTTGATTGAGCCGTTCTGAAACACTCTTTCTGTAGAAAATGCAAGTGGAGATTCGGAGCGCTAAGAGGGTAATAGTGGAAAAAGGAATGTCTCCAAATATAAACTACACAGAATCATTCTGTGAAACTTCTTTCTGATCTGTGCATTCAGCTAACAGAGTTAAACCATACTTTTGATTGAGCAGATCTGAACACTCTTTCTGTAGAAAATGCAACTGGACATTTGGAGCGTTAAGAGAGTAGTAGTGGAAAAAGGAATATATTCAAATATAAACTACACAGAAGCATTCTGTGAAACTTCTTTCTGATCTGAGCATTCAGCTAACAGAGTTAAACCATACTTTTGATTGAGCAGTTTTGAAACACTCTGTCTGTAGAAAATGCAACTGGACATTCGTAGCGCTAAGTGGGTAATAGTGGAAAAAAGAATATGTTCAAATATAAACTACACAGAAGGATTGTATGAAACTACTTTCTGTTCTGTGCATTCAACTAACAGAGTTGAACATTACTTTTGATTGAGCCGTTCTGAAACACTCTTTCTGTAGAAACTGCAATTGGACATTCTGAGCGCTAAGAGGCCTCTATTGGGAAAAATAATATCTTCAAATAAAAACTACACAGAAGCATTGTGTGAAACTTATTTCTGATATGTTCATTAAGCTAACAGAGTTAAACCATACTTTTGATTGCGCAGTTCTGAACACTCTTTCTGTAGAAAATGCAAGTGGACATTCGGAGCGCTAAGAGGGTAATAGTGGAAAAAGGAATATATTCAAATATAAACTACACAGTAGCATTCTGTGAAAATTCTTTCTGTTCTGTGCATTCAACTAACAGAGTTGAACCTTACTTTTGATTGAGCCGTTCTGAAACACTTTTTCTGTAGAAACTGCAATTGGACATGCTAAGCGCTAAGAGGCCTACATTGGGAAAAAGAATATCTTCAAATAAAAACTACACAGATGCATTCTGTGAAACTTATTTCTGATCTGTAAATTCAGTTAACAGAGATAAAACATATTTTTGATTGAGCAGTTATGAAACACTCTTTTTGTAGAAAATGCAAGTGGAGATTCGGAGCGCTAAGAGGGTAATAGTGGAAAAAGGAATGTCTTCAAATATAAACTACACAGAATCATTCGGTGAAACTTCTTTCTGATCTGTGCATTCAGCTAACAGAGTTAAACCATACTTTTGATTGAGCAGATCTGAACACTCTTTCTGTAGAAAATGCAACTGGACATTTGGAGCGCTAAGAGCGTAGTAGTGGAAAAAGGAATATATTCAAATATAAACTACACAGAAGCATTCTGTGAAACTTCTTTCTGATCTGAGCATTCAGCTAACAGAGTTAAACCATACTTTTGATTGAGCAGTTTTGAAACACTCTGTCTGTAGAAAATGCAACTGGACATTCGTAGCGCTAAGTGGGTAATAGTGGAAAAAAGAATATGTTCAAATATAAACTACACAGAAGCATTGTATGAAACTTCTTTCTGTTCTGTGCATTCAACTAACAGAGTTGAACCTTACTTTTGATTGAGCCGTTCTGAAACACTCTTTCTGTAGAAACTGCAATTGGACATTCCGAGCGCTAAGAGGCCTATATTGGGAAAAAGAATGTATACAAATAAAAACTACACAGAAGAATTGTGTGAAACTTCTTTCTGTTCTGTTTGTTCAACTAAAAGAGTTGAACCTTAGTTTTGATTGAGCCGTTCTGAAACACTCTTTCTGTAGAAAATGCAAGTGGAGATTCGGAGCGCTAAGAGGGTAATAGTGGAAAAAGGAATGTCTCCAAATATAAACTACACAGAATCATTCTGTGAAACTTCTTTCTGATCTGTGCATTCAGCTAACAGAGTTAAACCATACTTTTGATTGAGCAGATCTGAACACTCTTTCTGTAGAAAATGCAACTGGACATTTGGAGCGCTAAGAGAGTAGTAGTGGAAAAAGGAATATATTCAAATATAAACTACACAGAAGCATTCTGTGAAACTTGTTTCTGATCTGAGCATTCAGCTAACAGAGTTAAACCATACTTTTGATTGAGCAGTTTTGAAACACTCTGTCTGTAGAAAATGCAACTGGACATTCGTAGCGCTAAGTGGGTAATAGTGGAAAAAAGAATATGTTCAAATATAAACTACACAGAAGCATTGTATGAAACTACTTTCTGTTCTGTGCATTCAACTAACAGAGTTGAACCTTACTTTTGATTGAGCCGTTCTGAAACACTCTTTCTGTAGAAACTGCAATTGGACATTCTGAGCGCTAAGAGGCCTCTATTGGGAAAAATAATATCTTCAAATAAAAACTACACAGAAGCATTGTGTGAAACTTATTTCTGATATGTTCATTAAGCTAACAGAGTTAAACCATACTTTTGATTGCGCAGTTCTGAACACTCTTTCTGTAGAAAATGCAAGTGGACATTCGGAGCGCTAAGAGGGTAATAGTGGAAAAAGGAATATATTCAAATATAAACTACACAGTAGCATTCTGTGAAAATTCTTTCTGTTCTGTGCATTCAACTAACAGAGTTGAACCTTACTTTTGATTGAGCCGTTCTGAAACACTCTTTCTGTAGAAACTGCAATTGGACAAGCTAAGCGCTAAGAGGCCTACATTGGGAAAAAGAATATCTTCAAATAAAAACTACACAGATGCATTCTGTGAAACTTATTTCTGATCTGTAAATTCAGATAACAGAGATAAAACATATTTTTGATTGAGCAGTTATGAAACACTCTTTTTGTAGAAAATGCAAGTGGAGATTCGGAGCGCTAAGAGGGTAATAGTGGAAAAAGGAATGTCTTCAAATATAAACTACACAGAATCATTCGGTGAAACTTCTTTCTGATCTGTGCATTCAGCTAACAGAGTTAAACCATACTTTTGATTGAGCAGATCTGAACACTCTTTCTGTAGAAAATGCAACTGGACATTTGGAGCGCTAAGAGCGTAGTAGTGGAAAAAGGAATATATTCAAATATAAACTACACAGAAGCATTCTGTGAAACTTCTTTCTGATCTGAGCATTCAGCTAACAGAGTTAAACCATACTTTTGATTGAGCAGTTTTGACACACTCTGTCTGTAGAAAATGCAACTGGACATTCGTAGCGCTAAGTGGGTAATAGTGGAAAAAAGAATATGTATAATATAAACTACACAGAAGCATTGTATGAAACTTATTTCTGTTCTGTGCATTCAACTAACAGAGTTGAACCTTACTTTTGATTGAGCCGTTCTGAAACACTCTTTCTGTAGAAACTGCAATTGGACATTCTGAGCGCTAAGAGGCCTCTATTGGGAAAAATAATATCTTCAAATAAAAACTACACAGAAGCATTGTGTGAAACTTATTTCTGATATGTTCATTAAGCTAACAGAGTTAAAACATACTTTTGATTGCGCAGTTCTGAACACTCTTTCTGTAGAAAATGCAAGTGGAGATTCGGAGCGCTAAGAGGGTAATAGTGGAAAAAGGAATATATTCAAATATAAACTACACAGTAGCATTCTGTGAAAATACTTTCTGTTCTGTGCATTCAACTAACAGAGTTGAACCTTACTTTTGATTGAGCCGTTCTGAAACACTCTTTCTGTAGAAACTGCAATTGGACATGCTAAGCGCTAAGAGGCCTACATTGGGAAAAAGAATATCTTCAAATAAAAACTACACAGATGCATTCTGTGAAACTTATTTCTGATCTGTAAATTCAGTTAACAGAGATAAAACATATTTTTGATTGAGCAGTTATGAAACACTCTTTTTGTAGAAAATGCAAGTGGAGATTCGGAGCGCTAAGAGGGTAATAGTGGAAAAAGGAATGTCTTCAAATATAAACTACACAGAATCATTCGGTGAAACTTCTTTCTGATCTGTGCATTCAGCTAACAGAGTTAAACCGTACTTTTGATTGAGCAGATCTGAACACTCTTTCTGTAGAAAATGCAACTGGACATTTGGAGCGCTAAGAGCGTAGTAGTGGAAAAAGGAATATATTCAAATATAAACTACACAGAAGCATTCTGTGAAACTTCTTTCTGATCTGAGCATTCAGCTAACAGAGTTAAACCATACTTTTGATTGAGCAGTTTTGAAACACTCTGTCTGTAGAAAATGCAACTGGACATTCGTAGCGCTAAGTGGGTAATAGTGGAAAAAAGAATATGTTCAAATATAAACTACACAGAAGCATTGTATGAAACTTCTTTCTGTTCTGTGCATTCAACTAACAGAGTTGAACCTTACTTTTGATTGAGCCGTTCTGAAACACTCTTTCTGTAGAAACTGCAATTGGACATTCCGAGCGCTAAGAGGCCTATATTGGGAAAAAGAATGTCAACAAATAAAAACTACACAGAAGAATTGTGTG
Organism: Symphalangus syndactylus; assembly: GCF_028878055.3. Classification (NCBI taxonomy): domain Eukaryota; kingdom Metazoa; phylum Chordata; class Mammalia; order Primates; family Hylobatidae; genus Symphalangus; species Symphalangus syndactylus. Next base: position 938,176 of record NC_072423.2, on the reverse strand, counting down.
AAACTTCTTTCTGTTCTGTTTGTTCAACTAAAAGAGTTGAACCTTAGTTTTGATTGAGCCGTTCTGAAACACTCTTTCTGTAGAAAATGCAAGTGGAGATTCGGAGCGCTAAGAGGGTAATAGTGGAAAAAGGAATGTCTCCAAATAAAAACTACACAGAATCATTCTGTGAAACTTCTTTCTGATCTGTGCATTCAGCTAACAGAGTTAAACCATACTTTTGATTGAGCAGATCTGAACACTCTTTCTGTAGAAAATGCAACTGGACATTTGGAGCGCTAAGAGAGTAGTAGTGGAAAAAGGAATATATTCAAATATAAACTACACAGAAGCATTCTGTGAAACTTCTTTCTGATCTGAGCATTCAGCTAACAGAGTTAAACCATACTTTTGATTGAGCAGTTTTGAAACACTCTGTCTGTAGAAAATGCAACTGGACATTCGTAGCGCTAAGTGGGTAATAGTGGAAAAAAGAATATGTTCAAATATAAACTACACAGAAGCATTGTATGAAACTACTTTCTGTTCTGTGCATTCAACTAACAGAGTTGAACCTTACTTTTGATTGAGCCGTTCTGAAACACTCTTTCTGTAGAAACTGCAATTGGACATTCTGAGCGCTAAGAGGCCTCTATTGGGAAAAATAATATCTTCAAATAAAAAGTACACAGAAGCATTGTGTGAAACTTATTTCTGATATGTTCATTAAGCTAACAGAGTTAAACCATACTTTTGATTGCGCAGTTCTGAACACTCTTTCTGTAGAAAATGCAAGTGGAGATTCGGAGCGCTAAGAGGGTAATAGTGGAAAAAGGAATATATACAAATATAAACCACACAGTAGCATTCTGTGAAAATTCTTTCTGTTCTGTGCATTCAACTAACAGAGTTGAACCTTACTTTTGATTGAGCCGTTCTGAAACACTCTTTCTGTAGAAACTGCAATTGGACATGCTAAGCGCTAAGAGGCCTACATTGGGAAAAAGAATATCTTCAAATAAAAACTACATAGATGCATTCTGTGAAACTTATTTCTGATCTGTAAATTCAGTTAACAGAGATAAAACATATTTTTGATTGAGCAGTTATGAAACACTCTTTTCGTAGAAAATGCAAGTGGAGATTCGGAGCGCTAAGTGGTTAATAGTGGAAAAAGGAATATCTTCAAATATAAACTACACAGAATCATTCGGTGAAACTTCTTTCTGATCTGTGCATTCAGCTAACAGAGTTAAACCATACTTTTGATTGAGCAGATCTGAACACTCTTTCTGTAGATAATGCAACTGGACATTTGGAGCGCTAAGAGCGTAGTAGTGGAAAAAGGAATATATTCAAATATAAACTACACAGAAGCATTCTGTGAAACTTCTTTCTGATCTGAGCATTCAGCTAACAGAGTTAAACCATACTTTTGATTGAGCAGTTTTGAAACACTCTGTCTGTAGAAAATGCAACTGGACATTCGTAGCGCTAAGTGGGTAATAGTGGAAAAAAGAATATGTTCAAATATAAACTACACAGAAGCATTGTATGAAACTTCTTTCTGTTCTGTGCATTCAACTAACAGAGTTGAACCTTACTTTTGATTGAGCCGTTCTGAAACACTCTTTCTGTAGAAACTGAAATTGGACATTCGGAGCGCTAAGAGGCCTATATTGGGAAAAAGAATGTCTACAAATAAAAACTACACAGAAGAATTGTGTGAAACTTCTTTCTGTTCTGTTTGTTCAACTAAATGAGTTGAACCTTTGTTTTGATTGATCCGTTCTGAAACACTCTTACTGTAGAAAATGCAAGTGGAGATTCGAAGCGCTAAGAGGGTAATAGTGGAAAAAGGAATGTCTCCAAATATAAACTACACAGAATCATTCTGTGAAACTTCTTTCAGATCTGTGCATTCAGCTAACAGAGTTAAACCATACTTTTGATTGAGCAGATCTGAACACTCTTTCTGTAGAAAATGCAACTGGACATTTGGAGCGCTAAGAGAGTAGTAGTGGAAAAAGGAATATATTCAAATATAAACTACACAGAAGCATTCTGTGAAACTTCTTTCTGATCTGAGCATTCAGCTAACACAGTTAAACCATACTTTTGATTGAGCAGTTTTGACACACTCTGTCTGTAGAAAATGCAACTGGACATTCGTAGCGCTAAGTGGGTAATAGTGGAAAAAAGAATATGTTCAAATATAAACTACACAGAAGCATTGTATGAAACTTCTTTCTGTTCTGTGCATTCAACTAACAGAGTTGAACCTTACTTTTGATTGAGCCGTTCTGAAACACTCTTTCTGTAGAAACTGCAATTGGACATTCTGAGCGCAAAGAGGCCTATATTGGGAAAGAGAATGTCTACAAATAAAAACTACACAGAAGAGTTGTATGAAACTTATTTCTGTTATGTTTGTTCAACTAAAAGAGTTGAACCTTAGTTTTGATTGAGCCGTTCCGAAACACTCTTTCTGTAGAAAATGCAAGTGGAGATTCGGAGCGCTAAGAGGGTAATAGTGGAAAAAGTAATGTCTCCAAATATAAACTACACAGAATCATTCTGTGAAACTTCTTTCTGATCTGTGCATTCAGCTAACAGATTTAAACCATACATTTGATTGAGCATATCTGAACACTCTTTCTGTAGAAAATGCAACTGGACCTTTGGAGCGCTAAGAGCGTAGTAGCGGAAAAAGGAATATATTCAAATATAAACTACACAGAAGCATTCTGTGAAACTTCTTTCTGATCTGAGCATTCAGCTAACAGAGTTAAACCATACTTTTGATTGAGCAGTTTTGAAACACTCTGTCTGTAGAAAATGCAACTGGACATTCGTAGCGCTAAGTGGGTAATAGTGGAAAAAAGAATATGTTCAAATATAAACTACACAGAAGCATTGTATGAAACTTCTTTCTGTTCTGTGCATTCAATTAACAGAGTTGAACCTTACTTTTGATTGAGCCTTTCTGAAACACTGTTTCTGTAGAAACTGCAATTGGACATTCTGAGCGCTAAGAGGCCTCTATTGGGAAAAATAATACCTTCAAATAAAAACTACACAGAAGCATTGTGTGAAACTTATTTCTGATATGTTCATTAAGCTAACAGAGTTAAACCATACTTTTGATTGCACAGTTCTGAACACTCTTTCTGTAGAAAATGCAAGTGGACATTCGGAGCGCTAAGAGGGTAATAGTGGAAAAAGGAATATATTCAAATATAAACTACACAGTAGCATTCTGTGAAAATACTTTCTGTTCTGTGCATTCAACTAACAGAGTTGAACCTTACTTTTGATTGAGCCGTTCTGAAACACTCTTTCTGTAGAAACTGCAATTGGACATGCTAAGTGCTAAGAGGCCTACATTGGGAAAAAGAATATCTTCAAATAAAAACTACACAGATGCATTCTGTGAAACTTATTTCTGATCTGTAAATTCAGTTAACAGAGATAAAACATATTTTTGATTGAGCAGTTATGAAACACTCTTTTTGTAGAAAATGCAAGTGGAGATTCGGAGCGCTAAGAGGGTAATAGTGGAAAAAGGAATGTCTTCAAATATAAACTACACAGAATCATTCGGTGAAACTTCTTTCTGATCTGTGCATTCAGCTAACAGAGTTAAACCATACTTTTGATTGAGCAGATCTGAACACTCTTTCTGTAGATAATGCAACTGGACATTTGGAGCGCTAAGAGCGTAGTAGTGGAAAAAGGAATATATTCAAATATAAACTACACAGAAGCATTCTGTGAAACTTCTTTCTGATCTGAGCATTCAGCTAACAGAGTTAAACCATAATTTTGATTGAGCAGTTTTGAAACACTCTGTCTGTAGAAAATGCAACTGGACATTCGTAGCGCTAAGTGGGTAATAGTGGAAAAAAGAATATGTTCAAATATAAACTACACAGAAGCATTGTATGAAACTTCTTTCTGTTCTGTGCATTCAACTAACAGAGTTGAACCTTACATTTGATTGAGCCGTTCTGAAACACTCTTTCTGTAGAAACTGAAATTGGACATTCTGAGCGCTAAGAGGCCTATATTGGGAAAAAGAATGTCTACAAATAAAAACTACACAGAAGAATTGTGTGAAACTTCTTTCTGTTCTGTTTGTTCAACTAAAAGATTTGAACCTTAGTTTTGATTGAGCCGTTCTGAAACAATCTTTCTGTAGAAAATGCAAGTGGAGATTCGGAGCGCTAAGAGGGTAATAGTGGAAAAAGGAATGTCTCCAAATATAAACTACACAGAATCATTCTGTGAAACTTCTTTCTGATCTGTGCATTCGGCTAACAGAGTTAAACCATACTTTTGATTGAGCAGATCTGAACACTCTTTCTGTAGAAAATGCAACTGGACATTTGGAGCGCTAAGAGAGTAGTAGTGGAAAAAGGAATATATTCAAATATAAACTACACAGAAGCATTCTGTGAAACTTCTTTCTGATCTGAGCATTCAGTTAACAGAGTTAAACCATACTTTTGATTGAGCAGTTTTGAAACACTCTGTCTGTAGAAAATGCAACTGGACATTCGTAGCGCTAAGTGGGTAATAGTGGAAAAAAGAATATGTTCAAATATAAACTACACAGAAGCATTGTATGAAACTTCTTTCTGTTCTGTGCATTCAACTAACAGAGTTGAACCTTACTTTTGATTGAGCCGTTCTGAAACACTCTTTCTGTAAAAACTGCAATTGGACATTCTGAGCGCTAAGAGGCCTCTATTGGGAAAAATAATATCTTCAAATAAAAACTACACAGAAGCATTGTGTGAAACTTATTTCTGATATGTTCATTAAGCTAACAGAGTTAAACCATACTTTTGATTGCGCAGTTCTGAACACTCTTTCTGTAGAAAATGCAAGTGGACATTCGGAGCGCTAAGAGGGTAATAGTGGAAAAAGGAATATATTCAAATATAAACTACACAGTAGCATTCTGTGAAAATTCTTTCTGTTCTGTGCATTCAACTAACAGAGTTGAACCTTACTTTTGATTGAGCCGTTCTGAAACACTCTTTCTGTAGAAACTGCAATTGGACATGCTAAGCGCTAAGAGGCCTACATTGGGAAAAAGAATATCTTCAAATTAAAACTACACAGATGCATTCTGTGAAACTTATTTCTGATCTGTAAATTCAGTTAACAGAGATAAAACATATTTTTGATTGAGCAGTTATGAAACACTCTTTTTGTAGAAAATGCAAGTGGAGATTCGGAGCGCTAAGTGGGTAATAGAGGAAAAAGGAATGTCTTCAAATATAAACTACACAGAATGATTCTGTGAAACTTCTTTCTGATCTGTGCATTCAGCTAACAGAGTTAAACCATACTTTTGATTGAGCAGATCTGAACACTCTTTCTGTAGAAAATGCAACTGGACATTTGGAGCGCTAAGAGCGTAGTAGTGGAAAAAGAAATATATTCAAATATAAACTACACAGAAGCATTCTGTGAAACTTCTTTCTGATCTGAGCATTCAGCTAACAGAGTTAAACCATACTTTTGATTGAGCAGTTTTGAAACACTCTGTCTGTAGAAAATGCAAATGGACATTCGTAGCGCTAAGTGGGTAATAGTGGAAAAAAGAATATGTTCAAATATAAACTACACAGAAGCATTGTATGAAACTTCTTTCTGTTCTGTGCATTCAACTAACAGAGTTGAACCTTATTTTGATTGAGCCGTTATGAAACACTCTTTCTGTAGAAACTGAAATTGGACATTCTGAGCGCTAAGAGGCCTATATTGGGGAAAAGAATGTCTACAAATAAAAACTACACAGGAGAATTGTGTGAAACTTCTTTCTGTTCTGTTTGTTCAACTAAAAGAGTTGAACCTTAGTTTTGATTGAGCCGTTCTGAAACAATCTTTCTGTAGAAAATGCAAGTGGAGATTCGGAGTGCTAAGAGGTTAATAGTGGAAAAAGGAATGTCTCCAAATATAAACTACACAGAATCATTCTGTGAAACTTCTTTCTGATATGTGCATTCAGCTAACAGAGTTAAACCATACTTTGATTGAGCAGATCTGAACACTCTTTCTGTAGAAAATGCAACTGGACATTTGGAGCGCTAAGAGAGTAGTAGTAAAAAAAGGAATATATTCAAATATAAACTACACAGAAGCATTCTGTGAAACTTCTTTCTGATCTGAGCATTCAGCTAACAGAGTTAAACCATACTTTTGATTGAGCAGTTTTGAAACACTCTGTGTGTAGAAAATGCAACTGGACATTCGTAGCGCTAAGTGGGTAATAGTAGAAAAAAGAATATGTTCAAATATAAACTACACAGAAGCATTGTATGAAACTTCTTTCTGTTCTGTGCATTCAACTAACAGAGTTGAACCTTACTTTTGATTGAGCCTTTCTGAAACACTCTTTCTGAAGAAACTGCAATTGGACATTCTGAGCGCTAAGAGGCCTCTATTGGGAAAAATAATATCTTCAAATAAAAACTACACAGAAGCATTGTGTGAAACTTATTTCTGATATGTTGATTAAGCTAACAGAGTTAAACCATACTTTTGATTGCGCAGTTCTGAACACTCTTTCTGTAGAAAATGCAAGTGGACATTCGTAGCGCTAAGAGGGTAATAGTGGAAAAAGGAATATATTCAAATATAAAATACACAGTAGCATTCTGTGAAAATTCCTTCTGTTCTGTGCATTCAACTAACAGAGTTGAACCTTACTTTTGATTGAGCCGTTCTGAAACACTCTTTCTGTAGAAACTGCAATTGGACATGCTAAGCGCTAAGAGGCCTACATTGGGAAAAAGAATATCTTCAAATAAAAACTACACAGATGCATTCTGTGAAACTTATTTCTGATCTGTAAATTCAGTTAACAGAGATAAAACATATTTTTGATTGAGCAGTTATGAAACACTCTTTTTGTAGAAAATGCAAGTGGAGATTCGGAGCGCTAAGAGGGTAATAGTGGAAAAAGGAATGTCTTCAAATATAAACTACACAGAATCATTCGGTGAAACTTTTTTCTGATCTGTGCATTCAGCTAACAGAGTTAAACCATACTTTTGATTGAGCAGATCTGAACACTCTTTCTGTAGAAAATGCAACTGGACATTTGGAGCGCTAAGAGCGTAGTAGTGGAAAAAGGAATATATTCAAATATAAACTACACAGAAGCATTCTGTGAAACTTCTTTCTGATCTGAGCATTCAGCTAACAGAGTTAAACCATACTTTTGATTGAGCAGTTTTGAAACACTCTGTCTGTAGAAAATGAAACTGGACATTCGTAGCGCTAAGTGGGTAATAGTGGAAAAAAGAATATGTTCAAATATAAACTACACAGAAACATTGTATGAAACTTCTTTCTGTTCTGTGCATTCAACTAACAGAGTTGAACCTTACTTTTGATTGAGCCGTTCTGAAACACTCTTTCTGTAGAAACTGCAATTGGACATGCTAAGCGCTAAGAGGCCTACATTGGGAAAAAGAATATCTTCAAATAAATCTACACAGATGCATTCTGTGAAACTTATTTCTGATCTGTAAATTCAGTTAACAGAGATAAAACATATTTTTGATTGAGCAGTTATGAAACACTCTTTTTGTAGAAAATGCAAGTGGAGATTCGGAGCGCTAAGAGTGTAATAGTGGAAAAAGGAATGTCTCCAAATATAAACTACACAGAATCATTCTGTGAAACTTCTTTCTGATCTGTGCATTCAGCTAAAAGAGTTAAACCATACTTTTGATTGAGCAGATCTGAACACTCTTTCTGTAGAAAATGCAACTGGACATTTGGAGCGCTAAGAGCGTAGTAGTGGAAAAAGGAATATATTCAAATATAAACTACACAGAAGCATTCTGTGAAACTTCTTTCTGATCTGAGCATTCAGCTAACAGAGTTAAACCATACTTTTGATTGAGCAGTTTTGAAACACTCTGTCTGTAGAAAATGCAACTGAACATTCGTAGCGCTAAGTGGGTAATAGTGGAAAAAAGAATATGTTCAAATATAAACTACACAGAAGCATTGTATGAAACTTCTTTCTGTTCTGTGCATTCAACTAACAGAGTTGAACCTTACTTTTGATTGAGCCGTTCTGAAACACTCTTTCTGTAGAAACTGCAATTGGACATTCTGAGCGCTAAGAGGCCTATATTGGGAAAAAGAATGTCTACAAATAAAAACTACACAGAAGAATTGTGTGAAACTTCTTTCTGTTCTGTTTGTTCAACTAAAAGAGTTGAACCTTAGTTTTGATTGAGCCGTTCTGAAACACTCTTTCTGTAGAAAATGCAAGTGGAGATTCGGAGCGCTAAGAGGGTAATAGTGGAAAAAGGAATGTCTCCAAATATAAACTACACAGAATCATTCTGTGAAACTTCTTTCTGATCTGTGCATTCAGCTAACAGAGTTAAACCATACTTTTGATTGAGCAGATCTGAACACTCTTTCTGTAGAAAATGCAACTGGACATTTGGAGCGCTAAGAGAGTAGTAGTGGAAAAAGCAATATATTCAAATATAAACTACACAGAAGCATTCTGTGAAACTTCTTTCTGATCTGAGCATTCAGCTAACAGAGTTAAACCATACTTTTGATTGAGCAGTTTTGAAACACTCTGTCTGTAGAAAATGCAACTGGACATTCGTAGCGCTAAGTGGGTAATAGTGGAAAAAAGAATATGTTCAAATATAAACTACACAGAAGCATTGTATGAAACTACTTTCTGTTCTGTGCATTCAACTAACAGAGTTGAACCTTACTTGTGATTGAGCCGTTCTGAAACACTCTTTCTGTAGAAACTGCAATTGGACATTCTGAGCGCTAAGAGGCCTATATTGGGAAAAAGAATGTCTACAAATAAAAACTACACAGAAGAATTGTGTGAAACTACTTTCTGTTCTGTTTGTTCAACTAAAAGAGTTGAACCTTAGTTTTGATTGAGCCGTTCTGAAACACTCTTTCTGTAGAAAATGCAAGTGGAGATTCGGAGCGCTAAGAGGGTAATAGTGGAAAAAGGAATGTCTCCAAATATAAACTACACAGAATCATTCTGTGAAACTTCTTTCTGATCTGTGCATTCAGCTAACAGAGTTAAACCATACTTTTGATTGAGCAGATCTGAACACTCTTTCTGTAGAAAATGCAACTGGACATTTGGAGCGCTAAGAGAGTAGTAGTGGAAAAAGGAATATATTCAAATATAAACTACACAGAAGCATTCTGTGAAACTTCTTTCTGATCTGAGCATTCAGCTAACAGAGTTAAACCATACTTTTGATTGAGCAGTTTTGAAACACTCTGTCTGTAGAAAATGCAACTGGACATTCGTAGCGCTAAGTGGGTAATAGTGGAAAAAAGAATATGTTCAAATATAAACTACACAGAAGCATTGTATGAAACTTCTTTCTGTTCTGTGCATTCAACTAACAGAGTTGATCCTTACTTATGATTGAGCCGTTCTGAAACACTCTTTCTGTAGAAACTGCAATTGGACATTCTGAGCGCTAAGAGGCCTCTATTGGGAAAAATAATAACTTCAAATAAAAACTACACAGAAGCATTGTGTGAAACTTATTTCTGATATGTTCATTAAGCTAACAGAGTTAAACCATACTTTTGATTGCGCAGTTCTGAACACTCTTTCTGTAGAAAATGCAAGTGGACATTCGGAGCGCTAAGAGGGTAATAGTGGAAAAAGGAATATATTCAAATATAAACTACACAGTAGCATTCTGTGAAAATTCTTTCTGTTCTGTGCATTCAACTAACAGAGTTGAACCTTACTTTTGATTGAGCCGTTCTGAAACACTCTTTCTGTAGAAACTGCAATTGGACATGCTAAGCGCTAAGAGGCCTACATTGGGAAAAAGAATATCTTCAAATAAAAACTACACAGATGCATTCTGTGAAACTTATTTCTGATCTGTAAATTCAGTTAACAGAGATAAAACATATTTTTGATTGAGCAGTTATGAAACACTCTTTTTGTAGAAAATGCAAGTGGAGATTCGGAGCGCTAAGAGTGTAATAGTGGAAAAAGGAATGTCTCCAAATATAAACTACACAGAATCATTCTGTGAAACTTCTTTCTGATCTGTGCATTCAGCTAACAGAGTTAAACCATACTTTTGATTGAGCAGATCTAAACACTCTTTCTGTAGAAAATGCAACAGGACATTTGGAGCGCTAAGAGCGTAGTAGTGGAAAAAGGAATATATTCAAATATAAACTACACAGAAGCATTCTGTGAAACTTCTTTCTGATCTGAGCATTCAGCTAACAGAGTTAAACCATACTTTTGATTGAGCAGTTTTGAAACACTCTGTCTGTAGAAAATGCAACTGGACATTCGTAGCGCTAAGTGGGTAATAGTGGAAAAAAGAATATGTTCAAATATAAACTTCACAGAAGCATTGTATGAAACTTCTTTCTGTTCTGTGCATTCAACTAACAGAGTTGAACCTTACTTTTGATTGAGCCGTTCTGAAACACTCTTTCTGTAGAAACTGCAATTGGACATTCTGAGTGCTAAGAGGCCTATATTGGGAAAATGAATGTCTACAAATAAAAACTACACAGAAGAATTGTGTGAAACTTCTTTCTGTTCTGTTTGTTCAACTAAAAGAGTTGAACCTTAGTTTTGATTGAGCCGTTCTGAAACACTCTTTCTGTAGAAAATGCAAGTGGAGATTCGGAGCGCTAAGAGGGTAATAGTGGAAAAAGGAATGTATCCAAATATAAACTACACAGAATCATTCTGTGAAACTTCTTTCTGATCTGTGCATTCAGCTAACAGAGTTAAACCATACTTTTGATAGAGCAGATCTGAACACTCTTTCTGTAGAAAATGCAACTGGACATTTGGAGCGCTAAGAGAGTAGTAGTGGAAAAAGGAATATATTCAAATATAAACTACACAGAAGCATTCTGTGAAACTTCTTTCTGATCTGAGCATTCAGCTAACAGAGTAAAACCATACTTTTGATTGAGCAGTTTTGAAACACTCTGTCTGTAGAAAATGCAACTGGACATTCGTAGCGCTAAGTGGGTAATAGTGGAAAAAAGAATATGTTCAAATATAAACTACACAGAAGCATTGTATGAAACTTCTTTCTGTTCTGTGCATTCAACTAACAGAGTTGAACCTTACTTTTGATTGAGCCGTTCTGAAACACTCTTTCTGTAGAAACTGCAATTGGACATTCTGAGCGCTAAGAGGCCTATATTGGGAAAAAGAATGTCTACAAATAAAAACTACAGAGAAGAATTGTGTGAAACTTCTTTCTGTTCTGTTTGTTCAACTAAAAGAGTTGAACCTTAGTTTTGATTGAGCCGTTCTGAAACACTTTTTCTGTAGAAAATGCAAGTGGAGATTCGGAGCGCTAAGAGGGTAATAGTGGAAAAAGGAATGTCTCCAAATATAAACTACACAGAATCATTCTGTGAAACTTCTTTCTGATCTGTGCATTCAGCTAACAGAGTTAAACCATACTTTTGATTGAGCAGATCTGAACACTCTTTCTGTAGAAAATGCAACTGGACATTTGGAGCGCTAAGAGAGTAGTAGTGGAAAAAGGAATATATTCAAATATAAACTACACAGAAGCATTCTGTGAAACTTCTTTCTGATCTGAGCATTCAGCTAACAGAGTTAAACCATACTTTTGATTGAGCAGTTTTGAAACACTCTGTCTGTAGAAAATGCAACTGGACATTCGTAGCGCTAAGTGGGTAATACTGGAAAAAAGAATATGTTCAAATATAAACTACACAGAAGCATTGTATGAAACTACTTTCTGTTCTGTGCATTCAACTAACAGAGTTGAACCTTACGTTTGATTGAGCCGTTCTGAAACACTCTTTCTGTAGAAACTGCAATTGGACATTCTGAGCGCTAAGAGGCCTCTATTGGGAAAAATAATATCTTCAAATAAAAACTACACAGAAGCATTGTGTGAAACTTATTTCTGATATGTTCATTAAGCTAACAGAGTTAAACCATACTTTTGATTGCGCAGTTCTGAACACTCTTTCTGTAGAAAATGCAAGTGGACATTCGGAGCGCTAAGAGGGTAATAGTGGAAAAAGGAATATATTCAAATATAAACTACACAGTAGCATTCTGTGAAAATTCTTTCTTTTCTGTGCATTCAACTAACAGAGTTGAACCTTACTTTTGATTGAGTCGTTCTGAAACACTCTTTCTGTAGAAACTGCAATTGGACATGCTAAGCGCTAAGAGGCCTACATTGGGAAAAAGAATATCTTCAAATAAAAACTACACAGATGCATTCTGTGAAACTTATTTCTGATCTGTAAATTCAGTTAACAGAGATAAAACATATTTTTGATTGAGCAGTTATGAAACACTCTTTTTGTAGAAAATGCAAGTGGAGATTCGGAGCGCTAAGAGGGTAATAGTGGAAAAAGGAATGTCTTCAAATATAAACTACACAGAATCATTCGGTGAAACTTCTTTCTGATCTGTGCGTTCAGCTAACAGAGTTAAACCATACTTTTGATTGAGCAGATCTGAACACTCTTTCTGTAGAAAATGCAACTGGACATTTGGAGCGCTAAGAGCGTAGTAGTGGAAAAAGGAATATATTCAAATATAAACTACACAGAAGCATTCTGTGAAACTTCTTTCTGATCTGAGCATTCAGCTAACAGAGTTAAACCATACTTTTGATTGAGCAGTTTTGAAACACTCTGTCTGTAGAAAATGCAACTGGACATTCGTAGCGCTAAGTGGGTAATAGTGGAAAAAAGAATATGTTCAAATATAAACTACACAGAAGCATTGTATGAAACTTCTTTCTGTTCTGTGCATTCAACTAACAGAGTTGAACCTTACTTTTGATTTAGCCGCTCTGAAACACTCTTTCTGTAGAAACTGCAATTGGACATTCTGAGCGCTAAGAGGCCTATATTGGGAAAAAGAATGTCTACAAATAAAAACTACACAGAAGAATTGTGTGAAACTTCTTTCTGTTCTGTTTGTTCAACTAAAAGTGTTGAACCTTAGTTTTGATTTAGCCGTTCTGAAACACTCTTTCTGTAGAAAATGCAAGTGGAGATTCGGAGCGCTAAGAGGGTAATAGTGGAAAAAGGAATGTCTCCAAATATAAACTACACAGAATCATTCTGTGAAACTTCTTTCTGATCTGTGCATTCAGCTAACAGAGTTAAACCATACTTTTGATTGAGCATATCTGAACACTCTTTCTGTAGAAAATGCAACTGGACATTTGGAGCGCTAAGAGAGTAGTAGTGGAAAAAGGAATATATTCAAATATAAACTACACAGAAGCATTCTGTGAAACTTCTTTCTTATCTGAGCATTCAGCTAACAGAGTTAAACCATACTTTTGATTGAGCAGTTTTGAAACACTCTGTCTGTAGAAAATGCAACTGGACATTCGTAGCGGTAAGTGGGTAATAGTGGAAAAAAGAATATGTTCCAATATAAACTACACAGAAGCATTGTATGAAACTTCTTTCTGTTCTGTGCATTCAACTAACAGAGTTGAACCTTACGTTTGATTGAGCCGTTCTGAAACACTCTTTCTGTAGAAACTGCAATTGGACATTCTGAGCGCTAAGAGGCCTCTATTGGCAAAAATAATATCTTCAAATAAAAACTACACAGAAGCATTGTGTAACTTATTTCTGATATGTTCATTAAGCTAACAGAGTTAAACCATACTTTTGATTGCGCAGTTCTGAACACTCTTTCTGTAGAAAATGCAAGTGGACATTCGGAGCGCTAAGAGGGTAATAGTGGAAAAAGGAATATATTCAAATATAAACTACACAGTAGCATTCTGTGAAAATTCTTTCTGTTCTGTGCATTCAACTAACAGAGTTGAACCTTACTTTTGATTGAGCCGTTCTGAAACACTCTTTCTGTAGAAACTGCAATTGGACATGCTAAGCGCTAAGAGGCCTACATTGGGAAAAAGAATATCTTCAAATAAAAACTACACAGATGCATTCTGTGAAACTTATTTCTGATCTGTAAATTCAGTTAACAGAGATAAAACATATTTTTGATTGAGCAGTTATGAAACACTCTTTTTGTAGAAAATGCAAGTGGAGATTCGGAGCGCTAAGAGGGTAATAGTGGAAAAAGGAATGTCTTCAAATATAAACTACACAGAATCATTCGGTGAAACTTCCTTCTGATCTGTGCATTCAGCTAACAGAGTTAAACCATACTTTTGATTGAGCAGATCTGAACACTCTTTCTGTAGAAAATGCAACTGGACATTTGGAGCGCTAAGAGCGTAGTAGTGGAAAAAGGAATATATTCAAATATAAACTACACAGAAGCATTCTGTGAAACTTCTTTCTGATCTGAGCATTCAGCTAACAGAGTTAAACCATACTTTTGATTGAGCAGTTTTGAAACACTCTGTCTGTAGAAAATGCAACTGGACATTCGTAGCGCTAAGTGGGTAATAGTGGAAAAAAGAATATGTTCAAATATAAACTACACAGAAGCATTGTATGAAACTTCTTTCTGTTCTGTGCATTCAACTAACAGAGTTGAACCTTACTTTTGATTGAGCCGCTCTGAAACACTCTTTCTGTAGAAACTGCAATTGGACATTCTGAGCGCTAACAGGGCTATATTGGGAAAAAGAATGTCTACAAATAAAAACTACACAGAAGAATTGTGTGAAACTTATTTCTGTTCTGTTTGTTCAACTAAAAGTGTTGAACCTTAGTTTTGATTTAGCCATTCTGAAACACTCTTTCTGTAGAAAATGCAAGTGGAGATTCGGAGCGCTAAGAGGGTAATAGTGGAAAAAGGAATGTCTCCAAATATAAACTACACAGAATCATTCTGTGAAACTTCTTTCTGATCTGTGCATTCAGCTAACAGAGTTAAACCATACTTTTGATTGAGCAGATCTGAACACTCTTTCTGTAGAAAATGCAACTGGACATTTAGAGCGCTAAGAGAGTAGTAGTGGAAAAAGGAATATATTCAAATATAAACTACACAGAAGCATTCTGTGAAACTTCTTTCTTATCTGAGCATTCAGCTAACAGAGTTAAACCATACTTTTGATTGAGCAGTTTTGAAACACTCTGTCTGTAGAAAATGCAACTGGACATTCGTAGCGCTAAGTGGGTAATAGTGGAAAAAAGAATATGTTCAAATATAAACTACACAGAAGCATTGTATGAAACTTCTTTCTGTTCTGTGCATTCAACTAACAGAGTTGAACCTTACTTTTGATTGAGCCGTTCTGAAACACTCTTTCTTTAGAAACTGCAATTGGACATTCTGAGCGCTAAGAGGCCTCTATTGGGAAAAATAATATCTTCAAATAAAAACTACACAGAAGTATTTTGTGAAACTTATTTCTGATATGTTCATTAAGCTAACAGAGTTAAACCATACTTTTGATTGCGCAGTTCTGAACACTCTTTCTGTAGAAAATGCAAGTGGACATTCGGAGCGCTAAGAGGGTAATAGTGGAAAAAGGAATATATTCAAATATAAACTACACAGTAGCATTCTGTGAAAATTCTTTCTGTTCTGTGCATTCAACTAACAGAGTTGAACCTTACTTTTGATTGAGCCGTTCTGAAACACTCTTTCTGTAGAAACTGCAATTGGACATGCTAAGCGCTAAGAGGCCTACATTGGGAAAAAGAATATCTTCAAATAAAAACTACACAGATGCATTCTGTGAAACTTATTTCTGATCTGTAAATTCAGTTAACAGAGATAAAACATATTTTTGATTGAGCAGTTATGAAACACTCTTTTTGTAGAAAATACAAGTGGAGATTCGGAGCGCTAAGAGGGTAATAGTGGAAAAAGGAATGTCTTCAAATATAAACTACACAGAATCATTCGGTGAAACTTCTTTCTGATCTGTGCATTCAGCTAACAGAGTTAAACCATATATTTGATTGAGCAGATCTGAACACTCTTTCTGTAGAAAATGCAACTGGACATTTGGAGCGCTAAGAGCGTAGTAGTGGAAAAAGGAATATATTCAAATATAAACTACACAGAAGCATTCTGTGAAACTACTTTCTGATCTGAGCATTCAGCTAACAGAGTTAAACCATACTTTTGATTGAGCAGTTTTGGAACACTCTGTCTGTAGAAAATGCAACTGGACATTCGTAGCGCTAAGTGGGTAATAGTGGAAAAAAGAATATGTTCAAATATAAACTACACAGAAGCATTGTATGAAACTTCTTTCTGTTCTATGCATTCAACTAACAGAGTTGAACCTTACTTTTGATTGAGCCGTTCTGAAACACTCTTTCTGTAGAAACTGCAATTGGACATTCTGAGCGCAAAGAGACCTATATTGGGAAAAAGAATGTCTACAAATAAAAGCCACACAGAAGAATTGTGTGAAACTTCTTTCTGTTCTGTTTGTTCAACTAAAAGAGTTGAACCTTAGTTTTGATTGAGCCGTTCTGAAACACTCTTTCTGTAGAAAATGCAAGTGGAGATTCAGAGCGCTAAGAGGGTAATAGTGGAAAAAGGAATGTCTCCAAATATAAACTACACAGAATCATTCTGTGAAACTTCTTCCTGATCTGTGCATTCAGCTAACAGAGTTAAACCATACTTTTGATTGAGCAGATCTGAACACTCTTTCTGTAGAAAATGCAACTGGACATTTGGAGCGCTAAGAGAGTAGTAGATTAAAAAAGGAATATATTCAAATATAAACTACACAGAAGCATTCTGTGAAACTTCTTTCTGATCTGAGCATTCAGCTAACAGAGTTAAACCATACTTTTGATTGAGCAGTTTTGAAACACTCTGTCTGTAGAAAATGCAACTGGACATTCGTAGCGCTAAGTGGGTAATAGTGGAAAAAAGAATATGTTCAAATATAAACTACACAGAAGCATTATATGAAACTTCTTTCTGTTCTGTGCATTCAACTAACAGAGTTGAACCTTACTTTTGATTGAGCCGTTCTGAAACACTCTTTCTGAAGAAACTGCAATTGGACATTCTGAGCGCTAAGAGGCCTCTATTGGGAAAAATAATATCTTCCAATAAAAACTACACAGAAGCATTGTGTGAAACTTATTTCTGATATGTTCATTAAGCTAACAGAGTTAAACCATACTTTTGATTGCGCAGTTCTGAACACTCTTTCTGTAGAAAATGCAAGTGGACATTCGGAGCGCTAAGAGGGTAATAGTGGAAAAAGGAATATATTCAAATATAAACTACACAGTAGCATTCTGTGAAAATTCTTTCTGTTCTGTGCATTCAACTAACAGAGTTGAACCTTACTTTTGATTGAGCCGTTCTGAAACACTCTTTCTGTAGAAACTGCAATTGGACATGCTAAGCGCTAAGAGGCCTACATTGGGAAAAAGAATATCTTCAAATGAAAACTACACAGATGCATTCTGTGAAACTTATTTCTGATCTGTAAATTCAGTTAACAGAGATAAAACATATTTTTGATTGAGCAGTTATGAAACACTCTTTTTGTAGAAAATGCAAGTGGAGATTCGGAGCGCTAAGAGGGTAATAGTGGAAAAAGGAATGTCTTCAAATATAAACTACACAGAATCATTCGGTGAAACTTCTTTCTGATCTGTGCATTCAGCTAACAGAGTTAAACCATACTTTTGATTGAGCAGATCTGAACACTCTTTCTGTAGAAAATGCAACTGGACATTTGGAGCGCTAAGAGCGTAGTAGTGGAAAAAGGAATATATTCAAATATAAACTACACAGAAGCATTCTGTGAAACTTCTTTCTGATCTGAGCATTCAGCTAACAGAGTTAAACCATACTTTTGATTGAGCAGTTTTGAAACACTCTGTCTGTAGAAAATGTAACTGGACATTCGTAGCGCTAAGTGGGTAATAGTGGAAAAAAGAATATGTTCAAATATAAACTACACAGAAGCATTGTATGAAACTTCTTTCTGTTCTGTGCATTCAACTAACAGAGTTGAACCTTACTTTTGATTGAGCCGTTCTGAAACACTCTTTCTGTAGAAACTGCAATTGGACATTCCGAGCGCTAAGAGGCCTATATTGGGAAAAAGAATGTCTACAAATAAAAACTACACAGAAGAATTGTGTGAAACTTCTTTCTGTTCTGTTTGTTCAACTAAAAGAGTTGAACCTTAGTTTTGATTGAGCCGTTCTGAAACACTCTTTCTGTAGAAAATGCAAGTGGAGATTCGGAGCGCTAAGAGGGTAATAGTGGAAAAAGGAATGTCTCCAAATATAAACTACACAGAATCATTCTGTGAAACTTCTTTCTGATCTGTGCATTCAGCTAACAGAGTTAAACCATACTTTTGATTGAGCAGATCTGAACACTCTTTCTGTAGAAAATGCAACTGGACATTTGGAGCGTTAAGAGAGTAGTAGTGGAAAAAGGAATATATTCAAATATAAACTACACAGAATCATTCGGTGAAACTTCTTTCTGATCTGTGCATTCAGCTAACAGAGTTAAACCATACTTTTGATTGAGCAGATCTGAACACTCTTTCTGTAGAAAATGCAACTGGACATTTGGAGCGCTAAGAGCGTAGTAGTGGAAAAAGGAATATATTCAAATATAAACTACACAGAAGCATTCTGTGAAACTTCTTTCTGATCTGAGCATTCAGCTAACAGAGTTAAACCATACTTTTGATTGAGCAGTTTTGAAACACTCTGTCTGTAGAAAATGCAACTGTACATTCGTAGCGCTAAGTGGGTAATAGTGGAAAAAAGAATATGTTCAAATATAAACTACACAGAAGCATTGTATGAAACTTCTTTCTGTTCTGTGCATTCAACTAACAGAGTTGAACCTTACTTTTGATTGAGCCGCTCTGAAACACTCTTTCTGTAGAAACTGCAATTGGACATTCTGAGCGCTAAGAGGGCTATATTGGGAAAAAGAATGTCTACAAATAAAAACTACACAGAAGAATTGTGTGAAACTTCTTTCTGTTCTGTTTGTTCAACTAAAAGTGTTGAACCTTAGTTTTGATTTAGCCATTCTGAAACACTCTTTCTGTAGAAAATGCAAGTGGAGATTCGGAGCGCTAAGAGGGTAATAGTGGAAAAAGGAATGTCTCCAAATATAAACTACACAGAATCATTCTGTGAAACTTCTTTCTGATCTGTGCATTCAGCTAACAGAGTTAAACCATACTTTTGATTGAGCAGATCTGAACACTCTTTCTGTAGAAAATGCAACTGGACATTTGGAGCGCTAAGAGAGTAGTAGTGGAAAAAGGAATATATTCAAATATAAACTACACAGAAGCATTTTGTGAAACTTCTTTCTTATCTGAGCATTCAGCTAACAGAGTTAAACCATACTTTTGATTGAGCAGTTTTGAAACACTCTGTCTGTAGAAAATGCAACTGGACATTCGTAGCGCTAAGTGGGTAATAGTGGAAAAAAGAATATGTTCAAATATAAACTACACAGAAGCATTGTATGAAACTTCTTTCTGTTCTGTGCATTCAACTAACAGAGTTGAACCTTACTTTTGATTGAGCCGTTCTGAAACACTCTTTCTGTAGAAACTGCAATTGGACATTCTGAGCGCTAAGAGGCCTCTATTGGGAAAAATAATATCTTCAAATAAAAACTACACAGAAGTATTTTGTGAAACTTATTTCTGATATGTTCATTAAGCTAACAGAGTTAAACCATACTTTTGATTGCGCAGTTCTGAACACTCTTTCTGTAGAAAATGCAAGTGGACATTCGGAGCGCTAAGAGGGTAATAGTGGAAAAAGGAATATATTCAAATATAAACTACACAGTAGCATTCTGTGAAAATTCTTTCTGTTCTGTGCATTCAACTAACAGAGTTGAACCTTACTTTTGATTGAGCCGTTCTGAAACACTCTTTCTGTAGAAACTGCAATTGGACATGCTAAGCGCTAAGAGGCCTACATTGGGAAAAAGAATATCTTCAAATAAAAACTACACAGATGCATTCTGTGAAACTTATTTCTGATCTGTAAATTCAGTTAACAGAGATAAAACATATTTTTGATTGAGCAGTTATGAAACACTCTTTTTGTAGAAAATGCAAGTGGAGATTCGGAGCGCTAAGAGGGTAATAGTGGAAAAAGGAATGTCTTCAAATATAAACTACACAGAATCATTCGGTGAAACTTCTTTCTGATCTGTGCATTCAGCTAACAGAGTTAAACCATATATTTGATTGAGCAGATCTGAACACTCTTTCTGTAGAAAATGCAACTGGACATTTGGAGCGCTAAGAGCGTAGTAGTGGAAAAAGGAATATATTCAAATATAAACTACACAGAAGCATTCTGTGAAACTACTTTCTGATCTGAGCATTCAGCTAACAGAGTTAAACCATACTTTTGATTGAGCTGTTTTGAAACACTCTGTCTGTAGAAAATGCAACTGGACATTCGTAGCGCTAAGTGGGTAATAGTGGAAAAAAGAATATGTTCAAATATAAACTACACAGAAGCATTGTATGAAACTTCTTTCTGTTCTATGCATTCAAATAACAGAGTTGAACCTTACTTTTGATTGAGCCGTTCTGAAACACTCTTTCTGTAGAAACTGCAATTGGACATTCTGAGCGCAAAGAGACCTATATTGGGAAAAAGAATGTCTACAAATAAAAGCCACACAGAAGAATTGTGTGAAACTTCTTTCTGTTCTGTTTGTTCAACTAAAAGAGTTGAACCTTAGTTTTGATTGAGCCGTTCTGAAACACTCTTTCTGTAGAAAATGCAAGTGGAGATTCGGAGCGCTAAGAGGGTAATAGTGGAAAAAGGAATGTCTCCAAATATAAACTACACAGAATCATTCTGTGAAACTTCTTCCTGATCTGTGCATTCAGCTAACAGAGTTAAACCATACTTTTGATTTAGCAGATCTGAACACTCTTTCTGTAGAAAATGCAACTGGACATTTGGAGCGCTAAGAGAGTAGTAGATTAAAAAAGGAATATATTCAAATATAAACTACACAGAAGCATTCTGTGAAACTTCTTTCTGATCTGAGCATTCAGCTAACAGAGTTAAACCATACTTTTGATTGAGCAGTTTTGAAACACTCTGTCTGTAGAAAATGCAACTGGACATTCGTAGCGCTAAGTGGGTAATAGTGGAAAAAAGAATATGTTCAAATATAAACTACACAGAAGCATTATATGAAACTTCTTTCTGTTCTGTGCATTCAACTAACAGAGTTGAACCTTACTTTTGATTGAGCCGTTCTGAAACACTCTTTCTGAAGAAACTGCAATTGGACATTCTGAGCGCTAAGAGGCCTCTATTGGGAAAAATAATATCTTCAAATAAAAACTACACAGAAGCATTGTGTGAAACTTATTTCTGATATGTTCATTAAGCTAACAGAGTTAAACCATACTTTTGATTGCGCAGTTCTGAACACTCTTTCTGTAGAAAATGCAAGTGGACATTCGGAGCGCTAAGAGGGTAATAGTGGAAAAAGGAATATATTCAAATATAAACTACACAGTAGCCTTCTGTGAAAATTCTTTCTGTTCTGTGCATTCAACTAACAGAGTTGAACCTTACTTTTGATTGAGCCGTTCTGAAACACTCTTTCTGTAGAAACTGCAATTGGACATGCTAAGCGCTAAGAGGCCTACATTGGGAAAAAGAATATCTTCAAATGAAAACTACACAGATGCATTCTGTGAAACTTATTTCTGATCTGTAAATTCAGTTAACAGAGATAAAACATATTTTTGATTGAGCAGTTATGAAACACTCTTTTTGTAGAAAATGCAAGTGGAGATTCGGAGCGCTAAGAGGGTAATAGTGGAAAAAGGAATGTCTTCAAATATAAACTACACAGAATCATTCGGTGAAACTTCTTTCTGATCTGTGCATTCAGCTAACAGAGTTAAACCATACTTTTGATTGAGCAGATCTGAACACTCTTTCTGTAGAAAATGCAACTGGACATTTGGAGCGCTAAGAGCGTAGTAGTGGAAAAAGGAATATATTCAAATATAAACTACACAGAAGCATTCTGTGAAACTTCTTTCTGATCTGAGCATTCAGCTAACAGAGTTAAACCATACTTTTGATTGAGCAGTTTTGAAACACTCTGTCTGTAGAAAATGTAACTGGACATTCGTAGCGCTAAGTGGGTAATAGTGGAAAAAAGAATATGTTCAAATATAAACTACACAGAAGCATTGTATGAAACTTCTTTCTGTTCTGTGCATTCAACTAACAGAGTTGAACCTTACTTTTGATTGAGCCGTTCTGAAACACTCTTTCTGTAGAAACTGCAATTGGACATTCCGAGCGCTAAGAGGCCTATATTGGGAAAAAGAATGTCTACAAATAAAAACTACACAGAAGAATTGTGTGAAACTTCTTTCTGTTCTGTTTGTTCAACTAAAAGAGTTGAACCTTAGTTTTGATTGAGCCGTTCTGAAACACTCTTTCTGTAGAAAATGCAAGTGGAGATTCGGAGCGCTAAGAGGGTAATAGTGGAAAAAGGAATGTCTCCAAATATAAACTACACAGAATCATTCTGTGAAACTTCTTTCTGATCTGTGCATTCAGCTAACAGAGTTAAACCATACTTTTGATTGAGCAGATCTGAACACTCTTTCTGTAGAAAATGCAACTGGACATTTGGAGCGTTAAGAGAGTAGTAGTGGAAAAAGGAATATATTCAAATATAAACTACACAGAAGCATTCTGTGAAACTTCTTTCTGATCTGAGCATTCAGCTAACAGAGTTAAACCATACTTTTGATTGAGCAGTTTTGAAACACTCTGTCTGTAGAAAATGCAACTGGACATTCATAGGGCTAAGTGGGTAATAGTGGAAAAAAGAATATGTTCAAATATAAACTACACAGAAGGATTGTATGAAACTACTTTCTGTTCTGTGCATTCAACTAACAGAGTTGAACATTACTTTTTATTGAGCCGTTCTGAAACACTCTTTCTGTAGAAACTGCAATTGGACATTCTGAGCGCTAAGAGGCCTCTATTGGGAAAAATAATATCTTCAAATAAAAACTACACAGAAGCATTGTGTGAAACTTATTTCTGATATGTTCATTAAGCTAACAGAGTTAAACCATACTTTTGATTGCGCAGTTCTGAACACTCTTTCTGTAGAAAATGCAAGTGGACATTCGGAGCGCTAAGAGGGTAATAGTGGAAAAAGGAATATATTCAAATATAAACTACACAGTAGCATTCTGTGAAAATTCTTTCTGTTCTGTGCATTCAACTAACAGAGTTGAACCTTACTTTTGATTGAGCCGTTCTGAAACACTCTTTCTGTAGAAACTGCAATTGGACATGCTAAGCGCTAAGAGGCCTACATTGGGAAAAAGAATATCTTCAAATAAAAACTACACAGATGCATTCTGTGAAACTTATTTCTGATCTGTAAATTCAGTTAACAGAGATAAAACATATTTTTGATTGAGCAGTTATGAAACACTCTTTTTGTAGAAAATGCAAGTGGAGATTCGGAGCGCTAAGAGGGTAATAGTGGAAAAAGGAATGTCTTCAAATATAAACTACACAGAATCATTCGGTGAAACTTCTTTCTGATCTGTGCATTCAGCTAACAGAGTTAAACCATACTTTTGATTGAGCAGATCTGAACACTCTTTCTGTAGAAAATGCAACTGGACATTTGGAGCGCTAAGAGCGTAGTAGTGGAAAAAGGAATATATTCAAATATAAACTACACAGAAGCATTCTGTGAAACTTCTTTCTGATCTGAGCATTCAGCTAACAGAGTTAAACCATACTTTTGATTGAGCAGTTTTGAAACACTCTGTCTGTAGAAAATGCAACTGGACATTCGTAGCGCTAAGTGGGTAATAGTGGAAAAAAGAATATGTTCAAATATAAACTACACAGAAGCATTGTATGAAACTTCTTTCTGTTCTGTGCATTCAACTAACAGAGTTGAACCTTACTTTTGATTGAGCCGTTCTGAAACACTCTTTCTGTAGAAACTGCAATTGGACATTCCGAGCGCTAAGAGGCCTATATTGGGAAAAAGAATGTCTACAAATAAAAACTACACAGAAGAATTGTGTGAAACTTCTTTCTGTTCTGTTTGTTCAACTAAAAGAGTTGAACCTTAGTTTTGATTGAGCCGTTCTGAAACACTCTTTCTGTAGAAAATGCAAGTGGAGATTCGGAGCGCTAAGAGGGTAATAGTGGAAAAAGGAATGTCTCCAAATATAAACTACACAGAATCATTCTGTGAAACTTCTTTCTGATCTGTGCATTCAGCTAACAGAGTTAAACCATACTTTTGATTGAGCAGATCTGAACACTCTTTCTGTAGAAAATGCAACTGGACATTTGGAGCGCTAAGAGAGTAGTAGTGGAAAAAGGAATATATTCAAATATAAACTACACAGAAGCATTCTGTGAAACTTGTTTCTGATCTGAGCATTCAGCTAACAGAGTTAAACCATACTTTTGATTGAGCAGTTTTGAAACACTCTGTCTGTAGAAAATGCAACTGGACATTCGTAGCGCTAAGTGGGTAATAGTGGAAAAAAGAATATGTTCAAATATAAACTACACAGAAGCATTGTATGAAACTACTTTCTGTTCTGTGCATTCAACTAACAGAGTTGAACCTTACTTTTGATTGAGCCGTTCTGAAACACTCTTTCTGTAGAAACTGCAATTGGACATTCTGAGCGCTAAGAGGCCTCTATTGGGAAAAATAATATCTTCAAATAAAAACTACACAGAAGCATTGTGTGAAACTTATTTCTGATATGTTCATTAAGCTAACAGAGTTAAACCATACTTTTGATTGCGCAGTTCTGAACACTCTTTCTGTAGAAAATGCAAGTGGACATTCGGAGCGCTAAGAGGGTAATAGTGGAAAAAGGAATATATTCAAATATAAACTACACAGTAGCATTCTGTGAAAATTCTTTCTGTTCTGTGCATTCAACTAACAGAGTTGAACCTTACTTTTGATTGAGCCGTTCTGAAACACTCTTTCTGTAGAAACTGCAATTGGACATGCTAAGCGCTAAGAGGCCTACATTGGGAAAAAGAATATCTTCAAATAAAAACTACACAGATGCATTCTGTGAAACTTATTTCTGAACTGTAAATTCAGTTAACAGAGATAAAACATATTTTTGATTGAGCAGTTATGAAACACTCTTTTTGTAGAAAATGCAAGTGGAGATTCGGAGCGCTAAGAGGGTAATAGTGGAAAAAGGAATGTCTTCAAATATAAACTACACAGAATCATTCGGTGAAACTTCTTTCTGATCTGTGCATTCAGCTAACAGAGTTAAACCATACTTTTGATTGAGCAGATCTGAACACTCTTTCTGTAGAAAATGCAACTGGACATTTGGAGCGCTAAGAGCGTAGTAGTGGAAAAAGGAATATATTCAAATATAAACTACACAGAAGCATTCTGTGAAACTTCTTTCTGATCTGAGCATTCAGCTAACAGAGTTAAACCATACTTTTGATTGAGCAGTTTTGAAACACTCTGTCTGTAGAGAATGTAACTGGACATTCGTAGCGCTAAGTGGGTAATAGTGGAAAAAAGAATATGTTCAAATATAAACTACACAGAAGCATTGTATGAAACTTCTTTCTGTTCTGTGCATTCAACTAACAGAGTTGAACCTTACTTTTGATTGAGCCGTTCTGAAACACTCTTTCTGTAGAAACTGCAATTGGACATTCCTAGCGCTAAGAGGCCTATATTGGGAAAAAGAATGTCTACAAATAAAAACTACACAGAAGAATTGTGTGAAACTTCTTTCTGTTCTGTTTGTTCAACTAAAAGAGTTGAACCTTAGTTTTGATTGAGCCGTTCTGAAACACTCTTTCTGTAGAAAATGCAAGTGGAGATTCGGAGCGCTAAGAGGGTAATAGTGGAAAAAGGAATGTCTCCAAATATAAACTACACAGAATCATTCTGTGAAACTTCTTTCTGATCTGTGCATTCAGCTAACAGGGTTAAACCATACTTTTGATTGAGCAGATCTGAACACTCTTTCTGTAGAAAATGCAACTGGACATTTGGAGCGTTAAGAGAGTAGTAGTGGAAAAAGGAATATATTCAAATATAAACTACACAGAAGCATTCTGTGAAACTTCTTTCTGATCTGAGCATTCAGCTAACAGAGTTAAACCATACTTTTGATTGAGCAGTTTTGAAACACTCTGTCTGTAGAAAATGCAACTGGACATTCGTAGCGCTAAGTGGGTAATAGTGGAAAAAAGAATATGTTCAAATATAAACTACACAGAAGGATTGTATGAAACTACTTTCTGTTCCGTGCATTCAACTAACAGAGTTGAACATTACTTTTGATTGAGCCGTTCTGAAACACTCTTTCTGTAGAAACTGCAATTGGACATTCTGAGCGCTAAGAGGCCTCTATTGGGAAAAATAATATCTTCAAATAAAAACTACACAGAAGCATTGTGTGAAACATATTTCTGATATGTTCATTAAGCTAACAGAGTTAAACCATACTTTTGATTGCGCAGTTCTGAACACTCTTTCTGTAGAAAATGCAAGTGGACATTCGGAGCGCTAAGAGGGTAATAGTGGAAAAAGGAATATATTCAAATATAAACTACACAGTAGCATTCTGTGAAAATTCTTTCTGTTCTGTGCATTCAACTAACAGAGTTGAACCTTACTTTTGATTGAGCCGTTCTGAAACACTCTTTCTGTAGAAACTGCAATTGGACATGCTAAGCGCTAAGAGGCCTACATTGGGAAAAAGAATATCTTCAAATAAAAACTACACAGATGCATTCTGTGAAACTTATTTCTGATCTGTAAATTCAGTTAACAGAGATAAAACATATTTTTGATTGAGCAGTTATGAAACACTCTTTTTGTAGAAAATGCAAGTGGAGATTCGGAGCGCTAAGAGGGTAATAGTGGAAAAAGGAATGTCTTCAAATATAAACTACACAGAATCATTCGGTGAAACTTCTTTCTGATCTGTGCATTCAGCTAACAGAGTTAAACCATACTTTTGATTGAGCAGATCTGAACACTCTTTCTGTAGAAAATGCAACTGGACATTTGGAGCGCTAAGAGCGTAGTAGTGGATAAGGAATATATTCAAATATAAACTACACAGAAGCATTCTGTGAAACTTCTTTCTGATCTGAGCATTCAGCTAACAGAGTTAAACCATACTTTTGATTGAGCAGTTTTGAAACACTCTGTCTGTAGAAAATGCAACTGGACATTCGTAGCGCTAAGTGGGTAATAGTGGAAAAAAGAATATGTTCAAATATAAACTACACAGAAGCATTGTATGAAACTTCTTTCTGTTCTGTGCATTCAACTAACAGAGTTGAACCTTACTTTTGATTGAGCCGTTCTGAAACACTCTTTCTGTAGAAACTGCAATTGGACATTCCGAGCGCTAAGAGGCCTATATTGGGAAAAAGAATGTCTACAAATAAAAACTACACAGAAGAATTGTGTGAAACTTCTTTCTGTTCTGTTTGTTCAACTAAAAGAGTTGAACCTTAGTTTTGATTGAGCCGTTCTGAAACACTCTTTCTGTAGAAAATGCAAGTGGAGATTCGGAGCGCTAAGAGGGTAATAGTGGAAAAAGGAATGTCTCCAAATATAAACTACACAGAATCATTCTGTGAAACTTCTTTCTGATCTGTGCATTCAGCTAACAGAGTTAAACCAAACTTTTGATTGAGCAGATCTGAACACTCTTTCTGTAGAAAATGCAACTGGACATTTGGAGCGTTAAGAGAGTAGTAGTGGAAAAAGGAATATATTCAAATATAAACTACACAGAAGCATTCTGTGAAACTTCTTTCTGATCTGAGCATTCAGCTAACAGAGTTAAACCATACTTTTGATTGAGCAGTTTTGAAACACTCTGTCTGTAGAAAATGCAACTGGACATTCGTAGCGCTAAGTGGGTAATAGTGGAAAAAAGAATATGTTCAAATATAAACTACACAGAAGGATTGTATGAAACTACTTTCTGTTCTGTGCATTCAACTAACAGAGTTGAACATTACTTTTGATTGAGCCGTTCTGAAACACTCTTTCTGTAGAAACTGCAATTGGACATTCTGAGCGCTAAGAGGCCTCTATTGGGAAAAATAATATCTTCAAATAAAAACTACACAGAAGCATTGTGTGAAACTTATTTCTGATATGTTCATTAAGCTAACAGAGTTAAACCATACTTTTGATTGCGCAGTTCTGAACACTCTTTCTGTAGAAAATGCAAGTGGACATTCGGAGCGCTAAGAGGGTAATAGTGGAAAAAGGAATATATTCAAATATAAACTACACAGTAGCATTCTGTGAAAATTCTTTCTGTTCTGTGCATTCAACTAACAGAGTTGAACCTTACTTTTGATTGAGCCGTTCTGAAACACTCTTTCTGTAGAAACTGCAATTGGACATGCTAAGCGCTAAGAGGCCTACATTGGGAAAAAGAATATCTTCAAATAAAAACTACACAGATGCATTCTGTGAAACTTATTTCTGATCTGTAAATTCAGTTAACAGAGATAAAACATATTTTTGATTGAGCAGTTATGAAACACTCTTTTTGTAGAAAATGCAAGTGGAGATTCGGAGCGCTAAGAGGGTAATAGTGGAAAAAGGAATGTCTTCAAATATAAACTACACAGAATCATTCGGTGAAACTTCTTTCTGATCTGTGCATTCAGCTAACAGAGTTAAACCATACTTTTGATTGAGCAGATCTGAACACTCTTTCTGTAGAAAATGCAACTGGACATTTGGAGCGCTAAGAGCGTAGTAGTGGAAAAAGGAATATATTCAAATATAAACTACACAGAAGCATTCTGTGAAACTTCTTTCTGATCTGAGCATTCAGCTAACAGAGTTAAACCATACTTTTGATTGAGCAGTTTTGAAACACTCTGTCTGTAGAAAATGCAACTGGACATTCGTAGCGCTAAGTGGGTAATAGTGGAAAAAAGAATATGTTCAAATATAAACTACACAGAAGCATTGTATGAAACTTCTTTCTGTTCTGTGCATTCAACTAACAGAGTTGAACCTTACTTTTGATTGAGCCGTTCTGAAACACTCTTTCTGTAGAAACTGCAATTGGACATTCCGAGCGCTAAGAGGCCTATATTGGGAAAAAGAATGTCTACAAATAAAAACTACACAGAAGAATTGTGTGAAACTTCTTTCTGTTCTGTTTGTTCAACTAAAAGAGTTGAACCTTAGTTTTGATTGAGCCGTTCTGAAACACTCTTTCTGTAGAAAATGCAAGTGGAGATTCGGAGCGCTAAGAGGGTAATAGTGGAAAAAGGAATGTCTCCAAATATAAACTACACAGAATCATTCTGTGAAACTTCTTTCTGATCTGTGCATTCAGCTAACAGAGTTAAACCATACTTTTGATTGAGCAGATCTGAACACTCTTTCTGTAGAAAATGCAACTGGACATTTGGAGCGCTAAGAGAGTAGTAGTGGAAAAAGGAATATATTCAAATATAAACTACACAGAAGCATTCTGTGAAACTTGTTTCTGATCTGAGCATTCAGCTAACAGAGTTAAACCATACTTTTGATTGAGCAGTTTTGAAACACTCTGTCTGTAGAAAATGCAACTGGACATTCGTAGCGCTAAGTGGGTAATAGTGGAAAAAAGAATATGTTCAAATATAAACTACACAGAAGCATTGTATGAAACTACTTTCTGTTCTGTGCATTCAACTAACAGAGTTGAACCTTACTTTTGATTGAGCCGTTCTGAAACACTCTTTCTGTAGAAACTGCAATTGGACATTCTGAGCGCTAAGAGGCCTCTATTGGGAAAAATAATATCTTCAAATAAAAACTACACAGAAGCATTGTGTGAAACTTATTTCTGATATGTTCATTAAGCTAACAGAGTTAAACCATACTTTTGATTGCGCAGTTCTGAACACTCTTTCTGTAGAAAATGCAAGTGGACATTCGGAGCGCTAAGAAGGTAATAGTGGAAAAAGGAATATATTCAAATATAAACTACACAGTAGCATTCTGTGAAAATTCTTTCTGTTCTGTGCATTCAACTAACAGAGTTGAACCTTACTTTTGATTGAGCCGTTCTGAAACACTCTTTCTGTAGAAACTGCAATTGGACATGCTAAGCGCTAAGAGGCCTACATTGGGAAAAAGAATATCTTCAAATAAAAACTACACAGATGCATTCTGTGAAACTTATTTCTGATCTGTAAATTCAGTTAACAGAGATAAAACATATTTTTGATTGAGCAGTTATGAAACACTCTTTTTGTAGAAAATGCAAGTGGAGATTCGGAGCGCTAAGAGGGTAATAGTGGAAAAAGGAATGTCTTCAAATATAAACTACACAGAATCATTCGGTGAAACTTCTTTCTGATCTGTGCATTCAGCTAACAGAGTTAAACCATACTTTTGATTGAGCAGATCTGAACACTCTTTCTGTAGAAAATGCAACTGGACATTTGGAGCGCTAAGAGCGTAGTAGTGGAAAAAGGAATATATTCAAATATAAACTACACAGAAGCATTCTGTGAAACTTCTTTCTGATCTGAGCATTCAGCTAACAGAGTTAAACCATACTTTTGATTGAGCAGTTTTGAAACACTCTGTCTGTAGAAAATGTAACTGGACATTCGTAGCGCTAAGTGGGTTATAGTGGAAAAAAGAATATGTTCAAATATAAACTACACAGAAGCATTGTATGAAACTTCTTTCTGTTCTGTGCATTCAACTAACAGAGTTGAACCTTACTTTTGATTGAGCCGTTCTGAAACACTCTTTCTGTAGAAACTGCAATTGGACATTCCGAGCGCTAAGAGGCCTATATTGGGAAAAAGAATGTCTACAAATAAAAACTACACAGAAGAATTGTGTGAAACTTCTTTCTGTTCTGTTTGTTCAACTAAAAGAGTTGAACCTTAGTTTTGATTGAGCCGTTCTGAAACACTCTTTCTGTAGAAAATGCAAGTGGAGATTCGGAGCGCTAAGAGGGTAATAGTGGAAAAAGGAATGTCTCCAAATATAAACTACACAGAATCATTCTGTGAAACTTCTTTCTGATCTGTGCATTCAGCTAACAGAGTTAAACCATACTTTTGATTGAGCAGATCTGAACACTCTTTCTGTAGAAAATGCAACTGGACATTTGGAGCGTTAAGAGAGTAGTAGTGGAAAAAGGAATATATTCAAATATAAACTACACAGAAGCATTCTGTGAAACTTCTTTCTGATCTGAGCATTCAGCTAACAGAGTTAAACCATACTTTTGATTGAGCAGTTTTGAAACACTCTGTCTGTAGAAAATGCAACTGGACATTCGTAGCGCTAAGTGGGTAATAGTGGAAAAAAGAATATGTTCAAATATAAACTACACAGAAGGATTGTATGAAACTACTTTCTGTTCTGTGCATTCAACTAACAGAGTTGAACATTACTTTTGATTGAGCCGTTCTGAAACACTCTTTCTGTAGAAACTGCAATTGGACATTCTGAGCGCTAAGAGGCCTCTATTGGGAAAAATAATATCTTCAAATAAAAACTACACAGAAGCATTGTGTGAAACTTATTTCTGATATGTTCATTAAGCTAACAGAGTTAAACCATACTTTTGATTGCGCAGTTCTGAACACTCTTTCTGTAGAAAATGCAAGTGGACATTCGGAGCGCTAAGAGGGTAATAGTGGAAAAAGGAATATATTCAAATATAAACTACACAGTAGCATTCTGTGAAAATTCTTTCTGTTCTGTGCATTCAACTAACAGAGTTGAACCTTACTTTTGATTGAGCCGTTCTGAAACACTCTTTCTGTAGAAACTGCAATTGGACATGCTAAGCGCTAAGAGGCCTACATTGGGAAAAAGAATATCTTCAAATAAAAACTACACAGATGCATTCTGTGAAACTTATTTCTGATCTGTAAATTCAGTTAACAGAGATAAAACATATTTTTGATTGAGCAGTTATGAAACACTCTTTTTGTAGAAAATGCAAGTGGAGATTCGGAGCGCAAAGGGGGTAATAGTGGAAAAAGGAATGTCTTCAAATATAAACTACACAGAATCATTCGGTGAAACTTCTTTCTGATCTGTGCATTCAGCTAACAGAGTTAAACCATACTTTTGATTGAGCAGATCTGAACACTCTTTCTGTAGAAAATGCAACTGGACATTTGGAGCGCTAAGAGCGTAGTAGTGGAAAAAGGAATATATTCAAATATAAACTACACAGAAGCATTCTGTGAAACTTCTTTCTGATCTGAGCATTCATTTAACAGAGTTAAACCATACTTTTGATTGAGCAGTTTTGAAACACTCTGTCTGTAGAAAATGCAACTGGACATTCGTAGCGCTAAGTGGGTAATAGTGGAAAAAAGAATATGTTCAAATATAAACTACACAGAAGCATTGTATGAAACTTCTTTCTGTTCTGTGCATTCAACTAACAGAGTTGAACCTTACTTTTGATTGAGCCGTTCTGAAACACTCTTTCTGTAGAAACTGCAATTGGACATTCCGAGCGCTAAGAGGCCTATATTGGGAAAAAGAATGTCTACAAATAAAAACTACACAGAAGAATTGTGTGAAACTTCTTTCTGTTCTGTTTGTTCAACTAAAAGAGTTGAACCTTAGTTTTGATTGAGCCGTTCTGAAACACTCTTTCTGTAGAAAATGCAAGTGGAGATTCGGAGCGCTAAGAGGGTAATAGTGGAAAAAGGAATGTCTCCAAATATAAACTACACAGAATCATTCTGTGAAACTTCTTTCTGATCTGTGCATTCAGCTAACAGAGTTAAACCATACTTTTGATTGAGCAGATCTGAACACTCTTTCTGTAGAAAATGCAACTGGACATTTGGAGCGTTAAGAGAGTAGTAGTGGAAAAAGGAATATATTCAAATATAAACTACACAGAAGCATTCTGTGAAACTTCTTTCTGATCTGAGCATTCAGCTAACAGAGTTAAACCATACTTTTGATTGAGCAGTTTTGAAACACTCTGTCTGTAGAAAATGCAACTGGACATTCGTAGCGCTAAGTGGGTAATAGTGGAAAAAAGAATATGTTCAAATATAAACTACACAGAAGGATTGTATGAAACTACTTTCTGTTCTGTGCATTCAACTAACAGAGTTGAACATTACTTTTGATTGAGCCGTTCTGAAACACTCTTTCTGTAGAAACTGCAATTGGACATTCTGAGCGCTAAGAGGCCTCTATTGGGAAAAATAATATCTTCAAATAAAAACTACACAGAAGCATTGTGTGAAACTTATTTCTGATATGTTCATTAAGCTAACAGAGTTAAACCATACTTTTGATTGCGCAGTTCTGAACACTCTTTCTGTAGAAAATGCAAGTGGACATTCGGAGCGCTAAGAGGGTAATAGTGGAAAAAGGAATATATTCAAATATAAACTACACAGTAGCATTCTGTGAAAATTCTTTCTGTTCTGTGCATTCAACTAACAGAGTTGAACCTTACTTTTGATTGAGCCGTTCTGAAACACTCTTTCTGTAGAAACTGCAATTGGACATGCTAAGCGCTAAGAGGCCTACATTGGGAAAAAGAATATCTTCAAATAAAAACTACACAGATGCATTCTGTGAAACTTATTTCTGATCTGTAAATTCAGTTAACAGAGATAAAACATATTTTTGATTGAGCAGTTATGAAACACTCTTTTTGTAGAAAATGCAAGTGGAGATTCGGAGCGCTAAGAGGGTAATAGTGGAAAAAGGAATGTCTTCAAATATAAACTACACAGAATCATTCGGTGAAACTTCTTTCTGATCTGTGCATTCAGCTAACAGAGTTAAACCATACTTTTGATTGAGCAGATCTGAACACTCTTTCTGTAGAAAATGCAACTGGACATTTGGAGCGCTAAGAGCGTAGTAGTGGAAAAAGGAATATATTCAAATATAAACTACACAGAAGCATTCTGTGAAACTTCTTTCTGATCTGAGCATTCAGCTAACAGAGTTAAACCATACTTTTGATTGAGCAGTTTTGAAACACTCTGTCTGTAGAAAATGCAACTGGACATTCGTAGCGCTAAGTGGGTAATAGTGGAAAAAAGAATATGTTCAAATATAAACTACACAGAAGCATTGTATGAAACTTCTTTCTGTTCTGTGCATTCAACTAACAGAGTTGAACCTTACTTTTGATTGAGCCGTTCTGAAACACTCTTTCTGTAGAAACTGCAATTGGACATTCCGAGCGCTAAGAGGCCTATATTGGGAAAAAGAATGTCTACAAATAAAAACTACACAGAAGAATTGTGTGAAACTTCTTTCTGTTCTGTTTGTTCAACTAAAAGAGTTGAACCTTAGTTTTGATTGAGCCGTTCTGAAACACTCTTTCTGTAGAAAATGCAAGTGGAGATTCGGAGCGCTAAGAGGGTAATAGTGGAAAAAGGAATGTCTCCAAATATAAACTACACAGAATCATTCTGTGAAACTTCTTTCTGATCTGTGCATTCAGCTAACAGAGTTAAACCATACTTTTGATTGAGCAGATCTGAACACTCTTTCTGTAGAAAATGCAACTGGACATTTGGAGCGCTAAGAGAGTAGTAGTGGAAAAAGGAATATATTCAAATATAAACTACACAGAAGCATTCTGTGAAACTTGTTTCTGATCTGAGCATTCAGCTAACAGAGTTAAACCATACTTTTGATTGAGCAGTTTTGAAACACTCTGTCTGTAGAAAATGCAACTGGACATTCGTAGCGCTAAGTGGGTAATAGTGGAAAAAAGAATATGTTCAAATATAAACTACACAGAAGCATTGTATGAAACTACTTTCTGTTCTGTGCATTCAACTAACAGAGTTGAACCTTACTTTTGATTGAGCCGTTCTGAAACACTCTTTCTGTAGAAACTGCAATTGGACATTCTGAGCGCTAAGAGGCCTCTATTGGGAAAAATAATATCTTCAAATAAAAACTACACAGAAGCATTGTGTGAAACTTATTTCTGATATGTTCGTTAAGCTAACAGAGTTAAACCATACTTTTGATTGCGCAGTTCTGAACACTCTTTCTGTAGAAAATGCAAGTGGACATTCGGAGCGCTAAGAGGGTAATAGTGGAAAAAGGAATATATTCAAATATAAACTACACAGTAGCATTCTGTGAAAATTCTTTCTGTTCTGTGCATTCAACTAACAGAGTTGAACCTTACTTTTGATTGAGCCGTTCTGAAACACTCTTTCTGTAGAAACTGCAATTGGACATGCTAAGCGCTAAGAGGCCTACATTGGGAAAAAGAATATCTTCAAATAAAAACTACACAGATGCATTCTGTGAAACTTATTTCTGATCTGTAAATTCAGTTAACAGAGATAAAACATATTTTTGATTGAGCAGTTATGAAACACTCTTTTTGTAGAAAATGCAAGTGGAGATTCGGAGCGCTAAGAGGGTAATAGTGGAAAAAGGAATGTCTTCAAATATAAACTACACAGAATCATTCGGTGAAACTTCTTTCTGATCTGTGCATTCAGCTAACAGAGTTAAACCATACTTTTGATTGAGCAGATCTGAACACTCTTTCTGTAGAAAATGCAACTGGACATTTGGAGCGCTAAGAGCGTAGTAGTGGAAAAAGGAATATATTCAAATATAAACTACACAGAAGCATTCTGTGAAACTTCTTTCTGATCTGAGCATTCAGCTAACAGAGTTAAACCATACTTTTGATTGAGCAGTTTTGAAACACTCTGTCTGTAGAAAATGTAACTGGACATTCGTAGCGCTAAGTGGGTAATAGTGGAAAAAAGAATATGTTCAAATATAAACTACACAGAAGCATTGTATGAAACTTCTTTCTGTTCTGTGCATTCAACTAACAGAGTTGAACCTTACTTTTGATTGAGCCGTTCTGAAACACTCTTTCTGTAGAAACTGCAATTGGACATTCCGAGCGCTAAGAGGCCTATATTGGGAAAAAGAATGTCTACAAATAAAAACTACACAGAAGAATTGTGTGAAACTTCTTTCTGTTCTGTTTGTTCAACTAAAAGAGTTGAACCTTAGTTTTGATTGAGCCGTTCTGAAACACTCTTTCTGTAGAAAATGCAAGTGGAGATTCGGAGCGCTAAGAGGGTAATAGTGGAAAAAGGAATGTCTCCAAATATAAACTACACAGAATCATTCTGTGAAACTTCTTTCTGATCTGTGCATTCAGCTAACAGAGTTAAACCATACTTTTGATTGAGCAGATCTGAACACTCTTTCTGTAGAAAATGCAACTGGACATTTGGAGCGCTAAGAGAGTAGTAGTGGAAAAAGGAATATATTCAAATATAAACTACACAGAAGCATTCTGTGAAACTTGTTTCTGATCTGAGCATTCAGCTAACAGAGTTAAACCATACTTTTGATTGAGCAGTTTTGAAACACTCTGTCTGTAGAAAATGCAACTGGACATTCGTAGCGCTAAGTGGGTAATAGTGGAAAAAAGAATATGTTCAAATATAAACTACACAGAAGCATTGTATGAAACTACTTTCTGTTCTGTGCATTCAACTAACAGAGTTGAACCTTACTTTTGATTGAGCCGTTCTGAAACACTCTTTCTGTAGAAACTGCAATTGGACATTCTGAGCGCTAAGAGGCCTCTATTGGGAAAAATAATATCTTCAAATAAAAACTACACAGAAGCATTGTGTGAAACTTATTTCTGATATGTTCATTAAGCTAACAGAGTTAAACCATACTTTTGATTGCGCAGTTCTGAACACTCTTTCTGTAGAAAATGCAAGTGGACATTCGGAGCGCTAAGAGGGTAATAGTGGAAAAAGGAATATATTCAAATATAAACTACACAGTAGCATTCTGTGAAAATTCTTTCTGTTCTGTGCATTCAACTAACAGAGTTGAACCTTACTTTTGATTGAGCCGTTCTGAAACACTCTTTCTGTAGAAACTGCAATTGGACATGCTAAGCGCTAAGAGGCCTACATTGGGAAAAAGAATATCTTCAAATAAAAACTACACAGATGCATTCTGTGAAACTTATTTCTGATCTGTAAATTCAGTTAACAGAGATAAAACATATTTTTGATTGAGCAGTTATGAAACACTCTTTTTGTAGAAAATGCAAGTGGAGATTCGGAGCGCTAAGAGGGTAATAGTGGAAAAAGGAATGTCTTCAAATATAAACTACACAGAATCATTCGGTGAAACTTCTTTCTGATCTGTGCATTCAGCTAACAGAGTTAAACCATACTTTTGATTGAGCAGATCTGAACACTCTTTCTGTAGAAAATGCAACTGGACATTTGGAGCGCTAAGAGCGTAGTAGTGGAAAAAGGAATATATTCAAATATAAACTACACAGAAGCATTCTGTGAAACTTCTTTCTGATCTGAGCATTCAGCTAACAGAGTTAAACCATACTTTTGATTGAGCAGTTTTGAAACACTCTGTCTGTAGAAAATGTAACTGGACATTCGTAGCGCTAAGTGGGTAATAGTGGAAAAAAGAATATGTTCAAATATAAACTACACAGAAGCATTGTATGAAACTTCTTTCTGTTCTGTGCATTCAACTAACAGAGTTGAACCTTACTTTTGATTGAGCCGTTCTGAAACACTCTTTCTGTAGAAACTGCAATTGGACATTCCGAGCGCTAAGAGGCCTATATTGGGAAAAAGAATGTCTACAAATAAAAACTACACAGAAGAATTGTGTGAAACTTCTTTCTGTTCTGTTTGTTCAACTAAAAGAGTTGAACCTTAGTTTTGATTGAGCCGTTCTGAAACACTCTTTCTGTAGAAAATGCAAGTGGAGATTCGGAGCGCTAAGAGGGTAATAGTGGAAAAAGGAATGTCTCCAAATATAAACTACACAGAATCATTCTGTGAAACTTCTTTCTGATCTGTGCATTCAGCTAACAGAGTTAAACCATACTTTTGATTGAGCAGATCTGAACACTCTTTCTGTAGAAAATGCAACTGGACATTTGGAGCGCTAAGAGAGTAGTAGTGGAAAAAGGAATATATTCAAATATAAACTACACAGAAGCATTCTGTGAAACTTGTTTCTGATCTGAGCATTCAGCTAACAGAGTTAAACCATACTTTTGATTGAGCAGTTTTGAAACACTCTGTCTGTAGAAAATGCAACTGGACATTCGTAGCGCTAAGTGGGTAATAGTGGAAAAAAGAATATGTTCAAATATAAACTACACAGAAGCATTGTATGAAACTACTTTCTGTTCTGTGCATTCAACTAACAGAGTTGAACCTTACTTTTGATTGAGCCGTTCTGAAACACTCTTTCTGTAGAAACTGCAATTGGACATTCTGAGCGCTAAGAGGCCTCTATTGGGAAAAATAATATCTTCAAATAAAAACTACACAGAAGCATTGTGTGAAACTTATTTCTGATATGTTCATTAAGCTAACAGAGTTAAACCATACTTTTGATTGCGCAGTTCTGAACACTCTTTCTGTAGAAAATGCAAGTGGACATTCGGAGCGCTAAGAGGGTAATAGTGGAAAAAGGAATATATTCAAATATAAACTACACAGTAGCATTCTGTGAAAATTCTTTCTGTTCTGTGCATTCAACTAACAGAGTTGAACCTTACTTTTGATTGAGCCGTTCTGAAACACTCTTTCTGTAGAAACTGCAATTGGACATGCTAAGCGCTAAGAGGCCTACATTGGGAAAAAGAATATCTTCAAATAAAAACTACACAGATGCATTCTGTGAAACTTATTTCTGATCTGTAAATTCAGTTAACAGAGATAAAACATATTTTTGATTGAGCAGTTATGAAACACTCTTTTTGTAGAAAATGCAAGTGGAGATTCGGAGCGCTAAGAGGGTAATAGTGGAAAAAGGAATGTCTTCAAATATAAACTACACAGAATCATTCGGTGAAACTTCTTTCTGATCTGTGCATTCAGCTAACAGAGTTAAACCATACTTTTGATTGAGCAGATCTGAACACTCTTTCTGTAGAAAATGCAACTGGACATTTGGAGCGCTAAGAGCGTAGTAGTGGAAAAAGGAATATATTCAAATATAAACTACACAGAAGCATTCTGTGAAACTTCTTTCTGATCTGAGCATTCAGCTAACAGAGTTAAACCATACTTTTGATTGAGCAGTTTTGAAACACTCTGTCTGTAGAAAATGCAACTGGACATCCGTAGCGCTAAGTGGGTAATAGTGGAAAAAAGAATATGTTCAAATATAAACTACACAGAAGCATTGTATGAAACTTCTTTCTGTTCTGTGCATTCAACTAACAGAGTTGAACCTTACTTTTGATTGAGCCGTTCTGAAACACTCTTTCTGTAGAAACTGCAATTGGACATTCCGAGCGCTAAGAGGCCTATATTGGGAAAAAGAATGTCTACAAATAAAAACTACACAGAAGAATTGTGTGAAACTTCTTTCTGTTCTGTTTGTTCAACTAAAAGAGTTGAACCTTAGTTTTGATTGAGCCGTTCTGAAACACTCTTTCTGTAGAAAATGCAAGTGGAGATTCGGAGCGCTAAGAGGGTAATAGTGGAAAAAGGAATGTCTCCAAATATAAACTACACAGAATCATTCTGTGAAACTTCTTTCTGATCTGTGCATTCAGCTAACAGAGTTAAACCATACTTTTGATTGAGCAGATCTGAACACTCTTTCTGTAGAAAATGCAACTGGACATTTGGAGCGCTAAGAGCGTAGTAGTGGAAAAAGGAATATATTCAAATATAAACTACACAGAAGCATTCTGTGAAACTTGTTTCTGATCTGAGCATTCAGCTAACAGAGTTAAACCATACTTTTGATTGAGCAGTTTTGAAACACTCTGTCTGTAGAAAATGCAACTGGACATTCGTAGCGCTAAGTGGGTAATAGTGGAAAAAAGAATATGTTCAAATATAAACTACACAGAAGCATTGTATGAAACTACTTTCTGTTCTGTGCATTCAACTAACAGTGTTGAACCTTACTTTTGATTGAGCCGTTCTGAAACACTCTTTCTGTAGAAACTGCAATTGGACATTCTGAGCGCTAAGAGGCCTCTATTGGGAAAAATAATATCTTCAAATAAAAACTACACAGATGCATTCTGTGAAACTTATTTCTGATCTGTAAATTCAGTTAACAGAGATAAAACATATTTTTGATTGAGCAGTTATGAAACACTCTTTTTGTAGAAAATGCAAGTGGACATTCGGAGCGCTAAGAGGGTAATAGTGGAAAAAGGAATATATTCAAATATAAACTACACAGTAGCATTCTGTGAAAATTCTTTCTGTTCTGTGCATTCAACTAACAGAGTTGAACCTTACTTTTGATTGAGCCGTTCTGAAACACTCTTTCTGTAGAAACTGCAATTGGACATGCTAAGCGCTAAGAGGCCTACATTGGGAAAAAGAATATCTTCAAATAAAAACTACACAGATGCATTCTGTGAAACTTATTTCTGATCTGTAAATTCAGTTAACAGAGATAAAACATATTTTTGATTGAGCAGTTATGAAACACTCTTTTTGTAGAAAATGCAAGTGGAGATTCGGAGCGCTAAGATGGTAATAGTGGAAAAAGGAATGTCTTCAAATATAAACTACACAGAATCATTCGGTGAAACTTCTTTCTGATCTGTGCATTCAGCTAACAGAGTTAAACCATACTTTTGATTGAGCAGATCTGAACACTCTTTCTGTAGAAAATGCAACTGGACATTTGGAGCGCTAAGAGCGTAGTAGTGGAAAAAGGAATATATTCAAATATAAACTACACAGAAGCATTCTGTGAAACTTCTTTCTGATCTGAGCATTCAGCTAACAGAGTTAAACCATACTTTTGATTGAGCAGTTTTGAAACACTCTGTCTGTAGAAAATGCAACTGGACATTCGTAGCGCTAAGTGGGTAATAGTGGAAAAAAGAATATGTTCAAATATAAACTACACAGAAGCATTGTATGAAACTTCTTTCTGTTCTGTGCATTCAACTAACAGAGTTGAACCTTACTTTTGATTGAGCCGTTCTGAAACACTCTTTCTGTAGAAACTGCAATTGGACATTCCGAGCGCTAAGAGGCCTATATTGGGAAAAAGAATGTCTACAAATAAAAACTACACAGAAGAATTGTGTGAAACTTCTTTCTGTTCTGTTTGTTCAACTAAAAGAGTTGAACCTTAGTTTTGATTGAGCCGTTCTGAAACACTCTTTCTGTAGAAAATGCAAGTGGAGATTCGGAGCGCTAAGAGGGTAATAGTGGAAAAAGGAATGTCTCCAAATATAAACTACACAGAATCATTCTGTGAAACTTCTTTCTGATCTGTGCATTCAGCTAACAGAGTTAAACCATACTTTTGATTGAGCAGATCTGAACACTCTTTCTGTAGAAAATGCAACTGGACATTTGGAGCGCTAAGAGAGTAGTAGTGGAAAAAGGAATATATTCAAATATAAACTACACAGAAGCATTCTGTGAAACTTGTTTCTGATCTGAGCATTCAGCTAACAGAGTTAAACCATACTTTTGATTGAGCAGTTTTGAAACACTCTGTCTGTAGAAAATGCAACTGGACATTCGTAGCGCTAAGTGGGTAATAGTGGAAAAAAGAATATGTTCAAATATAAACTACACAGAAGCATTGTATGAAACTACTTTCTGTTCTGTGCATTCAACTAACAGAGTTGAACCTTACTTTTGATTGAGCCGTTCTGAAACACTCTTTCTGTAGAAACTGCAATTGGACATTCTGAGCGCTAAGAGGCCTCTATTGGGAAAAATAATATCTTCAAATAAAAACTACACAGAAGCATTGTGTGAAACTTATTTCTGATATGTTCATTAAGCTAACAGAGTTAAACCATACTTTTGATTGCGCAGTTCTGAACACTCTTTCTGTAGAAAATGCAAGTGGACATTCGGAGCGCTAAGAGGGTAATAGTGGAAAAAGGAATATATTCAAATATAAACTACACAGTAGCATTCTGTGAAAATTCTTTCTGTTCTGTGCATTCAACTAACAGAGTTGAACCTTACTTTTGATTGAGCCGTTCTGAAACACTCTTTCTGTAGAAACTGCAATTGGACATGCTAAGCGCTAAGAGGCCTACATTGGGAAAAAGAATATCTTCAAATAAAAACTACACAGATGCATTCTGTGAAACTTATTTCTGATCTGTAAATTCAGTTAACAGAGATAAAACATATTTTTGATTGAGCAGTTATGAAACACTCTTTTTGTAGAAAATGCAAGTGGAGATTCGGAGCGCTAAGAGGGTAATAGTGGAAAAAGGAATGTCTTCAAATATAAACTACACAGAATCATTCGGTGAAACTTCTTTCTGATCTGTGCATTCAGCTAACAGAGTTAAACCATACTTTTGATTGAGCAGATCTGAACACTCTTTCTGTAGAAAATGCAACTGGACATTTGGAGCGCTAAGAGCGTAGTAGTGGAAAAAGGAATATATTCAAATATAAACTACACAGAAGCATTCTGTGAAACTTCTTTCTGATCTGAGCATTCAGCTAACAGAGTTAAACCATACTTTTGATTGAGCAGTTTTGAAACACTCTGTCTGTAGAAAATGCAACTGGACATCCGTAGCGCTAAGTGGGTAATAGTGGAAAAAAGAATATGTTCAAATATAAACTACACAGAAGCATTGTATGAAACTTCTTTCTGTTCTGTGCATTCAACTAACAGAGTTGAACCTTACTTTTGATTGAGCCGTTCTGAAACACTCTTTCTGTAGAAACTGCAATTGGACATTCCGAGCGCTAAGAGGCCTATATTGGGAAAAAGAATGTCTACAAATAAAAACTACACAGAAGAATTGTGTGAAACTTCTTTCTGTTCTGTTTGTTCAACTAAAAGAGTTGAACCTTAGTTTTGATTGAGCCGTTCTGAAACACTCTTTCTGTAGAAAATGCAAGTGGAGATTCGGAGCGCTAAGAGGGTAATAGTGGAAAAAGGAATGTCTCCAAATATAAACTACACAGAATCATTCTGTGAAACTTCTTTCTGATCTGTGCATTCAGCTAACAGAGTTAAACCATACTTTTGATTGAGCAGATCTGAACACTCTTTCTGTAGAAAATGCAACTGGACATTTGGAGCGCTAAGAGCGTAGTAGTGGAAAAAGGAATATATTCAAATATAAACTACACAGAAGCATTCTGTGAAACTTGTTTCTGATCTGAGCATTCAGCTAACAGAGTTAAACCATACTTTTGATTGAGCAGTTTTGAAACACTCTGTCTGTAGAAAATGCAACTGGACATTCGTAGCGCTAAGTGGGTAATAGTGGAAAAAAGAATATGTTCAAATATAAACTACACAGAAGCATTGTATGAAACTACTTTCTGTTCTGTGCATTCAACTAACAGTGTTGAACCTTACTTTTGATTGAGCCGTTCTGAAACACTCTTTCTGTAGAAACTGCAATTGGACATTCTGAGCGCTAAGAGGCCTCTATTGGGAAAAATAATATCTTCAAATAAAAACTACACAGATGCATTCTGTGAAACTTATTTCTGATCTGTAAATTCAGTTAACAGAGATAAAACATATTTTTGATTGAGCAGTTATGAAACACTCTTTTTGTAGAAAATGCAAGTGGACATTCGGAGCGCTAAGAGGGTAATAGTGGAAAAAGGAATATATTCAAATATAAACTACACAGTAGCATTCTGTGAAAATTCTTTCTGTTCTGTGCATTCAACTAACAGAGTTGAACCTTACTTTTGATTGAGCCGTTCTGAAACACTCTTTCTGTAGAAACTGCAATTGGACATGCTAAGCGCTAAGAGGCCTACATTGGGAAAAAGAATATCTTC
Source organism: Symphalangus syndactylus (assembly GCF_028878055.3). Taxonomy (NCBI): domain Eukaryota; kingdom Metazoa; phylum Chordata; class Mammalia; order Primates; family Hylobatidae; genus Symphalangus; species Symphalangus syndactylus. Next base: position 894,337 of record NC_072423.2, on the reverse strand, counting down.
AAATAAAAACTACACAGATGCATTCTGTGAAACTTATTTCTGATCTGTAAATTCAGTTAACAGAGATAAAACATATTTTTGATTGAGCAGTTATGAAACACTCTTTTTGTAGAAAATGCAAGTGGAGATTCGGAGCGCTAAGATGGTAATAGTGGAAAAAGGAATGTCTTCAAATATAAACTACACAGAATCATTCGGTGAAACTTCTTTCTGATCTGTGCATTCAGCTAACAGAGTTAAACCATACTTTTGATTGAGCAGATCTGAACACTCTTTCTGTAGAAAATGCAACTGGACATTTGGAGCGCTAAGAGCGTAGTAGTGGAAAAAGGAATATATTCAAATATAAACTACACAGAAGCATTCTGTGAAACTTCTTTCTGATCTGAGCATTCAGCTAACAGAGTTAAACCATACTTTTGATTGAGCAGTTTTGAAACACTCTGTCTGTAGAAAATGCAACTGGACATTCGTAGCGCTAAGTGGGTAATAGTGGAAAAAAGAATATGTTCAAATATAAACTACACAGAAGCATTGTATGAAACTTCTTTCTGTTCTGTGCATTCAACTAACAGAGTTGAACCTTACTTTTGATTGAGCCGTTCTGAAACACTCTTTCTGTAGAAACTGCAATTGGACATTCCGAGCGCTAAGAGGCCTATATTGGGAAAAAGAATGTCTACAAATAAAAACTACACAGAAGAATTGTGTGAAACTTCTTTCTGTTCTGTTTGTTCAACTAAAAGAGTTGAACCTTAGTTTTGATTGAGCCGTTCTGAAACACTCTTTCTGTAGAAAATGCAAGTGGAGATTCGGAGCGCTAAGAGGGTAATAGTGGAAAAAGGAATGTCTCCAAATATAAACTACACAGAATCATTCTGTGAAACTTCTTTCTGATCTGTGCATTCAGCTAACAGAGTTAAACCATACTTTTGATTGAGCAGATCTGAACACTCTTTCTGTAGAAAATGCAACTGGACATTTGGAGCGCTAAGAGAGTAGTAGTGGAAAAAGGAATATATTCAAATATAAACTACACAGAAGCATTCTGTGAAACTTGTTTCTGATCTGAGCATTCAGCTAACAGAGTTAAACCATACTTTTGATTGAGCAGTTTTGAAACACTCTGTCTGTAGAAAATGCAACTGGACATTCGTAGCGCTAAGTGGGTAATAGTGGAAAAAAGAATATGTTCAAATATAAACTACACAGAAGCATTGTATGAAACTACTTTCTGTTCTGTGCATTCAACTAACAGAGTTGAACCTTACTTTTGATTGAGCCGTTCTGAAACACTCTTTCTGTAGAAACTGCAATTGGACATTCTGAGCGCTAAGAGGCCTCTATTGGGAAAAATAATATCTTCAAATAAAAACTACACAGATGCATTCTGTGAAACTTATTTCTGATCTGTAAATTCAGTTAACAGAGATAAAACATATTTTTGATTGAGCAGTTATGAAACACTCTTTTTGTAGAAAATGCAAGTGGAGATTCGGAGCGCTAAGAGGGTAATAGTGGAAAAAGGAATGTCTTCAAATATAAACTACACAGAATCATTCGGTGAAACTTCTTTCTGATCTGTGCATTCAGCTAACAGAGTTAAACCATACTTTTGATTGAGCAGATCTGAACACTCTTTCTGTAGATAATGCAACTGGACATTTGGAGCGCTAAGAGCGTAGTAGTGGAAAAAGGAATATATTCAAATATAAACTACACAGAAGCATTCTGTGAAACTTCTTTCTGATCTGAGCATTCAGCTAACAGAGTTAAACCATAATTTTGATTGAGCAGTTTTGAAACACTCTGTCTGTAGAAAATGCAACTGGACATTCGTAGCGCTAAGTGGGTAATAGTGGAAAAAAGAATATGTTCAAATATAAACTACACAGAAGCATTGTATGAAACTTCTTTCTGTTCTGTGCATTCAACTAACAGAGTTGAACATTACTTTTGATTGAGCCGTTCTGAAACACTCTTTCTGTAGAAACTGAAATTGGACATTCTGAGCGCTAAGAGGCCTATATTGGGAAAAAGAATGTCTACAAATAAAAACTACACAGAAGAATTGTGTGAAACTTCTTTCTGTTCTGTTTGTTCAACTAAAAGAGTTGAACCTTAGTTTTGATTGAGCCGTTTTGAAACACTCTTTCTGTAGAAAATGCAAGTGGAGATTCGGAGCGCTAAGAGGGTAATAGTGGAAAAAGGAATGTCTCCAAATATAAACTACACAGAATCATTCTGTGAAACTTCTTTCTGATCTGTGCATTCAGCTAACAGAGTTAAACCATACTTTTGATTGAGCAGATCTGAACACTCTTTCTGTAGAAAATGCAACTGGACATTTGGAGCGCTAAGAGAGTAGTAGTGGAAAAAGGAATATATTCAAATATAAACTACACAGAAGCATTCTGTGAAACTTCTTTCTGATCTGAGCATTCAGCTAACAGAGTTAAACCATACTTTTGATTGAGCAGTTTTGAAACACTCTGTCTGTAGAAAATGCAACTGGACATTCGTAACGCTAAGTGGGTAATAGTGGAAAAAAGAATATGTTCAAATATAAACTACACAGAAGCATTGTATGAAACTACTTTCTGTTCTGTGCATTCAACTAACAGAGTTGAACCTTACTTTTGATTGAGCCGTTCTGAAACACTGTTTCTGTAGAAACTGCATTTGGACATTCTGAGCGCTAAGAGGCCTCTATTGGGAAAAATAATATCTTCAAATAAAAACTACACAGAATCATTGTGTGAAACTTATTTCTGATATGTTCATTAAGCTAACAGAGTTAAACCATACTTTTGATTGCGCAGTTCTGAACACTCTTTCTGTAGAAAATGCAAGTGGAGATTCGGAGCGCTAAGAGGGTAATAGTGGAAAAAGGAATATATTCAAATATAAACTACACAGTAGCATTCTGTGAAAATTCTTTCTGTTCTGTGCATTCAACTAACAGAGTTGAACCTTACTTTTGATTGAGCCGTTCTGAAACACTCTTTCTGTAGAAACTGCAATTGGACATGCTAAGCGCTAAGAGGCCTACATTGGGAAAAAGAATATCTTCCAATAAAAACTACACAGATGCATTCTGTGAAACTTATTTCTGATCTGTAAATTCAGTTAACAGAGTTAAAACATATTTTTGATTGAGCAGTTATGAAACACTCTTTTTGTAGAAAATGCAAGTGGAGATTCGGAGCGCTAAGAGGGTAATAGTGGAAAAAGGAATGTCTTCAAATATAAACTACACAGAATCATTCGGTGAAACTTCTTTCTGATCTGTGCATTCAGCTAACAGAGTTAAACCATACTTTTGATTGAGCAGATCTGAACACTCTTTCTGTAGAAAATGCAACTGGACATTTGGAGCGCTAAGAGAGTAGTAGTGGAAAAAGGAATATATTCAAATATAAACTACACAGAAGCATTCTGTGAAACTTCTTTCTGATCTGAGCATTCAGCTAACAGAGTTAAACCATACTTTTGATTGAGCAGTTTTGACACACTCTGTCTGTAGAAAATGCAACTGGACATTCGTAGCGCTAAGTGGGTAATAGTGGAAAAAAGAATATGTTCAAATATAAACTACACAGAAGCATTGTATGAAAATTCTTTCTGTTCTGTGCATTCAACTAACAGAGTTGAACCTTACTTTTGATTGAGCCGTTCTGAAACACTCTTTCTGTAGAAACTGCAATTGGACATTCTGAGCGCAAAGAGGCCTATATTGGGAAAAAGAATGTCTACAAATAAAAACTACACAGAAGAGTTGTATGAAACTTATTTCTGTTATGTTTGTTCAACTAAAAGAGTTGAACCTTAGTTTTGATTGAGCCGTTCGGAAACACTCTTTCTGTAGAAAATGCAAGTGGAGATTCGGAGCGCTAAGAGGGTAATAGTGGAAAAAGTAATGTCTCCAAATATAAACTACACAGATTCATTCTGTGAAACTTCTTTCTGATCTGTGCATTCAGCTAACAGATTTAAACCATACATTTGATTGAGCAGATCTGAACACTCTTTCTGTAGAAAATGCAACTGGACATTTGGAGCGCTAAGAGCGTAGTAGTGGAAAAAGGAATATATTCAAATATAAACTACACAGAAGCATTCTGTGAAACTTCTTTCTGATCTGAGCATTCAGCTAACAGAGTTAAACCATACTTTTGATTGAGCAGTTTTGAAACACTCTGTCTGTAGAAAATGCAACTGGACATTCGTAGCGCTAAGTGGGTAATGGTGGAAAAAAGAATATGTTCAAATATAAACTACACAGAAGCATTGTATGAAACTTCTTTCTGTTCTGTGCATTCAACTAACAGAGTTGTACCTTACTTTTGATTGAGCCGTTCTGAAAGACTCTTTCTGTAGAAACTGAAATTGGACATTCTGAGCGCTAAGAGGCCTATATTGGGAAAAAGAATGTCTACAAATAAAAACTACACAGAAGAATTGTGTGAAACTTCTTTCTGTTCTGTTTGTTCAACTAAAAGAGTTGAACCTTAGTTTTGATTGAGCCGTTTTGAAACACTCTTTCTGTAGAAAATGCAAGTGGAGATTCGGAGTGCTAAGAGGGTAATAGTGGAAAAAGGAATGTCTCCAAATATAAACTACACAGAATCATTCTGTGAAACTTCTTTCTGATCTGTGCATTCAGCTAACAGAGTTAAACCATACTTTTGATTGAGCAGATCTGAACACTCTTTCTGTAGAAAATGCAACTGGACATTTGGAGCGCTAAGAGAGTAGTAGTGGAAAAAGGAATATATTCAAATATAAACTACACAGAAGCATTCTGTGAAACTTCTTTCTGATCTGAGCATTCAGCTAACAGAGTTAAACCATACTTTTGATTGAGCAGTTTTGAAACACTCTGTCTGTAGAAAATGCAACTGGACATTCGTAGCGCTAAGTGGGTAATAGTGGAAAAAAGAATATGTTCAAATATAAACTACACAGAAGCATTGTATGAAACTACTTTCTGTTCTGTGCATTCAACTAACAGAGTTGAACCTTACTTTTGATTGAACCTTTCTGAAACACTGTTTCTGTAGAAACTGCAATTGGACATTCTGAGCGCTAAGAGGCCTCTATTGGGAAAAATAATATCTTCAAATAAAAACTACACAGAAGCATTGTGTGAAACTTATTTCTGATATGTTCATTAAGCTAACAGAGTTAAACCATACTTTTGATTGCACAGTTCTGAACACTCTTTCTGTAGAAAATGCAAGTGGACATTCGGAGCGCTAAGAGGGTAATAGTGGAAAAAGGAATATATTCAAATATAAACTACACAGTAGCATTCTGTGAAAATTCTTTCTGTTCTGTGCATTCAACTAACAGAGTTGAACCTTGCTTTTGATTGAGCCTTTCTGAAACACTCTTTCTGTAGAAACTGCAATTGGACATTCTGAGCGCTAAGAGGCCTCTATTGGGAAAAAGAATATCTTCAAATAAAAACTACACAGATGCATTCTGTGAAACTTATTTCTGATCTGTAAATTCAGTTAACAGAGATAAAACATATTTTTGATTGAGCAGTTATGAAACACTCTTTTTGTAGAAAATGCAAGTGGAGATTCGGAGCGCTAAGAGGGTACTAGTGGAAAAAGGAATGTCTTCAAATATAAACTACACAGAATCATTCGGTGAAACTTCTTTCTGATCTGTGCATTCAGCTAACAGAGTTAAACCATACTTTTGATTGAGCAGATCTGAACACTCTTTCTGTAGAAAATGCAACTGGACATTTGGAGCGCTAAGAGCGTAGTAGTGGAAAAAGTAATATATTCAAATATAAACTACACAGAAGCATTCTGTGAAACTTCTTTCTGATCTGAGCATTAAGCTAACAGAGTTAAACCATACTTTTGATTGAGCAGTTTTGAAAGACTCTGTCTGTAGAAAATGCAACTGGACATTCGTGGCGCTAAGTGGGTAATAGTGGAAAAAAGAATATGTTCAAATATAAACTACACAGAAGCATTGTATGAAACTTCTTTCTGTTCTGTGCATTCAACTAACAGAGTTGAACCTTGCTTTTGATTGAGCCTTTCTGAAACACTCTTTCTGTAGAAACTGCAATTGGACATTCTGAGCGCTAAGAGGCCTCTATTGGGAAAAAGAATATCTTCAAATAAAAACTACACAGATGCATTCTGTGAAACTTATTTCTGATCTGTAAATTCAGTTAACAGAGATAAAACATATTTTTGATTGAGCAGTTATGAAACACTCTTTTTGTAGAAAATGCAAGTGGAGATTCGGAGCGCTAAGAGGGTAACAGTGGAAAAAGGAATGTCTTCAAATATAAACTACACAGAATCATTCGGTGAAACTTCTTTCTGATCTGTGCATTCAGCTAACAGAGTTAAACCATACTTTTGATTGAGCAGATCTGAACACTCTTTCTGTAGAAAATGCAACTGGACATTTGGAGCGCTAAGAGCGTAGTAGTGGAAAAAGGAATATATTCAAATATAAACTACACAGAAGCATTCTGTGAAACTTCTTTCTTATCTGAGCATTCAGCTAACAGAGTTAAACCATACTTTTGATTGAGCAGTTTTGAAACACTCTGTCTGTAGAAAATGCAACTGGACATTCGTAGCGCTAAGTGGGTAATAGTGGGAAAAAGAATATGTTCAAATATAAACTACACAGAAGCATTGTATGAAACTACTTTCTGTTCTGTGCATTCAACTAACAGAGTTGAACCTTACTTTTGATTGAGCCTTTCTGAAACACTCTTTCTGTAGAAACTGCAATTGGACATTCTGAGCGCTAAGAGGCCTCTATTGGGAAAAATAATATCTTCAAATAAAAACTACACAGAAACATTGTGTGAAACTTATTTCTGATATGTTCATTAAGCTAACAGAGTTAAACCATACTTTGATTGCGCAGTTCTGAACACTCTTTCTGTAGAAAATGCAAGTGGACATTCGGAGCGCTAAGAGGGTAGTAGTGGAAAAAGGAATATATTCAAATATAAACTACACAGTAGCATTCTGTGAAAATTCTTTCTGTTCTGTGCATTCAAATAACAGAGTTGAACCTTACTTTTGATTGAGCCGTTCTGAAACACTCTTTCTGTAAAAACTGCAATTGGACATGCTAAGCGCTAAGAGGCCTACATTGGGAAAAAGAATATCTTCAAATAAACACTACACAGATGCATTCTGTGAAACTTATTTCTGATCTGTAAATTCAGTTAACAGAGATAAAACATATTTTTGTTTGAGCAGTTATGAAACACTCTTTCTGTAGAAACTGCAATTGGACATTCTGAGCGCTAAGAGGCCTATAATGGGAAAAAGAATGTCTACAAATAAAAACTACACAGAAGTATTGTGTGAAACTTCTTTCTGTTCTGTTTGTCCAACTAAAAGACTTGAACCCTAGTTTTGATTGAGCCGTTCTGAAACACTCTTTCTGTAGAAAATGCAAGTGGAGATTCGGAGCGCTAAGAGGGTAATAGTGGAAAAAGGAATGTCTCCAAATATAAACTACACAGAATCATTCGGTGAAACTTCTTTCTGATCTGTGCATTCAGCTAACAGAGTTAAACCATACTTTTGATTGAGCAGATCTGAACACTCTTTCTTTAGAAAATGCAACTGGACATTTTGAGCGCTAAGAGAATAGTAGTGGAAAAAGGAATATATTCAAATATAAAATACACAGAAGCATTCTGTGAAACTTCTTTCTGATCTGAGCATTCAGCTAACAGAGTTAAACCATACTTTTGATTGAGCAGTTTTGAAACACTCTGTCTGTAGAAAATGCAACTGGACATTCGTAGCGCTAAGTGGGTAATAGTGGAAAAAAGAATATGTTCAAATATAAACTACACAGAAGCATTGTATGAAACTTCTTTCTGTTCTGTGCATTCAACTAACAGAGTTGAACATTACTTTTGATTGAGCCTTTCTGAAACACTCTTTCTGTAGAAACTGCAATTGGACATTCTGAGCGCTAAGAGGCCTCTATTGGGAAAAATAATATCTTCAAATAAAAACTACACAGAAGCATTGTGTGAAACTTATTTCTGATATATTCATTAAGCTAACAGAGTTAAACCATACTTTTGATTGCGCAGTTCTGAACACTCTTTCTGTAGAAAATGCAAGTGGACATTCGGAGCGCTAAGAGGGTAATAGTGGAAAAAGGAATATATTCAAATATAAACTACACAGTAGCATTCTGTGAAAATACTTTCTGTTCTGTGCATTCAACTAACAGAGTTGAACCTTACTTTTGATTGAGTCGTTCTGAAACACTCTTTCTGTAGAAACTGCAATTGGACATGCTAAGCGCTAAGAGGCCTACATTGGGAAAAAGAATATATTCAAATAAAAACTACACAGATGCATTCTGTGAAACTTATTTCTGATCTGTAAATTCAGTTAACAGAGATAAAACCTATTTTTGATTGAGCAGTTATGAAACACTCTTTCTGTAGAAAATGCAAGTGGAGATTCGGAGCGCTAAGAGGGTAATAGTGGAAAAAGAATGTCTTCAAATATAAACTACAAAGAATCATTCGGTGAAACTTCTTTCTGATCTGTGCATTCAGCTAACAGAGTTAAACCATACTTTTGATTGAGCAGATCTGAACACTCTTTCTGTAGAAAATGCAACTGGACATTTGGAGCGCTAAGAGCGTAGTAGTGGAAAAAGGAATATATTCAAATATAAACTACACAGAAGCATTCTGTGAAACTTCATTCTGATCTGAGCATTCAGCTAACAGAGTTAAACCATACTTTTGATTGAGCAGTTTTGAAACACTCTGTCTGTAGAAAATGCAACTGGACATTCGTAGCGCTAAGTGGGAAATAGTGGGCAAAAGAATATGTTCAAATATAAACTACACAGAAGCATTGTATGAAACTTCTTTCTGTTCTGTGCATTCAACTAACAGAGTTGAACCTTACTTTTGATTGAGCCGTTCTGAAACACTCTTTCTGTAGAAACTGCAATTGGACATTCTGAGCGCTAGGAGGCCTATATTGGGAAAAAGAATGTCTACAAATAAAAACTACACAGCAGAATTGTGTGAAACTTCTTTCTGTTCTGTTTGTTCAACTAAAAGAGTTGAACCTTAGTTTTGATTGAGCCGTTCTGAAACACTCTTTCTGTAGAAAATGCAAGTGGAGATTCGGAGCGCTAAGAGGGTAATAGTGGAAAAAGGAATGTCTCCAAATATAAACTACACAGAATCATTCTGTGAAACTTCTTTCTGATCTGTGCATTCAGCTAACAGAGTTAAACCATACTTTTGATTGAGCAGATCTGAACACTCTTTCTGTAGAAAATGCAACTGGACATTTGGAGCGCTAAGAGAGTAGTAGTGGAAAAAGGAATATATTCAAATATAAACTACACAGAAGCATTCTGTGAAACTTCTTTCTGATCTGAGCATTCAGCTAACAGAGTTAAACCATACTTTGGATTGAGCAGTTTTGAAACATTCTGTCTGTGGAAAATGCAACTGGACATTCGTAGCGCTAAGTGGGTAATAGTGGAAAAAAGAATATGTTCAAATATAAACTACACAGAAGCATTGTATGAAACTTCTTTCTGTTCTGTGCATTCAACTAACAGAGTTGAACCTTACTTTTGATTGAGCCTTTCTGAAACACTCTTTCTGTAGAAACTGCAATTGGACATTCTGAGCGCTAAGAGGCCTATATTGGGAAAAATAATATCTTCAAATAAAAACTACACAGAAGCATTGTGTGAAACTTATTTCTGATATGTTCATTAAGCTAACAGAGTTAAACCATACTTTTGATTGCGCAGTTCTGAACACTCTTTCTGTAGAAAATGCAAGTGGACATTCGGAGCGCTAAGAGGGTAATAGTGGAAAAAGGAATATATTCAAATATAAACTACACAGTAGCATTCTGTGAAAATTCTTTCTGTTCTGTGCATTCAACTAACAGAGTTGAACCTTACTTTTGATTGAGCCGTTCTGAAACACTCTTTCTGTAGAAACTGCAATTGGACATGCTAAGCGCTAAGAGGCCTACATTGGGAAAAAGAATATCTTCAAATAAAAACTACACAGATGCATTCTGTGAAACTTATTTCTGATCTGTAAATTCAGTTAACAGAGATAAAACATATTTTTGATTGAGCAGTTATGAAACACTCTTTTTGTAGAAAATGCAAGTGGAGATTCGGAGCGCTAAGAGGGTAATAGTGGAAAAAGGAATGTTTTCAAATATAAACTACACAGAAACATTCGGTGAAACTTCTTTCTGATCTGTGCATTCAGCTAACAGAGTTAAACCATACTTTTGATTGAGCAGATCTGAACACTCTTTCTGTAGATAATGCAACTGGACATTTGGAGCGCTAAGAGCGTAGTAGTGGAAAAAGTAATATATTCAAATATAAACTACACAGAAGCATTCTGTGAAACTTCTTTCTGATCTGAGCATTAAGCTAACAGAGTTAAACCATACTTTTGATTGAGCAGTTTTGAAACACTCTGTCTGTAGAAAATGCAACTGGACATTCGTGGCGCTAAGTGGGTAATAGTGGAAAAAAGAATATGTTCAAATATAAACTACACAGAAGCATTGTATGAAACTTCTTTCTGTTCTGTGCATTCAACTAACAGAGTTGAACCTTGCTTTTGATTGAGCCTTTCTGAAACACTCTTTCTGTAGAAACTGCAATTGGACATTCTGAGCGCTAAGAGGCCTCTATTGGGAAAAAGAATATCTTCAAATAAAAACTACACAGATGCATTCTGTGAAACTTATTTCTGATCTGTAAATTCAGTTAACAGAGATAAAACATATTTTTGATTGAGCAGTTATGAAACACTCTTTTTGTAGAAAATGCAAGTGGGGATTCGGAGCGCTAAGAGGGTAATAGTGGAAAAAGGAATGTCTTCAAATATAAACTACACAGAAACATTCGGTGAAACTTCTTTCTGATCTGTGCATTCAGCTAACAGAGTTAAACCATACTTTTGATTGAGCAGATCTGAACACTCTTTCTGTAGAAAATGCAACTGGACATTTGGAGCGCTAAGAGCGTAGTAGTGGAAAAAGGAATATATTCAAATATAAACTACACAGAAGCATTCTGTGAAACTTCTTTCTTATCTGAGCATTCAGCTAACAGAGTTAAACCATACTTTTGATTGAGCAGTTTTGAAACACTCTGTCTGTAGAAAATGCTACTGGACATTCGTAGCGCTAAGTGGGTAATAGTGGAAAAAAGAATATGTTCAAATATAAACTACACAGAAGCATTGTATGAAACTTCTTTCTGTTCTGTGCATTCAACTAACAGAGTTGAACCTTACTTTTGATTGAGCCGTTCAGAAACACTCTTTCTGTAGAAACTGCAATTGGACATGCTAAGCGCTAAGAGGCCTACATTGGGAAAAAGAATATCTTCAAATAAAAACTACACAGATGCATTCTGTGAAACTTATTTCTGATCTGTAAATTCAGTTAACAGAGATAAAATATATTTTTGATTGAGCAGTTATGAAACACTCTTTTTGTAGAAAATGCAAGTGAAGATTCGGAGCGCTAAGAGGGTAATAGTGGAAAACGGAATGTCTTCAAATATAAACTACACAGAATCATTCGGTGAAACTTCTTTCTGATCTGTGCATTCAGATAACAGAGTTAAACCATACTTTTGATTGAGCAGATCTGAACACTCTTTCTGTAGAAAATGCAACTGGACATTTGGAGCGCTAAGAGCGTAGTAGTGGAAAAAGGAATATATTCAAATATAAACTACACAGAAGCATTCTGTGAAACCTCTTTCTGATCTGAGCATTCAGCTAACAGAGTTAAACCATACTTTTGATTGAGCAGTTTTGAAACACTCTGTCTGTAGAAAATGCAACTGGACATTCTTAGCGCTAAGTGGGTAATAGTGGACAAAAGAATATGTTCAAATATAAACTACACAGAAGCATTGTATGAAACTTCTTTCTGTTCTGTGCATTCAACTAACAGAGTTGAACCTTGCTTTTGATTGAGCCGTTCTGAAACACTCTTTCTGTAGAAACTGCAATTGGACATTCTGAGCACTAGGAGGCCTATATTGGGAAAAAGAATGTCTACAAATAAAAACTACACAGAAGAATTGTGTGAAACTTCTTTCTGTTCTGTTTGTTCAACTAAAAGAGTTGAACCTTAGTTTTGATTGAGCCGTTCTGAAACACTCTTTCTGTAGAAAATGCAAGTGGAGATTCGGAGCGCTAAGAGGGTAATAGTGGAAAAAGGAATGTCTCCAAATATAAACTACACAGAATCATTCTGTGAAACTTCTTTCTGATCTGTGCATTCAGCTAACAGAGTTAAACCATACTTTTGATTGAGCAGATCTGAACACTCTTTCTGTAGAAAATGCAACTGGACATTTGGAGCGCTATGAGAGTAGTAGTCGAAAAAGGAATATATTCAAATATAAACTACACAGAAGCATTCTGTGAAACTTCTTTCTGATCTGAGCATTCAGCTAACAGAGTTAAACCATACTTTGGATTGAGCAGTTTTGAAACACTCTGTCTGTGGAAAATGCAACTGGACATTCGTAGCGCTAAGTGGGTAATAGTGGAAAAAAGAATATGTTCAAATATAAACTACACAGAAGCATTGTATGAAACTTCTTTCTGTTCTGTGCATTCAACTAACAGAGTTGAACCTTACTTTTGATTGAGCCTTTCTGAAACACTCTTTCTGTAGAAACTGCAATTGGACATTCTGAGCGCTAAGAGGCCTCTGTTGGAAAAAATAATATCTTCAAATAAAAACTACACAGAAGCATTGTGTGAAACTTATTTCTGATATGTTCATTAAGCTAACAGAGTTAAACCATACTTTTGATTGCGCAGTTCTGAACACTCTTTCTGTAGAAAATGCAAGTGGACATTCGGAGCGCTAAGAGGGTAATAGTGGAAAAAGGAATATATTCAAATATAAACTACACAGTAGCATTCTGTGAAAATTCTTTCTGTTCTGTGCATTCTACTAACAGTGTTGAACCTTACTTTTGATTGAGCCGTTCTGAAACACTCTTTCTGTAGAAACTGCAATTGGACATGCTAAGCGCTAAGAGGCCTACATTGGGAAAAATAATATCTTCAAATAAAAACTACACAGATGCATTCTGTGAAACTTATTTCTGATCTGTAAATTCAGTTCACAGAGATAAAACATATTTTTGATTGAGCAGTTATGAAACACTCTTTTTGTAGAAAATGCAAGTGGAGATTCGGAGCGCTAAGAGGGTAATAGTGGAAAAAGGAATGTCTTCAAATATAAACTACACAGAAACATTCGGTGAAACTTCTTTCTGATCTGTGCATTCAGCTAACAGAGTTAAACCATACTTTTGATTGAGCAGATCTGAACACTCCTTCTGTAGAAAATGCAACTGGACATTTGGAGCGCTAAGAGCGTAGTAGTGGAAAAAGTAATATATTCAAATATAAACTACACAGAAGCATTCTGTGAAACTTCTTTCTGATCTGAGCATTAAGCTAACAGAGTTAAACCATACTTTTGATTGAGCAGTTTTGAAACACTCTGTCTGTAGAAAATGCAACTGGACATTCGTGGCGCTAAGTGGGTAATAGTGGAAAAAAGAATATGTTCAAATATAAACTACACAGAAGCATTGTATGAAACTTCTTTCTGTTCTGCGCATTCAACTAACAGAGTTGAACCTTGCTTTTGATTGAGCCTTTCTGAAACACTCTTTCTGTAGAAACTGCAATTGGACATTCTGAGCGCTAAGAGGCCTCTATTGGGAAAAAGAATATCTTCAAATAAAAACTACACAGATGCATTCTGTGAAACTTATTTCTGATCTGTAAATTCAGTTAACAGAGATAAAACATATTTTTGATTGAGCAGTTATGAAACACTCTTTTTGTAGAAAATGCAAGTGGAGATTCGGAGCGCTAAGAGGGTAATAGTGGAAAAAGGAATGTCTTCAAATATAAACTACACAGAATAATTCGGTGAAACTTCTTTCTGATCTGTGCATTCAACTAACAGAGTTAAACCATACTTTTGATTGAGCAGATCTGAACACTCTTTCTGTAGAAAATGCAACGGGACATTTGGAGCGCTAAGAGCGTAGTAGTCGAAAAAGGAATATATTCAAATATAAACTACACAGAAGCATTCTGTGAAACTTCTTTCTTATCTGAGCATTCAGCTAACAGAGTTAAACCATACTTTGGATTGAGCAGTTTTGAAACACTCTGTCTGTGGAAAATGCAACTGGACATTCGTAGCGCTAAGTGGGTAATAGTGGAAAAAAGAATATGTTCAAATATAAACTACACAGAAGCATTGTATGAAACTTCTTTCTGTTCTGTGCATTCAACTAACAGAGTTGAACCTTACTTTTGATTGAGCCTTTCTGAAACACTCTTTCTGTAGAAACTGCAATTGGACATTCTGAGCGCTAAGAGGCCTCTGTTGGGAAAAATAATATCTTCAAATAAAAACTACACAGAAGCATTGTGTGAAACTTATTACTGATATGTTCATTAAGCTAACAGAGTTAAACCATACTTTTGATTGCGCAGTTCTGAACACTCTTTCTGTAGAAAATGCAAGTGGACATTCGGAGCGCTAAGAGGGTAATAGTGGAAAAAGGAATATATTCAAATATAAACTACACAGTAGCATTCTGTGAAAATTCTTTCTGTTCTGTGCATTCTACTAACAGTGTTGAACCTTACTTTTGATTGAGCCGTTCTGAAACACTCTTTCTGTAGAAACTGCAATTGGACATGCTAAGCGCTAAGAGGCCTACATTGGGAAAAATAATATCTTCAAATAAAAACTACACAGATGCATTCTGTGAAACTTATTTCTGATCTGTAAATTCAGTTAACAGAGATAAAACATATTTTTGATTGAGCAGTTATGAAACACTCTTTTTGTAGAAAATGCAAGTGGAGATTCGGAGCGCTAAGAGGGTAATAGTGGAAAAAGGAATGTCTTCAAATATAAACTACACAGAAACATTCGGTGAAACTTCTTTCTGATCTGTGCATTCAGCTAACAGAGTTAAACCATACTTTTGATTGAGCAGATCTGAACACTCCTTCTGTAGAAAATGCAACTGGACATTTGGAGCGCTAAGAGCGTAGTAGTGGAAAAAGTAATATATTCAAATATAAACTACACAGAAGCATTCTGTGAAACTTCTTTCTGATCTGAGCATTAAGCTAACAGAGTTAAACCATACTTTTGATTGAGCAGTTTTGAAACACTCTGTCTGTAGAAAATGCAACTGGACATTCGTGGCGCTAAGTGGGTAATAGTGGAAAAAAGAATATGTTCAAATATAAACTACACAGAAACATTGTATGAAACTTCTTTCTGTTCTGCGCATTCAACTAACAGAGTTGAACCTTGCTTTTGATTGAGCCTTTCTGAAACACTCTTTCTGTAGAAACTGCAATTGGACATTCTGAGCGCTAAGAGGCCTCTATTGGGAAAAAGAATATCTTCAAATAAAAACTACACAGATGCATTCTGTGAAACTTATTTCTGATCTGTAAATTCAGTTAACAGAGATAAAACATATTTTTGATTGAGCAGTTATGAAACACTCTTTTTGTAGAAAATGCAAGTGGAGATTCGGAGCGCTAAGAGGGTAATAGTGGAAAAAGGAATGTCTTCAAATATAAACTACACAGAATCATTCGGTGAAACTTCTTTCTGATCTGTGCATTCAACTAACAGAGTTAAACCATACTTTTGATTGAGCAGATCTGAACACTCTTTCTGTAGAAAATGCAACGGGACATTTGGAGCGCTAAGAGCGTAGTAGTCGAAAAAGGAATATATTCAAATATAAACTACACAGAAGCATTCTGTGAAACTTCTTTCTTATCTGAGCATTCAGCTAACAGAGTTAAACCATACTTTTGATTGAGCAGTTTTGAAACACTCTGTCTGTAGTAAATGCAACTGGACATTCGTAGCGCTAAGTGGGTAATAGTGGAAAAAATAATATGTTCAAATATAAACTACACAGAAGCATTGTATGAAACTTCTTTCTGTTCTGTGCATTCAACTAACAGAGTTGAACCTTACTTTTGATTGAGCCGTTCTGAAACACTCTTTCTGTAGAAACTGCAATTGGACATGCTAAGCGCTAAGAGGCCTACATTGGGAAAAATAATATCTTCAAATAAAAACTACACAGATGCATTCTGTGAAACTTATTTCTGATCTGTAAATTCAGTTAACAGAGATAAAATATATTTTTGATTGAGCAGTTATGATACACTCTTTTTGTAGAAAACGCAAGTGAAGATTCGGAGCGCTAAGAGGGTAATAGTGGAAAACGGAATGTCTTCAAATATAAACTACACAGAATCATTCGGTGAAACTTCTTTCTGATCTGTGCATTCAGCTAACAGAGTTAAACCATACTTTTGATTGAGCAGATCTGAACACTCTTTCTGTAGAAAATGCAACTGGACATTTGGAGCGCTAAGAGCGTAGTAGTGGAAAAAGGAATATAT
Source organism: Symphalangus syndactylus (assembly GCF_028878055.3). Classification (NCBI taxonomy): domain Eukaryota; kingdom Metazoa; phylum Chordata; class Mammalia; order Primates; family Hylobatidae; genus Symphalangus; species Symphalangus syndactylus. The sequence continues at coordinate 877,782 of NC_072423.2, read as the reverse complement.
TCAAATATAAACTACACAGAAGCATTCTGTGAAACTTCATTCTGATCTGAGCATTCAGCTAACAGAGTTAAACCATACTTTTGATTGAGCAGTTTTGAAACACTCTGTCTGTAGAAAATGCAACTGGACATTCGTAGCGCTAAGTGGGTAATAGTGGACAAAAGAATATGTTCAAATATAAACTACACAGAAGCATTGTATGAAACTTCTTTCTGTTCTGTGCATTCAACTAACAGAGTTGAACCTTACTTTTGATTGAGCCGTTCTGAAACACTCTTTCTGTAGAAACTGCAATTGGACATTCTGAGCGCTAGGAGGCCTACATTGGGAAAAAGAATGTCTACAAATAAAAACTACACAGCAGAATTGTGTGAAACTTCTTTCTGTTCTGTTTGTTCAACTAAAAGAGTTGAACCTTAGTTTTGATTGAGCCGTTCTGAAACACTCTTTCTGTAGAAAATGCAAGTGGAGATTCGGAGCGCTAAGAGGGTAATAGTGGAAAAAGGAATGTCTCCAAATATAAACTACACAGAATCATTCTGTGAAACTTCTTTCTGATCTGTGCATTCAGCTAACAGTGTTAAACCATACTTTTGATTGAGCAGATCTGAACACTCTTTCTGTAGAAAATGCAACTGGACATTTGGAGCGCTAAGAGAGTAGTAGTGGAAAAAGGAATATATTCAAATATAAACTACACAGAAGCATTCTGTGAAACTTCTTTCTGATCTGAGCATTCAGCTAACAGAGTTAAACCATACTTTGGATTGAGCAGTTTTGAAACATTCTGTCTGTGGAAAATGCAACTGGACATTCGTAGCGCTAAATGGGTAATAGTGGAAAAAAGAATATGTTCAAATATAAACTACACAGAAGCATTGTATGAAACTTCTTTCTGTTCTGTGCATTCAACTAACAGAGTTGAACCTTACTTTTGATTGAGCCTTTCTGAAACACTCTTTCTGTAGAAACTGCAATTGGACATTCTGAGCGCTAAGAGGCCTATATTGGGAAAAATAATATCTTCAAATAAAAACTACACAGAAGCATTGTGTGAAACTTATTTCTGATATGTTCATTAAGCTAACAGAGTTAAACCATACTTTTGATTGCGCAGTTCTGAACACTCTTTCTGTAGAAAATGCAAGTGGACATTCGGAGCGCTAAGAGGGTAATAGTGGAAAAAGGAATATATTCAAATATAAACTACACAGTAGCATTCTGTGAAAATTCTTTCTGTTCTGTGCATTCAACTAACAGAGTTGAACCTTACTTTTGATTGAGCCGTTCTGAAACACTCTTTCTGTAGAAACTGCAATTGGACATGCTAAGCGCTAAGAGGCCTACATTGGGAAAAAGAATATCTTCAAATAAAAACTACACAGATGCATTCTGTGAAACTTATTTCTGATATGTAAATTCAGTTAACAGAGATAAAACATATTTTTGATTGAGCAGTTATGAAACACTCTTTTTGTAGAAAATGCAAGTGGAGATTCGGAGCGCTAAGAGGGTAATAGTGGAAAAAGGAATGTCTTCAAATATAAACTACACAGAATCATTCGGTGAAACTTCTTTCTGATCTGTGCATTCAGCTAAGAGTGTTAAACCATACTTTTGATTGAGCAGATCTGAACACTCTTTCTGTAGAAAATGCAACTGGACATTTGGAGCGCTAAGAGCGTAGTAGTGGAAAAAGGAATATATTCAAATATAAACTACACAGAAGCATTCTGTGAAACTTCTTTCTGATCTGAGCATTAAGCTAACAGAGTTAAACCATACTTTTGATTGAGCAGTTTTGAAACACTCTGTCTGTAGAAAATGCAACTGGACATTCGTAGCGCTAAGTGGGTAATAGTGGAAAAAAGAATATGTTCAATGTAAACTACACAGAAGCATTGTATGAAACTTCTTTCTGTTCTGTGCATTCAACTAACAGAGTTGAACCTTACTTTTGATTGAGCCTTTCTGAAACACTCTTTCTGTAGAAACTGCAATTGGACATTCTGAGCGCTAAGAGGCCTCTATTGGGAAAAATAATATCTTCAAATTAAAACTACACAGAAGCATTGTGTGAAACATATTTCTGATATGTTCATTAAGCTAACAGAGTTAAACCATACTTTGATTGCGCAGTTCTGAACACTCTTTCTGTAGAAAATGCAAGTGGACTTTCGGAGCGCTAAGAGGGTAATAGTGGAAAAAGGAATATATTCAAATATAAACTACACAGTAGCATTCTGTGAACATTCTTCCTGTTCTGTGCATTCAACTAACAGAGTTGAACCTTACTTTTGATTGAGCCGTTCTGAAACACTCTTTCTGTAGAAACTGCAATTGGACATGCTAAGCGCTAAGAGGCCTACATTGGGAAAAAGAATATCTTCAAATAAAAACTACACAGATGCATTCTGTGAAACTTATTTCTGATCTGTAAATTCAGTTAACAGACATAAAATATATTTTTGATTGAGCAGTTATGAAACACTCTTTTTGTAGAAAATGCAAGTGAAGATTCGGAGCGCTAAGAGGGTAATAGTGGAAAACGGAATGTCTTCAAATATAAACTACACAGAATCATTCGGTGAAACTTCTTTCTGATCTGTGCATTCAGCTAACAGAGTTAAACCATACTTTTGATTGAGCAGATCTGAACACTCTTTCTGTAGAAAATGCAACTGGACATTTGGAGCGCTAAGAGCGTAGTAGTGGAAAAAGGAATATATTCAAATATAAACTACACAGAAGCATTCTGTGAAACCTCTTTCTGATCTGAGCATTCAGCTAACAGAGTTAAACCATACTTTTGATTGAGCAGTTTTGAAACACTCTGTCTGTAGAAAATGCAACTGGACATTCTTAGCGCTAAGTGGGTAATAGTGGACAAAAGAATATGTTCAAATATAAACTACACAGAAGCATTGTATGAAACTTCTTTCTGTTCTGTGCATTCAACTAACAGAGTTGAACCTTACTTTTGATTGAGCCGTTCTGAAACACTCTTTCTGTAGAAACTGCAATTGGACATTCTGAGCACTAGGAGGCCTATATTGGGAAAAAGAATGTCTACAAATAAAAACTACACAGAAGAATTGTGTGAAACTTCTTTCTGTTCTGTTTGTTCAACTAAAAGAGTTGAACCTTAGTTTTTTTTTTTTTTTTTTTTTTTTTTTTTTATTATTATACTTTAGGGTTTTAGGGTACTTGTGCACAATGTGCAGGTTTGTTACATATGTATCCATGTGCCATGTTGATTTCCTGCACCCATTAATTCGTCATTTAGCATTAGGTGTATCTCCTAATGCTGTCCCTCCCCCCTCCCCCCACCCCACAACAGTCCCTGGAGCGTGATGTTCCCCTTCCTGTGTCCATGAGTTCTCATTGTTCAATTCCCACCTATGAGTGAGAACATGCGGTGTTTGGTTTTTTGTCCTTGCGATAGTTTACTGAGAATGATGTTTTCCAGTTTCATCCATGTCCCTACAAAGGACACGAACTCATCATTTTTTATGGCTGCATAGTATTCCATGGTGTATATGTGCCACATTTTCTTAATCCAGTCTATCGTTGTTGGACATTTGGGTTGGTTCCAACTCTTTGCTATTGTGAATAGTGCCGCAATAAACATACGTGTGCATGTGTCTTTATAGCAGCATGATTTATAGTCCTTTGGGTGTATACCCAGTAATGGGATGGCTGGGTCAAATGGTATTTCTAGTTCTAGATCCCTGAGGAATCGCCACACTGACTTCCACAATGGTTGAACTAGTTTACAGTCCCACCAACAGTGTAAAAGTGTTCCTATTTCTCCACATCCTCTCCAGCACCTGTTGTTTCCTGATTTTTTAATGATGGCCATTCTAACTGGTGTGAGATGGTATCTCACTGTGGTTTTGATTTGCATTTCTCTGATGGCCAGTGATGAGGAGCATTTCTTCATGTGTTTTTTTGCTGCATAAATGTCTTCTTTTGAGAAGTGTCTGTTCATGTCCTCTGCCCACTTTTTGATGGGGTTGTTTGTTTTTTTCTTGTAAATTTGTTTGAGTTCATTGTAGATTCTGGATATTAGCCCTTTGTCAGATGAGTAGGTTGCAAAAATTTTCTCCCATTGTGTGGGTTGCCTGTTCACTCTGATGATAGTTTCTTTTGCTGTGCAGAAGCTCTTTAGTTTAATGAGATCCCATTTGTCGATTTTGGCTTTTGTTGCCATTGCTTTTGGTGTTTTAGACATGAAGTCCTTGCCCACGCCTATGTCCTGAATGGTATTGCCTAGGTTTTCTTGTAGGATTTTAATGGTTTTAGGTCTAACATATAAGTCTTTAATCCATCTTGAATTAATTTTTGTATAAGGTGTAAGGAAGGGATCCAGTTGCAGCTTTCTACATATGGCTAGCCAGTTTTCCCAGCACCATTTATTGAATAGGGAATCCTTTCCCCATTTCTTGTTTTTGTCAGGTTTGTCAAAGATCAGATAGTTGTAGCTATGCGGCATCATTTCTGAGGGCTCTGTTCTGTTCCATTGATCTATGTCTCTGTTGTGGTACCAGTACCATGCTGTTTTGGTTACTGTAGCCTTGTAGTATAGTTTAAAGTCAGGTAGCGTGATGCCTCCAGCTTTGTTCTTTTGGCTTAGGATTGACTTGGCGATGCGGGCTCTTTTTTGGTTCCATATGAACTTTAAAGTAGTTTTTTCCAATTCTGTGAAGAAAGTCATTGGTAGCTTGATGGGGATGGCATTGAATCTATAAATTACCTTGGGCAGTATGGCCATTTTCACGATATTGATTCTTCCAACCCATGAGCATGGAATGTTCTTCCATTTGTTTGTATCCTCTTTTATTTCATTGAGCAGTGGTTTGTAGTTCTCCTTGAAGAGGTCCTTCACATCCCTTGTAAGTTGGATTCCTAGGTATTTTATTCTCTTTGAAGCAATTGTGAATGGGAGTTCACTCATGATTTGGCTCTCTGTTTGTCTGTTATTGGTGTACAAGAATGCTTGTGATTTTTGTACATTAATTTTGTATCCTGAGACTTTGCTGAAGTTGCTAATCAGCTTAAGGAGATTTTGGGCTGAGACAATGGGGTTTTCTAGATATACAATCATGTCATCTGCAAACAGGGACAATTTGACTTCCTCTTTTCCTAATTGAATACCCTTTATTTCCTTCTCCTGCCTGATTGCTCTGGCCAGAACTTCCAGCACTATGTTGAATAGTAGCGGTGAGAGAGGGCATCCCTGTCTTGTGCCAGTTTTCAGAGGGAATGCTTCCAGTTTTTGCCCATTCAGTATGATATTGGCTGTGGGTTTGTTGTAGATAGCTCTTATTATTTTGAGATACGTCCCATCAATACCTAATTTATTGAGAGTTTTTAGCATGAAGGGTTGTTGAATTTTGTCAAAGGCCTTTTCTGCATCTATTGAGATAATCATGTGGTTTTTGTCATTGGTTCTGTTTATATGCTGGATTACATTTATTGATTTGCGTATGTTGAACCAGCCTTGCATCCCAGGGATGAAGCCCACTTGATCATGGTGGATAAGCTTTTTGATGTGCTGCTGGATTCGGTTTGCCAGTATTTTATTGAGGATTTTTGCATCAATGTTCATCAAGGATATTGGTCTGAAATTCTCTTTTTTGGTTATGTCTCTGCCAGGTTTTGGTATTAGGATGATGCTGGCTTCGTAAAATGTGTTAGGGAGGATTCCCTTTTTTTCTATCGATTGGAATAGTTTCAGAAGGAATGGTACCAGTTCCTCCTTGTACCTCTGGTAGAATTCAGCTGTGAATCCATCAGGTCCTGGACTCTTTTTGGTTGGTAAGCTATTGATTATTGCCACAATTTCAGAACCTGTTATTGGTCTATTCAGAGATTCAACTTCTTCCTGGTTTAGTCTTGGGAGGGTGTATTTGTCGAGGAATTTATCCATTTCTTCCAGATTTTCTAGTTTATTTGCATAGAGGTGTTTGTAGTATTCTCTGATGGTAGATTGTATTTCTGTGGGATCGGTGGTGATATCCCCTTTTTCGTTTTTTATTGCATCTATTTGATTCTTCTCTCTTTTCTTCTTTATTAGTCTTGCTAGCGGTCCATCAATTTTGTTGATCTTTTCAAAAAACCAGCTCCTGGATTCATTAATTTTTTGAAGGGTTTTTTGTGTCTCTATTTCCTTCAGTTCTGCTCTGATTTTAGTTATTTCTAGCCTTCTGCTAGCTTTGAATGTGTTTGCTCTTGCTTTTCTAGTTCTTTTAATTGTGATGTTAGGGTGTCAATTTTGGATCTTTCCTGCTTTCTCTTGTGGGCATTTAGTGCTATAAATTTTCCTCTACACACTGCTTTGAATGAGGCCTATATTGGGAAAAAGAATGTCAACAAATAAAAACTACACAGAAGAATTGTGTGAAACTTCTTTCTGTTCTGTTTGTTCAACTAAAAGAGTTGAACCTTAGTTTTGATTGAGCCGTTCTGAAACACTCTTTCTGTAGAAAATGCAAGTGGAGATTCGGAGCGCTAAGAGGGTAATAGTGGAAAAAGGAATGTCTTCAAATATAAACTACACAGAAACATTCGGTGAAACTTCTTTCTGATCTGTGCATTCAGCTAACAGAGTTAAACCATACTTTTGATTGAGCAGATCTGAACACTCTTTCTGTAGAAAATGCAACTGGACATTTGGAGCGCTAAGAGCGTAGTAGTCGAAAAAGGAATATATTCAAATATAAACTACACAGAAGCATTCTGTGAAACTTCTTTCTGATCTGAGCATTCAGCTAACAGAGTTAAACCATACTTTGGATTGAGCAGATCTGAACACTCTTTCTGTAGAAAATGCAACTGGACATTTGGAGCGCTAAGAGCGTAGTAGTCGAAAAAGGAATATATTCAAATATAAACTACACAGAAGCATTCTGTGAAACTTCTTTCTGATCTGAGCATTCAGCTAACAGAGTTAAACCATACTTTGGATTGAGCAGTTTTGAAACACTCTGTCTGTGGAAAATGCAACTGGACATTCGTAGCGCTAAGTGGGTAATAGTGGAAAAAAGAATATGTTCAAATATAAACTACACAGAAGCATTGTATGAAACTTCTTTCTGTTCTGTGCATTCAACTAACAGAGTTGAACCTTACTTTTGATTGAGCCTTTCTGAAACACTCTTTCTGTAGAAACTGCAATTGGACATTCTGAGCGCTAAGAGGCCTCTGTTGGGAAAAATAATATCTTCAAATAAAAACTACACAGAAGCATTGTGTGAAACTTATTTCTGATATGTTCATTAAGCTAACAGAGTTAAACCATACTTTTGATTACGCAGTTCTGAAGACTCTTTCTGTAGAAAATGCAAGTGGACATTCGGAGCGCTAAGAGGGTAATAGTGGAAAAAGGAATATATTCAAATATAAACTACACAGTAGCATTCTGTGAAAATTCTTTCTGTTCTGTGCATTCTACTAACAGTGTTGAACCTTACTTTTGATTGAGCCGTTCTGAAACACTCTTTCTGTAGAAACTGCAATTGGACATGCTAAGCGCTAAGAGGCCTACATTGGGAAAAATAATATCTTCAAATAAAAACTACACAGATGCATTCTGTGAAACTTATTTCTGATCTGTAAATTCAGTTCACAGAGATAAAACATATTTTTGATTGAGCAGTTATGAAACACTCTTTTTGTAGAAAATGCAAGTGGAGATTCGGAGCGCTAAGAGGGTAATAGTGGAAAAAGGAATGTCTTCAAATATAAACTACACAGAAACATTCGGTGAAACTTCTTTCTGATCTGTGCATTCAGCTAACAGAGTTAAACCATACTTTTGATTGAGCAGATCTGAACACTCTTTCTGTAGAAAATGCAACTGGACATTTGGAGCGCTAAGAGCGTAGTAGTGGAAAAAGTAATATATTCAAATATAAACTAAACAGAAGCATTCTGTGAAACTTCTTTCTGATCTGAGCATTAAGCTAACAGAGTTAAACCATACTTTTGATTGAGCAGTTTTGAAACACTCTGTCTGTAGAAAATGCAACTGGACATTCGTGGCGCTAAGTGGGTAATAGTGGAAAAAAGAATATGTTCAAATATAAACTACACAGAAGCATTGTATGAAACTTCTTTCTGTTCTGCGCATTCAACTAACAGAGTTGAACCTTGCTTTTGATTGAGCCTTTCTGAAACACTCTTTCTGTAGAAACTGCAATTGGACATTCTGAGCGCTAAGAGGCCTCTATTGGGAAAAAGAATATCTTCAAATAAAAACTACACAGATGCATTCTGTGAAACTTATTTCTGATCTGTAAATTCAGTTAACAGAGATAAAACATATTTTTGATTGAGCAGTTATGAAACACTCTTTTTGTAGAAAATGCAAGTGGAGATTCGGAGCGCTAAGAGGGTAATAGTGGAAAAAGGAATGTCTTCAAGTATAAACTACACAGAATCATTCGGTGAAACTTCTTTCTGATCTGTGCATTCAGCTAACAGAGTTAAACCATACTTTTGATTGAGCAGATCTGAACACTCTTTCTGTAGAAAATGCAACTGGACATTTGGAGCGCTAAGAGCGTAGTAGTGGAAAAAGGAATATATTCAAATATAAACTACACAGAAGCATTCTGTGAAACTTCTTTCTTATCTGAGCATTCAGCTAACAGAGTTAAACCATACTTTTGATTGAGCAGTTTTGAAACACTCTGTCTGTAGAAAATGCAACTGGACATTCGTAGCGCTAAGTGGGTAATAGTGGAAAAAAGAATATGTTCAAATATAAACTACACAGAAGCATTGTATGAAACTTCTTTCTGTTCTGTGCATTCAACTAACAGAGTTGAACCTTACTTTTGATTGAGCCGTTCTGAAACACTCTTTCTGTAGAAACTGCAATTGGACATTCTGAGCGCTAAGAGGCCTATATTGGGAAAAAGAATGTCTACAAATAAAAACTACACAGAAGAATTGTGTGAAACTTCTTTCTGTTCTGTTTGTTCAACTAAAAGACTTGAACCTTAGTTTTGATTGATCCGTTCTGAAACACTCTTTCTGTAGAAAATGCAAGTGGAGATTCGGAGCGCTAAGAGGGTAATAGTGGAAAAAGGAGTGTCTCCAAATATAAACTACACAGAATCATTCTGTGAAACTTCTTTCTGATCTGTGCATTCAGCTAACAGAGTTAAACCATACTTTTGATTGAGCAGATCTGAACACTCTTTCTGTAGAAAATGCAACTGGACATTTGGAGCGCTAAGGGAGTAGTAGTGGAAAAAGGAATATATTCAAATATAAACTACACAGAAGCATTCTGTGAAACTTCTTTCTGATCTGAGCATTCAGCTAACAGAGTTAAACCATACTTTTGATTGAGCAGTTTTGAAACACTCTGTCTGTAGAAAATGCAACTGGACATTCGTAGCGCTAAGTGGGTAATAGTGGAAAAAAGAATATGTTCAAATATAAACTACACAGAAGCATTGTATGAAACTTCTTTCTGTTCTGTGCATTCAACTAACAGAGTTGAACCTTACTTTTGATTGAGCCTTTCTGAAACACTCTTTCTGTAGAAACTGCAATTGGACATTCTGAGCGCTAAGAGGCCTCTATTGGGAAAAATAATATCTTCAAATAAAAACTACACAGAAGCATTGTGTGAAACTTATTTCTGATATGTTCATTAAGCAAACAGAGTTAAACCATACTTTTGTTTGCGCAGTTCTGAACACTCTTTCTGTAGAAAATGCAAGTGGACATTCGGAGCGCTAAGAGGGTAATAGTGGAAAAAGGAATATATTCAAATATAAACTACACAGTAGCATTCTGTGAAAATTCTTTCTGTTCTGTGCATTCAACTAACAGAGTTGAACCTTACTTTTGATTGAGCCGTTCTGAAACACTCTTTCTGTAGAAACTGCAATTGGACATGCTAAGCGCTAAGAGGCCTACATTGGGAAAAAGAATATCTTCAAATAAAAACTACACAGATGCATTCTGTGAAACTTATTTCTGATCTGTAAATTCAGTTAACAGAGATAAAACATATTTTTGATTGAGCAGTTATGAAACACTCTTTTTGTAGAAAATGCAAGTGGAGATTCGGAGCGCTAAGAGGGTAATAGTGGAAAAAGGAATGTCTTCAAGTATAAACTACACAGAATCATTCGGTGAAACTTCTTTCTGATCTGTGCATTCAGCTAACAGAGTTAAACCATACTTTTGATTGAGCAGATCTGAACACTCTTTCTGTAGAAAATGCAACTGGACATTTGGAGCGCTAAGAGCGTAGTAGTGGAAAAAGGAATATATTCAAATATAAACTACACAGAAGCATTCTGTGAAACTTCTTTCTTATCTGAGCATTCAGCTAACAGAGTTAAACCATACTTTTGATTGAGCAGTTTTGAAACACTCTGTCTGTAGAAAATGCAACTGGACATTCGTAGCGCTAAGTGGGTAATAGTGGAAAAAAGAATATGTTCAAATATAAACTACACAGAAGCATTGTATGAAACTTCTTTCTGTTCTGTGCATTCAACTAACAGAGTTGAACCTTACTTTTGATTGAGCCGTTCTGAAACACTCTTTCTGTAGAAACTGCAATTGGACATTCTGAGCGCTAAGAGGCCTATATTGGGAAAAAGAATGTCTACAAATAAAAACTACACAGAAGAATTGTGTGAAACTTCTTTCTGTTCTGTTTGTTCAACTAAAAGACTTGAACCTTAGTTTTGATTGATCCGTTCTGAAACACTCTTTCTGTAGAAAATGCAAGTGGAGATTCGGAGCGCTAAGAGGGTAATAGTGGAAAAAGGAGTGTCTCCAAATATAAACTACACAGAATCATTCTGTGAAACTTCTTTCTGATCTGTGCATTCAGCTAACAGAGTTAAACCATACTTTTGATTGAGCAGATCTGAACACTCTTTCTGTAGAAAATGCAACTGGACATTTGGAGCGCTAAGGGAGTAGTAGTGGAAAAAGGAATATATTCAAATATAAACTACACAGAAGCATTCTGTGAAACTTCTTTCTGATCTGAGCATTCAGCTAACAGAGTTAAACCATACTTTTGATTGAGCAGTTTTGAAACACTCTGTCTGTAGAAAATGCAACTGGACATTCGTAGCGCTAAGTGGGTAATAGTGGAAAAAAGAATATGTTCAAATATAAACTACACAGAAGCATTGTATGAAACTTCTTTCTGTTCTGTGCATTCAACTAACAGAGTTGAACCTTACTTTTGATTGAGCCTTTCTGAAACACTCTTTCTGTAGAAACTGCAATTGGACATTCTGAGCGCTAAGAGGCCTCTATTGGGAAAAATAATATCTTCAAATAAAAACTACACAGAAGCATTGTGTGAAACTTATTTCTGATATGTTCATTAAGCAAACAGAGTTAAACCATACTTTTGATTGCGCAGTTCTGAACACTCTTTCTGTAGAAAATGCAAGTGGACATTCGGAGCGCTAAGAGGGTAATAGTGGAAAAAGGAATATATTCAAATATAAACTACACAGTAGCATTCTGTGAAAATTCTTTCTGTTCTGTGCATTCAACTAACAGAGTTGAACCTTACTTTTGATTGAGCCGTTCTGAAACACTCTTTCTGTAGAAACTGCAATTGGACATGCTAAGCGCTAAGAGGCCTACATTGGGAAAAAGAATATCTTCAAATAAAAACTACACAGATGCATTCTGTGAAACTTATTTCTGATCTGTAAATTCAGTTAACAGAGATAAAACATATTTTTGATTGAGCAGTTATGAAACACTCTTTTTGTAGAAAATGCAAGTGGAGATTCGGAGCGCTAAGAGGGTACTAGTGGAAAAAGGAATGTCTTCAAATATAAACTACACAGAATCATTCGGTGAAACTTCTTTCTGATCTGTGCATTCAGCTAACAGAGTTAAACCATACTTTTGATTGAGCAGATCTGAACACTCTTTCTGTAGAAAATGCAACTGGACATTTGGAGCGCTAAGAGCGTAGTAGTGGAAAAAGTAATATATTCAAATATAAACTACACAGAAGCATTCTGTGAAACTTCTTTCTGATCTGAGCATTAAGCTAACAGAGTTAAACCATACTTTTGATTGAGCAGTTTTGAAAGACTCTGTCTGTAGAAAATGCAACTGGACATTCGTGGCGCTAAGTGGGTAATAGTGGAAAAAAGAATATGTTCAAATATAAACTACACAGAAGCATTGTATGAAACTTCTTTCTGTTCTGTGCATTCAACTAACAGAGTTGAACCTTGCTTTTGATTGAGCCTTTCTGAAACACTCTTTCTGTAGAAACTGCAATTGGACATTCTGAGCGCTAAGAGGCCTCTATTGGGAAAAAGAATATCTTCAAATAAAAACTACACAGATGCATTCTGTGAAACTTATTTCTGATCTGTAAATTCAGTTAACAGAGATAAAACATATTTTTGATTGAGCAGTTATGAAACACTCTTTTTGTAGAAAATGCAAGTGGAGATTCGGAGCGCTAAGAGGGTAACAGTGGAAAAAGGAATATCTTCAAATATAAACTACACAGAATCATTCGGTGAAACTTCTTTCTGATATGTGCATTCAGCTAACAGAGTTAAACCATACTTTTGATTGAGCAGATCTGAACACTCTTTCTGTAGAAAATGCAACTGGACATTTGGAGCGCTAAGAGCGTAGTAGTGGAAAAAGGAATATATTCAAATATAAACTACACAGAAGCATTCTGTGAAACTTCTTTCTTATCTGAGCATTCAGCTAACAGAGTTAAACCATACTTTTGATTGAGCAGTTTTGAAACACTCTGTCTGTAGAAAATGCAACTGGACATTCGTAGCGCTAAGTGGGTAATAGTGGAAAAAAGAATATGTTCAAATATAAACTACACAGAAGCATTGTATGAAACTTCTTTCTGTTCTGTGCATTCAACTAACAGAGTTGAACCTTACTTTTGATTGAGCCGTTCTGAAACACTCTTTCTGTAGAAACTGCAATTGGACATTCTGAGCGCTAAGAGGCCTATATTGGGAAAAAGAATGTCTACAAATAAAAACTACACAGAAGAATTGTGTGAAACTTCTTTCTGTTCTGTTTGTTCAACTAAAAGACTTGAACCTTAGTTTTGATTGATCCGTTCTGAAACACTCTTTCTGTAGAAAATGCAAGTGGAGATTCGGAGCGCTAAGAGGGTAATAGTGGAAAAAGGAGTGTCTCCAACTATAAACTACACAGAATCATTCTGTGAAACTTCTTTCTGATCTGTGCATTCAGCTAACAGAGTTAAACCATACTTTTGATTGAGCAGATCTGAACACTCTTTCTGTAGAAAATGCAAGTGGACATTCGGAGCGCTAAGAGGGTAATAGTGGAAAAAGGAATATATTCAAATATAAACTACACAGTAGCATTCTGTGAAAATTCTTTCTGTTCTGTGCATTCAACTAACAGAGTTGAACCTTACTTTTGATTGAGCCGTTCTGAAACACTCTTTCTGTAGAAACTGCAATTGGACATGCTAAGCGCTAAGAGGCCTACATTGGGAAAAATAATATCTTCAAATAAAAACTACACAGAGGCATTCTGTGAAACTTATTTCTGATATGTAAATTCAGTTAACAGAGATAAAACATATTTTTGATTGAGCAGTTATGAAACACTCTTTTTGTAGAAAATGCAAGTGGAGATTCGGAGCGCTAAGAGGGTAATAGTGGAAAAAGGAATGTCTTCAAATATAAACTACACAGAATCATTCGGTGAAACTTCTTTCTGATCTGTGCATTCAGCTAAGAGTGTTAAACCATACTTTTGATTGAGCAGATCTGAACACTCTTTCTGTAGAAAATGCAACTGGACATTTGGAGCGCTAAGAGCGTAGTAGTGGAAAAAGGAATATATTCAAATATAAACTACACAGAAGCATTCTGTGAAACTTCTTTCTGATCTGAGCATTAAGCTAACAGAGTTAAACCATACTTTTGATTGAGCAGTTTTGAAACACTCTGTCTGTAGAAAATGCAACTGGACATTCGTAGCGCTAAGTGGGTAATAGTGGAAAAAAGAATATGTTCAATATAAACTACACAGAAGCATTGTATGAAACTTCTTTCTGTTCTGTGCATTCAACTAACAGAGTTGAACCTTACTTTTGATTGAGCCTTTCTGAAACACTCTTTCTGTAGAAACTGCAATTGGACATTCTGAGCGCTAAGAGGCCTCTATTGGGAAAAATAATATCTTCAAATTAAAACTACACAGAAGCATTGTGTGAAACATATTTCTGATATGTTCATTAAGCTAACAGAGTTAAACCATACTTTGATTGCGCAGTTCTGAACACTCTTTCTGTAGAAAATGCAAGTGGACTTTCGGAGCGCTAAGAGGGTAATAGTGGAAAAAGGAATATATTCAAATATAAACTACACAGTAGCATTCTGTGAAAATTCTTTATGTTTTGTGCATTCAACTAACAGAGTTGAACCTTACTTTTGATTGAGCCGTTCTGAAACACTCTTTCTGTAGAAACTGCAATTGGACATGCTAAGCGCTAAGAGGCCTACATTGGGAAAAAGAATATCTTCAAATAAAAACTACACAGATGCATTCTGTGAAACTTATTTCTGATCTGTAAATTCAGTTAACAGAGATAAAATATATTTTTGATTGAGCAGTTATGAAACACTCTTTTTGTAGAAAATGCAAGTGAAGATTCGGAGCGCTAAGAGGGTAATAGTGGAAAACGGAATGTCCTCAAATATAAACTACACAGAATCATTCTGTGAAACCTCTTTCTGATCTGAGCATTCAGCTAACAGAGTTAAACCATACTTTTGATTGAGCAGTTTTGAAACACTCTGTCTGTAGAAAATGCAACTGGACATTCTTAGCGCTAAGTGGGTAATAGTGGACAAAAGAATATGTTCAAATATAAACTACACAGAAGCATTGTATGAAACTTCTTTCTGTTCTGTGCATTCAACTAACAGAGTTGAACCTTACTTTTGATTGAGCCGTTCTGAAACAGTCTTTCTGTAGAAACTGCAATTGGACATTCTGAGCACTAGGAGGCCTATATTGGGAAAAAGAATGTCTACAAATAAAAACTACACAGAAGAATTGTGTGAAACTTCTTTCTGTTCTGTTTGTTCAACTAAAAGAGTTGAACCTTAGTTTTGATTGAGCCGTTCTGAAACACTCTTTCTGTAGAAAATGCAAGTGGAGATTCGGAGCGCTAAGAGGGTAATAGTGGAAAAAGGAATGTCTTCAAATATAAACTACACAGAAACATTCGGTGAAACTTCTTTCTGATCTGTGCATTCAGCTAACAGAGTTAAACCATACTTTTGATTGAGCAGATCTGAACACTCTTTCTGTAGAAAATGCAACTGGACATTTGGAGCGCTAAGAGCGTAGTAGTCGAAAAAGGAATATATTCAAATATAAACTACACAGAAGCATTCCGTGAAACTTCTTTCTGATCTGAGCATTCAGCTAACAGAGTTAAACCATACTTTGGATTGAGCAGTTTTGAAACACTCTGTCTGTGGAAAATGCAACTGGACATTCGTAGCGCTTAGTGGGTAATAGTGGAAAAAAGAATATGTTCAAATATAAACTACACAGAAGCATTGTATGAAACTTCTTTCTGTTCTGTGCATTCAACTAACAGAGTTGAACCTTACTTTTGATTGAGCCTTTCTGAAACACTCTTTCTGTAGAAACTGCAATTGGACATTCTGAGCGCTAAGAGGCCTCTGTTGGGAAAAATAATATCTTCAAATAAAAACTACACAGAAGCATTGTGTGAAACTTATTTTTGATATGTTCATTAAGCTAACAGAGTTAAACCATACTTTTGATTGCGCAGTTCTGAACACTCTTTCTGTAGAAAATGCAAGTGGACATTCGGAGCGCTAAGAGGGTAATAGTGGAAAAAGGAATATATTCAAATATAAACTACACAGTAGCATTCTGTGAAAATTCTTTCTGTTCTGTGCATTCTACTAACAGTGTTGAACCTTACTTTTGATTGAGCCGTTCTGAAACACTCTTTCTGTAGAAACTGCAATTGGACATGCTAAGCGCTAAGAGGCCTACATTGGGAAAAATAATATCTTCAAATAAAAACTACACAGATGCATTCTGTGAAATTTATTTCTGATCTGTAAATTCAGTTAACAGAGATAAAACATATTTTTGATTGAGCAGTTATGAAACACTCTTTTTGTAGAAAATGCAAGTGGAGATTCGGAGCGCTAAGAGGGTAATAGTGGAAAAAGGAATGTCTTCAAATATAAACTACACAGAAACATTCGGTGAAACTTCTTTCTGATCTGTGCATTCAGCTAACAGAGTTAAACCATACTTTTGATTGAGCAGATCTGAACACTCTTTCTGTAGAAAATGCAACTGGACATTTGGAGCGCTAAGAGCGTAGTAGTGGAAAAAGTAATATATTCAAATATAAACTACACAGAAGCATTCTGTGAAACTTCTTTCTGATCTGAGCATTAAGCTAACAGAGTTAAACCATACTTTTGATTGAGCAGTTTTGAAACACTCTGTCTGTAGAAAATGCAACTGGAAATTCGTGGCGCTAAGTGGGTAATAGTGGAAAAAAGAATATGTTCAAATATAAACTACACAGAAGCATTGTATGAAACTTCTTTCTGTACTGCGCATTCAACTAACAGAGTTGAATCTTGCTTTTGATTGAGCCTTTCTGAAACACTCTTTCTGTAGAAACTGCAATTGGACATTCTGAGCGCTAAGAGGCCTCTATTGGGAAAAAGAATATCTTCAAATAAAAACTACACAGATGCATTCTGTGAAACTTATTTCTGATCTGTAAATTCAGTTAACAGAGATAAAACATATTTTTGATTGAGCAGTTATGAAACACTCTTTTTGTAGAAAATGCAAGTGGAGATTCGGAGCGCTAAGAGGGTAATAGTGGAAAAAGGAATGTCTTCAAATATAAACTACACAGAATCATTCGGTGAAACTTCTTTCTGATCTGTGCATTCAGCTAACAGAGTTAAACCATACTTTTGATTGAGCAGATCTGAACACTCTTTCTGTAGAAAATGCAACAGGACATTTGGAGCGCTAAGAGCGTAGTAGTGGAAAAAGGAATATATTCAAATATAAACTACACAGAAGCATTCTGTGAAACTTCTTTCTTATCTGAGCATTCAGCTAACAGAGTTAAACCATACTTTTGATTGAGCAGTTTTGAAACACTCTGTCTGTAGAAAATGCAACTGGACATTCGTAGCGCTAAGTGGGTAATAGTGGAAAAAAGAATATGTTCAAATATAAACTACACAGAAGCATTGTATGAAACTTCTTTCTGTTCTGTGCATTCAACTAACAGAGTTGAACCTTACTTTTGATTGAGCAGTTCTGAAACACTCTTTCTGTAGAAACTGCAATTGGACATTCTGAGCGCTAAGAGGCCTATATTGGGAAAAAGAATGTCTACAAATAAAAACTACACAGAAGAATTGTGTGAAACTTCTTTCTGTTCTGTTTGTTCAACTAAAAGACTTGAACCTTAGTTTTGATTGATCCGTTCTGAAACACTCTTTCTGTAGAAAATGCAAGTGGAGATTCGGAGCGCTAAGAGGGTAATAGTTTAAAAAGGAGTGTCTCCAAATATAAACTACACAGAATCATTCTGTGAAACTTCTTTCTGATCTGTGCATTCAGCTAACAGAGTTAAACCATACTTTTGATTGAGCAGATCTGAACACTCTTTCTGTAGAAAATGCAACTGGACATTTGGAGCGCTAAGGGAGTAGTAGTGGAAAAAGGAATATATTCAAATATAAACTACACAGAAGCATTCTGTGAAACTTCTTTCTGATCTGAGCATTCAGCTAACAGAGTTAAACCATACTTTTGATTGAGCAGTTTTGAAACACTCTGTCTGTAGAAAATGCAACTGGACATTCGTAGCGCTAAGTGAGTAATAGTGGAAAAAAGAATATGTTCAAATATAAACTACACAGAAGCATTGTATGAAACTTCTTTCTGTTCTGTGCATTCAACTAACAGAGTTGAACCTTACTTTTGATTGAGCCTTTCTGAAACACTCTTTCTGTAGAAATTGCAATTGGACATTCTGAGCGCTAAGAGGCCTCTATTGGGAAAAATAATATCTTCAAATAAAAACTACACAGAAGCATTGTGTGAAACTTATTTCTGATATGTTCATTAAGCAAACAGAGTTAAACCATACTTTTGATTGCGCAGTTCTGAACACTCTTTCTGTAGAAAATGCAAGTGGACATTCGGAGCGCTAAGAGGGTAATAGTGGAAAAAGGAATATATTCAAATATAATCTACACAGTAGCATTCTGTGAAAATTCTTTCTGTTCTGTGCATTCAACTAACAGAGTTGAACCTTACTTTTGATTGAGCCGTTCTGAAACACTCTTTCTGTAGAAACTGCAATTGGACATGCTAAGCGCTAAGAGGCCTACATTGGGAAAAAGAATATCTTCAAATAAAAACTACACAGATGCATTCTGTGAAACTTATTTCTGATCTGTAAATTCAGTTAACAGAGATAAAACATATTTTTGATTGAGCAGTTATGAAACACTCTTTTTGTAGAAAATGCAAGTGGAGATTCGGAGCGCTAAGAGGGTACTAGTGGAAAAAGGAATGTCTTCAAATATAAACTACACAGAATCATTCGGTGAAACTTCTTTCTGATCTGTGCATTCAGCTAACAGAGTTAAACCATACTTTTTATTGAGCAGATCTGAACACTCTTTCTGTAGAAAATGCAACTGGACATTTGGAGCACTAAGAGCGTAGTAGTGGAAAAAGTAATATATTCAAATATAAACTACACAGAAGCATTCTGTGAAACTTCTTTCTGATCTGAGCATTAAGCTAACAGAGTTAAACCATACTTTTGATTGAGCAGTTTTGAAAGACTCTGTCTGTAGAAAATGCAACTGGACATTCGTGGCGCTAAGTGGGTAATAGTGGAAAAAAGAATATGTTCAAATATAAACTACACAGAAGCATTGTATGAAACTTCTTTCTGTTCTGTGCATTCAACTAACAGAGTTGAACCTTGCTTTTGATTGAGCCTTTCTGAAACACTCTTTCTGTAGAAACTGCAATTGGACATTCTGAGCGCTAAGAGGCCTCTATTGGGAAAAAGAATATCTTCAAATAAAAACTACACAGATGCATTCTGTGAAACTTATTTCTGATCTGTAAATTCAGTTAACAGAGATAAAACATATTTTTGATTGAGCAGTTATGAAACACTCTTTTTGTAGAAAATGCAAGTGGAGATTCGGAGCGCTAAGAGGGTAACAGTGGAAAAAGGAATGTCTTCAAATATAAACTACACAGAATCATTCGGTGAAACTTCTTTCTGATATGTGCATTCAGCTAACAGAGTTAAACCATACTTTTGATTGAGCAGATCTGAACACTCTTTCTGTAGAAAATGCAACTGGACATTTGGAGCGCTAAGAGCGTAGTAGTGGAAAAAGGAATATATTCAAATATAAACTACACAGAAGCATTCTGTGAAACTTCTTTCTGATCTGAGCATTCAGCTAACAGAGTTAAACCATACTTTTGATTGAGCAGTTTTGAAACACTCTGTCTGTAGAAAATGCAACTGGACATTCGTAGCGCTAAGTGGGTAATAGTGGAAAAAAGAATATGTTCAAATATAAACTACACAGAAGCATTGTATGAAACTTCTTTCTGTTCTGTGCATTCTACTAACAGAGTTGAACCTTACTTTTGATTGAGCCTTTCTGAAACACTCTTTCTGTAGAAACTGCAATTGGACATTCTGAGCGCTAAGAGGCCTCTATTGGGAAAAATAAGATCTTCAAATAAAAACTACACAGAAGCATTGTGTGAAACTTATTTCTGATATGTTCATTAAGCTAACAGAGTTAAACCATACTTTTGATTGCGCAGTTCTGAACACTCTTTCTGTAGAAAATGCAAGTGGACATTCGGAGCGCTAAGAGGGTAATAGTGGAAAAAGGAATATATTCAAATATAAACTACACAGTAGCATTCTGTGAAAATTCTTTCTGTTCTGTGCATTCAACTAACAGAGTTGAACCTTACTTTTGATTGAGCCGTTCTGAAACACTCTTTCTGTAGAAACTGCAATTGGACATGCTAAGCGCTAAGAGGCCTACATTGGGAAAAAGAATATCTTCAAATAAAAACTACACAGATGCATTCTGTGAAACTTATTTCTGATCTGTAAATTCAGTTAACAGAGATAAAACATATTTTTGATTGAGCAGTTATGAAACACTCTTTTTGTAGAAAATGCAAGTGGAGATTCGGAGCGCTAAGAGGGTACTAGTGGAAAAAGGAATGTCTTCAAATATAAACTACACAGAATCATTCGGTGAAACTTCTTTCTGATCTGTGCATTCAGCTAACAGAGTTAAACCATACTTTTGATTGAGCAGATCTGAACACTCTTTCTGTAGAAAATGCAACTGGACATTTGGAGCGCTAAGAGCGTATTAGAGGAAAAAGGAATATATTCAAATATAAACTACACAGAAGCATTCTGTGAAACTTCTTTCTGATCTGAGCATTCAGCTAACAGAGTTAAACCATACTTTTGATTGAGCAGTTTTGAAACACTCTGTCTGTAGAAAATGCAACTGGACATTCGTAGCGCTAAGTGGGTAATAGTGGAAAAAAGAATATGTTCAAATATAAACTACACAGAAGCATTGTATGAAACTTCTTTCTGTTCTGTGCATTCAACTAACAGAGTTGAACCTTACTTTTGATTGAGCCTTTCTGAAACACTCTTTCTGTAGAAACTGCAATTGGACATTCTGAGCGCTAAGAGGCCTCTATTGGGAAAAATAATATCTTCAAATAAGAACTACACAGAAGCATGGTGTGAAACTTATTTCTGATATGTTCATTAAGCTAACAGAGTTAAACCATACTTTTGATTGCGCAGTTCTGAACACTCTTTCTGTAGAAAATGCAAGTGGACATTCGGAGCGCTAAGAGGGTAATAGTGGAAAAAGGAATATATTCAAATATAAACTACACAGTAGCATTCTGTGAAAATTCTTTCTGTTCTGTGCATTCAACTAACAGAGTTGAACCTTACTTTTGATTGAGCCGTTCTGAAACACTCTTTCTGTAGAAACTGCAATTGGACATGCTAAGCGCTAAGAGGCCTACATTGGGAAAAAGAATATCTTCAAATAAAAACTACACAGATGCATTCTGTGAAACTTATTTCTGATCTGTAAATTCAGTTAACAGAGATAAAACATATTTTTGATTGAGCAGTTATGAAACACTCTTTTTGTAGAAAATGCAAGTGGAGATTCGGAGCGCTAAGTGGGTAATAGTGGAAAAAGGAATGTCTTCAAATATAAACTACACAGAATCATTCGGTGAAACTTCTTTCTGATCTGTGCATTCAGCTAACAGAGTTAAACCATACTTTTGATTGAGCAGATCTGAACACTCTTTCTGTAGAAAATGCAACAGGACATTTGGAGCGCTAAGAGCGTAGTAGTGGAAAAAGGAATATATTCAAATATAAACTACACAGAAGCATTCTGTGAAACTTCTTTCTTATATGAGCATTCAGCTAACAGAGTTAAACCATACTTTTGATTGAGCAGTTTTGAAACACTCTGTCTGTAGAAAATGCAACTGGACATTCGTAGCGCTAAGTGGGTAATAGTGGAAAAAAGAATATGTTCAAATATAAACTACACAGAAGCATTGTATGAAACTTCTTTCTGTTCTGTGCATTCAACTAACAGAGTTGAACCTTACTTTTGATTGAGCCGTTCTGAAACACTCTTTCTGTAGAAACTGCAATTGGACATTCTGAGCGCTAAGAGGCCTATATTGGGAAAAAGAATGTCTACAAATAAAAACTACACAGAAGAATTGTGTGAAACTTCTTTCTGTTCTGTTTGTTCAACTAAAAGACTTGAACCTTAGTTTTGATTGATCCGTTCTGAAACACTCTTTCTGTAGAAAATGCAAGTGGAGATTCGGAGCGCTAAGAGGGTAATAGTGGAAAAAGGAGTGTCTCCAAATATAAACTACACAGAATCATTCTGTGAAACTTCTTTCTGATCTGTGCATTCAGCTAACAGAGTTAAACCATACTTTTGATTGAGCAGATCTGAACACTCTTTCTGTAGAAAATGCAACTGGACATTTGGAGTGCTAAGGGAGTAGTAGTGGAAAAAGGAATATATTCAAATATAAACTACACAGAAGCATTCTGTGAAACTTCTTTCTGATCTGAGCATTCAGCTAACAGAGTTAAACCATACTTTTGATTGAGCAGTTTTGAAACACTCTGTCTGTAGAAAATGCAACTGGACATTCGTAGCGCTAAGTGGGTAATAGTGGAAAAAAGAATATGTTCAAATATAAACTACACAGAAGCATTGTATGAAACTTCTTTCTGTTCTGTGCATTCAACTAACAGAGTTGAACCTTACTTTTGATTGAGCCTTTCTGAAACACTCTTTCTGTAGAAATTGCAATTGGACATTCTGAGCGCTAAGAGGCCTCTATTGGGAAAAATAATATCTTCAAATAAAAACTACACAGAAGCATTGTGTGAAACTTATTTCTGATATGTTCATTAAGCAAACAGAGTTAAACCATACTTTTGATTGCGCAGTTCTGAACACTCTTTCTGTAGAAAATGCAAGTGGACATTCGGAGCGCTAAGAGGGTAATAGTGGAAAAAGGAATATATTCAAATATAAACTACACAGTAGCATTCTGTGAAAATTCTTTCTGTTCTGTGCATTCAACTAACAGAGTTGAACCTTACTTTTGATTGAGCCGTTCTGAAACACTCTTTCTGTAGAAACTGCAATTGGACATGCTAAGCGCTAAGAGGCCTACATTGGGAAAAAGAATATCTTCAAATAAAAACTACACAGATGCATTCTGTGAAACATATTTCTGATCTGTAAATTCAGTTAACAGAGATAAAACATATTTTTGATTGAGCAGTTATGAAACACTCATTTTGTAGAAAATGCAAGTGGAGATTCGGAGCGCTAAGAGGGTACTAGTGGAAAAAGGAATGTCTTCAAATATAAACTACACAGAATCATTCGGTGAAACTTCTTTCTGATCTGTGCATTCAGCTAACAGAGTTAAACCATACTTTTTATTGAGCAGATCTGAACACTCTTTCTGTAGAAAATGCAACTGGACATTTGGAGCGCTAAGAGCGTAGTAGTGGAAAAAGTAATATATTCAAATATAAACTACACAGAAGCATTCTGTGAAACTTCTTTCTGATCTGAGCATTAAGCTAACAGAGTTAAACCATACTTTTGATTGAGCAGTTTTGAAAGACTCTGTCTGTAGAAAATGCAACTGGACATTCGTGGCGCTAAGTGGGTAATAGTGGAAAAAAGAATATGTTCAAATATAAACTACACAGAAGCATTGTATGAAACTTCTTTCTGTTCTGTGCATTCAACTAACAGAGTTGAACCTTGCTTTTGATTGAGCCTTTCTGAAACACTCTTTCTGTAGAAACTGCAATTGGACATTCTGAGCGCTAAGAGGCCTCTATTGGGAAAAAGAATATCTTCAAATAAAAACTACACAGATGCATTCTGTGAAACTTATTTCTGATCTGTAAATTCAGTTAACAGAGATAAAACATATTTTTGATTGAGCAGTTATGAAACACTCTTTTTGTAGAAAATGCAAGTGGAGATTCGGAGCGCTAAGAGGGTAACAGTGGAAAAAGGAATGTCTTCAAATATAAACTACACAGAATCATTCGGTGAAACTTCTTTCTGATATGTGCATTCAGCTAACAGAGTTAAACCATACTTTTGATTGAGCAGATCTGAACACTCTTTCTGTAGAAAATGCAACTGGACATTTGGAGCGCTAAGAGCGTAGTAGTGGAAAAAGGAATATATTCAAATATAAACTACACAGAAGCATTCTGTGAAACTTCTTTCTGATCTGAGCATTCAGCTAACAGAGTTAAACCATACTTTTGATTGAGCAGTTTTGAAACACTCTGTCTGTAGAAAATGCAACTGGACATTCGTAGCGCTAAGTGGGTAATAGTGGAAAAAAGAATATGTTCAAATATAAACTACACAGAAGCATTGTATGAAACTTCTTTCTGTTCTGTGCATTCAACTAACAGAGTTGAACCTTACTTTTGATTGAGCCTTTCTGAAACACTCTTTCTGTAGAAACTGCAATTGGACATTCTGAGCGCTAAGAGGCCTCTATTGGGAAAAATAATATCTTCAAATAAAAACTACACAGAAGCATTGTGTGAAACTTATTTCTGATATGTTCATTAAGCTAACAGAGTTAAACCATACTTTTGATTGCGCAGTTCTGAACACTCTTTCTGTAGAAAATGCAAGTGGACATTCGGAGCGCTAAGAGGGTAATAGTGGAAAAAGGAATATATTCAAATATAAACTACACAGTAGCATTCTGTGAAAATTCTTTCTGTTCTGTGCATTCAACTAACAGAGTTGAACCTTACTTTTGATTGAGCCGTTCTGAAACACTCTTTCTGTAGAAACTGCAATTGGACATGCTAAGCGCTAAGAGGCCTACATTGGGAAAAAGAATATCTTCAAATAAAAACTACACAGATGCATTCTGTGAAACTTATTTCTGATCTGTAAATTCAGTTAACAGAGATAAAACATATTTTTGATTGAGCAGTTATGAAACACTCTTTTTGTAGAAAATGCAAGTGGAGATTCGGAGCGCTAAGAGGGTACTAGTGGAAAAAGGAATGTCTTCAAATATAAACTACACAGAATCATTCGGTGAAACTTCTTTCTGATCTGTGCATTCAGCTAACAGAGTTAAACCATACTTTTGATTGAGCAGATCTGAACACTCTTTCTGTAGAAAATGCAACTGGACATTTGGAGCGCTAAGAGCGTATTAGAGGAAAAAGGAATATATTCAAATATAAACTACACAGAAGCATTCTGTGAAACTTCTTTCTGATCTGAGCATTCAGCTAACAGAGTTAAACCATACTTTTGATTGAGCAGTTTTGAAACACTCTGTCTGTAGAAAATGCAACTGGACATTCGTAGCGCTAAGTGGGTAATAGTGGAAAAAAGAATATGTTCAAATATAAACTACACAGAAGCATTGTATGAAACTTCTTTCTGTTCTGTGCATTCAACTAACAGAGTTGAACCTTACTTTTGATTGAGCCTTTCTGAAACACTCTTTCTGTAGAAACTGCAATTGGACATTCTGAGCGCTAAGAGGCCTCTATTGGGAAAAATAATATCTTCAAATAAAAACTACACAGAAGCATTGTGTGAAACTTATTTCTGATATGTTCATTAAGCTAACAGAGTTAAACCATACTTTTGATTGCGCAGTTCTGAACACTCTTTCTGTAGAAAATGCAAGTGGACATTCGGAGCGCTAAGAGGGTAATAGTGGAAAAAGGAATATATTCAAATATAAACTACACAGTAGCATTCTGTGAAAATTCTTTCTGTTCTGTGCATTCAACTAACAGAGTTGAACCTTACTTTTGATTGAGCCGTTCTGAAACACTCTTTCTGTAGAAACTGCAATTGGACATGCTAAGCGCTAAGAGGCCTACATTGGGAAAAAGAATATCTTCAAATAAAAACTACACAGATGCATTCTGTGAAACTTATTTCTGATCTGTAAATTCAGTTAACAGAGATAAAACATATTTTTGATTGAGCAGTTATGAAACACTCTTTTTGTAGAAAATGCAAGTGGAGATTCGGAGCGCTAAGAGGGTAATAGTGGAAAAAGGAATGTCTTCAAATATAAACTACACAGAATCATTCGGTGAAACTTCTTTCTTCTCTGTGCATTCAGCTAACAGAGTTAAACCATACATTTGATTGAGCAGATCTGAACACTCTTTCTGTAGAAAATGCAACTGGACATTTGGAGCGCTAAGAGCGTAGTAGTGGAAAAAGGAATATATTCAAATGTAAACTACACAGAAGCATTCTGTGAAACTTCTTTCTGATCTGAGCATTCAGCTAACAGAGTTAAACCATACTTTTGATTGAGCAGGTTTGAAACACTCTGTCTGTAGAAAATGCAACTGGACATTCGTAGCGCTAACTGGGTAATAGTGGAAAAAAGAATATGTTCAAATATAAACTACACAGAAGCATTGTATGAAACTTCTTTCTGTTCTGTGCATTCAACTAACAGAGTTGAACCTTACTTTTGATTGAGCCGTTCTGAAACACTCTTTCTGTAGAAACTGCAATTGGACATTCTGAGCGCTAAGAGGCCTATATTGGGAAAAAGAAAGTCTACAAATAAAAACTACACAGAAGAATTGTGTGAAACTTCTTTCTGTTCTGTTTGTTCAACTAAAAGAGTTGAACCTTAGTTTTGATTGAGCCGTTCTGAAACACTCTTTCTGTAGAAAATGCAAGTGGAGATTCGGAGCGCTAAGAGGGTAATAGTGGAAAAAGGAATGTCTCCAAATATAAACTACACAGAATCATTCGGTGAAACTTCTTTCTGATCTGTGCATTCAGCTAACAGAGTTAAACCATACTATTGATTGAGCAGATCTGAACACTCTTTCTGTAGAAAATGCAACTGGACATTTGGAGCGCTAAGAGAGTAGTAGTGGAAAAAGGAATATATTCAAATATAAACTACACAGAAGCATTCTGTGAAACTTCTTTCTGATCTGAGCATTCAGCTAACAGAGTTAAACCATACTTTTGATTGAGCAGTTTTGAAACACTCTGTCTGTAGAAAATTCAAATGGACATTCGTAGCGCTAAGTGGGTAATAGTGGAAAAAAGAATATGTTCAAATATAAACTACACAGAAGCATTGTATGAAACTTCTTTCTGTTCTGTGCATTCAGCTAACAGAGTTGAACCTTACTTTTGATTGAGCCTTTCTGAAACACTCTTTCTGTAGAAACTGCAATTGGACATTCTGAGCGCTAAGAGGCCTCTATTGGGAAAAATAATATCTTCAAATAAAAACTACACAGAAGCATTGTGTGAAACTTATTTCTGATATGTTCATTAAGCTAACAAAGTTAAACCATACTTTTGATTGCGCAGTTCTGAACACTCTTTCTGTAGAAAATGCAAGTGGACATTCGGAGCGCTAAGAGGGTAATAGTGGAAAAAGGAATATATTCAAATATAAACTACACAGTAGCATTCTGTGAAAATTCTTTCTGTTCTGTGCATTCAACTAACAGAGTTGAACCTTACTTTTGATTGAGCCGTTCTGAAACACTCTTTCTGTAGAAACTGCAATTGGACATGCTAAGCGCTAAGAGGCCTACATTGGGAAAAATAATATCTTCAAATAAAAACTACACAGATGCATTCTGTGAAACATATTTCTGATCTGTAAATTCAGTTAACAGAGATAAAACATATTTTTGATTGAGCAGTTATGAAACACTCTTTTTGTAGAAAATGCAAGTGGAGATTCGGAGCGCTAAGAGGGTAATAGTGGAAAAAGGAATGTCTTCAAATATAAACTACACAGAATCATTCGGTGAAACTTCTTTCTGATCTGTGCATTCAGCTAACAGAGTTAAACCATACTTTTGATTGAGCAGATCTGAACACTCTTTCTGTAGAAAATGCAACTGGACATTTGGAGCGCTAAGAGCGTAGTAGTGGAAAAAGGAATATATTCAAATATAAACTACACAGAAGCATTCTGTGAAACTTCTTTCTGATCTGAGCATTCAGCTAACAGAGTTAAACCATACTTTTGATTGAGCAGTTTTGAAACACTCTGTCTGTAGAAAATGCAACTGGACATTCGTAGCGCTAAGTGGGTAATAGTGGACAAAAGAATATGTTCAAATATAAACTACACAGAAGCATTGTATGAAACTTCTTTCTGTTCTGTGCATTCAACTAACAGAGTTGAACCTTACTTTTGATTGAGCCTTTCTGAAACACTCTTTCTGTAGAAACTGCAATTGGACATTCTGAGCGCCAAGAGGCCTATATTGGGAAAAAGAATGTCTACAAATAAAAACTACAGAGAAGAATTGTGTGAAACTTCTTTCTCTTCTGTTTGTTCAACTAAAAGAGTTGAACCTTAGTTTTGATTGAGCCGTTCTGAAACACTCTTTCTGTAGAAAATGCAAGTGGAGATTCGGAGCGCTAAGAGGGTAATAGTGGAAAAAGGAATGTCTCCAAATATAAACTACACAGAATCATTCTGTGAAACTTCTTTCTGATCTGTGCATTCAGCTAACAGAGTTAAACCATACTTTTGATTGAGCAGATCTGAACACTCTTTCTGTAGAAAATGCAACTGGACATTTGGAGCGCTAAGAGAATATTAGTGGAAAAAGGAATATATTCAAATATAAACTACACAGAAGCATTCTGTGAAACTTCTTTCTGATCTGAGCATTCAGCTAACAGAGTTAAACCATACTTTTGATTGAGCAGTTTTGAAACACTCTGTCTGTAGAAAATGCAACTGGACATTCGTAGCGCTAAGTGGGTAATAGTGGAAAAAAGAATATGTTCAAATATAAACTACACAGAAGCATTGTATGAACCTTCTTTCTGTTCTGTGCATTCAACTAACAGAGTTGAACCTTACTTTTGATTGAGCCTTTCTGAAACACTCTTTCTGTAGAAACTGCAATTGGACATTCTGAGCGCTAAGAGGACTCTATTGGGAAAAATAATATCCTCAAATAAAAACTTCACAGAAGCATTGTGTGAAAATTATTTCTGATATGTTCATTAAGCTAACAGAGTTAAACCATACTTTTGATTGCGCAGTTCTGAACACTCTTTCTGTAGAAAATGCAAGTGGACATTCGGAGCGCTAAGAAGGTAATAGTGGAAAAAGGAATATATTCAAATATAAACTACACAGTAGCATTCTGTGAAAATTCTTTCTGTTCTGTGCGTTCAACTAACAGAGTTGAACCTTACTTTTGATTGAGCCGTTCTGAAACACTCTTTCTGTAGAAACTGCAATTGGACATGCTAAGCGCTAAGAGGCCTACATTGGGAAAAAGAATATCTTCAAATAAAAACTACACAGATGCATTCTGTGAAACTTATTTGTGATCTGTAAATTCAGTTAACAGAGATAAAACATATTTTTGATTGAGCAGTTATGAAACACTCTTTTTGTAGAAAATGCAAGTGGAGATTCGGAGCGCTAAGAGGGTAATAGTGGAAAAAGGAATGTCTACAAATATAAACTACACAGAATCATTCGGTGAAACTTCTTTCTGATCTGTGCATTCAGCTAACAGAGTTAAACCATACTTTTGATTGAGCAGATCTGAACACTCTTTCTGTAGAAAATGCAACTGCACATTTGGAGCGCTAAGAGCGTAGAAGTGGAAAAAGGAATATATTCAAATATAAACTACACAGAAGCATTCTGTGAAACTTCTTTCTGATCTGAGCATTCAGCTAACAGTGTTAAACCATACTTTTGATTGAGCAGTTTTGAAACACTCTGTCTGTAGAAAATGCAACTGGACATTCGTAGCGCTAAGTGGGTAATAGTGGAAAAAAGAATATATTCAAATATAAACTACACAGAAGCATTGTATGAAACTTCTTTCTGTTCTGTGCATTCAACTAACAGAGTTGAACCTTACTTTTGATTGAGCCGTTCTGAAACACTCTTTCTGTAGAAACTGCAATTGGACATTCTGAGCGCTAAGAGGCCTATATTGGGAAAAAGAATGTCTACAAATAAAAACTACACAGAAGAATTGTGTGAAACTTCTTTCTGTTCTGTTTGTTCAACTAAAAGAGTTGAACCTTAGTTTTGATTGAGCCGTTCTGAAACACTCTTTCTGTAGAAAATGCAAGTGGAGATCGGAGCGCTAAGAGGGTAATAGTGGAAAAAGGAATGTCTCCAAATATAAACTACACAGAATCATTCGGTGAAACTTCTTTCTGATCTGTGCATTCAGCTAACAGAGTTAAACCATACTATTGATTGAGCAGATCTGAACACTCTTTCTGTAGAAAATGCAACTGGACATTTGGAGCGCTAAGAGAGTAGTAGTGGAAAAAGGAATATATTCAAATATAAACTACACAGAAGCATTCTGTGAAACTTCTTTCTGATCTGAGCATTCAGCTAACAGAGTTAAACCATACTTTTGATTGAGTAGTTTTGAAACACTCTGTCTGTAGAAAATGCAACTGGACATTCGTAGCGCTAAGTGGGTAATAGTGGAAAAAAGAATATGTTCAAATATAAACTACACAGAAGCATTGTATGAAACTCCTTTCTGTTCTGTGCATTCAGCTAACAGAGTTGAACCTTACTTTTGATTGAGCCTTTCTGAAACACTCTTTCTGTAGAAACTGCAATTGGACATTCTGAGCGCTGAGGCCTCTATTGGGAAAAATAATATCTTCAAATAACAACTACACAGAAGCATTGTGTGAAACTTATTTCTGATATGTTCATTAAGCTAACAGAGTTAAACCATACTTTTGATTGCGCAGTTCTGAACACTCTTTCTGTAGAAAATGCAAGTGGACATTCGGAGCGCTAAGAGTGTAATAGTGGAAAAAGGAATATATTCAAATATAAACTACACAGTAGCATTCTGTGAAAATTCTTTCTGTTCTGTGCATTCAACTAACAGAGTTGAACCTTACTTTTGATTGAGCCGTTCTGAAACACTCTTTCTGTAGAAACTGCAATTGGACATGCTAAGCGCTAAGAGGCCTACATTGGGAAAAATAATATCTTCAAATAAAAACTACACAGATGCATTCTGTGAAACTTATTTCTGATCTGTAAATTCAGTTAACAGAGATAAAACATATTTTTGATTGAGCAGTTATGAAACACTCTTTTTGTAGAAAATGCAAGTGGATATTCGGAGCGCTAAGAGGTTAATAGTGGAAAAAGGAAT
Source organism: Symphalangus syndactylus (assembly GCF_028878055.3). Lineage (NCBI taxonomy): Eukaryota > Metazoa > Chordata > Mammalia > Primates > Hylobatidae > Symphalangus > Symphalangus syndactylus. Next base: position 846,836 of record NC_072423.2, on the reverse strand, counting down.
GTCTTCAAATATAAACTACACAGAATCATTCGGTGAAACTTCTTTCTGATCTGTGCATTCAGCTAACAGAGTTAAACCATACTTTTGATTGAGCAGATCTGAACACTCTTTCTGTAGAAAATGCAACTGGACATTTGGAGCGCTAAGAGCGTAGTAGTGGAAAAAGGAATATATTCAAATATAAACTACACAGAAGCATTCTGTGAAACTTCTTTCAGATCTGAGCATTCAGCTAACAGAGTTAAACCATACTTTTGATTGAGCAGTTTTGAAACACTCTGTCTGTAGAAAATGCAACTGGACATTCGTAGCGCTAAGTGGGTAATAGTGGACAAAAGAATATGTTCAAATATAAACTACACAGAAGCATTGTATGAAACTTCTTTCTGTTCTGTGCATTCAACTAACAGAGTTGAACCTTACTTTTGATTGAGCCGTTCTGAAACACTCTTTCTGTAGAAACTGCAATTGGACATTCTGAGCGCCAAGAGGCCTATATGGGAAAAAGAATGTCTACAAATAAAAACTACAGAGAAGAATTGTGTGAAACTTCTTTCTGTTCTGTTTGTTCAACTAAAAGAGTTGAACCTTAGTTTTGATTGAGCCGTTCTGAAACACTCTTTCTGTAGAAAATGCAAGTGGAGATTCGGAGCGCTAAGAGGGTAATAGTGGAAAAAGGAATGTCTCCAAATATAAACTACACAGAATCATTCTGTGAAACTTCTTTCTGATCTGTGCATTCAGCTAACAGAGTTAAACCATACTTTTGATTGAGCAGATCTGAACACTCTTTCTGTAGAAAATGCAACTGGACATTTGGAGCGCTAAGAGAGTATTAGTGGAAAAAGGAATATATTCAAATATAAACTACACAGAAGCATTCTGTGAAACTTCTTTCTGATCTGAGCATTCAGCTAACAGAATTAAACCATACTTTTGATTGAGCAGTTTTGAAACACTCTGTCTGTAGAAAATGCAACCGGACATTCGTAGCGCTAAGTGGGTAATAGTAGAAAAAAGAATATGTTCAAATATAAACTACACAGATGCATTGTATGAAACTTCTTTCTGTTCTGTGCATTCAACTAACAGAGTTGAACCTTACTTTTGATTGAGCCGTTCTGAAACACTCTTTCTGTAAAAACTGCAATTGGACATTCTGAGCGCTAGGAGACCTATATTGGGAAAAAGAATGTCTACAAATAAAAACTACACAGAAGAATTTTGTGAAACTTCTTTCTGTTCTGTTTGTTCAACTAAAAGAGTTGAACCTTAGTTTTGATTGAGCCGTTCTGAAACACTCTTTCTGTAGAAAATGCAAGTGCAGATTCGGAGCGCTAAGAGGGTAATAGTGGAAAAAGGAATGTCTCCAAATATAAATTACACAGAATCATTCTGTGAAACTTCTTTCTGATCTGTGCATTCAGCTAACAGAGTTAAACCATACTTTTGATTGAGCAGATCTGAACACTCTTTCTGTAGAAAATGCAACTGGACATTTGGAGCCCTAAGAGAGTAGTAGTGGAAAAAGGAATATATTCAAATATAAACTACACAGAAGCATTCTGTGAAGCTTCTTTCTGATCTGAGCATTCAGCTAACAGAGTTAAACCATACTTTTGATTGAGCAGTTTTGAAACACTCTGTCTGTAGAAAATGCAACTGGACATTCGTAGCGCTAAGTGGGTAATAGTGGAAAAAAGAATATGTTCAAATATAAACTACACAGAAGCATTGTATGAAACTTCTCTCTGTTCTGTGCATTCAACTAACAGAGTGGAACCTTACTTTGATTGAGCCTTTCTGAAACACTCTTTCTGTAGAAACGGCAATTGGACATTCTGAGCGCTAAGAGGCCTCTATTGGGAAAAATAATATCTTCAAATAAAAACTACACAGAAGCATTGTGTGAAACTTATTTCTGATATGTTCATTAAGCTAACAGAGTTAAACCATACTTTTGATTGCGCAGTTCTGAACACTCTTTCTGTAGAAAATGCAAGTGGACATTCGGAGCGCTAAGAGGGTAATAGTGGAAAAAGGAATATATTCAAATATAAACTACACAGTAGCATTCTTTGAAAATTCTTTCTTTTCTGTGCATTCAACTAACAGAGTTGAACCTTACTTTTGATTGAGCCGTTCTGAAACACTCTTTCTGTAGAAACTGCAATTGGACATGCTAAGCGCTAAGAGGCCTACATTGGGAAAAAGAATATCTTCAAATAAAAACTACACAGATGCATTCTGTGAAACTTATTTCTGATCTGTAAATTCAGTTAACAGAGATAAAACATATTTTTGATTGAGCAGTTATGAAACACTCTTTTTGTAGAAAATGCAAGTGGAGATTCGGAGCGCTAAGAGAGTAATAGTGTGAAAAGAAATGTCTTCAAATATAAACTACACAGAATCATTCGGTGAAACTTCTTTCTGATCTGTGCATTCAGCTAACAGAGTTAAACCATACTTTTGATTGAGCAGATCTGAACACTCTTTCTGTAGGAAATGCAACTGGACATTTGGAGCGCTAAGAGCGCAGTAGTGGAAAAAGGAATATATTCAAATATAAACTACACAGAAGCATTCTGTGAAACTTCTTTCTGATCTGAGCATTCAGCTAACAGAGTTAAACCATACATTTGATTGAGCAGGTTTGAAACACTCTGTCTGTAGAAAATGCAACTGGACATTCGTAGCGCTAACTGGGTAATAGTGGAAAAAAGAATATGTTCAAATATAAACTACACAGAAGCATTGTATGAAACTTCTTTCTGTTCTGTGCATTCAACTAACAGATTTGAACCTTACTTTTGATTGAGCCGTTCTGAAACACTATTTCTGTAGAAACTGCAATTGGACATTCTGAGCGCTAAGAGGCCTATATTGGGAAAAAGAATGTCTAAAAATAAAAACTACACAGAAGAATTGTGTGAAACTTCTTTCTGTTCTGTTTGTTCAACTAAAAGAGTTGAACCTTAGTTTTGATTGAGCCGTTCTGAAACACTCTTTCTGTAGAAAATGCAAGTGGAGATCGGAGCGCTAAGAGGGTAATAGTGGAAAAAGGAATGTCTCCAAATATAAACTACACAGAATCATTCTGTGAAACTTCTTTCTGATCTGTGCATTCAGCTAACAGAGTTAAACCATACTATTGATTGAGCAGATCTGAACACTCTTTCTGTAGGAAATGCAACTGGACATTTGGAGCGCTAAGAGAGTAGTAGTGGAAAAAGGAATATATTCAAATATAAACTACACAGAAGCATTCTGTGAAACTTCTTTCTGATCTGAGCATTCAGCTAACAGAGTTAAACCATACTTTTGATTGAGCAGTTTTGAAACACTCTGTCTGTAGAAAATGCAACTGGACATTCGTAGCGCTAAGTGGGTAATAGTGGAAAAAAGAATATGTTCAAATATAAACTACACAGAAGCATTGTATGAAACTCCTTTCTGTTCTGTGCATTCAGCTAACAGAGTTGAACCTTACTTTTCATTGAGCCTTTCTGAAACACTCTTTCTGTAGAAACTGCAATTGGACATTCTGAGCGCTGAGGCCTCTATTGGGAAAAATAATATCTTCAAATAAAAACTACACAGAAGCATTGTGTGAAACTTATTTCTGATATGTTCATTAAGCTAACAGAGTTAAACCATACTTTTGATTGCGCAGTTCTGAACACTCTTTCTGTAGAAAATGCAAGTGGACATTCGGAGCGCTAAGAGGGTAATAGTGGAAAAAGAATATATTCAAATATAAACTACACAGTAGCATTCTGTGAAAATTCTTTCTGTTCTGTGCATTCAACTAACAGAGTTGAACCTTACTTTTGATTGAGCCGTTCTGAAACACTCTTTCTGTAGAAACTGCAATTGGACATGCTAAGCGCTAAGAGGCCTACATTGGGAAAAAGAATATCTTCAAATAAAAACTACACAGATGCATTCTGTGAAACTTATTTCTGATCTGTAAATTCAGTTAACAGAGATAAAACATATTTTTGATTGAGCAGTTATGAAACACTCTTTTTGTAGAAAATGCAAGTGGAGATTCGGAGCGCTAAGAGGTTAATAGTGGAAAAAGGAATGTCTTCAAATATAAACTACACAGAATCATTCGGTGAAACTTCTTTCTGATCTGTGCATTCAGCTAACAGAGTTAAACCATACTTTTGATTGAGCAGATCTGAACACTCTTTCTGTAGAAAATGCAACTGGACATTTGGAGCGCTAAGAGCGTAATAGTGGAAAAAGGAATATATTCAAATATAAACTACACAGAAGCATTCTGTGAAACTTCTTTCTGATCTGAGCATTCAGCTAACAGAGTTAAACCATACTTTTGATTGAGCAGTTTTGAAACACTCTGTCTGTAGAAAATGCAACTGGACATTCGTAGCGCTAAGTGGGTAATAGTGGACAAAAGAATATGTTCAAATATAAACTACACAGAAGCATTGTATGAAACTTCTTTCTGTTCTGTGCATTCAACTAACAGAGTTGAACCTTACTTTTGATTGAGCCGTTCTGAAACACTCTTTCTGTAGAAACTGCAATTGGACATTCTGAGCGCCAAGAGGCCTATATTGGGAAAAAGAATGTCTACAAATAAAAACTACAGAGAAGAATTGTGTGAAACTTCTTTCTGTTCTGTTTGTTCAACTAAAAGAGTTGAACCTTAGTTTTGATTGAGCCGTTCTGAAACACTCTTTCTGTAGAAAATGCAAGTGGAGATTCGGAGCGCTAAGAGGGTATTAGTGGAAAAAGGAATGTCTCCAAATATAAACTACACAGAATCATTCTGTGAAACTTCTTTCTGATCTGTGCATTCAGCTAACAGAGTTAAACCATACTTTTGATTGAGCAGATCTGAACACTCTTTCTGTAGAAAATGCAACTGGACATTTGGAGCGCTTAGAGAGTATTAGTGGAAAAAGGAATATATTCAAATATAAACTACACAGAAGCATTCTGTGAAACTTTTTCTGATCTGAGCATTCAGCTAACAGAGTTAAACCATACTTTTGATTGAGCAGTTTTGAAACACTCTGTCTGTAGAAAATGCAACCGGACATTCGTAGCGCTAAGTGGGTAATAGTGGAAAAAAGAATATGTTCAAATATAAACTACACAGAAGCATTGTATGAAACTTCTTTCTGTTCTGTGCATTCAACTAACAGAGTTGAACCTTACTTTTGATTGAGCCTTTCTGAAACACTCTTTCTGTAGAAACTGCAATTGGACATTCTGAGCGCTAAGAGGCCTCTATTGGGAAAAATAATATCTTCAAATAAAAACTACACAGAAGCATTGTGTGAAACTTATTTCTGATATGTTCATTAAGCTAACAGAGTTAAACCATACTTTTGATTGCGCAGTTCTGAACACTCTTTCTGTAGAAAATGCAAGTGGACATTCGGAGCGCTAAGAGGGTAATAGTGGAAAAAGGAATATATTCAAATATAAACTACACAGTAGCATTCTGTGAAAATACTTTCTGTTCTGTGCATTCAACTAACAGAATTGAACCTTACTTTTGATTGAGCCGTTCTGAAACACTCTTTCTGTAGAAACTGCAATTGGACATGCTAAGCGCTAAGAGGCCTACATTGGGAAAAAGAATATCTTCAAATAAAAACTACACAGATGCATTCTGTGAAACTTATTTCTGATCTGTAAATTCAGTTAACAGAGATAAAACATATTTTTGATTGAGCAGTTATGAAACACTCTTTTTGTAGAAAATGCAAGTGGAGATTCGGAGCGCTAAGGGGGTAATGGTGGAAAAAGGAATGTCTTCAAATATAAACTACACAGAATCATTCGGTGAAACTTCTTTCTGATCTGTGCATTCAGCTAACAGAGTTAAACCATACTTTTGATTGAGCCGATCTGAACACTCTTTCTGTAGAAAATGCAACTGGACATTTGGAGCACTAAGAGCGTAGTAGTGGAAAAAGGAATATATTCAAATATAAACTACACAGAAGCATTCTGTGAAACATCTTTCTGATCTGAGCATTCAGCTAACAGAGTTAAACCATACTTTTGATTGAGCAGTTTTGAAACACTCTGTCTGTAGAAAATGCAACTGCAAATTCGTAGCGCTAAGTGGGAAATAGTGGAAAAAAGAATATGTTCAAATATAAACTACACAGAAGCATTGTATGAAACTTCTTTCTGTTCTGTGCATTCAACTAACAGAGTTGAACCTTACTTTTGATTGAGCCGTTCTGAAACACTCTTTCTGTAGAAACTGCAATTGGACATTCTGAGCGCTAAGAGGCCTATATTGGGAAAAATAATATCTTCAAATAAAAACTACACAGAAGAATTGTGTGAAACTTATTTCTGATATGTTCATTAAGCTAACAGAGTTAAACCATACTTTTGATTGCGCAGTTCTGAACACTCTTTCTGTAGAAAATGCAAGTGGACATTCGGAGTGCTAAGAGGGTAATAGTGGAAAAAGGAATATATTCAAATATAAACTACACAGTAGCATTCTGTGAAAATTCTTTCTGTTCTGTGCATTCAACTAACAGAGTTGAACCTTACTTTTGATTGAGCCGTTCTGAAACACTCTTTCTGTAGAAACTGCAATTGGACATGCTAAGCGCTAAGAGGCCTACATTGGGAAAAAGAATATCTTCAAATAAAAACTACACAGATGCATTCTGTGAAACTTATTTCTGATCTGTGAATTCAGTTAACAGAGATAAAACATATTTTTGATTGAGCAGTTATGAAACACTCTTTTTGTAGAAAATGCAAGTGGAGATTCGCAGCGCTAAGAGGGTAATAGTGGAAAAAGGAATGTCTTCAAATATAAACTACACAGAATCATTCGGTGAAACTTCTTTCCGATCTGTGCATTCAGCTAACAGAGTTAAACCATACTTTTGATTGAGCAGATCTGAACACTCTTTCTGTAGAAAATGCAACTGGACATTTGGAGCGCTAAGAGCGTAGTAGTGGAAAAAGGAATATATTCAAATATAAACCACACAGAAGCATTCTGTGAAACTTCTTTCTGATCTGCGCATTCAGCTAACAGAGTTAAACCATACATTTGATTGAGCAGTTTTGAAACACTCTGTCTGTAGAAAATGCAACTGGACATTCGTAGCGCTAAGTGGGTAATAGTGGAAAAAAGAATATGTTCAAATAGAAACTACACAGAAGCATTGTATGAAACTTCTTTCTGTTCTGTGCATTCAACTAACAGAGTTGAACCTTACTTTTGATTGAGCCGTTCTGAAACACTCTTTCTGTAGAAACTGCAATTGGACATTCTGAGCGCTAAGAGGCCTATATTGGGAAAAAGAATGTCTACAAATAAAAACTACACAGAAGCATTGTGTGAAACTTATTTCTGATATGTTCATTAAGCTAACAGAGTTAAACCATACTTTTGATTGCGCAGTTCTGAACACTCTTTCTGTAGAAAATGCAAGTGGACATTCGGAGCGCTAAGAGGGTAATAGTGGAAAAAGGAATATATTCAAATATAAACTACACAGTAGCATTCTGTGAAAATTCTTTCTGTTCTGTGCATTCAACTAACAGAATTGAACCTTACTTTTGATTGAGCCGTTCTGAAACACTCTTTCTGTAGAAACTGCAATTGGACATGCTAAGCGCTAAGAGGCCTACATTGGGAAAAAGAATATCTTCAAATAAAAACTACACAGATGCATTCTGTGAAACTTATTTCTGATCTGTAAATTCAGTTAACAGAGATAAAACATATTTTTGATTGAGCAGTTATGAAACACTCTTTTTGTAGAAAATGCAAGTGGAGATTCGGAGCGCTAAGAGGGTAATGGTGGAAAAAGGAATGTCTTCAAATATAAACTACACAGAATCATTCGGTGAAACTTCTTTCTGATCTGTGCATTCACCTAACAGAGTTAAACCATACTTTTGATTGAGCCGATCTGAACAATCTTTCTGTAGAAAATGCAACTGGACATTTGGAGCGCTAAGAGCGTAGTAGTGGAAAAAGGAATATATTCAAATATAAACTACACAGAAGCATTCTGTGAAACATCTTTCTGATCTGAGCATTCAGCTAACAGAGTTAAACCATACTTTTGATTGAGCAGTTTTGAAACACTCTGTCTGTAGAAAATGCAACTGGACATTCGTAGCGCTAAGTGGGTAATAGTGGAAAAAAAAATATGTTCAAATATAAACTACACAGAAGCATTGTATGAAACTTCTTTCTGTTCTGTGCATTCAACTAACAGAGTTGAACCATACTTTTGATTGAGCCGTTCTGAAACACTCTTTCTGTAGAAACTGCAATTGGACATTCTGAGCGCTAAGAGGCCTATATTGGGAAAAAGAATGTCTACAAATAAAAACTACACAGAAGAATTGTGTGAAACTTCTTTCTGTTCTGTTTGTTCAACTAAAAGAGTTGAACCTTAGTTTTGATTGAGCCGTTCTGAAACACTCTTTCTGTAGAAAATGCAAGTGGAGATTCGGAGCGCTACGAGGGTAATAGTGGAAAAAGGAATGTCTCCAAATATAAACTACACAGAATCATTCTGTGAAACTTCTTTCTGATCTGTGCATTCAGCTAACAGAGTTAAACCATACTTTTGATTGAGCCGATCTGAACAGTCTTTCTGTAGAAAATGCAACTGGACATTTGGAGCGCTAAGAGCGTAGTAGTGGAAAAAGGAATATATTCAAATATAAACTACACAGAAGAATTCTGTGAAACTTCTTTCTGATCTGAGCATTCAGCTAACAGAGTTAAACCATACTTTTGATTGAGCAGTTTTGAAACACTCTGTCTGTAGAAAATGCAACTGGACATTCGTAGCGCTAAGTGGGTAATAGTGGACAAAAGAATATGTTCAAATATAAACTACACAGAAGCATTGTATGAAACTTCTTTCTGTTCTGTGCATTCAACTAACAGAGTTGAACCTTACTTTTGATTGAGCCGTTCTGAAACACTCTTTCTGTAGAAACTGCAAATGGACATTCTGAGCGCTAAGAGGCCTATATTGGGAAAAAGAATGTCTACAAATAAAAACTACACAGAAGAATTGTGTGAAACTTCTTTCTGTTCTGTTTGTTCAACTAAAAGAGTTGAACCTTAGTTTTGATTGAGCCCTTCTGAAACACTCTTTCTGTAGAAAATGCAAGTGGAGATTCGGAGCGCTAAGAGGGTAATAGTGGAAAAAGGAATGTCTCCAAATATAAACTACACAGAATCATTCTGTGAAACTTCTTTCTGATCTGTGCATTCAGCTAACAGAGTTAAACCATACTTTTGATTGAGCAGATCTGAACACTCTTTCTGTAAAAAATGCAACTGGACATTTGGAGCGCTAAGAGCGTAGTAGTGGAAAAAGGAATATATTCAAATATAAACTACACAGAAGAATTCTGTGAAACTTCTTTCTGATCTGAGCATTCAGCTAACAGAGTTAAACCATACTTTTGATTGAGCAGTTTTGAAACACTCTGTCTGTAGAAAATGCAACTGGACATTCGTAGCGCTAAGCGGGTAATAGTGGAAAAAAGAATATGTTCAAATATAAACTACACAGAAGCATTGTATGAAACTTCTTTCTGTTCTGTGCATTCAACTAACAGAGTTGAACCTTACTTTTGATTGAGCCTTTCTGAAACACTCTTTCTGTAGAAACTGCATTTGGACATTCTGAGCGCTAAGAGGCCTCTATTGGGGAAAATAAGATCTTCAAATAAAAACTACACAGAAGCATTGTGTGAAACTTATTTCTGATATGTTCATTAAGCTAACAGAGTTAAACCATACTTTTGATTGCGCAGTTCTGAACACTCTTTCTGTAGAAAATGCAAGTGGACATTCGGAGCGCTAAGAGGGTAATAGTGGAAAAAGGAATATATTCAAATATAAACTACACAGTAGCATTCTGTGAAAATTCTTTCTGTTCTGTGCATTCAACTAACAGAGTTGAACCTTACTTTTGATTGAGCCGTTCTGAAACACTCTTTCTGTAGAAACTGCAATTGGACATGCTAAGCGCAAAGAGGCCTACATTGGGAAAAAGAATATCTTCAAATAAAAACTACACAGATGCATTCTGTGAAACTTATTTCTGATCTGTAAATTCAGTTAACAGAGATAAAACATATTTTTGATTGAGCAGTTATGAAACACTCTTTGTGTAGAAAATGCAAATGGAGATTCGGAGCGCTAAGAGGGTAATGGTGGAAAAAGGAATGTCTTCAAATATAAACTACACACAATCATTCGGTGAAACTTCTTTCTGATCTGTGCATTCAGCTAACAGAGTTAAACCATACTTTTGATTGAGCCGATCTGAACACTCTTTCTGTAGAAAATGCAACTGGACATTTGGAGCGCTAAGAGCGTAGTAGTGGAAAAAGGAATATATTCAAATATAAACTACACAGAAGCATTCTGTGAAACTTCTTTCTGATCTGAGCATTCAGCTAACAGAGTTAAACCATACTTTTGATTGAGCAGTTTTGAAACACTCTGTCTGTAGAAAATGTAACTGGACATTCGTAGCGCTAAGTGGGTAATAGTGGACAAAAGAATATGTTCAAATATAAACTACACAGAAGCATTGTATGAAACTTCTTTCTCTTCTGTGCATTCAACTAACAGAGTTGAACCTTACTTTTGATTGAGCCGTTCTGAAACACTCTTTCTGTAGAAACTGCAATTGGGCATTCTGAGCGCTAAGAGGCCTATATTGGGAAAAATAATGTCTACAAATAAAAACTACACAGAAGAATTGTGTGAAACTTCTTTCTGTTCTGTTTGTTCAACTAAAAGAGTTGAACCTTAGTTTTGATTGAGCCCTTCTGAAACACTCTTTCTGTAGAAAATGCAAGTGGAGATTCGGAGCGCTAAGGGGGTAATAGTGGAAAAAGGAATGTCTCCAAATATAAACTACACAGAATCATTCTGTGAAACTTCTTTCTGATCTGTGCATTCAGCTAACAGAGTTAAACCATACTTTTGATTGAGCAGATCTGAACACTCTTTCTGTAAAAAATGCAACTGGACATTTGGAGCGCTAAGAGCGTAGTAGTGGAAAAAGGAATATATTCAAATATAAACTACACAGAAGAATTCTGTGAAACTTCTTTCTGATCTGAGCATTCAGCTAACAGAGTTAAACCATACTTTTGATTGAGCAGTTTTGAAACACTCTGTCTGTAGAAAATGCAACTGGACATTCGTAGCGCTAAGTGGGTAATAGTGGAAAAAAGAATATGTTCAAATATAAACTACACAGAAGCATTGTATGAAACTTCTTTCTGTTCTGTGCATTCAACTAACAGAGTTGAACCTTACTTTTGATTGAGCCTTTCTGAAACACTCTTTCTGTAGAAACTGCAATTGGACATTCTGAGCGCTAAGAGGCCTCTATTGGGAAAAATAAGATCTTCAAATAAAAACTACACAGAAGCATTGTGTGAAACTTATTTCTGATATGTTCATTAAGCTAACAGAGTTAAACCATACTTTTGATTGCGCAGTTCTGAACACTCTTTCTGTAGAAAATGCAAGTGGACATTCGGAGCGCTAAGAGGGTAATAGTGGAAAAAGGAATATATTCAAATATAAACTACACAGTAGCATTCTGTGAAAATTTTTTCTGTTCTGTGCATTCAACTAACAGAGTTGAACCTTACTTTTGATTGAGCCGTTCTGAAACACTCTTTCTGTAGAAACTGCAATTGGACATGCTAAGCGCTAAGAGGCCTACATTGGGAAAAAGAATATCTTCAAATAAAAACTACACAGATGCATTCTGTGAAACTTATTTTTGATCTGTAAATTCAGTTAACAGAGATAAAACATATTTTTGATTGAGCAGTTATGAAACACTCTTTGTGTAGAAAATGCAAATGGAGATTCGGAGCGCTAAGAGGGTAATGGTGGAAAAAGGAATGTCTTCAAATATAAACTACACACAATCATTCGGTGAAACTTCTTTCTGATCTGTGCATTCAGCTAACAGAGTTAAACCATACTTTCGATTGAGCCGATCTGAACACTCTTTCTGTAGAAAATGCAACTGGACATTTGGAGCGCTAAGAGCGTAGTAGTGGAAAAAGGAATATATTCAAATATAAACTACACAGAAGCATTCTGTGAAACTTCTTTCTGATCTGAGCATTCAGCTAACAGAGTTAAACCATACTTTTGATTGAGCAGTTTTGAAACACTCTGTCTGTAGAAAATGCAACTGGACATTCGTAGCGCTAAGTGGGTAATAGTGGACAAAAGAATATGTTCAAATATAAACTACACAGAAGCATTGTATGAAACTTCTTTCTGTTCTGTGCATTCAACTAACAGAGTTGAACCTTACTTGTGATTGAGCCGTTCTGAAACACTCTTTCTGTACAAACTGCAATTGGACATTCTGAGCGCTAGGAGGCCTATATTGGGAAAATGAATGTCTACAAATAAAAACTACACAGAAGAATTGTGTGAAACTTCTTTCTGTTCTGTTTGTTCAACTAAAAGAGTTGAACCGTAGTTTTGATTGAGCCGTTCTGAAACACTCTTTCAGTAGAAAATGCAAGTGGAGATTCGGAGCGCTAAGAGGGTAATAGTGGAAAAAGGTATGTCTCCAAATATAAACTACACAGAATCATTCTGTGAAACTTCTTTCTGATCTGTGCATTCAGCTAACAGAGTTAAACCATACTTTTGATTGAGCAGATCTGAACACTCTTTCTGTAGAAAATGCAACTGGACATTTGGAGCGCTAAGAGAGTAGTAGTGGAAAAAGGAATATATTCAAATATAAACCACACAGAAGCATTCTGTGAAACTTCTTTCTGATCTGAGCATTCAGCTAACAGAGTTAAACCATACTTTTGATTGAGCAGTTTTGAAACACTCTGTCTGTAGAAAATGCAACTGGACATTCGTAGCGCTAAGTGGGTAATAGTGGAAAAAAAATATGTTCAAATATAAACTACACAGAAGCATTGTATGAAACTTCTTTCTGTTCTGTGCATTCAACTAACAGAGTTGAACCTTACTTTTGATTGAGCCGTTCTGAAACACTCTTTCTGTAGAAACTGCAATTGGACATTCTGAGCGCTAAGAGGCCTCTATTGGGAAAAATAATATCTTCAAATAAAAACTACACAGAAGCATTGTGTGAAACTTATTTCTGATATGTTCATTAAGCTAACAGAGTTAAAACATACTTTTGATTGCGCAGTTCTGAACACTCTTTCTGTAGAAAATGCAAGTGGACATTCGGAGCGCTAAGAGGGTAATAGTGGAAAAAGGAATATATTCAAGTATAAACTACACAGTAGCATTCTGTGAAAATTCTTTCTGTTCTGTGCATTCAACTAACAGAGTTGAACCTTACTTTTGATTGAGCCGTTCTGAAACACTCTTTCTGTAGAAACTGCAATTGGACATGCTAAGCGCTAAGAGGCCTACATTGGGAAAAAGAATATCTTCAAATAAAAACTACACAGATGCATTCTGTGAAACTTATTTCTGATCTGTAAATTCAGTTAACAGAGATAAAACATATTTTTGATTGAGCAGTTATGAAACACTCTTTTTGTAGAAAATGCAAGTGGAGATTCGGAGCGCTAAGAGGGTAATAGTGGAAAAAGGTATGTCTTCAAATATAAACTACACAGAATCATTCGGTGAAACTTCTTTCTGATCTGTGCATTCAGCTAACAGAGTTAAACCATACTTTTGATTGAGCAGATCTGAACACTCTTTCTGTAGAAAATGCAACTGGACATTTGGAGCGCTAAGAGCGTAGTAGTGGAAAAAGAAATATATTCAAATATAAACTACACAGAAGCATTCTGTGAAACTTCTTTCTGATCTGTGCATTCAGCTAACAGAGTTAAACCATACTTTTGATTGAGCAGTTTTGAAACACTCTGTCTGTAGCAAATGCAACTGGACATTCGTAGCGCTAAGTGGGTAATAGTGGAAAAAAGAATATGTTCAAATATAAACTACACGGAAGCATTGTATGAAACTACTTTCTGTTCTGTGCATTCAACTAACACAGTTGAACCTTACTTTTGATTGAGCCGTTCTGAAACACTCTTTCTGTAAAAACTGCAATTGGACATTCTGAGCGCTAGGAGGCCTATATTGGGAAAAAGAATGTCTACAAATAAAAACTACACAGAAGAATTTTGTTAAACTTCTTTCTGTTCTATTTGTTCAACTAAAAGAGTTGAACCTTAGTTTTGATTGAGCCCTTCTAAAACACTCTTTCTCTAGAAAATGCAAGTGGAGATTCGGAGCGCTAAGAGGGTAATAGTGGAAAAAGGAATGTCTCCAAATATAAACTACACAGAATAATTCTGTGAAACTTCTTTCTGATCTGTGCATTCAGCTAACAGAGATAAACCATACTTTTGATTGAGCAGATCTGAACACTCTTTCTGTAGAAAATGCAACTGGACATTTGGAGCGCTAAGAGAGTAGTAGTGGAAAAAGGAATATATTCAAATATAAATTACACAGAAGCATTCTGTGAAACTTCTTTCTGATCTGAGCATTCAGCTAACAGAGTTAAACCATACTTTTGATTGAGCAGTTTTGAAACACTCTGTCTGTAGAAAAGGCAACTGGACATTCGTAGCGCTAAGTGGGTAATAGTGGAAAAAAGAATATGTTCAAATATAAACTACACAGAAGCATTGTATGAAACTTCTTTCTGTTCTGTGCATTCAACTAACAGAGTTGAACCTTACTTTTTATTGAGCCATTCTGAAACACTCTTTCTGTAGAAACTGCAATTGGACATTCTGAGCGCTAAAAGGCCTATATTGGGAAAAAGAATGTCTACAAATAAAAACTACACAGAAGAATTGTGTGAAACTTCTTTCTGTTCTGTTTGTTCAACTAAAAGAGTTGAACCTTAGTTTTGATTGAGCCGTTCTGAAACACTCTTTCTGTAGAAAATGCAAGTGGAGATCGGAGCGCTAAGAGGGTAATAGTGGAAAAAGGAATGTCTCCAAATATAAACTACACAGAATCATTCGGTGAAACTTCTTTCTGATCTGTGCATTCAGCTAACAGAGTTAAACCATACTATTGATTGAGCAGATCTGAACACTCTTTCTGTAGAAAATGCAACTGGACATTTGGAGCGCTAAGAGAGTAGTAGTGGAAAAAGGAATATATTCAAATATAAACTACACAGAAGCATTCTGTGAAACTTCTTTCTGATCTGAGCATTCAGCTAACAGAGTTAAACCATACTTTTGATTGAGCAGTTTTGAAACACTCTGTCTATAGAAAATGCAACTGGACATTCGTAGCGCTAAGTGGGTAATAGTGGAAAAAAGAATATGTTCAAATATGAACTACACAGAAGCATTGTATGAAACTTCTTTCTGTTCTGTGCATTCAAATAACAGAGTTGAACCTTACTTTTGATTGAGCCGTTCTGAAACACTCTTTCTGTAGAAACTGCAATTGGACATTCTGAGCGCTAAGAGGCCTCTATTGGGAAAAATAATATCTTCAAATAAAAACTACACAGAAGCATTGTGTGAAACTTATTTCTGATATGTTCATTAAGCTAACAGAGTTAAACCATACTTTTGATTGCGCAGTTCTGAACACTCTTTCTGTAGAGAAAGCAAGTGGACATTCGGAGCGCTAAGAGGGTAATAGTGGAAAAAGGAATATATTCAAATATAAACTACACAGTAGCATTCTGTGAAAATTCTTTCTGTTCTGTGCATTCAACTAACAGAGTTGAACCTTACTTTTGATTGAGCCGTTCTGAAACACTCTTTCTGTAGAAACTGCAATTGGACATGCTAAGCGCTAAGAGGCCTACATTGGGAAAAAGAATATCTTCAAATAAAAACTACACAGATGCATTCTGTGAAACTTATTTCTGATCTGTAAATTCAGTTAACAGAGATAAAACATATTTTTGATTGAGCAGTTATGAAACACTCTTTTTGTAGAAAATGCAAGTGGAGATTCGGAGCGCTAAGAGGGTAATAGTGGAAAAAGGAATGTCTTCAAATATAAACTACACAGAATCATTCGGTGAAACTTCTTTCTGATCTGTGCATTCAGCTAACAGTGTTAAACCATAGTTTTGATTGAGCAGATCTGAACACTCTTTCTGTAGAAAATGCAACTGGACATTTGGAGCGCTAAGAGCGTAGTAGTGGAAAAAGGAATATATTCAAATATAAACTACACAGAAGCATTCTGTGAAACTTCTTTCTGATCTGAGCATTCAGCTAACAGAGTTAAACCATACTTTTGAGTGAGCAGTTTTGAA
Organism: Symphalangus syndactylus; assembly: GCF_028878055.3. Taxonomy (NCBI): domain Eukaryota; kingdom Metazoa; phylum Chordata; class Mammalia; order Primates; family Hylobatidae; genus Symphalangus; species Symphalangus syndactylus. The sequence continues at coordinate 830,526 of NC_072423.2, read as the reverse complement.
ACACTCTGTCTGTAGAAAATGCAACTGGACATTCGTAGCGCTAAGTGGGTAATAGTGGAAAAAAGAATATGTTCAAATATAAACTACACAGAAGCATTGTATGAAACTTCTTTCTGTTCTGTGCATTCAACTAACAGAGTTGAACCTTACTTTTGATTGAGCCGTTCTGAAACACTCTTTCTGTAGAAACTGCAATTGGACATTCTGAGCGCTAAGAGGCCTATATTGGGAAAAAGAATGTCTACAAATAAAAACTACACAGAAGAATTGTGTGAAACTTCTTTCTGTTCTGTTTGTTCAACTAAAAGAGTTGAACCTTAGTTTTGATTGAGCTCTTCTGAAACACTCTTTCTGTAGAAAATGCAAGTGGAGATTCTTAGCGCTAAGAGGGTAATAGTGGAAAAAGGAATGTCTCCAAATATAAACTACACAGAATCATTCTGTGAAACTTCTTTCTGATCTGTGCATTCAGCTAACAGAGTTAAACCATACTTTTGATTGAGCAGATCTGAACACTCTTTCTGTAGAAAATGCAACTGGACATTTGGAGCACTAAGAGCGTAGTAGTGGAAAAAGGAATATATTCAAATATAAACTACACAGAAGCATTCTGTGAAACTTCTTTCTGATCTGAGCATTCAGCTAACAGAGTTAAACCATACTTTTGATTGAGCAGTTTTGAAACACTCTGTCTGTAGAAAATGCAACTGGACATTCGTAGCGCTAAGTGGGTAATAGTGGAAAAAAGGATATGTTCAAATATAAACTACACAGAAGCATTGTATGAAACTTCTTTCTGTTCTGTGCATTCAACTAACAGAGTTGAACCTTACTTTTGATTGAGCCTTTCTGAAACACTCATTCTGTAGAAACTGCAATTGGACATTCTGAGCGCTAAGAGGCCTCTATTGGGAAAAATAATATCTTCAAATAAAAACTCCACAGAAGCATTGTGTGAAACTTATTTCTGATATGTTCATTAAGCTAACAGAGTTAAACCATACTTTTGATTTCGCAGTTCTGAACACTCTTTCTGTAGAAAATGCAAGTGGACATTCGGAGCGCTAAGAGGGTAATAGTGGAAAAAGGAATATATTCAAATATAAACTACACAGTAGCATTCTGTGAAAATTCTTTCTGTTCTGTGCATTCAACTAACAGAGTTGAACCTTACTTTTGATTGAGCCGTTCTGAAACACTCTTTCTGTAGAAACTGCAATTGGACATGCTAAGCGCTAAGAGCCCTACATTGGGAAAAAGAATATCTTCAAACAAAAACTACACAGATGCATTCTGTGAAACTTATTTCTGATCTGTAAATTCAGTTAACAGAGATAAAACATATTTTTGATTGAGCAGTTATGAAACACTCTTTTTGTAGAAAATGCAAGTGGAGATTCGGAGCGCTAAGAGGGTAATGGTGGAAAAAGGAATGTCTTCAAATATAAACTACACAGAATCATTCGGTGAAACTTCTTTCTGATCTGTGCATTCAGCTAACAGAGTTAAACCATACTTTTGATTGAGCCGATCTGAACACTCTTTCTGTAGAAAATGCAACTGGACATTTGGAGCGCTAAGAGCGTAGTAGTGGAAAAAGGAATATATTCAAATATAAACTACACAGAAGCATTCTGTGAAACTTCTTTCTGATCTGAGCATTCAGCTAACAGAGTTAAACCATACTTTTGATTGAGCAGTTTTGAAACACTCTGTCTGTAGAAAATGCAACTGGACATTCGTAGCGCTAAGTGGGTAATAGTGGAAAAAAGAATATGTTCAAATATAAACTACACAGAAGCATTGTATGAAACTTCTTTCTGTTCTGTGCATTCAACTAACAGAGTTGAACCTTACTTTTGATTGAGCCGTTCTGAAACACTCTTTCTGCAGAAACTGCAATTGGACATTCTGAGCGCTAAGAGGCCTATATTGGGAAAAAGAATGTCTACAAATAAAAACTACACAGAAGAATTGTGTGAAACTTCTTTCTGTTCTGTTTGTTCAACTAAAAGAGTTGAACCTTAGTTTTGATTGAGCCCTTCTGAAACACTCTTTCTGCAGAAAATGCAAGTGGAGATTCGGAGCGCTAAGAGGGTAATAGTGGAAAAAGGAATGTCTCCAAATATAAACTACACAGAATCATTCTGTGAAACTTCTTTCTGATCTGTGCATTCAGCTAACAGAGTTAAACAATACTTTTGATTGAGCAGATCTGAACACTCTTTCTGTAGAAAATGCAACTGGACATTTGGAGCGCAAAGAGCGTAGTAGTGGAAAAAGGAATATATTCAAATATAAACTACACAGAAGCATTCTGTGAAACTTCTTTCTGATCTGAGCATTCAGCTAACAGAGTTAAACCATACTTTTGATTGAGCAGTTTTGAAACACTCTGTCTGTAGAAAATGCAACTGGACATTCGTAGCGCTAAGTGGGTAATAGTGGAAAAAAGAATATGTTCAAATATAAACTACACAGAAGCATTGTATGAAACTTCTTTCTGTTCTGTGCATTCAACTAACAGAGTTGAACCTTACTTTTGATTGAGCCTTTCTGAAACACTCTTTCTGTAGAAACTGCAATTGGACATTCTGAGCGCTAAGAGGCCTCTATTGGGAAAAATAAGATCTTCAAATAAAAACTACACAGAAGCATTGTGTTAAACTTATTTCTGATATGTTCATTAAGCTAACAGAGTTAAACCATACTTTTGATTGCGCAGTTCTGAACACTCTTTCTGTAGAAAATGCAAGTGGACATTCGGAGCGCTAAGAGGGTAATAGTGGAAAAAGGAATGTATTCAAATATAAACTACACAGTAGCATTCTGTGAAAATTCTTTCTGTTCTGTGCATTCAACTAACAGAGTTGAACCTTACTTTTGATTCAGCCATTCTGAAACACTCTTTCTGTAGAAACTGCAATTGGACATGCTAAGCGCTAAGAGGCCTACATTGGGAAAAAGAATATCTTCAAATAAAAACTACACAGATGCATTCTGTGAAACTTATTTCTGATCTGTAAATTCAGTTAACAGAGATAAAACATATTTTTGATTGAGCAGTTATGAAACACTCTTTTTGTAGAAAATGCAAGTGGAGATTCGGAGCGCTAAGAGGGTAATGGTGGAAAAAGAAATGTCTTCAAATATAAACTACACAGAATCATTCGGTGAAACTTCTTTCTGATCTGTGCATTCAGCTAACAGAGTTAAACCATACTTTTGATTGAGCCAATCTGAACACGCTTTCTGTAGAAAATGCAACTGGACATTTGGAGCGCTAAGAGCGTAGTAGTGGAAAAAGGAATATATTCAAATATAAACTACACAGAAGCATTCTGTGAAACTTCTTTCTGATCTGAGCATTCAGCTAACAGAGTTAAACCATACTTTTGATTGAGCAGTTTTGAAACACTCTGTCTGTAGAAAATGCAACTGGACATTCGTAGCGCTAAGTGGGTAATAGTGGAAAAAAGAATATGTTCAAATATAAACTACACAGAAGCATTGTATGAAACTTCTTTCTGTTCTGTGCATTCAACTAACAGAGTTGAACCTTACTTTTGATTGAGCCGTTCTGAAACACTCTTTCTGTAGAAACTGCAATTGGACATTCTGAGCGCTAAGAGGCCTATATTGGGAAAAAGAATGTCTACAAATAAAAACTACACTGAAGAATTTTGTGAAACTTCTTTCTGTTCTGTTTGTTCAACTAAAAGAGTTGAACCTTAGTTTTGATTGAGCTCCTCTGAAACACTCTTTCTGTAGAAAATGCAAGTGGAGATTCGGAGCGCTAAGAGGGTAATAGTGGAAAAAGGAATGTCTCCAAATATAAACTACACAGAATCATTATGTGAAACTTCTTTCTGATCTGTGCATTCAGCTAACAGAGTTAAACCATAATTTGATTGAGCAGATCTGAACACTCTTTCTGTAGAAAATGCAACTGGACATTTGGAGCACTAAGAGCGTAGTAGTGGAAAAAGGAATATATTCAAATATAAACTACACAGAAGCATTCTGTGAAACTTCTTTCTGATCTGAGCATTCTGCTAACAGAGTTAAACCATACTTTTGATTGAGCAGTTTTGAAACACTCTGTCTGTAGAAAATGCAACTGGACATTCGTAGCGCTAAGTGGGTAATAGTGGAAAAAAGAATATGTTCAAATATAAACTACACAGAAGCATTGTATGAAACTTCTTTCTGTTCTGTGCATTCAACTAACAGAGTTGAACCTTACTTTTGATTGAGCCTTTCTGAAACACTCATTCTGTAGAAACTGCAATTGGACATTCTGAGCGCTAAGAGGCCTCTATTGGGAAAAATAATATCTTCAAATAAAAACTCCACAGAAGCATTGTGTGAAACTTATTTCTGATATGTTCATTAAGCTAACAGAGTTAAACCATACTTTTGATTGCGCAGTTCTGAACACTCTTTCTGTAGAAAATGCAAGTGGACATTCGGAGCGCTAAGAGGGTAATAATGGAAAAAGGAATATATTCAAATATAAACTACACAGTAGCATTCTGTGAAAATTCTTTCTGTTCTGTGCATTCAACTAACAGAGTTGAAACTTACTTTTGATTGAGCCGTTCTGAAACACTCTTTCTGTAGAAACTGCAATTGGACATGCTAAGCGCTAAGAGGCCTACATTGGGAAAAAGAATATCTTCAAACAAAAACTACACAGATGCATTCTGTGAAACTTATTTCTGATCTGTAAATTCAGTTAACAGAGATAAAACATATTTTTGATTGAGCAGTTATGAAACACTCTTTTTGTAGAAAATGCAAGTGGAGATTCGGAGCGCTAAGAGGGTAATGGTGGAAAAGGAATGTCTTCAAATATAAACTACACAGAATCATTCGGTGAAACTTCTTTCTGATCTGTGCATTCAGCTAACAGAGTTAAACCATACTTTTGATTGAGCCGATCTGAACACTCTTTCTGTAGAAAATGCAACTGGACATTTGGAGCGCTAAGAGCGTAGTAGTGGAAAAAGGAATATATTCAAATATAAACTACACAGAAGCATTCTGTGAAACTTCTTTCTGATCTGAGCATTCAGCTAACAGAGTGAAACCATACTTTTGATTGAGCAGTTTTGAAACACTCTGTCTGTAGAAAATGCAACTGGACATTCGTAGCGCTAAGTGGGTAATAGTGGAAAAAAGAATATGTTCAAATATAAACTACACAGAAGCATTGTATGAAACTTCTTTCTGTTCTGTGCATTCAACTAACAGAGTTGAACCTTACTTTTGATTGAGCCGTTCTGAAACACTCTTTCTGTAGAAACTGCAATTGGACATTCTGAGCGCTAAGAGGCCTATATTGGGAAAAAGAATGTCTACAAATAAAAACTACACAGAAGAATTGTGTGAAACTTCTTTCTGTTCTGTTTGTTCAACTAAAAGAGTTGAACCTTAGTTTTGATTGAGCCCTTCTGAAACACTCTTTCTGTAGAAAATGCAAGTGGAGATTCGGAGCGCTAAGAGGGTAATAGTGGAAAAAGGAATGTCTCCAAATATAAACTACACAGAATCATTCTGTGAAACTTCTTTCTGATCTGTGCATTCAGCTAACAGAGTTAAACCATACTTTTGATTGAGCAGATCTGAACACTCTTTCTGTAGAAAATGCAACTGGACATTTGGAGCGCTAAGAGAGTAGTAGTGGAAAAAGGAATATATTATAATATAAACTACACAGAAGCATTCTGTGAAACTTCTTTCTGATCTGAGCATTCAGCTAACAGAGTTAAACCATACTTTTGATTGAGCAGTTTTGAAACACTCTGTCTGTAGAAAATGCAACTGGACATTCGTAGCGCTAAGTGTGTAATAGTGGACAAAAGAATATGTTCAAATATAAACTACACAGAAGCATTGTATGAAACTTCTTTCTGTTCTGTGCATTCAACTAACAGAGTTGATCCTTATTTTGATTGAGCCTTTCTGAAACACTCTTTCTGTAGAAACGGCAATTGGACATTCTGAGCGCTAAGAGGCTTCTATTGGGAAAAATAATATCTTCAAATAAAAACTACACAGAAGCATTTTGTGAATCTTATTTCTGATATGTTCATTAAGCTAACAGAGTTAAAACATACTTTTGATTGCGCAGTTCTGAACACTCTTTCTGTAGAAAATGCAAGTGGACATTCGGAGCGCTAAGAGGGTAATAGTGGAAAAAGGAATATATTCAAATATAAACTACACAGTAGCATTCTGTGAAAATTCTTTCTGTTCTGTGCATTCAACTAACAGAGTTGAACCTTACTTTTGATTGAGCCGTTCTGAAACACTCTTTCTGTAGAAACTGCAATTGGACATGCTAAGCGCTAAGAGGCCTACATTGGGAAAAAGAATATCTTCAAATAAAAACTACACAGATGCATTCTGTGAAACTTACTTCTGATCTGTAAATTCAGTTAACAGAGATAAAACATATTTTTGATTGAGCAGTTATGAAACACTCTTTTTGTAGAAAATGCAAGTGGAGATTCGGAGCGCTAAGGGGGTAATAGTGGAAAAAGGAATGTCATCAAATATAAACTACACAGAATCATTCAGTGAAACTTCTTTCTGATCTGTGCATTGAGCTAACAGAGTTAAACCATACTTTTGATTGAGCAAATCTGAACACTCTTTCTGTAGAAAATGCAACTGGACATTTGGAGCGCTAAGAGCGTAGTAGTGGAAAAAGGAATATATTCAAATATAAACTACACAGAAGCATTCTGTGAAACTACTTTCTGATCTGAGCATTCAGCTAACAGAGTTAAACCATACTTTTGATTGAGCAGTTTTGAAACACTCTGTCTGTAGAAAATGCAACTGGACATTCGTAGCGCTAAGTGGGTAATAGTGGAAAAAAGAATATGTTCAAATATAAACTACACAGAAGCATTGTATGAAACTTCTTTCTGTTCTGTGCATTCAACTAACAGAGTTGAACCTTACTTTTGATTGAGCCGTTCTGAAACACTCTTTCTGTAGAAACTGCAATTGGACATCCTGAGCGCTAAGAGGCCTATATTGGGAAAAAGAATGTCTACAAATAAAAACTACACAGAGGAATTGTGTGAAACTTCTTTCTGTTCTGTTTGTTCAACTAAAAGAATTGAACCTTAGTTTTGATTGAGCCGTTCTGACACACTCTTTCTGTAGAAAATGCAAGTGGAGATTCGGAGCGCTAAGAGGGTAATAGTGGAAAAAGGAATGTCTCCAAATATAAACTATACAGAATCATTCTGTGAAACTTCTTTCTGATCTGTGCATTCAGCTAACAGAGTTAAACCATACTTTTGATTGAGCAGATCTGAACACTCTTTCTGTAGAAAATGTAACTGGACATTTGGAGCGCAAAGAGAGTAGTAGTGGAAAAAGGAATATATTCAAATATAAACTACACAGAAGCATTCTGTGAAACTTCTTTCTGATCTGAGCATTCAGCTAACAGAGTTAAACCATACTTTTGATTGAGCAGTTTTGAAACACTCTGTCTGTAGAAAATGCAACTGGACATTCGTAGCGCTAAGTGGGTAATACTGGAAAAAAGAATATGTTCAAATATAAACTACACAGAAGCATTGTATGAAACTTCTTTCTGTTCTGTGCATTCAACTAACAGAGTTTAACCTTACTTTTGATTGAGCCGTTCTGAAACACTCTTTCTGTAGAAACTGCAATTGGACATTCTGAGCGCTAAGAGGCCTATATTGGGAAAAATAATATCTTCAAATAAAAACTACACAGAAGCATTTTGTGAAACTTATTTCTGATATGTTCATTAAGCTAACAGAGTTAAACCATACTTTTGATTGGCAGTTCTGAACACTCTTTCTGTAGAAAATGCAAGTGGACATTCGGAGCGCTAAGAGGGTAATAGTGGAAAAAGGAATATATTCAAATATAAACTACACAGTAGCATTCTGTGAAAATTCTTCCTGTTCTGTGCATTCAACTAACAGAGTTGAACCTTACTTTTGATTGAGCCGTTCTGAAACACTCTTTCTGTAGAAACTGCAATTGGACATGCTAAGCGCTAAGAGGCCTACATTGGGAAAAAGAATATCTTCAAATAAAAACTACACTGATACATTCTGTGAAACTTATTTCTGATCTGTAAATTCAGTTAACAGAGATAAAACATATTTTTGATTGAGCAGTTATGAAACACACTTTTTGTAGAAAATGCAAGTGGAGATTCGGAGCGCTAAGAGGGTAATAGTGGTAAAAGGAATGTCTTCAAATATAAACTACACAGAATCATTCGGTGAAACTTCTTTCTGATCTGTGCATTCAGCTAACAGAGTTAAACCATACTTTTGATTGAGCAGATCTGAACACTCTTTCTGTAGAAAATGCAACTGGACATTTGGAGCGCTAAGAGCGTAGTAGTGGAAAAAGGAATATATTCAAATATAAACTACGCAGAAGCATTCTGTGAAAATTCTTTCTGATCTGAGCATTCAGCTAACAGAGTTAAACCATACTTTTGATTGAGCAGTTTTGAAACACTCTGTCTGTAGAAAATGCAACTGGACATTCATAGCGCTAAGTGGGTAATAGTGGAAAAAAGAATATGTTCAAATATAAACTACACAGAAGCATTGTATGAAACTTCTTTCTGTTCTGTGCATTCAACTAACAGAGTTGAACCTTACTTTTGATTGAGCCGTTCTTAAACACTCTTTCTGTAGAAACTGCAATTGGACATTCTGAGCGCTAAGAGGCCTATATTGGGAAAAAGAATGTCTACAAATAAAAACTACACAGAAGAATTGGGTGAAACATCTTTCTGTTCTGTTTGTTCAACTAAAAGAGTTGAACCTTAGTTTTGATTGAGCCGTTCTGAAACACTCTTTCTGTAGAAAATGCAAGTGGAGATTCGGAGCGCTAAGAGGGTAATAGAGGAAAAAGGAATGTCTCCAAATATAAACTACACAGAATCATTCGGTAAAACTTCTTTCTGATCTGTGCATTCAGCTAACAGAGTTAAAACATACTTTTGATTGAGCAGATCTGAACACTTTTTCTGTAAAAAATGCAACTGAACATTTGGAGCGCTAAGAGAGTAGTAGTGGAAAAAGGAATATATTCAAATATAAACTACACAGAAGCATTCTGTGAAACTTCTTTCTGATCTGAGCATTCAGCTAACAGAATTAAACCATACTTTTGATTGAGCAGTTTTGAAACACTCTGTCAGTAGAAAATGCAACTGGACATTCGTAGCGCTAAGTGGGTAATAGTGGAAAAAAGAATATGTTCAAATATAAACTACACAGAAGCATTGTATGAAACTTCTTTCTGTTCTGTGCATTCAACTAACAGAGTTGAACCTTACTTTTGATTGAGCCTTTCTGAAACACTCTTTCTGTAGAAACTGCAATTGGACATTCTGAGCGCTAAGAGGCCTCTATTGGGAAAAATAAGATCTTCAAATAAAAACTACACAGAAGCATTGTGTGAAACTTATTTCTGATATGTTCATTAAGCTAACAGAGTTAAACCATACTTTTGATTGCGCAGTTCTGAACACTCTTTCTGTAGAAAATGCAAGTGGACATTCGGAGCGCTAAGAGGGTAATAGTGGAAAAAGGAATATATTCAAATATAAACTACACAGTAGCATTCTGTGAAAATTCTTTCTGTTCTGTGTATTCAACTAACAGAGTTGAACCTTACTTTTGATTGAGCCGTTCTGAAACACTCTTTCTGTAGAAACTGCAATTGGACATGCTAAGCGCTAAGAGGCCTACATTGGGAAAAGTAATATCTTCAAATAATAACTACACAGATGCATTCTGTGAAACTTATTTCTGATCTGTAAATTCAGTTAACAGAGATAAAACATATTTTTGATTGAGCAGTTATGAAACACTCTTTTTGTAGAAAATGCAAGTTGCGATTCGGAGCGCTAAGGGGGTAATAGTGGAAAAAGGAATGTCTTCAAATATAAACTACACAGAATCATTCGGTGAAACTTCTTTCAGATCTGTGCATTCAGCTAACAGAGTTAAACCATACTTTTGATTGAGCAGATCTGAACACTCTTTCTGTAGAAAATGCAACTGGACATTTGGAGCGCTAAGAGCGTAGTAGTGGAAAAAGGAATATATTCAAATATAAACTACACAGAAGCATTCTGTGAAACTTCTTTCTGATCTGAGCATTCAGCTAACAGAGTTAAACCATACTTTTGATTGAGCAGTTTTGAAACACTCTGTCTGTAGAAAATGCAACTGGACATTCGTAGCGCTAAGTGGGTAATAGTGGACAAAAGAATATGTTCAAATATAAACTACACAGAAGCATTGTATGAAACTTCTTTCTGTTCTGTGCATTCAACTAACAGAGTTGAACCTTACTTTTGATTGAGCTGTTCTGAAACACTCTTTCTGTAGAAACTGCAATTGGACATTCTGAGTGCTAAGAGGCCTATATTGGGAAAAAGAATGTCTACAAATAAAAACTACACAGAAGAATTGTGTGAAACTTCTTTCTGTTCTGTTTGTTCAACAAAAAGAGTTGAACCTTAGTTTTGATTGAGCCGTTCTGAAACACTCTTTCTGAAGAAAATGCAAGTGGAGATTCGGAGCGCTAAGAGGGTAATAGTGGAAAAAGGAATGTCTCCAAATATAAACTACACAGAATCATTCTGTGAAACTTCTTTCTGATCTGTGCATTCAGCTAACAGAGTTAAAGCATACTTTTGATTGAGCAGATCTGAACACTCTTTCTGTAGAAAATGCAACTGGACATTTGGAGCGCTAAGAGAGTAGTAGTGGAAAAAGGAATATATTCAAATGTAAACTACACAGAAGCATTCTGTGAAACATCTTTCTGATCTGAGCATTCAGCTAACAGAGTTAAACCATACTTTTGATTGAGCAGTTATGAAACACTCTTTTTGTAGAAAATGCAAGTGGAGATTCGGAGCGCTAAGAGGGTAATAGTGGAAAAAGGAATGTCTCCAAATATAAACTACACAGAATCATTCTGTGAAACTTCTTTCTGATCTGTGCATTCAGCTAACAGAGTTAAACCATACTTTTGATTGAGCAGATCTGAACACTCTTTCTGTAGAAAATGCAACTGGACATTTGGAGCGCTAAGAGAGTAGTAGTGGAAAAAGGAATATATTCAAATATGAACTACACAGAAGCATTCTGTGAAACTTCTTTCTGATCTGAGCATTCAGCTAACAGAGTTAAACCATACTTTTGATTGAGCAGTTTTGAAACACTCTGTCTGTAGAAAATGCAACTGGACATTCGTAGCGCTAAGTGGGTAATAGTGGAAAAAAGAATATGTTCAAATATAAACTACACAGAAGCATTTTATGAAACATCTTTCTGTTCTGTGCATTCAACTAACAGAGTTGAACCTTACCTTTGATTGAGCCTTTCTGAAACTCTCTTTCTGTAGAAACTGCAATTGGACATTCTGAGCGCTAAGAGGCCTCTATTGGGAAAAAAAATATCTTCAAATAAAAACTACACAGAAGCATTGTGTGAAACTTATTTCTGATATGTTCATTAAGCTAACAGAGTTAAACCATACTTTTGATTGCGCAGTTCTGAACACTCTTTCTGTAGAAAATACAAGTGGACATTCGGAGCGCTAAGAGGGTAATAGTGGAAAAAGTTATATATTCAAATATAAACTACACAGTAGCATTCTGTGAAAATTCTTTCTGTTCTGTGCATTCAACTAACAGAGTTGAACCTTACTTTTGATTGAGCCGTTCTGAAACACTCTTTCTGTAGAAACTGCAATTGGACATGCTAAGCGCTAAGAGGCCTACATTGGGAAAAAGAATATCTTCAAATAAAAAATACACAGATGCATTCTGTGAAACTTATTTCTGATCTGTAAATTCAGTTAACAGAGATAAAACATATTTTTGATTGCGCAGTTATGAAACACACTTTTTGTAGAAAATGCAAGTGGAGATTCGGAGCGCTAAGAGGGTAATAGTGGAAAAGGAATGTCTTCAAATATAAACTACACAGAATCATTCGGTGAAACTTCTTTCTGATCTGTGCATTCAGCTAACAGTGTTAAACCATACTTTTGATTGAGCAGATCTGAACACTCTTTCTGTAGAAAATGCAACTGGACATTTGGAGCGCTAAGAGCGTAGTAGTGGAAAAAGGAATATATTCAAATATAAACTACACAGCAGCATTCTGTGAAACTTCTTTCTGATCTGAGCATTCAGCTAACAGAGTTAAACCATACTTTTGATTGAGCAGTTTTGAAACACTCTGTCTGTAGAAAATGCAACTGGACATTCATAGCGCTAAGTGGGTAATAGTGGAAAAAAAATATGTTCAAATATAAACTACACAGAAGCATTGTATGAAACTTCTTTCTGTTCTGTGCATTCAACTAACAGAGTTGAACCTTACTTTTGATTGAGCCTTTCTGAAACACTCTTTCTGTAGAAACTGCAATTGGACATTCTGAGCGCTAAGAGGCCTCTATTGGGAAAAATAATATCTGCAAATAAAAACTACACAAAAGCATTGTTTGAAACTTATTCCTGATATGTTCATTAAGCTAACAGAGTTAAACCATACTTTTGAATGCGCAGTTCTGAACACTCTTTCTGTAGAAAATGCAAGTGGACATTCGGAGTGCTAAGAGGGTAATAGTGGAAAAAGGAATATATTCAAATATAAACTACACAGTAGCATTCTGTGAAAATTCTTTCTGTTCTGTGCATTCAACTAACAGAGTTGAACCTTACTTTTCATTGAGCCGTTCTGAAACACTCTTTCTGTAGAAACTGCAATTGGACATGCTAAGCGCTAAGAGGCCTACATTGGGAAAAAGAATATCTTCAAATAAAAACTACACAGATGCATACTGTGAAACTTATTTCTGATCTGTAAATTCAGTTAACAGAGATAAAACATATTTTTGATTGAGCAGTTATGAAACACTCTTTTTGTAGAAAATGCAAGTGGAGATTCGGAGCGCTAAGAAGGTAATAGTCGAAAAAGTAATGTCTTCAAATATAAACTACACAGAATCATTCGGTGAAACTTCTTTCTGATCTGTGCATTCAGCTAACAGAGTTAAACCATACTTTTGATTGAGCAGATCTGAACACTCTTTCTGTAGAAAATGCAACTGTACATTTGGAGCGCTAAGAGCGTAGTAGTGGAAAAAGGAATATATTCAAATATAAACTACACAGAAGCATTCTGTGAAACTTCTTTCTGATCTGAGCATTCAGCTAACAGAGTTAAACAATACTTTTGATTGAGCAGTTTTGAAACACTCTTTCTGTAGAAAATGCAACTGGACATTCGTAGCGCTAAGTGGGTAACAGTGGAAAAAAGTATATGTTCAAATATAAACTACACAGAAGCATTGTATGAAACTACTTTCTGTTCTGTGCTTTCAACTAACAGAGTTGAACCTTACTTTTGATTGAGCCGTTCTGAAACACTCTTTCTGTAAAAAATTGCAATTGGACATTCTGAGAGCTAGGAGGCCTATATTGGGAAAAAGAATCTCTACAAATAAAAACTACACAGAAGAATTGTGTGAAACTTCTTTCTGTTATGTTTGTTCACCTAAAAGAGTTGAACCTTAGTTTTGATTGAACCGTTCTGAAACACTCTTTCTGTAGAAAATGCAAGTGGAGATTCGGAGCGCTATGTGGGTAATAGTGGAAAAAAGAATGTCTTCAAATATAAACTACACAGAATCATTTGGTGAAACTTCTTTCTGATCTGTGCATTCAGCTAACAGAGTTAAACCATACTTTTGATTGAGCAGATCTGAACACTCTTTCTGTAGAAAATGCAAATGGACATTTGGAGCGCTAAGAGCGTAGTAGTGGAAAAAGGAATATATTCAAATATAAACTACACAGAAGCATTCTGTGAAACTTCTTTCTGATCTGAGCATTCAGCTAACAGAGTTAAACCATACTTTTGATTGAGCAGTTTTGAAACACTCTGTCTGTAGAAAATGCAACTGGACATTCGTAGCGCTAAGTGGGTAATAGTGGAAAAAAAATATGTTCAAATATAAACTACACAGAAGCATTGTATGAAACTTCTTTCTGTTCTGTGCATTCAACTAACAGAGTTGAACCTTACTTTTGATTGAGCCGTTCTGAAACACTCTTTCTGTAGAAACTGCAATTGGACATTCTGAGCGCTAAGAGGCCTATATTGGGAAAAAGAATGTCTACAAATAAAAACTACACAGAAGAATTGTGTGAAACTTATTTCTGTTCTGTTTGTTCAACTGAAAGAGTTGAACCTTAGTTTTGATTGAGCCGTTCTGAAACACTCTTTCTGTAGAAAATGCAAGTGGACATTCGGAGCGCTAAGCGGGTAATAGTGGAAAAAGGAATATATTCAAATGTAAACTACACAGTAGCATTCTGTGAAAATTCTTTCTGTTCTGTGCATTCAACTAACAGAGTTGAACCTTACTTTTGATTGAGCCGTTCTGAAACACTCTTTCTGTAGAAACTGCAATTGGACATTCTGAGCGCTAGGAGGCCTCTATTGGGAAAAAGAATGTCTACAAATAAAAACTACACAGAATAATTGTGTGAAACTTCTTTCGGTTCTGTTTGTTCAACTAAAAGAGTTGAACCTTAGTTTTGATTGAGCCGTTCTGAAACACTCTTTCTGTAGAAAATGCAAGTGGAGATTCGGAGCGCTAAGAGGGTAATAGTGGAAAAAGGAATGTCTCCAAATATAAACTACACAGAATCATTCTGTGAAACTTTTTTCTGATCTGTGCATTCAGCTAACAGAGTTAAACCATACTTTTGATTGAGCAGATCTGAAAACTCTTTCTGTAGAAAATGCAACTGGACATTTGGAGTGCTAAGAGAGTAGTAGTGGAAAAAGGAATATATTCAAATATAAACTACACAGAAGCATTCTGTGAAACTTCTTTCTGATCTGAGCATTCAGCTAACAGAGTTAAACCATACTTTTGATTGAGCAGTTTTGAAACACTCTGTCTGTAGAAATTGCAACTGGACATTCGTAGCGCTAAGTGGGTAATAGTGGAAAAAAGAATATGTTCATATATAAACTACACAGAAGCATTGTATGAAACATCTTTCTGTTCTGTGCATTCAACTAACAGAGTTGAACCTTACTTTTGATTGAGCCTTTCTGAAACACTCTTTCTGTAGAAACTGCAATTGGACATTCTGAGCGCTAAGAGGCCTCTATTGGGAAAAATAATAACTTCAAATAAAAACTACACAGAAGCATTGTGTGAAACTTATTTCTGATATGTTCATTAAGCTAACAGAGTTAAACCATACTTTTGATTGCGCAGTTCTGAACACTCTTTCTGTAGAAAATGCAAGTGGACATTCGGAGCGCTAAGAGGTTAATAGTGGAAAAAGGAATATATTCAAATATAAACTACACAGTAGCATTCTGTGAAAATTCTTTCTGTTCTGTGCATTCAACTAACAGAGTTGAACCTTACTTTTGATTGAGCCGTTCTGAAACACTCTTTCTGTAGAAACTGCAATTGGACATGCTAAGCGCTAAGAGGCCTACATTGGGAAAAAGAATATCTTCAAATAAAAACTACACAGATGCATTCTGTGAAACATATTTCTGATCTGTAAATTCAGTTAACAGAGATAAAACATATTTTTGATTGAGCAGTTATGAAACACTCTTTTTGTAGAAAATGCAAGTTGAGATTCGGAGCGCTAAGGGGGTAATAGTGGAAAAAGGAATGTCTTCAAATATAAACTACACAGAATCATTCGGTGAAACTTCTTTCAGATCTGTGCATTCAGCTAACAGAGTTAAACCATACTTTTGATTGAGCAGATCTGAACACTCTTTCTGTAGAAAATGCAACTGGACATTTGGAGCGCTAAGAGCGTAGTAGTGGAAAAAGGAATATATTCAAATATAAACTACACAGAAGCATTCTGTGAAACTTCTTTCTGATCTGAGCATTCAGCTAACAGAGTTAAACCATACTTTTGATTGAGCAGTTTTGAAACACTCTGTCTATAGAAAATGCAACTGGACATTCGTAGCGCTAAGTGGGTAATAGTGGACAAAAGAATATGTTCAAATATAAACTACACAGAAGCATTGTATGAAACTTCTTTCTGTTCTGTGCATTCAACTAACAGAGTTGAACCTTACTTTTGATTGAGCTGTTCTGAAACACTCTTTCTGTAGAAACTGCAATTGGACATTCTGAGTGCTAAGAGGCCTACATTGGGAAAAAGAATGTCTACAAATAAAAACTACACAGAAGAATTGTGTGAAACTTCTTTCTGTTCTGTTTGTTCAACAAAAAGAGTTGAACCTTAGTTTTGATTGAGCCGTTCTGAAACACTCTTTCTGAAGAAAATGCAAGTGGAGATTCGGAGCGCTAAGAGGGTAATAGTGGAAAAAGGAATGTCTCCAAATATAAACTACACAGAATCATTCTGTGAAACTTCTTTCTGATCTGTGCATTCAGCTAACAGAGTTAAAGCATACTTTTGATTGAGCAGATCTGAACACTCTTTCTGTAGAAAATGCAACTGGACATTTGGAGCGCTAAGAGAGTAGCAGTGGAAAAAGGAATATATTCAAATGTAAACTACACAGAAGCATTCTGTGAAACATCTTTCTGATCTGAGCATTCAGCTAACAGAGTTAAACCATACTTTTGATTGAGCAGTTATGAAACACACTTTTTGTAGAAAATGCAAGTGGAGATTCGGAGCGCTAAGAGGGTAATAGTGGAAAAAGGAATGTCTCCAAATATAAACTACACAGAATCATTCTGTGAAACTTCTTTCTGATCTGTGCATTCAGCTAACAGAGTTAAACCATACTTTTGATTGAGCAGATCTGAACACTCTTTCTGTAGAAAATGCAACTGGACATTTGGAGCGCTAAGAGAGTAGTAGTGGAAAAAGGAATATATTCAAATATGAACTACACAGAAGCATTCTGTGAAACTTCTTTCTGATCTGAGCATTCAGCTAACAGAGTTAAACCATACTTTTGATTGAGCAGTTTTGAAACACTCTGTCTGTAGAAAATGCAACTGGACATTCGTAGCGCTAAGTGGGTAATAGTGGAAAAAAGAATATGTTCAAATATAAACTACACAGAAGCATTGTATGAAACATCTTTCTGTTCTGTGCATTCAACTAACAGAGTTGAACCTTACTTTTGATTGAGCCTTTCTGAAACTCTCTTTCTGTAGAAACTGCAATTGGACATTCTGAGCGCTAAGAGGCCTCTATTGGGAAAAAAAATATCTTCAAATAAAAACTACACAGAAGCATTGTGTGAAACTTATTTCTGATATGTTCATTAAGCTAACAGAGTTAAACCATACTTTTGATTGCGCAGTTCTGAACACTCTTTCTGTAGAAAATACAAGTGGACATTCGGAGCGCTAAGAGGGTAATAGTGGAAAAAGGAATATATTCAAATATAAACTACACAGTAGCATTCTGTGAAAATTCTTTCTGTTCTGTGCATTCAACTAACAGAGTTGAACCTTACTTTTGATTGAGCCGTTCTGAAACACTCTTTCTGTAGAAACTGCAATTGGACATGCTAAGCGCTAAGAGGCCTACATTGGGAAAAAGAATATCTTCAAATAAAAAATACACAGATGCATTCTGTGAAACATATTTCTGATCTGTAAATTCAGTTAACAGAGATAAAACATATTTTTGATTGCGCAGTTATGAAACACACTTTTTGTAGAAAATGCAAGTGGAGATTCGGAGCGCTAAGAGGGTAATAGTGGAAAAGGAATGTCTTCAAATATAAACTACACAGAATCATTCGGTGAAACTTCTTTCTGATCTGTGCATTCAGCTAACAGTGTTAAACCATACTTTTGATTGAGCAGATCTGAACACTCTTTCTGTAGAAAATGCAACTGGACATTTGGAGCGCTAAGAGCGTAGTAGTGGAAAAAGGAATATATTCAAATATAAACTACACAGAAGCATTCTGTGAAACTTCTTTCCGATCTGAGCATTCAGCTAACAGAGTTAAACCATACTTTTGATTGAGCAGTTTTGAAACACTCTGTCTGTAGAAAATGCAACTGGACATTCATAGCGCTAAGTGGGTAATAGTGGAAAAAAAATATGTTCAAATATAAACTACACAGAAGCATTGTATGAAACAGCTTTCTGTTCTGTGCATTCAACTAACAGAGTTGAACCTTACTTTTGATTGAGCCTTTCTGAAACACTCTTTCTGTAGAAACTGCAATTGGACATTCTGAGCGCTAAGAGGCCTCTATTGGGAAAAATAATATCTTCAAATAAAAACTACACAAAAGCATTGTGTGAAACTTATTCCTGATATGTTCATTAAGCTAACAGAGTTAAACCATACTTTTGAATGCGCAGTTCTGAACACTCTTTCTGTAGAAAATGCAAGTGGACATTCGGAGTGCTAAGAGGGTAATAGTGGAAAAAGGAATATATTCAAATATAAACTACACAGTAGCATTCTGTGAAAATTCTTTCTGTTCTGTGCATTCAACTAACAGAATTGAACCTTACTTTTCATTGAGCCGTTCTGAAACACTCTTTCTGTAGAAACTGCAATTGGACATGCTAAGCGCTAAGAGGCCTACATTGGGAAAAAGAATATCTTCAAATAAAAACTACACAGATGCATACTGTGAAACTTATTTCTGATCTGTAAATTCAGTTAACAGAGATAAAACATATTTTTGATTGAGCAGTTATGAAACACTCTTTTTGTAGAAAATGCAAGTGGAGATTCGGAGCGCTAAGAAGGTAATAGTCGAAAAAGTAATGTCTTCAAATATAAACTACACAGAATCATTCGGTGAAACTGCTTTCTGATCTGTGCATTCAGCTAACAGAGTTAAACCATACTTTTGATTGAGCAGATCTGAACACTCTTTCGGTAGAAAATGCAACTGTACATTTGGAGCGCTAAGAGCGTAGTAGTGGAAAAAGGAATATATTCAAATATAAACTACACAGAAGCATTCTGTGAAACTTCTTTCTGATCTGAGCATTCAGCTAACAGAGTTAAACCATACTTTTGATTGAGCAGTTTTGAAACACTCTTTCTGTAGAAAATGCAACTGGACATTCGTAGCGCTAAGTGGGTAATAGTGGAAAAAAGTATATGTTCAAATATAAACTACACAGAAGCATTGTATGAAACTACTTTCTGTTCTGTGCTTTCAACTAACAGAGTTGAACCTTACTTTTGATTGAGCCGTTCTGAAACACTTTTTCTGTAAAAACTGCAATTGGACATTCTGAGAGCTAGGAGGCCTATATTGGGAAAAAGAATCTCTACAAATAAAAACTACACAGAAGAATTGTGTGAAACTTCTTTCTGTTATGTTTGTTCACCTAATAGAGTTGAACCTTAGTTTTGATTGAACCGTTCTGAAACACTCTTTCTGTAGAAAATGCAAGTGGAGATTCGGAGCGCTATGTGGGTAATAGTGGAAAAAAGAATGTCTTCAAATATAAACTACACAGAATCATTTGGTGAAACTTCTTTCTGATCTGTGCATTCAGCTAACAGAGTTAAACCATACTTTTGATTGAGCAGATCTGAACACTCTTTCTGTAGAAAATGCAACTGGACATTTGGAGCGCTAAGAGCGTAGTAGTGGAAAAAGGAATATATTCAAATATAAACTACACAGAAGCATTCTGTGAAACTTCTTTCTGATCTGAGCATTCAGCTAACAGAGTTAAACCATACTTTTGATTGAGCAGTTTTGAAACACTCTGTCTGTAGAAAATGCAACTGGACATTCGTAGCGCTAAGTGGGTAATAGTGGAAAAAAAATATGTTCAAATATAAACTACACAGAAGCATTGTATGAAACTTCTTTCTGTTCTGTGCATTCAACTAACAGAGTTGAACCTTACTTTTGATTGAGCCGTTCTGAAACACTCTTTCTGTAGAAACTGCAATTGGACATTCTGAGCGCTAAGAGGCCTATATTGGGAAAAAGAATGTCTACAAATAAAAACTACACAGAAGAATTGTGTGAAACTTATTTCTGTTCTGTTTGTTCAACTGAAAGAGTTGAACCTTAGTTTTGATTGAGCCGTTCTGAAACACTCTTTCTGTAGAAAATGCAAGTGGACATTCGGAGCGCTAAGCGGGTAATAGTGGAAAAAGGAATATATTCAAATGTAAACTACACAGTAGCATTCTGTGAAAATTCTTTCTGTTCTGTGCATTCAACTAACAGAGTTGAACCTTACTTTTGATTGAGCCGTTCTGAAACACTCTTTCTGTAGAAACTGCAATTGGACATTCTGAGCGCTAGGAGGCCTCTATTGGGAAAAAGAATGTCTACAAATAAAAACTACACAGAATAATTGTGTGAAACTTCTTTCGGTTCTGTTTGTTCAACTAAAAGAGTTGAACCTTAGTTTTGATTGAGCCGTTCTGAAACACTCTTTCTGTAGAAAATGCAAGTGGAGATTCGGAGCGCTAAGAGGGTAATAGTGGAAAAAGGAATGTCTCCAAATATAAACTACACAGAATCATTCTGTGAAACTTTTTTCTGATCTGTGCATTCAGCTAACAGAGTTAAACCATACTTTTGATTGAGCAGATCTGAAAACTCTTTCTGTAGAAAATGCAACTGGACATTTGGAGTGCTAAGAGAGTAGTAGTGGAAAAAGGAATATATTCAAATATAAACTACACAGAAGCATTCTGTGAAACTTCTTTCTGATCTGAGCATTCAGCTAACAGAGTTAAACCATACTTTTGATTGAGCAGTTTTGAAACACTCTGTCTGTAGAAATTGCAACTGGACATTCGTAGCGCTAAGTGGGTAATAGTGGAAAAAAGAATATGTTCATATATAAACTACACAGAAGCATTGTATGAAACATCTTTCTGTTCTGTGCATTCAACTAACAGAGTTGAACCTTACTTTTGATTGAGCCTTTCTGAAACACTCTTTCTGTAGAAACTGCAATTGGACATTCTGAGCGCTAAGAGGCCTCTATTGGGAAAAATAATATCTTCAAATAAAAACTACACAGAAGCATTGTGTGAAACTTATTTCTGATATGTTCATTAAGCTAACAGAGTTAAACCATACTTTTGATTGCGCAGTTCTGAACACTCTTTCTGTAGAAAATGCAAGTGGACATTCGGAGCGCTAAGAGGTTAATAGTGGAAAAAGGAATATATTCAAATATAAACTCCACAGTAGCATTCTGTGAAAATTCTTTCTGTTCTGTGCATTCAACTAACAGAGTTGAATCTTACTTTTGATTGAGCCGTTCTGAAACACTCTTTCTGTAGAAACTGCAATTGGACATGCTAAGCGCTAAGAGTCCTACATTGTGAAAAAGAATATCTTCAAATAAAAACTACACAGATGCATTCTGTGAAACTTATTTCTGATCTGTAAATTCAGTTAACAGAGATAAAACATATTTTTGATTGAGCAGTTATGAAACACTCTTTTTGTAGAAAATGCAAGTGGAGATTCTGAGCGCTAAGAGGGTAATAGTGGAAAAAGGAATGTCTTCAAATATAAACTACACAGAATCATTCGGTGAAACTTCTTTCTGATCTGTGCATTCAGCTAACAGAGTTAAACCATACTTTTGATTGAGCAGATCTGAACACTCTTTCTGTAGAAAATGCAACTGGACATTTGGAGCGCTAAGAGCGTAGTAGTGGAAAAAGGAATATATTCAAATATAAATTACACAGAAGCATTCTGTGAAACTTCTTTCTGATCTGAGCATTCAGCTAACAGAGTTAAACCATACTTTTGATTGAGCAGTTTTGAAACACTCTGTCTGTAGAAAATGCAACTGGACATTCGTAGCGCTAAGTGGGTAATAGTGGAAAAAAGAATATGTTCAAATATAAACTACACAGAAGCATTGTATGAAACTTCTTTCTGTTCTGTGCATTTAACTAACAGAGTTGAACCTTACTTTTGATTGAGCCGTTCTGAAACACTCATTCTGTAGAAACTGCAATTGGACATTCTGAGCGCTAAGAGGCCTATATTGGGAAAAAGAATGTCTACAAATAAAAACTACACAGAAGAATTGTGTGAAACTTCTTTCTGTTCTGTTTGTTCAACTAAAAGAGTTGAACCTTAGTTTTGATTGAGCCGTTCTGAAACACTCTTTCTGTAGAAAATGCAAGTGGAGATTCGGAGCGCTAAGAGGGTAATAGTGGAAAAAGGAATGTCTCCAAATATAAACTACACAGAAACATTCTGTGAAACTTCTTTCTGATCTGTGCATTCAGCTAACAGATTTAAACCATACTTTTGATTGAGCAGATCTGAACACTCTTTCTGTAGAAAATGCAACTGGACATTTGGAGCGCTAAGAGAGTAGTAGTTGAAAAAAGAATATATTCAAATATAAACTACACAGAAGCATTCTGTGAAACTTCTTTCTGATCTGAGCATTCAGCTAACAGAGTTAAACCATACTTTTGATTGAGCAGTTTTGAAACACTCTGTCTGTAGAAAATGCAACTGGACATTCGTAGCGCTAAGTGGGTAATAGTGGAAAAAAGAATATGTTCAAATATAAACTACACAGAAGCATTGTATGAAACTTCTTTCTGTTCTGTGCATTCAACTAACAGAGTTGAACCTTACTTTTGATTGAGCCTTTCTGAAACACTCTTTCTGTAGAAACTGCAATTGGACATGCTAAGCGCTAAGAGTCCTACATTGGGAAAAAGAATATCTTCAAATAAAAGCTACACAGATGCATTCTGTGAACCTTATTTCTGATCTGTAAATTCAGTTAACAGAGATAAAACATATTTTTGATTGAGCAGTTATGAAACACTCTTTTTGTAGAAAATGCAAGTGGAGATTCAGAGCGCTAAGAGGGTAATAGTGGAAAAAGGAATGTCTTCAAATATAAACTACACAGAATCATTCGGTGAAACTTCTTTCTGATCTGTGCATTCAGCTAACAGAGTTAAACCATACTTTTGATTGAGCAGATCTGAACACTCTTTCTGTAGAAAATGCAACTGGACATTTTTGAGCGCTAAGAGCGTAGTAGTGGAAAAAGGAATATATTCAAATATAAACTACACAGAAGCATTCTGTGAAACTTCTTTCTGATCTGAGCATTCAGCTAACAGAGTTAAACCATACTTTTGATTGAGCAGTTTTGAAACACTCTGTCTGTAGAAAATGCAACTGGACATTCGTAGCGCTAAGAGGGTAATAGTGGAAAAAAGAATATGTTCAAATATAAACTACACAGAAGCATTGTATGAAACTTCTTTCTGTTCTGTGCATTTAATTAACAGGGTTGAAACTTACTTTTGATTGAGCCGTTCTGAAACACTCTTTCTGTAGAAACTGCAATTGCAATTGGACATTATGTGCGCTAAGAGGCCTATATTGGGAAAAAGAATGTCTACAAATAAAAACTACACAGAAGAATTGTGTGAAACTTCTTTCTGTTCTGTTTGTTCAACTAAAAGAGTTGAACCTTAGTTTTGATTGAGCCGTTCTGAAACACTCTTTCTGTAGGAAATGCAAGTGGAGATTCGGAGCGCTAAGAGGGTAATAGTGGAAAAAGGAATGTCTCCAAATATAAACTACACAGAACCATTCTGTGAAACTTCTTTCTGATCTGTGCATTCAGCTAACAGAGTTAAACCATACTTTTGATTGAGCAGATCTGAACACTCTTTCTGTAGAAAACGCAACTGGACATTTGGAGCGCTAAGAGAGTAGTAGTGGAAAAAAGAATATATTCAAATATAAACTACACAGAAGCATTCTGTGAAACTTCTTTCTGATCTGAGCATTCAGCTAACAGAGTTAAACCATACTTTTGATTGAGCAGTTTTGAAACACTCTGTCTGTAGAAAATGCAACTGGACATTCGTAGCGCTAAGTGGGTAATAGTGGAAAAAAGAATATGTTCAAATATAAACTACACAGAAGCATTGTATGAAACTTCTTTCTGTTCTGTGCATTCAACTAACAGAGTTGAACCTTACTTTTGATTGAGCCTTTCTGAAACACTCTTTCTGTAGAAACTACAATTGGACATTCTGAGCGCTAAGAGGCCTATATTGGGAAAAATAATATCTTCAAATAAAAACTACACAGAAGCATTGTGTGAAACTTATTTCTGATATGTTCATTAAGCTAACAGAGTTAAACCATACTTTTGATTGCGCAGTTCTGAACACTCTTTCTGTAGAAAATGCAAGTGGACATTCGGAGCGCTAAGAGGGTAATAGTGGAAAAAGGAATATATTCAAATATAAACTACACAGTAGCATTCTGTGAAAATTCTTTCTGTTCTGTGCATTCAACTAACAGAGTTGAACCTTACTTTTGATTGAGCCGTTCTGAAACACTCTTTCTGTAGAAACTGCAATTGGACATGCTAAGCGCTAAGAGTCCTACATTGGGAAAAAGAATATCTTCAAATAAAAGCTACACAGATGCATTCTGTGACCCTTATTTCTGATCTGTAAATTCAGTTATCAGAGATAAAACATATTTTTGATTGAGCAGTTATGAAGCACTCTTTTTGTAGAAAATGCAAGTGGAGATTCGGAGCGCTAAGAGGGTAATAATGGAAAAAGGAATGTCTTCAAATATAAACTACACAGAATCATTCGGTGAAACTTCTTTCTGATCTGTGCATTCAGCTAACAGAGTTAAACCATACTTTTGATTGAGCAGATCTGAACACCCTTTCTGTAGAAAATGCAACTGGACATTTGGAGTGCTAAGAGCGTAGTAGTGGAAAAAGGAATTTATTAAAATATAAACTACACAGAAGCATTCTGTGAAACTTCTTTCTGATCTGAGCATTCAGCTAACAGAGTTAAACCATACTTTTGATTGAGCAGTTTTGAAACACTCTGTCTGTAGAAAATGCAACTGGACATTCGTAGCGCTAAGTGGGTAATACTGGAAAAAAGAATATGTTCAAATATAAACTACACAGAAGCATTGTATGAAACTTCTTTCTGTTCTGTGCATTTAACTAACAGAGTTGAACCTTACTTTTGATTGAGCCGTTCTGAAACTCTCTTTCTGTAGAAACTGCAATTGGACATTCTGAGCGCTAAGAGGCCTATATTGGGAAAAAGAATGTCTACAAATAAAAACTACACAGAAGAATTGTGTGAAACTTCTTTCTGTTCTGTTTGTTCAACTAAAAGAGTTGAACCTTAGTTTTGATTGAGCCGTTCTGAAACACTCTTTCTGTAGAAAATGCAAGTGGAGATTCGGAGCGCTAAGAGGGTAATAGTGAAAAAGGAATGTCTCCAAATATAAACTACACAGAACCATTCTGTGAAACTTCTTTCTGATCTGTGCATTCAGCTAACAGAGTTAAACCATACTTTTGATTGAGCAGATCTGAACACTCTTTCTGTAGAAAATGCAACTGGACATTTGGAGCGCTAAGAGAGTAGTAGTGGAAAAAAGAATATATTCAAATATAAACTACACAGAAGCATTCTGTGAAACTTCTTTCTGATCTGAGCATTCAGCTAACAGAGTTAAACCATACTTTTGATTGAGCAGTTTTGAAACACTCTCTCTGTAGAAAATGCAACTGGACATTCGTAGCGCTAAGTGGGTAATAGTGGAAAAAAGAATATGTTCAAATATAAACTACAGAGAAGCATTGTATGAAACTTCTTTCTGTTCTGTGCATTCAACTAACAGAGTTGAACCTTACTTTTGATTGAGCCTTTCTGAAACACTCTTTCTGTAGAAACTACAATTGGACATTCTGAGCGCTAAGAGGCCTATATTGGGAAAAATAATATCTTCAAATAAAAACTACACAGAAGCATTGTGTGAAACTTATTTCTGATATGTTCATTAAGCTAACAGAGTTAAACCATACTTTTGATTGCGCAGTTCTGAACACTCTTTCTGTAGAAAATGCAAGTGGACATTCGGAGCGCTAAGAGGGTAATAGTGGAAAAAGGAATATATTCAAATATAAACTACACAGTAGCATTCTGTGAAAATTCTTTCTGTTCTGTGCATTCAACTAACAGAGTTGAACCTTACTTTTGATTGAGCCGTTCTGAAACACTCTTTCTGTAGAAACTGCAATTGGACATGCTAAGCGCTAAGAGTCCTACATTGGGAAAAAGAATATCTTCAAATAAAAGCTACACAGATGCATTCTGTGAACCTTATTTCTGATCTGTAAATTCAGTTAACAGAGATAAAACATATTTTTGATTGAGCAGTTATGAAACACTCTTTTTGTAGAAAATGCAAGTGGAGATTCGGAGCGCTAAGAGGGTAATAGTGGAAAAAGGAATGTCTTCAAATATAAACTACACAGAATCATTCGGTGAAACTTCTTTCTGATCTGTGCATTCAGCTAAGAGAGTTAAACCGTACTTTTGATTGAGCAGATCTGAACACTCTTTCTGTAGAAAATGCAACTGGACATTTGGAGCGCTAAGAGCGTAGTAGTGGAAAAAGGAATATATTCAAATATAAACTACACAGAAGCATTCTGTGAAACTTCTTTCTGATCTGAGCATTCAGCTAACAGAGTTAAACAATACTTTTGATTGAGCAGTTTTGAAACACTCTGTCTGTAGAAAATGCAACTGGACATTCGTAGCGCTAAGTGGGTAATAGTGGAAAAAAGAATATGTTCAAATATAAACTACACAGAAGCATTGTATGAAACTTCTTTCTGTTCTGTGCATTTAACTAACAGAGTTGAACCTTACTTTTGATTGAGCCGTTCTGAAACACTCTTTCTGTAGAAACTGCAATTGGACATTCTGAGCGCTAAGAGGCCTATATTGGGAAAAAGAATGTCTACAAATAAAAACTACACAGAAGAATTGTGTGAAACTTCTTTCTGTTCTGTTTGTTCAACTAAAAGAGTTGAACCTTAGTTTTGATTGAGCCGTTCTGAAACACTCTTTCTGTAGAAAATGCAAGTGGAGATTCGGAGCGCTAAGAGGGTAATAGTGGAAAAAGGAATGTCTCCAAATATAAACTACACAGAACCATTCTGTGAAACTTCTTTCTGATCTGTGCATTCAGCTAACAGAGTTAAACCATACTTTTGATTGAGCAGATCTGAACACTCTTTCTGTAGAAAATGCAACTGGACATTTGGAGCGCTAAGAGAGTAGTAGTGGAAAAAAGAATATATTCAAATATAAACTACACAGAAGCATTCTGTGAAACTTCTTTCTGATCTGAGCATTCAGCTAACAGAGTTAAACCATACTTTTGATTGAGCAGTTTTGAAACACTCTGTCTGTAGAAAATGCAACTGGACATTCGTAGCGCTAAGTGGGTAATAGTGGAAAAAAGAATATGTTCAAATATAAACTACACAGAAGCATTGTATGAAACTTCTTTCTGTTCTGTGCATTCAACTAACAGAGTTGAACCTTACTTTTGATTGAGCCTTTCTGAAACACTCTTTCTGTAGAAACTACAATTGGACATTCTGAGCGCTAAGAGGTCTATATTGGGAAAAATAATATCTTCAAATAAAAACTACACAGAAGCATTGTGTGAAACTTATTTCTGATATGTTCATTAAGCTAACAGAGTTAAACCATACTTTTGATTGCGCAGTTCTGAACACTCTGTAGAAAATGCAAGTGGACATTCGGAGCGCTAAGAGGGTAATAGTGGAAAAAGGAATATATTCAAATATAAACTACACAGTAGCATTCTGTGAAAATTATTTCTGTTCTGTGCATTCAACTAACAGAGTTGAACCTTACTTTTGATTGAGCCGTTCTGAAACACTCTTTCTGTAGAAACTGCAATTGGACATGCTAAGCGCTAAGAGTCCTACATTGGGAAAAAGAATATCTTCAAATAAAAGCTACACAGATGCATTCTGTGAACCTTATTTCCGATCTGTAAATTCAGTTAACAGAGATAAAACATATTTTTGATTGAGCAGTTATGAAACACTCTTTTTGTAGAAAATGCAAGTGGAGATTCGGAGCGTTAAGAGGGTAATAGTGGAAAAAGGAATGTCTTCAAATATAAACTACACAGAATCATTCGGTGAAACTTCTTTCTGATCTGTGCATTCAGCTAACAGAGTTAAACCATACTTTTGATTGAGCAGATCTGAACACTCTTTCTGTAGAAAATGCAACTGGACATTTAGAGCGCTAAGAGCGTAGTAGTGGAAAAAGGAATATATTCAAATATAAACTACACAGAAGCATTCTGTGAAACTTCTTTCTGATCTGAGCATTCAGCTAACAGAGTTAAACCATACTTTTGATTGAGCAGTTTTGAAACACTCTGTCTGTAGAAAATGCAACTGGACATTCGTAGCGCTAAGTGGGTAATAGTGGAAAAAAGAATATGTTCAAATATAAACTACACAGAAGCATTGTATGAAACTTATTTCTGTTCTGTGCATTCAACTAACAGAGTTGAACCTTACTTTTGATTGAGCCTTTCTGAAACACTCTTTCTGTAGAAACTGCAATTGGACATGCTAAGCGCTAAGAGTCCTACATTGGGAAAAAGAATATCTTCAAATAAAAGCTACACAGATGCATTCTGTGAACCTTATTTCTGATCTGTAAATTCAGTTAACAGAGATAAAACATATTTTTGATTGAGCAGTTATGAAACACTCTTTTTGTAGAAAATGCAAGTGGAGATTCGGAGCGCTAAGAGGGTAATAGTGGAAAAAGGAATGTCTTCAAATATAAACTACACAGAATCATTCGGTGAAACTTCTTTCTGATCTGTGCATTCAGCTAAGAGAGTTAAACCGTACTTTTGATTGAGCAGATCTGAACACTCTTTCTGTAGAAAATGCAACTGGACATTTGGAGCGCTAAGAGCGTAGTAGTGGAAAAAGGAATATATTCAAATATAAACTACACAGAAGCATTCTGTGAAACTTCTTTCTGATCTGAGCATTCAGCTAACAGAGTTAAACAATACTTTTGATTGAGCAGTTTTGAAACACTCTGTCTGTAGAAAATGCAACTGGACATTCGTAGCGCTAAGTGGGTAATAGTGGAAAAAAGAATACGTTCAAATATAAACTACACAGAAGCATTGTATGAAACTTCTTTCTGTTCTGTGCATTTAACTAACAGAGTTGAACCTTACTTTTGATTGAGCCGTTCTGAAACACTCTTTCTGTAGAAACTGCAATTGGACATTCTGAGCGCTAAGAGGCCTATATTGGGAAAAAGAATGTCTACAAATAAAAACTACACAGAAGAATTGTGTGAAACTTCTTTCTGTTCTGTTTGTTCAACTAAAAGAGTTGAAACTTAGTTTTGATTGAGCCGTTCTGAAACACTCTTTCTGTAGAAAATGCAAGTGGAGATTCGGAGCGCTAAGAGGGTAATAGTGGAAAAAGGAATGTCTCCAAATATAAACTACACAGAACCATTCTGTGAAACTTCTTTCTGATCTGTGCATTCAGCTAACAGAGTTAAACCATACTTTTGATTGAGCAGATCTGAACACTCTTTCTGTAGAAAATGCAACTGGACATTTGGAGCGCTAAGAGAGTAGTAGTGGAAAAAAGAATATATTCAAATATAAACTACACAGAAGCATTCTGTGAAACTTCTTTCTGATCTGAGCATTCAGCTAACAGAGTTAAACCATACTTTTGATTGAGCAGTTTTGAAACACTCTGTCTGTAGAAAATGCAACTGGACATTCGTAGCGCTAAGTGGGTAATAGTGGAAAAAAGAATATGTTCAAATATAAACTACACAGAAGCATTGTATGAAACTTCTTTCTGTTCTGTGCATTCAACTAACAGAGTTGAACCTTACTTTTGATTGAGCCTTTCTGAAACACTCTTTCTGTAGAAACTACAATTGGACATTCTGAGCGCTAAGAGGTCTATATTGGGAAAAATAATATCTTCAAATAAAAACTACACAGAAGCATTGTGTGAAACTTATTTCTGATATGTTCATTAAGCTAACAGAGTTAAACCATACTTTTGATTGCGCAGTTCTGAACACTCTGTAGAAAATGCAAGTGGACATTCGGAGCGCTAAGAGGGTAATAGTGGAAAAAGGAATATATTCAAATATAAACTACACAGTAGCATTCTGTGAAAATTATTTCTGTTCTGTGCATTCAACTAACAGAGTTGAACCTTACTTTTGATTGAGCCGTTCTGAAACACTCTTTCTGTAGAAACTGCAATTGGACATGCTAAGCGCTAAGAGTCCTACATTGGGAAAAAGAATATCTTCAAATAAAAGCTACACAGATGCATTCTGTGAACCTTATTTCCGATCTGTAAATTCAGTTAACAGAGATAAAACATATTTTTGATTGAGCAGTTATGAAACACTCTTTTTGTAGAAAATGCAAGTGGAGATTCGGAGCGTTAAGAGGGTAATAGTGGAAAAAGGAATGTCTTCAAATATAAACTACACAGAATCATTCGGTGAAACTTCTTTCTGATCTGTGCATTCAGCTAACAGAGTTAAACCATACTTTTGATTGAGCAGATCTGAACACTCTTTCTGTAGAAAATGCAACTGGACATTTAGAGCGCTAAGAGCGTAGTAGTGGAAAAAGGAATATATTCAAATATAAACTACACAGAAGCATTCTGTGAAACTTCTTTCTGATCTGAGCATTCAGCTAACAGAGTTAAACCATACTTTTGATTGAGCAGTTTTGAAACACTCTGTCTGTAGAAAATGCAACTGGACATTCGTAGCGCTAAGTGGGTAATAGTGGAAAAAAGAATATGTTCAAATATAAACTACACAGAAGCATTGTATGAAACTTCTTTCTGTTCTGTGCATTTAACTAACAGAGTTGAACCTTACTTTTGATTGAGCCGTTCTGAAACACTCTTTCTGTAGAAACTGCAATTGGACATTCTGAGCGCTAAGAGGCCTATATTGGGAAAAAGAATGTCTACAAATAAAAACTACACAGAAGAATTGTGTGAAACTTCTTTCTGTTCTGTTTGTTCAACTAAAAGAGTTGAACCTTAGTTTTGATTGAGCCGTTCTGAAACACTCTTTCTGTAGAAAATGCAAGTGGAGAATCGGAGCGCTAAGAGGGTAATAGTGGAAAAAGGAATGTCTCCAAATATAAACTACACAGAACCATTCTGTGAAACTTCTTTCTGATCTGTGCATTCAGCTAACAGAGTTAAACCATACTTTGATTGAGCAGATCTGAACACTCTTTCTGTAGAAAATGCAACTGGACATTTGGAGCGCTAAGAGAGTAGTAGTGGAAAAAAGAATATATTCAAATATAAACTACACAGAAGCATTCTGTGAAACTTCTTTCTGATCTGAGCATTCAGCTAACAGAGTTAAACCATACTTTTGATTGAGCAGTTTTGAAACACTCTGTCTGTAGAAAATGCAACTGGACATTCGTAGCGCTAAGTGGGTAATAGTGGAAAAAAGAATATGTTCAAATATAAACTACACAGAAGCATTGTATGAAACTTATTTCTGTTCTGTGCATTCAACTAACAGAGTTGAACCTTACTTTTGATTGAGCCTTTCTGAAACACTCTTTCTGTAGAAACTACAATTGGACATTCTGAGCGCTAAGAGGCCTATATTGGGAAAAATAATATCTTCAAATAAAAACTACACAGAAGCATTGTGTGAAACTTATTTCTGATATGTTCATTAAGCTAACAGAGTTAAACCATACTTTTGATTGCGCAGTTCTGAACACTCTTTCTGTAGAAAATGCAAGTGGACATTCGGAGCGCTAAGAGGGTAATAGTGGAAAAAGGAATATATTCAAATATAAACTACACAGTAGCATTCTGTGAAAATTCTTTCTGTTCTGTGCATTCAACTAACAGAGTTGAACCTTACTTTTGATTGAGCCGTTCTGAAACACTCTTTCTGTAGAAACTGCAATTGGACATGCTAAGCGCTAAGAGTCCTACATTGGGAAAAAGAATATCTTCAAATAAAAGCTACACAGATGCATTCTGTGACCCTTATTTCTGATCTGTAAATTCAGTTAACAGAGATAAAACATATTTTTGATTGAGCAGTTATGAAGCACTCTTTTTGTAGAAAATGCAAGTGGAGATTCGGAGCGCTAAGAGGGTAATAATGGAAAAAGGAATGTCTTCAAATATAAACTACACAGAATCATTCGGTGAAACTTCTTTCTGATCTGTGCATTCAGCTAAGAGAGTTAAACCATACTTTTGATTGAGCAGATCTGAACACCCTTTCTGTAGAAAATGCAACTGGACATTTGGAGTGCTAAGAGCGTAGTAGTGGAAAAAGGAATATATTAAAATATAAACTACACAGAAGCATTCTGTGAAACTTCTTTCTGATCTGAGCATTCAGCTAACAGAGTTAAACCATACTTTTGATTGAGCAGTTTTGAAACACTCTGTCTGTAGAAAATGCAACTGGACATTCGTAGCGCTAAGTGGGTAATACTGGAAAAAAGAATATGTTCAAATATAAACTACACAGAAGCATTCTGTGAAACTTCTTTCTGTTCTGTGCATTCAGCTAACAGAGTTGAACCTTACTTTTGATTGAGCCGTTCTGAAACTTTCTGTCTGTAGAAACTGCAATTGGACATTCTGAGCGCTAAGTGGGTAATAGTGGAAAAAAGAATATGTTCAAATAAAAACTACACAGAAGAATTGTGTGAAACTTCTTTCTGTTCTGTGCATTCAACTAACAGAGTTGAACCTTAGTTTTGATTGAGCCGTTCTGAAACACTCTTTCTGTAGAAAATGCAAGTGGAGATTCTGAGCGCTAAGAGGCCTATATTGGGAAAAATAATATCTTCAAATAAAAACTACACAGAAGCATTGTGTGAAACTTATTTCTGATATGTTCATTAAGCTAACAGAGTTAAACCATACTTTTGATTGCGCAGTTCTGAACACTCTTTCTGTAGAAAATGCAAGTGGACGTTCGGAGCGCTAAGAGGGTAATAGTGGAAAAAGGAATATATTCAAATATAAACTACACAGTAGCATTCTGTGAAAATTCTTTCTGTTCTGTGCATTCAACTAACAGAGTTGAACCTTACTTTTGATTGAGCCGTTCTGAAACACTCTTTCTGTAGAAACTGCAATTGGACATGCTAAGCGCTAAGGGTCCTTCATTGGGAAAAAGAATATCTTCAAATAAAAGCTACACAGATGCATTCTGTGAACCTTATTTCTGATCTGTAAATTCAGTTAACAGAGATAAAACATATTTTTGATTGAGCAGTTATGAAACACTCTTTTTGTAGAAAATGCAAGTGGAGATTCGGAGCGCTAAGAGGGTAATAATGGAAAAAGGAATGTCTTCAAATATAAACTACACAGAATCATTCGGTGAAACTTCTTTCTGATCTGTGCATTCAGCTAACAGAGTTAAACCATACTTTTGATTGAGCAGATCTGAACACCCTTTCTGTAGAAAATGCAACTGGACATTTGGAGCGCTAAGAGCGTAGTAGTGGAAAAAGGAATATATTAAAATATAAACTACACAGAAGCATTCTGTGAAACTTTTTTCTGATCTGAGCATTCAGCTAACAGAGTTAAACCATACTTTTGATTGAGCAGTTTTGAAACACTCTGTCTGTAGAAAATGCAACTGGACATTCGTAGCGCTAAGTGGGTAATACTGGAAAAAAGAATATGTTCAAATATAAACTACACAGAAGCATTGTATGAAACTTCTTTCTGTTCTGTGCATTTAACTAACAGAGTTGAACCTTACTTTTGATTGAGCCGTTCTGAAACACTCTTTCTGTAGAAACTGCAATTGGACATTCTGAGCGCTAAGAGGCCTATATTGGGAAAAAGAATGTATACAAATAAAAACTACACAGAAGAATTGTGTGAAACTTCTTTCTGTTCTGTTTGTTCAACTAAAAGAGTTGAACCTTAGTTTTGATTGAGCCGTTCTGAAACACTCTTTCTGTAGAAAATGCAAGTGGAGATTCGGAGCGCTAAGAGGGTAATAGTGGAAAAAGGAATGTCTCCAAATACAAACTACACAGAACCATTCTGTGAAACTTCTTTCTGATCTGTGCATTCAGCTAACAGAGTTAAACCATACTTTTGATTGAGCAGATCTGAACACTCTTTCTGTAGAAAATGCAACTGGACATTTGGAGCGCTAAGAGAGTAGTAGTGGAAAAAAGAATATATTCAAATATAAACTACACAGAAGCATTCTGTGAAACTTCTTTCTGATCTGAGCATTCAGCTAACAGAGTTAAACCATACTTTTGATTGAGCAGTTTTGAAACACTCTGTCTGTAGAAAATGCAACTGGACATTCGTAGTGCTAAGTGGGTAATAGTGGAAAAAAGAATATGTTCAAATATAAACTACACAGAAGCATTGTATGAAACTTCTTTCTGTTCTGTGCATTCAACTAACAGAGTTGAACCTTACTTTTGATTGAGCCTTTCTGAAACACTCTTTCTGTAGAAACTACAATTGGACATTCTGAGCGCTAAGAGGCCTATATTGGGAAAAATAATATCTTCAAATAAAAACTACACAGAAGCATTGTGTGAAACTTATTTCTGATATGTTCATTAAGCTAACAGAGTTAAACCATACTTTTGATTGCGCAGTTCTGAACACTCTTTCTGTAGAAAATGCAAGTGGACGTTCGGAGCGCTAAGAGGGTAATAGTGGAAAAAGGAATATATTCAAATATAAACTACACAGTAGCATTCTGTGAAAATTCTTTCTGTTCTGTGCATTCAACTAACAGAGTTGAACCTTACTTTTGATTGAGCCGTTCTGAAACACTCTTTCTGTAGAAACTGCAATTGGACATGCTAAGCGCTAAGGGTCCTTCATTGGGAAAAAGAATATCTTCAAATAAAAGCTACACAGATGCATTCTGTGAACCTTATTTCTGATCTGTAAATTCAGTTAACAGAGATAAAACATATTTTTGATTGAGCAGTTATGAAACACTCTTTTTGTAGAAAATGCAAGTGGAGATTCGGAGCGCTAAGAGGGTAATAGTGGAAAAAGGAATGTCTTCAAATATAAACTACACAGAATCATTCGGTGAAACTTCTTTCTGATCTGTGCATTCAGCTAACAGAGTTAAACCATACTTTTGATTGAGCAGATCTGAACACTCTTTCTGTAGAAAATGCAACTGGACATTTGGAGCGCTAAGAGCGTAGTAGTGGAAAAAGTAATATATTCAAATATAAACTACACAGAAGCATTCTGTGAAACTTTTTTCTGATCTGAGCATTCAGCTAACAGAGTTAAACCATACTTTTGATTGAGCAGTTTTGAAACACTCTGTCTGTAGAAAATGCAACTGGACATTCGTAGCGCTAAGTGGGTAATAGTGGAAAAAAGAATATGTTCAAATATAAACTACACAGAAGCATTGTATGAAACTTCTTTCTGTTCTGTGCATTTAACTAACAGAGTTGAACCTTACTTTTGATTGAGCCGTTCTGAAACACTCTTTCTGTAGAAACTGCAATTGGACATTCTGAGCGCTAAGAGGCCTATATTGGGAAAAAGAATGTCTACAAATAAAAACTACACAGAAGAATTGTGTGAAACTTCTTTCTGTTCTGTTTGTTCAACTAAAAGAGTTGAACCTTAGTTTTGATTGAGCCGTTCTGAAACACTCTTTCTGTAGAAAATGCAAGTGGAGATTCGGAGCGCTAAGAGGGTAATAGTGGAAAAAGGAATGTCTCCAAATATAAACTACACAGAACCATTCTGTGAAACTTCTTTCTGATCTGTGCATTCAGCTAACAGAGTTAAACCATACTTTTGATTGAGCAGATCTGAACACTCTTTCTGTAGAAAATGCAACTGGACATTTGGAGCGCTAAGAGAGTAGTAGTGGAAAAAAGAATATATTCAAATATAAACTACACAGAAGCATTCTGTGAAACTTCTTTCTGATCTGAGCATTCAGCTAACAGAGCTAAACCATACTTTTGATTGAGCAGTTTTGAAACACTCTGTCTGTAGAAAATGCAACTGGACATTCGTAGCGCTAAGTGGGTAATAGTGGAAAAAAGAATATGTTCAAATATAAACTACACAGAAGCATTGTATGAAACTTCTTTCTGTTCTGTGCATTCAACTAACAGAGTTGAACCTTACTTTTGATTGAGCCTTTCTGAAACACTCTTTCTGTAGAAACTACAATTGGACATTCTGAGCGCTAAGAGGCCTATATTGGGAAAAATAATATCTTCAAATAAAAACTACACAGAAGCATTGTGTGAAACTTATTTCTGATATGTTCATTAAGCTAACAGAGTTAAACCATACTTTTGATTGCGCAGTTCTGAACACTCTTTCTGTAGAAAATGCAAGTGGACATTCGGAGCGCTAAGAGGGTAATAGTGGAAAAAGGAATATATTCAAATATAAACTACACAGTAGCATTCTGTGAAAATTCTTTCTGTTCTGTGCATTCAACTAACAGAGTTGAACCTTACTTTTGATTGAGCCGTTCTGAAACACTCTTTCTGTAGAAACTGCAATTGGACATGCTAAGCGCTAAGAGTCCTACATTGGGAAAAAGAATATCTTCAAATAAAAGCTACACAGATGCATTCTGTGAACCTTATTTCCGATCTGTAAATTCAGTTAACAGAGATAAAACATATTTTTGATTGAGCAGTTATGAAACACTCTTTTTGTAGAAAATGCAAGTGGAGATTCGGAGCGTTAAGAGGGTAATAGTGGAAAAAGGAATGTCTTCAAATATAAACTACACAGAATCATTCGGTGAAACTTCTTTCTGATCTGTGCATTCAGCTAACAGAGTTAAAACATACTTTTGATTGAGCAGATCTGAACACTCTTTCTGTAGAAAATGCAACTGGACATTTGGAGCGCTAAGAGCGTAGTAGTGGAAAAAGGAATATATTCAAATATAAACTACACAGAAGCATTCTGTGAAACTTCTTTCTGATCTGAGCATTCAGCTAACAGAGTTAAACCATACTTTTGATTGAGCAGTTTTGAAACACTCTGTCTGTAGAAAATGCAACTGGACATTCGTAGCGCTAAGTGGGTAATAGTGGAAAAAAGAATATGTTCAAATATAAACTACACAGAAGCATTGTATGAAACTCCTTTCTGTTCTGTGCATTTAACTAACAGAGTTGAACCTTACTTTTGATTGAGCCGTTCTGAAACACTCTTTCTGTAGAAACTGCAATTGGACATTCTGAGCGCTAAGAGGCCTATATTGGGAAAAAGAATGTCTACAAATAAAAACTACACAGAAGAATTGTGTGAAACTTCTTTCTGTTCTGTTTGTTCAACTCAAAGAGTTGAACCTTAGTTTTGATTGAGCCGTTCTGAAACACTCTTTCTGTAGAAAATGCAAGTGGAGAATCGGAGCGCTAAGAGGGTAATAGTGGAAAAAGGAATGTCTCCAAATATAAACTACACAGAACCATTCTGTGAAACTTCTTTCTGATCTGTGCATTCAGCTAACAGAGTTAAACCATACTTTTGATTGAGCAGATCTGAACACTCTTTCTGTAGAAAATGCAACTGGACATTTGGAGCGCTAAGAGAGTAGTAGTGGAAAAAAGAATATATTCAAATATAAACTACACAGAAGCATTCTGTGAAACTTCTTTCTGATCTGAGCATACAGCTAACAGAGTTAAACCATACTTTTGATTGAGCAGTTTTGAAACACTCTGTCTGTAGAAAATGCAACTGGACATTCGTAGCGCTAAGTGGGTAATAGTGGAAAAAAGAATATGTTCAAATATAAACTACACAGAAGCATTGTATGAAACTACTTTCTGTTCTGTGCATTCAACTAACAGAGTTGAACCTTACTTTTGATTCAGCCTTTCTGAAACACTCTTTCTGTAGAAACTAATATTGGACATTCTGAGCGCTAAGAGGCCTCTATTGGGAAAAATAATATCTTCAAATAAAAACTACACAGAAGCATTGTGTGAAACTTATTTCTGATATGTTCATTAAGCTAACAGAGTTAAACCATACTTTTGATTGCGCAGTTCTGAACACTCTTTCTGTAGAAAACGCAAGTGGACATTCGGAGCGCTAAGAGGGTAATAGTGGAAAAAGGAATATATTCAAATATAAACTACACAGTAGCATTCTGTGAAAATTCTTTCTGTTCTGTGCATTCAACTAACAGAGTTGAACCTTACTTTTGATTGAGCCGTTCTGAAACACTCTTTCTGTAGAAACTGCAATTGGACATGCTAAGGGCTAAGAGTCCTGCATTGGGAAAAAGAATATCTTCAAATAAAAGCTACACAGATGCATTCTGTGAACCTTATTTCTGATCTGTAAATTCAGTTAACAGAGATAAAACATATTTTTGATTGAGCAGTTATGAAACACTCTTTTTGTAGAAAATGCAAGTGGAGATTCGGAGCGCTAAGTGGGAAATAGTGGAAAAAGGAATGTCTTCAAATATAAACTACACAGAATCATTCGGTGAAACTTCTTTCTGATCTGTGCATTCAGCTAACAGAGTTAAACCATACTTTTGATTGAGCAGATCTGAACACTCTTTCTGTAGAAAATGCAACTGGACATTTGGAGCGCTAAGAGCGTAGTAGTGGAAAAAGGAATATATTCAAATATAAACTACACAGAAGCATTCTGTGAAACTTCTTTCTGATCTGAGCATTCAGCTAACAGAGTTAAACCATACTTTTGATTGAGCAGTTTTGAAACACTCTGTCTGTAGAAAATGCAACTGGACATTCGTAGCGCTAAGTGGGTAATAGTGGAAAAAAGCATATGTTCAAATATAAACTACACAGAAGCATTGTATGAAACTTCTTTCTGTTCTGTGCATTTAACTAACAGAGTTGAACCTTACTTTTGATTGAGCCGTTCTGAAACACTCTTTCTGTAGAAACTGCAATTGGACATTCTGAGCGCTAAGAGGCCTATATTGGGAAAAAGAATGTCTACAAATAAAAACTACACAGAAGAATTGTGTGAAACTTCTTTCTGTTCTGTTTGTTCAACTAAAAGAGTTGAACCTTAGTTTTGATTGAGCCGTTCTGAAACACTCTTTCTGTAGAAAATGCAAGTGGAGAATCGGAGCGCTAAGAGGGTAATAGTGGAAAAAGGAATGTCTCCAAATATAAACTACACAGAACCATTCTGTGAAACTTATTTCTGATCTGTGCATTCAGCTAACAGAGTTAAACCATACTTTTGATTGAGCAGATCTGAACACTCTTTCTGTAGAAAATGCAACTGGACATTTGGAGCGCTAAGAGAGTAGTAGTGGAAAAAAGAATATATTCAAATATAAACTACACAGAAGCATTCTGTGAAACTTCTTTCTGATCTGAGCATTCAGCTAACAGAGTTAAACCATACTTTTGATTGAGCAGTTTGAAACAGTCTGTCTGTAGAAAATGCAACTGGACATTCGTAGCGCTAAGTGGGTAATAGTGGAAAAAAGAATATGTTCAAATATAAACTACACAGAAGCATTGTATGAAACTTCTTTCTGTTCTGTGCATTCAACTAACAGAGTTGAACCTTACTTTTTATTGAGCCTTTCTGAAACACTCTTTCTGTAGAAACTACAATTGGACATTCTGAGCGCTAAGAGGCCTATATTGGGAAAAATAATATCTTCAAATAAAAACTACACAGAAGCATTGTGTGAAACTTATTTCTGATATGTTCATTAAGCTAACAGAGTTAAACCATACTTTTGATTGCGCAGTTCTGAACACTCTTTCTGTAGAAAATGCAAGTGGACATTCGGAGCGCTAAGAGGGTAATAGTGGAAAAAGGAATATATTCAAATATAAACTACACAGTAGCATTCTGTGAAAATTCTTTCTGTTCTGTGCATTCAACTAACAGAGTTGAACCTTACTTTTGATTGAGCCGTTCTGAAGCACTCTTTCTGTAGAAACTGCAATTGGACATGCTAAGCGCTAAGAGTCCTACATTGGGAAAAAGAATATCTTCAAATAAAAGCTACACAGATGCATTCTGTGAACCTTATTTCTGATCTGTAAATTCAGTTAACAGAGATAAAACATATTTTTGATTGAGCAGTTATGAAACACTCTTTTTGTAGAAAATGCAAGTGGAGATTCGGAGCGTTAAGAGGGTAATAGTGGAAAAAGGAATGTCTTCAAATATAAACTACACAGAATCATTCGGTGAAACTTCTTTCTGATCTGTGCATTCAGCTAACAGAGTTAAACCATACTTTTGATTGAGCAGATCTGAACACTCTTTCTGTAGAAAATGCAACTGGACATTTGGAGCGCTAAGAGCGTAGTAGTGGAAAAAGGAATATATTCAATTATAAACTACACAGAAGCATTCTGTGAAACTTCTTTCTGATCTGAGCATTCAGCTAACAGAGTTAAACCATACTTTTGATTGAGCAGTTTTGAAACACTCTGTCTGTAGAAAATGCAACTGGACATTCGTAGCGCTAAGTGGGTAATAGTGGAAAAAAGAATATGTTCAAATATAAACTACACAGAAGCATTGTATGAAACTTCTTTCTGTTCTGTGCATTTAACTAACAGAGTTGAACCTTACTTTTGATTGAGCCGTTCTGAAACACTCTTTCTGTAGAAACTGCAATTGGATATTCTGAGCGCTAAGAGGCCTATATTGGGAAAAAGAATGTCTACAAATAAAAACTACACAGAAGAATTGTGTGAAACATCTTTCTGTTCTGTTTGTTCAACTAAAAGAGTTGAA
The DNA here is from genome assembly GCF_028878055.3 of Symphalangus syndactylus. Taxonomy (NCBI): domain Eukaryota; kingdom Metazoa; phylum Chordata; class Mammalia; order Primates; family Hylobatidae; genus Symphalangus; species Symphalangus syndactylus. Next base: position 789,767 of record NC_072423.2, on the reverse strand, counting down.
CCTTAGTTTTGATTGAGCCGTTCTGAAACACTCTTTCTGTAGAAAATGCAAGTGGAGATTCGGAGCGCTAAGAGGGTAATAGTGGAAAAAGGAATGTCTCCAAATATAAACTACAAAGAACCATTCTGTGAAACTTCTTTCTGATCTGTGCATTCAGCTAACAGAGTTAAACCATACTTTTGATTGAGCAGATCTGAACACTCTTTCTGTAGAAAATGCAACTGGACATTTGGAGTGCTAAGAGCGTAGTAGTGGAAAAAGGAATATATTCAAATATAAACTACACAGAAGCATTCTGTGAAACTTCTTTCTGATCTGAGCATTCAGCTAACAGAGTTAAACCATACTTTTGATTGAGTAGTTTTGAAACACTCTGTCTGTAGAAAATGCAACTGGACATTCGTAGCACTAAGTGGGTAATAGTGGAAAAAAGAATATGTTCATATATAAACTACACAGAAGCATTGTATGAAACTTCTTTCTGTTCTGTGCATTCAACTAACAGAGTTGAACCTTACTTTTGATTGAGCCTTTCTGAAACACTCTTTCTGTAGAAACTACAATTGGACATTCTGAGCGCTAAGAGGCCTATATTGGGAAAAATAATATCTTCAAATAAAAACTACACAGAAGCATTGTGTGAAACTTATTTCTGATATGTTCATTAAGCTAACAGAGTTAAACCATACTTTTGATTGCGCAGTTCTGAACACTCTTTCTGTAGAAAATGCAAGTGGACATTCGGAGCGCTAAGAGGGTAATAGTGGAAAAAGGAATATATTCAAATATAAACTACACAGTAGCATTCTGTGAAAATTCTTTCTGTTCTGTGCATTCAACTAACAGAGTTGAACCTTACTTTTGATTGAGCCGTTCTGAAGCACTCTTTCTGTAGAAACTGCAATTGGACATGCTAAGCGCTAAGAGTCCTACATTGGGAAAAAGAATATCTTCAAATAAAAGCTACACAGATGCATTCTGTGAACCTTATTTCTGATCTGTAAATTCAGTTAACAGAGATAAAACATATTTTTGATTGAGCAGTTATGAAACACTCTTTTTGTAGAAAATGCAAGTGGAGATTCGGAGCGTTAAGAGGGTAATAGTGGAAAAAGGAATGTCTTCAAATATAAACTACACAGAATCATTCGGTGAAACTTCTTTCTGATCTGTGCATTCAGCTAACAGAGTTAAACCATACTTTTGATTGAGCAGATCTGAACACTCTTTCTGTAGAAAATGCAACTGGACATTTGGAGCGCTAAGAGCGTAGTAGTGGAAAAAGGAATATATTCAATTATAAACTACACAGAAGCATTCTGTGAAACTTCTTTCTGATCTGAGCATTCAGCTAACAGAGTTAAACCATACATTTGATTGAGCAGTTTTGAAACACTCTGTCTGTAGAAAATGCAACTGGACATTCGTAGCGCTAAGTGGGTAATAGTGGAAAAAAGAATATGTTCAAATATAAACTACACAGAAGCATTGTATGAAACTTCTTTCTGTTCTGTGCATTTAACTAACAGAGTTGAACCTTACTTTTGATTGAGCCGTTCTGAAACACTCTTTCTGTAGAAACTGCAATTGGACATTCTGAGCGCTAAGAGGCCTATATTGGGAAAAAGAATGTCTACAAATAAAAACTACACAGAAGAATTGTGTGAAACTTCTTTCTGTTCTGTTTGTTCAACTAAAAGTGTTGAACCTTAGTTTGATTGAGCCGTTCTGAAACACTCTTTCTGTAGAAAATGCAAGTGGAGATTCGGAGCGCTAAGAGGGTAATAGTGGAAAAAGGAATGTCTTCAAATATAAACTACACAGAATCATTCGGTGAAACTTCTTTCTGATCTGTGCATTCAGCTAACAGAGTTAAACCATACTTTTGATTGAGCAGATCTGAACACTCTTTCTGTAGAAAATGCAACTGGACATTTGGAGTGCTAAGAGCGTAGTAGTGGAAAAAGGAATATATTCAAATATAAACTACACAGAAGCATTCTGTGAAACTTCTTTCTGATCTGAGCATTCAGCTAACAGAGTTAAACCATACTTTTGATTGAGCAGTTTTGAAACACTCTGTCTGTAGAAAATGCAACTGGACATTCGTAGCGCTAAGTGGGTAATAGTGGAAAAAAGAATATGTTCAAATATAAACTACACAGAAGCATTGTATGAAACTTCTTTCTGTTCTGTGCATTCAACTAACAGAGTTGAACCTTACTTTGGATTGAGCCTTTCTGAAACACTCTTTCTGTAGAAACTACAATTGGACATTCTGAGCGCTAAGAGGCCTATATTGGGAAAAATAATATCTTCAAATAAAAACTACACAGAAGCATTGTGTGAAACTTATTTCTGATATGTTCATTAAGCTAACAGAGTTAAACCATACTTTTGATTGCGCAGTTCTGAACACTCTTTCTGTAGAAAATGCAAGTGGACATTCGGAGCGCTAAGAGGGTAATAGTGGAAAAAGGAATATATTCAAATATAAACTACACAGTAGCATTCTGTGAAAATTCTTTCTGTTCTGTGCATTCAACTAACAGAATTGAACCTTACTTTTGATTGAGCCGTTCTGAAACACTCTTTCTGTAGAAACTGCAATTGGACATGCTAAGCGCTAAGAGTCCTACATTGGGAAAAAGAATATCTTCAAATAAAAGCTACACAGATGCATTCTGTGAACCTTATTTCTGATCTGTAAATTCAGTTAACAGAGATAAAACATATTTTTGATTGAGCAGTTATGAAACACTCTTTTTGTAGAAAATGCAAGTGGAGATTCGGAGCGTTAAGAGGGTAATAGTGGAAAAAGGAATGTCTTCAAATATAAACTACACAGAATCATTCGGTGAAACTTCTTTCTGATCTGTGCATTCAGCTAACAGAGTTAAACCATACTTTTGATTGAGCAGATCTGAACACTCTTTCTGTAGAAAATGCAACTGGACATTTGGAGCGCTAAGAGCGTAGTAGTGGAAAAAGGAATATATTCAAATATAAACTACACAGAAGCATTCTGTGAAACTTCTTTCTGATCTGAGCATTCAGCTAACAGAGTTAAACCATACTTTTGATTGAGCAGTTTTGAAACACTCTGTCTGTAGAAAATGCAACTGGACATTCGTAGCGCTAAGTGGGTAATAGTGGAAAAAAGAATATGTTCAAATATAAACTACACAGAAGCATTGTATGAAACTTCTTTCTGTTCTGTGCATTTAACTAACAGAGTTGAACCTTACTTTTGATTTAGCCGTTCTGAAACACTCTTTCTGTAGAAACTGCAATTGGACATTCTGAGCGCTAAGAGGCCTATATTGGGAAAAATAATGTCTACAATTAAAAACTACACAGAAGAATTGTGTGAAACATCTTTCTGTTCTGTTTGTTCAACTAAAAGAGTTGAACCTTAGTTTTGATTGAGCCGTTCTGAAACACTCTTTCTGTAGAAAATGCAAGTGGAGATTCGGAGCGCTAAGAGGGTAATAGTGGAAAAAGGAATGTCTCCAAATATAAACTACACAGAACCATTCTGTGAAACTTCTTTCTGATCTGTGCATTCAGCTAACAGAGTTAAACCATACTTTTGATTGAGCAGATCTGAACACTCTTTCTGTAGAAAATGCAACTGGACATTTGGAGCGCTAAGAGAGTAGTAGTGGAAAAAAGAATATATTCAAATATAAACTACACAGAAGCATTCTGTGAAACTTCTTTCTGATCTGAGCATTCAGCTAACAGAGTTAAACCATACTTTTGATTGAGCAGTTTTGAAACACTCTGTCTGTAGAAAATGCAACTGGACATTCGTAGCGCTAAGTGGGTAATAGTGGAAAAAAGAATATGTTCAAATATAAACTACACAGAAGCATTGTATGAAACTACTTTCTGTTCTGTGCATTCAACTAACAGAGTTGAACCTTACTTTTGATTGAGCCTTTCTGAAACACTCTTTCTGTAGAAAATAATATTGGACATTCTGAGCGCTAAGAGGCCTATATTGGGAAAAATAGTATCTTCAAATAAAAACTACACAGAAGCATTGTGTGAAACTTATTTCTGATATGTTCATTAAGCTAACAGAGTTAAACCATACTTTTGATTGCGCAGTTCTGAACACTCTTTCTGTAGAAAATGCAAGTGGACATTCGGAGCGCTAAGAGGGTAATAGTGGAAAAAGGAATATATTCAAATATAAACTACACAGTAGCATTCTGTGAAAATTCTTTCTGTTCTGTGCATTCAACTAACAGAGTTGAACCTTACTTTTGATTGAGCCGTTCTGAAACACTCTTTCTGTAGAAACTGCAATTGGACATGCTAAGCGCTAAGAGTCCTACATTGGGAAAAAGAATATCTTCAAATAAAAGCTACACAGATGCATTCTGTGAACCTTATTTCCGATCTGTAAATTCAGTTAACAGAGATAAAACATATTTTTGATTGAGCAGTTATGAAACACTCTTTTTGTAGAAAATGCAAGTGGAGATTCGGAGCGTTAAGAGGGTAATAGTGGAAAAAGGAATGTCTTCAAATATAAACTACACAGAATCATTCGGTGAAACTTCTTTCTGATCTGTGCATTCAGCTAACAGAGTTAAACCATACTTTTGATTGAGCAGATCTGAACACTCTTTCTGTAGAAAATGCAACTGGACATTTGGAGCGCTAAGAGCGTAGTAGTGGAAAAAGGAATATATTCAAATATAAACTACACAGAAGCATTCTGTGAAACTTCTTTCTGATCTGAGCATTCAGCTAACAGAGTTAAACCATACTTTTGATTGAGCAGTTTTGAAACACTCTGTCTGTAGAAAATGCAACTGGACATTCGTAGCGCTAAGTGGGTAATAGTGGAAAAAAGAATATGTTCAAATATAAACTACACAGAAGCATTGTATGAAACTTCTTTCTGTTCTGTGCATTTAACTAACAGAGTTGAACCTTACTTTTGATTGAGCCGTTCTGAAACACTCTTTCTGTAGAAACTGCAATTGGACATTCTGAGCGCTAAGAGGCCTATATTGGGAAAAAGAATGTCTACAAATAAAAACTACACAGAAGAATTGTGTGAAACTTCTTTCTGTTCTGTTTGTTCAACTAAAAGAGTTGAACCTTAGTTTTGATTGAGCCGTTCTGAAACACTCTTTCTGTAGAAAATGCAAGTGGAGATTCGAAGCGCTAAGAGGGTAATAGTGGAAAAAGGAATGTCTCCAAATATAAACTACACAGAACCATTCTGTGAAACTTCTTTCTGATCTGTGCATTCAGCTAACAGAGTTAAACCATACTTTTGATTGAGCAGATCTGAACACTCTTTCTGTAGAAAATGCAACTGGACATTTGGAGCGCTAAGAGAGTAGTAGTGGAAAAAAGAATATATTCAAATATAAACTACACAGAAGCATTCTGTGAAAATTCTTTCTGATCTGAGCATTCAGCTAACAGAGTTAAACCATACTTTTGATTGAGCAGTTTGAAACACTCTGTCTGTAGAAAATGTAACTGGACATTCCTAGCGCTAAGTGGGTAATAGTGGAAAAAAGAATATGTTCAAATATAAACTACACAGAAGCATTGTATGAAACTTCTTTCTGTTCTGTGCATTCAAATAACAGAGTTGAACCTTACTTTTGATTGAGCCTTTCTGAAACACTCTTTCTGTAGAAACTACAATTGGACATTCTGAGCGCTAAGAGGCCTATATTGGGAAAAATAATATCTTCAAATAAAAACTACACAGAAGCATTGTGTGAAACTTATTTCTGATATGTTCATTAAGCTAACAGAGTTAAACCATACTTTTGATTGCGCAGTTCTGAACACTCTTTCTGTAGAAAATGCAAGTGGACGTTCGGAGCGCTAAGAGGGTAATAGTGGAAAAAGGAATATATTCAAATATAAACTACACAGTAGCATTCTGTGAAAATTCTTTCTGTTCTGTGCATTCAACTAACAGAGTTGAACCTTACTTTTGATTGAGCCGTTCTGAAGCACTCTTTCTGTAGAAACTGCAATTGGACATGCTAAGCGATAAGAGTCCTTCATTGGGAAAAAGTATATCTTCAAATAAAAGCTACACAGATGCATTCTGTGAACCTTATTTCTGATCTGTAAATTCAGTTAACAGAGATAAAACATATTTTTGATTGAGCAGTTATGAAACACTCTTTTTGTAGAAAATGCAAGTGGAGATTCGGAGCGCTAGGAGGGTAATAGTGGAAAAAGGAATGTCTTCAAATATAAACTACACAGAATCATTCGGTGAAACTTCTTTCTGATCTGTGCATTCAGCTAACAGAGTTAAACCATACTTTTGATTGAGCAGATCTGAACACTCTTTCTGTAGAAAATGCAACTGGACATTTGGAGCGCTAAGAGCGTAGTAGTGGAAAAAGTAATATATTCAAATATAAACTACACAGAAGCATTCTGTGAAACTTCTTTCTGATCTGAGCATTCAGCTAACAGAGTAAAACCATACTTTTGATTGAGCAGTTTTGAAACACTCTGTCTGTAGAAAATGCAACTGGACATTCGTAGCGCTAAGTGGGTAATAGTGGAAAAAAGAATATGTTCAAATATAAACTACACAGAAGCATTGTATGAAACTTCTTTCTGTTCTGTGCATTTAACTAACAGAGTTGAACCTTACTTTTGATTGAGCCGTTCTGAAACACTCTTTCTGTAGAAACTGCAATTGGACATTCTGAGCGCTAAGAGGCCTATATTTGGAAAAAGAATGTCTACAAATAAGAACTACAGAGAAGAATTGTGTGAAACTTCTTTCTGTTCTGTTTGTTCAACTAAAAGAGTTGAACCTTAGTTTGATTGAGCCGTTCTGAAACACTCTTTCTGTAGAAAATGCAAGTGGAGATTCGGAGCGCTAAGAGGGTAATAGTGGAAAAAGGAATGTCTTCAAATATAAACTACACAGAATCATTCGGTGAAACTTCTTTCTGATATGTGCATTCAGCTAACAGAGTTAAACCATACTTTTGATTGAGCAGATCTGAACACTCTTTCTGTAGAAAATGCAACTGGACATTTGGAGCGCTAAGAGCGTAGTAGTGGAAAAAGGAATATATTCAAATATAAACTACACAGAAGCATTCTGTGAAACTTCTTTCTGATCTGAGCATTCAGCTAACAGAGTTAAACCATACTTTTGATTGAGCAGTTTTGAAACACTCTGTCTGTAGAAAATGCAACTGGACATTCGTAGCGCTAAGTGGGTAATAGTGGAAAAAAGAATATGTTCAAATATAAACTACACAGAAGCATTGTATGAAACTACTTTCTGTTCTGTGCATTCAACTAACAGAGTTGAACCTTACTTTTGATTGAGCCTTTCTGAAACACTCTTTCTGTAGAAAATAATATTGGACATTCTGAGCGCTAAGAGGCTTATATTGGGAAAAATAGTATCTTCAAATAAAAACTACACAGAAGCATTGTGTGAAACTTATTTCTGATATGTTCATTAAGCTAACAGAGTTAAACCATACTTTTGATTGCGCAGTTCTGAACACTCTTTCTGTAGAAAATGCAAGTGGACATTCGGAGCGCTAAGAGGGTAATAGTGGAAAAAGGAATATATTCAAATATAAACTACACAGTAGCATTCTGTGAAAATTCTTTCTGTTCTGTGCATTCAACTAACAGAGTTGAACCTTACTTTTGATTGAGCCGTTCTGAAACACTCTTTCTGTAGAAACTGCAATTGGACATGCTAAGCGCTAAGAGTCCTACATTGGGAAAAAGAATATCTTCAAATAAAAGCTACACAGATGCATTCTGTGAACCTTATTTCCGATCTGTAAATTCAGTTAACAGAGATAAAACATATTTTTGATTGAGCAGTTATGAAACACTCTTTTTGTAGAAAATGCAAGTGGAGATTCGGAGCGTTAAGAGGGTAATAGTGGAAAAAGGAATGTCTTCAAATATAAACTACACAGAATCATTCGGTGAAACTTCTTTCTGATCTGTGCATTCAGCTAACAGAGTTAAACCATACTTTTGATTGAGCAGATCTGAACACTCTTTCTGTAGAAAATGCAACTGGACATTTGGAGCGCTAAGAGCGTAGTAGTGGAAAAAGGAATATATTCAAATATAAACTACACAGAAGCATTCTGTGAAACTTCTTTCTGATCTGAGCATTCAGCTAACAGAGTTAAACCATACTTTTGATTGAGCAGTTTTGAAACACTCTGTCTGTAGAAAATGCAACTGGACATTCGTAGCGCTAAGTGGGTAATAGTGGAAAAAAGAATATGTTCAAATATAAACTACACAGAAGCATTGTATGAAACTTCTTTCTGTTCTGTGCATTTAACTAACAGAGTTGAACCTTACTTTTGATTGAGCCGTTCTGAAACACTTTTTCTGTAGAAACTGCAATTGGACATTCTGAGCGCTAAGAGGCCTATATTGGGAAAAAGAATGTCTACAAATAAAAACTACACAGAAGAATTGTGTGAAACTTCTTTCTGTTCTGTTTGTTCAACTAAAAGAGTTGAACCTTAGTTTTGATTGAGCCGTTCTGAAACACTCTTTCTGTAGAAAATGCAAGTGGAGATTCGGAGCGCTAAGAGGGTAATAGTGGAAAAAGGAATGTCTCCAAATATAAACTACACAGAACCATTCTGTGAAACTTCTTTCTGATCTGTGCATTCAGCTAACAGAGTTAAACCATACTTTTGATTGAGCAGATCTGAACACTCTTTCTGTAGAAAATGCAACTGGACATTTGGAGCGCTAAGAGAGTAGTAGTGGAAAAAAGAATATATTCAAATATAAACTACACAGAAGCATTCTGTGAAAATTCTTTCTGATCTGAGCATTCAGCTAACAGAGTTAAACCATACTTTTGATTGAGCAGTTTGAAACACTCTGTCTGTAGAAAATGTAACTGGACATTCCTAGCGCTAAGTGGGTAATAGTGGAAAAAAGAATATGTTCAAATATAAACTACACAGAAGCATTGTATGAAACTTCTTTCTGTTCTGTGCATTCAACTAACAGAGTTGAACCTTACTTTTGATTGAGCCTTTCTGAAACACTCTTTCTGTAGAAACTACAATTGGACATTCTGAGCGCTAAGAGGCCTATATTGGGAAAAATAATATCTTCAAATAAAAACTACACAGAAGCATTGTGTGAAACTTATTTCTGATATGTTCATTAAGCTAACAGAGTTAAACCATACTTTTGATTGCGCAGTTCTGAACACTCTTTCTGTAGAAAATGCAAGTGGACCTTCGGAGCGCTAAGAGGGTAATAGTGGAAAAAGGAATATATTCAAATATAAACTACACAGTAGCATTCTGTGAAAATTCTTTCTGTTCTGTGCATTCAACTAACAGAGTTGAACCTTACTTTTGATTGAGCCGTTCTGAAGCACTCTTTCTGTAGAAACTGCAATTGGACATGCTAAGCGATAAGAGTCCTTCATTGGGAAAAAGTATATCTTCAAATAAAAGCTACACAGATGCATTCTGTGAACCTTATTTCTGATCTGTAAATTCAGTTAACAGAGATAAAACATATTTTTGATTGAGCAGTTATGAAACACTCTTTTTGTAGAAAATGCAAGTGGAGATTCGGAGCGCTAGGAGGGTAATAGTGGAAAAAGGAATGTCTTCAAATATAAACTACACAGAATCATTCGGTGAAACTTCTTTCTGATCTGTGCATTCAGCTAACAGAGTTAAACCATACTTTTGATTGAGCAGATCTGAACACTCTTTCTGTAGAAAATGCAACTGGACATTTGGAGCGCTAAGAGCGTAGTAGTGGAAAAAGTAATATATTCAAATATAAACTACACAGAAGCATTCTGTGAAACTTCTTTCTGATCTGAGCATTCAGCTAACAGAGTAAAACCATACTTTTGATTGAGCAGTTTTGAAACACTCTGTCTGTAGAAAATGCAACTGGACATTCGTAGCGCTAAGTGGGTAATAGTGGAAAAAAGAATATGTTCAAATATAAACTACACAGAAGCATTGTATGAAACTTCTTTCTGTTCTGTGCATTTAACTAACAGAGTTGAACCTTACTTTTGATTGAGCCGTTCTGAAACACTCTTTCTGTAGAAACTGCAATTGGACATTCTGAGCGCTAAGAGGCCTATATTTGGAAAAAGAATGTCTACAAATAAGAACTACAGAGAAGAATTGTGTGAAACTTCTTTCTGTTCTGTTTGTTCAACTAAAAGAGTTGAACCTTAGTTTGATTGAGCCGTTCTGAAACACTCTTTCTGTAGAAAATGCAAGTGGAGATTCGGAGCGCTAAGAGGGTAATAGTGGAAAAAGGAATGTCTTCAAATATAAACTACACAGAATCATTCGGTGAAACTTCTTTCTGATATGTGCATTCAGCTAACAGAGTTAAACCATACTTTTGATTGAGCAGATCTGAACACTCTTTCTGTAGAAAATGCAACTGGACATTTGGAGCGCTAAGAGCGTAGTAGTGGAAAAAGGAATATATTCAAATATAAACTACACAGAAGCATTCTGTGAAACTTCTTTCTGATCTGAGCATTCAGCTAACAGAGTTAAACCATACTTTTGATTGAGCAGTTTTGAAACACTCTGTCTGTAGAAAATGCAACTGGACATTCGTAGCGCTAAGTGGGTAATAGTGGAAAAAAGAATATGTTCAAATATAAACTACACAGAAGCATTGTATGAAACTTCTTTCTGTTCTGTGCATTCAACTAACAGAGTTGAACCTTACTTTTGATTGAGCCTTTCTGAAACACTCTTTCTGTAGAAACTACAATTGGACATTCTGAGCGCTAAGAGGCCTATATTGGGAAAAATAATATCTTCAAATAAAAACTACACAGAAGCATTGTGTGAAACTTATTTCTGATATGTTCATTAAGCTAACAGAGTTAAACCATACTTTTGATTGCGCAGTTCTGAACACTCTTTCTGTAGAAAATGCAAGTGGACATTCGGAGCGCTAAGAGGGTAATAGTGGAAAAAGGAATATATTCAAATATAAACTACACAGTAGCATTCTGTGAAAATTCTTTCTGTTCTGTGCATTCAACTAACAGAGTTGAACCTTACTTTTGATTGAGCCGTTCTGAAACACTCTTTCTGTAGAAACTGCAATTGGACATGCTAAGCGCTAAGAGTCCTACATTGGGAAAAAGAATATCTTCAAATAAAAGCTACACAGATGCATTCTGTGAACCTTATTTCTGATCTGTAAATTCAGTTAACAGAGATAAAACATATTTTTGATTGAGCAGTTATGAAACACTCTTTTTGTAGAAAATGCAAGTGGAGATTCGGAGCGCTAAGAGGGTAATAGTGGAACAAGGAATGTCTTCAAATATAAACTACAAAGAACCATTCTGTGAAACTTCTTTCTGATCTGTGCATTCAGCTAACAGAGTTAAACCATACTTTTGATTGAGCAGATCTGAACACTCTTTCTGTAGAAAATGCAACTGGACATTTGGAGCGCTAAGAGAGTAGTAGTGGAAAAAAGAATATATTCAAATATAAACTACACAGAAGCATTCTGTGAAACTTCTTTCTGATCTGAGCATTCAGCTAACAGAGTTAAACCATACTATTGATTGAGTAGTTTTGAAACACTCTGTCTGTAGAAAATGCAACTGGACATTCGTAGCGCTAAGTGGGTAATAGTGGAAAAAAGAATATGTTCATATATAAACTACACAGAAGCATTGTATGAAACTTCTTTCTGTTCTGTGCATTCAACTAACAGAGTTGAACCTTACTTTTGATTGAGGCTTTCTGAAACACTCTTTCTGTAGAAACTACAATTGGACATTCTGAGCGCTAAGAGGCCTATATTGGGAAAAATAATATCTTCAAATAAAAACTACACAGAAGCATTGTGTGAAACTTATTTCTGATATGTTCATTAAGCTAACAGAGTTAAACCATACTTTTGATTGCGCAGTTCTGAACACTCTTTCTGTAGAAAATGCAAGTGGACATTCGGAGCGCTAAGAGGGTAATAGTGGAAAAAGGAATATATTCAAATATAAACTACACAGTAGCATTCTGTGAAAATTCTTTCTGTTCTGTGCATTCAACTAACAGAGTTGAACCTTACTTTTGATTGAGCCGTTCTGAAACACTCTTTCTGTAGGAACTGCAATTGGACATGCTAAGCGCTAAGAGTCCTACATTGGGAAAAAGAATATCTTCAAATAAAAGCTACACAGATGCATTCTGTGAACCTTATTTCTGATCTGTAAATTCAGTTAACAGAGATAAAACATATTTTTGATTGAGCAGTTATGAAACACACTTTTTGTAGAAAATGCAAGTGGAGATTCGGAGCGCTAAGAGGGTAATAGTGGAAAAAGGAATGTCTTCAAATATAAACTACACAGAATCATTCGGTGAAACTTTTTTCTGATCTGTGCATTCAGCTAACAGAGTTAAACCATACTTTTGATTGAGCAGATCTGAACACTCTTTCTGTAGAAAATGCAACTGGACATTTGGAGCGCTAAGAGAGTAGTAGTGGAAAAAGGAATATATTCAAATATAAACTACACAGAAGCATTCTGTGAAACTTCTTTCTGATCTGAGCATTCAGCTAACAGAGTTAAACCATACTTTTGATTGAGCAGTTTTGAAACACTCTGTCTGTAGAAAATGCAACTGGACATTCGTAGCGCTAAGTGGGTAATAGTGGAAAAAAGAATATGTTCAAATATAAACTACACAGAAGCATTGTAAGAAACTTCTTTCTGTTCTGTGCATTTAACTAACAGAGTTGAACCTTACTTTTGATTGAGCCGTTCTGAAACACTCTTTCTGTAGAAACTGCAATTGGACATTCTGAGCGCTAAGAGGCCTATATTGGGAAAAAGAATGTCTACAAATAAAAACTACACAGAAGAATTGTGTGAAACTTCTTTCTGTTCTGTTTGTTCAACTAAAAGAGTTGAACCTTAGTTTTGATTGAGCCGTTCTGAAACACTCTTTCTGTAGAAAATGCAAGTGGAGATTCGGGGAGCTAAGAGGGTAATAGTTGAAAAAGGAATGTCTCCAAATATAAACTACACAGAACCATTCTGTGAAACTTCTTTCTGATCTGTGCATTCAGCTAACAGGGTTAAACCATACTTTTGATTGAGCAGATCTGAACACTCTTTCTGTAGAAAATGCAACTGGACATTTGGAGCGCTAAGAGAGTAGTAGTGGAAAAAAGAATATATTCAAATATAAACTACACAGAAGCATTCTGTGAAAATTCTTTCTGATCTGAGCATTCAGCTAACAGAGTTAAACCATACTTTTGATTGAGCAGTTTGAAACACTCTGTCTGTAGAAAATGTAACTGGACATTCGTAGCGCTTAATGGGTAATAGTGGAAAAAAGAATATGTTCAAATATAAACTACACAGAAGCATTGTATGAAACTTCTTTCTGTTCTGTGCATTCAACTAACAGAGTTGAACCTTACTTTTGATTGAGTCTTTCTGAAACACTCTTTCTGTAGAAACTACAATTGGACATTCTGAGCGCTAAGAGGCCTATATTGGGAAAAATAATATCTTCAAATAAAAACTACACAGAAGCATTGTGTGAAACTTATTTCTGATATGTTCATTAAGCTAACAGAGTTAAACCATACTTTTGATTGCGCAGTTCTGAACACTCTTTCTGTAGAAAATGCAAGTGGACCTTCGGAGCGCTAAGAGGGTAATAGTGGAAAAAGGAATATATTCAAATATAAACTACACAGTAGCATTCTGTGAAAATTCTTTCTGTTCTGTGCATTCAACTAACAGAGTTGAACCTTACTTTTGATTGAGCCGTTCTGAAGCACTCTTTCTGTAGAAACTGCAATTGGACATACTAAGCGCTAAGAGTCCTACATTGGGAAAAAGAATATCTTCAAATAAAAGCTACACAGATGCATTCTGTGAACCTTATTTCTGATCTGTAAATTCAGTTAACAGAGATAAAACATATTTTTGATTGAGCAGTTATGAAACACTCTTTTTGTAGAAAATGCAAGTGGAGATTCGGAGCGCTACGAGGGTAATAGTGGAAAAAGGAATGTCTTCAAATATAAACTACACAGAATCATTCGGTGAAACTTCTTTCTGATCTGTGCATTCAGCTAACAGAGTTAAACCATACTTTTGATTGAGCAGATCTGAACACTCTTTCTGTAGAAAATGCAACTGGACATTTGGAGCGCTAAGAGCGTAGTAGTGGAAAAAGGAATATATTCAAATATAAACTACACAGAAGCATTCTGTGAAACTTCTTTCTGATCTGAGCATTCAGCTAACAGAGTTAAACCATACTTTTGATTGAGCAGTTTTGAAACACTCTGTCTGTAGAAAATGCAACTGGACATTCGTAGCGCTAAGTGGGTAATAGTGGAAAAAAGAATATGTTCAAATATAAACTACACAGAAGCATTGTATGAAACTTCTTTCTGTTCTGTGCATTTAACTAACAGAGTTGAACCTTACTTTTGATTGAGCCGTTCTGAAACACTCTTTCTGTAGAAACTGCAATTGGACATTCTGAGCGCTAAGAGGCCTATATTGGGAAAAAGAATGTCTGCAAATAAAAACTACACAGAAGAATTGTGTGAAACTTCTTTCTGTTCTGTTTGTTCAACTAAAAGAGTTGAACCTTAGTTTGATTGAGCCGTTCTGAAACACTCTTTCTGTAGAAAATGCAAGTGGAGATTCGGAGCGCTAAGAGGGTAATAGTGGAAAAAGGAATGTCTTCAAATATAAACTACACAGAATCATTCGGTGAAACTTCTTTCTGATCTGTGCATTCAGCTAACAGAGTTAAACCATACTTTTGATTGAGCAGATCTGAACACTCTTTCTGTAGAAAATGCAACTGGACATTTGGAGCGCTAAGAGCGTAGTAGTGGAAAAAGGAATATATTCAAATATAAACTACACAGAAGCATTCTGTGAAACTTCTTTCTGATCTGAGCATTCAGCTAACAGAGTTAAACCATACTTTTGATTGAGCAGTTTTGAAACACTCTGTCTGTAGAAAATGCAACTGGACATTCGTAGCGCTAAGTGGGTAATAGTGGAAAAAAGAATATGTTCATATATAAACTACACAGAAGCATTGTATGAAACTTCTTTCTGTTCTGTGCATTCAACTAACAGAGTTGAACCTTACTTTTGATTGAGCCTTTCTGAAACACTCTTTCTGTAGAAACTACAATTGGACATTCTGAGCGCTAAGAGGCCTATATTGGGAAAAATAATATCTTCAAATAAAAACTACACAGAAGCATTGTGTGAAACTTATTTCTGATATGTTCATTAAGCTAACAGAGTTAAACCATACTTTTGATTGCGCAGTTCTGAACACTCTTTCTGTAGAAAATGCAAGTGGACATTCGGAGCGCTAAGAGGGTAATAGTGGAAAAAGGAATATATTCAAATATAAACTACACAGTAGCATTCTGTGAAAATTCTTTCTGTTCTGTGCATTCAACTAACAGAGTTGAACCTTACTTTTGATTGAGCCGTTCTGAAACACTCTTTCTGTAGAAACTGCAATTGGACATGCTAAGCGCTAAGAGTCCTACATTGGGAAAAAGAATATCTTCAAATAAAAGCTACACAGATGCATTCTGTGAACCTTATTTCTGATCTGTAAATTCAGTTAACAGAGATAAAACATATTTTTGATTGAGCAGTTATGAAACACTCTTTTTGTAGAAAATGCAAGTGGAGATTCGGAGCGTTAAGAGGGTAATAGTGGAAAAAGGAATGTCTTCAAATATAAACTACACAGAATCATTCGGTGAAACTTCTTTCTGATCTGTGCATTCAGCTAACAGAGTTAAACCATACTTTTGATTGAGCAGATCTGAACACTCTTTCTGTAGAAAATGCAACTGTACATTTTGAGCGCTAAGAGCGTAGTAGTGGAAAAAGGAATATATTCAAATATAAACTACACAGAAGCATTCTGTGAAACTTCTTTCTGATCTGAGCATTCAGCTAACAGAGTTAAACCATACTTTCGATTGAGCAGTTTTGAAACACTCTGTCTGTAGAAAATGCAACTGGACATTCGTAGCGCTAAGTGGGTAATAGTGGAAAAAAGAATATATTCAAATATAAACTACACAGAAGCATTGTATGAAACTTCTTTCTGTTCTGTGCATTTAACTAACAGAGTTGAACCTTACTTTTGATTTAGCCGTTCTGAAACACTCTTTCTGTAGAAACTGCAATTGGACATTCTGAGCGCTAAGAGGCCTATATTGGGAAAAATAATGTCTACAAATAAAAACTACACAGAAGAATTGTGTGAAACTTCTTTCTGTTCTGTTTGTTCAACTAAAAGAGTTGAACCTTAGTTTTGATTGAGCCGTTCTGAAACACTCTTTCTGTAGAAAATGCAAGTGGAGATTCGGAGCGCTAAGAGGGTAATAGTGGAAAAAGGAATGTCTCCAAATATAAACTACACAGAACCATTCTGTGAAACTTCTTTCTGATCTGTGCATTCAGCTAACAGAGTTAAACCATACTTTTGATTGAGCAGATCTGAACACTCTTTCTGTAGAAAATGCAACTGGACATTTGGAGCGCTAAGAGAGTAGTAGTGGAAAAAAGAATATATTCAAATATAAACTACACAGAAGCATTCTGTGAAACTTCTTTCTGATCTGAGCATTCAGCTAACAGAGTTAAACCATACTTTTGATTGAGCAGTTTTGAAACACTCTGTCTGTAGAAAATGCAACTGGACATTCGTAGCGCTAAGTGGGTAATAGTGGAAAAAAGAATATGTTCAAATATAAACTACACAGAAGCATTGTATGAAACTACTTTCTGTTCTGTGCATTCAACTAACAGAGTTGAACCTTACTTTTGATTGAGCCTTTCTGAAACACTCTTTCTGTAGAAACTACAATTGGACATTCTGAGCGCTAAGAGGCCTATATTGGGAAAAATAATATCTTCAAATAAAAACTACACAGAAGCATTGTGTGAAACTTATTTCTGATATGTTCATTAAGCTAACAGAGTTAAACCATACTTTTGATTGCGCAGTTCTGAACACTCTTTCTGTAGAAAATGCAAGTGGACCTTCGGAGCGCTAAGAGGGTAATAGTGGAAAAAGGAATATATTCAAATATAAACTACACAGTAGCATTCTGTGAAAATTCTTTCTGTTCTGTGCATTCAACTAACAGAGTTGAACCTTACTTTTGATTGAGCCGTTCTGAAGCACTCTTTCTGTAGAAACTGCAATTGGACATGCTAAGCGCTAAGAGTCCTACATTGGGAAAAAGAATATCTTCAAATAAAAGCTACACAGATGCATTCTGTGAACCTTATTTCTGATCTGTAAATTCAGTTAACAGAGATAAAACATATTTTTGATTGAGCAGTTATGAAACACTCTTTTTGTAGAAAATGCAAGTGGAGATTCGGAGCGCTAGGAGGGTAATAGTGGAAAAAGGAATGTCTTCAAATATAAACTACACAGAATCATTCGGTGAAACTTCTTTCTGATCTGTGCATTCAGCTAACAGAGTTAAACCATACTTTTGATTGAGCAGATCTGAACACTCTTTCTGTAGAAAATGCAACTGGACATTTGGAGCGCTAAGAGCGTAGTAGTGGAAAAAGGAATATATTCAAATATAAACTACACAGAAGCATTCTGTGAAACTTCTTTCTGATCTGAGCATTCAGCTAACAGAGTTAAACCATACTTTTGATTGAGCAGTTTTGAAACACTCTGTCTGTAGAAAATGCAACTGGACATTCGTAGCGCTAAGTGGGTAATAGTGGAAAAAAGAATATGTTCAAATATAAACTACACAGAAGCATTGTATGAAACTTCTTTCTGTTCTGTGCATTTAACTAACAGAGTTGAACCTTACTTTTGATTGAGCCGTTCTGAAACACTCTTTCTGTAGAAACTGCAATTGGACATTCTGAGCGATAAGAGGCCTATATTGGGAAAAAGATTGTCTACAAATAAGAACTACACAGAAGAATTGTGTGAAACTTCTTTCTGTTCTGTTTGTTCAACTAAAAGAGTTGAACCTTAGTTTGATTGAGCCGTTCTGAAACACTCTTTCTGTAGAAAATGCAAGTGGAGATTCGGAGCGCTAAGAGGGTAATAGTGGAAAAAGGAATGTCTTCAAATATAAACTACACAGAATCATTCGGTGAAACTTCTTTCTGATCTGTGCATTCAGCTAACAGTGTTAAACCATACTTTTGATTGAGCAGATCTGAACACTCTTTCTGTAGAAAATGCAACTGGACATTTGGAGCGCTAAGAGCGTAGTAGTGGAAAAAGGAATATATTCAAATATAAACTACACAGAAGCATTCTGTGAAACTTCTTTCTGATCTGAGCATTCAGCTAACAGAGTTAAACCATACTTTTGATTGAGCAGTTTTGAAACACTCTGTCTGTAGAAAATGCAACTGGACATTCGTAGCGCTAAGTGGGTAATAGTGGAAAAAAGAATATGTTCAAATATAAACTACACAGAAGCATTGTATGAAACTTCTTTCTGTTCTGTGCATTCAACTACCAGAGTTGAACCTTACTTTTGATTGAGCCTTTCTGAAACACTCTTTCTGTAGAAACTACAATTGGACATTCTGAGCGCTAAGAGGCCTATATTGGGAAAAATAATATCTTCAAATAAAAACTACACAGAAGCATTGTGTGAAACTTATTTCTGATATGTTCATTAAGCTAACAGAGTTAAACCATACTTTTGATTGCGCAGTTCTGAACACTCTTTCTGTAGAAAATGCAAGTGGACATTCGGAGCGCTAAGAGGGTAATAGTGGAAAAAGGAATATATTCAAATATAAACTACACAGTAGCATTCTGTGAAAATTCTTTCTGTTCTGTGCATTCAACTAACAGAGTTGAACCTTACTTTTGATTGAGCCGTTCTGAAACACTCTTTCTGTAGAAACTGCAATTGGACATGCTAAGCGCTAAGAGTCCTACATTGGGAAAAAGAATATCTTCAAATAAAAGCTACACAGATGCATTCTGTGAACCTTATTTCTGATCTGTAAATTCAGTTAACAGAGATAAAACATATTTTTGATTGAGCAGTTATGAAACACTCTTTTTGTAGAAAATGCAAGTGGAGATTCGGAGCGCTAAGAGGGTAATAGTGGAAAAAGGAATGTCTTCAAATATAAACTACAAAGAACCATTCTGTGAAACTTCTTTCTGATCTGTGCATTCAGCTAACAGAGTTAAACCATACTTTTGATTGAGCAGATCTGAACACTCTTTCTGTAGAAAATGCAACTGGACATTTGGAGCGCTAAGAGAGTAGTAGTGTAAAAAAGAATATATTCAAATATAAACTACACAGAAGCATTCTGTGAAACTTCTTTCTGATCTGAGCATTCAGCTAACAGAGTTAAACCATACTTTTGATTGAGTAGTTTTGAAACACTCTGTCTGTAGAAAATGCAACTGGACATTCGTAGCGCTAAGTGGGTAATAGTGGAAAAAAGAATATGTTCATATATAAACTACACAGAAGCATTGTATGAAACTTCTTTCTGTTCTGTGCATTCAACTAACAGAGTTGAACCTTACTTTTGATTGAGCCTTTCTGAAACACTCTTTCTGTAGATACTACAATTGGACATTCTGAGCGCTAAGAGGCCTATATTGGGAAAAATAATATCTTCAAATAAAAACTACACAGAAGCATTGTGTGAAACTTATTTCTGATATGTTCATTAAGCTAACAGAGTTAAACCATACTTTTGATTGCGCAGTTCTGAACACTCTTTCTGTAGAAAATGCAAGTGGACATTCGGAGCGCTAAGAGGGTAATAGTGGAAAAAGGAATATATTCAAATATAAACTACACAGTAGCATTCTGTGAGAATTCTTTCTGTTCTGTGCATTCAACTAACAGAGTTGAACCTTACTTTTGATTGAGCCGTTCTGAAACACTCTTTCTGTAGAAACTGCAATTGGACATGCTAAGCGCTAAGAGTCCTACATTGGGAAAAAGAATATCTTCAAATAAAAGCTACACAGATGCATTCTGTGAACCTTATTTCTGATCTGTAAATTCAGTTAACAGAGATAAAACATATTTTTGATTGAGCAGTTATGAAACACTCTTTTTGTAGAAAATGCAAGTGGAGATTCGGAGCGCTAGGAGGGTAATAGTGGAAAAAGGAATGTCTTCAAATATAAACTACACAGAATCATTCGGTGAAACTTCTTTCTGATCTGTGCATTCAGCTAACAGAGTTAAACCATACTTTTGATTGAGCAGATCTGAACACTCTTTCTGTAGAAAATGCAACTGGACATTTGGAGCGCTAAGAGCGTAGTAGTGGAAAAAGGAATATATTCAAATATAAACTACACAGAAGCATTCTGTGAAACTTCTTTCTGATCTGAGCATTCAGCTAACAGAGTTAAACCATACTTTTGATTGAGCAGTTTTGAAACACTCTGTCTGTAGAAAATGCAACTGGACATTCGTAGCGCTAAGTGGGTAATACTGGAAAAAAGAATATGTTCAAATATAAACTACACAGAAGCATTGTAAGAAACTTCTTTCTGTTCTGTGCATTTAACTAACAGAGTTGAACCTTACTTTTGATTGAGCCGTTCTGAAACACTCTTTCTGTAGAAACTGCAATAGGACATTCTGAGCGCTAAGAGGCCTATATTGGGAAAAAGAATGTCTACAAATAAAAACTACACAGAAGAATTGTGTGAAACTTAGTTCTGTTCTGTTTGTTCAACTAAAAGAGTTGAACCTTAGTTTTGATTGAGCCGTTCTGAAACACTCTTTCTGTAGAAAATGCAAGTGGAGATTCGGGGAGCTAAGAGGGTAATAGTGGAAAAAGGAATGTCTCCAAATATAAACTACACAGAACCATTCTGTGAAACTTCTTTCTGATCTGTGCATTCAGCTAACAGAGTTAAACCATACTTTTGATTGAGCAGATCTGAACACTCTTTCTGTAGAAAATGCAACTGGACATTTGGAGCGCTAAGAGAGTAGTAGTGGAAAAAAGAATATATTCAAATATAAACTACACAGAAGCATTCTGTGAAAATTCTTTCTGATCTGAGCATTCAGCTAACAGAGTTAAACCATACTTTTGATTGAGCAGTTTGAAACACTCTGTCTGTAGAAAATGTAACTGGACATTCGTAGCGCTAAGTGGGTAATAGTGGAAAAAAGAATATGTTCAAATATAAACTACACAGAAGCATTGTATGAAACTTCTTTCTGTTCTGTGCATTCAACTAACAGAGTTGAACCTTACTTTTGATTGAGCCTTTCTGAAACACTCTTTCTGTAGAAACTACAATTGGACATTCTGAGCGCTAAGAGGCCTATATTGGGAAAAATAATATCTTCAAATAAAAACTACACAGAAGCATTGTGTGAAACTTATTTCTGATATGTTCATTAAGCTAACAGAGTTAAACCATACTTTTGATTGCGCAGTTCTGAACACTCTTTCTGTAGAAAATGCAAGTGGACCTTCGGAGCGCTAAGAGGGTAATAGTGGAAAAAGGAATATATTCAAATATAAACTACACAGTAGCATTCTGTGAAAATTCTTTCTGTTCTGTGCATTCAACTAACAGAGTTGAACCTTACTTTTGATTGAGCCGTTCTGAAGCACTCTTTCTGTAGAAACTGCAATTGGACATGCTAAGCGCTAAGAGTCCTACATTGGGAAAAAGAATATCTTCAAATAAAAGCTACACAGATGCATTCTGTGAACCTTATTTCTGATCTGTAAATTCAGTTAACAGAGATAAAACATATTTTTGATTGAGCAGTTATGAAACACTCTTTTTGTAGAAAATGCAAGTGGAGATTCGCAGCGCTAGGAGGGTAATAGTGGAAAAAGGAATGTCTTCAAATATAAACTACACAGAATCATTCGGTGAAACTTCTTTCTGATCTGTGCATTCAGCTAACAGAGTTAAACCATACTTTTGATTGAGCAGATCTGAACACTCTTTCTGTAGAAAATGCAACTGGACATTTGGAGCGCTAAGAGCGTAGTAGTGGAAAAAGGAATATATTCAAATATAAACTACACAGAAGCATTCTGTGAAACTTCTTTCTGATCTGAGCATTCAGCTAACAGAGTTAAACCATACTTTTGATTGAGCAGTTTTGAAACACTCTGTCTGTAGAAAATGCAACTGGACATTCGTAGCGCTAAGTGGGTAATACTGGAAAAAAGAATATGTTCAAATATAAACTACACAGAAGCATTGTAAGAAACTTCTTTCTGTTCTGTGCATTTAACTAACAGAGTTGAACCTTACTTTTGATTGAGCCGTTCTGAAACACTCTTTCTGTAGAAACTGCAATAGGACATTCTGAGCGCTAAGAGGCCTATATTGGGAAAAAGAATGTCTACAAATAAAAACTACACAGAAGAATTGTGTGAAACTTAGTTCTGTTCTGTTTGTTCAACTAAAAGAGTTGAACCTTAGTTTTGATTGAGCCGTTCTGAAACACTCTTTCTGTAGAAAATGCAAGTGGAGATTCGGGGAGCTAAGAGGGTAATAGTGGAAAAAGGAATGTCTCCAAATATAAACTACACAGAACCATTCTGTGAAACTTCTTTCTGATCTGTGCATTCAGCTAACAGAGTTAAACCATACTTTTGATTGAGCAGATCTGAACACTCTTTCTGTAGAAAATGCAACTGGACATTTGGAGCGCTAAGAGAGTAGTAGTGGAAAAAAGAATATATTCAAATATAAACTACACAGAAGCATTCTGTGAAAATTCTTTCTGATCTGAGCATTCAGCTAACAGAGTTAAACCATACTTTTGATTGAGCAGTTTGAAACACTCTGTCTGTAGAAAATGTAACTGGACATTCGTAGCGCTAAGTGGGTAATAGTGGAAAAAAGAATATGTTCAAATATAAACTACACAGAAGCATTGTATGAAACTTCTTTCTGTTCTGTGCATTCAACTAACAGAGTTGAACCTTACTTTTGATTGAGCCTTTCTGAAACACTCTTTCTGTAGAAACTACAATTGGACATTCTGAGCGCTAAGAGGCCTATATTGGGAAAAATAATATCTTCAAATAAAAACTACACAGAAGCATTGTGTGAAACTTATTTCTGATATGTTCATTAAGCTAACAGAGTTAAACCATACTTTTGATTGCGCAGTTCTGAACACTCTTTCTGTAGAAAATGCAAGTGGACCTTCGGAGCGCTAAGAGGGTAATAGTGGAAAAAGGAATATATTCAAATATAAACTACACAGTAGCATTCTGTGAAAATTCTTTCTGTTCTGTGCATTCAACTAACAGAGTTGAACCTTACTTTTGATTGAGCCGTTCTGAAGCACTCTTTCTGTAGAAACTGCAATTGGACATGCTAAGCGCTAAGAGTCCTACATTGGGAAAAAGAATATCTTCAAATAAAAGCTACACAGATGCATTCTGTGAACCTTATTTCTGATCTGTAAATTCAGTTAACAGAGATAAAATATATTTTTGATTGAGCAGTTATGAAACACTCTTTTTGTAGAAAATGCAAGTGGAGATTCGCAGCGCTAGGAGGGTAATAGTGGAAAAAGGAATGTCTTCAAATATAAACTACACAGAATCATTCGGTGAAACTTCTTTCTGATCTGTGCATTCAGCTAACAGAGTTAAACCATACTTTTGATTGAGCAGATCTGAACACTCTTTCTGTAGAAAATGCAACTGGACATTTGGAGCGCTAAGAGCGTAGTAGTGGAAAAAGGAATATATTCAAATATAAACTACACAGAAGCATTCTGTGAAACTTCTTTCTGATCTGAGCATTCAGCTAACAGAGTTAAACCATACTTTTGATTGAGCAGTTTTGAAACACTCTGTCTGTAGAAAATGCAACTGGACATTCGTAGCGCTAAGTGGGTAATAGTGGAAAAAAGAATATGTTCAAATATAAACTACACAGAAGCATTGTATGAAACTTCTTTCTGTTCTGTGCATTTAACTAACAGAGTTGAACCTTACTTTTGATTGAGCCGTTCTGAAACACTCTTTCTTTAGAAACTGCAATTGGACATTCTGAGCGCTAAGAGGCCTATATTGGGAAAAAGAATGTCTACAAATAAAAACTACACAGAAGAATTGTGTGAAACTTCTTTCTGTTCTGTTTGTTCAACTAAAAGAGTTGAACCTTAGTTTGATTGAGCCGTTCTGAAACACCCTTTCTGTAGAAAATGCAAGTGGAGATTCGGAGCGCTAAGAGGGTAATAGTGGAAAAAGGAATGTCTTCAAATATAAACTACACAGAATCATTCGGTGAAACTTCTTTCTGATCTGTGCATTCAGCTAACAGAGTTAAACCATACTTTTGATTGAGCAGATCTGAACACTCTTTCTGTAGAAAATGCAACTGGACATTTGGAGCGCTAAGAGCGTAGTAGTGGTAAAAGGAATATATTCAAATATAAACTACACAGAAGCATTCTGTGAAACTACTTTCTGATCTGAGCATTCAGCTAACAGAGTTAAACCATACTTTTGATTGAGCAGTTTTGAAACACTCTGTCTGTAGAAAATGCAACTGGACATTCGTAGCGCTAAGTGGGTAATAGTGGAAAAAAAATATGTTCAAATATAAACTACACAGAAGCATTGTATGAAACTTCTTTCTGTTCTGTGCATTCAACTAACAGAGTTGAACCTTACTTTTGATTGAGCCTTTCTGAAACACTCTTTCTGTAGAAACTACAATTGGACATTCTGAGCGCTAAGAGGCCTATATTGGGAAAAATAATATCTTCAAATAAAAACTACACAGAATCATTGTGTGAAACTTATTTCTGATATGTTCATTAAGCTAACAGAGTTAAACCATACTTTTGATTGCGCAGTTCTGAACACTCTTTCTGTAGAAAATGCAAGTGGACATTCGGAGCGCTAAGAGGGTAATAGTGGAAAAAGGAATATATTCAAATATAAATTACACAGTAGCATTCTGTGAAAATTCTTTCTGTTCTGTGCATTCAACTAACAGAGTTGAACCTTACTTTTGATTGAGCCGTTCTGAAACACTCTTTCTGTAGAAACTGCAATTGGACATGCTAAGCGCTAAGAGTCCTACATTGGGAAAAATAATATCTTCAAATAAAAACTACACAGATGCATTCTGTGAACCTTATTTCTGATCTGTAAATTCAGTTAACAGAGATAAAACATATTTTTGATTGAGCAGTTATGAAACACTCTTTTTGTAGAAAATGCAAGTGGAGATTCGGAGCGTTAAGGGGGTAATAGTGGAAAAAGGAATGTCTTCAAATATAAACTACACAGAATCATTCGGTGAAACTTCTTTCTGATCTGTGCATTCAGCTAACAGAGTTAAACCATACTTTTGATTGAGCAGATCTGAACACTCTTTCTGTAGAAAATGCAACTGGACATTTGGAGCGCTAAGAGCGTAGTAGTGGAAAAAGGAATATATTCAAATATAAACTACACAGAAGCATTCTGTGAAACTTCTTTCTGATCTGAGCATTCAGCTAACAGAGTTAAACCATACTTTTGATTGAGCAGTTTTGAAACACTCTGTCTGTAGAAAATGCAACTGGACATTCGTAGCGCTAAGTGGGTAATAGTGGAAAAAAGAATATGTTCAAATATAAACTACACAGAAGCATTGTATGAAACTTCTTTCTGTTCTGTGCATTTAACTAACAGAGTTGAACCTTACTTTTGATTTAGCCGTTCTGAAACACTCTTTCTGTAGAAACTGCAATTGGACATTCTGAGCGCTAAGAGGCCTATATTGGGAAAAATAATGTCTACAAATAAAAACTACACAGAAGAATTGTGTGAAACTTCTTTCTGTTCTGTTTGTTCAACTAAAAGAGTTGAACCTTAGTTTTGATTGAGCCGTTCTGAAACACTCTTTCTGTAGAAAATGCAAGTGGAGATTCGGAGCGCTAAGAGGGTAATAGTGGAAAAAGGAATGTCTCCAAATATAAACTACACAGAACCATTCTGTGAAACTTCTTTCTGATCTGTGCATTCAGCTAACAGAGTTAAACCATACTTTTGATTGAGCAGATCTGAACACTCTTTCTGTAGAAAATGCAACTGGACATTTGGAGCGCTAAGAGAGTAGTAGTGGAAAAAAGAATATATTCAAATATAAACTACACAGAAGCATTCTGTGAAACTTCTTTCTGATCTGAGCATTCAGCTAACAGAGTTAAACCATACTTTTGATTGAGCAGTTTTGAAACACTCTGTCTGTAGAAAATGCAACTGGACATTCGTAGCGCTAAGAGGGTAATAGTGGAAAAAAGAATATGTTCAAATATAAACTACACAGAAGCATTGTATGAAACTACTTTCTGTTCTGTGCATTCAACTAACAGAGTTGAACCTTACTTTTGATTGAGTCTTTCTGAAACACTCTTTCTGTAGAAACTACAATTGGACATTCTGAGCGCTAAGAGGCCTATATTGGGAAAAATAATATCTTCAAATAAAAACTACACAGAAGCATTGTGTGAAACTTATTTCTGATATGTTCATTAAGCTAACAGAGTTAAACCATACTTTTGATTGCGCAGTTCTGAACACTCTTTCTGTAGAAAATGCAAGTGGACCTTCGGAGCGCTAAGAGGGTAATAGTGGAAAAAGGAATATATTCAAATATAAACTACACAGTAGCATTCTGTGAAAATTCTTTCTGTTCTGTGCATTCAACTAACAGAGTTGAACCTTACTTTTGATTGAGCCGTTCTGAAGCACTCTTTCTGTAGAAACTGCAATTGGACATACTAAGCGCTAAGAGTCCTACATTGGGAAAAAGAATATCTTCAAATAAAAGCTACACAGATGCATTCTGTGAACCTTATTTCTGATCTGTAAATTCAGTTAACAGAGATAAAACATATTTTTGATTGAGCAGTTATGAAACACTCTTTTTGTAGAAAATGCAAGTGGAGATTCGGAGCGCTACGAGGGTAATAGTGGAAAAAGGAATGTCTTCAAATATAAACTACACAGAATCATTCGGTGAAACTTCTTTCTGATCTGTGCATTCAGCTAACAGAGTTAAACCATACTTTTGATTGAGCAGATCTGAACACTCTTTCTGTAGAAAATGCAACTGGACATTTGGAGCGCTAAGAGCGTAGTAGTGGAAAAAGGAATATATTCAAATATAAACTACACAGAAGCATTCTGTGAAACTTCTTTCTGATCTGAGCATTCAGCTAACAGAGTTAAACCATACTTTTGATTGAGCAGTTTTGAAACACTCTGTCTGTAGAAAATGCAACTGGACATTCGTAGCGCTAAGTGGGTAATAGTGGAAAAAAGAATATGTTCAAATATAAACTACACAGAAGCATTGTATGAAACTTCTTTCTGTTCTGTGCATTTAACTAACAGAGTTGAACCTTACTTTTGATTGAGCCGTTCTGAAACACTCTTTCTGTAGAAACTGCAATTGGACATTCTGAGCGCTAAGAGGCCTATATTGGGAAAAAGAATGTCTGCAAATAAAAACTACACAGAAGAATTGTGTGAAACTTCTTTCTGTTCTGTTTGTTCAACTAAAAGAGTTGAACCTTAGTTTGATTGAGCCGTTCTGAAACACTCTTTCTGTAGAAAATGCAAGTGGAGATTCGGAGCGCTAAGAGGGTAATAGTGGAAAAAGGAATGTCTTCAAATATAAACTACACAGAATCATTCGGTGAAACTTCTTTCTGATCTGTGCATTCAGCTAACAGAGTTAAACCATACTTTTGATTGAGCAGATCTGAACACTCTTTCTGTAGAAAATGCAACTGGACATTTGGAGCGCTAAGAGCGTAGTAGTGGAAAAAGGAATATATTCAAATATAAACTACACAGAAGCATTCTGTGAAACTTCTTTCTGATCTGAGCATTCAGCTAACAGAGTTAAACCATACTTTTGATTGAGCAGTTTTGAAACACTCTGTCTGTAGAAAATGCAACTGGACATTCGTAGCGCTAAGTGGGTAATAGTGGAAAAAAGAATATGTTCATATATAAACTACACAGAAGCATTGTATGAAACTTCTTTCTGTTCTGTGCATTCAACTAACAGAGTTGAACCTTACTTTTGATTGAGCCTTTCTGAAACACTCTTTCTGTAGAAACTACAATTGGACATTCTGAGCGCTAAGAGGCCTATATTGGGAAAAATAATATCTTCAAATAAAAACTACACAGAAGCATTGTGTGAAACTTATTTCTGATATGTTCATTAAGCTAACAGAGTTAAACCATACTTTTGATTGCGCAGTTCTGAACACTCTTTCTGTAGAAAATGCAAGTGGACATTCGGAGCGCTAAGAGGGTAATAGTGGAAAAAGGAATATATTCAAATATAAACTACACAGTAGCATTCTGTGAAAATTCTTTCTGTTCTGTGCATTCAACTAACAGAGTTGAACCTTACTTTTGATTGAGCCGTTCTGAAACACTCTTTCTGTAGAAACTGCAATTGGACATGCTAAGCGCTAAGAGTCCTACATTGGGAAAAAGAATATCTTCAAATAAAAGCTACACAGATGCATTCTGTGAACCTTATTTCTGATCTGTAAATTCAGTTAACAGAGATAAAACATATTTTTGATTGAGCAGTTATGAAACACTCTTTTTGTAGAAAATGCAAGTGGAGATTCGGAGCGTTAAGAGGGTAATAGTGGAAAAAGGAATGTCTTCAAATATAAACTACACAGAATCATTCGGTGAAACTTCTTTCTGATCTGTGCATTCAGCTAACAGAGTTAAACCATACTTTTGATTGAGCAGATCTGAACACTCTTTCTGTAGAAAATGCAACTGTACATTTGGAGCGCTAAGAGCGTAGTAGTGGAAAAAGGAATATATTCAAATATAAACTACACAGAAGCATTCTGTGAAACTTCTTTCTGATCTGAGCATTCAGCTAACAGAGTTAAACCATACTTTCGATTGAGCAGTTTTGAAACACTCTGTCTGTAGAAAATGCAACTGGACATTCGTAGCGCTAAGTGGGTAATAGTGGAAAAAAGAATATGTTCAAATATAAACTACACAGAAGCATTGTATGAAACTTCTTTCTGTTCTGTGCATTTAACTAACAGAGTTGAACCTTACTTTTGATTTAGCCGTTCTGAAACACTCTTTCTGTAGAAACTGCAATTGGACATTCTGAGCGCTAAGAGGCCTATATTGGGAAAAATAATGTCTACAAATAAAAACTACACAGAAGAATTGTGTGAAACTTCTTTCTGTTCTGTTTGTTCAACTAAAAGAGTTGAACCTTAGTTTTGATTGAGCCGTTCTGAAACACTCTTTCTGTAGAAAATGCAAGTGGAGATTCGGAGCGCTAAGAGGGTAATAGTGGAAAAAGGAATGTCTCCAAATATAAACTACACAGAACCATTCTGTGAAACTTCTTTCTGATCTGTGCATTCAGCTAACAGAGTTAAACCATACTTTTGATTGAGCAGATCTGAACACTCTTTCTGTAGAAAATGCAACTGGACATTTGGAGCGCTAAGAGAGTAGTAGTGGAAAAAAGAATATATTCAAATATAAACTACACAGAAGCATTCTGTGAAACTTCTTTCTGATCTGAGCATTCAGCTAACAGAGTTAAACCATACTTTTGATTGAGCAGTTTTGAAACACTCTGTCTGTAGAAAATGCAACTGGACATTCGTAGCGCTAAGTGGGTAATAGTGGAAAAAAGAATATGTTCAAATATAAACTACACAGAAGCATTGTATGAAACTACTTTCTGTTCTGTGCATTCAACTAACAGAGTTGAACCTTACTTTTGATTGAGCCTTTCTGAAACACTCTTTCTGTAGAAACTACAATTGGACATTCTGAGCGCTAAGAGGCCTATATTGGGAAAAATAATATCTTCAAATAAAAACTACACAGAAGCATTGTGTGAAACTTATTTCTGATATGTTCATTAAGCTAACAGAGTTAAACCATACTTTTGATTGCGCAGTTCTGAACACTCTTTCTGTAGAAAATGCAAGTGGACCTTCGGAGCGCTAAGAGGGTAATAGTGGAAAAAGGAATATATTCAAATATAAACTACACAGTAGCATTCTGTGAAAATTCTTTCTGTTCTGTGCATTCAACTAACAGAGTTGAACCTTACTTTTGATTGAGCCGTTCTGAAGCACTCTTTCTGTAGAAACTGCAATTGGACATGCTAAGCGCTAAGAGTCCTACATTGGGAAAAAGAATATCTTCAAATAAAAGCTACACAGATGCATTCTGTGAACCTTATTTCTGATCTGTAAATTCACTTAACAGAGATAAAACATATTTTTGATTGAGCAGTTATGAAACACTCTTTTTGTAGAAAATGCAAGTGGAGATTCGGAGCGCTAGGAGGGTAATAGTGGAAAAAGGAATGTCTTCAAATATAAACTACACAGAATCATTCGGTGAAACTTCTTTCTGATCTGTGCATTCAGCTAACAGAGTTAAACCATACTTTTGATTGAGCAGATCTGAACACTCTTTCTGTAGAAAATGCAACTGGACATTTGGAGCGCTAAGAGCGTAGTAGTGGAAAAAGGAATATATTCAAATATAAACTACACAGAAGCATTCTGTGAAACTTCTTTCTGATCTGAGCATTCAGCTAACAGAGTTAAACCATACTTTTGATTGAGCAGTTTTGAAACACTCTGTCTGTAGAAAATGCAACTGGACATTCGTAGCGCTAACTGGGTAATAGTGGAAAAAAGAATATGTTCAAATATAAACTACACAGAAGCATTGTATGAAACTTCTTTCTGTTCTGTGCATTTAACTAACAGAGTTGAACCTTACTTTTGATTGAGCCGTTCTGAAACACTCTTTCTGTAGAAACTGCAATTGGACATTCTGAGCGATAAGAGGCCTATATTGGGAAAAAGAATGTCTACAAATAAGAACTACACAGAAGAATTGTGTGAAACTTCTTTCTGTTCTGTTTGTTCAACTAAAAGAGTTGAACCTTAGTTTGATTGAGCCGTTCTGAAACACTCTTTCTGTAGAAAATGCAAGTGGAGATTCGGAGCGCTAAGAGGGTAATAGTGGAAAAAGGAATGTCTTCAAATATAAACTACACAGAATCATTCGGTGAAACTTCTTTCTGATCTGTGCATTCAGCTAACAGTGTTAAACCATACTTTTGATTGAGCAGATCTGAACACTCTTTCTGTAGAAAATGCAACTGGACATTTGGAGCGCTAAGAGCGTAGTAGTGGAAAAAGGAATATATTCAAATATAAACTACACAGAA
The DNA here is from genome assembly GCF_028878055.3 of Symphalangus syndactylus. NCBI lineage: Eukaryota > Metazoa > Chordata > Mammalia > Primates > Hylobatidae > Symphalangus > Symphalangus syndactylus. Next base: position 758,424 of record NC_072423.2, on the reverse strand, counting down.
GCATTCTGTGAAACTTCTTTCTGATCTGAGCATTCAGCTAACAGAGTTAAACCATACTTTTGATTGAGCAGTTTTGAAACACTCTGTCTGTAGAAAATGCAACTGGACATTCGTAGCGCTAAGTGGGTAATAGTGGAAAAAAGAATATGTTCAAATATAAACTACACAGAAGCATTGTATGAAACTTCTTTCTGTTCTGTGCATTCAACTACCAGAGTTGAACCTTACTTTTGATTGAGCCTTTCTGAAACACTCTTTCTGTAGAAACTACAATTGGACATTCTGAGCGCTAAGAGGCCTATATTGGGAAAAATAATATCTTCAAATAAAAACTACACAGAAGCATTGTGTGAAACTTATTTCTGATATGTTCATTAAGCTAACAGAGTTAAACCATACTTTTGATTGCGCAGTTCTGAACACTCTTTCTGTAGAAAATGCAAGTGGACATTCGGAGCGCTAAGAGGGTAATAGTGGAAAAAGGAATATATTCAAATATAAACTACACAGTAGCATTCTGTGAAAATTCTTTCTGTTCTGTGCATTCAACTAACAGAGTTGAACCTTACTTTTGATTGAGCCGTTCTGAAACACTCTTTCTGTAGAAACTGCAATTGGACATGCTAAGCGCTAAGAGTCCTACATTGGGAAAAAGAATATCTTCAAATAAAAGCTACACAGATGCATTCTGTGAACCTTATTTCTGATCTGTAAATTCAGTTAACAGAGATAAAACATATTTTTGATTGAGCAGTTATGAAACACTCTTTTTGTAGAAAATGCAAGTGGAGATTCGGAGCGCTAAGAGGGTAATAGTGGAAAAAGGAATGTCTTCAAATATAAACTACAAAGAACCATTCTGTGAAACTTCTTTCTGATCTGTGCATTCAGCTAACAGAGTTAAACCATACTTTTGATTGAGCAGATCTGAACACTCTTTCTGTAGAAAATGCAACTGGACATTTGGAGCGCTAAGAGAGTAGTAGTGTAAAAAAGAATATATTCAAATATAAACTACACAGAAGCATTCTGTGAAACTTCTTTCTGATCTGAGCATTCAGCTAACAGAGTTAAACCATACTTTTGATTGAGTAGTTTTGAAACACTCTGTCTGTAGAAAATGCAACTGGACATTCGTAGCGCTAAGTGGGTAATAGTGGAAAAAAGAATATGTTCATATATAAACTACACAGAAGCATTGTATGAAACTTCTTTCTGTTCTGTGCATTCAACTAACAGAGTTGAACCTTACTTTTGATTGAGCCTTTCTGAAACACTCTTTCTGTAGATACTACAATTGGACATTCTGAGCGCTAAGAGGCCTATATTGGGAAAAATAATATCTTCAAATAAAAACTACACAGAAGCATTGTGTGAAACTTATTTCTGATATGTTCATTAAGCTAACAGAGTTAAACCATACTTTTGATTGCGCAGTTCTGAACACTCTTTCTGTAGAAAATGCAAGTGGACATTCGGAGCGCTAAGAGGGTAATAGTGGAAAAAGGAATATATTCAAATATAAACTACACAGTAGCATTCTGTGAAAATTCTTTCTGTTCTGTGCATTCAACTAACAGAGTTGAACCTTACTTTTGATTGAGCCGTTCTGAAACACTCTTTCTGTAGAAACTGCAATTGGACATGCTAAGCGCTAAGAGTCCTACATTGGGAAAAAGAATATCTTCAAATAAAAGCTACACAGATGCATTCTGTGAACCTTATTTCTGATCTGTAAATTCAGTTAACAGAGATAAAACATATTTTTGATTGAGCAGTTATGAAACACTCTTTTTGTAGAAAATGCAAGTGGAGATTCGGAGCGCTAGGAGGGTAATAGTGGAAAAAGGAATGTCTTCAAATATAAACTACACAGAATCATTCGGTGAAACTTCTTTCTGATCTGTGCATTCAGCTAACAGAGTTAAACCATACTTTTGATTGAGCAGATCTGAACACTCTTTCTGTAGAAAATGCAACTGGACATTTGGAGCGCTAAGAGCGTAGTAGTGGAAAAAGGAATATATTCAAATATAAACTACACAGAAGCATTCTGTGAAACTTCTTTCTGATCTGAGCATTCAGCTAACAGAGTTAAACCATACTTTTGATTGAGCAGTTTTGAAACACTCTGTCTGTAGAAAATGCAACTGGACATTCGTAGCGCTAAGTGGGTAATACTGGAAAAAAGAATATGTTCAAATATAAACTACACAGAAGCATTGTAAGAAACTTCTTTCTGTTCTGTGCATTTAACTAACAGAGTTGAACCTTACTTTTGATTGAGCCGTTCTGAAACACTCTTTCTGTAGAAACTGCAATAGGACATTCTGAGCGCTAAGAGGCCTATATTGGGAAAAAGAATGTCTACAAATAAAAACTACACAGAAGAATTGTGTGAAACTTAGTTCTGTTCTGTTTGTTCAACTAAAAGAGTTGAACCTTAGTTTTGATTGAGCCGTTCTGAAACACTCTTTCTGTAGAAAATGCAAGTGGAGATTCGGGGAGCTAAGAGGGTAATAGTGGAAAAAGGAATGTCTCCAAATATAAACTACACAGAACCATTCTGTGAAACTTCTTTCTGATCTGTGCATTCAGCTAACAGAGTTAAACCATACTTTTGATTGAGCAGATCTGAACACTCTTTCTGTAGAAAATGCAACTGGACATTTGGAGCGCTAAGAGAGTAGTAGTGGAAAAAAGAATATATTCAAATATAAACTACACAGAAGCATTCTGTGAAAATTCTTTCTGATCTGAGCATTCAGCTAACAGAGTTAAACCATACTTTTGATTGAGCAGTTTGAAACACTCTGTCTGTAGAAAATGTAACTGGACATTCGTAGCGCTAAGTGGGTAATAGTGGAAAAAAGAATATGTTCAAATATAAACTACACAGAAGCATTGTATGAAACTTCTTTCTGTTCTGTGCATTCAACTAACAGAGTTGAACCTTACTTTTGATTGAGCCTTTCTGAAACACTCTTTCTGTAGAAACTACAATTGGACATTCTGAGCGCTAAGAGGCCTATATTGGGAAAAATAATATCTTCAAATAAAAACTACACAGAAGCATTGTGTGAAACTTATTTCTGATATGTTCATTAAGCTAACAGAGTTAAACCATACTTTTGATTGCGCAGTTCTGAACACTCTTTCTGTAGAAAATGCAAGTGGACCTTCGGAGCGCTAAGAGGGTAATAGTGGAAAAAGGAATATATTCAAATATAAACTACACAGTAGCATTCTGTGAAAATTCTTTCTGTTCTGTGCATTCAACTAACAGAGTTGAACCTTACTTTTGATTGAGCCGTTCTGAAGCACTCTTTCTGTAGAAACTGCAATTGGACATGCTAAGCGCTAAGAGTCCTACATTGGGAAAAAGAATATCTTCAAATAAAAGCTACACAGATGCATTCTGTGAACCTTATTTCTGATCTGTAAATTCAGTTAACAGAGATAAAACATATTTTTGATTGAGCAGTTATGAAACACTCTTTTTGTAGAAAATGCAAGTGGAGATTCGCAGCGCTAGGAGGGTAATAGTGGAAAAAGGAATGTCTTCAAATATAAACTACACAGAATCATTCGGTGAAACTTCTTTCTGATCTGTGCATTCAGCTAACAGAGTTAAACCATACTTTTGATTGAGCAGATCTGAACACTCTTTCTGTAGAAAATGCAACTGGACATTTGGAGCGCTAAGTGCGTAGTAGTGGAAAAAGGAATATATTCAAATATAAACTACACAGAAGCATTCTGTGAAACTTCTTTCTGATCTGAGCATTCAGCTAACAGAGTTAAACCATACTTTTGATTGAGCAGTTTTGAAACACTCTGTCTGTAGAAAATGCAACTGGACATTCGTAGCGCTAAGTGGGTAATAGTGGAAAAAAGAATATGTTCAAATATAAACTACACAGAAGCATTGTATGAAACTTCTTTCTGTTCTGTGCATTTAACTAACAGAGTTGAACCTTACTTTTGATTGAGCCGTTCTGAAACACTCTTTCTTTAGAAACTGCAATTGGACATTCTGAGCGCTAAGAGGCCTATATTGGGAAAAAGAATGTCTACAAATAAAAACTACACAGAAGAATTGTGTGAAACTTCTTTCTGTTCTGTTTGTTCAACTAAAAGAGTTGAACCTTAGTTTGATTGAGCCGTTCTGAAACACCCTTTCTGTAGAAAATGCAAGTGGAGATTCGGAGCGCTAAGAGGGTAATAGTGGAAAAAGGAATGTCTTCAAATATAAACTACACAGAATCATTCGGTGAAACTTCTTTCTGATCTGTGCATTCAGCTAACAGAGTTAAACCATACTTTTGATTGAGCAGATCTGAACACTCTTTCTGTAGAAAATGCAACTGGACATTTGGAGCGCTAAGAGCGTAGTAGTGGTAAAAGGAATATATTCAAATATAAACTACACAGAAGCATTCTGTGAAACTACTTTCTGATCTGAGCATTCAGCTAACAGAGTTAAACCATACTTTTGATTGAGCAGTTTTGAAACACTCTGTCTGTAGAAAATGCAACTGGACATTCGTAGCGCTAAGTGGGTAATAGTGGAAAAAAAATATGTTCAAATATAAACTACACAGAAGCATTGTATGAAACTTCTTTCTCTTCTGTGCATTCAACTAACAGAGTTGAACCTTACTTTTGATTGAGCCTTTCTGAAACACTCTTTCTGTAGAAACTACAATTGGACATTCTGAGCGCTAAGAGGCCTATATTGGGAAAAATAATATCTTCAAATAAAAACTACACAGAATCATTGTGTGAAACTTATTTCTGATATGTTCATTAAGCTAACAGAGTTAAACCATACTTTTGATTGCGCAGTTCTGAACACTCTTTCTGTAGAAAATGCAAGTGGACATTCGGAGCGCTAAGAGGGTAATAGTGGAAAAAGGAATATATTCAAATATAAACTACACAGTAGCATTCTGTGAAAATTCTTTCTGTTCTGTGCATTCAACTAACAGAGTTGAACCTTACTTTTGATTGAGCCGTTCTGAAACACTCTTTCTGTAGAAACTGCAATTGGACATGCTAAGCGCTAAGAGTCCTACATTGGGAAAAATAATATCTTCAAATAAAAACTACACAGATGCATTCTGTGAACCTTATTTCTGATCTGTAAATTCAGTTAACAGAGATAAAACATATTTTTGATTGAGCAGTTATGAAACACTCTTTTTGTAGAAAATGCAAGTGGAGATTCGGAGCGTTAAGGGGGTAATAGTGGAAAAAGGAATGTCTTCAAATATAAACTACACAGAATCATTCGGTGAAACTTCTTTCTGATCTGTGCATTCAGCTAACAGAGTTAAACCATACTTTTGATTGAGCAGATCTGAACACTCTTTCTGTAGAAAATGCAACTGGACATTTGGAGCGCTAAGAGCGTAGTAGTGGAAAAAGGAATATATTCAAATATAAACTACACAGAAGCATTCTGTGAAACTTCTTTCTGATCTGAGCATTCAGCTAACAGAGTTAAACCATACTTTTGATTGAGCAGTTTTGAAACACTCTGTCTGTAGAAAATGCAACTGGACATTCGTAGCGCTAAGTGGGTAATAGTGGAAAAAAGAATATGTTCAAATATAAACTACACAGAAGCATTGTATGAAACTTCTTTCTGTTCTGTGCATTTAACTAACAGAGTTGAACCTTACTTTTGATTTAGCCGTTCTGAAACACTCTTTCTGTAGAAACTGCAATTGGACATTCTGAGCGCTAAGAGGCCTATATTGGGAAAAATAATGTCTACAAATAAAAACTACACAGAAGAATTGTGTGAAACTTCTTTCTGTTCTGTTTGTTCAACTAAAAGAGTTGAACCTTAGTTTTGATTGAGCCGTTCTGAAACACTCTTTCTGTAGAAAATGCAAGTGGAGATTCGGAGCGCTAAGAGGGTAATAGTGGAAAAAGGAATGTCTCCAAATATAAACTACACAGAACCATTCTGTGAAACTTCTTTCTGATCTGTGCATTCAGCTAACAGAGTTAAACCATACTTTTGATTGAGCAGATCTGAACACTCTTTCTGTAGAAAATGCAACTGGACATTTGGAGCGCTAAGAGAGTAGTAGTGGAAAAAAGAATATATTCAAATATAAACTACACAGAAGCATTCTGTGAAACTTCTTTCTGATCTGAGCATTCAGCTAACAGAGTTAAACCATACTTTTGATTGAGCAGTTTTGAAACACTCTGTCTGTAGAAAATGCAACTGGACATTCGTAGCGCTAAGAGGGTAATAGTGGAAAAAAGAATATGTTCAAATATAAACTACACAGAAGCATTGTATGAAACTACTTTCTGTTCTGTGCATTCAACTAACAGAGTTGAACCTTACTTTTGATTGAGCCTTTCTGAAACACTCTTTCTGTAGAAACTAATATTGGACATTCTGAGCGCTAAGAGGCCTATATTGGGAAAAATAATATCTTCAAATAAAAACTACACAGAAGCATTGTGTGAAACTTATTTCTGATATGTTCATTAAGCTAACAGAGTTAAACCATACTTTTGATTGCGCAGTTCTGAACACTCTTTCTGTAGATAATGCAAGTGGACATTCGGAGCGCTAAGAGGGTAATAGTGGAAAAAGGAATATATTCAAATATAAACTACACAGTAGCATTCTGTGAAAATTCTTTCTGTTCTGTGCATTCAACTAACAGATTTGAACCTTACTTTTGATTGAGCCATTCTGAAACACTCTTTCTGTAGAAACTGCAATTGGACATGCTAAGCGCTAAGAGTCCTACATTGGGAAAAAGAATATCTTCAAATAAAAGCTACACAGATGCATTCTGTGAACCTTATTTCTGATCTGTAAATTCAGTTAACAGAGATAAAACATATTTTTGATTGAGCAGTTATGAAACACTCTTTTTGTAGAGAATGCAAGTGGAGATTCGGAGCGCTAAGAGGGTAATAGTGGAACAAGGAATGTCTTCAAATATAAACTACACAGAATCATTCGGTGAAATTTCTTTCTGATCTGTGCATTCAGCTAACAGAGTTAAACCATACTTTTGATTGAGCAGATATGAACACTCTTTCTGTAGAAAATGCAACTGGACATTTGGAGCGCTAAGAACGTAGTAGTGGAAAAAGGAATATATTCAAATATAAACTACACAGAAGCATTCTGTGAAACTTCTTTCTGATCTGAGCATTCAGCTAACAGAGTTAAACCATACTTTTGATTGAGCAGTTTTGAAACACTCTGTCTGTAGAAAATGCAACTGGACATTCGTAGCGCTAAGTGGGTAATAGTGGAAAAAAGAATATGTTCAAATATAAACTACACAGAAGCATTGTATGAAACTTCTTTCTGTTCTGTGCATTCAACTAACAGAGTTGAACCTTAATTTTGATTGACCCGTTCTGAAACACTCTTTCTGTAGAAACTGCAATTGGACATTCTGAGCGCTGGGAGGCCTATATTGGGAAAAAGAATGTCTACAAATTAAAACTACACAGAAGAATTGTGTGAAACTTCTTTCTGTTCTGTTTGTTCAACTAAAAGAGTTGAACCTTAGTTTTGATTGAGCCGTTCTGAAACACTCTTTCTGTAGAAAATGCAAGTGTAGATTCCGAGCGCTAAGAGGGTAATAGTGGAAAAAGGAATGTCTCCAAATATAAACTACACAGAATCATTCTGTGAAACTTCTTTCTGATCTGTGCATTCAGCTAACAGAGTTAAACCATACTTTTGATTGAGCAGATCTGAACACTCTTTCTGTAGAAAATGCAACTGGACATTTGGAGCGCTAAGAGAGTAGTAGTGGAAAAAGGAATATATTCAAATATAAACTACACAGAAGCATTCTGTGAAACTTCTTTCTGATCTGAGCATTCAGCTAACAGAGTTAAACCATACTTTTGATTGAGCAGTTTTGAAACACTCTGTCTGTAGAAAATGCAACTGGACATTCGTAGCGCTAAGTGGGTAATAGTGGAAAAAAGAATATGTTCAAATATAAACTACAGAGAAGCATTGTATGAAACTTCTTTCTGTTCTGTGCATTCAACTAACAGAGTTGAACCTTACTTTTGATTGAGCCTTTCTGAAACACTCTTTCTGTAGAAACTACAATTGGACATTCTGAGCGCTAAGAGGCCTATATTGGGAAAAATAATATCTTCAAATAAAAACTACACAGAAGCATTGTGTGAAACTTATTTCTGATATGTTCATTAAGCTAACAGAGTTAAACCATACTTTTGATTGCGCAGTTCTGAACACTCTTTCTGTAGAAAATGCAAGTGGACATTCGGAGCGCTAAGAGGGTAATAGTGGAAAAAGGAATATATTCAAATATAAACTACACAGTAGCATTCTGTGAAAATTCTTTCTGTTCTGTGCATTCAACTAACAGAGTTGAACCTTACTTTTGATTGAGCCGTTCTGAAACACTCTTTCTGTAGAAACTGCAATTGGACATGCTAAGCGCTAAGAGTCCTACATTGGGAAAAAGAATATCTTCAAATAAAAGCTACACAGATGCATTCTGTGAACCTTATTTCTGATCTGTAAATTCAGTTAACAGAGATAAAACCTATTTTTGATTGAGCAGTTATGAAACACTCTTTTTGTAGAAAATGCAAGTGGAGATTCGGAGCGTTAAGTGGGTAATAGTGGAAAAAGGAATGTCTTCAAATATAAACTACACAGAATCATTCGGTGAAACTTCTTTCTGATCTGTGCATTCAGCTAACAGAGTTAAACCATACTTTTGATTGAGCAGATCTGAACACTCTTTCTGTAGAAAATGCAACTGGACATTTGGAGCGCTAAGAGCGTAGTAGTGGAAAAAGGAATATATTCAAATATAAACTACACAGAAGCATTCTGTGAAACTTCTTTCTGATCTGAGCATTCAGCTAACAGAGTTAAACCATACTTTCGATTGAGCAGTTTTGAAACACTCTGTCTGTAGAAAATGCAACTGGACATTCGTAGCGCTAAGTGGGTAATAGTGGAAAAAAGAATATGTTCAAATATAAACTACACAGAAGCATTGTATGAAACTTCTTTCTGTTCTGTGCATTTAACTAACAGAGTTGAACCTTACTTTTGATTTAGCCGTTCTGAAACACTCTTTCTGTAGAAACTGCAATTGGACATTCTGAGCGCTAAGAGGCCTATATTGGGAAAAATAATGTCTACAAATAAAAACTACACAGAAGAATTGTGTGAAACTTCTTTCTGTTCTGTTTGTTCAACTAAAAGAGTTGAACCTTAGTTTTGATTGAGCCGTTCTGAAACACTCTTTCTGTAGAAAATGCAAGTGGAGATTCGGAGCGCTAAGAGGGTAATACTGGAAAAAGGAATGTCTCCAAATATAAACTACACAGAACCATTCTGTGAAACTTCTTTCTGATCTGTGCATTCAGCTAACAGAGTTAAACCATACTTTTGATTGAGCAGATCTGAACACTCTTTCTGTAGAAAATGCAATTGGACATTTGGAGCGCTAAGAGAGTAGTAGTGGAAAAAAGAATATATTCAAATATAAACTACACAGAAGCATTCTGTGAAACTTCATTCTGATCTGAGCATTCAGCTAACAGAGTTAAACCATACTTTTGATTGAGCAGTTTTGAAACACTCTGTCTGTTGAAAATGCAACTGGACATTCGTAGCGCTAAGTGGGTAATAGTGGAAAAAAGAATATGTTCAAATATAAACTACACAGAAGCATTGTATGAAACTACTTTCTGTTCTGTGCATTCAACTAACAGAGTTGAACCTTACTTTTGATTGAGCCTTTCTGAAACACTCTTTCTGTAGAAACTAATATTGGACATTCTGAGCGCTAAGAGGCCTATATTGGGAAAAATAATATCTTCAAATAAAATCTACACAGAAGCATTGTGTGAAACTTATTTCTGATATGTTCATTAAGCTAACAGAGTTAAACCATACTTTTGATTGCGCAGTTCTGAACACTCTTTCTGTAGAAAATGCAAGTGGACCTTCGGAGCGCTAAGAGGGTAATAGTGGAAAAAGGAATATATTCAAATATAAACTACACAGTAGAATTCTGTGAAAATTCTTTCTGTTCTGTGCATTCAACTAACAGAGTTGAACCTTACTTTTGATTGAGCCGTTCTGAAGCACTCTTTCTGTAGAAACTGCAATTGGACATGCTAAGCGCTAAGAGTCCTACATTGGGAAAAAGAATATCTTCAAATAAAAGCTACACAGATGCATTCTGTGAACCTTATTTCTGATCTGTAAATTCAGTTAACAGAGATAAAACATATTTTTGATTGAGCAGTTATGAAACACTCTTTTTGTAGAAAATGCAAGTGGAGATTCGGAGCGCTAGGAGGGTAATAGTGGAAAAAGGAATGTCTTCAAATATAAACTACACAGAATCATTCGGTGAAACTTCTTTCTGATCTGTGCATTCAGCTAACAGAGTTAAACCATACTTTTGATTGAGCAGATCTGAACACTCTTTCTGTAGAAAATGCAACTGGACATTTGGAGCGCTAAGAGCGTAGTAGTGGTAAAAGGAATATATTCAAATATAAACTACACAGAAGCATTCTGTGAAACTTCTTTCTGATCTGAGCATTCAGCTAACAGAGTTAAACCATACTTTTGATTGAGCAGTTTTGAAACACTCTGTCTGTAGAAAATGCAACTGGACATTCGTAGCGCTAAGTGGGTAATAGTGGAAAAAAAATATGTTCAAATATAAACTACACAGAAGCATTGTATGAAACTTCTTTCTGTTCTGTGCATTCAACTAACAGAGTTGAACCTTACTTTTGATTGAGCCTTTCTGAAACACTCTTTCTGTAGAAACTACAATTGGACATTCTGAGCGCTAAGAGGCCTATATTGGGAAAAATAATATCTTCAAATAAAAACTACACAGAAGCATTGTGTGAAACTTATTTCTGATATGTTCATTAAGCTAACAGAGTTAAACCATACTTTTGATTGCGCAGTTCTGAACACTCTTTCTGTAGAAAATGCAAGTGGAAATTCGGAGCGCTAAGAGGGTAATAGTGGAAAAAGGAATATATTCAAATATAAACTACACAGTAGCATTCTGTGAAAATTCTTTCTGTTCTGTGCATTCAACTAACAGAGTTGAACCTTACTTTTGATTGAGCCGTTCTGAAACACTCTTTCTGTAGAAACTGCAATTGGACATGCTAAGCGCTAAGAGTCCTACATTGGGAAAAATAATATCTTCAAATAAAAACTACACAGATGCATTCTGTGAACCTTATTTCTGATCTGTAAATTCAGTTAACAGAGATAAAACATATTTTTGATTGAGCAGTTATAAAACACTCTTTTTGTAGAAAATGCAAGTGGAGATTCGGAGCGTTAAGGGGGTAATAGTGGAAAAAGGAATGTCTTCAAATATAAACTACACAGAATCATTCGGTGAAACTTCTTTCTGATCTGTGCATTCAGCTAACAGAGTTAAACCATACTTTTGATTGAGCAGATCTGAACACTCTTTCTGTAGAAAATGCAACTGGACATTTGGAGCGCTAAGAGCGTAGTAGTGGAAAAAGGAATATATTCAAATATAAACTACACAGAAGCATTCTGTGAAACTTCTTTGTGATCTGAGCATTCAGCTAACAGAGTTAAACCATACTTTTGATTGAGCAGTTTTGAAACACTCTGTCTGTAGAAAATGCAACTGGACATTCGTAGCGCTAAGTGGGTAATAGTGGAAAAAAGAATATGTTCAAATATAAACTACACAGAAGCATTGTATGAAACTTCTTTCTGTTCTGTGCATTTAACTAACAGAGTTGAACCTTACTTTTGATTGAGCCGTTCTGAAACACTCTTTCTGTAGAAACTGCAATTGGACATTCTGAGCGCTAAGAGGCCTATATTGGGAAAAATAATGTCTACAAATAAAAACTACACAGAAGAATTTTGTGAAACTTCTTTCTGTTCTGTTTGTTCAACTAAAAGATTTGAACCTTAGTTTTGATTGAGCCGTTCTGAAACACTCTTTCTGTAGAAAATGCAAGTGGAGATTCGGAGCGCTAAGAGGGTAATAGTGGAAAAAGGAATGTCTCCAAATATAAACTACACAGAACCATTCTGTGAAACTTCTTTCTGATCTGTGCATTCAGCTAACAGAGTTAAACCATACTTTTGATTGAGCAGATCTGAACACTCTTTCTGTAGAAAATGCAACTGGACATTTGGAGCGCTAAGAGAGTAGTAGTGGAAAAAAGAATATATTCAAATATAAACTACACAGAAGCATTCTGTGAAACTTCTTTCTGATCTGAGCATTCAGCTAAGAGAGTTAAACCATACTTTTGATTGAGCAGTTTTGAAACACTCTGTCTGTAGAAAATGCAACTGGACATTCGTAGCGCTAAGTGGGTAATAGTGGAAAAAAGAATATGTTCAAATATAAACTACACAGAAGCATTGTATGAAACTACTTTCTGTTCTGTGCATTCAACTAACAGAGTTGAACCTTACTTTTGATTGAGCCTTTCTGAAACACTCTTTCTGTAGAAACTAATATTGGACATTCTGAGCGCTAAGAGGCCTATATTGGGAAAAATAATATCTTCAAATAAAAACTACACAGAAGCATTGTGTGAAACTTATTTCTGATATGTTCATTAAGCTAACAGAGTTAAACCATACTTTTGATTGCGCAGTTCTGAACACTCTTTCTGTAGATAATGCAAGTGGACATTCGGAGCGCTAAGAGGGTAATAGTGGAAAAAGGAATATATTCAAATATAAACTACACAGTAGCATTCTGTGAAAATTCTTTCTGTTCTGTGCATTCAACTAACAGAGTTGAACCTTACTTTTGATTGAGCCGTTCTGAAACACTCTTTCTGTAGAAACTGCAATTGGACATGCTAAGCGCTAAGAGTCCTACATTGGGAAAAAGAATATCTTCAAATAAAAGCTACACAGATGCATTCTGTGAACCTTATTTCTGATCTGTAAATTCAGTTAACAGAGATAAAACATATTTTTGATTGAGCAGTTATGAAACACTCTTTTTGTAGAAAATGCAAGTGGAGATTCGGAGCGCTAAGAGGGTAATAGTGGAACAAGGAATGTCTTCAAATATAAACTACACAGAATCATTCGGTGAAACATCTTTCTGATCTGTGCATTCAGCTAACAGAGTTAAAACATACTTTTGATTGAGCAGATATGAACACTCTTTCTGTAGAAAATGCAACTGGACATTTGGAGCGCTAAGAGCGTAGTAGTGGAAAAAGGAATATATTCAAATATAAACTACACAGAAGCATTCTGTGAAACTTCTTTATGATCTGAGCATTCAGCTAACAGAGTTAAACCATACTTTTGATTGAGCAGTTTTGAAACACTCTGTCTGTAGAAAATGCAACTGGACATTCGTAGCGCTAAGTGGGTAATAGTGGAAAAAAGAATATGTTCAAATGTAAACTACACAGAAGCATTGTATGAAACTTCTTTCTGTTCTGTGCATTTAACTAACAGAGTTGAACCTTACTTTTGATTGAGCCGTTCTGAAACACTCTTTCTGTAGAAACTGCAATTGGACATTCTGAGCGCTAAGAGGCCTATATTGGGAAAAAGAATGTCTACAAATAAAAACTACACAGAAGAATTTTGTGAAACTTCTTTCTGTTCTGTTTGTTCAACTAAAAGAGTTGAACCTTAGTTTTGATTGAGCCGTTCTGAAACACTCTTTCTGTAGAAAATGCAAGTGGAGAATCGGAGCGCTAAGAGGGTAATAGTGGAAAAAGGAATGTCTCCAAATATAAACTACACAGAACAATTCTGTGAAACTTATTTCTGATCTGTGCATACAGCTAACAGAGTTAAACCATACTTTTGATTGAGCAGATCTGAACACTCTTTCTGTAGAAAATGCAACTGGACATTTGGAGCGCTAAGAGAGTAGTAGTGGAAAAAAGAATATATTCAAATATAAACTACACAGAAGCATTCTGTGAAACTTCTTTCTGATCTGAGCATTCAGCTAACAGAGTTAAACCATACTTTTGATTGAGCAGTTTGAAACAGTCTGTCTGTAGAAAATGCAACTGGACATTCGTAGCGCTAAGTGGGTAATAGTGGAAAAAAGAATATGTTCAAATATAAACTACACAGAAGCATTGTATGAAACTTCTTTCTGTTCTGTGCATTCAACTAACAGAGTTGAACCTTACTTTTTATTGAGCCTTTCTGAAACACTCTTTCGGTAGAAACTACAATTGGACATTCTGAGCGCTAAGAGGCCTATATTGGGAAAAATAATATCTTCAAATAAAAACTACACAGAAGCATTGTGTGAAACTTATTTCTGATATGTTCATTAAGCTAACAGAGTTAAACCATACTTTTGATTGCGCAGTTCTGAACACTCTTTCTGTAGAAAATGCAAGTGGACATTCGGAGCGCTAAGAGGGTAATAGTGGAAAAAGGAATATATTCAAATATAAACTACACAGTAGCATTCTGTGAAAATTCTTTCTGTTCTGTGCATTCAACTAACAGAGTTGAACCTTACTTTTGATTGAGCCGTTCTGAAACACTCTTTCTGTAGAAACTGCAATTGGACATGCTAAGCGCTAAGAGTCCTACATTGGGAAAAAGAATATCTTCAAATAAAAGCTACACAGATGCATTCTGTGACCCTTATTTCTGATCTGTAAATTCAGTTAACAGAGATAAAACATATTTTTGATTGAGCAGTTATGAAACACTCTTTTTGTAGAAAATGCAAGTGGAGATTCGGAGCGCTAAGAGGGTAATAATGGAAAAAGGAATGTCTTCAAATATAAACTACACAGAATCATTCGGTGAAACTTCTTTCTGATCTGTGCATTCAGCTAACAGTGTTAAACCATACTTTTGATTGAGCAGATCTGAACAACCTTTCTGTAGAAAATGCAACTGGACATTTGGAGCGCTAAGAGCGTAGTAGTGGAAAAAGGAATATATTCAATTATAAACTACACAGAAGCATTCTGTGAAACTTCTTTCTGATCTGAGCATTCAGCTAACAGAGTTAAACCATACTTTTGATTGAGCAGTTTTGAAACACTCTGTCTGTAGAAAATGCAACTGGACATTCGTAGCGCTAAGTGGGTAATAGTGGAAAAAAGAATATGTTCAAATATAAACTACACAGAAGCATTGTATGAAACTTCTTTCTGTTCTGTGCATTTAACTAACAGAGTTGAACCTTACTTTTGATTGAGCCGTTCTGAAACACTCTTTCTGTAGAAACTGCAATTGGATATTCTGAGCGCTAAGAGGCCTATATTGGGAAAAAGAATGTCTACAAATAAAAACTACACAGAAGAATTGTGTGAAACATCTTTCTGTTCTGTTTGTTCAACTAAAAGAGTTGAACCTTAGTTTTGATTGAGCCGTTCTGAAACACTCTTTCTGTAGAAAATGCAAGTGGAGATTCGGAGCGCTAAGAGGGTAATAGTGGAAAAAGGAATGTCTCCAAATATAAACTACAAAGAACCATTCTGTGAAACTTCTTTCTGATCTGTGCATTCAGCTAACAGAGTTAAACCATACTTTTGATTGAGCAGATCTGAACACTCTTTCTGTAGAAAATGCAACTGGACATTTGGAGCGCTAAGAGAGTAGTAGTGGAAAAAAGAATATATTCAAATATAAACTACACAGAAGCATTCTGTGAAAATTCTTTCTGATCTGAGCATTCAGCTAACAGAGTTAAACCATACTTTTGATTGAGTAGTTTTGAAACACTCTGTCTGTAGAAAATGCAACTGGACATTCGTAGCGCTAAGTGGGTAATAGTGGAAAAAAGAATATGTTCATATATAAACTACACAGAAGCATTGTATGAAACTTCTTTCTGTTCTGTGCATTCAACTAACAGAGTTGAACCTTACTTTTGATTGAGCCTTTCTGAAACACTCTTTCTGTAGAAACTACAATTGGACATTCTGAGCGCTAAGAGGCCTCTATTGGGAAAAATAATATCTTCAAATAAAAACTACACAGAAGCATTGTGTGAAACTTATTTCTGATATGTTCATTAAGCTAACAGAGTTAAACCATACTTTTGATTGCGCAGTTCTGAACACTCTTTCTGTAGAAAATGCAAGTGGACATTCGGAGCGCTAAGAGGGTAATAGTGGAAAAAGGAATATATTCAAATATAAACTACACAGTAGCATTCTGTGAAAATTCTTTCTGTTCTGTGCATTCAACTAACAGAGTTGAACCTTACTTTTGATTGAGCCGTTCTGAAACACTCTTTCTGTAGAAATTGCAATTGGACATGCTAAGCGCTAAGAGTCCTACATTGGGAAAAGGAATATCTTCAAATAAAAGCTACACAGATGCATTCTGTGAACCTTATTTCTGATCTGTAAATTCAGTTAACAGAGATAAAACATATTTTTGATTGAGCAGTTATGAAACACTCTTTTTGTAGAAAATGCAAGTGGAGATTCGGAGCGCTAAGAGGGTAATAGTGGAAAAAGGAATGTCTTCAAATATAAACTACACAGAATCATTCGGTGAAACTTTTTTCTGATCTGTGCATTCAGCTAACAGAGTTAAACCATACTTTTGATT
The DNA here is from genome assembly GCF_028878055.3 of Symphalangus syndactylus. Classification (NCBI taxonomy): domain Eukaryota; kingdom Metazoa; phylum Chordata; class Mammalia; order Primates; family Hylobatidae; genus Symphalangus; species Symphalangus syndactylus. Next base: position 741,806 of record NC_072423.2, on the reverse strand, counting down.
GAGCAGATCTGAACACTCTTTCTGTAGAAAATGCAACTGGACATTTGGAGCGCTAAGAGCGTAGTAGTGGAAAAAGGAATATATTCAAATATAAACTACACAGAAGCATTCTGTGAAACTTCTTTCTGATCTGAGCATTCAGCTAACAGAGTTAAACCATACTTTTGATTGAGCAGTTTTGAAACACTCTGTAGAAAATGCAACTGGACATTCGTAGCGCTAAGTGGGTAATAGTGGAAAAAAGAATATGTTCAAATATAAACTACACAGAAGCATTGTATGAAACTTCTTTCTGTTCTGTGCATTTAACTAACAGAGTTGAACCTTACTTTTGATTGAGCCGTTCTGAAACACTCTTTCTGTAGAAACTGCAATTGGATATTCTGAGCGCTAAGAGGCCTATATTGGGAAAAAGAATGTCTACAAATAAAAACTACACAGAAGAATTGTGTGAAACATCTTTCTGTTCTGTTTGTTCAACAAAAAGAGTTGAACCTTAGTTTTGATTGAGCCGTTCTGAAACACTCTTTCTGTAGAAAATGCAAGTGGAGATTCGGAGCGCTAAGAGGGTAATAGTGGAAAAAGGAATGTCTCCAAATATAAACTACAAAGAACCATTCTGTGAAACTTCTTTCTGATCTGTGCATTCAGCTAACAGAGTTAAACCATACTTTTGATTGAGCAGATCTGAACACTCTTTCTGTAGAAAATGCAACTGGACATTTGGAGCGCTAAGAGAGTAGTAGTGGAAAAAAGAATATATTCAAATATAAACTACACAGAAGCATTCTGTGAAAATTCTTTCTGATCTGAGCATTCAGCTAACAGAGTTAAACCATACTTTTGATTGAGTAGTTTTGAAACACTCTGTCTGTAGAAAATGCAACTGGACATTCGTAGCGCTAAGTGGGTAATAGTGGAAAAAAGAATATGTTCATATATAAACTACACAGAAGCATTGTATGAAACTTCTTTCTGTTCTGTGCATTCAACTAACAGAGTTGAACCTTACTTTTGATTGAGCCTTTCTGAAACACTCTTTCTGTAGAAACTACAATTGGACATTCTGAGCGCTAAGAGGCCTATATTGGGAAAAATAATATCTTCAAATAAAAACTACACAGAAGCATTGTGTGAAACTTATTTCTGATATGTTCATTAAGCTAACAGAGTTAAACCATACTTTTGATTGCGCAGTTCTGAACACTCTTTCTGTAGAAAATGCAAGTGGACATTCGGAGCGCTAAGAGGGTAATAGTGGAAAAAGGAATATATTCAAATATAAACTACACAGTAGCATTCTGTGAAAATTCTTTCTGTTCTGTGCATTCAACTAACAGAGTTGAACCTTACTTTTGATTGAGCCGTTCTGAAACACTCTTTCTGTAGAAACTGCAATTGGACATGCTAAGCGCTAAGAGTCCTACATTGGGAAAAAGAATATCTTCAAATAAAAGCTACACAGATGCATTCTGTGAACCTTATTTCTGATCTGTAAATTCAGTTAACAGAGATAAAACATATTTTTGATTGAGCAGTTATGAAACACTCTTTTTGTAGAAAATGCAAGTGGAGATTCGGAGCGTTAAGAGGGTAATAGTGGAAAAAGGAATGTCTTCAAATATAAACTACACAGAATCATTCGGTGAAACTTCTTTCTGATCTGTGCATTCAGCTAACAGAGTTAAACCATACTTTTGATTGAGCAGATCTGAACACTCTTTCTGTAGAAAATGCAACTGGACATTTGGAGCGCTAAGAGCGTAGTAGTGGAAAAAGGAATATATTCAATTATAAACTACACAGAAGCATTCTGTGAAACTTCTTTCTGATCTGAGCATTCAGCTAACAGAGTTAAACCATACATTTGATTGAGCAGTTTTGAAACACTCTGTCTGTAGAAAATGCAACTGGACATTCGTAGCGCTAAGTGGGTAATAGTGGAAAAAAGAATATGTTCAAATATAAACTACACAGAAGCATTGTATGAAACTTCTTTCTGTTCTGTGCATTTAACTAACAGAGTTGAACCTTACTTTTGATTGAGCCGTTCTGAAACACTCTTTCTGTAGAAACTGCAATTGGACATTCTGAGCGCTAAGAGGCCTATATTGGGAAAATGAATGTCTACAAATAAAAACTACACAGAAGAATTGTGTGAAACTTCTTTCTGTTCTGTTTGTTCAACTAAAAGTGTTGAACCTTAGTTTGATTGAGCCGTTCTGAAACACTCTTTCTGTAGAAAATGCAAGTGGAGATTCGGAGCGCTAAGAGGGTAATAGTGGAAAAAGGAATGTCTTCAAATATAAACTACACAGAATCATTCGGTGAAACTTCTTTCTGATCTGTGCATTCAGCTAACAGAGTTAAACCATACTTTTGATTGAGCAGATCTGAACACTCTTTCTGTAGAAAATGCAACTGGACATTTGGAGTGCTAAGAGCGTAGTAGTGGAAAAAGGAATATATTCAAATATAAACTACACAGAAGCATTCTGTGAAACTTCTTTCTGATCTGAGCATTCAGCTAACAGAGTTAAACCATACTTTTGATTGAGCAGTTTTGAAACACTCTGTCTGTAGAAAATGCAACTGGACATTCGTAGCGCTAAGTGGGTAATAGTGGAAAAAAGAATATGTTCAAATATAAACTACACAGAAGCATTGTATGAAACTTCTTTCTGTTCTGTGCATTCAACTAACAGAGTTGAACCTTACTTTGGATTGAGCCTTTCTGAAACACTCTTTCTGTAGAAACTACAATTGGACATTCTGAGCGCTAAGAGGCCTATATTGGGAAAAATAATATCTTCAAATAAAAACTACACAGAAGCATTGTGTGAAACTTATTTCTGATATGTTCATTAAGCTAACAGAGTTAAACCATACTTTTGATTGCGCAGTTCTGAACACTCTTTCTGTAGAAAATGCAAGTGGACATTCGGAGCGTTAAGAGGGTAATAGTGGAAAAAGGAATATATTCAAATATAAACTACACAGTAGCATTCTGTGAAAATTCCTTCTGTTCTGTGCATTCAACTAACAGAATTGAACCTTACTTTTGATTGAGCCGTTCTGAAACACTCTTTCTGTAGAAACTGCAATTGGACATGCTAAGCGCTAAGAGTCCTACATTGGGAAAAAGAATATCTTCAAATAAAAGTTACACAGATGCATTCTGTGAACCTTATTTCTGATCTGTAAATTCAGTTAACAGAGATAAAACATATTTTTGATTGAGCAGTTATGAAACACTCTTTTTGTAGAAAATGCAAGTGGAGATTCGGAGCGTTAAGAGGGTAATAGTGGAAAAAGGAATGTCTTCAAATATAAACTACACAGAATCATTCGGTGAAACTTCTTTCTGATCTGTGCATTCAGCTAACAGAGTTAAACCATACTTTTGATTGAGCAGATCTGAACACTCTTTCTGTAGAAAATGCAACTGGACATTTGGAGCGCTAAGAGCGTAGTAGTGGAAAAAGGAATATATTCAAATATAAACTACACAGAAGCATTCTGTGAAACTTCTTTCTGATCTGAGCATTCAGCTAACAGAGTTAAACCATACTTTTGATTGAGCAGTTTTGAAACACTCTGTCTGTAGAAAATGCAACTGGACATTCGTAGCGCTAAGTGGGTAATAGTGGAAAAAAGAATATGTTCAAATATAAACTACACAGAAGCATTGTATGAAACTTCTTTCTGTTCTGTGCATTTAACTAACAGAGTTGAACCTTACTTTTGATTTAGCCGTTCTGAAACACTCTTTCTGTAGAAACTGCAATTGGACATTCTGAGCGCTAAGAGGCCTATATTGGGAAAAATAATGTCTACAATTAAAAACTACACAGAAGAATTGTGTGAAACTTCTTTCTGTTCTGTTTGTTCAACTAAAAGAGTTGAACCTTAGTTTTGATTGAGCCGTTCTGAAACACTCTTTCTGTAGAAAATGCAAGTGGAGATTCGGAGCGCTAAGAGGGTAATAGTGGAAAAAGGAATGTCTCCAAATATAAACTACACAGAACCATTCTGTGAAACTTCTTTCTGATCTGTGCATTCAGCTAACAGAGTTAAACCATACTTTTGATTGAGCAGATCTGAACACTCTTTCTGTAGAAAATGCAACTGGACATTTGGAGCGCTAAGAGAGTAGTAGTGGAAAAAAGAATATATTCAAATATAAACTACACAGAAGCATTCTGTGAAACTTCTTTCTGATCTGAGCATTCAGCTAACAGAGTTAAACCATACTTTTGATTGAGCAGTTTTGAAACACTCTGTCTGTAGAAAATGCAACGGGACATTCGTAGCGCTAAGTGGGTAATAGTGGAAAAAAGAATATGTTCAAATATAAACTACACAGAAGCATTGTATGAAACTACTTTCTGTTCTGTGCATTCAACTAACAGAGTTGAACCTTACTTTTGATTGAGCCTTTCTGAAACACTCTTTCTGTAGAAAATAATATTGGACATTCTGAGCGCTAAGAGGCCTATATTGGGAAAAATAATATCTTCAAATAAAAACTACACAGAAGCATTGTGTGAAACTTATTTCTGATATGTTCATTAAGCTAAGAGAGTTAAACCATACTTTTGATTGCGCAGTTCTGAACACTCTTTCTGTAGAAAATGCAAGTGGACATTCGGAGCGCTAAGAGGGTAATAGTGGAAAAAGGAATATATTCAAATATAAACTACACAGTAGCATTCTGTGAAAATTCTTTCTGTTCTGTGCATTCAACTAACAGAGTTGAACCTTACTTTTGATTGAGCCGTTCTGAAACACTCTTTCTGTAGAAACTGCAATTGGACATGCTAAGCGCTAAGAGTCCTACATTGGGAAAAAGAATATCTTCAAATAAAAGCTACACAGATGCATTCTGTGAACCTTATTTCCGATCTGTAAATTCAGTTAACAGAGATAAAACATATTTTTGATTGAGCAGTTATGAAACACTCTTTTTGTAGAAAATGCAAGTGGAGATTCGGAGCGTTAAGAGGGTAATAGTGGAAAAAGGAATGTCTTCAAATATAAACTACACAGAATCATTCGGTGAAACTTCTTTCTGATCTGTGCATTCAGCTAACAGAGTTAAACCATACTTTTGATTGAGCAGATCTGAACACTCTTTCTGTAGAAAATGCAACTGGACATTTGGAGCGCTAAGAGCGTAGTAGTGGAAAAAGGAATATATTCAAATATAAACTACACAGAAGCATTCTGTGAAACTTCTTTCTGATCTGAGCATTCAGCTAACAGAGTTAAACCATACTTTTGATTGAGCAGTTTTGAAACACTCTGTCTGTAGAAAATGCAACTGGACATTCGTAGCGCTAAGTGGGTAATAGTGGAAAAAAGAATATGTTCAAATATAAACTACACAGAAGCATTGTATGAAACTTCTTTCTGTTCTGTGCATTTAACTAACAGAGTTGAACCTTACTTTTGATTGAGCCGTTCTGAAACACTCTTTCTGTAGAAACTGCAATTGGACATTCTGAGCGCTAAGAGGCCTATATTGGGAAAAAGAATGTCTACAAATAAAAACTACACAGAAGAATTGTGTGAAACTTCTTTCTGTTCTGTTTGTTCAACTAAAAGCGTTGAACCTTAGTTTTGATTGAGCCGTTCTGAAACACTCTTTCTGTAGAAAATCCAAGTGGAGATTCGGAGCGCTAAGAGGGTAATAGTGGAAAAAGGAATGTCTCCAAATATAAACTACACAGAACCATTCTGTGAAACTTCTTTCTGATCTGTGCATTCAGCTAACAGAGTTAAACCATACTTTTGATTGAGCAGATCTGAACTCTCTTTCTGTAGAAAATGCAACTGGACATTTGGAGCGCTAAGAGAGTAGTAGTGGAAAAAAGAATATATTCAAATATAAACTACACAGAAGCATTCTGTGAAACTTCTTTCTGATCTGAGCATTCAGCTAACAGAGTTAAACCATACTTTTGATTGAGCAGTTTTGAAACACTCTGTCTGTAGAAAATGCAACTGGACATTCGTAGCGCTAAGTGGGTAATAGTGGAAAAAAGAATATGTTCAAATATAAACTACACAGAAGCATTGTATGAAACTACTTTCTGTTCTGTGCATTCAACTAACAGAGTTGAACCTTACTTTTGATTGAGCCTTTCTGAAACACTCTTTCTGTAGAAACTAATATTGGACATTCTGAGCGCTAAGAGGCCTATATTGGGAAAAATAATATCTTCAAATAAAAACTACACAGAAGCATTGTGTGAAACTTATTTCTGATATGTTCATTAAGCTAACAGAGTTAAACCATACTTTTGATTGCGCAGTTCTGAACACTCTTTCTGTAGAAAATGCAAGTGGACATTCGGAGCGCTAAGAGGGTAATAGTGGAAAAAGGAATATATTCAAATATAAACTACACAGTAGCATTCTGTGAAAATTCTTTCTGTTCTGTGCATTCAACTAACAGAGTTGAACCTTACTTTTGATTGAGCCGTTCTGAAACACTCTTTCTGTAGAAACTGCAATTGGACATGCTAAGCGCTAAGAGTCCTACATTGGGAAAAAGAATATCTTCAAATAAAAGCTACACAGATGCATTCTGTGAACCTTATTTCTGATCTGTAAATTCAGTTAACAGAGATAAAACATATTTTTGATTGAGCAGTTATGAAACACTCTTTTTGTAGAAAATGCAAGTGGAGATTCGGAGCGCTAAGAGGGTAATAGTGGAAAAAGTAATGTCTTCAAATATAAACTACACAGAATCATTCGGTGAAACTTCTTTCTGATCTGTGCATTCAGCTAACAGAGTTAAACCATAATTTTGATTGAGCAGATCTGAACACTCTTTCTGTAGAAAATGCAACTGGACATTTTGAGCGCTAAGAGCGTAGTAGTGGAAAAAGGAATATATTCAATTATAAACTACACAGAAGCATTCTGTGAAACTTCTTTCTGATCTGAGCATTCAGCTAACAGAGTTAAACCATACTTTTGATTGAGCAGTTTTGAAACACTCTGTCTGTAGAAAATGCAACTGGACATTCGTAGCGCTAAGTGGGTAATAGTGGAAAAAAGAATATGTTCAAATATAAACTACACAGAAGCATTGTATGAAACTTCTTTCTGTTCTGTGCATTTAACTAACAGAGTTGAACCTTACTTTTGATTGAGCCGTTCTGAAACACTATTTCTGTAGAAACTGCAATTGGACATTCTGAGCGCTAAGAGGCCTATATTGGGAAAAAGAATGTCTACAAATAAAAACTACACAGAAGAATTGTGTGAAACTTCTTTCTGTTCTGTTTGTTCAACTAAAAGAGTTGAACCTTAGTTTTGATTGAGCCGTTCTGAAACACTCTTTCTGTAGAAAATGCAAGTGGAGATTCGGAGCGCTAAGAGGGTAATAGTGGAAAAAGGAATGTTTCCAAATATAAACTACACAGAACCATTCTGTGAAACTTCTTTCTGATCTGTGCATTCAGCTAACAGATTTAAACCATACTTTTGATTGAGCAGATCTGAACAATCTTTCTGTAGAAAATGCAACTGGACATTTGGAGCGCTAAGAGAGTAGTAGTGGAAAAAAGAATATATTCAAATATAAACTACACAGAAGCATTCTGTGAAAATTCTTTCTGATCTGAGCATTCAGCTAACAGAGTTAAACCATACTTTTGATTGAGCAGTTTGAAACACTCTGTCTGTAGAAAATGTAACTGGACATTCGTAGCGCTAAGTGGGTAATAGTGGAAAAAAGAATATGTTCAAATATAAACTACACAGAAGCATTGTATGAAACTTCTTTCTGTTCTGTGCATTCAACTAACAGAGTTGAACCTTACTTTTGATTGAGCCTTTCTGAAACACTCTTTCTGTAGAAACTACAATTGGACATTCTGAGCGCTAAGAGGCCTATATTGGGAAAAATAATATCTTCAAATAAAAACTACACAGAAGCATTGTGTGAAACTTATTTCTGATATGTTCATTAAGCTAACAGAGTTAAACCATACTTTTGATTGCGCAGTTCTGAACACTCTTTCTGTAGAAAATGCAAGTGGACATTCGGAGCGCTAAGAGGGTAATAGTGGAAAAAGGAATATATTCAAATATAAACTACACAGTAGCATTCTGTGAAAATTCTTTCTGTTCTGTGCATTCAACTAACAGAGTTGAACCTTACTTTTGATTGAGCCGTTCTGAAACACTCTTTCTGTAGAAACTGCAATTGGACATGCTAAGCGCTAAGAGTCCTACATTGGGAAAAAGAATATCTTCAAATAAAAGCTACACAGATGCATTCTGTGAACCTTATTTCTGATCTGTAAATTCAGTTAACAGAGATAAAACATATTTTTGATTGAGCAGTTATGAAACACTCTTTTTGTAGAAAATGCAAGTGGAGATTCGGAGCGCTAAGAGGGTAATAGTGGAAAAAGGAATGTCTTCAAATATAAACTACAAAGAACCATTCTGTGAAACTTCTTTCTGATCTGTGCATTCAGCTAACAGAGTTAAACCATACTTTTGATTGAGCAGATCTGAACACTCTTTCTGTAGAAAATGCAACTGGACATTTGGAGCGCTAAGAGAGTAGTAGTGGAAAAAAGAATATATTCAAATATAAACTACACAGAAGCATTCTGTGAAACTTCTTTCTGATCTGAGCATTCAGCTAACAGAGTTAAACCATACTATTGATTGAGTAGTTTTGAAACACTCTGTCTGTAGAAAATGCAACTGGACATTCGTAGCGCTAAGTGGGTAATAGTGGAAAAAAGAATATGTTCATATATAAACTACACAGAAGCATTGTATGAAACTTCTTTCTGTTCTGTGCATTCAACTAACAGAGTTGAACCTTACTTTTGATTGAGCCTTTCTGAAACACTCTTTCTGTAGAAACTACAATTGGACATTCTGAGCGCTAAGAGGCCTATATTGGGAAAAATAATATCTTCAAATAAAAACTACACAGAAGCATTGTGTGAAACTTATTTCTGATATGTTCATTAAGCTAACAGAGTTAAACCATACTTTTGATTGCGCAGTTCTGAACACTCTTTCTGTAGAAAATGCAAGTGGACATTCGGAGCGCTAAGAGGGTAATAGTGGAAAAAGGAATATATTCAAATATAAACTACACAGTAGCATTCTGTGAAAATTCTTTCTGTTCTGTGCATTCAACTAACAGAGTTGAACCTTACTTTTGATTGAGCCGTTCTGAAACACTCTTTCTGTAGAAACTGCAATTGGACATGCTAAGCGCTAAGAGTCCTACATTGGGAAAAAGAATATCTTCAAATAAAAGCTACACAGATGCATTCTGTGAACCTTATTTCTGATCTGTAAATTCAGTTAACAGAGATAAAACATATTTTTGATTGAGCAGTTATGAAACACTCTTTTTGTAGAAAATGCAAGTGGAGATTCGGAGCGCTAAGAGGGTAATAGTGGAAAAAGGAATGTCTTCAAATATAAACTACACAGAATCATTCGGTGAAACTTTTTTCTGATCTGTGCATTCAGCTAACAGAGTTAAACCATACTTTTGATTGAGCAGATCTGAACACTCTTTCTGTAGAAAATGCAACTGGACATTTGGAGCGCTAAGAGAGTAGTAGTGGAAAAAGGAATATATTCAAATATAAACTACACAGAAGCATTCTGTGAAACTTCTTTCTGATCTGAGCATTCAGCTAACAGAGTTAAACCATACTTTTGATTGAGCAGTTTTGAAACACTCTGTCTGTAGAAAATGCAACTGGACATTCGTAGCGCTAAGTGGGTAATAGTGGAAAAAAGAATATGTTCAAATATAAACTACACAGAAGCATTGTAAGAAACTTCTTTCTGTTCTGTGCATTTAACTAACAGAGTTGAACCTTACTTTTGATTGAGCCGTTCTGAAACACTCTTTCTGTAGAAACTGCAATTGGACATTCTGAGCGCTAAGAGGCCTATATTGGGAAAAAGAATGTCTACAAATAAAAACTACACAGAAGAATTGTGTGAAACTTCTTTCTGTTCTGTTTGTTCAACTAAAAGAGTTGAACCTTAGTTTTGATTGAGCCGTTCTGAAACACTCTTTCTGTAGAAAATGCAAGTGGAGATTCGGGGAGCTAAGAGGGTAATAGTTGAAAAAGGAATGTCTCCAAATATAAACTACACAGAACCATTCTGTGAAACTTCTTTCTGATCTGTGCATTCAGCTAACAGTGTTAAACCATACTTTTGATTGAGCAGATCTGAACACTCTTTCTGTAGAAAATGCAACTGGACATTTGGAGCGCTAAGAGAGTAGTAGTGGAAAAAAGAATATATTCAAATATAAACTACACAGAAGCATTCTGTGAAAATTCTTTCTGATCTGAGCATTCAGCTAACAGAGTTAAACCATACTTTTGATTGAGCAGTTTGAAACACTCTGTCTGTAGAAAATGTAACTGGACATTCGTAGCGCTAAGTGGGTAATAGTGGAAAAAAGAATATGTTCAAATATAAACTACACAGAAGCATTGTATGAAACTTCTTTCTGTTCTGTGCATTCAACTAACAGAGTTGAACCTTACTTTTGATTGAGCCTTTCTGAAACACTCTTTCTGTAGAAACTACAATTGGACATTCTGAGCGCTAAGAGGCCTATATTGGGAAAAATAATATCTTCAAATAAAAACTACACAGAAGCATTGTGTGAAACTTATTTCTGATATGTTCATTAAGCTAACAGAGTTAAACCATACTTTTGATTGCGCAGTTCTGAACACTCTTTCTGTAGAAAATGCAAGTGGACCTTCGGAGCGCTAAGAGGGTAATAGTGGAAAAAGGAATATATTCAAATATAAACTACACAGTAGCATTCTGTGAAAATTCTTTCTGTTCTGTGCATTCAACTAACAGAGTTGAACCTTACTTTTGATTGAGCTGTTCTGAAGCACTCTTTCTGTAGAAACTGCAATTGGACATGCTAAGCGCTAAGAGTCCTACATTGGGAAAAAGAATATCTTCAAATAAAAGCTACACAGATGCATTCTGTGAACCTTATTTCTGATCTGTAAATTCAGTTAACAGAGATAAAACATATTTTTGATTGAGCAGTTATGAAACACTCTTTTTGTAGAAAATGCAAGTGGAGATTCGGAGCGCTACGAGGGTAATAGTGGAAAAAGGAATGTCTTCAAATATAAACTACACAGAATCATTCGGTGAAACTTCTTTCTGATCTGTGCATTCAGCTAACAGAGTTAAACCATACTTTTGATTGAGCAGATCTGAACACTCTTTCTGTAGAAAATGCAACTGGACATTTGGAGCGCTAAGAGAGTAGTAGTGGAAAAAAGAATATATTCAAATATAAACTACACAGAAGCATTCTGTGAAACTTCTTTCTGATCTGAGCATTCAGCTAACAGAGTTAAACCATACTTTTGATTGAGCAGTTTTGAAACACTCTGTCTGTAGAAAATGCAACTGGACATTCGTAGCGCTAAGTGGGTAATAGTGGAAAAAAGAATATGTTCAAATATAAACTACACAGAAGCATTGTATGAAACTACTTTCTGTTCTGTGCATTCAACTAACAGAGTTGAACCTTACTTTTGATTGAGCCTTTCTGAAACACTCTTTCTGTAGAAACTAATATTGGACATTCTGAGCGCTAAGAGGCCTATATTGGGAAAAATAATATCTTCAAATAAAAACTACACAGAAGCATTGTGTGAAACTTATTTCTGATATGTTCATTAAGCTAACAGAGTTAAACCATACTTTTGATTGCGCAGTTCTGAACACTCTTTCTGTAGAAAATGCAAGTGGACATTCGGAGCGCTAAGAGGGTAATAGTGGAAAAAGGAATATATTCAAATATAAACTACACAGTAGCATTCTGTGAAAATTCTTTCTGTTCTGTGCATTCAACTAACAGAGTTGAACCTTACTTTTGATTGAGCCGTTCTGAAACACTCTTTCTGTAGAAACTGCAATTGGACATGCTAAGCGCTAAGAGTCCTACATTGGGAAAAAGAATATCTTCAAATAAAAGCTACACAGATGCATTCTGTGAACCTTATTTCTGATCTGTAAATTCAGTTAACAGAGATAAAACATATTTTTGATTGAGCAGTTATGAAACACTCTTTTTGTAGAAAATGCAAGTGGAGATTCGGAGCGCTAAGAGGGTAATAGTGGAAAAAGTAATGTCTTCAAATATAAACTACACAGAATCATTCGGTGAAACTTCTTTCTGATCTGTGCATTCAGCTAACAGAGTTAAACCATAATTTTGATTGAGCAGATCTGAACACTCTTTCTGTAGAAAATGCAACTGGACATTTTGAGCGCTAAGAGCGTAGTAGTGGAAAAAGGAATATATTCAATTATAAACTACACAGAAGCATTCTGTGAAACTTCTTTCTGATCTGAGCATTCAGCTAACAGAGTTAAACCATACTTTTGATTGAGCAGTTTTGAAACACTCTGTCTGTAGAAAATGCAACTGGACATTCGTAGCGCTAAGTGGGTAATAGTGGAAAAAAGAATATGTTCAAATATAAACTACACAGAAGCATTGTATGAAACTTCTTTCTGTTCTGTGCATTTAACTAACAGAGTTGAACCTTACTTTTGATTGAGCCGTTCTGAAACACTATTTCTGTAGAAACTGCAATTGGACATTCTGAGCGCTAAGAGGCCTATATTGGGAAAAAGAATGTCTACAAATAAAAACTACACAGAAGAATTGTGTGAAACTTCTTTCTGTTCTGTTTGTTCAACTAAAAGAGTTGAACCTTAGTTTTGATTGAGCCGTTCTGAAACACTCTTTCTGTAGAAAATGCAAGTGGAGATTCGGAGCGCTAAGAGGGTAATAGTGGAAAAAGGAATGTCTCCAAATATAAACTACACAGAACCATTCTGTGAAACTTCTTTCTGATCTGTGCATTCAGCTAACAGATTTAAACCATACTTTTGATTGAGCAGATCTGAACACTCTTTCTGTAGAAAATGCAACTGGACATTTGGAGCGCTAAGAGAGTAGTAGTGGAAAAAAGAATATATTCAAATATAAACTACACAGAAGCATTCTGTGAAAATTCTTTCTGATCTGAGCATTCAGCTAACAGAGTTAAACCATACTTTTGATTGAGCAGTTTGAAACACTCTGTCTGTAGAAAATGTAACTGGACATTCGTAGCGCTAAGTGGGTAATAGTGGAAAAAAGAATATGTTCAAATATAAACTACACAGAAGCATTGTATGAAACTTCTTTCTGTTCTGTGCATTCAACTAACAGAGTTGAACCTTACTTTTGATTGAGCCTTTCTGAAACACTCTTTCTGTAGAAACTACAATTGGACATTCTGAGCGCTAAGAGGCCTATATTGGGAAAAATAATATCTTCAAATAAAAACTACACAGAAGCATTGTGTGAAACTTATTTCTGATATGTTCATTAAGCTAACAGAGTTAAACCATACTTTTGATTGCGCAGTTCTGAACACTCTTTCTGTAGAAAATGCAAGTGGACATTCGGAGCGCTAAGAGGGTAATAGTGGAAAAAGGAATATATTCAAATATAAACTACACAGTAGCATTCTGTGAAAATTCTTTCTGTTCTGTGCATTCAACTAACAGAGTTGAACCTTACTTTTGATTGAGCCGTTCTGAAACACTCTTTCTGTAGAAACTGCAATTGGACATGCTAAGCGCTAAGAGTCCTACATTGGGAAAAAGAATATCTTCAAATAAAAGCTACACAGATGCATTCTGTGAACCTTATTTCTGATCTGTAAATTCAGTTAACAGAGATAAAACATATTTTTGATTGAGCAGTTATGAAACACTCTTTTTGTAGAAAATGCAAGTGGAGATTCGGAGCGCTAAGAGGGTAATAGTGGAAAAAGGAATGTCTTCAAATATAAACTACAAAGAACCATTCTGTGAAACTTCTTTCTGATCTGTGCATTCAGCTAACAGAGTTAAACCATACTTTTGATTGAGCAGATCTGAACACTCTTTCTGTAGAAAATGCAACTGGACATTTGGAGCGCTAAGAGAGTAGTAGTGGAAAAAAGAATATATTCAAATATAAACTACACAGAAGCATTCTGTGAAACTTCTTTCTGATCTGAGCATTCAGCTAACAGAGTTAAACCATACTATTGATTGAGTAGTTTTGAAACACTCTGTCTGTAGAAAATGCAACTGGACATTCGTAGCGCTAAGTGGGTAATAGTGGAAAAAAGAATATGTTCATATATAAACTACACAGAAGCATTGTATGAAACTTCTTTCTGTTCTGTGCATTCAACTAACAGAGTTGAACCTTACTTTTGATTGAGCCTTTCTGAAACACTCTTTCTGTAGAAACTACAATTGGACATTCTGAGCGCTAAGAGGCCTATATTGGGAAAAATAATATCTTCAAATAAAAACTACACAGAAGCATTGTGTGAAACTTATTTCTGATATGTTCATTAAGCTAACAGAGTTAAACCATACTTTTGATTGCGCAGTTCTGAACACTCTTTCTGTAGAAAATGCAAGTGGACATTCGGAGCGCTAAGAGGGTAATAGTGGAAAAAGGAATATATTCAAATATAAACTACACAGTAGCATTCTGTGAAAATTCTTTCTGTTCTGTGCATTCAACTAACGGAGTTGAACCTTACTTTTGATTGAGCCGTTCTGAAACACTCTTTCTGTAGAAACTGCAATTGGACATGCTAAGCGCTAAGAGTCCTACATTGGGAAAAAGAATATCTTCAAATAAAAGCTACACAGATGCATTCTGTGAACCTTATTTCTGATCTGTAAATTCAGTTAACAGAGATAAAACATATTTTTGATTGAGCAGTTATGAAACACTCTTTTTGTAGAAAATGCAAGTGGAGATTCGGAGCGCTAAGAGGGTAATAGTGGAAAAAGGAATGTCTTCAAATATAAACTACACAGAATCATTCGGTGAAACTTTTTTCTGATCTGTGCATTCAGCTAACAGAGTTAAACCATACTTTTGATTGAGCAGATCTGAACACTCTTTCTGTAGAAAATGCAACTGGACATTTGGAGCGCTAAGAGAGTAGTAGTGGAAAAAGGAATATATTCAAATATAAACTACACAGAAGCATTCTGTGAAACTTCTTTCTGATCTGAGCATTCAGCTAACAGAGTTAAACCATACTTTTGATTGAGCAGTTTTGAAACACTCTGTCTGTAGAAAATGCAACTGGACATTCGTAGCGCTAACTGGGTAATAGTGGAAAAAAGAATATGTTCAAATATAAACTACACAGAAGCATTGTAAGAAACTTCTTTCTGTTCTGTGCATTTAACTAACAGAGTTGAACCTTACTTTTGATTGAGCCGTTCTGAAACACTCTTTCTGTAGAAACTGCAATTGGACATTCTGAGCGCTAAGAGGCCTATATTGGGAAAAAGAATGTCTACAAATAAAAACTACACAGAAGAATTGTGTGAAACTTCTTTCTGTTCTGTTTGTTCAACTAAAAGGGTTGAACCTTAGTTTTGATTGAGCCGTTCTGAAACACTCTTTCTGTAGAAAATGCAAGTGGAGATTCGGGGAGCTAAGAGGGTAATAGTTGAAAAAGGAATGTCTCCAAATATAAACTACACAGAACCATTCTGTGAAACTTCTTTCTGATCTGTGCATTCAGCTAACAGGGTTAAACCATACTTTTGATTGAGCAGATCTGAACACTCTTTCTGTAGAAAATGCAACTGGACATTTGGAGCGCTAAGAGAGTAGTAGTGGAAAAAAGAATATATTCAAATATAAACTACACAGAAGCATTCTGTGAAAATTCTTTCTGATCTGAGCATTCAGCTAACAGAGTTAAACCATACTTTTGATTGAGCAGTTTGAAACACTCTGTCTGTAGAAAATGTAACTGGACATTCGTAGCGCTAAGTGGGTAATAGTGGAAAAAAGAATATGTTCAAATATAAACTACACAGAAGCATTGTATGAAACTTCTTTCTGTTCTGTGCATTCAACTAACAGAGTTGAACCTTACTTTTGATTGAGCCTTTCTGAAACACTCTTTCTGTAGAAACTACAATTGGACATTCTGAGCGCTAAGAGGCCTATATTGGGAAAAATAATATCTTCAAATAAAAACTACACAGAAGCATTGTGTGAAACTTATTTCTGATATGTTCATTAAGCTAACAGAGTTAAACCATACTTTTGATTGCGCAGTTCTGAACACTCTTTCTGTAGAAAATGCAAGTGGACCTTCGGAGCGCTAAGAGGGTAATAGTGGAAAAAGGAATATATTCAAATATAAACTACACAGTAGCATTCTGTGAAAATTCTTTCTGTTCTGTGCATTCAACTAACAGAGTTGAACCTTACTTTTGATTGAGCTGTTCTGAAGCACTCTTTCTGTAGAAACTGCAATTGGACATGCTAAGCGCTAAGAGTCCTACATTGGGAAAAAGAATATCTTCAAATAAAAGCTACACAGATGCATTCTGTGAACCTTATTTCTGATCTGTAAATTCAGTTAACAGAGATAAAACATATTTTTGATTGAGCAGTTATGAAACACTCTTTTTGTAGAAAATGCAAGTGGAGATTCGGAGCGCTACGAGGGTAATAGTGGAAAAAGGAATGTCTTCAAATATAAACTACACAGAATCATTCGGTGAAACTTCTTTCTGATCTGTGCATTCAGCTAACAGAGTTAAACCATACTTTTGATTGAGCAGATCTGAACACTCTTTCTGTAGAAAATGCAACTGGACATTTGGAGCGCTAAGAGCGTAGTAGTGGAAAAAGGAATATATTCAAATATAAACTACACAGAAGCATTCTGTGAAACTTCTTTCTGATCTGAGCATTCAGCTAACAGAGTTAAACCATACTTTTGATTGAGCAGTTTTGAAACACTCTGTCTGTAGAAAATGCAACTGGACATTCGTAGCGCTAAGTGGGTAATAGTGGAAAAAAGAATATGTTCAAATATAAACTACACAGAAGCATTGTATGAAACTTCTTTCTGTTCTGTGCATTTAACTAACAGAGTTGAACCTTACTTTTGATTGAGCCGTTCTGAAACACTCTTTCTGTAGAAACTGCAATTGGACATTCTGAGCGCTAAGAGGCCTATATTGGGAAAAAGAATGTCTGCAAATAAAAACTACACAGAAGAATTGTGTGAAACTTCTTTCTGTTCTGTTTGTTCAACTAAAAGAGTTGAACCTTAGTTTGATTGAGCCGTTCTGAAACACTCTTTCTGTAGAAAATGCAAGTGGAGATTCGGAGCGCTAAGAGGGTAATAGTGGAAAAAGGAATGTCTTCAAATATAAACTACACAGAATCATTCGGTGAAACTTCTTTCTGATCTGTGCATTCAGCTAACAGAGTTAAACCATACTTTTGATTGAGCAGATCTGAACACTCTTTCTGTAGAAAATGCAACTGGACATTTGGAGCGCTAAGAGCGTAGTAGTGGAAAAAGGAATATATTCAAATATAAACTACACAGAAGCATTCTGTGAAACTTCTTTCTGATCTGAGCATTCAGCTAACAGAGTTAAACCATACTTTTGATTGAGCAGTTTTGAAACACTCTGTCTGTAGAAAATGCAACTGGACATTCGTAGCGCTAAGTGGGTAATAGTGGAAAAAAGAATATGTTCATATATAAACTACACAGAAGCATTGTATGAAACTTCTTTCTGTTCTGTGCATTCAACTAACAGAGTTGAACCTTACTTTTGATTGAGCCTTTCTGAAACACTCTTTCTGTAGAAACTACAATTGGACATTCTGAGCGCTAAGAGGCCTATATTGGGAAAAATAATATCTTCAAATAAAAACTACACAGAAGCATTGTGTGAAACTTATTTCTGATATGTTCATTAAGCTAACAGAGTTAAACCATACTTTTGATTGCGCAGTTCTGAACACTCTTTCTGTAGAAAATGCAAGTGGACATTCGGAGTGCTAAGAGGGTAATAGTGGAAAAAGGAATATATTCAAATATAAACTACACAGTAGCATTCTGTGAAAATTCTTTCTGTTCTGTGCATTCAACTAACAGAGTTGAACCTTACTTTTGATTGAGCCGTTCTGAAACACTCTTTCTGTAGAAACTGCAATTGGACATGCTAAGCGCTAAGAGTCCTACATTGGGAAAAAGAATATCTTCAAATAAAAGCTACACAGATGCATTCTGTGAACCTTATTTCTGATCTGTAAATTCAGTTAACAGAGATAAAACATATTTTTGATTGAGCAGTTATGAAACACTCTTTTTGTAGAAAATGCAAGTGGAGATTCGGAGCGTTAAGAGGGTAATAGTGGAAAAAGGAATGTCTTCAAATATAAACTACACAGAATCATTCGGTGAAACTTCTTTCTGATCTGTGCATTCAGCTAACAGAGTTAAACCATACTTTTGATTGAGCAGATCTGAACACTCTTTCTGTAGAAAATGCAACTGTACATTTGGAGCGCTAAGAGCGTAGTAGTGGAAAAAGGAATATATTCAAATATAAACTACACAGAAGCATTCTGTGAAACTTCTTTCTGATCTGAGCATTCAGCTAACAGAGTTAAACCATACTTTCGATTGAGCAGTTTTGAAACACTCTGTCTGTAGAAAATGCAACTGGACATTCGTAGCGCTAAGTGGGTAATAGTGGAAAAAAGAATATGTTCAAATATAAACTACACAGAAGCATTGTATGAAACTTCTTTCTGTTCTGTGCATTTAACTAACAGAGTTGAACCTTACTTTTGATTTAGCCGTTCTGAAACACTCTTTCTGTAGAAACTGCAATTGGACATTCTGAGCGCTAAGAGGCCTATATTGGGAAAAATAATGTCTACAAATAAAAACTACACAGAAGAATTGTGTGAAACTTCTTTCTGTTCTGTTTGTTCAACTAAAAGAGTTGAACCTTAGTTTTGATTGAGCCGTTCTGAAACACTCTTTCTGTAGAAAATGCAAGTGGAGATTCGGGGAGGTAAGAGGGTAATAGTGGAAAAAGGAATGTCTCCAAATATAAACTACACAGAACCATTCTGTGAAACTTCTTTCTGATCTGTGCATTCAGCTAACAGAGTTAAACCATACTTTTGATTGAGCAGATCTGAACACTCTTTCTGTAGAAAATGCAACTGGACATTTGGAGCGCTAAGAGAGTAGTAGTGGAAAAAAGAATATATTCAAATATAAACTACACAGAAGCATTCTGTGAAAATTCTTTCTGATCTGAGCATTCAGCTAACAGAGTTAAACCATACTTTTGATTGAGCAGTTTTGAAACACTCTGTCTGTAGAAAATGCAACTGGACATTCGTAGCGCTAAGTGGGTAATAGTGGAAAAAAATATGTTCAAATATAAACTACACAGAAGCATTGTATGAAACTACTTTCTGTTCTGTGCATTCAACTAACAGAGTTGAACCTTACTTTTGATTGAGCCTTTCTGAAACACTCTTTCTGTAGAAACTACAATTGGACATTCTGAGCGCTAAGAGGCCTATATTGGGAAAAATAATATCTTCAAATAAAAACTACACAGAAGCATTGTGTGAAACTTATTTCTGATATGTTCATTAAGCTAACAGAGTTAAACCATACTTTTGATTGCGCAGTTCTGAACACTCTTTCTGTAGAAAATGCAAGTGGACCTTCGGAGCGCTAAGAGGGTAATAGTGGAAAAAGGAATATATTCAAATATAAACTACACAGTAGCATTCTGTGAAAATTCTTTCTGTTCTGTGCATTCAACTAACAGAGTTGAACATTACTTTTGATTGAGCCGTTCTGAAGCACTCTTTCTGTAGAAACTGCAATTGGACATGCTAAGCGCTAAGAGTCCTACATTGGGAAAAAGAATATCTTCAAATAAAAGCTACACAGATGCATTCTGTGAACCTTATTTCTGATCTGTAAATTCAGTTAACAGAGATAAAACATATTTTTGATTGAGCAGTTATGAAACACTCTTTTTGTAGAAAATGCAAGTGGAGATTCGGAGCGCTAGGAGGGTAATAGTGGAAAAAGGAATGTCTTCAAATATAAACTACACAGAATCATTCGGTGAAACTTCTTTCTGATCTGTGCATTCAGCTAACAGAGTTAAACCATACTTTTGATTGAGCAGATCTGAACACTCTTTCTGTAGAAAATGCAACTGGACATTTGGAGCGCTAAGAGCGTAGTAGTGGAAAAAGGAATATATTCAAATATAAACTACACAGAAGCATTCTGTGAAACTTCTTTCTGATCTGAGCATTCAGCTAACAGAGTTAAACCATACTTTTGATTGAGCAGTTTTGAAACACTCTGTCTGTAGAAAATGCAACTGGACATTCGTAGCGCTAAGTGGGTAATAGTGGAAAAAAGAATATGTTCAAATATAAACTACACAGAAGCATTGTATGAAACTTCTTTCTGTTCTGTGCATTTAACTAACAGAGTTGAACCTTACTTTTGATTGAGCCGTTCTGAAACACTCTTTCTGTAGAAACTGCAATTGGACATTCTGAGCGCTAAGAGGCCTATATTGGGAAAAAGAATGTCTACAAATAAGAACTACACAGAAGAATTGTGTGAAACTTCTTTCTGTTCTGTTTGTTCAACTAAAAGAGTTGAACCTTAGTTTGATTGAGCCGTTCTGAAACACTCTTTCTGTAGAAAATGCAAGTGGAGATTCGGAGCGCTAAGAGGGTAATAGTGGAAAAAGGAATGTCTTCAAATATAAACTACACAGAATCATTCGGTGAAACTTCTTTCTGATCTGTGCATTCAGCTAACAGAGTTAAACCATACTTTTGATTGAGCAGATCTGAACACTCTTTCTGTAGAAAATGCAACTGGACATTTGGAGTGCTAAGAGCGTAGTAGTGGAAAAAGGAATATATTCAAATATAAACTACACAGAAGCATTCTGTGAAACTTCTTTCTGATCTGAGCATTCAGCTAACAGAGTTAAACCATACTTTTGATTGAGCAGTTTTGAAACACTCTGTCTGTAGAAAATGCAACTGGACATTCGTAGCGCTAAGTGGGTAATAGTGGAAAAAAGAATATGTTCAAATATAAACTACACAGAAGCATTGTATGAAACTACTTTCTGTTCTGTGCATTCAACTAACAGAGTTGAACCTTACTTTTGATTGAGCCTTTCTGAAACACTCTTTCTGTAGAAAATAATATTGGACATTCTGAGCGCTAAGAGGCCTATATTGGGAAAAATAATATCTTCAAATAAAAACTACACAGAAGCATTGTGTGAAACTTATTTCTGATATGTTCATTAAGCTAACAGAGTTAAACCATACTTTTGATTGCGCAGTTCTGAACACTCTTTCTGTAGAAAATGCAAGTGGACATTCGGAGCGCTAAGAGGGTAATAGTGGAAAAAGGAATATATTCAAATATAAACTACACAGTAGCATTCTGTGAAAATTCTTTCTGTTCTGTGCATTCAACTAACAGAGTTGAACCTTACTTTTGATTGAGCCGTTCTGAAACACTCTTTCTGTAGAAACTGCAATTGGACATGCTAAGCGCTAAGAGTCCTACATTGGGAAAAAGAATATCTTCAAATAAAAGCTACACAGATGCATTCTGTGAACCTTATTTCTGATCTGTAAATTCAGTTAACAGAGATAAAACATATTTTTGATTGAGCAGTTATGAAACACTCTTTTTGTAGAAAATGCAAGTGGAGATTCGGAGCGCTAAGAGGGTAATAGTGGAAAAAGGAATGTCTTCAAATATAAACTACACAGAATCATTCGGTGAAACTTTTTTCTGATCTGTGCATTCAGCTAACAGAGTTAAACCATACTTTTGATTGAGCAGATCTGAACACTCTTTCTGTAGAAAATGCAACTGGACATTTGGAGCGCTAAGAGAGTAGTAGTGGAAAAAGGAATATATTCAAATATAAACTACACAGAAGCATTCTGTGAAACTTCTTTCTGATCTGAGCATTCAGCTAACAGAGTTAAACCATACTTTTGATTGAGCAGTTTTGAAACACTCTGTCTGTAGAAAATGCAACTGGACATTCGTAGCGCTAAGTGGGTAATAGTGGAAAAAAGAATATGTTCAAATATAAACTACACAGAAGCATTGTAAGAAACTTCTTTCTGTTCTGTGCATTTAACTAACAGAGTTGAACCTTACTTTTGATTGAGCCGTTCTGAAACACTCTTTCTGTAGAAACTGCAATTGGACATTCTGAGCGCTAAGAGGCCTATATTGGGAAAAAGAATGTCTACAAATAAAAACTACACAGAAGAATTGTGTGAAACTTCTTTCTGTTCTGTTTGTTCAACTAAAAGAGTTGAACCTTAGTTTTGATTGAGCCGTTCTGAAACACTCTTTCTGTAGAAAATGCAAGTGGAGATTCGGGGAGCTAAGAGGGTAATAGTTGAAAAAGGAATGTCTCCAAATATAAACTACACAGAACCATTCTGTGAAACTTCTTTCTGATCTGTGCATTCAGCTAACAGGGTTAAACCATACTTTTGATTGAGCAGATCTGAACACTCTTTCTGTAGAAAATGCAACTGGACATTTGGAGCGCTAAGAGAGTAGTAGTGGAAAAAAGAATATATTCAAATATAAACTACACAGAAGCATTCTGTGAAAATTCTTTCTGATCTGAGCATTCAGCTAACAGAGTTAAACCATACTTTTGATTGAGCAGTTTGAAACACTCTGTCTGTAGAAAATGTAACTGGACATTCGTAGCGCTAAGTGGGTAATAGTGGAAAAAAGAATATGTTCAAATATAAACTACACAGAAGCATTGTATGAAACTTCTTTCTGTTCTGTGCATTCAACTAACAGAGTTGAACCTTACTTTTGATTGAGCCTTTCTGAAACACTCTTTCTGTAGAAACTACAATTGGACATTCTGAGCGCTAAGAGGCCTATATTGGGAAAAATAATATCTTCAAATAAAAACTACACAGAAGCATTGTGTGAAACTTATTTCTGATATGTTCATTAAGCTAACAGCGTTAAACCATACTTTTGATTGCGCAGTTCTGAACACTCTTTCTGTAGAAAATGCAAGTGGACCTTCGGAGCGCTAAGAGGGTAATAGTGGAAAAAGGAATATATTCAAATATAAACTACACAGTAGCATTCTGTGAAAATTCTTTCTGTTCTGTGCATTCAACTAACAGAGTTGAACCTTACTTTTGATTGAGCCGTTCTGAAACACTCTTTCTGTAGAAACTGCAATTGGACATGCTAAGCGCTAAGAGTCCTACATTGGGAAAAAGAATATCTTCAAATAAAAGCTACACAGATGCATTCTGTGAACCTTATTTCTGATCTGTAAATTCAGTTAACAGAGATAAAACATATTTTTGATTGAGCAGTTATGAAACACTCTTTTTGTAGAAAATGCAAGTGGAGATTCGGAGCGTTAAGAGGGTAATAGTGGAAAAAGGAATGTCTTCAAATATAAACTACACAGAATCATTCGGTGAAACTTCTTTCTGATCTGTGCATTCAGCTAACAGAGTTAAACCATACTTTTGATTGAGCAGATCTGAACACTCTTTCTGTAGAAAATGCAACTGTACATTTGGAGCGCTAAGAGCGTAGTAGTGGAAAAAGGAATATATTCAAATATAAACTACACAGAAGCATTCTGTGAAACTTCTTTCTGATCTGAGCATTCAGCTAACAGAGTTAAACCATACTTTCGATTGAGCAGTTTTGAAACACTCTGTCTGTAGAAAATGCAACTGGACATTCGTAGCGCTAAGTGGGTAATAGTGGAAAAAAGAATATGTTCAAATATAAACTACACAGAAGCATTGTATGAAACTTCTTTCTGTTCTGTGCATTTAACTAACAGAGTTGAACCTTACTTTTGATTTAGCCGTTCTGAAACACTCTTTCTGTAGAAACTGCAATTGGACATTCTGAGCGCTAAGAGGCCTATATTGGGAAAAATAATGTCTACAAATAAAAACTACACAGAAGAATTGTGTGAAACTTCTTTCTGTTCTGTTTGTTCAACTAAAAGAGTTGAACCTTAGTTTTGATTGAGCCGTTCTGAAACACTCTTTCTGTAGAAAATGCAAGTGGAGATTCGGGGAGGTAAGAGGGTAATAGTGGAAAAAGGAATGTCTCCAAATATAAACTACACAGAACCATTCTGTGAAACTTCTTTCTGATCTGTGCATTCAGCTAACAGAGTTAAACCATACTTTTGATTGAGCAGATCTGAACACTCTTTCTGTAGAAAATGCAACTGGACATTTGGAGCGCTAAGAGAGTAGTAGTGGAAAAAAGAATATATTCAAATATAAACTACACAGAAGCATTCTGTGAAAATTCTTTCTGATCTGAGCATTCAGCTAACAGAGTTAAACCATACTTTTGATTGAGCAGTTTTGAAACACTCTGTCTGTAGAAAATGCAACTGGACATTCGTAGCGCTAAGTGGGTAATAGTGGAAAAAAATATGTTCAAATATAAACTACACAGAAGCATTGTATGAAACTACTTTCTGTTCTGTGCATTCAACTAACAGAGTTGAACCTTACTTTTGATTGAGCCTTTCTGAAACACTCTTTCTGTAGAAACTACAATTGGACATTCTGAGCGCTAAGAGGCCTATATTGGGAAAAATAATATCTTCAAATAAAAACTACACAGAAGCATTGTGTGAAACTTATTTCTGATATGTTCATTAAGCTAACAGAGTTAAACCATACTTTTGATTGCGCAGTTCTGAACACTCTTTCTGTAGAAAATGCAAGTGGACCTTCGGAGCGCTAAGAGGGTAATAGTGGAAAAAGGAATATATTCAAATATAAACTACACAGTAGCATTCTGTGAAAATTCTTTCTGTTCTGTGCATTCAACTAACAGAGTTGAACATTACTTTTGATTGAGCCGTTCTGAAGCACTCTTTCTGTAGAAACTGCAATTGGACATGCTAAGCGCTAAGAGTCCTACATTGGGAAAAAGAATATCTTCAAATAAAAGCTACACAGATGCATTCTGTGAACCTTATTTCTGATCTGTAAATTCAGTTAACAGAGATAAAACATATTTTTGATTGAGCAGTTATGAAACACTCTTTTTGTAGAAAATGCAAGTGGAGATTCGGAGCGCTAGGAGGGTAATAGTGGAAAAAGGAATGTCTTCAAATATAAACTACACAGAATCATTCGGTGAAACTTCTTTCTGATCTGTGCATTCAGCTAACAGAGTTAAACCATACTTTTGATTGAGCAGATCTGAACACTCTTTCTGTAGAAAATGCAACTGGACATTTGGAGCGCTAAGAGCGTAGTAGTGGAAAAAGGAATATATTCAAATATAAACTACACAGAAGCATTCTGTGAAACTTCTTTCTGATCTGAGCATTCAGCTAACAGAGTTAAACCATACTTTTGATTGAGCAGTTTTGAAACACTCTGTCTGTAGAAAATGCAACTGGACATTCGTAGCGCTAAGTGGGTAATAGTGGAAAAAAGAATATGTTCAAATATAAACTACACAGAAGCATTGTATGAAACTTCTTTCTGTTCTGTGCATTTAACTAACAGAGTTGAACCTTACTTTTGATTGAGCCGTTCTGAAACACTCTTTCTGTAGAAACTGCAATTGGACATTCTGAGCGCTAAGAGGCCTATATTGGGAAAAAGAATGTCTACAAATAAGAACTACACAGAAGAATTGTGTGAAACTTCTTTCTGTTCTGTTTGTTCAACTAAAAGAGTTGAACCTTAGTTTGATTGAGCCGTTCTGAAACACTCTTTCTGTAGAAAATGCAAGTGGAGATTCGGAGCGCTAAGAGGGTAATAGTGGAAAAAGGAATGTCTTCAAATATAAACTACACAGAATCATTCGGTGAAACTTCTTTCTGATCTGTGCATTCAGCTAACAGAGTTAAACCATACTTTTGATTGAGCAGATCTGAACACTCTTTCTGTAGAAAATGCAACTGGACATTTGGAGTGCTAAGAGCGTAGTAGTGGAAAAAGGAATATATTCAAATATAAACTACACAGAAGCATTCTGTGAAACTTCTTTCTGATCTGAGCATTCAGCTAACAGAGTTAAACCATACTTTTGATTGAGCAGTTTTGAAACACTCTGTCTGTAGAAAATGCAACTGGACATTCGTAGCGCTAAGTGGGTAATAGTGGAAAAAAGAATATGTTCAAATATAAACTACACAGAAGCATTGTATGAAACTACTTTCTGTTCTGTGCATTCAACTAACAGAGTTGAACCTTACTTTTGATTGAGCCTTTCTGAAACACTCTTTCTGTAGAAAATAATATTGGACATTCTGAGCGCTAAGAGGCCTATATTGGGAAAAATAATATCTTCAAATAAAAACTACACAGAAGCATTGTGTGAAACTTATTTCTGATATGTTCATTAAGCTAACAGAGTTAAACCATACTTTTGATTGCGCAGTTCTGAACACTCTTTCTGTAGAAAATGCAAGTGGACATTCGGAGCGCTAAGAGGGTAATAGTGGAAAAAGGAATATATTCAAATATAAACTACACAGTAGCATTCTGTGAAAATTCTTTCTGTTCTGTGCATTCAACTAACAGAGTTGAACCTTACTTTTGATTGAGCCGTTCTGAAACACTCTTTCTGTAGAAACTGCAATTGGACATGCTAAGCGCTAAGAGTCCTACATTGGGAAAAAGAATATCTTCAAATAAAAGCTACACAGATGCATTCTGTGAACCTTATTTCTGATCTGTAAATTCAGTTAACAGAGATAAAACATATTTTTGATTGAGCAGTTATGAAACACTCTTTTTGTAGAAAATGCAAGTGGAGATTCGGAGCGCTAAGAGGGTAATAGTGGAAAAAGGAATGTCTTCAAATATAAACTACACAGAATCATTCGGTGAAACTTTTTTCTGATCTGTGCATTCAGCTAACAGAGTTAAACCATACTTTTGATTGAGCAGATCTGAACACTCTTTCTGTAGAAAATGCAACTGGACATTTGGAGCGCTAAGAGAGTAGTAGTGGAAAAAGGAATATATTCAAATATAAACTACACAGAAGCATTCTGTGAAACTTCTTTCTGATCTGAGCATTCAGCTAACAGAGTTAAACCATACTTTTGATTGAGCAGTTTTGAAACACTCTGTCTGTAGAAAATGCAACTGGACATTCGTAGCGCTAAGTGGGTAATAGTGGAAAAAAGAATATGTTCAAATATAAACTACACAGAAGCATTGTAAGAAACTTCTTTCTGTTCTGTGCATTTAACTAACAGAGTTGAACCTTACTTTTGATTGAGCCGTTCTGAAACACTCTTTCTGTAGAAACTGCAATTGGACATTCTGAGCGCTAAGAGGCCTATATTGGGAAAAAGAATGTCTACAAATAAAAACTACACAGAAGAATTGTGTGAAACTTCTTTCTGTTCTGTTTGTTCAACTAAAAGAGTTGAACCTTAGTTTTGATTGAGCCGTTCTGAAACACTCTTTCTGTAGAAAATGCAAGTGGAGATTCGGGGAGCTAAGAGGGTAATAGTTGAAAAAGGAATGTCTCCAAATATAAACTACACAGAACCATTCTGTGAAACTTCTTTCTGATCTGTGCATTCAGCTAACAGGGTTAAACCATACTTTTGATTGAGCAGATCTGAACACTCTTTCTGTAGAAAATGCAACTGGACATTTGGAGCGCTAAGAGAGTAGTAGTGGAAAAAAGAATATATTCAAATATAAACTACACAGAAGCATTCTGTGAAAATTCTTTCTGATCTGAGCATTCAGCTAACAGAGTTAAACCATACTTTTGATTGAGCAGTTTGAAACACTCTGTCTGTAGAAAATGTAACTGGACATTCGTAGCGCTAAGTGGGTAATAGTGGAAAAAAGAATATGTTCAAATATAAACTACACAGAAGCATTGTATGAAACTTCTTTCTGTTCTGTGCATTCAACTAACAGAGTTGAACCTTACTTTTGATTGAGCCTTTCTGAAACACTCTTTCTGTAGAAACTACAATTGGACATTCTGAGCGCTAAGAGGCCTATATTGGGAAAAATAATATCTTCAAATAAAAACTACACAGAAGCATTGTGTGAAACTTATTTCTGATATGTTCATTAAGCTAACAGAGTTAAACCATACTTTTGATTGCGCAGTTCTGAACACTCTTTCTGTAGAAAATGCAAGTGGACCTTCGGAGCGCTAAGAGGGTAATAGTGGAAAAAGGAATATATTCAAATATAAACTACACAGTAGCATTCTGTGAAAATTCTTTCTGTTCTGTGCATTCAACTAACAGAGTTGAACCTTACTTTTGATTGAGCTGTTCTGAAGCACTCTTTCTGTAGAAACTGCAATTGGACATGCTAAGCGCTAAGAGTCCTACATTGGGAAAAAGAATATCTTCAAATAAAAGCTACACAGATGCATTCTGTGAACCTTATTTCTGATCTGTAAATTCAGTTAACAGAGATAAAACATATTTTTGATTGAGCAGTTATGAAACACTCTTTTTGTAGAAAATGCAAGTGGAGATTCGGAGCGCTACGAGGGTAATAGTGGAAAAAGGAATGTCTTCAAATATAAACTACACAGAATCATTCGGTGAAACTTCTTTCTGATCTGTGCATTCAGCTAACAGAGTTAAACCATACTTTTGATTGAGCAGATCTGAACACTCTTTCTGTAGAAAATGCAACTGGACATTTGGAGCGCTAAGAGCGTAGTAGTGGAAAAAGGAATATATTCAAATATAAACTACACAGAAGCATTCTGTGAAACTTCTTTCTGATCTGAGCATTCAGCTAACAGAGTTAAACCATACTTTTGATTGAGCAGTTTTGAAACACTCTGTCTGTAGAAAATGCAACTGGACATTCGTAGCGCTAAGTGGGTAATAGTGGAAAAAAGAATATGTTCAAATATAAACTACACAGAAGCATTGTATGAAACTTCTTTCTGTTCTGTGCATTTAACTAACAGAGTTGAACCTTACTTTTGATTGAGCCGTTCTGAAACACTCTTTCTGTAGAAACTGCAATTGGACATTCTGAGCGCTAAGAGGCCTATATTGGGAAAAAGAATGTCTGCAAATAAAAACTACACAGAAGAATTGTGTGAAACTTCTTTCTGTTCTGTTTGTTCAACTAAAAGAGTTGAACCTTAGTTTGATTGAGCCGTTCTGAAACACTCTTTCTGTAGAAAATGCAAGTGGAGATTCGGAGCGCTAAGAGGGTAATAGTGGAAAAAGGAATGTCTTCAAATATAAA
The DNA here is from genome assembly GCF_028878055.3 of Symphalangus syndactylus. Lineage (NCBI taxonomy): Eukaryota > Metazoa > Chordata > Mammalia > Primates > Hylobatidae > Symphalangus > Symphalangus syndactylus. The sequence goes on along the minus strand of NC_072423.2, from coordinate 712,540 downwards.
CTACACAGAATCATTCGGTGAAACTTCTTTCTGATCTGTGCATTCAGCTAACAGAGTTAAACCATACTTTTGATTGAGCAGATCTGAACACTCTTTCTGTAGAAAATGCAACTGGACATTTGGAGCGCTAAGAGCGTAGTAGTGGAAAAAGGAATATATTCAAATATAAACTACACAGAAGCATTCTGTGAAACTTCTTTCTGATCTGAGCATTCAGCTAACAGAGTTAAACCATACTTTTGATTGAGCAGTTTTGAAACACTCTGTCTGTAGAAAATGCAACTGGACATTCGTAGCGCTAAGTGGGTAATAGTGGAAAAAAGAATATGTTCATATATAAACTACACAGAAGCATTGTATGAAACTTCTTTCTGTTCTGTGCATTCAACTAACAGAGTTGAACCTTACTTTTGATTGAGCCTTTCTGAAACACTCTTTCTGTAGAAACTACAATTGGACATTCTGAGCGCTAAGAGGCCTATATTGGGAAAAATAATATCTTCAAATAAAAACTACACAGAAGCATTGTGTGAAACTTATTTCTGATATGTTCATTAAGCTAACAGAGTTAAACCATACTTTTGATTGCGCAGTTCTGAACACTCTTTCTGTAGAAAATGCAAGTGGACATTCGGAGCGCTAAGAGGGTAATAGTGGAAAAAGGAATATATTCAAATATAAACTACACAGTAGCATTCTGTGAAAATTCTTTCTGTTCTGTGCATTCAACTAACAGAGTTGAACCTTACTTTTGATTGAGCCGTTCTGAAACACTCTTTCTGTAGAAACTGCAATTGGACATGCTAAGCGCTAAGAGTCCTACATTGGGAAAAAGAATATCTTCAAATAAAAGCTACACAGATGCATTCTGTGAACCTTATTTCTGATCTGTAAATTCAGTTAACAGAGATAAAACATATTTTTGATTGAGCAGTTATGAAACACTCTTTTTGTAGAAAATGCAAGTGGAGATTCGGAGCGTTAAGAGGGTAATAGTGGAAAAAGGAATGTCTTCAAATATAAACTACACAGAATCATTCGGTGAAACTTCTTTCTGATCTGTGCATTCAGCTAACAGAGTTAAACCATACTTTTGATTGAGCAGATCTGAACACTCTTTCTGTAGAAAATGCAACTGTACATTTGGAGCGCTAAGAGCGTAGTAGTGGAAAAAGGAATATATTCAAATATAAACTACACAGAAGCATTCTGTGAAACTTCTTTCTGATCTGAGCATTCAGCTAACAGAGTTAAACCATACTTTCGATTGAGCAGTTTTGAAACACTCTGTCTGTAGAAAATGCAACTGGACATTCGTAGCGCTAAGTGGGTAATAGTGGAAAAAAGAATATGTTCAAATATAAACTACACAGAAGCATTGTATGAAACTTCTTTCTGTTCTGTGCATTTAACTAACAGAGTTGAACCTTACTTTTGATTTAGCCGTTCTGAAACACTCTTTCTGTAGAAACTGCAATTGGACATTCTGAGCGCTAAGAGGCCTATATTGGGAAAAATAATGTCTACAAATAAAAACTACACAGAAGAATTGTGTGAAACTTCTTTCTGTTCTGTTTGTTCAACTAAAAGAGTTGAACCTTAGTTTTGATTGAGCCGTTCTGAAACACTCTTTCTGTAGAAAATGCAAGTGGAGATTCGGGGAGGTAAGAGGGTAATAGTGGAAAAAGGAATGTCTCCAAATATAAACTACACAGAACCATTCTGTGAAACTTCTTTCTGATCTGTGCATTCAGCTAACAGAGTTAAACCATACTTTTGATTGAGCAGATCTGAACACTCTTTCTGTAGAAAATGCAACTGGACATTTGGAGCGCTAAGAGAGTAGTAGTGGAAAAAAGAATATATTCAAATATAAACTACACAGAAGCATTCTGTGAAAATTCTTTCTGATCTGAGCATTCAGCTAACAGAGTTAAACCATACTTTTGATTGAGCAGTTTTGAAACACTCTGTCTGTAGAAAATGCAACTGGACATTCGTAGCGCTAAGTGGGTAATAGTGGAAAAAAATATGTTCAAATATAAACTACACAGAAGCATTGTATGAAACTACTTTCTGTTCTGTGCATTCAACTAACAGAGTTGAACCTTACTTTTGATTGAGCCTTTCTGAAACACTCTTTCTGTAGAAACTACAATTGGACATTCTGAGCGCTAAGAGGCCTATATTGGGAAAAATAATATCTTCAAATAAAAACTACACAGAAGCATTGTGTGAAACTTATTTCTGATATGTTCATTAAGCTAACAGAGTTAAACCATACTTTTGATTGCGCAGTTCTGAACACTCTTTCTGTAGAAAATGCAAGTGGACCTTCGGAGCGCTAAGAGGGTAATAGTGGAAAAAGGAATATATTCAAATATAAACTACACAGTAGCATTCTGTGAAAATTCTTTCTGTTCTGTGCATTCAACTAACAGAGTTGAACATTACTTTTGATTGAGCCGTTCTGAAGCACTCTTTCTGTAGAAACTGCAATTGGACATGCTAAGCGCTAAGAGTCCTACATTGGGAAAAAGAATATCTTCAAATAAAAGCTACACAGATGCATTCTGTGAACCTTATTTCTGATCTGTAAATTCAGTTAACAGAGATAAAACATATTTTTGATTGAGCAGTTATGAAACACTCTTTTTGTAGAAAATGCAAGTGGAGATTCGGAGCGCTAGGAGGGTAATAGTGGAAAAAGGAATGTCTTCAAATATAAACTACACAGAATCATTCGGTGAAACTTCTTTCTGATCTGTGCATTCAGCTAACAGAGTTAAACCATACTTTTGATTGAGCAGATCTGAACACTCTTTCTGTAGAAAATGCAACTGGACATTTGGAGCGCTAAGAGCGTAGTAGTGGAAAAAGGAATATATTCAAATATAAACTACACAGAAGCATTCTGTGAAACTTCTTTCTGATCTGAGCATTCAGCTAACAGAGTTAAACCATACTTTTGATTGAGCAGTTTTGAAACACTCTGTCTGTAGAAAATGCAACTGGACATTCGTAGCGCTAAGTGGGTAATAGTGGAAAAAAGAATATGTTCAAATATAAACTACACAGAAGCATTGTATGAAACTTCTTTCTGTTCTGTGCATTTAACTAACAGAGTTGAACCTTACTTTTGATTGAGCCGTTCTGAAACACTCTTTCTGTAGAAACTGCAATTGGACATTCTGAGCGCTAAGAGGCCTATATTGGGAAAAAGAATGTCTACAAATAAGAACTACACAGAAGAATTGTGTGAAACTTCTTTCTGTTCTGTTTGTTCAACTAAAAGAGTTGAACCTTAGTTTGATTGAGCCGTTCTGAAACACTCTTTCTGTAGAAAATGCAAGTGGAGATTCGGAGCGCTAAGAGGGTAATAGTGGAAAAAGGAATGTCTTCAAATATAAACTACACAGAATCATTCGGTGAAACTTCTTTCTGATCTGTGCATTCAGCTAACAGAGTTAAACCATACTTTTGATTGAGCAGATCTGAACACTCTTTCTGTAGAAAATGCAACTGGACATTTGGAGTGCTAAGAGCGTAGTAGTGGAAAAAGGAATATATTCAAATATAAACTACACAGAAGCATTCTGTGAAACTTCTTTCTGATCTGAGCATTCAGCTAACAGAGTTAAACCATACTTTTGATTGAGCAGTTTTGAAACACTCTGTCTGTAGAAAATGCAACTGGACATTCGTAGCGCTAAGTGGGTAATAGTGGAAAAAAAATATGTTCAAATATAAACTACACAGAAGCATTGTATGAAACTACTTTCTGTTCTGTGCATTCAACTAACAGAGTTGAACCTTACTTTTGATTGAGCCTTTCTGAAACACTCTTTCTGTAGAAAATAATATTGGACATTCTGAGCGCTAAGAGGCCTATATTGGGAAAAATAATATCTTCAAATAAAAACTACACAGAAGCATTGTGTGAAACTTATTTCTGATATGTTCATTAAGCTAACAGAGTTAAACCATACTTTTGATTGCGCAGTTCTGAACACTCTTTCTGTAGAAAATGCAAGTGGACATTCGGAGCGCTAAGAGGGTAATAGTGGAAAAAGGAATATATTCAAATATAAACTACACAGTAGCATTCTGTGAAAATTCTTTCTGTTCTGTGCATTCAACTAACAGAGTTGAACCTTACTTTTGATTGAGCCGTTCTGAAACACTCTTTCTGTAGAAACTGCAATTGGACATGCTAAGCGCTAAGAGTCCTACATTGGGAAAAAGAATATCTTCAAATAAAAGCTACACAGATGCATTCTGTGAACCTTATTTCCGATCTGTAAATTCAGTTAGCAGAGATAAAACATATTTTTGATTGAGCAGTTATGAAACACTCTTTTTGTAGAAAATGCAAGTGGAGATTCGGAGCGTTAAGTGGGTAATAGTGGAAAAAGGAATGTCTTCAAATATAAACTACACAGAATCATTCGGTGAAACTTCTTTCTGATCTGTGCATTCAGCTAACAGAGTTAAACCATACTTTTGATTGAGCAGATCTGAACACTCTTTCTGTAGAAAATGCAACTGGACATTTGGAGCGCTAAGAGCGTAGTAGTGGAAAAAGGAATATATTCAAATATAAACTACACAGAAGCATTCTGTGAAACTTCTTTCTGATCTGAGCATTCAGCTAACAGAGTTAAACCATACTTTTGATTGAGCAGTTTTGAAACACTCTGTCTGTAGAAAATGCAACTGGACATTCGTAGCGCTAAGTGGGTAGTAGTGGAAAAAAGAATATGTTCAAATATAAACTACACAGAAGCATTGTATGAAACTTCTTTCTGTTCTGTGCATTTAACTAACAGAGTTGAACCTTACTTTTGATTGAGCCGTTCTGAAACACTCTTTCTGTAGAAACTGCAATTGGACATTCTGAGCGCTAAGAGGCCTATATTGGGAAAAAGAATGTCTACAAATAAAAACTACACAGAAGAATTGTGTGAAACTTCTTTCTGTTCTGTTTGTTCAACTAAAAGAGTTGAACCTTAGTTTTGATTGAGCCGTTCTGAAACACTCTTTCTGTAGAAAATGCAAGTGGAGATTCGGAGCGCTAAGAGGGTAATAGTGGAAAAAGGAATGTCTCCAAATATAAACTACACAGAATCATTCTGTGAAACTTCTTTCTGATCTGTGCATTCAGCTAACAGAGTTAAACCATACTTTTGATTGAGCAGATCTGAACACTCTTTCTGTAGAAAATGCAACTGGACATTTGGAGCGCTAAGAGAGTAGTAGTGGAAAAAAGAATATATTCAAATATAAACTACACAGAAGCATTCTGTGAAACTTCTTTCTGATCTGAGCATTCAGCTAACAGAGTTAAACCATACTTTTGATTGAGCAGTTTTGAAACACTCTGTCTGTAGAAAATGCAACTGGACATTCGTAGCGCTAAGTGGGTAATAGTGGAAAAAAGAATATGTTCATATATAAACTACACAGAAGCATTGTATGAAACTTCTTTCTGTTCTGTGCATTCAACTAACAGAGTTGAACCTTACTTTTGATTGAGCCTTTCTGAAACACTCTTTCTGTAGAAACTACAATTGGACATTCTGAGCGCTAAGAGGCCTATATTGGGAAAAATAATATCTTCAAATAAAAACTACACAGAAGCATTGTGTGAAACTTATTTCTGATATGTTCATTAAGCTAACAGAGTTAAACCATACTTTTGATTGCGCAGTTCTGAACACTCTTTCTGTAGAAAATGCAAGTGGACATTCGGAGCGCTAAGAGGGTAATAGTGGAAAAAGGAATATATTCAAATATAAACTACACAGTAGCATTCTGTGAAAATTCTTTCTGTTCTGTGCATTCAACTAACAGAGTTGAACCTTACTTTTGATTGAGCCGTTCTGAAACACTCTTTCTGTAGAAACTGCAATTGGACATGCTAAGCGCTAAGAGTCCTACATTGGGAAAAAGAATATCTTCAAATAAAAGCTACACAGATGCATTCTGTGAACCTTATTTCTGATCTGTAAATTCAGTTAACAGAGATAAAACATATTTTTGATTGAGCAGTTATGAAACACTCTTTTTGTAGAAAATGCAAGTGGAGATTCGGAGCGTTAAGAGGGTAATAGTGGAAAAAGGAATGTCTTCAAATATAAACTACACAGAATCATTCGGTGAAACTTCTTTCTGATCTGTGCATTCAGCTAACAGAGTTAAACCATACTTTTGATTGAGCAGATCTGAACACTCTTTCTGTAGAAAATGCAACTGTACATTTGGAGCGCTAAGAGCGTAGTAGTGGAAAAAGGAATATATTCAAATATAAACTACACAGAAGCATTCTGTGAAACTTCTTTCTGATCTGAGCATTCAGCTAACAGAGTTAAACCATACTTTCGATTGAGCAGTTTTGAAACACTCTGTCTGTAGAAAATGCAACTGGACATTCGTAGCGCTAAGTGGGTAATAGTGGAAAAAAGAATATGTTCAAATATAAACTACACAGAAGCATTGTATGAAACTTCTTTCTGTTCTGTGCATTTAACTAACAGAGTTGAACCTTACTTTTGATTTAGCCGTTCTGAAACACTCTTTCTGTAGAAACTGCAATTGGACATTCTGAGCGCTAAGAGGCCTATATTGGGAAAAATAATGTCTACAAATAAAAACTACACAGAAGAATTGTGTGAAACTTCTTTCTGTTCTGTTTGTTCAACTAAAAGAGTTGAACCTTAGTTTTGATTGAGCCGTTCTGAAACACTCTTTCTGTAGAAAATGCAAGTGGAGATTCGGGGAGGTAAGAGGGTAATAGTGGAAAAAGGAATGTCTCCAAATATAAACTACACAGAACCATTCTGTGAAACTTCTTTCTGATCTGTGCATTCAGCTAACAGAGTTAAACCATACTTTTGATTGAGCAGATCTGAACACTCTTTCTGTAGAAAATGCAACTGGACATTTGGAGCGCTAAGAGAGTAGTAGTGGAAAAAAGAATATATTCAAATATAAACTACACAGAAGCATTCTGTGAAAATTCTTTCTGATCTGAGCATTCAGCTAACAGAGTTAAACCATACTTTTGATTGAGCAGTTTTGAAACACTCTGTCTGTAGAAAATGCAACTGGACATTCGTAGCGCTAAGTGGGTAATAGTGGAAAAAAATATGTTCAAATATAAACTACACAGAAGCATTGTATGAAACTACTTTCTGTTCTGTGCATTCAACTAACAGAGTTGAACCTTACTTTTGATTGAGCCTTTCTGAAACACTCTTTCTGTAGAAACTACAATTGGACATTCTGAGCGCTAAGAGGCCTATATTGGGAAAAATAATATCTTCAAATAAAAACTACACAGAAGCATTGTGTGAAACTTATTTCTGATATGTTCATTAAGCTAACAGAGTTAAACCATACTTTTGATTGCGCAGTTCTGAACACTCTTTCTGTAGAAAATGCAAGTGGACCTTCGGAGCGCTAAGAGGGTAATAGTGGAAAAAGGAATATATTCAAATATAAACTACACAGTAGCATTCTGTGAAAATTCTTTCTGTTCTGTGCATTCAACTAACAGAGTTGAACATTACTTTTGATTGAGCCGTTCTGAAGCACTCTTTCTGTAGAAACTGCAATTGGACATGCTAAGCGCTAAGAGTCCTACATTGGGAAAAAGAATATCTTCAAATAAAAGCTACACAGATGCATTCTGTGAACCTTATTTCTGATCTGTAAATTCAGTTAACAGAGATAAAACATATTTTTGATTGAGCAGTTATGAAACACTCTTTTTGTAGAAAATGCAAGTGGAGATTCGGAGCGCTAGGAGGGTAATAGTGGAAAAAGGAATGTCTTCAAATATAAACTACACAGAATCATTCGGTGAAACTTCTTTCTGATCTGTGCATTCAGCTAACAGAGTTAAACCATACTTTTGATTGAGCAGATCTGAACACTCTTTCTGTAGAAAATGCAACTGGACATTTGGAGCGCTAAGAGCGTAGTAGTGGAAAAAGGAATATATTCAAATATAAACTACACAGAAGCATTCTGTGAAACTTCTTTCTGATCTGAGCATTCAGCTAACAGAGTTAAACCATACTTTTGATTGAGCAGTTTTGAAACACTCTGTCTGTAGAAAATGCAACTGGACATTCGTAGCGCTAAGTGGGTAATAGTGGAAAAAAGAATATGTTCAAATATAAACTACACAGAAGCATTGTATGAAACTTCTTTCTGTTCTGTGCATTTAACTAACAGAGTTGAACCTTACTTTTGATTGAGCCGTTCTGAAACACTCTTTCTGTAGAAACTGCAATTGGACATTCTGAGCGCTAAGAGGCCTATATTGGGAAAAAGAATGTCTACAAATAAGAACTACACAGAAGAATTGTGTGAAACTTCTTTCTGTTCTGTTTGTTCAACTAAAAGAGTTGAACCTTAGTTTGATTGAGCCGTTCTGAAACACTCTTTCTGTAGAAAATGCAAGTGGAGATTCGGAGCGCTAAGAGGGTAATAGTGGAAAAAGGAATGTCTTCAAATATAAACTACACAGAATCATTCGGTGAAACTTCTTTCTGATCTGTGCATTCAGCTAACAGAGTTAAACCATACTTTTGATTGAGCAGATCTGAACACTCTTTCTGTAGAAAATGCAACTGGACATTTGGAGTGCTAAGAGCGTAGTAGTGGAAAAAGGAATATATTCAAATATAAACTACACAGAAGCATTCTGTGAAACTTCTTTCTGATCTGAGCATTCAGCTAACAGAGTTAAACCATACTTTTGATTGAGCAGTTTTGAAACACTCTGTCTGTAGAAAATGCAACTGGACATTCGTAGCGCTAAGTGGGTAATAGTGGAAAAAAAATATGTTCAAATATAAACTACACAGAAGCATTGTATGAAACTACTTTCTGTTCTGTGCATTCAACTAACAGAGTTGAACCTTACTTTTGATTGAGCCTTTCTGAAACACTCTTTCTGTAGAAAATAATATTGGACATTCTGAGCGCTAAGAGGCCTATATTGGGAAAAATAATATCTTCAAATAAAAACTACACAGAAGCATTGTGTGAAACTTATTTCTGATATGTTCATTAAGCTAACAGAGTTAAACCATACTTTTGATTGCGCAGTTCTGAACACTCTTTCTGTAGAAAATGCAAGTGGACATTCGGAGCGCTAAGAGGGTAATAGTGGAAAAAGGAATATATTCAAATATAAACTACACAGTAGCATTCTGTGAAAATTCTTTCTGTTCTGTGCATTCAACTAACAGAGTTGAACCTTACTTTTGATTGAGCCGTTCTGAAACACTCTTTCTGTAGAAACTGCAATTGGACATGCTAAGCGCTAAGAGTCCTACATTGGGAAAAAGAATATCTTCAAATAAAAGCTACACAGATGCATTCTGTGAACCTTATTTCCGATCTGTAAATTCAGTTAGCAGAGATAAAACATATTTTTGATTGAGCAGTTATGAAACACTCTTTTTGTAGAAAATGCAAGTGGAGATTCGGAGCGTTAAGTGGGTAATAGTGGAAAAAGGAATGTCTTCAAATATAAACTACACAGAATCATTCGGTGAAACTTCTTTCTGATCTGTGCATTCAGCTAACAGAGTTAAACCATACTTTTGATTGAGCAGATCTGAACACTCTTTCTGTAGAAAATGCAACTGGACATTTGGAGCGCTAAGAGCGTAGTAGTGGAAAAAGGAATATATTCAAATATAAACTACACAGAAGCATTCTGTGAAACTTCTTTCTGATCTGAGCATTCAGCTAACAGAGTTAAACCATACTTTTGATTGAGCAGTTTTGAAACACTCTGTCTGTAGAAAATGCAACTGGACATTCGTAGCGCTAAGTGGGTAGTAGTGGAAAAAAGAATATGTTCAAATATAAACTACACAGAAGCATTGTATGAAACTTCTTTCTGTTCTGTGCATTTAACTAACAGAGTTGAACCTTACTTTTGATTGAGCCGTTCTGAAACACTCTTTCTGTAGAAACTGCAATTGGACATTCTGAGCGCTAAGAGGCCTATATTGGGAAAAAGAATGTCTACAAATAAAAACTACACAGAAGAATTGTGTGAAACTTCTTTCTGTTCTGTTTGTTCAACTAAAAGAGTTGAACCTTAGTTTTGATTGAGCCGTTCTGAAACACTCTTTCTGTAGAAAATGCAAGTGGAGATTCGGAGCGCTAAGAGGGTAATAGTGGAAAAAGGAATGTCTCCAAATATAAACTACACAGAATCATTCTGTGAAACTTCTTTCTGATCTGTGCATTCAGCTAACAGAGTTAAACCATACTTTTGATTGAGCAGATCTGAACACTCTTTCTGTAGAAAATGCAACTGGACATTTGGAGCGCTAAGAGAGTAGTAGTGGAAAAAAGAATATATTCAAATATAAACTACACAGAAGCATTCTGTGAAACTTCTTTCTGATCTGAGCATTCAGCTAACAGAGTTAAACCATACTTTTGATTGAGCAGTTTTGAAACACTCTGTCTGTAGAAAATGCAACTGGATATTCGTAGCGCTAAGTGGGTAATAGTGGAAAAAAGAATATGTTCAAATATAAACTACACAGAAGCATTGTATGAAACTACTTTCTGTTCTGTGCATTCAACTAACAGAGTTGAACCTTACTTTTGATTGAGCCTTTCTGAAACACTCTTTCTGTAGAAACTAATATTGGACATTCTGAGCGCTAAGAGGCCTATATTGGGAAAAATAATATCTTCAAATAAAAACTACACAGAAGCATTGTGTGAAACTTATTTCTGATATGTTCATTAAGCTAACAGAGTTAAACCATACTTTTGATTGCGCAGTTCTGAACACTCTTTCTGTAGAAAATGCAAGTGGACATTCGGAGCGCTAAGAGGGTAATAGTGGAAAAAGGAATATATTCAAATATAAACTACACAGTAGCATTCTGTGAAAATTCTTTCTGTTCTGTGCATTCAACTAACAGAGTTGAACCTTACTTTTGATTGAGCCGTTCTGAAACACTCTTTCTGTAGAAACTGCAATTGGACATGCTAAGCGCTAAGAGTCCTACATTGGGAAAAAGAATATCTTCAAATAAAAGCTACACAGATGCATTCTGTGAACCTTATTTCTGATCTGTAAATTCAGTTAACAGAGATAAAACATATTTTTGATTGAGCAGTTATGAAACACTCTTTTTGTAGAAAATGCAAGTGGAGATTCGGAGCGCTAAGAGGGTAATAGTGGAAAAAGTAATGTCTTCAAATATAAACTACACAGAATCATTCGGTGAAACTTCTTTCTGATCTGTGCATTCAGCTAACAGAGTTAAACCATAATTTTGATTGAGCAGATCTGAACACTCTTTCTGTAGAAAATGCAACTGGACATTTTGAGCGCTAAGAGCGTAGTAGTGGAAAAAGGAATATATTCAATTATAAACTACACAGAAGCATTCTGTGAAACTTCTTTCTGATCTGAGCATTCAGCTAACAGAGTTAAACCATACTTTTGATTGAGCAGTTTTGAAACACTCTGTCTGTAGAAAATGCAACTGGACATTCGTAGCGCTAAGTGGGTAATAGTGGAAAAAAGAATATGTTCAAATATAAACTACACAGAAGCATTGTATGAAACTTCTTTCTGTTCTGTGCATTTAACTAACAGAGTTGAACCTTACTTTTGATTGAGCCGTTCTGAAACACTATTTCTGTAGAAACTGCAATTGGACATTCTGAGCGCTAAGAGGCCTATATTGGGAAAAAGAATGTCTACAAATAAAAACTACACAGAAGAATTGTGTGAAACTTCTTTCTGTTCTGTTTGTTCAACTAAAAGAGTTGAACCTTAGTTTTGATTGAGCCGTTCTGAAACACTCTTTCTGTAGAAAATGCAAGTGGAGATTCGGAGCGCTAAGAGGGTAATAGTGGAAAAAGGAATGTCTCCAAATATAAACTACACAGAACCATTCTGTGAAACTTCTTTCTGATCTGTGCATTCAGCTAACAGATTTAAACCATACTTTTGATTGAGCAGATCTGAACACTCTTTCTGTAGAAAATGCAACTGGACATTTGGAGCGCTAAGAGAGTAGTAGTGGAAAAAAGAATATATTCAAATATAAACTACACAGAAGCATTCTGTGAAAATTCTTTCTGATCTGAGCATTCAGCTAACAGAGTTAAACCATACTTTTGATTGAGCAGTTTGAAACACTCTGTCTGTAGAAAATGTAACTGGACATTCGTAGCGCTAAGTGGGTAATAGTGGAAAAAAGAATATGTTCAAATATAAACTACACAGAAGCATTGTATGAAACTGCTTTCTGTTCTGTGCATTCAACTAACAGAGTTGAACCTTACTTTTGATTGAGCCTTTCTGAAACACTCTTTCTGTAGAAACTACAATTGGACATTCTGAGCGCTAAGAGGCCTATATTGGGAAAAATAATATCTTCAAATAAAAACTACACAGAAGCATTGTGTGAAACTTATTTCTGATATGTTCATTAAGCTAACAGAGTTAAACCATACTTTTGATTGCGCAGTTCTGAACACTCTTTCTGTAGAAAATGCAAGTGGACCTTCGGAGCGCTAAGAGGGTAATAGTGGAAAAAGGAATATATTCAAATATAAACTACACAGTAGCATTCTGTGAAAATTCTTTCTGTTCTGTGCATTCAACTAACAGAGTTGAACCTTACTTTTGATTGAGCCGTTCTGAAGCACTCTTTCTGTAGAAACTGCAATTGGACATGCTAAGCGATAAGAGTCCTTCATTGGGAAAAAGTATATCTTCAAATAAAAGCTACACAGATGCATTCTGTGAACCTTATTTCTGATCTGTAAATTCAGTTAACAGAGATAAAACATATTTTTGATTGAGCAGTTATGAAACACTCTTTTTGTAGAAAATGCAAGTGGAGATTCGGAGCGCTAGGAGGGTAATAGTGGAAAAAGGAATGTCTTCAAATATAAACTACACAGAATCATTCGGTGAAACTTCTTTCTGATCTGTGCATTCAGCTAACAGAGTTAAACCATACTTTTGATTGAGCAGATCTGAACACTCTTTCTGTAGAAAATGCAACTGGACATTTGGAGCGCTAAGAGCGTAGTAGTGGAAAAAGGAATATATTCAAATATAAACTACACAGAAGCATTCTGTGAAACTTCTTTCTGATCTGAGCATTCAGCTAACAGAGTAAAACCATACTTTTGATTGAGCAGTTTTGAAACACTCTGTCTGTAGAAAATGCAACTGGACATTCGTAGCGCTAAGTGGGTAATAGTGGAAAAAAGAATAGGTTCAAATATAAACTACACAGAAGCATTGTATGAAACTTCTTTCTGTTCTGTGCATTTAACTAACAGAGTTGAACCTTACTTTTGATTGAGCCGTTCTGAAACACTCTTTCTGTAGAAACTGCAATTGGACATTCTGAGCGCTAAGAGGCCTATATTGGGAAAAAGAATGTCTACAAATAAGAACTACACAGAAGAATTGTGTGAAACTTCTTTCTGTTCTGTTTGTTCAACTAAAAGAGTTGAAACTTAGTTTGATTGAGCCGTTCTGAAACACTCTTTCTGTAGAAAATGCAAGTGGAGATTCGGAGCGCTAAGAGGGTAATAGTGGAAAAAGGAATGTCTTCAAATATAAACTACACAGAATCATTCGGTGAAACTTCTTTCTGATCTGTGCATTCAGCTAACAGAGTTAAACCATACTTTTGATTGAGCAGATCTGAACACTCTTTCTGTAGAAAATGCAACTGGACATTTGGAGCGCTAAGAGCGTAGTAGTGGAAAAAGGAATATATTCAAATATAAACTACACAGAAGCATTCTGTGAAACTTCTTTCTGATCTGAGCATTCAGCTAACAGAGTTAAACCATACTTTTGATTGAGCAGTTTTGAAACACTCTGTCTGTAGAAAATGCAACTGGACATTCGTAGCGCTAAGTGGGTAATAGTGGAAAAAAGAATATGTTCAAATATAAACTACACAGAAGCATTGTATGAAACTTCTTTCTGTTCTGTGCATTCAACTAACAGAGTTGAACCTTACTTTTGATTGAGCCTTTCTGAAACACTCTTTCTGTAGAAACTACAATTGGACATTCTGAGCGCTAAGAGGCCTATATTGGGAAAAATAATATCTTCAAATAAAAACTACACAGAAGCATTGTGTGAAACTTATTTCTGATATGTTCATTAAGCTAACAGAGTTAAACCATACTTTTGATTGCGCAGTTCTGAACACTCTTTCTGTAGAAAATGCAAGTGGACATTCGGAGCGCTAAGAGGGTAATAGTGGAAAAAGGAATATATTCAAATATAAACTACACAGTAGCATTCTGTGAAAATTCTTTCTGTTCTGTGCATTCAACTAACAGAGTTGAACCTTACTTTTGATTGAGCCGTTCTGAAACACTCTTTCTGTAGAAACTGCAATTGGACATGCTAAGCGCTAAGAGTCCTACATTGGGAAAAAGAATATCTTCAAATAAAAGCTACACAGATGCATTCTGTGAACCTTATTTCTGATCTGTAAATTCAGTTAACAGAGATAAAACATATTTTTGATTGAGCAGTTATGAAACACTCTTTTTGTAGAAAATGCAAGTGGAGATTCGGAGCGCTAAGAGGGTAATAGTGGAAAAAGGAATGTCTTCAAATATAAACTACAAAGAACCATTCTGTGAAACTTCTTTCTGATCTGTGCATTCAGCTAACAGAGTTAAACCATACTTTTGATTGAGCAGATCTGAACACTCTTTCTGTAGAAAATGCAACTGGACATTTGGAGCGCTAAGAGAGTAGTAGTGGAAAAAAGAATATATTCAAATATAAACTACACAGAAGCATTCTGTGAAACTTCTTTCTGATCTGAGCATTCAGCTAACAGAGTTAAACCATACTATTGATTGAGTAGTTTTGAAACACTCTGTCTGTAGAAAATGCAACTGGACATTCGTAGCGCTAAGTGGGTAATAGTGGAAAAAAGAATATGTTCATATATAAACTACACAGAAGCATTGTATGAAACTTCTTTCTGTTCTGTGCATTCAACTAACAGAGTTGAACCTTACTTTTGATTGAGCCTTTCTGAAACACTCTTTCTGTAGAAACTACAATTGGACATTCTGAGCGCTAAGAGGCCTATATTGGGAAAAATAATATCTTCAAATAAAAACTACACAGAAGCATTGTGTGAAACTTATTTCTGATATGTTCATTAAGCTAACAGAGTTAAACCATACTTTTGATTGCGCAGTTCTGAACACTCTTTCTGTAGAAAATGCAAGTGGACATTCGGAGCGCTAAGAGGGTAATAGTGGAAAAAGTAATATATTCAAATATAAACTACACAGTAGCATTCTGTGAAAATTCTTTCTGTTCTGTGCATTCAACTAACAGAGTTGAACCTTACTTTTGATTGAGCCGTTCTGAAACACTCTTTCTGTAGAAACTGCAATTGGACATGCTAAGCGCTAAGAGTCCTACATTGGGAAAAAGAATATCTTCAAATAAAAGCTACACAGATGCATTCTGTGAACCTTATTTCTGATCTGTAAATTCAGTTAACAGAGATAAAACATATTTTTGATTGAGCAGTTATGAAACACTCTTTTTGTAGAAAATGCAAGTGGAGATTCGGAGCGCTAAGAGGGTAATAGTGGAAAAAGGAATGTCTTCAAATATAAACTACACAGAATCATTCGGTGAAACTTTTTTCTGATCTGTGCATTCAGCTAACAGAGTTAAACCATACTTTTGATTGAGCAGATCTGAACACTCTTTCTGTAGAAAATGCAACTGGACATTTGGAGCGCTAAGAGAGTAGTAGTGGAAAAAGGAATATATTCAAATATAAACTACACAGAAGCATTCTGTGAAACTTCTTTCTGATCTGAGCATTCAGCTAACAGAGTTAAACCATACTTTTGATTGAGCAGTTTTGAAACACTCTGTCTGTAGAAAATGCAACTGGACATTCGTAGCGCTAAGTGGGTAATAGTGGAAAAAAGAATATGTTCAAATATAAACTACACAGAAGCATTGTAAGAAACTTCTTTCTGTTCTGTGCATTTAACTAACAGAGTTGAACCTTACTTTTGATTGAGCCGTTCTGAAACACTCTTTCTGTAGAAACTGCAATTGGACATTCTGAGCGCTAAGAGGCCTATATTGGGAAAAAGAATGTCTACAAATAAAAACTACACAGAAGAATTGTGTGAAACTTCTTTCTGTTCTGTTTGTTCAACTAAAAGAGTTGAACCTTAGTTTTGATTGAGCCGTTCTGAAACACTCTTTCTGTAGAAAATGCAAGTGGAGATTCGGGGAGCTAAGAGGGTAATAGTTGAAAAAGGAATGTCTCCAAATATAAACTACACAGAACCATTCTGTGAAACTTCTTTCTGATCTGTGCATTCAGCTAACAGGGTTAAACCATACTTTTGATTGAGCAGATCTGAACACTCTTTCTGTAGAAAATGCAACTGGACATTTGGAGCGCTAAGAGAGTAGTAGTGGAAAAAAGAATATATTCAAATATAAACTACACAGAAGCATTCTGTGAAAATTCTTTCTGATCTGAGCATTCAGCTAACAGAGTTAAACCATACTTTTGATTGAGCAGTTTGAAACACTCTGTCTGTAGAAAATGTAACTGGACATTCGTAGCGCTAAGTGGGTAATAGTGGAAAAAAGAATATGTTCAAATATAAACTACACAGAAGCATTGTATGAAACTTCTTTCTGTTCTGTGCATTCAACTAACAGAGTTGAACCTTACTTTTGATTGAGCCTTTCTGAAACACTCTTTCTGTAGAAACTACAATTGGACATTCTGAGCGCTAAGAGGCCTATATTGGGAAAAATAATATCTTCAAATAAAAACTACACAGAAGCATTGTGTGAAACTTATTTCTGATATGTTCATTAAGCTAACAGAGTTAAACCATACTTTTGATTGCGCAGTTCTGAACACTCTTTCTGTAGAAAATGCAAGTGGACCTTCGGAGCGCTAAGAGGGTAATAGTGGAAAAAGGAATATATTCAAATATAAACTACACAGTAGCATTCTGTGAAAATTCTTTCTGTTCTGTGCATTCAACTAACAGAGTTGAACCTTACTTTTGTTTGAGCCGTTCTGAAGCACTCTTTCTGTAGAAACTGCAATTGGACATGCTAAGCGCTAAGAGTCCTACATTGGGAAAAAGAATATCTTCAAATAAAAGCTACACAGATGCATTCTGTGAACCTTATTTCTGATCTGTAAATTCAGTTAACAGAGATAAAACATATTTTTGATTGAGCAGTTATGAAACACTCTTTTTGTAGAAAATGCAAGTGGAGATTCGGAGCGCTACGAGGGTAATAGTGGAAAAAGGAATGTCTTCAAATATAAACTACACAGAATCATTCGGTGAAACTTCTTTCTGATCTGTGCATTCAGCTAACAGAGTTAAACCATACTTTTGATTGAGCAGATCTGAACACTCTTTCTGTAGAAAATGCAACTGGACATTTGGAGCGCTAAGAGCGTAGTAGTGGAAAAAGGAATATATTCAAATATAAACTACACAGAAGCATTCTGTGAAACTTCTTTCTGATCTGAGCATTCAGCTAACAGAGTTAAACCATACTTTTGATTGAGCAGTTTTGAAACACTCTGTCTGTAGAAAATGCAACTGGACATTCGTAGCGCTAAGTGGGTAATAGTGGAAAAAAGAATATGTTCAAATATAAACTACACAGAAGCATTGTATGAAACTTCTTTCTGTTCTGTGCATTTAACTAACAGAGTTGAACCTTACTTTTGATTGAGCCGTTCTGAAACACTCTTTCTGTAGAAACTGCAATTGGACATTCTGAGCGCTAAGAGGCCTATATTGGGAAAAAGAATGTCTGCAAATAAAAACTACACAGAAGAATTGTGTGAAACTTCTTTCTGTTCTGTTTGTTCAACTAAAAGAGTTGAACCTTAGTTTGATTGAGCCGTTCTGAAACACTCTTTCTGTAGAAAATGCAAGTGGAGATTCGGAGCGCTAAGAGGGTAATAGTGGAAAAAGGAATGTCTTCAAATATAAACTACACAGAATCATTCGGTGAAACTTCTTTCTGATCTGTGCATTCAGCTAACAGAGTTAAACCATACTTTTGATTGAGCAGATCTGAACACTCTTTCTGTAGAAAATGCAACTGGACATTTGGAGCGCTAAGAGCGTAGTAGTGGAAAAAGGAATATATTCAAATATAAACTACACAGAAACATTCTGTGAAACTTCTTTCTGATCTGAGCATTCAGCTAACAGAGTTAAACCATACTTTTGATTGAGCAGTTTTGAAACACTCTGTCTGTAGAAAATGCAACTGGACATTCGTAGCGCTAAGTGGGTAATAGTGGAAAAAAGAATATGTTCATATATAAACTACACAGAAGCATTGTATGAAACTTCTTTCTGTTCTGTGCATTCAACTAACAGAGTTGAACCTTACTTTTGATTGAGCCTTTCTGAAACACTCTTTCTGTAGAAACTACAATTGGACATTCTGAGCGCTAAGAGGCCTATATTGGGAAAAATAATATCTTCAAATAAAAACTACACAGAAGCATTGTGTGAAACTTATTTCTGATATGTTCATTAAGCTAACAGAGTTAAACCATACTTTTGATTGCGCAGTTCTGAACACTCTTTCTGTAGAAAATGCAAGTGGACATTCGGAGCGCTAAGAGGGTAATAGTGGAAAAAGGAATATATTCAAATATAAACTACACAGTAGCATTCTGTGAAAATTCTTTCTGTTCTGTGCATTCAACTAACAGAGTTGAACCTTACTTTTGATTGAGCCGTTCTGAAACACTCTTTCTGTAGAAACTGCAATTGGACATGCTAAGCGCTAAGAGTCCTACATTGGGAAAAAGAATATCTTCAAATAAAAGCTACACAGATGCATTCTGTGAACCTTATTTCTGATCTGTAAATTCAGTTAACAGAGATAAAACATATTTTTGATTGAGCAGTTATGAAACACTCTTTTTGTAGAAAATGCAAGTGGAGATTCGGAGCGCTAGGAGGGTAATAGTGGAAAAAGGAATGTCTTCAAATATAAACTACACAGAATCATTCGGTGAAACTTCTTTCTGATCTGTGCATTCAGCTAACAGAGTTAAACCATACTTTTGATTGAGCAGATCTGAACACTCTTTCTGTAGAAAATGCAACTGGACATTTGGAGCGCTAAGAGCGTAGTAGTGGAAAAAGGAATATATTCAAATATAAACTACACAGAAGCATTCTGTGAAACTTCTTTCTGATCTGAGCATTCAGCTAACAGAGTTAAACCATACTTTTGATTGAGCAGTTTTGAAACACTCTGTCTGTAGAAAATGCAACTGGACATTCGTAGCGCTAAGTGGGTAATAGTGGAAAAAAGAATATGTTCAAATATAAACTACACAGAAGCATTGTATGAAACTTCTTTCTGTTCTGTGCATTTAACTAACAGAGTTGAACCTTACTTTTGATTGAGCCGTTCTGAAACACTCTTTCTGTAGAAACTGCAATTGGACATTCTGAGCGCTAAAAGGCCTATATTGGGAAAAAGAATGTCTACAAATAAGAACTACACAGAAGAATTGTGTGAAACTTCTTTCTGTTCTGTTTGTTCAACTAAAAGAGTTGAACCTTAGTTTGATTGAGCCGTTCTGAAACACTCTTTCTGTAGAAAATGCAAGTGGAGATTCGGAGCGCTAAGAGGGTAATAGTGGAAAAAGGAATGTCTTCAAATATAAACTACACAGAATCATTCGGTGAAACTTCTTTCTGATCTGTGCATTCAGCTAACAGAGTTAAACCATACTTTTGATTGAGCAGATCTGAACACTCTTTCTGTAGAAAATGCAACTGGACATTTGGAGCGCTAAGAGCGTAGTAGTGGAAAAAGGAATATATTCAAATATAAACTACACAGAAGCATTCTGTGAAACTTCTTTCTGATCTGAGCATTCAGCTAACAGAGTTAAACCATACTTTTGATTGAGCAGTTTTGAAACACTCTGTCTGTAGAAAATGCAACTGGACATTCGTAGCGCTAAGTGGGTAATAGTGGAAAAAAGAATATGTTCAAATATAAACTACACAGAAGCATTGTATGAAACTTCTTTCTGTTCTGTGCATTCAACTACCAGAGTTGAACCTTACTTTTGATTGAGCCTTTCTGAAACACTCTTTCTGTAGAAACTACAATTGGACATTCTGAGCGCTAAGAGGCCTATATTGGGAAAAATAATATCTTCAAATAAAAACTACACAGAAGCATTGTGTGAAACTTATTTCTGATATGTTCATTAAGCTAACAGAGTTAAACCATACTTTTGATTGCGCAGTTCTGAACACTCTTTCTGTAGAAAATGCAAGTGGACATTCGGAGCGCTAAGAGGGTAATAGTGGAAAAAGGAATATATTCAAATATAAACTACACAGTAGCATTCTGTGAAAATTCTTTCTGTTCTGTGCATTCAACTAACAGAGTTGAACCTTACTTTTGATTGAGCCGTTCTGAAACACTCTTTCTGTAGAAACTGCAATTGGACATGCTAAGCGCTAAGAGTCCTACATTGGGAAAAAGAATATCTTCAAATAAAAGCTACACAGATGCATTCTGTGAACCTTATTTCTGATCTGTAAATTCAGTTAACAGAGATAAAACATATTTTTGATTGAGCAGTTATGAAACACTCTTTTTGTAGAAAATGCAAGTGGAGATTCGGAGCGCTAAGAGGGTAATAGTGGAAAAAGGAATGTCTTCAAATATAAACTACAGAGAACCATTCTGTGAAACTTCTTTCTGATCTGTGCATTCAGCTAACAGAGTTAAACCATACTTTTGATTGAGCAGATCTGAACACTCTTTCTGTAGAAAATGCAACTGGACATTTGGAGCGCTAAGAGAGTAGTAGTGTAAAAAATAATATATTCAAATATAAACTACACAGAAGCATTCTGTGAAACTTCTTTCTGATCTGAGCATTCAGCTAACAGAGTTAAACCATACTTTTGATTGAGTAGTTTTGAAACACTCTGTCTGTAGAAAATGCAACTGGACATTCGTAGCGCTAAGTGGGTAATAGTGGAAAAAATAATATGTTCATATATAAACTACACAGAAGCATTGTATGAAACTTCTTTCTGTTCTGTGCATTCAACTAACAGAGTTGAACCTTACTTTTGATTGAGCCTTTCTGAAACACTCTTTCTGTAGAAACTACAATTGGACATTCTGAGCGCTAAGAGGCCTATATTGGGAAAAATAATATCTTCAAATAAAAACTACACAGAAGCATTGTGTGAAACTTATTTCTGATATGTTCATTAAGCTAACAGAGTTAAACCATACTTTTGATTGCGCAGTTCTGAACACTCTTTCTGTAGAAAATGCAAGTGGACATTCGGAGCGCTAAGAGGGTAATAGTGGAAAAAGGAATATATTCAAATATAAACTACACAGTAGCATTCTGTGAAAATTCTTTCTGTTCTGTGCATTCAACTAACAGAGTTGAACCTTACTTTTGATTGAGCCGTTCTGAAACACTCTTTCTGTAGAAACTGCAATTGGACATGCTAAGCGCTAAGAGTCCTACATTGGGAAAAAGAATATCTTCAAATAAAAGCTACACAGATGCATTCTCTGAACCTTATTTCTGATCTGTAAATTCAGTTAACAGAGATAAAACATATTTTTGATTGAGCAGTTATGAAACACTCTTTTTGTAGAAAATGCAAGTGGAGATTCGGAGCGCTAAGAGGGTAATAGTGGAAAAAGGAATGTCTTCAAATATAAACTACACAGAATCATTCGGTGAAACTTTTTTCTGATCTGTGCATTCAGCTAACAGAGTTAAACCATACTTTTGATTGAGCAGATCTGAACACTCTTTCTGTAGAAAATGCAACTGGACATTTGGAGCGCTAAGAGCGTAGTAGTGGAAAAAGGAATATATTCAAATATAAACTACACAGAAGCATTCTGTGAAACTTCTTTCTGATCTGAGCATTCAGCTAACAGAGTTAAACCATACTTTTGATTGAGCAGTTTTGAAACACTCTGTCTGTAGAAAATGCAACTGGACATTCGTAGCGCTAAGTGGGTAATAGTGGACAAAAGAATATGTTCAAATATAAACTACACAGAAGCATTGTAAGAAACTTCTTTCTGTCTGTGCATTTAACTAACAGAGTTGAACCTTACTTTTGATTGAGCCGTTCTGAAACACTCTTTCTGTAGAAACTGCAATTGGACATTCTGAGCGCTAAGAGGCCTATATTGGGAAAAAGAATGTCTACAAATAAAAACTACACAGAAGAATTGTGTGAAACTTCTTTCTGTTCTGTTTGTTCAACTAAAAGAGTTGAACCTTAGTTTTGATTGAGCCGTTCTGAAACACTCTTTCTGTAGAAAATGCAAGTGGAGATTCGTGGAGGTAAGAGGGTAATAGTGGAAAAAGGAATGTCTCCAAATATAAACTACACAGAACCATTCTGTGAAACTTCTTTCTGATCTGTGCATTCAGCTAACAGAGTTAAACCATACTTTTGATTGAGCAGATCTGAACACTCTTTCTGTAGAAAATGCAACTGGACATTTGGAGCGCTAAGAGAGTAGTAGTGGAAAAAAGAATATATTCAAATATAAACTACACAGAAGCATTCTGTGAAAATTCTTTCTGATCTGAGCATTCAGCTAACAGAGTTAAACCATACTTTTGATTGAGCAGTTTTGAAAGACTCTGTCTGTAGAAAATGCAACTGGACATTCGTAGCGCTAAGTGGGTAATAGTGGAAAAAAATATGTTCAAATATAAACTACACAGAAGCATTGTATGAAACTACTTTCTGTTCTGTGCATTCAACTAACAGAGTTGAACCTTACTTTTGATTGAGCCTTTCTGAAACACTCTTTCTGTAGAAACTACAATTGGACATTCTGAGCGCTAAGAGGCCTATATTGGGAAAAATAATATCTTCAAATAAAAACTACACAGAAGCATTGTGTGAAACTTATTTCTGATATGTTCATTAAGCTAACAGAGTTAAACCATACTTTTGATTGCGCAGTTCTGAACACTCTTTCTGTAGAAAATGCAAGTGGACCTTCGGAGCGCTAAGAGGGTAATAGTGGAAAAAGGAATATATTCAAATATAAACTACACAGTAGCATTCTGTGAAAATTCTTTCTGTTCTGTGCATTCAACTAACAGAGTTGAACATTACTTTTGATTGAGCCGTTCTGAAGCACTCTTTCTGTAGAAACTGCAATTGGACATGCTAAGCGCTAAGAGTCCTACATTGGGAAAAAGAATATCTTCAAATAAAAGCTACACAGATGCATTCTGTGAACCTTATTTCTGATCTGTAAATTCAGTTAACAGAGATAAAACATATTTTTGATTGAGCAGTTATGAAACACTCTTTTTGTAGAAAATGCAAGTGGAGATTCGGAGCGCTAGGAGGGTAATAGTGGAAAAAGGAATGTCTTCAAATATAAACTACACAGAATCATTCGGTGAAACTTCTTTCTGATCTGTGCATTCAGCTAACAGAGTTAAACCATACTTTTGATTGAGCAGATCTGAACACTCTTTCTGTAGAAAATGCAACTGGACATTTGGAGCGCTAAGAGCGTAGTAGTGGAAAAAGGAATATATTCAAATATAAACTACACAGAAGCATTCTGTGAAACTTCTTTCTGATCTGAGCATTCAGCTAACAGAGTTAAACCATACTTTTGATTGAGCAGTTTTGAAACACTCTGTCTGTAGAAAATGCAACTGGACATTCGTAGCGCTAAGTGGGTAATAGTGGAAAAAAGAATATGTTCAAATATAAACTACACAGAAGCATTGTATGAAACTTCTTTCTGTTCTGTGCATTTAACTAACAGAGTTGAACCTTACTTTTGATTGAGCCGTTCTGAAACACTCTTTCTGTAGAAACTGCAATTGGACATTCTGAGCGCTAAGAAGCCTATATTGGGAAAAAGAATGTCTACAAATAAGAACTACACAGAAGAATTGTGTGAAACTTCTTTCTGTTCTGTTTGTTCAACTAAAAGAGTTGAACCTTAGTTTGATTGCGCAGTTCTGAACACTCTTTCTGTAGAAAATGCAAGTGGACATTCGGAGCGCTAAGAGGGTAATAGTGGAAAAAGGAATATATTCAAATATAAACTACACAGTAGCATTCTGTGAAAATTCTTTCTGTTCTGTGCATTCAACTAACAGAGTTGAACCTTACTTTTGATTGAGCCGTTCTGAAACACTCTTTCTGTAGAAACTGCATTTGGACATGCTAAGCGCTAAGAGTCCTACATTGGGAAAAAGAATATCTTCAAATAAAAGCTACACAGATGCATTCTGTGAACCTTATTTCTGATCTGTAAATTCAGTTAACAGAGATAAAACATATTTTTGATTGAGCAGTTATGAAACACTCTTTTTGTAGAAAATGCAAGTGGAGATTCGGAGCGCTACGAGGGTAATAGTGGAAAAAGGAATGTCTTCAAATATAAACTACACAGAATCATTCGGTGAAACTTCTTTCTGATCTGTGCATTCAGCTAACAGAGTTAAACCATACTTTTGATTGAGCAGATCTGAACACTCTTTCTGTAGAAAATGCAACTGGACATTTGGAGCGCTAAGAGCGTAGTAGTGGAAAAAGGAATATATTCAAATATAAACTACACAGAAGCATTGTATGAAACTTCTTTCTGTTCTGTGCATTTAACTAACAGAGTTGAACCTTACTTTTGATTGAGCCGTTCTGAAACACTCTTTCTGTAGAAACTGCAATTGGACATTCTGAGCGCTAAGAGGCCTATATTGGGAAAAAGAATGTCTGCAAATAAAAACTACAAAGAAGAATTGTGTGAAACTTCTTTCTGTTCTGTTTGTTCAACTAAAAGAGTTGAACCTTAGTTTGATTGAGCCGTTCTGAAACACTCTTTCTGTAGAAAATGCAAGTGGAGATTCGGAGCGCTAAGAGGGTAATAGTGGAAAAAGGAATGTCTTCAAATATAAACTACACAGAATCATTCGGTGAAACTTCTTTCTGATCTGTGCATTCAGCTAACAGAGTTAAACCATACTTTTGATTGAGCAGATCTGAACACTCTTTCTGTAGAAAATGCAACTGGACATTTGGAGCGCTAAGAGCGTAGTAGTGGAAAAAGGAATATATTCAAATATAAACTACACAGAAGCATTCTGTGAAACTTCTTTCTGATCTGAGCATTCAGCTAACAGAGTTAAACCATACTTTTGATTGAGCAGTTTTGAAACACTCTGTCTGTAGAAAATGCAACTGGACATTCGTAGCGCTAAGTGGGTAATAGTGGAAAAAAGAATATGTTCATATATAAACTACACAGAAGCATTGTATGAAACTTCTTTCTGTTCTGTGCATTCAACTAACAGAGTTGAACCTTACTTTTGATTGAGCCTTTCTGAAACACTCTTTCTGTAGAAACTACAATTGGACATTCTGAGCGCTAAGAGGCCTATATTGGGAAAAATAATATCTTCAAATAAAAACTACACAGAAGCATTGTGTGAAACTTATTTCTGATATGTTCATTAAGCTAACAGAGTTAAACCATACTTTTGATTGCGCAGTTCTGAACACTCTTTCTGTAGAAAATGCAAGTGGACATTCGGAGCGCTAAGAGGGTAATAGTGGAAAAAGGAATATATTCAAATATAAACTACACAGTAGCATTCTGTGAAAATTCTTTCTGTTCTGTGCATTCAACTAACAGAGTTGAACCTTACTTTTGATTGAGCCGTTCTGAAACACTCTTTCTGTAGAAACTGCAATTGGACATGCTAAGCGCTAAGAGTCCTACATTGGGAAAAAGAATATCTTCAAATAAAAGCTACACAGATGCATTCTGTGAACCTTATTTCTGATCTGTAAATTCAGTTAACAGAGATAAAACATATTTTTGATTGAGCAGTTATGAAACACTCTTTTTGTAGAAAATGCAAGTGGAGATTCGGAGCGCTAGGAGGGTAATAGTGGAAAAAGGAATGTCTTCAAATATAAACTACACAGAATCATTCGGTGAAACTTCTTTCTGATCTGTGCATTCAGCTAACAGAGTTAAACCATACTTTTGATTGAGCAGATCTGAACACTCTTTCTGTAGAAAATGCAACTGGACATTTGGAGCGCTAAGAGCGTAGTAGTGGAAAAAGGAATATATTCAAATATAAACTACACAGAAGCATTCTGTGAAACTTCTTTCTGATCTGAGCATTCAGCTAACAGAGTTAAACCATACTTTTGATTGAGCAGTTTTGAAACACTCTGTCTGTAGAAAATGCAACTGGACATTCGTAGCGCTAAGTGGGTAATAGTGGAAAAAAGAATATGTTCAAATATAAACTACACAGAAGCATTGTATGAAACTTCTTTCTGTTCTGTGCATTTAACTAACAGAGTTGAACCTTACTTTTGATTGAGCCGTTCTGAAACACTCTTTCTGTAGAAACTGCAATTGGACATTCTGAGCGCTAAAAGGCCTATATTGGGAAAAAGAATGTCTACAAATAAGAACTACACAGAAGAATTGTGTGAAACTTCTTTCTGTTCTGTTTGTTCAACTAAAAGAGTTGAACCTTAGTTTGATTGAGCCGTTCTGAAACACTCTTTCTGTAGAAAATGCAAGTGGAGATTCGGAGCGCTAAGAGGGTAATAGTGGAAAAAGGAATGTCTTCAAATATAAACTACACAGAATCATTCGGTGAAACTTCTTTCTGATCTGTGCATTCAGCTAACAGAGTTAAACCATACTTTTGATTGAGCAGATCTGAACACTCTTTCTGTAGAAAATGCAACTGGACATTTGGAGCGCTAAGAGCGTAGTAGTGGAAAAAGGAATATATTCAAATATAAACTACACAGAAGCATTCTGTGAAACTTCTTTCTGATCTGAGCATTCAGCTAACAGAGTTAAACCATACTTTTGATTGAGCAGTTTTGAAACACTCTGTCTGTAGAAAATGCAACTGGACATTCGTAGCGCTAAGTGGGTAATAGTGGAAAAAAGAATATGTTCAAATATAAACTACACAGAAGCATTGTATGAAACTTCTTTCTGTTCTGTGCATTCAACTACCAGAGTTGAACCTTACTTTTGATTGAGCCTTTCTGAAACACTCTTTCTGTAGAAACTACAATTGGACATTCTGAGCGCTAAGAGGCCTATATTGGGAAAAATAATATCTTCAAATAAAAACTACACAGAAGCATTGTGTGAAACTTATTTCTGATATGTTCATTAAGCTAACAGAGTTAAACCATACTTTTGATTGCGCAGTTCTGAACACTCTTTCTGTAGAAAATGCAAGTGGACATTCGGAGCGCTAAGAGGGTAATAGTGGAAAAAGGAATATATTCAAATATAAACTACACAGTAGCATTCTGTGAAAATTCTTTCTGTTCTGTGCATTCAACTAACAGAGTTGAACCTTACTTTTGATTGAGCCGTTCTGAAACACTCTTTCTGTAGAAACTGCAATTGGACATGCTAAGGGCTAAGAGTCCTACATTGGGAAAAAGAATATCTTCAAATAAAAGCTACACAGATGCATTCTGTGAACCTTATTTCTGATCTGTAAATTCAGTTAACAGAGATAAAACATATTTTTGATTGAGCAGTTATGAAACACTCTTTTTGTAGAAAATGCAAGTGGAGATTCGGAGCGCTAAGAGGGTAATAGTGGAAAAAGGAATGTCTTCAAATATAAACTACAGAGAACCATTCTGTGAAACTTCTTTCTGATCTGTGCATTCAGCTAACAGAGTTAAACCATACTTTTGATTGAGCAGATCTGAACACTCTTTCTGTAGAAAATGCAACTGGACATTTGGAGCGCTAAGAGAGTAGTAGTGTAAAAAATAATATATTCAAATATAAACTACACAGAAGCATTCTGTGAAACTTCTTTCTGATCTGAGCATTCAGCTAACAGAGTTAAACCATACTTTTGATTGAGTAGTTTTGAAACACTCTGTCTGTAGAAAATGCAACTGGACATTCGTAGCGCTAAGTGGGTAATAGTGGAAAAAATAATATGTTCATATATAAACTACACAGAAGCATTGTATGAAACTTCTTTCTGTTCTGTGCATTCAACTAACAGAGTTGAACCTTACTTTTGATTGAGCCTTTCTGAAACACTCTTTCTGTAGAAACTACAATTGGACATTCTGAGCGCTAAGAGGCCTATATTGGGAAAAATAATATCTTCAAATAAAAACTACACAGAAGCATTGTGTGAAACTTATTTCTGATATGTTCATTAAGCTAACAGAGTTAAACCATACTTTTGATTGCGCAGTTCTGAACACTCTTTCTGTAGAAAATGCAAGTGGACATTCGGAGCGCTAAGAGGGTAATAGTGGAAAAAGGAATATATTCAAATATAAACTACACAGTAGCATTCTGTGAAAATTCTTTCTGTTCTGTGCATTCAACTAACAGAGTTGAACCTTACTTTTGATTGAGCCGTTCTGAAACACTCTTTCTGTAGAAACTGCAATTGGACATGCTAAGCGCTAAGAGTCCTACATTGGGAAAAAGAATATCTTCAAATAAAAGCTACACAGATGCATTCTGTGAACCTTATTTCTGATCTGTAAATTCAGTTAACAGAGATAAAACATATTTTTGATTGAGCAGTTATGAAACACTCTTTTTGTAGAAAATGCAAGTGGAGATTCGGAGCGCTAAGAGGGTAATAGTGGAAAAAGGAATGTCTTCAAATATAAACTACACAGAATCATTCGGTGAAACTTTTTTCTGATCTGTGCATTCAGCTAACAGAGTTAAACCATACTTTTGATTGAGCAGATCTGAACACTCTTTCTGTAGAAAATGCAACTGGACATTTGGAGCGCTAAGAGCGTAGTAGTGGAAAAAGGAATATATTCAAATATAAACTACACAGAAGCATTCTGTGAAACTTCTTTCTGATCTGAGCATTCAGCTAACAGAGTTAAACCATACTTTTGATTGAGCAGTTTTGAAACACTCTGTCTGTAGAAAATGCAACTGGACATTCGTAGCGCTAAGTGGGTAATAGTGGACAAAAGAATATGTTCAAATATAAACTACACAGAAGCATTGTAAGAAACTTCTTTCTGTCTGTGCATTTAACTAACAGAGTTGAACCTTACTTTTGATTGAGCCGTTCTGAAACACTCTTTCTGTAGAAACTGCAATTGGACATTCTGAGCGCTAAGAGGCCTATATTGGGAAAAAGAATGTCTACAAATAAAAACTACACAGAAGAATTGTGTGAAACTTCTTTCTGTTCTGTTTGTTCAACTAAAAGAGTTGAACCTTAGTTTTGATTGAGCCGTTCTGAAACACTCTTTCTGTAGAAAATGCAAGTGGAGATTCGGGGAGGTAAGAGGGTAATAGTGGAAAAAGGAATGTCGCCAAATATAAACTACACAGAACCATTCTGTGAAACTTCTTTCTGATCTGTGCATTCAGCTAACAGAGTTAAACCATACTTTTGATTGAGCAGATCTGAACACTCTTTCTGTAGAAAATGCAACTGGACATTTGGAGCGCTAAGAGCGTAGTAGTGGAAAAAGGAATATATTCAAATATAAACTACACAGAAGCATTGTGTGAAACTTCTTTCTGATCTGAGCATTCAGCTAACAGAGTTAAACCATACTTTTGATTGAGCAGTTTTGAAACACTCTGTCTGTAGAAAATGCAACTGGGCATTCGTAGCGCTAAGTGGGTAATAGTGGAAAAAAGAATATGTTCAAATATAAACTACACAGAAGCATTGTATGAAACTTCTTTCTGTTCTGTGCATTTAACTAACAGAGTTGAACCTTACTTTTGATTGAGCCGTTCTGAAACACTCTTTCTGTAGAAACTGCAATTGGACATTCTGAGCGCTAAGAAGCCTATATTGGGAAAAAGAATGTCTACAAATAAGAACTACACAGAAGAATTGTGTGAAACTTCTTTCTGTTCTGTTTGTTCAACTAAAAGAGTTGAACCTTAGTTTGATTGCGCAGTTCTGAACACTCTTTCTGTAGAAAATGCAAGTGGACATTCGGAGCGCTAAGAGGGTAATAGTGGAAAAAGGAATATATTCAAATATAAACTACACAGTAGCATTCTGTGAAAATTCTTTCTGTTCTGTGCATTCAACTAACAGAGTTGAACCTTACTTTTGATTGAGCCGTTCTGAAACACTCTTTCTGTAGAAACTGCATTTGGACATGCTAAGCGCTAAGAGTCCTACATTGGGAAAAAGAATATCTTCAAATAAAAGCTACACAGATGCATTCTGTGAACCTTATTTCTGATCTGTAAATTCAGTTAACAGAGATAAAACATATTTTTGATTGAGCAGTTATGAAACACTCTTTTTGTAGAAAATGCAAGTGGAGATTCGGAGCGCTACGAGGGTAATAGTGGAAAAAGGAATGTCTTCAAATATAAACTACACAGAATCATTCGGTGAAACTTCTTTCTGATCTGTGCATTCAGCTAACAGAGTTAAACCATACTTTTGATTGAGCAGATCTGAACACTCTTTCTGTAGAAAATGCAACTGGACATTTGGAGCGCTAAGAGCGTAGTAGTGGAAAAAGGAATATATTCAAATATAAACTACACAGAAGCATTGTATGAAACTTCTTTCTGTTCTGTGCATTTAACTAACAGAGTTGAACCTTACTTTTGATTGAGCCGTTCTGAAACACTCTTTCTGTAGAAACTGCAATTGGACATTCTGAGCGCTAAGAGGCCTATATTGGGAAAAAGAATGTCTGCAAATAAAAACTACAAAGAAGAATTGTGTGAAACTTCTTTCTGTTCTGTTTGTTCAACTAAAAGAGTTGAACCTTAGTTTGATTGAGCCGTTCTGAAACACTCTTTCTGTAGAAAATGCAAGTGGAGATTCGGAGCGCTAAGAGGGTAATAGTGGAAAAAGGAATGTCTTCAAATATAAACTACACAGAATCATTCGGTGAAACTTCTTTCTGATCTGTGCATTCAGCTAACAGAGTTAAACCATACTTTTGATTGAGCAGATCTGAACACTCTTTCTGTAGAAAATGCAACTGGACATTTGGAGCGCTAAGAGCGTAGTAGTGGAAAAAGGAATATATTCAAATATAAACTACACAGAAGCATTCTGTGAAACTTCTTTCTGATCTGAGCATTCAGCTAACAGAGTTAAACCATACTTTTGATTGAGCAGTTTTGAAACACTCTGTCTGTAGAAAATGCAACTGGACATTCGTAGCGCTAAGTGGGTAATAGTGGAAAAAAGAATATGTTCATATATAAACTACACAGAAGCATTGTATGAAACTTCTTTCTGTTCTGTGCATTCAACTAACAGAGTTGAACCTTACTTTTGATTGAGCCTTTCTGAAACACTCTTTCTGTAGAAACTACAATTGGACATTCTGAGCGCTAAGAGGCCTATATTGGGAAAAATAATATCTTCAAATAAAAACTACACAGAAGCATTGTGTGAAACTTATTTCTGATATGTTCATTAAGCTAACAGAGTTAAACCATACTTTTGATTGCGCAGTTCTGAACACTCTTTCTGTAGAAAATGCAAGTGGACATTCGGAGCGCTAAGAGGGTAATAGTGGAAAAAGGAATATATTCAAATATAAACTACACAGTAGCATTCTGTGAAAATTCTTTCTGTTCTGTGCATTCAACTAACAGAGTTGAACCTTACTTTTGATTGAGCCGTTCTGAAACACTCTTTCTGTAGAAACTGCAATTGGACATGCTAAGCGCTAAGAGTCCTACATTGGGAAAAAGAATATCTTCAAATAAAAGCTACACAGATGCATTCTGTGAACCTTATTTCTGATCTGTAAATTCAGTTAACAGAGATAAAACATATTTTTGATTGAGCAGTTATGAAACACTCTTTTTGTAGAAAATGCAAGTGGAGATTCGGAGCGCTAGGAGGGTAATAGTGGAAAAAGGAATGTCTTCAAATATAAACTACACAGAATCATTCGGTGAAACTTCTTTCTGATCTGTGCATTCAGCTAACAGAGTTAAACCATACTTTTGATTGAGCAGATCTGAACACTCTTTCTGTAGAAAATGCAACTGGACATTTGGAGCGCTAAGAGCGTAGTAGTGGAAAAAGGAATATATTCAAATATAAACTACACAGAAGCATTCTGTGAAACTTCTTTCTGATCTGAGCATTCAGCTAACAGAGTTAAACCATACTTTTGATTGAGCAGTTTTGAAACACTCTGTCTGTAGAAAATGCAACTGGACATTCGTAGCGCTAAGTGGGTAATAGTGGAAAAAAGAATATGTTCAAATATAAACTACACAGAAGCATTGTATGAAACTTCTTTCTGTTCTGTGCATTTAACTAACAGAGTTGAACCTTACTTTTGATTGAGCCGTTCTGAAACACTCTTTCTGTAGAAACTGCAATTGGACATTCTGAGCGCTAAAAGGCCTATATTGGGAAAAAGAATGTCTACAAATAAGAACTACACAGAAGAATTGTGTGAAACTTCTTTCTGTTCTGTTTGTTCAACTAAAAGAGTTGAACCTTAGTTTGATTGAGCCGTTCTGAAACACTCTTTCTGTAGAAAATGCAAGTGGAGATTCGGAGCGCTAAGAGGGTAATAGTGGAAAAAGGAATGTCTTCAAATATAAACTACACAGAATCATTCGGTGAAACTTCTTTCTGATCTGTGCATTCAGCTAACAGAGTTAAACCATACTTTTGATTGAGCAGATCTGAACACTCTTTCTGTAGAAAATGCAACTGGACATTTGGAGCGCTAAGAGCGTAGTAGTGGAAAAAGGAATATATTCAAATATAAACTACACAGAAGCATTCTGTGAAACTTCTTTCTGATCTGAGCATTCAGCTAACAGAGTTAAACCATACTTTTGATTGAGCAGTTTTGAAACACTCTGTCTGTAGAAAATGCAACTGGACATTCGTAGCGCTAAGTGGGTAATAGTGGAAAAAAGAATATGTTCAAATATAAACTACACAGAAGCATTGTATGAAACTTCTTTCTGTTCTGTGCATTCAACTACCAGAGTTGAACCTTACTTTTGATTGAGCCTTTCTGAAACACTCTTTCTGTAGAAACTACAATTGGACATTCTGAGCGCTAAGAGGCCTATATTGGGAAAAATAATATCTTCAAATAAAAACTACACAGAAGCATTGTGTGAAACTTATTTCTGATATGTTCATTAAGCTAACAGAGTTAAACCATACTTTTGATTGCGCAGTTCTGAACACTCTTTCTGTAGAAAATGCAAGTGGACATTCGGAGCGCTAAGAGGGTAATAGTGGAAAAAGGAATATATTCAAATATAAACTACACAGTAGCATTCTGTGAAAATTCTTTCTGTTCTGTGCATTCAACTAACAGAGTTGAACCTTACTTTTGATTGAGCCGTTCTGAAACACTCTTTCTGTAGAAACTGCAATTGGACATGCTAAGCGCTAAGAGTCCTACATTGGGAAAAAGAATATCTTCAAATAAAAGCTACACAGATGCATTCTGTGAACCTTATTTCTGATCTGTAAATTCAGTTAACAGAGATAAAACATATTTTTGATTGAGCAGTTATGAAACACTCTTTTTGTAGAAAATGCAAGTGGAGATTCGGAGCGCTAAGAGGGTAATAGTGGAAAAAGGAATGTCTTCAAATATAAACTACAGAGAACCATTCTGTGAAACTTCTTTCTGATCTGTGCATTCAGCTAACAGAGTTAAACCATACTTTTGATTGAGCAGATCTGAACACTCTTTCTGTAGAAAATGCAACTGGACATTTGGAGCGCTAAGAGAGTAGTAGTGTAAAAAATAATATATTCAAATATAAACTACACAGAAGCATTCTGTGAAACTTCTTTCTGATCTGAGCATTCAGCTAACAGAGTTAAACCATACTTTTGATTGAGTAGTTTTGAAACACTCTGTCTGTAGAAAATGCAACTGGACATTCGTAGCGCTAAGTGGGTAATAGTGGAAAAAATAATATGTTCATATATAAACTACACAGAAGCATTGTATGAAACTTCTTTCTGTTCTGTGCATTCAACTAACAGAGTTGAACCTTACTTTTGATTGAGCCTTTCTGAAACACTCTTTCTGTAGAAACTACAATTGGACATTCTGAGCGCTAAGAGGCCTATATTGGGAAAAATAATATCTTCAAATAAAAACTACACAGAAGCATTGTGTGAAACTTATTTCTGATATGTTCATTAAGCTAACAGAGTTAAACCATACTTTTGATTGCGCAGTTCTGAACACTCTTTCTGTAGAAAATGCAAGTGGACATTCGGAGCGCTAAGAGGGTAATAGTGGAAAAAGGAATATATTCAAATATAAACTACACAGTAGCATTCTGTGAAAATTCTTTCTGTTCTGTGCATTCAACTAACAGAGTTGAACCTTACTTTTGATTGAGCCGTTCTGAAACACTCTTTCTGTAGAAACTGCAATTGGACATGCTAAGCGCTAAGAGTCCTACATTGGGAAAAAGAATATCTTCAAATAAAAGCTACACAGATGCATTCTGTGAACCTTATTTCTGATCTGTAAATTCAGTTAACAGAGATAAAACATATTTTTGATTGAGCAGTTATGAAACACTCTTTTTGTAGAAAATGCAAGTGGAGATTCGGAGCGCTAAGAGGGTAATAGTGGAAAAAGGAATGTCTTCAAATATAAACTACACAGAATCATTCGGTGAAACTTTTTTCTGATCTGTGCATTCAGCTAACAGAGTTAAACCATACTTTTGATTGAGCAGATCTGAACACTCTTTCTGTAGAAAATGCAACTGGACATTTGGAGCGCTAAGAGCGTAGTAGTGGAAAAAGGAATATATTCAAATATAAACTACACAGAAGCATTCTGTGAAACTTCTTTCTGATCTGAGCATTCAGCTAACAGAGTTAAACCATACTTTTGATTGAGCAGTTTTGAAACACTCTGTCTGTAGAAAATGCAACTGGACATTCGTAGCGCTAAGTGGGTAATAGTGGACAAAAGAATATGTTCAAATATAAACTACACAGAAGCATTGTAAGAAACTTCTTTCTGTCTGTGCATTTAACTAACAGAGTTGAACCTTACTTTTGATTGAGCCGTTCTGAAACACTCTTTCTGTAGAAACTGCAATTGGACATTCTGAGCGCTAAGAGGCCTATATTGGGAAAAAGAATGTCTACAAATAAAAACTACACAGAAGAATTGTGTGAAACTTCTTTCTGTTCTGTTTGTTCAACTAAAAGAGTTGAACCTTAGTTTTGATTGAGCCGTTCTGAAACACTCTTTCTGTAGAAAATGCAAGTGGAGATTCGGGGAGGTAAGAGGGTAATAGTGGAAAAAGGAATGTCGCCAAATATAAACTACACAGAACCATTCTGTGAAACTTCTTTCTGATCTGTGCATTCAGCTAACAGAGTTAAACCATACTTTTGATTGAGCAGATCTGAACACTCTTTCTGTAGAAAATGCAACTGGACATTTGGAGCGCTAAGAGAGTAGTAGTGGAAAAAAGAATATATTCAAATATAAACTACACAGAAGCATTCTGTGAAAATTCTTTCTGATCTGAGCATTCAGCTAACAGAGTTAAACCATACTTTTGATTGAGCAGTTTTGAAACACTCTGTCTGTAGAAAATGCAACTGGACATTCGTAGCGCTAAGTGGGTAATAGTGGAAAAAAATATGTTCAAATATAAACTACACAGAAGCATTGTATGAAACTACTTTCTGTTCTGTGCATTCAACTAACAGAGTTGAACCTTACTTTTGATTGAGCCTTTCTGAAACACTCTTTCTGTAGAAACTACAATTGGACATTCTGAGCGCTAAGAGGCCTATATTGGGAAAAATAATATCTTCAAATAAAAACTACACAGAAGCATTGTGTGAAACTTATTTCTGATATGTTCATTAAGCTAACAGAGTTAAACCATACTTTTGATTGCGCAGTTCTGAACACTCTTTCTGTAGAAAATGCAAGTGGACCTTCGGAGCGCTAAGAGGGTAATAGTGGAAAAAGGAATATATTCAAATATAAACTACACAGTAGCATTCTGTGAAAATTCTTTCTGTTCTGTGCATTCAACTAACAGAGTTGAACATTACTTTTGATTGAGCCGTTCTGAAGCACTCTTTCTGTAGAAACTGCAATTGGACATGCTAAGCGCTAAGAGTCCTACATTGGGAAAAAGAATATCTTCAAATAAAAGCTACACAGATGCATTCTGTGAACCTTATTTCTGATCTGTAAATTCAGTTAACAGAGATAAAACATATTTTTGATTGAGCAGTTATGAAACACTCTTTTTGTAGAAAATGCAAGTGGAGATTCGGAGCGCTAGGAGGGTAATAGTGGAAAAAGGAATGTCTTCAAATATAAACTACACAGAATCATTCGGTGAAACTTCTTTCTGATCTGTGCATTCAGCTAACAGAGTTAAACCATACTTTTGATTGAGCAGATCTGAACACTCTTTCTGTAGAAAATGCAACTGGACATTTGGAGCGCTAAGAGCGTAGTAGTGGAAAAAGGAATATATTCAAATATAAACTACACAGAAGCATTCTGTGAAACTTCTTTCTGATCTGAGCATTCAGCTAACAGAGTTAAACCATACTTTTTATTGAGCAGTTTTGAAACACTCTGTCTGTAGAAAATGCAACTGGACATTCGTAGCGCTAAGTGGGTAATAGTGGAAAAAAGAATATGTTCAAATATAAACTACACAGAAGCATTGTATGAAACTTCTTTCTGTTCTGTGCATTTAACTAACAGAGTTGAACCTTACTTTTGATTGAGCCGTTCTGAAACACTCTTTCTGTAGAAACTGCAATTGGACATTCTGAGCGCTAAGAAGCCTATATTGGGAAAAAGAATGTCTACAAATAAGATCTACACAGAAGAATTGTGTGAAACTTCTTTCTGTTCTGTTTGTTCAACTAAAAGAGTTGAACCTTAGTTTGATTGAGCCGCTCTGAAACACTCTTTCTGTAGAAAATGCAAGTGGAGATTCGGAGCGCTAAGAGGGTAATAGTGGAAAAAGGAATGTCTTCAAATATAAACTAAACAGAATCATTCGGTGAAACTTCTTTCTGATCTGTGCATTCAGCTAACAGAGTTAAACCATACTTTTGATTGAGCAGATCTGAACACTCTTTCTGTAGAAAATGCAACTGGACATTTGGAGCGCTAAGAGCGTAGTAGTGGAAAAAGGAATATATTCAAATATAAACTACACAGAAGCATTCTGTGAAACTTCTTTCTGATCTGAGCATTCAGCTAACAGAGTTAAACCATACTTTTGATTGAGCAGTTTTGAAACACTCTGTCTGTAGAAAATGCAACTGGACATTCGTAGCGCTAAGTGGGTAATAGTGGAAAAAAGAATATGTTCAAATATAAACTACACAGAAGCATTGTATGAAACTTCTTTCTGTTCTGTGCATTCAACTAACAGAGTTGAACCTTACTTTTGATTGAGCCTTTCTGAAACACTCTTTCTGTAGAAACTACAATTGGACATTCTGAGCGCTAAGAGGCCTATATTGGGAAAAATAATATCTTCAAATAAAAACTACACAGAAGCATTGTGTGAAACTTATTTCTGATATGTTCATTAAGCTAACAGAGTTAAACCATACTTTTGATTGCGCAGTTCTGAACACTCTTTCTGTAGAAAATGCAAGTGGACATTCGGAGCGCTAAGAGGGTAATAGTGGAAAAAGGAATATATTCAAATATAAACTACACAGTAGCATTCTGTGAAAATTCTTTCTGTTCTGTGCATTCAACTAACAGAGTTGAACCTTACTTTTGATTGAGCCGTTCTGAAACACTCTTTCTGTAGAAACTGCAATTGGACATGCTAAGCGCTAAGAGTCCTACATTGGGAAAAAGAATATCTTCAAATAAAAGCTACACAGATGCATTCTGTGAACCTTATTTCTGATCTGTAAATTCAGTTAACAGAGATAAAACATATTTTTGATTGAGCAGTTATGAAACACTCTTTTTGTAGAAAATGCAAGTGGAGATTCGGAGCGCTAAGAGGGTAATAGTGGAAAAAGGAATGTCTTCAAATATAAACTACACAGAATCATTCGGTGAAACTTCTTTCTGATCTGTGCATTCAGCTAACAGAGTTAAACCATACTTTTGATTGAGCAGATCTGAACACTCTTTCTGTAGAAAATGCAACTGGACATTCGGAGCGCTAAGAGCGTAGTAGTGGAAAAAGGAATATATTCAAATATAAACTACACAGAAGCATTCTGTGAAACTTCTTTCTGATCTGAGCATTCAGCTAACAGAGTTAAACCATACTTTTGATTGAGCAGTTTTGAAACACTCTGTCTGTAGAAAATGCAACTGGACCTTCGTAGCGCTAAGTGGGTAATACTGGAAAAAAGAATATGTTCAAATATAAACTACACAGAAACATTGTAAGAAACTTCTTTCTGTTCTGTGCATTTAACTAACAGAGTTGAACCTTACTTTTGATTGAGCCGTTCTGAAACACTCTTTCTGTAGAAACTGCAATTGGACATTCTGAGCGCTAAGAGGCCTATATTGGGAAAAAGAATGTCTACAAATAAAAACTACACAGAAGAATTGTGTGAAACTTAGTTCTGTTCTGTTTGTTCAACTAAAAGAGTTGAACCTTAGTTTTGATTGAGCCGTTCTGAAACACTCTTTCTGTAGAAAATGCAAGTGGAGATTCGGGGAGCTA
Source organism: Symphalangus syndactylus (assembly GCF_028878055.3). Lineage (NCBI taxonomy): Eukaryota > Metazoa > Chordata > Mammalia > Primates > Hylobatidae > Symphalangus > Symphalangus syndactylus. Next base: position 673,689 of record NC_072423.2, on the reverse strand, counting down.
AGAGGGTAATAGTGGAAAAAGGAATGTCTCCAAATATAAACTACACAGAACCATTCTGTGAAATTTCTTTCTGATCTGTGCATTCAGCTAACAGAGTTAAACCATACTTTTGATTGAGCAGATCTGAACACTCTTTCTGTAGAAAATGCAACTGGACATTTGGAGCGCTAAGAGAGTAGTAGTGGAAAAAAGAATATATTCAAATATAAACTACACAGAAGCATTCTGTGAAAATTCTTTCTGATCTGAGCATTCAGCTAACAGAGTTAAACCATACTTTTGATTGAGCAGTTTGAAACACTCTGTCTGTAGAAAATGTAACTGGACATTCGTAGCGCTAAGTGGGTAATAGTGGAAAAAAGAATATGTTCAAATATAAACTACACAGAAGCATTGTATGAAACTTCTTTCTGTTCTGTGCATTCAACTAACAGAGTTGAACCTTACTTTTGATTGAGCCTTTCTGAAACACTCTTTCTGTAGAAACTACAATTGGACATTCTGAGCGCTAAGAGGCCTATATTGGGAAAAATAATATCTTCAAATAAAAACTACACAGAAGCATTGTGTGAAACTTATTTCTGATATGTTCATTAAGCTAACAGAGTTAAACCATACTTTTGATTGCGCAGTTCTGAACACTCTTTCTGTAGAAAATGCAAGAGGACCTTCGGAGCGCTAAGAGGGTAATAGTGGAAAAAGGAATATATTCAAATATAAACTACACAGTAGCATTCTGTGAAAATTCTTTCTGTTCTGTGCATTCAACTAACAGAGTTGAACCTTACTTTTGATTGAGCCGTTCTGAAGCACTCTTTCTGTAGAAACTGCAATTGGACATGCTAAGCGCTAAGAGTCCTACATTGGGAAAAAGAATATCTTCAAATAAAAGCTACACAGATGCATTCTGTGAACCTTATTTCTGATCTGTAAATTCAGTTAACAGAGATAAAACATATTTTTGATTGAGCAGTTATGAAACACTCTTTTTGTAGAAAATGCAAGTGGAGATTCGCAGCACTAGGAGGGTAATAGTGGAAAAAGGAATGTCTTCAAATATAAACTACACAGAATCATTCGGTGAAACTTCTTTCTGATCTGTGCATTCAGCTAACAGAGTTAAACCATACTTTTGATTGAGCAGATCTGAACACTCTTTCTGTAGAAAATGCAACTGGACATTTGGAGCGCTAAGAGCGTAGTAGTGGAAAAAGGAATATATTCAAATATAAACTACACAGAAGCATTCTGTGAAACTTCTTTCTGATCTGAGCATTCAGCTAACAGAGTTAAACCATACTTTTGATTGAGCAGTTTTGAAACACTCTGTCTGTAGAAAATGCAACTGGACATTCGTAGCGCTAAGTGGGTAATAGTGGAAAAAAGAATATGTTCAAATATAAACTACACAGAAGCATTGTATGAAACTTCTTTCTGTTCTGTGCATTTAACTAACAGAGTTGAACCTTACTTTTGATTGAGCCGTTCTGAAACACTCTTTCTTTAGAAACTGCAATTGGACATTCTGAGCGCTAAGAGGCCTATATTGGGAAAAAGAATGTCTACAAATAAAAACTACACAGAAGAATTGTGTGAAACTTCTTTCTGTTCTGTTTGTTCAACTAAAAGAGTTGAACCTTAGTTTGATTGAGCCGTTCTGAAACACCCTTTCTGTAGAAAATGCAAGTGGAGATTCGGAGCGCTAAGAGGGTAATAGTGGAAAAAGGAATGTCTTCAAATATAAACTACACAGAATCATTCGGTGAAACTTCTTTCTGATCTGTGCATTCAGCTAACAGAGTTAAACCATACTTTTGATTGAGCAGATCTGAACACTCTTTCTGTAGAAAATGCAACTGGACATTTGGAGCGCTAAGAGCGTAGTAGTGGTAAAAGGAATATATTCAAATATAAACTACACAGAAGCATTCTGTGAAACTACTTTCTGATCTGAGCATTCAGCTAACAGAGTTAAACCATACTTTTGATTGAGCAGTTTTGAAACACTCTGTCTGTAGAAAATGCAACTGGACATTCGTAGCGCTAAGTGGGTAATAGTGGAAAAAAAATATGTTCAAATATAAACTACACAGAAGCATTGTATGAAACTTCTTTCTGTTCTGTGCATTCAACTAACAGAGTTGAACCTTACTTTTGATTGAGCCTTTCTGAAACACTCTTTCTGTAGAAACTACAATTGGACATTCTGAGCGCTAAGAGGCCTATATTGGGAAAAATAATATCTTCAAATAAAAACTACACAGAAGCATTGTGTGAAACTTATTTCTGATATGTTCATTAAGCTAACAGAGTTAAACCATACTTTTGATTGCGCAGTTCTGAACACTCTTTCTGTAGAAAATGCAAGTGGACATTCGGAGCGCTAAGAGGGTAATAGTGGAAAAAGGAATATATTCAAATATAAACTACACAGTAGCATTCTGTGAAAATTCTTTCTGTTCTGTGCATTCAACTAACAGAGTTGAACCTTACTTTTGATTGAGCCGTTCTGAAACACTCTTTCTGTAGAAACTGCAATTGGACATGCTAAGCGCTAAGAGTCCTACATTGGGAAAAAGAATATCTTCAAATAAAAGCTACACAGATGCATTCTGTGAACCTTATTTCTGATCTGTAAATTCAGTTAACAGAGATAAAACATATTTTTGATTGAGCAGTTATGAAACACTCTTTCTGTAGAAAATGCAAGTGGAGATTCGGAGCGCTAAGAGGGTAATAGTGGAACAAGGAATGTCTTCAAATATAAACTACACAGAATCATTCGGTGAAATTTCTTTCTGATCTGTGCATTCAGCTAACAGAGTTAAACCATACTTTTGATTGAGCAGATATGAACACTCTTTCTGTAGAAAATGCAACTGGACATTTGGAGCGCTAAGAGCGTAGTAGTGGAAAAAGGAATATATTCAAATATAAACTACACAGAAGCATTCTGTGAAACTTCTTTCTGATCTGAGCATTCAGCTAACAGAGTTAAACCATACTTTTGATTGAGCAGTTTTGAAACACTCTGTCTGTAGAAAATGCAACTGGACATTCGTAGCGCTAAGTGGGTAATAGTGGAAAAAAGAATATGTTCAAATATAAACTACACAGAAGCATTGTATGAAACTTCTTTCTGTTCTGTGCATTCAACTAACAGAGTTGAACCTTAATTTTGATTGAGCCGTTCTGAAACACTCTTTCTGTAGAAACTGCAATTGGACATTCTGAGCGCTGGGAGGCCTATATTGGGAAAAAGAATGTCTACAAATTAAAACTACACAGAAGAATTGTGTGAAACTTCTTTCTGTTCTGTTTGTTCAACTAAAAGAGTTGAACCTTAGTTTTGATTGAGCCGTTCTGAAACACTCTTTCTGTAGAAAATGCAAGTGTAGATTCCGAGCGCTAAGAGGGTAATAGTGGAAAAAGGAATGTCTCCAAATATAAACTACACAGAATCATTCTGTGAAACTTCTTTCTGATCTGTGCATTCAGCTAACAGAGTTAAACCATACTTTTGATTGAGCAGATCTGAACACTCTTTCTGTAGAAAATGCAACTGGACATTTGGAGCGCTAAGAGAGTAGTAGTGGAAAAAGGAATATATTCAAATATAAACTACACAGAAGCATTCTGTGAAACTTCTTTCTGATCTGAGCATTCAGCTAACAGAGTTAAACCATACTTTTGATTGAGCAGTTTTGAAACACTCTGTCTGTAGAAAATGCAACTGGACATTCGTAGCGCTAAGTGGGTAATAGTGGAAAAAAGAATATGTTCAAATATAAACTACAGAGAAGCATTGTATGAAACTTCTTTCTGTTCTGTGCATTCAACTAACAGAGTTGAACCTTACTTTTGATTGAGCCTTTCTGAAACACTCTTTCTGTAGAAACTACAATTGGACATTCTGAGCGCTAAGAGGCCTATATTGGGAAAAATAATATCTTCAAATAAAAACTACACAGAAGCATTGTGTGAAACTTATTTCTGATATGTTCATTAAGCTAACAGAGTTAAACCATACTTTTGATTGCGCAGTTCTGAACACTCTTTCTGTAGAAAATGCAAGTGGACATTCGGAGCGCTAAGAGGGTAATAGTGGAAAAAGGAATATATTCAAATATAAACTACACAGTAGCATTCTGTGAAAATTCTTTCTGTTCTGTGCATTCAACTAACAGAGTTGAACCTTACTTTTGATTGAGCCGTTCTGAAACACTCTTTCTGTAGAAACTGCAATTGGACATGCTAAGCGCTAAGAGTCCTACATTGGGAAAAAGAATATCTTCAACTAAAAGCTACACAGATGCATTCTGTGAACCTTATTTCTGATCTGTAAATTCAGTTAACAGAGATAAAACATATTTTTGATTGAGCAGTTATGAAACACTCTTTTTGTAGAAAATGCAAGTGGAGATTCGGAGCGTTAAGAGGGTAATAGTGGAAAAAGGAATGTCTTCAAATATAAACTACACAGAATCATTCGGTGAAACTTCTTTCTGATCTGTGCATTCAGCTAACAGAGTTAAACCATACTTTTGATTGAGCAGATCTGAACACTCTTTCTGTAGAAAATGCAACTGGACATTTGGAGCGCTAAGAGCGTAGTAGTGGAAAAAGGAATATATTCAAATATAAACTACACAGAAGCATTCTGTGAAACTTCTTTCTGATCTGAGCATTCAGCTAACAGAGTTAAACCATACTTTCGATTGAGCAGTTTTGAAACACTCTGTCTGTAGAAAATGCAACTGGACATTCGTAGCGCTAAGTGGGTAATAGTGGAAAAAAGAATATGTTCAAATATAAACTACACAGAAGCATTGTATGAAACTTCTTTCTGTTCTGTGCATTTAACTAACAGAGTTGAACCTTACTTTTGATTTAGCCGTTCTGAAACACTCTTTCTGTAGAAACTGCAATTGGACATTCTGAGCGCTAAGAGGCCTATATTGGGAAAAATAATGTCTACAAATAAAAACTACACAGAAGAATTGTGTGAAACTTCTTTCTGTTCTGTTTGTTCAACTAAAAGAGTTGAACCTTAGTTTTGATTGAGCCGTTCTGAAACACTCTTTCTGTAGAAAATGCAAGTGGAGATTCGGAGCGCTAAGAGGGTAATACTGGAAAAAGGAATGTCTCCAAATATAAACTACACAGAACCATTCTGTGAAACTTCTTTCTGATCTGTGCATTCAGCTAACAGAGTTAAACCATACTTTTGATTGAGCAGATCTGAACACTCTTTCTGTAGAAAATGCAACTGGACATTTGGAGCGCTAAGAGAGTAGTAGTGGAAAAAAGAATATATTCAAATATAAACTACACAGAAGCATTCTGTGAAACTTCTTTCTGATCTGAGCATTCAGCTAACAGAGTTAAACCATACTTTTGATTGAGCAGTTTTGAAACACTCTGTCTGTTGAAAATGCAACTGGACATTCGTAGCGCTAAGTGGGTAATAGTGGAAAAAAGAATATGTTCAAATATAAACTACACAGAAGCATTGTATGAAACTACTTTCTGTTCTGTGCATTCAACTAACAGAGTTGAACCTTACTTTTGATTGAGCCTTTCTGAAACACTCTTTCTGTAGAAACTAATATTGGACATTCTGAGCGCTAAGAGGCCTATATTGGGAAAAATAATATCTTCAAATAAAATCTACACAGAAGCATTGTGTGAAACTTATTTCTGATATGTTCATTAAGCTAACAGAGTTAAACCATACTTTTGATTGCGCAGTTCTGAACACTCTTTCTGTAGAAAATGCAAGTGGACCTTCGGAGCGCTAAGAGGGTAATAGTGGAAAAAGGAATATATTCAAATATAAACTACACAGTAGCATTCTGTGAAAATTCTTTCTGTTCTGTGCATTCAACTAACAGAGTTGAACCTTACTTTTGATTGAGCCGTTCTGAAGCAGTCTTTCTGTAGAAACTGCAATTGGACATGCTAAGCGCTAAGAGTCCTACATTGGGAAAAAGAATATCTTCAAATAAAAGCTACACAGATGCATTCTGTGAACCTTATTTCTGATCTGTAAATTCAGTTAACAGAGATAAAACATATTTTTGATTGAGCAGTTATGAAACACTCTTTTTGTAGAAAATGCAAGTGGAGATTCGGAGCGCTAGGAGGGTAATAGTGGAAAAAGGAATGTCTTCAAATATAAACTACACAGAATCATTCGGTGAAACTTCTTTCTGATCTGTGCATTCAGCTAACAGAGTTAAACCATACTTTTGATTGAGCAGATCTGAACACTCTTTCTGTAGAAAATGCAACTGGACATTTGGAGCGCTAAGAGCGTAGTAGTGGTAAAAGGAATATATTCAAATATAAACTACACAGAAGCATTCTGTGAAACTTCTTTCTGATCTGAGCATTCAGCTAACAGAGTTAAACCATACTTTTGATTGAGCAGTTTTGAAACACTCTGTCTGTAGAAAATGCAACTGGACATTCGTAGCGCTAAGTGGGTAATAGTGGAAAAAAAATATGTTCAAATATAAACTACACAGAAGCATTGTATGAAACTTCTTTCTGTTCTGTGCATTCAACTAACAGAGTTGAACCTTACTTTTGATTGAGCCTTTCTGAAACACTCTTTCTGTAGAAACTACAATTGGACATTCTGAGCGCTAAGAGGCCTATATTGGGAAAAATAATATCTTCAAATAAAAACTACACAGAAGCATTGTGTGAAACTTATTTCTGATATGTTCATTAAGCTAACAGAGTTAAACCATACTTTTGATTGCGCAGTTCTGAACACTCTTTCTGTAGAAAATGCAAGTGGACATTCGGAGCGCTAAGAGGGTAATAGTGGAAAAAGGAATATATTCAAATATAAACTACACAGTAGCATTCTGTGAAAATTCTTTCTGTTCTGTGCATTCAACTAACAGAGTTGAACCTTACTTTTGATTGAGCCGTTCTGAAACACTCTTTCTGTAGAAACTGCAATTGGACATGCTAAGCGCTAAGAGTCCTACATTGGGAAAAAGAATATCTTCAAATAAAAGCTACACAGATGCATTCTGTGAACCTTATTTCTGATCTGTAAATTCAGTTAACAGAGATAAAACATATTTTTGATTGAGCAGTTATGAAACACTCTTTTTGTAGAAAATGCAAGTGGAGATTCGGAGCGTTAAGAGGGTAATAGTGGAAAAAGGAATGTCTTCAAATATAAACTACACAGAATCATTCGGTGAAACTTCTTTCTGATCTGTGCATTCAGCTAACAGAGTTAAACCATACTTTTGATTGAGCAGATCTGAACACTCTTTCTGTAGAAAATGCAACTGGACATTTGGAGCGCTAAGAGCGTAGTAGTGGAAAAAGGAATATATTCAAATATAAACTACACAGAAGCATTCTGTGAAACTTCTTTCTGATCTGAGCATTCAGCTAACAGAGTTAAACCATACTTTCGATTGAGCAGTTTTGAAACACTCTGTCTGTAGAAAATGCAACTGGACATTCGTAGCGCTAAGTGGGTAATAGTGGAAAAAAGAATATGTTCAAATATAAACTACACAGAAGCATTGTATGAAACTTCTTTCTGTTCTGTGCATTTAACTAACAGAGTTGAACCTTACTTTTGATTTAGCCGTTCTGAAACACTCTTTCTGTAGAAACTGCAATTGGACATTCTGAGCGCTAAGAGGCCTATATTGGGAAAAATAATGTCTACAAATAAAAACTACACAGAAGAATTGTGTGAAACTTCTTTCTGTTCTGTTTGTTCAACTAAAAGAGTTGAACCTTAGTTTTGATTGAGCCGTTCTGAAACACTCTTTCTGTAGAAAATGCAAGTGGAGATTCGGAGCGCTAAGAGGGTAATACTGGAAAAAGGAATGTCTCCAAATATAAACTACACAGAACCATTCTGTGAAACTTCTTTCTGATCTGTGCATTCAGCTAACAGAGTTAAACCATACTTTTGATTGAGCAGATCTGAACACTCTTTCTGTAGAAAATGCAACTGGACATTTGGAGCGCTAAGAGAGTAGTAGTGGAAAAAAGAATATATTCAAATATAAACTACACAGAAGCATTCTGTGAAACTTTTTTCTGATCTGAGCATTCAGCTAACAGAGTTAAACCATACTTTTGATTGAGCAGTTTTGAAACACTCTGTCTGTAGAAAATGCAACTGGACATTCGTAGCGCTAAGTGGGTAATAGTGGAAAAAAGAATATGTTCAAATATAAACTACACAGAAGCATTGTATGAAACTACTTTCTGTTCTGTGCATTCAACTAACAGAGTTGAACCTTACTTTTGATTGAGCCTTTCTGAAACACTCTTTCTGTAGAAACTAATATTGGACATTCTGAGCGCTAAGAGGCCTATATTGGGAAAAATAATATCTTCAAATAAAAACTACACAGAAGCATTGTGTGAAACTTATTTCTGATATGTTCATTAAGCTAACAGAGTTAAACCATACTTTTGATTGCGCAGTTCTGAACACTCTTTCTGTAGAAAATGCAAGTGGACATTCGGAGCGCTAAGAGGGTAATAGTGGAAAAAGGAATATATTCAAATATAAACTACACAGTAGCATTCTGTGAAAATTCTTTCTGTTCTGTGCATTCAACTAACAGAGTTGAACCTTACTTTTGATTGAGCCGTTCTGAAACACTCTTTCTGTAGAAACTGCAATTGGACATGCTAAGCGCTAAGAGTCCTACATTGGGAAAAAGAATATCTTCAAATAAAAGCTACACAGATGCATTCTGTGAACCTTATTTCTGATCTGTAAATTCAGTTAACAGAGATAAAACATATTTTTGATTGAGCAGTTATGAAACACTCTTTTTGTAGAAAATGCAAGTGGAGATTCGGAGCGCTAAGAGGGTAATAGTGGAACAAGGAATGTCTTCAAATATAAACTACACAGAATCATTCGGTGAAACTTCTTTCTGATCTGTGCATTCAGCTAACAGAGTTAAACCATACTTTTGATTGAGCAGATATGAACACTCTTTCTGTAGAAAATGCAACTGGACATTTGGAGCGCTAAGAGCGTAGTAGTGGAAAAAGGAATATATTCAAATATAAACTACACAGAAGCATTCTGTGAAACTTCTTTCTGATCTGAGCATTCAGCTAACAGAGTTAAACCATACTTTTGATTGAGCAGTTTTGAAACACTCTGTCTGTAGAAAATGCAACTGGACATTCGTAGCGCTAAGTGGGTAATAGTGGAAAAAAGAATATGTTCAAATATAAACTACACAGAAGCATTGTATGAAACTTCTTTCTGTTCTGTGCATTCAACTAACAGAGTTGAACCTTAATTTTGATTGAGCCGTTCTGAAACACTCTTTCTGTAGAAACGGCAATTGGACATTCTGAGCGCTGGGAGGCCTATATTGGGAAAAAGAATGTCTACAAATTAAAACTACACAGAAGAATTGTGTGAAACTTCTTTCTGTTCTGTTTGTTCAACTAAAAGAGTTGAACCTTAGTTTTGATTGAGCCGTTCTGAAACACCCTTTCTGTAGAAAATGCAAGTGGAGATTCGGAGCGCTAAGAGGGTAATAGTGGAAAAAGGAATGTCTTCAAATATAAACTACACAGAATCATTCGGTGAAACTTCTTTCTGATCTGTGCATTCAGCTAACAGAGTTAAACCATACTTTTGATTGAGCAGATCTGAACACTCTTTCTGTAGAAAATGCAACTGGACATTTGGAGCGCTAAGAGCGTAGTAGTGGTAAAAGGAATATATTCAAATATAAACTACACAGAAGCATTCTGTGAAACTACTTTCTGATCTGAGCATTCAGCTAACAGAGTTAAACCATACTTTTGATTGAGCAGTTTTGAAACACTCTGTCTGTAGAAAATGCAACTGGACATTCGTAGCGCTAAGTGGGTAATAGTGAAAAAAAAATATGTTCAAATATAAACTACACAGAAGCATTGTATGAAACTTCTTTCTGTTCTGTGCATTCAACTAACAGAGTTGAACCTTACTTTTGATTGAGCCTTTCTGAAACACTCTTTCTGTAGAAACTACAATTGGACATTCTGAGCGCTAAGAGGCCTATATTGGGAAAAATAATATCTTCAAATAAAAACTACACAGAAGCATTGTGTGAAACTTATTTCTGATATGTTCATTAAGCTAACAGAGTTAAACCATACTTTTGATTGCGCAGTTCTGAACACTCTTTCTGTAGAAAATGCAAGTGGACATTCGGAGCGCTAAGAGGGTAATAGTGGAAAAAGGAATATATTCAAATATAAACTACACAGTAGCATTCTGTGAAAATTCTTTCTGTTCTGTGCATTCAACTAACAGAGTTGAACCTTACTTTTGATTGAGCCGTTCTGAAACACTCTTTCTGTAGAAACTGCAATTGGACATGCTAAGCGCTAAGAGTCCTACATTGGGAAAAATAATATCTTCAAATAAAAACTACACAGATGCATTCTGTGAACCTTATTTCTGATCTGTAAATTCAGTTAACAGAGATAAAACATATTTTTGATTGAGCAGTTATGAAACACTCTTTTTGTAGAAAATGCAAGTGGAGATTCGGAGCGTTAAGGGGGTAATAGTGGAAAAAGGAATGTCTTCAAATATAAACTACACAGAATCATTCGGTGAAACTTCTTTCTGATCTGTGCATTCAGCTAACAGAGTTAAACCATACTTTTGATTGAGCAGATCTGAACACTCTTTCTGTAGAAAATGCAACTGGACATTTGGAGCGCTAAGAGCGTAGTAGTGGAAAAAGGAATATATTCAAATATAAACTACACAGAAGCATTCTGTGAAACTTCTTTCTGATCTGAGCATTCAGCTAACAGAGTTAAACCATACTTTTGATTGAGCAGTTTTGAAACACTCTGTCTGTAGAAAATGCAACTGGACATTCGTAGCGCTAAGTGGGTAATAGTGGAAAAAAGAATATGTTCAAATATAAACTACACAGAAGCATTGTATGAAACTTCTTTCTGTTCTGTGCATTTAACTAACAGAGTTGAACCTTACTTTTGATTGAGCCGTTCTGAAACACTCTTTCTGTAGAAACTGCAATTGGACATTCTGAGCGCTAAGAGGCCTATATTGGGAAAAATAATGTCTACAAATAAAAACTACACAGAAGAATTGTGTGAAACTTCTTTCTGTTCTGTTTGTTCAACTAAAAGAGTTGAACCTTAGTTTTGATTGAGCCGTTCTGAAACACTCTTTCTGTAGAAAATGCAAGTGGAGATTCGGAGCGCTAAGAGGGTAATAGTGGAAAAAGGAATGTCTCCAAATATAAACTACACAGAACCATTCTGTGAAACTTCTTTCTGATCTGTGCATTCAGCTAACAGAGTTAAACCATACTTTTGATTGAGCAGATCTGAACACTCTTTCTGTAGAAAATGCAACTGGACATTTGGAGCGCTAAGAGAGTAGTAGTGGAAAAAAGAATATATTCAAATATAAACTACACAGAAGCATTCTGTGAAACTTCTTTCTGATCTGAGCATTCAGCTAACAGAGTTAAACCATACTTTTGATTGAGCAGTTTTGAAACACTCTGTCTGTAGAAAATGCAACTGGACATTCGTAGCGCTAAGTGGGTAATAGTGGAAAAAAGAATATGTTCAAATATAAACTACACAGAAGCATTGTATGAAACTACTTTCTGTTCTGTGCATTCAACTAACAGAGTTGAACCTTACTTTTGATTGAGCCTTTCTGAAACACTCTTTCTGTAGAAACTACAATTGGACATTCTGAGCTCTAAGAGGCATATATTGGGAAAAATAATATCTTCAAATAAAAACTACACAGAAGCATTGTGTGAAACTTATTTCTGATATGTTCATTAAGCTAACAGAGTTAAACCATACTTTTGATTGCGCAGTTCTGAACACTCTTTCTGTAGAAAATGCAAGTGGACATTCGGAGCGCTAAGAGGGTAATAGTGGAAAAAGGAATATATTCAAATATAAACTACACAGTAGCATTCTGTGAAAATTCTTTCTGTTCTGTGCATTCAACTAACAGAGTTGAACCTTACTTTTGATTGAGCCGTTCTGAAACACTCTTTCTGTAGAAACTGCAATTGGACATGCTAAGCGCTAAGAGTCCTACATTGGGAAAAAGAATATCTTCAAATAAAAGCTACACAGATGCATTCTGTGAACCTTATTTCTGATCTGTAAATTCAGTTAACAGAGATAAAACATATTTTTGATTGAGCAGTTATGAAACACTCTTTTTGTAGAAAATGCAAGTGGAGATTCGGAGCGCTAAGAGGGTAACAGTGGAACAAGGAATGTCTTCAAATATAAACTACACAGAATCATTCGGTGAAATTTCTTTCTGATCTGTGCATTCAGCTAACAGAGTTAAACCATACTTTTGATTGAGCAGATATGAACACTCTTTCTGTAGAAAATGCAACTGGACATTTGGAGCGCTAAGAGCGTAGTAGTGGAAAAAGGAATATATTCAAATATAAACTACACAGAAGCATTCTGTGAAACTTCTTTCTGATCTGAGCATTCAGCTAACAGAGTTAAACCATACTTTTGATTGAGCAGTTTTGAAACACTCTGTCTGTAGAAAATGCAACTGGACATTCGTAGCGCTAAGTGGGTAATAGTGGAAAAAAGAATATGTTCAAATATAAACTACACAGAAGCATTGTATGAAACTTCTTTCTGTTCTGTGCATTCAACTAACAGAGTTGAACCTTAATTTTGATTGAGCCGTTCTGAAACACTCTTTCTGTAGAAACTGCAATTGGACATTCTGAGCGCTGGGAGGCCTATATTGGGAAAAAGAATGTCTACAAATTAAAACTACACAGAAGAATTGTGTGAAACTTCTTTCTGTTCTGTTTGTTCAACTAAAAGAGTTGAACCTTAGTTTTGATTGAGCCGTTCTGAAACACTCTTTCTGTAGAAAATGCAAGTGTAGATTCCGAGCGCTAAGAGGGTAATAGTGGAAAAAGGAATGTCTCCAAATATAAACTACACAGAATCATTCTGTGAAACTTCTTTCTGATCTGTGCATTCAGCTAACAGAGTTAAACCATACTTTTGATTGAGCAGATCTGAACACTCTTTCTGTAGAAAATGCAACTGGACATTTGGAGCGCTAAGAGAGTAGTAGTGGAAAAAGGAATATATTCAAATATAAACTACACAGAAGCATTCTGTGAAACTTCTTTCTGATCTGAGCATTCAGCTAACAGAGTTAAACCATACTTTTGATTGAGCAGTTTTGAAACACTCTGTCTGTAGAAAATGCAACTGGACATTCGTAGCGCTAAGTGGGTAATAGTGGAAAAAAGAATATGTTCAAATATAAACTACAGAGAAGCATTGTATGAAACTTCTTTCTGTTCTGTGCATTCAACTAACAGAGTTGAACCTTACTTTTGATTGAGCCTTTCTGAAACACTCTTTCTGTAGAAACTACAATTGGACATTCTGAGCGCTAAGAGGCCTATATTGGGAAAAATAATATCTTCAAATAAAAACTACACAGAAGCATTGTGTGAAACTTATTTCTGATATGTTCATTAAGCTAACAGAGTTAAACCATACTTTTGATTGCGCAGTTCTGAACACTCTTTCTGTAGAAAATGCAAGTGGACATTCGGAGCGCTAAGAGGGTAATAGTGGAAAAAGGAATATATTCAAATATAAACTACACAGTAGCATTCTGTGAAAATTCTTTCTGTTCTGTGCATTCAACTAACAGAGTTGAACCTTACTTTTGATTGAGCCGTTCTGAAACACTCTTTCTGTAGAAACTGCAATTGGACATGCTAAGCGCTAAGAGTCCTACATTGGGAAAAAGAATATCTTCAAATAAAAGCTACACAGATGCATTCTGTGAACCTTATTTCTGATCTGTAAATTCAGTTAACAGAGATAAAACATATTTTTGATTGAGCAGTTATGAAACACTCTTTTTGTAGAAAATGCAAGTGGAGATTCGGAGCGTTAAGAGGGTAATAGTGGAAAAAGGAATGTCTTCAAATATAAACTACACAGAATCATTCGGTGAAACTTCTTTCTGATCTGTGCATTCAGCTAACAGAGTTAAACCATACTTTTGATTGAGCAGATCTGAACACTCTTTCTGTAGAAAATGCAACTGGACATTTGGAGCGCTAAGAGCGTAGTAGTGGAAAAAGGAATATATTCAAATATAAACTACACAGAAGCATTCTGTGAAACTTCTTTCTGATCTGAGCATTCAGCTAACAGAGTTAAACCATACTTTTGATTGAGCAGTTTTGAAACACTCTGTCTGTAGAAAATGCAACTGGACATTCGTAGCGCTAAGTGGGTAATAGTGGAAAAAAGAATATGTTCAAATATAAACTACACAGAAGCATTGTATGAAACTTCTTTCTGTTCTGTGCATTTAACTAACAGAGTTGAACCTTACTTTTGATTTAGCCGTTCTGAAACACTCTTTCTGTAGAAACTGCAATTGGACATTCTGAGCGCTAAGAGGCCTATATTGGGAAAAATAATGTCTACAAATAAAAACTACACAGAAGCATTGTGTGAAACTTATTTCTGATATGTTCATTAAGCTAACAGAGTTAAACCATACTTTTGATTGCGCAGTTCTGAACACTCTTTCTGTAGAAAATGCAAGTGGACATTCGGAGCGCTAAGAGGGTAATAGTGGAAAAAGGAATATATTCAAATATAAACTACACAGTAGCATTCTGTGAAAATTCTTTCTGTTCTGTGCATTCAACTAACAGAGTTGAACCTTACTTTTGATTGAGCCGTTCTGAAACACTCTTTCTGTAGAAACTGCAATTGGACATGCTAAGCGCTAAGAGTCCTACATTGGGAAAAAGAATATCTTCAAATGAAAGCTACACAGATGCATTCTGTGAACCTTATTTCTGATCTGTAAATTCAGTTAACAGAGATAAAACATATTTTTGATTGAGCAGTTATGAAACACTCTTTTTGTAGAAAATGCAAGTGGAGATTCGGAGCGTTAAGAGGGTAATAGTGGAAAAAGGAATGTCTTCAAATATAAACTACACAGAATCATTCGGTGAAACTTCTTTCTGATCTGTGCATTCAGCTAACAGAGTTAAACCATACTTTTGATTGAGCAGATCTGAACACTCTTTCTGTAGAAAATGCAACTGGACATTTGGAGCGCTAAGAGCGTAGTAGTGGAAAAAGGAATATATTCAAATATAAACTACACAGAAGCATTCTGTGAAACTTCTTTCTGATCTGAGCATTCAGCTAACAGAGTTAAACCATACTTTCGATTGAGCAGTTTTGAAACACTCTGTCTGTAGAAAATGCAACTGGACATTCGTAGCGCTAAGTGGGTAATAGTGGAAAAAAGAATATGTTCAAATATAAACTACACAGAAGCATTGTATGAAACTTCTTTCTGTTCTGTGCATTTAACTAACAGAGTTGAACCTTACTTTTGATTTAGCCGTTCTGAAACACTCTTTCTGTAGAAACTGCAATTGGACATTCTGAGCGCTAAGAGGCCTATATTGGGAAAAATAATGTCTACAAATAAAAACTACACAGAAGAATTGTGTGAAACTTCTTTCTGTTCTCTTTGTTCAACTAAAAGAGTTGAACCTTAGTTTTGATTGAGCCGTTCTGAAACACTCTTTCTGTAGAAAATGCAAGTGGAGATTCGGAGCGCTAAGAGGGTAATACTGGAAAAAGGAATGTCTCCAAATATAAACTACACAGAACCATTCTGTGAAACTTCTTTCTGATCTGTGCATTCAGCTAACAGAGTTAAACCATACTTTTGATTGTGCAGATCTGAACACTCTTTCTGTAGAAAATGCAACTGGACATTTGGAGCGCTAAGAGAGTAGTAGTGGAAAAAAGAATATATTCAAATATAAACTACACAGAAGCATTCTGTGAAACTTTTTTCTGATCTGAGCATTCAGCTAACAGAGTTAAACCATACTTTTGATTGAGCAGTTTTGAAACACTCTGTCTGTAGAAAATGCAACTGGACATTCGTAGCGCTAAGTGGGTAATAGTGGAAAAAAGAATATGTTCAAATATAAACTACACAGAAGCATTGTATGAAACTACTTTCTGTTCTGTGCATTCAACTAACAGAGTTGAACCTTACTTTTGATTGAGCCTTTCTGAAACACTCTTTCTGTAGAAACTAATATTGGACATTCTGAGCGCTAAGAGGCCTATATTGGGAAAAATAATATCTTCAAATAAAAACTACACAGAAGCATTGTGTGAAACTTATTTCTGATATGTTCATTAAGCTAACAGAGTTAAACCATACTTTTGATTGCGCAGTTCTGAACACTCTTTCTGTAGAAAATGCAAGTGGACATTCGGAGCGCTAAGAGGGTAATAGTGGAAAAAGGAATATATTCAAATATAAACTACACAGTAGCATTCTGTGAAAATTCTTTCTGTTCTGTGCATTCAACTAACAGAGTTGAACCTTACTTTTGATTGAGCCGTTCGGAAACACTCTTTCTGTAGAAACTGCAATTGGACATGCTAAGCGCTAAGAGTCCTACATTGGGAAAAAGAATATCTTCAAATAAAAGCTACACAGATGCATTCTGTGAACCTTATTTCTGATCTGTAAATTCAGTTAACAGAGATAAAACATATTTTTGATTGAGCAGTTATGAAACACTCTTTTTGTAGAAAATGCAAGTGGAGATTCGGAGCGCTAAGAGGGTAATAGTGGAACAAGGAATGTCTTCAAATATAAACTACACAGAATCATTCGGTGAAACTTCTTTCTGATCTGTGCATTCAGCTAACAGAGTTAAACCATACTTTTGATTGAGCAGATATGAACACTCTTTCTGTAGAAAATGCAACTGGACATTTGGAGCGCTAAGAGCGTAGTAGTGGAAAAAGGAATATATTCAAATATAAACTACACAGAAGCATTCTGTGAAACTTCTTTCTGATCTGAGCATTCAGCTAACAGAGTTAAACCATACTTTTGATTGAGCAGTTTTGAAACACTCTGTCTGTAGAAAATGCAACTGGACATTCGTAGCGCTAAGTGGGTAATAGTGGAAAAAAGAATATGTTCAAATATAAACTACACAGAAGCATTGTATGAAACTTCTTTCTGTTCTGTGCATTCAACTAACAGAGTTGAACCTTAATTTTGATTGAGCCGTTCTGAAACACTCTTTCTGTAGAAACTGCAATTGGACATTCTGAGCGCTGGGAGGCCTATATTGGGAAAAAGAATGTCTACAAATTAAAACTACACAGAAGAATTGTGTGAAACTTCTTTCTGTTCTGTTTGTTCAACTAAAAGAGTTGAACCTTAGTTTTGATTGAGCCGTTCTGAAACACTCTTTCTGTAGAAAATGCAAGTGTAGATTCCGAGCGCTAAGAGGGTAATAGTGGAAAAAGGAATGTCTCCAAATATAAACTACACAGAATCATTCTGTGAAACTTCTTTCTGATCTGTGCATTCAGCTAACAGAGTTAAACCATACTTTTGATTGAGCAGATCTGAACACTCTTTCTGTAGAAAATGCAACTGGACATTTGGAGCGCTAAGAGAGTAGTAGTGGAAAAAGGAATATATTCAAATATAAACTACACAGAAGCATTCTGTGAAACTTCTTTCTGATCTGAGCATTCAGCTAACAGAGTTAAACCATACTTTTGATTGAGCAGTTTTGAAACACTCTGTCTGTAGAAAATGCAACTGGACATTCGTAGCGCTAAGTGGGTAATAGTGGAAAAAAGAATATGTTCAAATATAAACTACAGAGAAGCATTGTATGAAACTTCTTTCTGTTCTGTGCATTCAACTAACAGAGTTGAACCTTACTTTTGATTGAGCCTTTCTGAAACACTCTTTCTGTAGAAACTACAATTGGACATTCTGAGCGCTAAGAGGCCTATATTGGGAAAAATAATATCTTCAAATAAAAACTACACAGAAGCATTGTGTGAAACTTATTTCTGATATGTTCATTAAGCTAACAGAGTTAAACCATACTTTTGATTGCGCAGTTCTGAACACTCTTTCTGTAGAAAATGCAAGTGGACATTCGGAGCGCTAAGAGGGTAATAGTGGAAAAAGGAATATATTCAAATATAAACTACACAGTAGCATTCTGTGAAAATTCTTTCTGTTCTGTGCATTCAACTAACAGAGTTGAACCTTACTTTTGATTGAGCCGTTCTGAAACACTCTTTCTGTAGAAACTGCAATTGGACATGCTAAGCGCTAAGAGTCCTACATTGGGAAAAAGAATATCTTCAAATAAAAGCTACACAGATGCATTCTGTGAACCTTATTTCTGATCTGTAAATTCAGTTAACAGAGATAAAACATATTTTTGATTGAGCAGTTATGAAACACTCTTTTTGTAGAAAATGCAAGTGGAGATTCGGAGCGCTAAGAGGGTAATAGTGGAACAAGGAATGTCTTCAAATATAAACTACACAGAATCATTCGGTGAAACTTCTTTCTGATCTGTGCATTCAGCTAACAGAGTTAAACCATACTTTTGATTGAGCAGATATGAACACTCTTTCTGTAGAAAATGCAACTGGACATTTGGAGCGCTAAGAGCGTAGTAGTGGAAAAAGGAATATATTCAAATATAAACTACACAGAAGCATTCTGTGAAACTTCTTTCTGATCTGAGCATTCAGCTAACAGAGTTAAACCATACTTTTGATTGAGCAGTTTTGAAACACTCTGTCTGTAGAAAATGCAACTGGACATTCGTAGCGCTAAGTGGGTAATAGTGGAAAAAAGAATATGTTCAAATATAAACTACACAGAAGCATTGTATGAAACTTCTTTCTGTTCTGTGCATTCAACTAACAGAGTTGAACCTTAATTTTGATTGAGCCGTTCTGAAACACTCTTTCTGTAGAAACTGCAATTGGACATTCTGAGCGCTGGGAGGCCTATATTGGGAAAAAGAATGTCTACAAATTAAAACTACACAGAAGAATTGTGTGAAACTTCTTTCTGTTCTGTTTGTTCAACTAAAAGAGTTGAACCTTAGTTTTGATTGAGCCGTTCTGAAACACTCTTTCTGTAGAAAATGCAAGTGTAGATTCCGAGCGCTAAGAGGGTAATAGTGGAAAAAGGAATGTCTCCAAATATAAACTACACAGAATCATTCTGTGAAACTTCTTTCTGATCTGTGCATTCAGCTAACAGAGTTAAACCATACTTTTGATTGAGCAGATCTGAACACTCTTTCTGTAGAAAATGCAACTGGACATTTGGAGCGCTAAGAGAGTAGTAGTGGAAAAAGGAATATATTCAAATATAAACTACACAGAAGCATTCTGTGAAACTTCTTTCTGATCTGAGCATTCAGCTAACAGAGTTAAACCATACTTTTGATTGAGCAGTTTTGAAACACTCTGTCTGTAGAAAATGCAACTGGACATTCGTAGCGCTAAGTGGGTAATAGTGGAAAAAAGAATATGTTCAAATATAAACTACAGAGAAGCATTGTATGAAACTTCTTTCTGTTCTGTGCATTCAACTAACAGAGTTGAACCTTACTTTTGATTGAGCCTTTCTGAAACACTCTTTCTGTAGAAACTACAATTGGACATTCTGAGCGCTAAGAGGCCTATATTGGGAAAAATAATATCTTCAAATAAAAACTACACAGAAGCATTGTGTGAAACTTATTTCTGATATGTTCATTAAGCTAACAGAGTTAAACCATACTTTTGATTGCGCAGTTCTGAACACTCTTTCTGTAGAAAATGCAAGTGGACATTCGGAGCGCTAAGAGGGTAATAGTGGAAAAAGGAATATATTCAAATATAAACTACACAGTAGCATTCTGTGAAAATTCTTTCTGTTCTGTGCATTCAACTAACAGAGTTGAACCTTACTTTTGATTGAGCCGTTCTTAAACACTCTTTCTGTAGAAACTGCAATTGGACCTGCTAAGCGCTAAGAGTCCTACATTGGGAAAAAGAATATCTTCAAATAAAAGCTACACAGATGCATTCTGTGAACCTTATTTCTGATCTGTAAATTCACTTAACAGAGATAAAACATATTTTTGATTGAGCAGTTATGAAACACTCTTTTTGTAGAAAATGCAAGTGGAGATTCGGAGCGTTAAGAGGGTAATAGTGGAAAAAGGAATGTCTTCAAATATAAACTACACAGAATCATTCGGTGAAACTTCTTTCTGATCTGTGCATTCAGCTAACAGAGTTAAACCATACTTTTGATTGAGCAGATCTGAACACTCTTTCTGTAGAAAATGCAACTGGACATTTGGAGCGCTAAGAGCGTAGTAGTGGAAAAAGGAATATATTCAAATATAAACTACACAGAAGCATTCTGTGAAACTTCTTTCTGATCTGAGCATTCAGCTAACAGAGTTAAACCATACTTTTGATTGAGCAGTTTTGAAACACTCTGTCTGTAGAAAATGCAACTGGACATTGGTAGCGCTAAGTGGGTAATAGTGGAAAAAAGAATATGTTCAAATATAAACTACACAGAAGCATTGTATGAAACTTCTTTCTGTTCTGTGCATTTAACTAACAGAGTTGAACCTTACTTTTGATTTAGCCGTTCTGAAACACTCTTTCTGTAGAAACTGCAATTGGACATTCTGAGCGCTAAGAGGCCTATATTGGGAAAAATAATGTCTACAAATAAAAACTACACAGAAGCATTGTGTGAAACTTATTTCTGATATGTTCATTAAGCTAACAGAGTTAAACCATACTTTTGATTGCGCAGTTCTGAACACTCTTTCTGTAGAAAATGCAAGTGGACATTCGGAGCGCTAAGAGGGTAATAGTGGAAAAAGGAATATATTCAAATATAAACTACACAGTAGCATTCTGTGAAAATTCTTTCTGTTCTGTGCATTCAACTAACAGAGTTGAACCTTACTTTTGATTGAGCCGTTCTGAAACACTCTTTCTGTAGAAACTGCAATTGGACATGCTAAGCGCTAAGAGTCCTACATTGGGAAAAAGAATATCTTCAAATAAAAGCTACACAGATGCATTCTGTGAACCTTATTTCTGATCTGTAAATTCAGTTAACAGAGATAAAACATATTTTTGATTGAGCAGTTATGAAACACTCTTTTT
Organism: Symphalangus syndactylus; assembly: GCF_028878055.3. NCBI lineage: Eukaryota > Metazoa > Chordata > Mammalia > Primates > Hylobatidae > Symphalangus > Symphalangus syndactylus. The sequence continues at coordinate 652,560 of NC_072423.2, read as the reverse complement.
GTAGAAAATGCAAGTGGAGATTCGGAGCGTTAAGAGGGTAATAGTGGAAAAAGGAATGTCTTCAAATATAAACTACACAGAATCATTCGGTGAAACTTCTTTCTGATCTGTGCATTCAGCTAACAGAGTTAAACCATACTTTTGATTGAGCAGATCTGAACACTCTTTCTGTAGAAAATGCAACTGGACATTTGGAGCGCTAAGAGCGTAGTAGTGGAAAAAGGAATATATTCAAATATAAACTACACAGAAGCATTCTGTGAAACTTCTTTCTGATCTGAGCATTCAGCTAACAGAGTTAAACCATACTTTCGATTGAGCAGTTTTGAAACACTCTGTCTGTAGAAAATGCAACTGGACATTCGTAGCGCTAAGTGGGTAATAGTGGAAAAAAGAATATGTTCAAATATAAACTACACAGAAGCATTGTATGAAACTTCTTTCTGTTCTGTGCATTTAACTAACAGAGTTGAACCTTACTTTTGATTTAGCCGTTCTGAAACACTCTTTCTGTAGAAACTGCAATTGGACATTCTGAGCGCTAAGAGGCCTATATTGGGAAAAATAATGTCTACAAATAAAAACTACACAGAAGAATTGTGTGAAACTTCTTTCTGTTCTCTTTGTTCAACTAAAAGAGTTGAACCTTAGTTTTGATTGAGCCGTTCTGAAACACTCTTTCTGTAGAAAATGCAAGTGGAGATTCGGAGCGCTAAGAGGGTAATACTGGAAAAAGGAATGTCTCCAAATATAAACTACACAGAACCATTCTGTGAAACTTCTTTCTGATCTGTGCATTCAGCTAACAGAGTTAAACCATACTTTTGATTGTGCAGATCTGAACACTCTTTCTGTAGAAAATGCAACTGGACATTTGGAGCGCTAAGAGAGTAGTAGTGGAAAAAAGAATATATTCAAATATAAACTACACAGAAGCATTCTGTGAAACTTTTTTCTGATCTGAGCATTCAGCTAACAGAGTTAAACCATACTTTTGATTGAGCAGTTTTGAAACACTCTGTCTGTAGAAAATGCAACTGGACATTCGTAGCGCTAAGTGGGTAATAGTGGAAAAAAGAATATGTTCAAATATAAACTACACAGAAGCATTGTATGAAACTACTTTCTGTTCTGTGCATTCAACTAACAGAGTTGAACCTTACTTTTGATTGAGCCTTTCTGAAACACTCTTTCTGTAGAAACTAATATTGGACATTCTGAGCGCTAAGAGGCCTATATTGGGAAAAATAATATCTTCAAATAAAAACTACACAGAAGCATTGTGTGAAACTTATTTCTGATATGTTCATTAAGCTAACAGAGTTAAACCATACTTTTGATTGCGCAGTTCTGAACACTCTTTCTGTAGAAAATGCAAGTGGACATTCGGAGCGCTAAGAGGGTAATAGTGGAAAAAGGAATATATTCAAATATAAACTACACAGTAGCATTCTGTGAAAATTCTTTCTGTTCTGTGCATTCAACTAACAGAGTTGAACCTTACTTTTGATTGAGCCGTTCTGAAACACTCTTTCTGTAGAAACTGCAATTGGACATGCTAAGCGCTAAGAGTCCTACATTGGGAAAAAGAATATCTTCAAATAAAAGCTACACAGATGCATTCTGTGAACCTTATTTCTGATCTGTAAATTCAGTTAACAGAGATAAAACATATTTTTGATTGAGCAGTTATGAAACACTCTTTTTGTAGAAAATGCAAGTGGAGATTCGGAGCGCTAAGAGGGTAATAGTGGAACAAGGAATGTCTTCAAATATAAACTACACAGAATCATTCGGTGAAACTTCTTTCTGATCTGTGCATTCAGCTAACAGAGTTAAACCATACTTTTGATTGAGCAGATATGAACACTCTTTCTGTAGAAAATGCAACTGGACATTTGGAGCGCTAAGAGCGTAGTAGTGGAAAAAGGAATATATTCAAATATAAACTACACAGAAGCATTCTGTGAAACTTCTTTCTGATCTGAGCATTCAGCTAACAGAGTTAAACCATACTTTTGATTGAGCAGTTTTGAAACACTCTGTCTGTAGAAAATGCAACTGGACATTCGTAGCGCTAAGTGGGTAATAGTGGAAAAAAGAATATGTTCAAATATAAACTACACAGAAGCATTGTATGAAACTTCTTTCTGTTCTGTGCATTCAACTAACAGAGTTGAACCTTAATTTTGATTGAGCCGTTCTGAAACACTCTTTCTGTAGAAACTGCAATTGGACATTCTGAGCGCTGGGAGGCCTATATTGGGAAAAAGAATGTCTACAAATTAAAACTACACAGAAGAATTGTGTGAAACTTCTTTCTGTTCTGTTTGTTCAACTAAAAGAGTTGAACCTTAGTTTTGATTGAGCCGTTCTGAAACACTCTTTCTGTAGAAAATGCAAGTGTAGATTCCGAGCGCTAAGAGGGTAATAGTGGAAAAAGGAATGTCTCCAAATATAAACTACACAGAATCATTCTGTGAAACTTCTTTCTGATCTGTGCATTCAGCTAACAGAGTTAAACCATACTTTTGATTGAGCAGATCTGAACACTCTTTCTGTAGAAAATGCAACTGGACATTTGGAGCGCTAAGAGAGTAGTAGTGGAAAAAGGAATATATTCAAATATAAACTACACAGAAGCATTCTGTGAAACTTCTTTCTGATCTGAGCATTCAGCTAACAGAGTTAAACCATACTTTTGATTGAGCAGTTTTGAAACACTCTGTCTGTAGAAAATGCAACTGGACATTCGTAGCGCTAAGTGGGTAATAGTGGAAAAAAGAATATGTTCAAATATAAACTACAGAGAAGCATTGTATGAAACTTCTTTCTGTTCTGTGCATTCAACTAACAGAGTTGAACCTTACTTTTGATTGAGCCTTTCTGAAACACTCTTTCTGTAGAAACTACAATTGGACATTCTGAGCGCTAAGAGGCCTATATTGGGAAAAATAATATCTTCAAATAAAAACTACACAGAAGCATTGTGTGAAACTTATTTCTGATATGTTCATTAAGCTAACAGAGTTAAACCATACTTTTGATTGCGCAGTTCTGAACACTCTTTCTGTAGAAAATGCAAGTGGACATTCGGAGCGCTAAGAGGGTAATAGTGGAAAAAGGAATATATTCAAATATAAACTACACAGTAGCATTCTGTGAAAATTCTTTCTGTTCTGTGCATTCAACTAACAGAGTTGAACCTTACTTTTGATTGAGCCGTTCTGAAACACTCTTTCTGTAGAAACTGCAATTGGACATGCTAAGCGCTAAGAGTCCTACATTGGGAAAAAGAATATCTTCAAATAAAAGCTACACAGATGCATTCTGTGAACCTTATTTCTGATCTGTAAATTCACTTAACAGAGATAAAACATATTTTTGATTGAGCAGTTATGAAACACTCTTTTTGTAGAAAATGCAAGTGGAGATTCGGAGCGTTAAGAGGGTAATAGTGGAAAAAGGAATGTCTTCAAATATAAACTACACAGAATCATTCGGTGAAACTTCTTTCTGATCTGTGCATTCAGCTAACAGAGTTAAACCATACTTTTGATTGAGCAGATCTGAACACTCTTTCTGTAGAAAATGCAACTGGACATTTGGAGCGCTAAGAGCGTAGTAGTGGAAAAAGGAATATATTCAAATATAAACTACACAGAAGCATTCTGTGAAACTTCTTTCTGATCTGAGCATTCAGCTAACAGAGTTAAACCATACTTTCGATTGAGCAGTTTTGAAACACTCTGTCTGTAGAAAATGCAACTGGACATTCGTAGCGCTAAGTGGGTAATAGTGGAAAAAAGAATATGTTCAAATATAAACTACACAGAAGCATTGTATGAAACTTCTTTCTGTTCTGTGCATTTAACTAACAGAGTTGAACCTTACTTTTGATTTAGGCGTTCTGAAACACTCTTTCTGTAGAAACTGCAATTGGACATTCTGAGCGCTAAGAGGCCTATATTGGGAAAAATAATGTCTACAAATAAAAACTACACAGAAGAATTGTGTGAAACTTCTTTCTGTTCTGTTTGTTCAACTAAAAGAGTTGAACCTTAGTTTTGATTGAGCCGTTCTGAAACACTCTTTCTGTAGAAAATGCAAGTGGAGATTCGGAGCGCTAAGGGGTAATACTGGAAAAAGGAATGTCTCCAAATATAAACTACACAGAACCATTCTGTGAAACTTCTTTCTGATCTGTGCATTCAGCTAACAGAGTTAAACCATACTTTTGATTGAGCAGATCTGAACACTCTTTCTGTAGAAAATGCAACTGTACATTTGGAGCGCTAAGAGAGTAGTAGTGGAAAAAAGAATATATTCAAATATAAACTACACAGAAGCATTCTGTGAAACTTTTTTCTGATCTGAGCATTCAGCTAACAGAGTTAAACCATACTTTTCATTGAGCAGTTTTGAAACACTCTGTCTGTAGAAAATGCAACTGGACATTCGTAGCGCTAAGTGGGTAATAGTGGAAAAAAGAATATGTTCAAATATAAACTACACAGAAGCATTGTATGAAACTACTTTCTGTTCTGTGCATTCAACTAACAGAGTTGAACCTTACTTTTGATTGAGCCTTTCTGAAACACTCTTTCTGTAGAAACTAATATTGGACATTCTGAGCGCTAAGAGGCCTATATTGGGAAAAATAATATCTTCAAATAAAAACTACACAGAAGCATTGTGTGAAACTTATTTCTGATATGTTCATTAAGCTAACAGAGTTAAACCATACTTTTGATTGCGCAGTTCTGAACACTCTTTCTGTAGAAAATGCAAGTGGACATTCGGAGCGCTAAGAGGGTAATAGTGGAAAAAGGAATATATTCAAATATAAACTACACAGTAGCATTCTGTGAAAATTCTTTCTGTTCTGTGCATTCAACTAACAGAGTTGAACCTTACTTTTGATTGAGCCGTTCTGAAACACTCTTTCTGTAGAAACTGCAATTGGACATGCTAAGCGCTAAGAGTCCTACATTGGGAAAAAGAATATCTTCAAATAAAAGCTACACAGATGCATTCTGTGAACCTTATTTCTGATCTGTAAATTCAGTTAACAGAGATAAAACATATTTTTGATTGAGCAGTTATGAAACACTCTTTTTGTAGAAAATGCAAGTGGAGATTCGGAGCGTTAAGAGGGTAATAGTGGAAAAAGGAATGTCTTCAAATATAAACTACACAGAATCATTCTGTGAAACTTCTTTCTGATCTGTGCATTCAGCTAACAGAGTTAAACCATACTTTTGATTGAGCAGATCTGAACACTCTTTCTGTAGAAAATGCAACTGGACATTTGGAGCGCTAAGAGAGTAGTAGTGGAAAAAGGAATATATTCAAATATAAACTACACAGAAGCATTCTGTGAAACTTCTTTCTGATCTGAGCATTCAGCTAACAGAGTTAAACCATACTTTTGATTGAGCAGTTTTGAAACACTCTGTCTGTAGAAAATGCAACTGGACATTCGTAGCGCTAAGTGGGTAATAGTGGAAAAAAGAATATGTTCAAATATAAACTACAGAGAAGCATTGTATGAAACTTCTTTCTGTTCTGTGCATTCAACTAACAGAGTTGAACCTTACTTTTGATTGAGCCTTTCTGAAACACTCTTTCTGTAGAAACTACAATTGGACATTCTGAGCGCTAAGAGGCCTATATTGGGAAAAATAATATCTTCAAATAAAAACTACACAGAAGCATTGTGTGAAACTTATTTCTGATATGTTCATTAAGCTAACAGAGTTAAACCATACTTTTGATTGCGCAGTTCTGAACACTCTTTCTGTAGAAAATGCAAGTGGACATTCGGAGCGCTAAGAGGGTAATAGTGGAAAAAGGAATATATTCAAATATAAACTACACAGTAGCATTCTGTGAAAATTCTTTCTGTTCTGTGCATTCAACTAACAGAGTTGAACCTTACTTTTGATTGAGCCGTTCTGAAACACTCTTTCTGTAGAAACTGCAATTGGACATGCTAAGCGCTAAGAGTCCTACATTGGGAAAAAGAATATCTTCAAATAAAAGCTACACAGATGCATTCTGTGAACCTTATTTCTGATCTGTAAATTCACTTAACAGAGATAAAACATATTTTTGATTGAGCAGTTATGAAACACTCTTTTTGTAGAAAATGCAAGTGGAGATTCGGAGCGTTAAGAGGGTAATAGTGGAAAAAGGAATGTCTTCAAATATAAACTACACAGAATCATTCGGTGAAACTTCTTTCTGATCTGTGCATTCAGCTAACAGAGTTAAACCATACTTTTGATTGAGCAGATCTGAACACTCTTTCTGTAGAAAATGCAACTGGACATTTGGAGCGCTAAGAGCGTAGTAGTGGAAAAAGGAATATATTCAAATATAAACTACACAGAAGCATTCTGTGAAACTTCTTTCTGATCTGAGCATTCAGCTAACAGAGTTAAACCATACTTTCGATTGAGCAGTTTTGAAACACTCTGTCTGTAGAAAATGCAACTGGACATTCGTAGCGCTAAGTGGGTAATAGTGGAAAAAAGAATATGTTCAAATATAAACTACACAGAAGCATTGTATGAAACTTCTTTCTGTTCTGTGCATTTAACTAACAGAGTTGAACCTTACTTTTGATTTAGCCGTTCTGAAACACTCTTTCTGTAGAAACTGCAATTGGACATTCTGAGCGCTAAGAGGCCTATATTGGGAAAAATAATGTCTACAAATAAAAACTACACAGAAGAATTGTGTGAAACTTCTTTCTGTTCTGTTTGTTCAACTAAAAGAGTTGAACCTTAGTTTTGATTGAGCCGTTCTGAAACACTCTTTCTGTAGAAAATGCAAGTGGAGATTCGGAGCGCTAAGGGGTAATACTGGAAAAAGGAATGTCTCCAAATATAAACTACACAGAACCATTCTGTGAAACTTCTTTCTGATCTGTGCATTCAGCTAACAGAGTTAAACCATACTTTTGATTGAGCAGATCTGAACACTCTTTCTGTAGAAAATGCAACTGTACATTTGGAGCGCTAAGAGAGTAGTAGTGGAAAAAAGAATATATTCAAATATAAACTACACAGAAGCATTCTGTGAAACTTTTTTCTGATCTGAGCATTCAGCTAACAGAGTTAAACCATACTTTTCATTGAGCAGTTTTGAAACACTCTGTCTGTAGAAAATGCAACTGGACATTCGTAGCGCTAAGTGGGTAATAGTGGAAAAAAGAATATGTTCAAATATAAACTACACAGAAGCATTGTATGAAACTACTTTCTGTTCTGTGCATTCAACTAACAGAGTTGAACCTTACTTTTGATTGAGCCTTTCTGAAACACTCTTTCTGTAGAAACTAATATTGGACATTCTGAGCGCTAAGAGGCCTATATTGGGAAAAATAATATCTTCAAATAAAAACTACACAGAAGCATTGTGTGAAACTTATTTCTGATATGTTCATTAAGCTAACAGAGTTAAACCATACTTTTGATTGCGCAGTTCTGAACACTCTTTCTGTAGAAAATGCAAGTGGACATTCGGAGCGCTAAGAGGGTAATAGTGGAAAAAGGAATATATTCAAATATAAACTACACAGTAGCATTCTGTGAAAATTCTTTCTGTTCTGTGCATTCAACTAACAGAGTTGAACCTTACTTTTGATTGAGCCGTTCTGAAACACTCTTTCTGTAGAAACTGCAATTGGACATGCTAAGCGCTAAGAGTCCTACATTGGGAAAAAGAATATCTTCAAATAAAAGCTACACAGATGCATTCTGTGAACCTTATTTCTGATCTGTAAATTCAGTTAACAGAGATAAAACATATTTTTGATTGAGCAGTTATGAAACACTCTTTTTGTAGAAAATGCAAGTGGAGATTCGGAGCGCTAAGAGGGTAATAGTGGAACAAGGAATGTCTTCAAATATAAACTACACAGAATCATTCGGTGAAACTTCTTTCTGATCTGTGCATTCAGCTAACAGAGTTAAACCATACTTTTGATTGAGCAGATATGAACACTCTTTCTGTAGAAAATGCAACTGGACATTTGGAGCGCTAAGAGCGTAGTAGTGGAAAAAGGAATATATTCAAATATAAACTACACAGAAGCATTCTGTGAAACTTCTTTCTGATCTGAGCATTCAGCTAACAGAGTTAAACCATACTTTTGATTGAGCAGTTTTGAAACACTCTGTCTGTAGAAAATGCAACTGGACATTCGTAGCGCTAAGTGGGTAATAGTGGAAAAAAGAATATGTTCAAATATAAACTACACAGAAGCATTGTATGAAACTTCTTTCTGTTCTGTGCATTCAACTAACAGAGTTGAACCTTAATTTTGATTGAGCCGTTCTGAAACACTCTTTCTGTAGAAACTGCAATTGGACATTCTGAGCGCTGGGAGGCCTATATTGGGAAAAAGAATGTCTACAAATTAAAACTACACAGAAGAATTGTGTGAAACTTCTTTCTGTTCTGTTTGTTCAACTAAAAGAGTTGAACCTTAGTTTTGATTGAGCCGTTCTGAAACACTCTTTCTGTAGAAAATGCAAGTGTAGATTCCGAGCGCTAAGAGGGTAATAGTGGAAAAAGGAATGTCTCCAAATATAAACTACACAGAATCATTCTGTGAAACTTCTTTCTGATCTGTGCATTCAGCTAACAGAGTTAAACCATACTTTTGATTGAGCAGATCTGAACACTCTTTCTGTAGAAAATGCAACTGGACATTTGGAGCGCTAAGAGAGTAGTAGTGGAAAAAGGAATATATTCAAATATAAACTACACAGAAGCATTCTGTGAAACTTCTTTCTGATCTGAGCATTCAGCTAACAGAGTTAAACCATACTTTTGATTGAGCAGTTTTGAAACACTCTGTCTGTAGAAAATGCAACTGGACATTCGTAGCGCTAAGTGGGTAATAGTGGAAAAAAGAATATGTTCAAATATAAACTACAGAGAAGCATTGTATGAAACTTCTTTCTGTTCTGTGCATTCAACTAACAGAGTTGAACCTTACTTTTGATTGAGCCTTTCTGAAACACTCTTTCTGTAGAAACTACAATTGGACATTCTGAGCGCTAAGAGGCCTATATTGGGAAAAATAATATCTTCAAATAAAAACTACACAGAAGCATTGTGTGAAACTTATTTCTGATATGTTCATTAAGCTAACAGAGTTAAACCATACTTTTGATTGCGCAGTTCTGAACACTCTTTCTGTAGAAAATGCAAGTGGACATTCGGAGCGCTAAGAGGGTAATAGTGGAAAAAGGAATATATTCAAATATAAACTACACAGTAGCATTCTGTGAAAATTCTTTCTGTTCTGTGCATTCAACTAACAGAGTTGAACCTTACTTTTGATTGAGCCGTTCTGAAACACTCTTTCTGTAGAAACTGCAATTGGACATGCTAAGCGCTAAGAGTCCTACATTGGGAAAAAGAATATCTTCAAATAAAAGCTACACAGATGCATTCTGTGAACCTTATTTCTGATCTGTAAATTCAGTTAACAGAGATAAAACATATTTTTGATTGTGCAGTTATGAAACACTCTTTTTGTAGAAAATGCAAGTGGAGATTCGGAGCGTTAAGAGGGTAATAGTGGAAAAAGGAATGTCTTCAAATATAAACTACACAGAATCATTCGGTGAAACTTCTTTCTGATCTGTGCATTCAGCTAACAGAGTTAAACCATACTTTTGATTGAGCAGATCTGAACACTCTTTCTGTAGAAAATGCAACTGGACATTTGGAGCGCTAAGAGCGTAGTAGTGGAAAAAGGAATATATTCAAATATAAACTACACAGAAGCATTCTGTGAAACTTCTTTCTGATCTGAGCATTCAGCTAACAGAGTTAAACCATACTTTCGATTGAGCAGTTTTGAAACACTCTGTCTGTAGAAAATGCAACTGGACATTCGTAGCGCTAAGTGGGTAATAGTGGAAAAAAGAATATGTTCAAATATAAACTACACAGAAGCATTGTATGAAACTTCTTTCTGTTCTGTGCATTTAACTAACAGAGTTGAACCTTACTTTTGATTTAGCCGTTCTGAAACACTCTTTCTGTAGAAACTGCAATTGGACATTCTGAGCGCTAAGAGGCCTATATTGGGAAAAATAATGTCTACAAATAAAAACTACACAGAAGAATTGTGTGAAACTTCTTTCTGTTCTGTTTGTTCAACTAAAAGAGTTGAACCTTAGTTTTGATTGAGCCGTTCTGAAACACTCTTTCTGTAGAAAATGCAAGTGGAGATTCGGAGCGCTAAGAGGGTAATACTGGAAAAAGGAATGTCTCCAAATATAAACTACACAGAACCATTCTGTGAAACTTCTTTCTGATCTGTGCATTCAGCTAACAGAGTTAAACCATACTTTTGATTGAGCAGATCTGAACACTCTTTCTGTAGAAAATGCAACTGGACATTTGGAGCGCTAAGAGAGTAGTAGTGGAAAAAAGAATATATTCAAATATAAACTACACAGAAGCATTCTGTGAAACTTCTTTCTGATCTGAGCATTCAGCTAACAGAGTTAAACCATACTTTTGATTGAGCAGTTTTGAAACACTCTGTCTGTAGAAAATGCAACTGGACATTCGTAGCGCTAAGTGGGTAATAGTGGAAAAAAGAATATGTTCAAATATAAACTACACAGAAGCATTGTATGAAACTACTTTCTGTTCTGTGCATTCAACTAACAGAGTTGAACCTTACTTTTGATTGAGCCTTTCTGAAACACTCTTTCTGTAGAAACTAATATTGGACATTCTGAGCGCTAAGAGGCCTATATTGGGAAAAATAATATCTTCAAATAAAAACTACACAGAAGCATTGTGTGAAACTTATTTCTGATATGTTCATTAAGCTAACAGAGTTAAACCATACTTTTGATTGCGCAGTTCTGAACACTATTTCTGTAGAAAATGCAAGTGGACATTCGGAGCGCTAAGAGGGTAATAGTGGAAAAAGGAATATATTCAAATATAAACTACACAGTAGCATTCTGTGAAAATTCTTTCTGTTCTGTGCATTCAACTAACAGAGTTGAACCTTACTTTTGATTGAGCCGTTCTGAAACACTCTTTCTGTAGAAACTGCAATTGGACATGCTAAGCGCTAAGAGTCCTACATTGGGAAAAAGAATATCTTCAAATAAAAGCTACACAGATGCATTCTGTGAACCTTATTTCTGATCTGTAAATTCAGTTAACAGAGATAAAACATATTTTTGATTGAGCAGTTATGAAACACTCTTTTTGTAGAAAATGCAAGTGGAGATTCGGAGCGCTAAGAGGGTAATAGTGGAACAAGGAATGTCTTCAAATATAAACTACACAGAATCATTCGGTGAAACTTCTTTCTGATCTGTGCATTCAGCTAACAGAGTTAAACCATACTTTTGATTGAGCAGATATGAACACTCTTTCTGTAGAAAATGCAACTGGACATTTGGAGCGCTAAGAGCGTAGTAGTGGAAAAAGGAATATATTCAAATATAAACTACACAGAAGCATTCTGTGAAACTTCTTTCTGATCTGAGCATTCAGCTAACAGAGTTAAACCATACTTTTGATTGAGCAGTTTTGAAACACTCTGTCTGTAGAAAATGCAACTGGACATTCGTAGCGCTAAGTGGGTAATAGTGGAAAAAAGAATATGTTCAAATATAAACTACACAGAAGCATTGTATGAAACTTCTTTCTGTTCTGTGCATTCAACTAACAGAGTTGAACCTTAATTTTGATTGAGCCGTTCTGAAACACTCTTTCTGTAGAAACTGCAATTGGACATTCTGAGCGCTGGGAGGCCTATATTGGGAAAAAGAATGTCTACAAATTAAAACTACACAGAAGAATTGTGTGAAACTTCTTTCTGTTCTGTTTGTTCAACTAAAAGAGTTGAACCTTAGTTTTGATTGAGCCGTTCTGAAACACTCTTTCTGTAGAAAATGCAAGTATAGATTCCGAGCGCTAAGAGGGTAATAGTGGAAAAAGGAATGTCTCCAAATATAAACTACACAGAATCATTCTGTGAAACTTCTTTCTGATCTGTGCATTCAGCTAACAGAGTTAAACCATACTTTTGATTGAGCAGATCTGAACACTCTTTCTGTAGAAAATGCAACTGGACATTTGGAGCGCTAAGAGAGTAGTAGTGGAAAAAGGAATATATTCAAATATAAACTACACAGAAGCATTCTGTGAAACTTCTTTCTGATCTGAGCATTCAGCTAACAGAGTTAAACCATACTTTTGATTGAGCAGTTTTGAAACACTCTGTCTGTAGAAAATGCAACTGGACATTCGTAGCGCTAAGTTGGTAATAGTGGAAAAAAGAATATGTTCAAATATAAACTACAGAGAAGCATTGTATGAAACTTCTTTCTGTTCTGTGCATTCAACTAACAGAGTTGAACCTTACTTTTGATTGAGCCTTTCTGAAACACTCTTTCTGTAGAAACTAATATTGGACATTCTGAGCGCTAAGAGGCCTATATTGGGAAAAATAATATCTTCAAATAAAAACTACACAGAAGCATTGTGTGAAACTTATTTCTGATATGTTCATTAAGCTAACAGAGTTAAACCATACTTTTGATTGCGCAGTTCTGAACACTCTTTCTGTAGAAAATGCAAGTGGACATTCGGAGCGCTAAGAGGGTAATAGTGGAAAAAGGAATATATTCAAATATAAACTACACAGTAGCATTCTGTGAAAATTCTTTCTGTTCTGTGCATTCAACTAACAGAGTTGAACCTTACTTTTGATTGAGCCGTTCTGAAACACTCTTTCTGTAGAAACTGCAATTGGACATGCTAAGCGCTAAGAGTCCTACATTGGGAAAAAGAATATCTTCAAATAAAAGCTACACAGATGCATTCTGTGAACCTTATTTCTGATCTGTAAATTCAGTTAACAGAGATAAAACATATTTTTGATTGAGCAGTTATGAAACACTCTTTTTGTAGAAAATGCAAGTGGAGATTCGGAGCGTTAAGAGGGTAATAGTGGAAAAAGGAATGTCTTCAAATATAAACTACACAGAATCATTCGGTGAAACTTCTTTCTGATCTGTGCATTCAGCTAACAGAGTTAAACCATACTTTTGATTGAGCAGATCTGAACACTCTTTCTGTAGAAAATGCAACTGGACATTTGGAGCGCTAAGAGCGTAGTAGTGGAAAAAGGAATATATTCAAATATAAACTACACAGAAGCATTCTGTGAAACTTCTTTCTGATCTGAGCATTCAGCTAACAGAGTTAAACCATACTTTCGATTGAGCAGTTTTGAAACACTCTGTCTGTAGAAAATGCAACTGGACATTCGTAGCGCTAAGTGGGTAATAGTGGAAAAAAGAATATGTTCAAATATAAACTACACAGAAGCATTGTATGAAACTTCTTTCTGTTCTGTGCATTTAACTAACAGAGTTGAACCTTACTTTTGATTTAGCCGTTCTGAAACACTCTTTCTGTAGAAACTGCAATTGGACATTCTGAGCGCTAAGAAGCCTATATTGGGAAAAATAATGTCTACAAATAAAAACTACACAGAAGAATTGTGTGAAACTTCTTTCTGTTCTGTTTGTTCAACTAAAAGAGTGGAACCTTAGTTTTGATTGAGCCGTTCTGAAACACTCTTTCTGTAGAAAATGCAAGTGGAGATTCGGAGCGCTAAGAGGGTAATATTGGAAAAAGGAATGTCTCCAAATATAAACTACACAGAACCATTCTGTGAAACTTCTTTCTGATCTGTGCATTCAGCTAACAGAGTTAAACCATACTCTTGATTGAGCAGATCTGAACACTCTTTCTGTAGAAAATGCAACTGGACATTTGGAGCGCTAAGAGGGTAGTAGTGGAAAAAAGAATATATTCAAATATAAACTACACAGAAGCATTCTGTGAAACTTCTTTCTGATCTGAGCATTCAGCTAACAGAGTTAAACCATACTTTTGATTGAGCAGTTTTGAAACACTCTGTCTGTAGAAAATGCAACTGGACATTCGTAGCGCTAAGTGGGTAATAGTGGAAAAAAGAATATGTTCAAATATAAACTACACAGAAGCATTGTATGAAACTACTTTCTGTTCTGTGCATTCAACTAACAGAGTTGAACCTTACTTTTGATTGAGCCTTTCTGAAACACTCTTTCTGTAGAAACTGCAATTGGACATTCTGAGCGCTAAGAGGCCTATATTGGGAAAAATAATATCTTCAAATAAAAACTACACAGAAGCATTGTGTGAAACTTATTTCTGATATGTTCATTAAGCTAACAGAGTTAAACCATACTTTTGATTGCGCAGTTCTGAACACTCTTTCTGTAGAAAATGCAAGTGGACATTCGGAGCGCTAAGAGGGTAATAGTGGAAAAAGGAATATATTCAAATATAAACTACACAGTAGCATTCTGTGAAAATTCTTTCTGTTCTGTGCATTCAAATAACAGAGTTGAACCTTACTTTTGATTGAGCCGTTCTGAAACACTCTTTCTGTAGAAACTGCAATTGGACATGCTAAGCGCTAAGAGTCCTACATTGGGAAAAAGAATATCTTCAAATAAAAGCTACACAGATGCATTCTGTGAACCTTATTTCTGATCTGTAAATTCAGTTAACAGAGATAAAACATATTTTTGATTGAGCAGTTATGAAACACTCTTTTTGTAGAAAATGCAAGTGGAGATTCGGAGCGCTAAGAGGGTAATAGTGGAAAAAGGAATGTCTTCAAATATAAACTACACAGAATCATTCGGTGAAACTTTTTTCTGATCTGTGCATTCAGCTAACAGAGTTAAACCATATTTTGATTGAGCAGATCTGAACACTCTTTCTGTAGAAAATGCAGCTGGACATTTGGAGCGCTAAGAGCGTAGTAGTGGAAAAAGGAATATATTCAAATATAAACTACACAGAAGCATTCTGTGAAACTTCTTTCTGATCTGAGCATTCAGCTAACAGAGTTAAACCATACTTTTGATTGAGCAGTTTTGAAACACTCTGTCTGTAGAAAATGCAACTGGACATTCGTAGCGCTAAGTGGGTAATAGTGGAAAAAAGAATATGTTCAAATATAAACTACACAGAAGCATTGTAAGAAACTTCTTTCTGTTCTGTGCATTTAACTAACAGAGTTGAACCTTACTTTTGATTGAGCCGTTCTGAAACACTCTTTCTGTAGAAACTGCAATTGGACATTCTGAGCGCTAAGAGGCCTATATTGGGAAAAATAATGTCTACAAATAAAAACTACACAGAAGAATTGTGTGAAACTTCTTTCTGTTCTGTTTGTTCAACTAAAAGAGTTGAACCTTAGTTTTGATTGAGCCGTTCTGAAACACTCTTTCTGTAGAAAATGCAAGTGGAGATTCGGAGCGCTAAGAGGGTAATACTGGAAAAAGGAATGTCTCCAAATATAAACTACACAGAACCATTCTGTGAAACTTCTTTCTGATCTGTGCATTCAGCTAACAGAGTTAAACCATACTTTTGATTGAGCAGATCTGAACACTCTTTCTGTAGAAAATGCAACTGGACATTTGGAGCGCTAAGAGAGTAGTAGTGGAAAAAAGAATATATTCAAATATAAACTACACAGAAGCATTCTGTGAAACTTCTTTCTGATCTGAGCATTCAGCTAACAGAGTTAAACCATACTTTTGATTGAGCAGTTTTGAAACACTCTGTCTGTAGAAAATGCAACTGGACATTCGTAGCGCTAAGTGGGTAATAGTGGAAAAAAGAATATGTTCAAATATAAACTACACAGAAGCATTGTATGAAACTACTTTCTGTTCTGTGCATTCAACTAACAGAGTTGAACCTTACTTTTGATTGAGCCTTTCTGAAACACTCTTTCTGTAGAAACTAATATTGGACATTCTGAGCGCTAAGAGGCCTATATTGGGAAAAATAATATCTTCAAATAAAAACTACACAGAAGCATTGTGTGAAACTTATTTCTGATATGTTCATTAAGCTAACAGAGTTAAACCATACTTTTGATTGCGCAGTTCTGAACACTATTTCTGTAGAAAATGCAAGTGGACATTCGGAGCGCTAAGAGGGTAATAGTGGAAAAAGGAATATATTCAAATATAAACTACACAGTAGCATTCTGTGAAAATTCTTTCTGTTCTGTGCATTCAACTAACAGAGTTGAACCTTACTTTTGATTGAGCCGTTCTGAAACACTCTTTCTGTAGAAACTGCAATTGGACATGCTAAGCGCTAAGAGTCCTACATTGGGAAAAAGAATATCTTCAAATAAAAGCTACACAGATGCATTCTGTGAACCTTATTTCTGATCTGTAAATTCAGTTAACAGAGATAAAACATATTTTTGATTGAGCAGTTATGAAACACTCTTTTTGTAGAAAATGCAAGTGGAGATTCGGAGCGCTAAGAGGGTAATAGTGGAACAAGGAATGTCTTCAAATATAAACTACACAGAATCATTCGGTGAAACTTATTTCTGATCTGTGCATTCAGCTAACAGAGTTAAACCATACTTTTGATTGAGCAGATATGAACACTCTTTCTGTAGAAAATGCAACTGGACATTTGGAGCGCTAAGAGCGTAGTAGTGGAAAAAGGAATATATTCAAATATAAACTACACAGAAGCATTCTGTGAAACTTCTTTCTGATCTGAGCATTCAGCTAACAGAGTTAAACCATACTTTTGATTGAGCAGTTTTGAAACACTCTGTCTGTAGAAAATGCAACTGGACATTCGTAGCGCTAAGTGGGTAATAGTGGAAAAAAGAATATGTTCAAATATAAACTACACAGAAGCATTGTATGAAACTTCTTTCTGTTCTGTGCATTCAACTAACAGAGTTGAACCTTAATTTTGATTGAGCCGTTCTGAAACACTCTTTCTGTAGAAACTGCAATTGGACATTCTGAGCGCTGGGAGGCCTATATTGGGAAAAAGAATGTCTACAAATTAAAACTACACAGAAGAATTGTGTGAAACTTCTTTCTGTTCTGTTTGTTCAACTAAAAGAGTTGAACCTTAGTTTTGATTGAGCCGTTCTGAAACACTCTTTCTGTAGAAAATGCAAGTATAGATTCCGAGCGCTAAGAGGGTAATAGTGGAAAAAGGAATGTCTCCAAATATAAACTACACAGAATCATTCTGTGAAACTTCTTTCTGATCTGTGCATTCAGCTAACAGAGTTAAACCATACTTTTGATTGAGCAGATCTGAACACTCTTTCTGTAGAAAATGCAACTGGACATTTGGAGCGCTAAGAGAGTAGTAGTGGAAAAAGGAATATATTCAAATATAAACTACACAGAAGCATTCTGTGAAACTTCTTTCTGATCTGAGCATTCAGCTAACAGAGTTAAACCATACTTTTGATTGAGCAGTTTTGAAACACTCTGTCTGTAGAAAATGCAACTGGACATTCGTAGCGCTAAGTTGGTAATAGTGGAAAAAAGAATATGTTCAAATATAAACTACAGAGAAGCATTGTATGAAACTTCTTTCTGTTCTGTGCATTCAACTAACAGAGTTGAACCTTACTTTTGATTGAGCCTTTCTGAAACACTCTTTCTGTAGAAACTAATATTGGACATTCTGAGCGCTAAGAGGCCTATATTGGGAAAAATAATATCTTCAAATAAAAACTACACAGAAGCATTGTGTGAAACTTATTTCTGATATGTTCATTAAGCTAACAGAGTTAAACCATACTTTTGATTGCGCAGTTCTGAACACTCTTTCTGTAGAAAATGCAAGTGGACATTCGGAGCGCTAAGAGGGTAATAGTGGAAAAAGGAATATATTCAAATATAAACTACACAGTAGCATTCTGTGAAAATTCTTTCTGTTCTGTGCATTCAACTAACAGAGTTGAACCTTACTTTTGATTGAGCCGTTCTGAAACACTCTTTCTGTAGAAACTGCAATTGGACATGCTAAGCGCTAAGAGTCCTACATTGGGAAAAAGAATATCTTCAAATAAAAGCTACACAGATGCATTCTGTGAACCTTATTTCTGATCTGTAAATTCAGTTAACAGAGATAAAACATATTTTTGATTGAGCAGTTATGAAACACTCTTTTTGTAGAAAATGCAAGTGGAGATTCGGAGCGTTAAGAGGGTAATAGTGGAAAAAGGAATGTCTTCAAATATAAACTACACAGAATCATTCGGTGAAACTTCTTTCTGATCTGTGCATTCAGCTAACAGAGTTAAACCATACTTTTGATTGAGCAGATCTGAACACTCTTTCTGTAGAAAATGCAACTGGACATTTGGAGCGCTAAGAGCGTAGTAGTGGAAAAAGGAATATATTCAAATATAAACTACACAGAAGCATTCTGTGAAACTTCTTTCTGATCTGAGCATTCAGCTAACAGAGTTAAACCATACTTTCGATTGAGCAGTTTTGAAACACTCTGTCTGTAGAAAATGCAACTGGACATTCGTAGCGCTAAGTGGGTAATAGTGGAAAAAAGAATATGTTCAAATATAAACTACACAGAAGCATTGTATGAAACTTCTTTCTGTTCTGTGCATTTAACTAACAGAGTTGAACCTTACTTTTGATTTAGCCGTTCTGAAACACTCTTTCTGTAGAAACTGCAATTGGACATTCTGAGCGCTAAGAAGCCTATATTGGGAAAAATAATGTCTACAAATAAAAACTACACAGAAGAATTGTGTGAAACTTCTTTCTGTTCTGTTTGTTCAACTAAAAGAGTGGAACCTTAGTTTTGATTGAGCCGTTCTGAAACACTCTTTCTGTAGAAAATGCAAGTGGAGATTCGGAGCGCTAAGAGGGTAATATTGGAAAAAGGAATGTCTCCAAATATAAACTACACAGAACCATTCTGTGAAACTTCTTTCTGATCTGTGCATTCAGCTAACAGAGTTAAACCATACTCTTGATTGAGCAGATCTGAACACTCTTTCTGTAGAAAATGCAACTGGACATTTGGAGCGCTAAGAGAGTAGTAGTGGAAAAAAGAATATATTCAAATATAAACTACACAGAAGCATTCTGTGAAACTTCTTTCTGATCTGAGCATTCAGCTAACAGAGTTAAACCATACTTTTGATTGAGCAGTTTTGAAACACTCTGTCTGTAGAAAATGCAACTGGACATTCGTAGCGCTAAGTGGGTAATAGTGGAAAAAAGAATATGTTCAAATATAAACTACACAGAAGCATTGTATGAAACTACTTTCTGTTCTGTGCATTCAACTAACAGAGTTGAACCTTACTTTTGATTGAGCCTTTCTGAAACACTCTTTCTGTAGAAACTGCAATTGGACATTCTGAGCGCTAAGAGGCCTATATTGGGAAAAATAATATCTTCAAATAAAAACTACACAGAAGCATTGTGTGAAACTTATTTCTGATATGTTCATTAAGCTAACAGAGTTAAACCATACTTTTGATTGCGCAGTTCTGAACACTCTTTCTGTAGAAAATGCAAGTGGACATTCGGAGCGCTAAGAGGGTAATAGTGGAAAAAGGAATATATTCAAATATAAACTACACAGTAGCATTCTGTGAAAATTCTTTCTGTTCTGTGCATTCAAATAACAGAGTTGAACCTTACTTTTGATTGAGCCGTTCTGAAACACTCTTTCTGTAGAAACTGCAATTGGACATGCTAAGCGCTAAGAGTCCTACATTGGGAAAAAGAATATCTTCAAATAAAAGCTACACAGATGCATTCTGTGAACCTTATTTCTGATCTGTAAATTCAGTTAACAGAGATAAAACATATTTTTGATTGAGCAGTTATGAAACACTCTTTTTGTAGAAAATGCAAGTGGAGATTCGGAGCGCTAAGAGGGTAATAGTGGAAAAAGGAATGTCTTCAAATATAAACTACACAGAATCATTCGGTGAAACTTTTTTCTGATCTGTGCATTCAGCTAACAGAGTTAAACCATATTTTGATTGAGCAGATCTGAACACTCTTTCTGTAGAAAATGCAACTGGACATTTGGAGCGCTAAGAGCGTAGTAGTGGAAAAAGTAATATATTCAAATATAAACTACACAGAAGCATTCTGTGAAACTTCTTTCTGATCTGAGCATTCAGCTAACAGAGTTAAACCATACTTTTGATTGAGCAGTTTTGAAACACTCTGTCTGTAGAAAATGCAACTGGACATTCGTAGCGCTAAGTGGGTAATAGTGGAAAAAAGAATATGTTCAAATATAAACTACACAGAAGCATTGTAAGAAACTTCTTTCTGTTCTGTGCATTTAACTAACAGAGTTGAACCTTACTTTTGATTGAGCCGTTCTGAAACACTCTTTCTGTAGAAACTGCAATTGGACATTCTGAGCGCTAAGAGGTCTATATTGGGAAAAAGAATGTCTACAAATAAAAACTACACAGAAGAATTGTGTGAAACTTCTTTCTGTTCTGTTTGTTCAACTAAAAGATTTGAAACTTAGTTTTGATTGAGCCGTTCTGAAACACTCTTTCTGTAGAAAATGCAAGTGGAGATTCGGAGCGCTAAGAGGGTAATAGTGGAAAAAGGAATGTCTCCAAATATAAACTACACAGAACCATTCTGTGAAACTTCTTTCTGATCTGTGCATTCAGCTAACAGAGTTAAACCATACTTTTGATTGAGCAGATCTGAACACTCTTTCTGTAGAAAATGCAACTGGACATTTGGAGCGCTAAGAGAGTAGTAGTGGAAAAAAGAATATATTCAAATATAAACTACACAGAAGCATTCTGTGAAAATTCTTTCTGATCTGAGCATTCAGCTAACAGAGTTAAACCATACTTTTGATTGAGCAGTTTGAAACACTCTGTCTGTAGAAAATGTAACTGGACATTCGTAGCGCTAAGTGGGTAATAGTGGAAAAAAGAATATGTTCAAATATAAACTACACAGAAGCATTGTATGAAACTTCTTTCTGTTCTGTGCATTCAACTAACAGAGTTGAACCTTACTTTTGATTGAGCCTTTCTGAAACACTCTTTCTGTAGAAACTACAATTGGACATTCTGAGCGCTAAGAGGCCTATATTGGGAAAAATAATATCTTCAAATAAAAACTACACAGAAGCATTGTGTGAAACTTATTTCTGATATGTTCATTAAGCTAACAGAGTTAAACCATACTTTTGATTGCGCAGTTCTGAACACTCTTTCTGTAGAAAATGCAAGTGGACCTTCGGAGCGCTAAGAGGGTAATAGTGGAAAAAGGAATATATTCAAATATAAACTACACAGTAGCATTCTGTGAAAATTCTTTCTGTTCTGTGCATTCAACTAACAGAGTTGAACCTTACTTTTGATTGAGCCGTTCTGAAACACTCTTTCTGTAGAAACTGCAATTGGACATGCTAAGCGCTAAGAGTCCTACATTGGGAAAAAGAATATCTTCAAATAAAAGCTACACAGATGCATTCTGTGAACCTTATTTCTGATCTGTAAATTCAGTTAACAGAGATAAAACATATTTTTGATTGAGCAGTTATGAAACACTCTTTTTGTAGAAAATGCAAGTGGAGATTAGGAGCGCTAGGAGGGTAATAGTGGAAAAAGGAATGTCTTCATATATAAACTACACAGAATCATTCGGTGAAACTTCTTTCTGATCTGTGCATTCAGCTAACAGAGTTAAACCATACTTTTGATTGAGCAGATCTGAACACTCTTTCTGTAGAAAATGCAACTGGACATTTGGAGCGCTAAGAGCGTAGTAGTGGAAAAAGGAATATATTCAAATATAAACTACACAGAAGCATTCTGTGAAACTTCTTTCTGATCTGAGCATTCAGCTAACAGAGTTAAACCATACTTTTGACTGAGCAGTTTTGAAACACTCTGTCTGTAGAAAATGCAACTGGACATTCGTAACGCTAAGTGGGTAATAGTGGAAAAAAGAATATGTTCAAATATAAACTACACAGAAGCATTGTATGAAACTTCTTTCTGTTCTGTGCATTTAACTAACAGAGTTGAACCTTACTTTTGATTGAGCCGTTCTGAAACACTCTTTCTGTAGAAACTGCAATTGGACATTCTGAGCGCTAAGAGGCCTATATTGGGAAAAAGAATGTCTACAAATAAAAACCACACAGAAGAATTGTGTGAAATTTCTTTCTGTTCTGTTTGTTCAACTAAAAGAGTTGAACCTTAGTTTGATTGAGCCGTTCTGAAACACTCTTTCTGTAGAAAATGCAAGTGGAGATTCGGAGCGCTAAGAAGGTAATAGTGGAAAAAGGAATGTCTTCAAATATAAACTACACAGAATCATTCGGTGAAACTTCTTTCTGATCTGTGCATTCAGCTAACAGAGTTAAACCATACTTTTGATTGAGCAGATCTGAACACTCTTTCTGTAGAAAATGCAACTGAACAATTGGAGCGCTAAGAGCGTAGTAGTGGAAAAAGGAATATATTCAAATATAAACTACACAGAAGAATTCTGTGAAACTTCTTTCTGATCTGAGCATTCAGCTAACAGAGTTAAACCATACTTTTGATTGAGCAGTTTTGAAACACTCTGTCTGTAGAAAATGCAACTGGACATTCGTAGCGCTAAGTGGGTAATAGTGGAAAAAAGAATATGTTCAAATATAAACTACCAGAAGCATTGTATGAAACTTCTTTCTGTTCTGTGCATTCAACTAACAGAATTGAACCTTACTTTTGATTGAGCCTTTCTGAAACACTCTTTCTGTAGAAACTACAATTGGACATTCTGAGCGCTAAGAGGCCTATATTGGGAAAAATAATATCTTCAAATAAAAACTACACAGAAGCATTGTGTGAAACTTATTTCTGATATGTTCATTAAGCTAACAGAGTTAAACCATACTTTTGATTGCGCAGTTCTGAACACTCTTTCTGTAGAAAATGCAAGTGGACATTCGGAGCGCTAAGAGGGTAATAGTGGAAAAAGGAATATATTCAAATATAAACTACACAGTAGCATTCTGTGAAAATTCTTTCTGTTCTGTGCATTCAACTAACAGAGTTGAACCTTACTTTTGATTGAGCCGTTCTGAAACACTCTTTCTGTAGAAACTGCAATTGGACATGCTAAGCGCTAAGAGTCCTACATTGGGAAAAAGAATATCTTCAAATAAAAGCTACACAGATGCATTCTGTGAACCTTATTTCTGATCTGTAAATTCAGTTAACAGAGATAAAACATATTTTTGATTGAGCAGTTATGAAACACTCTTTTTGTAGAAAATGCAAGTGGAGATTCGGAGCGCTAATAGGGTAATAGTGGAACAAGGAATGTCTTCAAATATAAACTACACAGAATCATTCGGTGAAACTTCTTTCTGATCTGTGCATTCAGCTAACAGTGTTAAACCATACTTTTGATTGAGCAGATATGAACACTCTTTCTGTAGAAAATGCAACTGGACATTTGGAGCGCTAAGAGCGTAGTAGTGGAAAAAGGAATATATTCAAATATAAACTACACAGAAGCATTCTGTGAAACTTCTTTCTGATCTGAGCATTCAGCTAACAGAGTTAAACCATACTTTTGATTGAGCAGTTTTGAAAAACTCTGTATGTAGAAAATGCAACTGGACATTCGTAGCGCTAAGTGGGTAATAGTGGAAAAAAGAATATGTTCAAATATAAACTACACAGAAGCATTGTATGAAACTTCTTTCTGTTCTGTGCATTCAACTAACAGAGTTGAACCTTACTTTTGATTGAGCCGTTCTGAAACACTCTTTCTGTAGAAACTGCAATTGGACATTCTGAGCGCTGGGAGGCCTATATTGGGAAAAAGAATTTCTACAAATTAAAACTACACAGAAGAATTGTGTGAAACTTCTTTCTGTTCTGTTTGTTCAACTAAAAGAGTTGAACCTTAGTTTTGATTGAGCCGTTCTGAAACACTCTTTCTGTAGAAAATGCAAGTGTAGATTCCGAGCGCTAAGAGGGTAATAGTGGAAAAAGGAATGTCTCCAAATATAAACTACACAGAATCATTCTGTGAAACTTCTTTCTGATCTGTGCATTCAGCTAACAGAGTTAAACCATACTTTTGATTGAGCAGATCTGAACACTCTTTCTGTAGAAAATGCAACTGGACATTTGGAGCGCTAAGAGAGTAGTAGTGGAAAAAGGAATATATTCAAATATAAACTACACAGAAGCATTCTGTGAAACTTCTTTCTGATCTGAGCATTCAGCTAACAGAGTTAAACCATACTTTTGATTGAGCAGTTTTGAAACACTCTGTCTGTAGAAAATGCAACTGGACATTCGTAGCGCTAAGTGGGTAATAGTGGAAAAAGAATATGTTCATATATAAACTACACAGAAGCATTGTATGAAACTTCTTTCTGTTCTGTGCATTCAACTAACAGAGTTGAACCTTACTTTTGATTGAGCCTTTCTGAAACACTCTTTCTGTAGAAACTAATATTGGACATTCTGAGCGCTAAGAGGCCTATATTGGGAAAAATAATATCTTCAAATAAAAACTACACAGAAGCATTGTGTGAAACTTATTTCTGATATGTTCATTAAGCTAACAGAGTTAAACCATACTTTTGATTGCGCAGTTCTGAACACTCTTTCTGTAGAAAATGCAAGTGGACATTCGGAGCGCTAAGAGGGTAATAGTGGAAAAAGGAATATATTCAAATATAAACTACACAGTAGCATTCTGTGAAAATTCTTTCTGTTCTGTGCATTCAAATAACAGAGTTGAACCTTACTTTTGATTGAGCCGTTCTGAAACACTCTTTCTGTAGAAACTGCAAATGGACATGCTAAGCGCTAAGAGTCCTACATTGGGAAAAAGAATATCTTCAAATAAAAGCTACACAGATGCATTCTGTGAACCTTATTTCTGATCTGTAAATTCAGATAACAGAGATAAAACATATTTTTGATTGAGCAGTTATGAAACACTCTTTTTGTAGAAAATGCAAGTGGAGATTCGGAGCGCTAAGAGGGTAATAGTGGAAAAAGGAATGTCTTCAAATATAAACTACACAGAATCATTCGGTGAAACTTTTTTCTGATCTGTGCATTCAGCTAACAGAGTTAAACCATATTTTGATTGAGCAGATCTGAACACTCTTTCTGTAGAAAATGCAACTGGACATTTGGAGCGCTAAGAGCGTAGTAGTGGAAAAAGGAATATATTCAAATATAAACTACACAGAAGCATTCTGTGAAACTTCTTTCTGATCTGAGCATTCAGCTAACAGAGTTAAACCATACTTTTGATTGAGCAGTTTTGAAACACTCTGTCTGTAGAAAATGCAACTGGACATTCGTAGCGCTAAGTGGGTAATAGTGGAAAAAAGAATATGTTCAAATATAAACTACACAGAAGCATTGTAAGAAACTTCTTTCTGTTCTGTGCATTTAACTAACAGAGTTGAACCTTACTTTTGATTGAGCCGTTCTGAAACACTCTTTCTGTAGAAACTGCAATTGGACATTCTGAGCGCTAAGAGGTCTATATTGGGAAAAAGAATGTCTACAAATAAAAACTACACAGAAGAATTGTGTGAAACTTCTTTCTGTTCTGTTTGTTCAACTAAAAGATTTGAACCTTAGTTTTGATTGAGCCGTTCTGAAACACTCTTTCTGTAGAAAATGCAAGTGGAGATTCGGAGCGCTAAGAGGGTAATAGTGGAAAAAGGAATGTCTCCAAATATAAACTACACAGAACCATTCTGTGAAACTTCTTTCTGATCTGTGCATTCAGCTAACAGAGTTAAACCATACTTTTGATTGAGCAGATCTGAACACTCTTTCTGTAGAAAATGCAACTGGACATTTGGAGCGCTAAGAGAGTAGTAGTGGAAAAAAGAATATATTCAAATATAAACTACACAGAAGCATTCTGTGAAAATTCTTTCTGATCTGAGCATTCAGCTAACAGAGTTAAACCATACTTTTGATTGAGCAGTTTGAAACACTCTGTCTGTAGAAAATGTAACTGGACATTCGTAGCGCTAAGTGGGTAATAGTGGAAAAAAGAATATGTTCAAATATAAACTACACAGAAGCATTGTATGAAACTTCTTTCTGTTCTGTGCATTCAACTAACAGAGTTGAACCTTACTTTTGATTGAGCCTTTCTGAAACACTCTTTCTGTAGAAACTACAATTGGACATTCTGAGCGCTAAGAGGCCTATATTGGGAAAAATAATATCTTCAAATAAAAACTACACAGAAGCATTGTGTGAAACTTATTTCTGATATGTTCATTAAGCTAACAGAGTTAAACCATACTTTTGATTGCGCAGTTCTGAACACTCTTTCTGTAGAAAATGCAAGTGGACCTTCGGAGCGCTAAGAGGGTAATAGTGGAAAAAGGAATATATTCAAATATAAACTACACAGTAGCATTCTGTGAAAATTCTTTCTGTTCTGTGCATTCAACTAACAGAGTTGAACCTTACTTTTGATTGAGCCGTTCTGAAACACTCTTTCTGTAGAAACTGCAATTGGACATGCTAAGCGCTAAGAGTCCTACATTGGGAAAAAGAATATCTTCAAATAAAAGCTACACAGATGCATTCTGTGAACCTTATTTCTGATCTGTAAATTCAGTTAACAGAGATAAAACATATTTTTGATTGAGCAGTTATGAAACACTCTTTTTGTAGAAAATGCAAGTGGAGATTCGGAGCGCTAGGAGGGTAATAGTGGAAAAAGGAATGTCTTCATATATAAACTACACAGAATCATTCGGTGAAACTTCTTTCTGATCTGTGCATTCAGCTAACAGAGTTAAACCATACTTTTGATTGAGCAGATCTGAACACTCTTTCTGTAGAAAATGCAACTGGACATTTGGAGCGCTAAGAGCGTAGTAGTGGAAAAAGGAATATATTCAAATATAAACTACACAGAAGCATTCTGTGAAACTTCTTTCTGATCTGAGCATTCAGCTAACAGAGTTAAACCATACTTTTGACTGAGCAGTTTTGAAACACTCTGTCTGTAGAAAATGCAACTGGACATTCGTAACGCTAAGTGGGTAATAGTGGAAAAAAGAATATGTTCAAATATAAACTACACAGAAGCATTGTATGAAACTTCTTTCTGTTCTGTGCATTTAACTAACAGAGTTGAACCTTACTTTTGATTGAGCCGTTCTGAAACACTCTTTCTGTAGAAACTGCAATTGGACATTCTGAGCGCTAAGAGGCCTATATTGGGAAAAAGAATGTCTACAAATAAAAACTACACAGAAGAATTGTGTGAAATTTCTTTCTGTTCTGTTTGTTCAACTAAAAGAGTTGAACCTTAGTTTGATTGAGCCGTTCTGAAACACTCTTTCTGTAGAAAATGCAAGTGGAGATTCGGAGCGCTAAGAAGGTAATAGTGGAAAAAGGAATGTCTTCAAATATAAACTACACAGAATCATTCGGTGAAACTTCTTTCTGATCTGTGCATTCAGCTAACAGAGTTAAACCATACTTTTGATTGAGCAGATCTGAACACTCTTTCTGTAGAAAATGCAACTGGACATTTGGAGCGCTAAGAGCGTAGTAGTGGAAAAAGGAATATATTCAAATATAAACTACACAGAAGCATTCTGTGAAACTTCTTTCTGATCTGAGCATTCAGCTAACAGAGTTAAACCATACTTTTGATTGAGCAGTTTTGAAACACTCTGTCTGTAGAAAATGCAACTGGACATTCGTAGCGCTAAGTGGGTAATAGTGGAAAAAAGAATATGTTCAAATATAAACTACCAGAAGCATTGTATGAAACTTCTTTCTGTTCTGTGCATTCAACTAACAGAATTGAACCTTACTTTTGATTGAGCCTTTCTGAAACACTCTTTCTGTAGAAACTACAATTGGACATTCTGAGCGCTAAGAGGCCTATATTGGGAAAAATAATATCTTCAAATAAAAACTACACAGAAGCATTGTGTGAAACTTATTTCTGATATGTTCATTAAGCTAACAGAGTTAAACCATACTTTTGATTGCGCAGTTCTGAACACTCTTTCTGTAGAAAATGCAAGTGGACATTCGGAGCGCTAAGAGGGTAATAGTGGAAAAAGGAATATATTCAAATATAAACTACACAGTAGCATTCTGTGAAAATTCTTTCTGTTCTGTGCATTCAACTAACAGAGTTGAACCTTACTTTTGATTGAGCCGTTCTGAAACACTCTTTCTGTAGAAACTGCAATTGGACATGCTAAGCGCTAAGAGTCCTACATTGGGAAAAAGAATATCTTCAAATAAAAGCTACACAGATGCATTCTGTGAACCTTATTTCTGATCTGTAAATTCAGTTAACAGAGATAAAACATATTTTTGATTGAGCAGTTATGAAACACTCTTTTTGTAGAAAATGCAAGTGGAGATTCGGAGCGCTAATAGGGTAATAGTGGAACAAGGAATGTCTTCAAATATAAACTACACAGAATCATTCGGTGAAACTTCTTTCTGATCTGTGCATTCAGCTAACAGTGTTAAACCATACTTTTGATTGAGCAGATATGAACACTCTTTCTGTAGAAAATGCAACTGGACATTTGGAGCGCTAAGAGCGTAGTAGTGGAAAAAGGAATATATTCAAATATAAACTACACAGAAGCATTCTGTGAAACTTCTTTCTGATCTGAGCATTCAGCTAACAGAGTTAAACCATACTTTTGATTGAGCAGTTTTGAAAAACTCTGTCTGTAGAAAATGCAACTGGACATTCGTAGCGCTAAGTGGGTAATAGTGGAAAAAAGAATATGTTCAAATATAAACTACACAGAAGCATTGTATGAAACTTCTTTCTGTTCTGTGCATTCAACTAACAGAGTTGAACCTTACTTTTGATTGAGCCGTTCTGAAACACTCTTTCTGTAGAAACTGCAATTGGACATTCTGAGCGCTGGGAGGCCTATATTGGGAAAAAGAATTTCTACAAATTAAAACTACACAGAAGAATTGTGTGAAACTTCTTTCTGTTCTGTTTGTTCAACTAAAAGAGTTGAACCTTAGTTTTGATTGAGCCGTTCTGAAACACTCTTTCTGTAGAAAATGCAAGTGTAGATTCCGAGCGCTAAGAGGGTAATAGTGGAAAAAGGAATGTCTCCAAATATAAACTACACAGAATCATTCTGTGAAACTTCTTTCTGATCTGTGCATTCAGCTAACAGAGTTAAACCATACTTTTGATTGAGCAGATCTGAACACTCTTTCTGTAGAAAATGCAACTGGACATTTGGAGCGCTAAGAGAGTAGTAGTGGAAAAAGGAATATATTCAAATATAAACTACACAGAAGCATTCTGTGAAACTTCTTTCTGATCTGAGCATTCAGCTAACAGAGTTAAACCATACTTTTGATTGAGCAGTTTTGAAACACTCTGTCTGTAGAAAATGCAACTGGACATTCGTAGCGCTAAGTGGGTAATAGTGGAAAAAGAATATGTTCATATATAAACTACACAGAAGCATTGTATGAAACTTCTTTCTGTTCTGTGCATTCAACTAACAGAGTTGAACCTTACTTTTGATTGAGCCTTTCTGAAACACTCTTTCTGTAGAAACTACAATTGGACATTCTGAGCGCTAAGAGGCCTATATTGGGAAAAATAATATCTTCAAATAAAAACTACACAGAAGCATTGTGTGAAACTTATTTCTGATATATTCATTAAGCTAACAGAGTTAAACCATACTTTTGATTGCGCAGTTCTGAACACTCTTTCTGTAGAAAATGCAAGGGGACATTCGGAGCGCTAAGAGGGTAATAGTGGAAAAAGGAATATATTCAAATATAAACTACACAGTAGCATTCTGTGAAAATTCTTTCTGTTCTGTGCATTCAACTAACAGAGTTGAACCTTACTTTTGATTGAGCCGTTCTGAAACACTCTTTCTGTAGAAACTGCAATTGGACATGCTAAGCGCTAAGAGTCCTACATTGGGAAAAAGAATATCTTCAAATTAAAGCTACACAGATGCATTCTGTGAACCTTATTTCTGATCTGTAAATTCAGTTAACAGAGATAAAACATATTTTTGATTGAGCAGTTATGAAACACTCTTTTTGTAGAAAATGCAAGTGGAGATTCGGAGCGCTAAGAGGGTAATAGTGGAAAAAGGAATGTCTTCAAATATAAACTACACAGAATCATTCGGTGAAACTTTTTTCTGATCTGTGCATTCAGCTAACAGAGTTAAACCATACTTTTGATTGAGCAGATCTGAACACTCTTTCTGTAGAAAATGCAACTGGACATTTGGAGCGCTAAGAGCGTAGTAGTGGAAAAAGGAATATATTCAAATATAAACTACACAGAAGCATTCTGTGAAACTTCTTTCTGATCTGAGCATTCAGCTAACAGAGTTAAACCATACTTTTGATTGAGCAGTTTTGAAACACTCTGTCTGTAGAAAATGCAACTGGATATTCGTAGCGCTAAGTGGGTAATAGTGGAAAAAAGAATATGTTCAAATATAAACTACACAGAAGCATTGTAAGAAACTTCTTTCTGTTCTGTGCATTTAACTAACAGAGTTGAACCTTACTTTTGATTGAGCCGTTCTGAAACACTCTTTCTGTAGAAACTGCAATTGGACATTCTGAGCGCTAAGAGGTCTATATTGGGAAAAAGAATGTCTACAAATAAAAACTACACAGAAGAATTGTGTGAAACTTCTTTCTGTTCTGTTTGTTCAACTAAAAGAGTGGAACCTTAGTTTTGATTGAGCCGTTCTGAAACACTCTTTCTGTAGAAAATGCAAGTGGAGATTCGGAGCGCTAAGAGGGTAATAGTGGAAAAAGGAATGTCTCCAAATATAAACTACACAGAACCATTCTGTGAAACTTCTTTCTGATCTGTGCATTCAGCTAACAGAGTTAAATCATACTTTTGATTGAGCAGATCTGAACACTCTTTCTGTAGAAAATGCAACTGGACATTGGGAGCGCTAAGAGAGTAGTAGTGGAAAAAAGAATATATTCAAATATAAACTACACAGAAGCATTCTGTGAAAATTCTTTCTGATCTGAGCATTCAGCTAACAGAGTTAAACCATACTTTTGATTGAGCAGTTTGAAACACTCTGTCTGTAGAAAATGTAACTGGACATTCGTAGCGCTAAGTGGGTAATAGTGGAAAAAAGAATATGTTCAAATATAAACTACACAGAAGCATTGTATGAAACTTCTTTCTGTTCTGTGCATTCAACTAACAGAGTTGAACCTTACTTTTGATTGAGCCTTTCTGAAACACTCTTTCTGTAGAAACTACAATTGGACATTCTGAGCGCTAAGAGGCCTATATTGGGAAAAATAATATCTTCAAATAAAAACTACACAGAAGCATTGTGTGAAACTTATTTCTGATATGTTCATTAAGCTAACAGAGTTAAACCATACTTTTGATTGCGCAGTTCTGAACACTCTTTCTGTAGAAAATGCAAGTGGACCTTCGGAGCGCTAAGAGGGTAATAGTGGAAAAAGGAATATATTCAAATATAAACTACACAGTAGCATTCTGTGAAAATTCTTTCTGTTCTGTGCATTCAACTAACAGAGTTGAACCTTACTTTTGATTGAGCCGTTCTGAAACACTCTTTCTGTAGAAACTGCAATTGGACATGCTAAGCGCTAAGAGTCCTACATTGGGAAAAAGAATATCTTCAAATAAAAGCTACACAGATGCATTCTGTGAACCTTATTTCTGATCTGTAAATTCAGTTAACAGAGATAAAACATATTTTTGATTGAGCAGTTATGAAACACTCTTTTTGTAGAAAATGCAAGTGGAGATTCGGAGCGCTAGGAGGGTAATAGTGGAAAAAGGAATGTCTTCAAATATAAACTACACAGAATCATTCGGTGAAACTTCTTTCTGATCTGTGCATTCAGCTAACAGAGTTAAACCATACTTTTGATTGAGCAGATCTGAACACTCTTTCTGTAGAAAACGCAACTGGACATTTGGAGCGCTAAGAGCGTAGTAGTGGAAAAAGGAATATATTCAAATATAAACTACACAGAAGCATTCTGTGAAACTTCTTTCTGATCTGAGCATTCAGCTAACAGAGTTAAACCATACTTTTGATTGAGCAGTTTTCAAACACTCTGTCTGTAGAAAATGCAACTGGACATTCGTAACGCTAAGTGGGTAATAGTGGAAAAAAGAATATGTTCAAATATAAACTACACAGAAGCATTGTATGAAACTTCTTTCTGTTCTGTGCATTTAACTAACAGAGTTGAACCTTACTTTTGATTGAGCCGTTCTGAAACACTCTTTCTGTAGAAACTGCAATTGGACATTCTGAGCGCTAAGAGGCCTATATTGGGAAAAAGAATGTCTACAAATAAAAACTACACAGAAGAATTGTGTGAAACTTCTTTCTGTTCTGTTTGTTCAACTAAAAGAGTTGAACCTTAGTTTGATTGAGCCGTTCTGAAACACTCTTTCTGTAGAAAATGCAAGTGGAGATTCGGAGCGCTAAGAAGGTAATAGTGGAAAAAGTAATGTCTTCAAATATAAACTACACAGAATCATTCGGTGAAACTTCTTTCTGATCTGTGCATTCAGCTAACAGAGTTAAACCATACTTTTGATTGAGCAGATCTGAACACTCTTTCTGTAGAAAATGCAACTGGACATTTGGAGCGCTAAGAGCGTAGTAGTGGAAAAAGGAATATATTCAAATATAAACTACACAGAAGCATTCTGTGAAACTTCTTTCTGATCTGAGCATTCAGCTAACAGAGTTAAACCATACTTTTGATTGAGCAGTTTTGAAACACTCTGTCTGTAGAAAATGCAACTGGACATTCGTAGCGCTAAGTGGGTAATAGTGGAAAAAAGAATATGTTCAAATATAAACTACACAGAAGCATTGTATGAAACTCCTTTCTGTTCTGTGCATTCAACTAACAGAGTTGAACCTTACTTTTGATTGAACCTTTCTGAAACACTCTTTCTGTAGAAACTACAATTGGACATTCTGAGCGCTAAGAGGCCTATATTGGGAAAAATAATATCTTCAAATAAAAACTACACAGAAGCATTGTGTGAAACTTATTTCTGATATGTTCATTAAGCTAACAGAGTTAAACCATACTTTTGATTGCGCAGTTCTGAACACTCTTTCTGTAGAAAATGCAAGTGGACATTCGGAGCGCTAAGAGGGTAATAGTGGAAAAAGGAATATATTCAAATATAAACTACACAGTAGCATTCTGTGAAAATTCTTTCTGTTCTGTGCATTCAACTAACAGAGTTGAACCTTACTTTTGATTGAGCCGTTCTGAAACACTCTTTCTGTAGAAACTGCAATTGGACATGCTAAGCGCTAAGAGTCCTACATTGGGAAAAAGAATATCTTCAAATAAAAGCTACACAGATGCATTCTGTGAACCTTATTTCTGATCTGTAAATTCAGTTAACAGAGATAAAACATATTTTTGATTGAGCAGTTATGAAACACTCTTTTTGTCGAAAATGCAAGTGGAGATTCGGAGCGCTAAGAGGGTAATAGTGGAACAAGGAATGTCTTCAAATATAAACTACACAGAATCATTCGGTGAAACTTCTTTCTGATCTGTGCATTCAGCTAACAGAGTTAAACCATACTTTTGATTGAGCAGATCTGAACACTCTTTCTGTAGAAAACGCAACTGGACATTTGGAGCGCTAAGAGCGTAGTAGTGGAAAAAGGAATATATTCAAATATAAACTACACAGAAGCATTCTGTGAAACTTCTTTCTGATCTGAGCATTCAGCTAACAGAGTTAAACCATACTTTTGATTGAGCAGTTTTCAAACACTCTGTCTGTAGAAAATGCAACTGGACATTCGTAACGCTAAGTGGGTAATAGTGGAAAAAAGAATATGTTCAAATATAAACTACACAGAAGCATTGTATGAAACTTCTTTCTGTTCTGTGCATTTAACTAACAGAGTTGAACCTTACTTTTGATTGAGCCGTTCTGAAACACTCTTTCTGTAGAAACTGCAATTGGACATTCTGAGCGCTAAGAGGCCTATATTGGGAAAAAGAATGTCTACAAATAAAAACTACACAGAAGAATTGTGTGAAACTTCTTTCTGTTCTGTTTGTTCAACTAAAAGAGTTGAACCTTAGTTTGATTGAGCCGTTCTGAAACACTCTTTCTGTAGAAAATGCAAGTGGAGATTCGGAGCGCTAAGAAGGTAATAGTGGAAAAAGTAATGTCTTCAAATATAAACTACACAGAATCATTCGGTGAAACTTCTTTCTGATCTGTGCATTCAGCTAACAGAGTTAAACCATACTTTTGATTCAGCAGATCTGAACACTCTTTCTGTAGAAAATGCAACTGGACATTTGGAGCGCTAAGAGCGTAGTAGTGGAAAAAGGAATATATTCAAATATAAACTACACAGAAGCATTCTGTGAAACTTCTTTCTGATCTGAGCATTCAGCTAACAGAGTTAAACCATACTTTTGATTGAGCAGTTTTGAAACACTCTGTCTGTAGAAAATGCAACTGGACATTCGTAGCGCTAAGTGGGTAATAGTGGAAAAAAGAATATGTTCAAATATAAACTACACAGAAGCATTGTATGAAACTTCTGTCTGTTCTGTGCATTCAACTAACAGAGTTGAACCTTACTTTTGATTGAGCCTTTCTGAAACACTCTTTCTGTAGAAACTACAATTGGACATTCTGAGCG
Source organism: Symphalangus syndactylus (assembly GCF_028878055.3). Taxonomy (NCBI): domain Eukaryota; kingdom Metazoa; phylum Chordata; class Mammalia; order Primates; family Hylobatidae; genus Symphalangus; species Symphalangus syndactylus. Next base: position 617,895 of record NC_072423.2, on the reverse strand, counting down.
CTAAGAGGCCTATATTGGGAAAAATAATATCTTCAAATAAAAACTACACAGAAGCATTGTGTGAAACTTATTTCTGATATGTTCATTAAGCTAACAGAGTTAAACCATACTTTTGATTGCGCAGTTCTGAACACTCTTTCTGTAGAAAATGCAAGTGGACATTCGGAGCGCTAAGAGGGTAATAGTGGAAAAAGGAATATATTCAAATATAAACTACACAGTAGCATTCTGTGAAAATTCTTTCTGTTCTGTGCATTCAACTAACAGAGTTGAACCTTACTTTTGATTGAGCCGTTCTGAAACACTCTTTCTGTAGAAACTGCAATTGGACATGCTAAGCGCTAAGAGTCCTACATTGGGAAAAAGAATATCTTCAAATAAAAGCTACACAGATGCATTCTGTGAACCTTATTTCTGATCTGTAAATTCAGTTAACAGAGATAAAACATATTTTTGATTGAGCAGTTATGAAACACTCTTTTTGTCGAAAATGCAAGTGGAGATTCGGAGCGCTAAGAGGGTAATAGTGGAACAAGGAATGTCTTCAAATATAAACTACACAGAATCATTCGGTGAAACTTCTTTCTGATCTGTGCATTCAGCTAACAGAGTTAAACCATACTTTTGATTGAGCAGATATGAACACTCTTTCTGTAGAAAACGCAACTGGACATTTGGAGCGCTAAGAGCGTAGTAGTGGAAAAAGGAATATATTCAAATATAAACTACACAGAAGCATTCTGTGAAACTTCTTTCTGATCTGAGCATTCAGCTAACAGAGTTAAACCATACTTTTGATTGAGCAGTTTTCAAACACTCTGTCTGTAGAAAATGCAACTGGACATTCGTAACGCTAAGTGGGTAATAGTGGAAAAAAGAATATGTTCAAATATAAACTACACAGAAGCATTGTATGAAACTTCTTTCTGTTCTGTGCATTTAACTAACAGAGTTGAACCTTACTTTTGATTGAGCCGTTCTGAAACACTCTTTCTGTAGAAACTGCAATTGGACATTCTGAGCGCTAAGAGGCCTATATTGGGAAAAAGAATGTCTACAAATAAAAACTACACAGAAGAATTGTGTGAAACTTCTTTCTGTTCTGTTTGTTCAACTAAAAGAGTTGAACCTTAGTTTGATTGAGCCGTTCTGAAACACTCTTTCTGTAGAAAATGCAAGTGGAGATTCGGAGCGCTAAGAAGGTAATAGTGGAAAAAGTAATGTCTTCAAATATAAACTACACAGAATCATTCGGTGAAACTTCTTTCTGATCTGTGCATTCAGCTAACAGAGTTAAACCATACTTTTGATTGAGCAGATCTGAACACTCTTTCTGTAGAAAATGCAACTGGACATTTGGAGCGCTAAGAGCGTAGTAGTGGAAAAAGGAATATATTCAAATATAAACTACACAGAAGCATTCTGTGAAACTTCTTTCTGATATGAGCATTCAGCTAACAGAGTTAAACCATACTTTTGATTGAGCAGTTTTGAAACACTCTGTCTGTAGAAAATGCAACTGGACATTCGTAGCGCTAAGTGGGTAATAGTGGAAAAAAGAATATGTTCAAATATAAACTACACAGAAGCATTGTATGAAACTTCTTTCTGTTCTGTGCATTCAACTAACAGAGTTGAACCTTACTTTTGATTGAGCCTTTCTGAAACACTCTTTCTGTAGAAACTACAATTGGACATTCTGAGCGCTAAGAGGCCTATATTGGGAAAAATAATATCTTCAAATAAAAACTACACAGAAGCATTGTGTGAAACTTATTTCTGATATGTTCATTAAGCTAACAGAGTTAAACCATACTTTTGATTGCGCAGTTCTGAACACTCTTTCTGTAGAAAATGCAAGTGGACATTCGGAGCGCTAAGAGGGTAATAGTGGAAAAAGGAATATATTCAAATATAAACTACACAGTAGCATTCTGTGAAAATTCTTTCTGTTCTGTGCATTCAACTAACAGAGTTGAACCTTACTTTTGATTGAGCCGTTCTGAAACACTCTTTCTGTAGAAACTGCAATTGGACATGCTAAGCGCTAAGAGTCCTACATTGGGAAAAAGAATATCTTCAAATAAAAGCTACACAGATGCATTCTGTGAACCTTATTTCTGATCTGTAAATTCAGTTAACAGAGATAAAACATATTTTTGATTGAGCAGTTATGAAACACTCTTTTTGTCGAAAATGCAAGTGGAGATTCGGAGCGCTAAGAGGGTAATAGTGGAACAAGGAATGTCTTCAAATATAAACTACACAGAATCATTCGGTGAAACTTCTTTCTGATCTGTGCATTCAGCTAACAGAGTTAAACCATACTTTTGATTGAGCAGATATGAACACTCTTTCTGTAGAAAATGCAACTGGACATTTGGAGCGCTAAGAGCGTAGTAGTGGAAAAAGGAATATATTCAAATATAAACTACACAGAAGCATTCTGTGAAACTTCTTTCTGATCTGAGCATTCAGCTAACAGAGTTAAACCATACTTTTGATTGAGCAGTTTTGAAACACTCTGTCTGTAGAAAATGCAACTGGACATTCGTAGCGCTAAGTGGGTAATAGTGGAAAAAAGAATATGTTCAAATATAAACTACACAGAAGCATTGTAAGAAACTTCTTTCTGTTCTGTGCATTTAACTAACAGAGTTGAACCTTACTTTTGATTGAGCCGTTCTGAAACACTCTTTCTGTAGAAACTGCAATTGGACATTCTGAGCGCTAAGAGGTCTATATTGGGAAAAAGAATGTCTACAAATAAAAACTACACAGAAGAATTGTGTGAAACTTCTTTCTGTTCTGTTTGTTCAACTAAAAGAGTTGAACCTTAGTTTTGATTGAGCCGTTCTGAAACACTCTTTCTGTAGAAAATGCAAGTGGAGATTCGGAGCGCTAAGAGGGTAATAGTGGAAAAAGGAATGTCTCCAAATATAAACTACACAGAACCATTCTGTGAAACTTCTTTCTGATCTGTGCATTCAGCTAACAGAGTTAAACCATACTTTTGATTGAGCAGATCTGAACACTCTTTCTGTAGAAAATGCAACTGGACATTTGGAGCGCTAAGAGAGTAGTAGTGGAAAAAAGAATATATTCAAATATAAACTACACAGAAGCATTCTGTGAAAATTCTTTCTGATCTGAGCATTCAGCTAACAGAGTTAAACCATACTTTTGATTGAGCAGTTTGAAACACTCTGTCTGTAGAAAATGTAACTGGACATTCGTAGCGCTAAGTGGGTAATAGTGGAAAAAAGAATATGTTCAAATATAAACTACACAGAAGCATTGTATGAAACTTCTTTCTGTTCTGTGCATTCAACTAACAGAGTTGAACCTTACTTTTGATTGAGCCTTTCTGAAACACTCTTTCTGTAGAAACTACAATTGGACATTCTGAGCGCTAAGAGGCCTATATTGGGAAAAATAATATCTTCAAATAAAAACTACACAGAAGCATTGTGTGAAACTTATTTCTGATATGTTCATTAAGCTAACAGAGTTAAACCATACTTTTGATTGCGCAGTTCTGAACACTCTTTCTGTAGAAAATGCAAGTGGACATTCGGAGCGCTAAGAGGGTAATAGTGGAAAAAGGAATATATTCAAATATAAACTACACAGTAGCATTCTGTGAAAATTCTTTCTGTTCTGTGCATTCAACTAACAGAGTTGAACCTTACCTTTGATTGAGCCGTTCTGAAACACTCTTTCTGTAGAAACTGCAATTGGACATGCTAAGCGCTAAGAGTCCTACATTGGGAAAAAGAATATCTTCAAATAAAAGCTACACAGATGCATTCTGTGAACCTTATTTCTGATCTGTAAATTCAGTTAACAGAGATAAAACATATTTTTGATTGAGCAGTTATGAAACCCTCTTTTTGTAGAAAATGCAAGTGGAGATTCGCAGCGCTAGGAGGGTAATAGTGGAAAAAGGAATGACTTCAAATATAAACTACACAGAATCATTCGGTGAAACTTCTTTCTGATCTGTGCATTCAGCTAACAGAGTTAAACCATACTTTTGATTGAGCAGATCTGAACACTCTTTCTGTAGAAAATGCAACTGGACATTTGGAGCGCTAAGAGCGTAGTAGTGGAAAAAGGAATATATTCAAATATAAACTACACAGAAGCATTCTGTGAAACTTCTTTCTGATCTGAGCATTCAGCTAACAGAGTTAAACCATACTTTTGATTGAGCAGTTTTGAAACACTCTGTCTGTAGAAAATGCAACTGGACATTCGTAGCGCTAAGTGGGTAATAGTGGAAAAAAGAATATGTTCAAATATAAACTACACAGAAGCATTGTATGAAACTTCTTTCTGTTCTGTGCATTTAACTAACAGAGTTGAACCTTACTTTTGATTGAGCCGTTCTGAAACACTCTTTCTGTAGAAACTGCAATTGGACATTCTGAGCGCTAAGAGGCCTATATTGGGAAAAAGAATGTCTACAAATAAAAACTACACAGAAGAATTGTGTGAAACTTCTTTCTGTTCTGTTTGTTCAACTAAAAGAGTTGAACCTTAGTTTGATTGAGCCGTTCTGAAACACTCTTTCTGTAGAAAATGCAAGTGGAGATTCGGAGCGCTAAGAGGGTAATAGTGGAAAAAGGAATGTCTTCAAATATAAACTACACAGAATCATTCGGTGAAACTTCTTTCTGATCTGTGCATTCAGCTAACAGAGTTAAACCATACTTTTGATTGAGCAGATCTGAACACTCTTTCTGTAGAAAATGCAACTGGACATTTGGAGCGCTAAGAGCGTAGTAGTGGAAAAAGGAATATATTCAAATATAAACTACACAGAAGCATTCTGTGAAACTTCTTTCTGATCTGAGCATTCAGCTAACAGAGTTAAACCATACTTTTGATTGAGCAGTTTTGAAACACTCTGTCTGTAGAAAATGCAACTGGACATTCGTAGCGCTAAGTGGGTAATAGTGGAAAAAAGAATATGTTCAAATATAAACTACACAGAAGCATTGTATGAAACTTCTTTCTGTTCTGTGCATTCAACTAACAGAGTTGAACCTTACTTTTGATTGAGCCTTTCTGAAACACTCTTTCTGTAGAAACTACAATTGGACATTCTGAGCGCTAAGAGGCCTCTATTGGGAAAAATAATATCTTCAAATAAAAACTACACAGAAGCATTGTGTGAAACTTATTTCTGATATGTTCATTAAGCTAACAGAGTTAAACCATACTTTTGATTGCGCAGTTCTGAACACTCTTTCTGTAGAAAATGCAAGTGGACATTCGGAGCGCTAAGAGGGTAATAGTGGAAAAAGGAATATATTCAAATATAAACTACACAGTAGCATTCTGTGAAAATTCTTTCTGTTCTGTGCATTCAACTAACAGAGTTGAACCTTACTTTTGATTGAGCCGTTCTGAAACACTCTTTCTGTAGAAACTGCAATTGGACATGCTAAGCGCTAAGAGTCCTACATTGGGAAAAAGAATATCTTCAAATAAAAGCTACACAGATGCATTCTGTGAACCTTATTTCTGATCTGTAAATTCAGTTAACAGAGATAAAACATATTTTTGATTGAGCAGTTATGAAACACTCTTTTTGTCGAAAATGCAAGTGGAGATTCGGAGCGCTAAGAGGGTAATAGTGGAACAAGGAATGTCTTTAAATATAAACTACACAGAATCATTCGGTGAAACTTCTTTCTGATCTGTGCATTCAGCTAACAGAGTTAAACCATACTTTTGATTGAGCAGATATGAACACTCTTTCTGTAGAAAATGCAACTGGACATTTGGAGCGCTAAGAGCGTAGTAGTGGAAAAAGGAATATATTCAAATATAAACTACACAGAGGCATTCTGTGAAACATCTTTCTGATCTGAGCATTCAGCTAACAGAGTTAAACCATACTTTTGATTGAGCAGTTTTGAAACACTCTGTCTGTAGAAAATGCAACTGGACATTCGTAGCGCTAAGTGGGTAATAGTGGAAAAAAGAATATGTTCAAATATAAACTACACAGAAACATTGTATGAAACTTCTTTCTGTTCTGTGCATTCAACTAACAGAGTTGAACCTTACTTTTGATTGAGCCGTTCTGAAACACTCTTTCTGTAGAAACTGCAATTGGACATTCTGAGCGCTGGGAGGCCTATATTGGGAAAAAGAATGTCTACAAATTAAAACTACACAGAAGAATTGTGTGAAACTTCTTTCTGTTCTCTTTGTTCAACTAAAAGAGTTGAACCTTAGTTTTGATTGAGCCGTTCTGAAACACTCTTTCTGTAGAAAATGCAAGTGGAGATTCCGAGCGCTAAGAGGGTAATAGTGGAAAAAGGAATGTCTCCAAATATAAACTACACAGAATCATTCTGTGAAACTTCTTTCTGATCTGTGCATTCAGCTAACAGATTTAAAACATACTTTTCATTGAGCAGATCTGAACACTCTTTCTGTAGAAAATGCAACTGGACATTTGGAGCGCTAAGAGAGTAGTAGTGGAAAAAGGAATATATTCAAATATAAACTACACAGAAGCATTCTGTGAAACTTCTTTCTGATCTGAGCATTCAGCTAACAGAGTTAAACCATACTTTTGATTGAGCAGTTTTGAAACACTCTGTCTGTAGAAAATGCAACTGGACATTCGTAGCGCTAAGTGGGTAATAGTGGAAAAAAGAATATGTTCAAATATAAACTACACAGAAGCATTGTATGAAACTTCTTTCTGTTCTGTTCATTCAACTAACAGAGTTGAACCTGACTTTTGATTGAGCCTTTCTGAAACACTCTTTCTGTAGAAACTGCAATTGGACATTCTGAGCGCTAAGAGGCCTCTATTGGGAAAAATAATATCTTCAAATAAAAACTACACAGAAGCATTGTGTGAAACTTATTTCTGATATGTTCATTAAGCTAACAGAGTTAAACCATACTTTTGATTGCGCAGTTCTGAACACTCTTTCTGTAGAAAATGCAAGTGGACATTCGGAGCGCTAAGAGGGTAATAGTGGAAAAAGGAATATATTCAAATATAAACTACACAGTAGCATTCTGTGAAAATTCTTTCTGTTCTGTGCATTCAACTAACAGAGTTGAACCTTACTTTTGATTGAGCCGTTCTGAAACACTCTTTCTGTAGAAACTGCAATTGGACATGCTAAGCGCTAAGAGGCCTACATTTGGAAAAAGAATATCTTCAAATAAAAACTACACAGATGCATTCTGTGAAACTTATTTCTGATCTGTAAATTCAGTTAACAGAGATAAAACATATTTTTGATTGAGCAGTTATGAAACACTCTTTTTGTAGAAAATGCAAGTGGAGATTCGGAGCGCTAAGAGGTTAATAGTGGAAAAAGGAATGTCTTCAAATATAAACTACACAGAATCATTCGGTGAAACTTCTTTCTGATCTGTGCATTCAGCTAACAGAGTTAAACCATACTTTTGATTGAGCAGATCTGAACACTCTTTCTGTAGAAAATGCAACTGGACATTTGGAGCGCAAAGTGCGTAGTAGTGGAAAAAGGAATATATTCAAATATAAACTACACAGAAGCATTCTGTGAAACTTCTTTCTGATCTGAGCATTCAGCTAACAGAGTTAAACCATACTTTTGATTGAGCAGTTTTGAAACACTCTGTCTGTAGAAAATGCAACTGGACATTCGTAGCGCTAAGTGGGTAATAGTGGAAAAAAGAATATGTTCAAATATAAACTACACAGAAGCATTGTATGAAACTTCTTTCTGTTCTGTGCATTCAACTAACAGAGTTGAACTTTACTTTTGATTGAGCCGTTCTGAAACACTCTTTCTGTAGAAACTGCAATTGGACATTCTGAGCGCTAAGAGGCCTATATTGGGAAAAAGAATGTCTACAAATAAAAACTACACAGAAGAATTGTGTGAAACTTCTTTCTGTTCTGTTTGTTCAACTAAAAGAGTTGAACCTTACTTTTGATTGAGCCGTTCTGAAACACTCTTTCTGTAGAAACTGCAATTGGACATTCTGAGCGCTAGGAGGCCTATATTGGGAAAAAGAATGTCTACAAATAAAAACTACACAGAAGAATTGTGTGAAACTTCTTTCTGTTCTGTTTGTTCAACTAAAAGAGTTGAACCTTAGTTTTGATTGAGCCGTTCTGAAACACTCTGTCTGTAGAAAATGCAAGTGGAGATTCGGAGCGCTAAGAGGGTAATAGTGGAAAAAGGAATGTTTCCAAATATAAACTACACAGAATCATTCTGAGAAACTTCTTTCTGATCTGTGCATTCAGCTAACAGAGTTAAACCATACTTTTGATTGAGCAGATCTGAACACTCTTTCTGTAGAAAATGCAACTGGACATTTGGAGCGCTAAGAGAGTAGTAGTGGAAAAAGGAATATATTCAAATATAAACTACACAGAAGCATTCTGTGAAACTTCTTTCTGATCGGAGCATTCAGCTAACAGAGTTAAACCATACTTTTGATTGAGCAGTTTTGAAACACCCTGTCTGTAGAAAATGCAACTGGACATTCGTAGCGCTAAGTGGGTAATAGTGGAAAAAAGAATATGTTCAAATATAAACTACACAGAAACATTGTATGAAACTCCTTTCTGTTCTGTGCATTCAACTAACAGAGTTGAACCTGACTTTTGATTGAGCCTTTCTGAAACACTCTTTCTGTAGAAACTGCAATTGGACATTCTGAGCGCTAAGAGGCCTATATTGGGAAAAATAATATCTTCAAATAAAAACTACACAGAAGCATTGTGTGAAACTTATTTCTGATATGTTCATTAAGCTAACAGAGTTAAACCATACTTTTGATTGCGCAGTTATGAACACTCTTTCTGTAGAAAATGCAAGTGGACATTCGGAGTGCTAAGAGGGTAATAGTGGAAAAAGGGATATATTCAAATATAAACTACACAGTAGCATTCTGTTAAAATTCTTTCTGTTCTGTGCATTCAACTAACAGAGTTGAACCTTACTTTTGATTGAGCCGTTCTGAAACACTCTTTCTGTAGAAACTGCAATTGGACATGCTAAGCGCTAAGAGGCCTACGTTGGGAAAAAGAATATCTTCAAATAAAAACTACACAGATGCATTCTGTGAAACTTATTTCTGATCTGTAAATTCAGTTAACAGAGATAAAACATATTTTTGATTGAGCAGTTATGAAACACTCTTTTTGTAGAAAATGCAAGTGGAGATTCAGAGCGCTAAGAGGGTAATAGTGGAAAAAGGAATGTCTTCAAATATAAACTACACAGAATCATTCGGTGAAACTTCTTTCTGATCTGTGCATTCAGCTAACAGAGTTAAACCATACTTTTGATTGAGCAGATCTGAACACTCTTTCTGTAGGAAATGCAACTGGACATTTGGAGCGCTAAGAGCGTAGTAGTGGAAAAAGGAATATATTCAAATATAAACTACACAGTAGCATTCTGTGAAAATCCTTTCTGTTCTGTGCATTCAACTAACAGAGTTGAACCTTACTTTTGATTGAGCCGTTCTGAAACACTCTTTCTGTAGAAACTGCAATTGGACATTCTGAGCGCTAAGAGGCCTATATTGGGAAAAAGAATGTCTACAAATAAAAACTACACAGAAGAATTGTGTGAAACTTCTTTCTGTTCTGTTTGTTCAACTAAAAGAGTTGAACCTTAGTTTTGATTGAGCCGTTCTGAAACACTCTTTCTGTAGAAAATGCAAGTGGAGATTCGGAGCGCTAAGAGGGTAATAGTGGAAAAGGAATGTCTCCAAATATAAACTACACAGAATCATTCTGTGAAACTTCTTTCTGATCTGTGCATTCAGCTAACAGAGTTAAACTATACTTTTGATTGAGCAGATCTGACCACTCTTTCTGTAGAAAATGCAACTGGACATTTGGAGCGCTAAGAGAGTAGTAGTGGAAAAAGGAATATATTCAAATATAAACTACACAGAAGCATTCTGTGAAACTTCTTTCTGATCTGAGCATTCAGCTAACAGAGTTAAACCATACTTTTGATTGAGCAGTTTTGAAACACTCTGTCTGTAGAAAATGCAGCTGGACATTCGTAGCGCTAAGTGGGTAATAGTGGAAAAAAGAATATGTTCAAATATAAACTACACAGAAGCATTGTATGAAACTTCTTTCTGTTCTGTGCATTCAACTAACAGAGTTGAACCTGACTTTTGATTGAGCCTTTCTGAAACACTCTTTCTGTAGAAACTGCAATTGGACATTCTGAGCGCTAAGAGGCCTCTATTGGGAAAAATAATATCTTCAAATAAAAACTACACAGAAGCATTGTGTGAAACTTATTTCTGATATGTTCATTAAGCTAACAGAGTTAAACCATACTTTTGATTGCGCAGTTCTGAACACTCTTTCTGTAGAAAATGCAAGTGGACATTCGGAGCGCTAAGAGGGTAATAGTGGAAAAAGGAATATATTCAAATATAAACTACACAGTAGCATTCTGTGAAAATTCTTTCTGTTCTGTGCATTCAACTAACAGAGTTGAACCTTACTTTTGATTGAGCCGTTCTGAAACACTCTTTCTGTAGAAACTGCAATTGGACATGCTAAGCGCTAAGAGGCCTACATTGGGAAAAAGAATATCTTCAAATAAAAACTACACAGATGCGTTCTGTGAAACTTATTTCTGATCTGTAAATTCAGTTAACAGAGATAAAACATATTTTTGATTGAGCAGTTATGAAACACTCTTTTTGTAGAAAATGCAAGTGAAGATTCGGAGCGCTAAGAGGGTAATAGTGGAAAAAGGAATGTCTTCAAATATAAACTACACAGAATCATTCGGTGAAACTTCTTTCTGATCTGTGCATTCAGCTAACAGAGTTAAACTATACTTTTGATTGAGCAGATCTGAACACTCTTTCTGTAGAAAATGCAACTGGACATTAGGAGCGCAAAGAGCGTAGTAGTGGAAAAAGGAATATATTCAAATATAAACTACACAGAAGCATTCTGTGAAACTTCTTTCTGATCTGAGCATTCAGCTAACAGAGTTAAACCATACTTTTGATTGAGCAGTTTTGAAACACTCTGTCTGTAGAAAATGCAACTGGACATTCGTAGCGCTAAGTGGGTAATAGTGGAAAAAAGAATATGTTCAAATATAAACTACACAGAAGCATTGTATGAAACTACTTTCTGTTCTGTGCATTCAACTAACAGAGTTGAACCTTACTTTTGATTGAGCCGTTCTGAAACACTCTTTCTGTAGAAACTGCAATTGGACATTCTGAGCGCTAAGAGGCCTATATTGGGAAAAAGAATGTCTACAAATAAAAACTACACAGAAGAATTGTGTGAAACTACTTTCTGTTCTGTTTGTTCAACTAAAAGAGTTGAACCTTACTTTTGATTGAGCCGTTCTGAAACACTCTTTCTGTAGAAACTGCAATTGGACATTCTGAGCGCTAGGAGGCCTATATTGGGAAAAAGAATGTCTACAAATAAAAACTACACAGAAGAATTGTGTGAAACTTCTTTCTGTTCTGTTTGTTCAACTAAAAGAGTTGAACCTTAGTTTTGATTGAGCCGTTCTGAAACACTCTGTCTGTAGAAAATGCAACTGGACATTCGTAGCGCTAAGTGGGTAATAGTGGAAAAAAGAATATGTTCAAATATAAACTACACAGAAGCATTGTATGAAACTTCTTTCTGTTCTGTGCATTCAACTAACAGAGTTGAACCTGACTTTTGATTGAGCCTTTCTGAAACACTCTTTCTCTAGAAACTGCAATTGGACATTCTGAGCGCTAAGAGGCCTCTATTGGGAAAAATAATATCTTCAAATAAAAACTACACAGAAGCATTGTGTGAAACTTATTTCTGATATGTTCATTAAGCTAACAGAGTTAAACCATACTTTTGATTGCGCAGTTCTGAACACTCTTTCTGTAGAAAATGCAAGTGGACATTCGGAGCGCTAAGAGGGTAATAGTGGAAAAAGGAATATATTCAAATATAAACTACACAGTAGCATTCTGTGAAAATACTTTCTGTTCTCTGCATTCAACTAACAGAGTTGAACCTTACTTTTGATTGAGCCGTTCTGAAACACTCTTTCTGTAGAAACTGCAATTGGACATGCTAAGCGCTAAGAGGCCTACATTGGGAAAAAGAATATCTTCAAATAAAAACTACAGAGATGCGTTCTGTGAAACTTATTTCTGATCTGTAAATTCAGTTAACAGAGATAAAACATATTTTTGATTGAGCAGTTATGAAACACTCTTTTTGTAGAAAATGCAAGTGGAGATTCGGAGCGCTAAGAGGGTAATAGTGGAAAAAGGAATGTCTCCAAATATAAACTACACAGAATCATTCAGTGAAACTTCTTTCTGATCTGTGCATTCAGCTAACAGAGTTAAACCATACTTTTGATTGAGCAGATCTGAACACTCTTTCTGTAGAAAATGCAACTGGATATTTGGAGCGCAAAGAGCGTAGTAGTGGAAAAAGGAATATATTCAAATATAAACTACACAGAAGCATTCTGTGAAACTTCTTTCTGATCTGAGCATTCAGCTAACAGAGTTAAACCATACTTTTGATTGAGCAGTTTTGAAACACTCTGTCTGTAGAAAATGCAACTGGACATTCGTAGCGCTAAGTGGGTAATAGTGGAAAAAAGAATATGTTCAAATATAAACTACACAGAAACATTGTATGAAACTTCTTTCTGTTCTGTGCATTCAACTAACAGAGTTGAAACTTAATTTTGATTGAGCCGTTCTGAAACACTCTTTCTGTAGAAACTGCAATTGGACATTCTGAGCGCTAAGAGGCCTATATTGGGAAAAAGAATGTCTACAAATAAAAACTACACAGAAGAATTGTGTGAAACTTCTTTCTGTTCTGTTTGTTCAACTAAAAGATTTGAACCTTAGTTTTGATTCAGCCGTTCTGAAACACTCTGTCTGTAGAAAATGCAAGTGGAGATTCGGAGCGCTAAGAGGGTAACAGTGGAAAAAGGAATGTTTCCAAATATAAACTACACAGAATCATTCTGTGAAACTTCTTTCTGATCTGTGCATTCAGCTAACAGAGTTAAACCATACTTTTGATTGAGCAGATCTGAACACTCTTTCTGTAGAAAATGCAACTGGACATTTGGAGCGCTAAGAGGGTAGTAGTGGAAAAAGGAATATATTCAAATATAAACTACACAGAAGCATTCTGTGAAACTTCTTTCTGATCTGAGCATTCAGCTAACAGAGTTAAACCATACTTTTGATTGAGCAGTTTTGAAACACTCTGTCTGTAGAAAATGCAACTGGACATTCGTAGCGCTAAGTGGGTAATAGTGGAAAAAAGAATATGTTCAAATATAAACTACACAGAAGCATTGTATGAAACTTCTTTCTGTTCTGTGCATTCAACTAACAGAGTTGAACCTTACTTTTCATTGAGCCGTTCTGAAACACTCTTTCTGTAGAAACTGCAATTGGACATTCTGAGCGCTAGGAGGCCTATATTGGGAAAAAGAATGTCTACAAATAAAAACTACACAGAAGAATTGTGTGAAACTTCTTTCTGTTCTGTTTGTTCAACTAAAAGAGTTGAACCTTAGTTTTGATTGAGCCGTTCTGAAACACTCTTTCTGTAGAAAATGCAAGTGGAGATTCCGAGCGCTAAGAGGGTAATAGTGGAAAAAGGAATGTCTCCAAATATAAACTACACAGAATCATTCTGTGAAACTTCTTTCTGATCTGTGCATTCAGCTAACAGATTTAAACCATACTTTTGATTGAGCAGATCTGAACACTCTTTCTGTAGAAAATGCAACTGGACATTTGGAGCGCTAAGAGAGTAGCAGTGGAAAAAGGAATATATTCAAATATAAACTACACAGAAGCATTCTGTGAAACTTCTTTCTGATCTGAGCATTCAGCTAACAGAGTTAAACCATAATTTTAATTGAGCAGTTTTGAAACACTCTGTCTGTAGAAAATGCAACTGGACATTCGTAGCGCTAAGTGGGTAATAGTGGAAAAAAGAATATGTTCAAATATAAACTACACAGAAGCATTGTATGAAACTTCTTTCTGTTCTGTGCATTCAACTAACAGAGTTGAACCTGACTTTTGATTGAGCCTTTCTGAAACACTCTTTCTGTAGAAACTGCAATTGGACATTCTGAGCGCTAAGAGGCCTCTATTGGGAAAAATAATATCTTCAAATAAAAACTACACAGAAGCATTGTGTGAAACTTATTTCTGATATGTTCATTAAGCTAACAGAGTTAAACCATACTTTTGATTGCGCAGTTCTGAACACTCTTTCTGTAGAAAATGCAAGTGGACATTCGTAGCGCTAAGAGTGTAATAGTGGAAAAAGGAATATATTCAAATATAAACTACACAGTAGCATTCTGTGAAAATTCTTTCTGTTCTGTGCATTCAACTAACAGAGTTGAACCTTACTTTTGATTGAGCCGTTCTGAAACACTCTTTCTGTAGAAACTGCAATTGGACATGCTAAGCGCTAAGAGGCCTACATTGGGAAAAAGAATATCTTCAAATAAAAACTACACAGATGCATTCTGTGAAACTTATTTCTGATCTGTAAATTCAGTTAACAGAGATAAAACATATTTTTGATTGAGCAGTTATGAAACACTCTTTTTGTAGAAAATGCAAGTGGAGAATCGGAGCGCTAAGAGGGTAATAGTGGAAAAAGGAATGTCTTCAAATATAAACTACACAGAATCATTCGGTGAAACTTCTTTCTGATCTGTGCATTCAGCTAACAGAGTTAAACCATACTTTTCATTGAGCAGATCTGAACACTCTTTCTGTAGAAAATGCAACTGGACATTAGGAGCGCAAAGAGCGTAGTAGTGGAAAAAGGAATATATTCAAATATAAACTACACAGAAGCATTCTGTGAAACTTCTTTCTGATCTGAGCATTCAGCTAACAGAGTTAAACCATACTTTTGATTGAGCAGTTTTGAAACACTCTGTCTGTAGAAAATGCAACTGGACATTCGTAGCGCTAAGTGGGTAATAGTGGAAAAAAGAATATGTTCAAATATAAACTACACAGAAGCATTGTATGAAACTACTTTCTGTTCTGTGCATTCAACTAACAGAGTTGAACCTTACTTTTGATTGAGCCGTTCTGAAACACTCTTTCTGTAGAAACTGCAAATGGACATTCTGAGCGCTAAGAGGCCTATATTGGGAAAAAGAATGTCTACAAATTAAAACTACACAGAAGAATTGTGTGAAACTACTTTCTGTTCTGTTTGTTCAACTAAAAGAGTTGAACCTTACTTTTGATTGAGCCGTTCTGAAACACTCTTTCTGTAGAAACTGCAATTGGACATTCTGAGCGCTAGGAGGCCTATATTGGGAAAAAGAATGTCTACAAATAAAAACTACACAGAAGAATTGTGTGAAAATACTTTCTGTTCTGTTTGTTCAACTAAAAGAGTTGAACCTTAGTTTTGATTGAGCCGTTCTGAAACACTCTTTCTGTAGAAAATGCAAGTGGAGATTCCGAGCGCTAAGAGGGTAATAGTGGAAAAAGGAATGTCTCCAAATATAAACTACACAGAATCATTCTGTGAAACTTCTTTCTGATCTGTGCATTCAGCTAACAGAGTTAAACCATACTTTTGATTGAGCAGATCTGAACACTCTTTCTGTAGAAAATGCAACTGGACATTTGGAGCGCTAAGAGAGTAGTAGTGGAAAAAGGAATATATTCAAATATAAACTACACAGAAGCATTCTGTGAAACTTCTTTCTGATCTGAGCATTCAGCTAACAGAGTTAAACCATACTTTTGATTGAGCAGTTTTGAAACACTCTGTCTGTAGAAAATGCTACTGGACATTCGTAGCGCTAAGTGGGTAATAGTGGAAAAAAGAATATGTTCAAATATAAACTACACAGAAGCATTGTATGAAACTTCTTTCTGTTCTGTGCATTCAACTAACAGAGTTGAACCTGACTTTTGATTGAGCCTTTCTGAAACACTCTTTCTGTAGAAACTGCAATTGGACATTCTGAGCGCTAAGAGGCCTCTATTGGGAAAAATAATATCTTCAAATAAAAACTACACAGAAGCATTGTGTGAAACTTATTTCTGATATGTTCATTAAGCTAACAGAGTTAAACCATACTTTTGATTGCGCAGTTCTGAACACTCTTTCTGTAGAAAATGCAAGTGGACATTCGGAGCGCTAAGAGGGTAATAGTGGAAAAAGGAATATATTCAAATATAAACTACACAGTAGCATTCTGTGAAAATACTTTCTGTTCTCTGCATTCAACTAACAGAGTTGAACCTTACTTTTGATTGAGCCGTTCTGAAACACTCTTTCTGTAGAAACTGCAATTGGACATGCTAAGCGCTAAGAGGCCTACATTGGGAAAAAGAATATCTTCAAATAAAAACTACACAGATGCATTCTGTGAAACTTATTTCTGATCTGTAAATTCAGTTAACAGAGATAAAACATATTTTTGATTGAGCAGTTATGAAACACTCTTTTTGTAGAAAATGCAAGTGGAGATTCGGAGCGCTAAGAGGGTAATAGTGGAAAAAGGAATGTCTCCAAATATAAACTACACAGAATCATTCAGTGAAACTTCTTTCTGATCTGTGCATTCAGCTAACAGAGTTAAACCATACTTTTGATTGAGCAGATCTGAACACTCTTTCTGTAGAAAATGCAACTGGATATTTGGAGCGCAAAGAGCGTAGTAGTGGAAAAAGGAATATATTCAAATATAAACTACGCAGAAGCATTCTGTGAAACTTCTTTCTGATCTGAGCATTCAGCTAACAGAGTTAAACCATACTTTTGATTGAGCAGTTTTGAAACACTCTGTCTGTAGAAAATGCAACTGGACATTCGTAGCGCTAAGTGGGTAATAGTGGAAAAAAGAATATGTTCAAATATAAACTACACAGAAACATTGTATGAAACTTCTTTCTGTTCTGTGCATTCAACAAACAGAGTTGAAACTTAATTTTGATTGAGCCGTTCTGAAACACTCTTTCTGTAGAAACTGCAATTGGACATTCTGAGCGCTAAGAGGCCTATATTGGGAAAAAGAATGTCTACAAATAAAAACTACACAGAAGAATTGTGTGAAACTTCTTTCTGTTCTGTTTGTTCAACTAAAAGATTTGAACCTTAGTTTTGATTGAGCCGTTCTGAAACACTCTGTCTGTAGAAAATGCAAGTGGAGATTCGGAGCGCTAAGAGGGTAACAGTGGAAAAAGGAATGTTTCCAAATATAAACTACACAGAATCATTCTGTGAAACTTCTTTCTGATCTGTGCATTCAGCTAACAGAGTTAAACCATACTTTTGATTGAGCAGATCTGAACACTCTTTCTGTAGAAAATGCAACTGGACATTTGGAGCGCTAAGAGGGTAGTAGTGGAAAAAGGAATATATTCAAATATAAACTACACAGAAGCATTCTGTGAAACTTCTTTCTGATCTGAGCATTCAGCTAACAGAGTTAAACCATACTTTTGATTGAGCAGTTTTGAAACACTCTGTCTGTAGAAAATGCAACTGGACATTCGTAGCGCTAAGTGGGTAATAGTGGAAAAAAGAATATGTTCAAATATAAACTACACAGAAGCATTGTATGAAACTTCTTTCTGTTCTGTGCATTCAACTAACAGAGTTGAACCTTACTTTTGATTGAGCCGTTCTGAAACACTCTTTCTGTAGAAACTGCAATTGGACATTCTGAGCGCTAGGAGGCCTATATTGGGAAAAAGAATGTCTACAAATAAAAACTACACAGAAGAATTGTGTGAAAATTCTTTCTGTTCTGTTTGTTCAACTAAAAGAGTTGAACCTTAGTTTTGATTGAGCCGTTCTGAAACACTATTTCTGTAGAAAATGCAAGTGGAGATTCCGAGCGCTAAGAGGGTAATAGTGGAAAAAGGAATGTCTCCAAATATAAACTACACAGAATCATTCTGTGAAACTTCTTTCTGATCTGTGCATTCAGCTAACAGATTTAAACCATACTTTTGATTGAGCAGATCTGAACACTCTTTCTGTAGAAAATGCAACTGGACATTTGGAGCGCTAAGAGAGTAGTAGTGGAAAAAGGAATATATTCAAATATAAACTACACAGAAGCATTCTGTGAAACTTCTTTCTGATCTGAGCATTCAGCTAACAGAGATAAACCATAATTTTGATTGAGCAGTTTTGAAACACTCTGTCTGTAGAAAATGCAACTGGACATTCGTAGCGCTAAGTGGGTAATAGTGGAAAAAAGAATATGTTCAAATATAAACTACACAGAATCATTGTATGAAACTTCTTTCTGTTCTGTGCATTCAACTAACAGAGTTGAACCTGACTTTTGATTGAGCCTTTCTGAAACACTCTTTCTGTAGAAACTGCAATTGGACATTCTGAGCGCTAAGAGGCCTCTATTGGGAAAAATAATATCTTCAAATAAAAACTACACAGAAGCATTGTGTGAAACTTATTTCTGATATGTTCATTAAGCTAACAGAGTTAAACCATACTTTTGATTGCGCAGTTCTGAACACTCTTTCTGTAGAAAATGCAAGTGGACATTCGTAGCGCTAAGAGGGTAATAGTGGAGAAAGTAATATATTCAAATATAAACTACACAGTAGCATTCTGTGAAAATTCTTTCTGTTCTGTGCATTCAACTAACAGAGTTGAACCTTACTTTTGATTGAGCCGTTCTGAAACACTCTTTCTGGAGAAACTGCAATTGGACATGCTAAGCGCTAAGAGGCCTACATTGGGAAAAAGAATATCTTCAAATAAAAACTACACAGATGCATTCTGTGAAACTTATTTCTGATCTGTAAATTCAGTTAACAGAGATAAAACATATTTTTGATTGAGCAGTTATGAAACACTCTTTTTGTAGAAAATGCAAGTGGAGATTCGGAGCGCTAAGAGGGTAATAGTGGAAAAAGGAATGTCTTCAAATATAAACTACACAGAAGCATTCTGTGAAACTTCTTTCTGATCTGAGCATTCAGCTAACAGAGTTAAACCATACTTTTGATTGAGCAGTTTTGAAACACTCTGTCTGTAGAAAATGCAACTGGACATTCGTAGCGCTAAGTGGGTAATAGTGGTAAAAAGAATATGTTCAAATATAAACTACACAGAAGCATTGTATGAAACTACTTTCTGTTCTGTGCATTCAACTAACAGAGTTGAACCTTACTTTTGATTGAGCCGTTCTGAAACACTCTTTCTGTAGAAACTGCAATTGGACATTCTGAGCGCTAAGAGGCCTATATTGGGAAAAAGAATGTCTACAAATAAAAACTACACAGAAGAATTGTGTGAAACCTCTTTCTGTTCTGTTTGTTCAACTAAAAGAGTTGAACCTTACTTTTGATTGAGCCGTTCTGAAACACTCTTTCTGTAGAAACTGCAATTGGACATTCTGAGCGCTAGGAGGCCTATATTGGGAAAAAGAATGTCTACAAATAAAAACTACACAGAAGAATTGTGTGAAAATACTTTCTGTTCTGTTTGTTCAACTAAAAGAGTTGAACCTTAGTTTTGATTGAGCCGTTCTGAAACACTCTTTCTGTAGAAAATGCAAGTGGAGATTCCGAGCGCTAAGAGGGTAATAGTGGAAAAAGGAATGTCTCCAAATATAAACTACACAGAATCATTCTGTGAAACTTCTTTCTGATCTGTGCATTCAGCTAACAGAGTTAAACCATACTTTTGATTGAGCAGATCTGAACACTCTTTCTGTAGAAAATGCAACTGGACATTTGGAGCGCTAAGAGAGTAGTAGTGGAAAAAGGAATATATTCAAATATAAACTACACAGAAGCATTCTGTGAAACTTCTTTCTGATCTGAGCATTCAGCTAACAGAGTTAAACCATACTTTTGATTGAGCAGTTTTGAAACACTCTGTCTGTAGGAAATGCAACTGGACATTCGTAGCGCTAAGTGGGTAATAGTGGAAAAAAGAATATGTTCAAATATAAACTACACAGAAGCATTGTATGAAACTTCTTTCTGTTCTGTGCATTCAACTAACAGAGTTGAACCTGACTTTTGATTGAGCCTTTCTGAAACACTCTTTCTGTAGAAACTGCAATTGGACATTCTGAGCGCTAAGAGGCCTCTATTGGGAAAAATAATATCTTCAAATAAAAACTACACAGAAGCATTGTGTGAAACTTATTTCTGATATGTTCATTAAGCTAACAGAGTTAAACCATACTTTTGATTGCGCAGTTCTGAACACTCTTTCTGTAGAAAATGCAAGTGGACATTCGGAGCGCTAAGAGGGTAATAGTGGAGAAAGGAATATATTCAAATATAAACTACACAGTAGCATTCTGTGAAAATACTTTCTGTTCTGTGCATTCAACTAACAGAGTTGAACCTTACTTTTGATTGAGCCGTTCTGAAACACTCTTTCTGTAGAAACTGCAATTGGACATGCTAAGCGCTAAGGGGCCTACATTGGGAAAAAGAATATCTTCAAATAAAAACTACAGAGATGCATTCTGTGAAACTTATTTCTGATCTTTAAATTCAGTTAACAGAGATAAAACATATTTTTGATTGAGCAGTTATGAAACACTCTTTTTGTAGAAAATGCAAGTGGAGATTCGGAGCGCTAAGAGGGTAATAGTGGAAAAAGGAATGTCTCCAAATATAAACTACACAGAATCATTCGGTGAAACTTCTTTCTGATCTGTGCATTCAGCTAACAGAGTTAAACCATACTTTTGATTGAGCAGATCTGAACACTCTTTCTGTAGAAAATGCAACTGGATATTTGGAGCGCAAAGAGCGTAGTAGTGGAAAAAGGAATATATTCAAATATAAACTACACAGAAGCATTCTGTGTAACTTCTTTCTGATCTGAGCATTCAGCTAACAGAGTTAAACCATACTTTTGATTGAGCAGTTTTGAAACACTCTGTCTGTAGAAAATGCAACTGGACATTCGTAGCGCTAAGTGGGTAATAGTGGAAAAAATAATATGTTCAAATATAAACTACACAGAAACATTGTATGAAACTTCTTTCTGTTCTGTGCATTCAACTAACAGAGTTGAACCTTACTTTTGATTGAGCCGTTCTGAAACACTCTTTCTGTAGAAACTGCAATTGGACATTCTGAGCGCTAAGAGGCCTATATTGGGAAAAAGAATGTCTACAAATAAAAACTACACAGAAGAATTGTGTGAAACTTCTTTCTGTTCTGTTTGTTCAACTAAAAGAGTTGAACCTTAGTTTTGATTGAGCCGTTCTGAAACACTCTGTCTGTAGAAAATGCAAGTGGAGATTCGGAGCGCTAAGAGGGTAATAGTGGAAAAAGGAATGTTTCCAAATATAAACTACACAGAATCATTCTGTGAAACTTCTTTCTGATCTGTGCATTCAGCTAACAGGGTTAAACCATACTTTTGATTGAGCAGATCTGAACACTCTTTCTGTAGAAAATGCAACTGGACATTTGGAGCGCTAAGAGAGTAGTAGTGGAAAAAGGAATATATTCAAATATAAACTACACAGAAGCATTCTGTGAAACTTCTTTCTGATCTGAGCATTCAGCTAACAGAGTTAAACCATACATTTGATTGAGCAGTTTTGAAACACTCTGTCTGTAGAAAATGCAACTGGACATTCGTAGCGCTAAGTGGGTAATAGTGGAAAAAAGAATATGTTCAAATATAAACTACACAGAAGCATTGTATGAAACTTCTTTCTGTTCTGTGCATTCAACTAACAGAGTTGAAACTTACTTTTGATTGAGCCGTTCTGAAACACTCTTTCTGTAGAAACTGCAATTGGACATTCTGAGCGCTAGGAGGCCTTTAATGGGAAAAAGAATGTCTACAAATAAAAACTACACAGAAGAATTGTGTGAAACTTCTTTCTGTTCTGTTTGTTCAACTAAAAGAGTTGAACCTTAGTTTTGATTGAGCCCTTCTGAAACACTCTTTCTGTAGAAAATGCAAGTGGAGATTCCGAGCGCTAAGAGGGTAATAGTGGAAAAAGGAATGTCTCCAAATATAAACTACACAGAATCATTCTGTGAAACTTCTTTCTGATCTGTGCATTCAGCTAACGGAGTTAAACCATACTTTTATTGAGCAGATCTGAACACTCTTTCTGTAGAAAATGCAACTGGACATTTGGAGCGCTAAGAGAGTAGTAGTGGAAAAAGGAATATATTCAAATATAAACTACACAGAAGCATTCTGTGAAACTTCTTTCTGATCTGAGCATTCAGCTAACAGAGTTAAACCATACTTTTGATTGAGCAGTTTTGAAACACTCTGTCTGTAGAAAATGCAACTGGACATTCGTAGCGCTAAGTGGGTAATAGTGGAAAAAAGAATATGTTCAAATATAAACTACACAGAAGCATTGTATGAAACTTCTTTCTGTTCTGTGCATTCAACTAACAGAGTTGAACCTGACTTTTGATTGAGCCTTTCTGAAACACTCTTTCTGTAGAAACTGCAATTGGACATTCTGAGCGCTAAGAGGCCTCTATTGGGAAAAATAATATCTTCAAATAAAAACTACACAGAAGCATTGTGTGAAACTTATTTCTGATATGTTCATTAAGCTAACAGAGTTAAACCATACTTTTGATTGCGCAGTTCTGAACACTCTTTCTGTAGAAAATGCAAGTGGACATTCGGAGCGCTAAGAGGGTAATAGTGGAAAAAGGAATATATTCAAATATAAACTACACAGTAGCATTCTGTGAAAATACTTTCTGTTCTGTGCATTCAACTAACAGAGTTGAACCTTACTTTTGATTGAGCCGTTCTGAAACACTCTTTCTGTAGAAACTGCAATTGGACATGCTAAGCGCTAAGAGGCCTACATTGGGAAAAAGAATATCTTCAAATAAAAACTACAGAGATGCATTCTGTGAAACTTATTTCTGATCTGTAAATTCAGTTAACAGAGATAAAACATATTTTTGATTGAGCAGTTATGAAACACTCTTTTTGTAGAAAATGCAAGTGGAGATTCGGAGCGCTAAGAGGGTAATAGTGGAAAAAGGAATGTCTCCAAATATAAACTACACAGAATCATTCGGTGAAACTTCTTTCTGATCTGTGCATTCAGCTAACAGAGTTAAACCATACTTTTGATTGAGCAGATCTGAACACTCTTTCTGTAGAAAATGCAACTGGATATTTGGAGCGCAAAGAGCGTAGTAGTGGAAAAAGGAATATATTCAAATATAAACTACACAGAAGCATTCTGTGTAACTTCTTTCTGATCTGAGCATTCAGCTAACAGAGTTAAACCATACTTTTGATTGAGCAGTTTTGAAACACTCTGTCTGTAGAAAATGCAACTGGACATTCGTAGCGCTAAGTGGGTAATAGTGGAAAAAAGAATATGTTCAAATATAAACTACACAGAAACATTGTATGAAACTTCTTTCTGTTCTGTGCATTCAACTAACAGAGTTGAACCTTACTTTTGATTGAGCCGTTCTGAAACACTCTTTCTGTAGAAACTGCAATTGGACATTCTGAGCGCTAAGAGGCCTATATTGGGAAAAAGAATGTCTACAAATAAAAACTACACAGAAGAATTGTGTGAAACTTCTTTCTGTTCTGTTTGTTCAACTAAAAGAGTTGAACCTTAGTTTTGATTGAGCCGTTCTGAAACACTCTGTATGTAGAAAATGCAAGTGGAGATTCGGAGCGCTAAGAGGGTAATAGTGGAAAAAGGAATGTTTCCAAATATAAACTACACAGAATCATTCTGTGAAACTTCTTTCTGATCTGTGCATTCAGCTAACAGAGTTAAACCATACTTTTGATTGAGCAGATCTGAACACTCTTTCTGTAGAAAATGCAACTGGACATTTGGAGCGCTAAGAGAGTAGTAGTGGAAAAAGGAATATATTCAAATATAAACTACACAGAAGCATTCTGTGAAACTTCTTTCTGATCTGAGCATTCAGCTAACAGAGTTAAACCATAATTTTGATTGAGCAGTTTTGAAACACTCTGTCTGTAGAAAATGCAACTGGACATTCGTAGCGCTAAGTGGGTAATAGTGGAAAAAAGAATATGTTCAAATATAAACTACACAGAAGCATTGTATGAAACTTCTTTCTGTTCTGTGCATTCAACTAACAGAGTTGAACCTGACTTTTGATTGAGCCTTTCTGAAACACTCTTTCTGTAGAAACTGCAATTGGACATTCTGAGCGCTAAGAGGCCTCTATTGGGAAAAATAATATCTTCAAATAAAAACTACACAGAAGCATTGTGTGAAACTTATTTCTGATATGTTCATTAAGCTAACAGAGTTAAACCATACTTTTGATTGCGCAGTTCTGAACACTCTTTCTGTAGAAAATGCAAGTGGACATTCGTAGCGCTAAGAGGGTAATAGTGGAGAAAGTAATATATTCAAATATAAACTACACAGTAGCATTCTGTGAAAATACTTTCTGTTCTGTGCATTCAACTAACAGAGTTGAACCTTACTTTTGATTGAGCCGTTCTGAAACACTCTTTCTGTAGAAACTGCAATTGGACATGCTAAGCGCTAAGAGGCCTACATTGGGAAAAAGAATATCTTCAAATAAAAACTACACAGATGCATTCTGTGAAACTTATTTCTGATCTGTAAATTCAGTTAACAGAGATAAAACATATTTTTGATTGAGCAGTTATGAAACACTCTTTTTGTAGAAAATGCAAGTGGAGATTCGGAGCGCTAAGATGGTAATAGTGGAAAACGTAATGTCTTCAAATATAAACTACACAGAATCATTCGGTGAAACTTCTTTCTGATCTGTGCATTCAGCTAACAGAGTTAAACCATACTTTTGATTGAGCAGATCTGAACACTCTTTCTGTAGAAAATGCAACTGGACATTTGGAGCGCAAAGAGCGTAGTAGTGGAAAAAGGAATATATTCAAATATAAACTACACAGAAGCATTCTGTGAAACTTCTTTCTGATCTGAGCATTCAGCTAACAGAGTTAAACCATACTTTTGATTGAGCAGTTTTGAAACACTCTGTCTGTAGAAAATGCAACTGGACATTCGTAGCGCTAAGTGGGTAATAGTGGAAAAAAGAATATGTTCAAATATAAACTACACAGAAGCATTGTATGAAACTACTTTCTGTTCTGTGCATTCAACTAACAGAGTTGAACCTTACTTTTGATTGAGCCGTTCTGAAACACTCTTTCTGTAGAAACTGCAATTGGACATTCTGAGCGCTAAGAGGCCTATATTGGGAAAAAGAATGTCTACAAATAAAAACTACACAGAAGAATTGTGTGAAACCTCTTTCTGTTCTGTTTGTTCAACTAAAAGAGTTGAACCTTACTTTTGATTGAGCCGTTCTGAAACACTCTTTCTGTAGAAACTGCAATTGGACATTCTGAGCGCTAGGAGGCCTATATTGGGAAAAAGAATGTCTACAAATAAAAACTACACAGAAGAATTGTGTGAAACTTCTTTCTGTTCTGTTTGTTCAACTAAAAGAGTTGAACCTTAGTTTTGATTGAGCCGTTCTGAAACACTCTTTCTGTAGAAAATGCAAGTGGAGATTCCGAGCACTAAGAGGGTAATAGTGGAAAAAGGAATGTCTCCAAATATAAACTACACAGAATCATTCTGTGAAACTTCTTTCTGATCTGTGCATTCAGCTAACGGAGTTAAACCATACTTTTGATTGAGCAGATCTGAACACTCTTTCTGTAGAAAATGCAACTGGACATTTGGAGCGCTAAGAGAGTAGTAGTGGAAAAAGGAATATATTCAAATATAAACTACACAGAAGCATTCTGTGAAACTTCTTTCTGATCTGAGCATTCAGCTAACAGAGTTAAACCATACATTTGATTGAGCAGTTTTGAAACACTCTGTCTGTAGAAAATGCAACTGGACATTCGTAGCGCTAAGTGGGTAATAGTGGAAAAAAGAATATGTTCAAATATAAACTACACAGAAGCATTGTATGAAACTTCTTTCTGTTCTGTGCATTCAACTAACAGAGTTGAACCTGACTTTTGATTGAGCCTTTCTGAAACACTCTTTCTGTAGAAACTGCAATTGGACATTCTGAGCGCTAAGAGGCCTCTATTGGGAAAAATAATATCTTCAAATAAAAACTACACAGAAGCATTGTGTGAAACTTATTTCTGATATGTTCATTAAGCTAACAGAGTTAAACCATACTTTTGATTGCGCAGTTCTGAACACTCTTTCTGTAGAAAATGCAAGTGGACATTCGGAGCGCTAAGAGGGTAATAGTGGAGAAAGGAATATATTCAAATATAAACTACACAGTAGCATTCTGTGAAAATACTTTCTGTTCTGTGCATTCAACTAACAGAGTTGAACCTTACTTTTGATTGAGCCGTTCTGAAACACTCTTTCTGTAGAAACTGCAATTGGACATGCTAAGCGCTAAGAGGCCTACATTGGGAAAAAGAATATCTTCAAATAAAAACTACAGAGATGCATTCTGTGAAACTTATTTCTGATCTGTAAATTCAGTTAACAGAGATAAAACATATTTTTGATTGAGCAGTTATGAAACACTCTTTTTGTAGAAAATGCAAGTGGAGATTCGGAGCGCTAAGAGGGTAATAGTGGAAAAAGGAATGTCTCCAAATATAAACTACACAGAATCATTCGGTGAAACTTCTTTCTGATCTGTGCATTCAGCTAACAGAGTTAAACCATACTTTTGATTGAGCAGATCTGAACACTCTTTCTGTAGAAAATGCAACTGGATATTTGGAGCGCAAAGAGCGTAGTAGTGGAAAAAGGAATATATTCAAATATAAACTACACAGAAGCATTCTGTGTAACTTCTTTCTGATCTGAGCATTCAGCTAACAGAGTTAAACCATACTTTTGATTGAGCAGTTTTGAAACACTCTGTCTGTAGAAAATGCAACTGGACATTCGTAGCGCTAAGTGGGTAATAGTGGAAAAAAGAATATGTTCAAATATAAACTACACAGAAACATTGTATGAAACTTCTTTCTGTTCTGTGCATTCAACTAACAGAGTTGAACCTTACTTTTGATTGAGCCGTTCTGAAACACTCTTTCTGTAGAAACTGCAATTGGACATTCTGAGCGCTAAGAGGCCTATATTGGGAAAAAGAATGTCTACAAATAAAAACTACACAGAAGAATTGTGTGAAACTTCTTTCTGTTCTGTTTGTTCAACTAAAAGAGTTGAACCTTAGTTTTGATTGAGCCGTTCTGAAACACTCTGTCTGTAGAAAATGCAAGTGGAGATTCGGAGCGCTAAGAGGGTAATAGTGGAAAAAGGAATGTTTCCAAATATAAACTACACAGAATCATTCTGTGAAACTTCTTTCTGATCTGTGCATTCAGCTAACAGGGTTAAACCATACTTTTGATTGAGCAGATCTGAACACTCTTTCTGTAGAAAATGCAACTGGACATTTGGAGCGCTAAGAGAGTAGTAGTGGAAAAAGGAATATATTCAAATATAAACTACACAGAAGCATTCTGTGAAACTTCTTTCTGATCTGAGCATTCAGCTAACAGAGTTAAACCATACATTTGATTGAGCAGTTTTGAAACACTCTGTCTGTAGAAAATGCAACTGGACATTCGTAGCGCTAAGTGGGTAATAGTGGAAAAAAGAATATGTTCAAATATAAACTACACAGAAGCATTGTATGAAACTTCTTTCTGTTCTGTGCATTCAACTAACAGAGTTGAAACTTACTTTTGATTGAGCCGTTCTGAAACACTCTTTCTGTAGAAACTGCAATTGGACATTCTGAGCGCTAGGAGGCCTTTAATGGGAAAAAGAATGTCTACAAATAAAAACTACACAGAAGAATTGCGTGAAACTTCTTTCTGTTCTGTTTGTTCAACTAAAAGAGTTGAACCTTAGTTTTGATTGAGCCGTTCTGAAACACTCTTTCTGTAGAAAATGCAAGTGGAGATTCCGAGCGCTAAGAGGGTAATAGTGGAAAAAGGAATGTCTCCAAATATAAACTACACAGAATCATTCTGTGAAACTTCTTTCTGATCTGTGCATTCAGCTAACGGAGTTAAACCATACTTTTGATTGAGCAGATCTGAACACTCTTTCTGTAGAAAATGCAACTGGACATTTGGAGCGCTAAGAGAGTAGTAGTGGAAAAAGGAATATATTCAAATATAAACTACACAGAAGCATTCTGTGAAACTTCTTTCTGATCTGAGCATTCAGCTAACAGAGTTAAACCATACTTTTGATTGAGCAGTTTTGAAACACTCTGTCTGTAGAAAATGCAACTGGACATTCGTAGCGCTAAGTGGGTAATAGTGGAAAAAAGAATATGTTCAAATATAAACTACACAGAAGCATTGTATGAAACTTCTTTCTGTTCTGTGCATTCAACTAACAGAGTTGAACCTGACTTTTGATTGAGCCTTTCTGAAACACTCTTTCTCTAGAAACTGCAATTGGACATTCTGAGCGCTAAGAGGCCTCTATTGGGAAAAATAATATCTTCAAATAAAAACTACACAGAAGCATTGTGTGAAACTTATTTCTGATATGTTAATTAAGCTAACAGAATTAAACCATACTTTTGATTGCGCAGTTCTGAACACTCTTTCTGTAGAAAATGCAAGTGGACATTCGGAGCGCTAAGAGGGTAATAGTGGAAAAAGGAATATATTCAAATATAAACTACACAGTAGCATTCTGTGAAAATACTTTCTGTTCTGTGCATTCAACTAACAGAGTTGAACCTTACTTTTGATTGAGCCGTTCTGAAACACTCTTTCTGTAGAAACTGCAATTGGACATGCTAAGCGCTAAGAGGCCTACATTGGGAAAAAGAATATCTTCAAATAAAAACTACAGAGATGCATTCTGTGAAACTTATTTCTGATCTGTAAATTCAGTTAACAGAGATAAAACATATTTTTGATTGAGCAGTTATGAAACACTCTTTTTGTAGAAAATGCAAGTGGAGATTCGGAGCGCTAAGAGGGTAATAGTGGAAAAAGGAATGTCTCCAAATATAAACTACACAGAATCATTCGGTGAAACTTCTTTCTGATCTGTGCATTCAGCTAACAGAGTTAAACCATAATTTTGATTGAGCAGATCTGAACACTCTTTCTGTAGAAAATGCAACTGGACATTTGGAGCGCAAAGAGCGTAGTAGTGGAAAAAGGAATATATTCAAATATAAACTACACAGAAGCATTCTGTGTAACTTCTTTCTGATCTGAGCATTCAGCTAACAGAGTTAAACCATACTTTTGATTGTGCAGTTTTGAAACACTCTGTCTGTAGAAAATGCAACTGGACATTCGTAGCGCTAAGTGGGTAATAGTGGAAAAAAGAATATGTTCAAATATAAACTACACAGAAACATTGTATGAAACTTCTTTCTGTTCTGTGCATTCAACTAACAGAGTTGAACCTTAATTTTGATTGAGCCGTTCTGAAACACTCTTTCTGTAGAAACTGCAATTGGACATTCTGAGCGCTAAGAGGCCTATATTGGGAAAAAGAATGTCTACAAATAAAAACTACACAGAAGAATTGTGTGAAACTTCTTTCTGTTCTGTTTGTTCAACTAAAAGAGTTGAACCTTAGTTTTGATTGAGCCGTTCTGAAACACTCTGTATGTAGAAAATGCAAGTGGAGATTCGGAGCGCTAAGAGGGTAATAGTGGAAAAAGGAATGTTTCCAAATATAAACTACACAGAATCATTCTGTGAAACTTCTTTCTGATCTGTGCATTCAGCTAACAGAGTTAAACCATACTTTTGATTGAGCAGATCTGAACACTCTTTCTGTAGAAAATGCAACTGGACATTTGGAGCGCTAAGAGAGTAGTAGTGGAAAAAGGAATATATTCAAATATAAACTACACAGAAGCATTCTGTGAAACTTCTTTCTGATCTGAGCATTCAGCTAACAGAGTTAAACCATAATTTTGATTGAGCAGTTTTGAAACACTCTGTCTGTAGAAAATGCAACTGGACATTCGTAGCGCTAAGTGGGGAATAGTGGAAAAAAGAATATGTTCAAATATAAACTACACAGAAGCATTGTATGAAACTTCTTTCTGTTCTGTGCATTCAACTAACAGAGTTGAACCTGACTTTTGATTGAGCCTTTCTGAAACACTCTTTCTGTAGACACTGCAATTGGACATTCTGAGCGCTAAGAGGCCTCTATTGGGAAAAATAATGTCTTCAAATAAAAACTACACAGAAGCATTGTGTGAAACTTATTTCTGATATGTTCATTAAGCTAACAGAGTTAAACCATACTTTTGATTGCGCAGTTCTGAACACTCTTTCTGTAGAAAATGCAAGTGGACATTCGTAGCGCTAAGAGGGTAATAGTGGAGAAAGTAATATATTCAAATATAAACTACACAGTAGCATTCTGTGAAAATTCTTTCTGTTCTGTGCATTCAACTAACAGAGTTGAACCTTACTTTTGATTGAGCCGTTCTGAAACACTCTTTCTGTAGAAACTGCAATTGGACATGCTAAGCGCTAAGAGGCCTACATTGGGAAAAAGAATATCTTCAAATAAAAACTACACAGATGCATTCTGTGAAACTTATTTCTGATCTGTAAATTCAGTTAACAGAGATAAAACATATTTTTGATTGAGCAGTTATGAAACACTCTTTTTGTAGAAAATGCAAGTGGAGATTCGGAGCGCTAAGAGGGTAATAGTGGAAAACGGAATGTCTTCAAATATAAACTACACAGAATCATTCGGTGAAACTTCTTTCTGATCTGTGCATTCAGCTAACAGAGTTAAACCATACTTTTGATTGAGCAGATCTGAACACTCTTTCTGTAGAAAATGCAACTGGACATTTGGAGCGCAAAGAGCGTAGTAGTGGAAAAAGGAATATATTCAAATATAAACTACACAGAAGCATTCTGTGAAACTTCTTTCTGATCTGAGCATTCAGCTAACAGAGTTAAACCATACTTTTGATTGAGCAGTTTTGAAACACTCTGTCTGTAGAAAATGCAACTGGACATTCGTAGCGCTAAGTGGGTAATAGTGGAAAAAAGAATATGTTCAAATATAAACTACACAGAAGCATTGTATGAAACTACTTTCTGTTCTGTGCATTCAACTAACAGAGTTGAACCTTACTTTTGATTGAGCCGTTCTGAAACACTCTTTCTGTAGAAACTGCAATTGGACATTCTGAGCGCTAAGAGGCCTATATTGGGAAAAAGAATGTCTACAAATAAAAACTACACAGAAGAATTGTGTGAAACCTCTTTCTGTTCTGTTTGTTCAACTAAAAGAGTTGAACCTTACTTTTGATTGAGCCGTTCTGAAACACTCTTTCTGTAGAAACTGCAATTGGACATTCTGAGCGCTAGGAGGCCTATATTGGGAAAAAGAATGTCTACAAATAAAAACTACACAGAAGAATTGTGTGAAACTTCTTTCTGTTCTGTTTGTTCAACTAAAAGAGTTGAACCTTAGTTTTGATTGAGCCGTTCTGAAACACTCTTTCTGTAGAAAATGCAAGTGGAGATTCCGAGCACTAAGAGGGTAATAGTGGAAAAAGGAATGTCTCCAAATATAAACTACACAGAATCATTCTGTGAAACTTCTTTCTGATCTGTGCATTCAGCTAACGGAGTTAAACCATACTTTTGATTGAGCAGATCTGAACACTCTTTCTGTAGAAAATGCAACTGGACATTTGGAGCGCTAAGAGAGTAGTAGTGGAAAAAGGAATATATTCAAATATAAACTACACAGAAGCATTCTGTGAAACTTCTTTCTGATCTGAGCATTCAGCTAACAGAGTTAAACCATACTTTTGATTGAGCAGTTTTGAAACACTCTGTCTGTAGAAAATGCAACTGGACATTCGTAGCGCTAAGTGGGTAATAGTGGAAAAAAGAATATGTTCAAATATAAACTACACAGAAGCATTGTATGAAACTTCTTTCTGTTCTGTGCATTCAACTAACAGAGTTGAACCTGACTTTTGATTGAGCCTTTCTGAAACACTCTTTCTGTAGAAACTGCAATTGGACATTCTGAGCGCTAAGAGGCCTCTATTGGGAAAAATAATATCTTCAAATAAAAACTACACAGAAGCATTGTGTGAAACTTATTTCTGATATGTTCATTAAGCTAACAGAGTTAAACCATACTTTTGATTGCGCAGTTCTGAACACTCTTTCTGTAGAAAATGCAAGTGGACATTCGGAGCGCTAAGAGGGTAATAGTGGAGAAAGGAATATATTCAAATATAAACTACACAGTAGCATTCTGTGAAAATACTTTCTGTTCTGTGCATTCAACTAACAGAGTTGAACCTTACTTTTGATTGAGCCGTTCTGAAACACTCTTTCTGTAGAAACTGCAATTGGACATGCTAAGCGCTAAGAGGCCTACATTGGGAAAAAGAATATCTTCAAATAAAAACTACAGAGATGCATTCTGTGAAACTTATTTCTGATCTGTAAATTCAGTTAACAGAGATAAAACATATTTTTGATTGAGCAGTTATGAAACACTCTTTTTGTAGAAAATGCAAGTGGAGATTCGGAGCGCTAAGAGGGTAATAGTGGAAAAAGGAATGTCTCCAAATATAAACTACACAGAATCATTCGGTGAAACTTCTTTCTGATCTGTGCATTCAGCTAACAGAGTTAAACCATACTTTTGATTGAGCAGATCTGAACACTCTTTCTGTAGAAAATGCAACTGGATATTTGGAGCGCAAAGAGCGTAGTAGTGGAAAAAGGAATATATTCAAATATAAACTACACAGAAGCATTCTGTGTAACTTCTTTCTGATCTGAGCATTCAGCTAACAGAGTTAAACCATACTTTTGATTGAGCAGTTTTGAAACACTCTGTCTGTAGAAAATGCAACTGGACATTCGTAGCGCTAAGTGGGTAATAGTGGAAAAAAGAATATGTTCAAATATAAACTACACAGAAACATTGTATGAAACTTCTTTCTGTTCTGTGCATTCAACTAACAGAGTTGAACCTTACTTTTGATTGAGCCGTTCTGAAACACTCTTTCTGTAGAAACTGCAATTGGACATTCTGAGCGCTAAGAGGCCTATATTGGGAAAAAGAATGTCTACAAATAAAAACTACACAGAAGAATTGTGTGAAACTTCTTTCTGTTCTGTTTGTTCAACTAAAAGAGTTGAACCTTAGTTTTGATTGAGCCGTTCTGAAACACTCTGTCTGTAGAAAATGCAAGTGGAGATTCGGAGCGCTAAGAGGGTAATAGTGGAAAAAGGAATGTTTCCAAATATAAACTACACAGAATCATTCTGTGAAACTTCTTTCTGATCTGTGCATTCAGCTAACAGGGTTAAACCATACTTTTGATTGAGCAGATCTGAACACTCTTTCTGTAGAAAATGCAACTGGACATTTGGAGCGCTAAGAGAGTAGTAGTGGAAAAAGGAATATATTCAAATATAAACTACACAGAAGCATTCTGTGAAACTTCTTTCTGATCTGAGCATTCAGCTAACAGAGTTAAACCATACATTTGATTGAGCAGTTTTGAAACACTCTGTCTGTAGAAAATGCAACTGGACATTCGTAGCGCTAAGTGGGTAATAGTGGAAAAAA
The DNA here is from genome assembly GCF_028878055.3 of Symphalangus syndactylus. Lineage (NCBI taxonomy): Eukaryota > Metazoa > Chordata > Mammalia > Primates > Hylobatidae > Symphalangus > Symphalangus syndactylus. The sequence goes on along the minus strand of NC_072423.2, from coordinate 584,245 downwards.
GAATATGTTCAAATATAAACTACACAGAAGCATTGTATGAAACTTCTTTCTGTTCTGTGCATTCAACTAACAGAGTTGAAACTTACTTTTGATTGAGCCGTTCTGAAACACTCTTTCTGTAGAAATTGCAATTGGACATTCTGAGCGCTAGGAGGCCTTTAATGGGAAAAAGAATGTCTACAAATAAAAACTACACAGAAGAATTGTGTGAAACTTCTTTCTGTTCTGTTTGTTCAACTAAAAGAGTTGAACCTTAGTTTTGATTGAGCCGTTCTGAAACACTCTTTCTGTAGAAAATGCAAGTGGAGATTCCGAGCGCTAAGAGGGTAATAGTGGAAAAAGGAATGTCTCCAAATATAAACTACACAGAATCATTCTGTGAAACTTCTTTCTGATCTGTGCATTCAGCTAACGGAGTTAAACCATACTTTTGATTGAGCAGATCTGAACACTCTTTCTGTAGAAAATGCAACTGGACATTTGGAGCGCTAAGAGAGTAGTAGTGGAAAAAGGAATATATTCAAATATAAACTACACAGAAGCATTCTGTGAAACTTCTTTCTGATCTGAGCATTCAGCTAACAGAGTTAAACCATACTTTTGATTGAGCAGTTTTGAAACACTCTGTCTGTAGAAAATGCAACTGGACATTCGTAGCGCTAAGTGGGTAATAGTGGAAAAAAGAATATGTTCAAATATAAACTACACAGAAGCATTGTATGAAACTTCTTTCTGTTCTGTGCATTCAACTAACAGAGTTGAACCTGACTTTTGATTGAGCCTTTCTGAAACACTCTTTCTGTAGAAACTGCAATTGGACATTCTGAGCGCTAAGAGGCCTCTATTGGGAAAAATAATATCTTCAAATAAAAACTACACAGAAGCATTGTGTGAAACTTATTTCTGATATGTTCATTAAGCTAACAGAGTTAAACCATACTTTTGATTGCGCAGTTCTGAACACTCTTTCTGTAGAAAATGCAAGTGGACATTCGGAGCGCTAAGAGGGTAATAGTGGAGAAAGGAATATATTCAAATATAAACTACACAGTAGCATTCTGTGAAAATACTTTCTGTTCTGTGCATTCAACTAACAGAGTTGAACCTTACTTTTGATTGAGCCGTTCTGAAACACTCTTTCTGTAGAAACTGCAATTGGACATGCTAAGCGCTAAGAGGCCTACATTGGGAAAAAGAATATCTTCAAATAAAAACTACAGAGATGCATTCTGTGAAACTTATTTCTGATCTGTAAATTCAGTTAACAGAGATAAAACATATTTTTGATTGAGCAGTTATGAAACACTCTTTTTGTAGAAAATGCAAGTGGAGATTCGGAGCGCTAAGAGGGTAATAGTGGAAAAAGGAATGTCTCCAAATATAAACTACACAGAATCATTCGGTGAAACTTCTTTCTGATCTGTGCATTCAGCTAACAGAGTTAAACCATACTTTTGATTGAGCAGATCTGAACACTCTTTCTGTAGAAAATGCAACTGGATATTTGGAGCGCAAAGAGCGTAGTAGTGGAAAAAGGAATATATTCAAATATAAACTACACAGAAGCATTCTGTGTAACTTCTTTCTGATCTGAGCATTCAGCTAACAGAGTTAAACCATACTTTTGATTGAGCAGTTTTGAAACACTCTGTCTGTAGAAAATGCAACTGGACATTCGTAGCGCTAAGTGGGTAATAGTGGAAAAAAGAATATGTTCAAATATAAACTACACAGAAACATTGTATGAAACTTCTTTCTGTTCTGTGCATTCAACTAACAGAGTTGAACCTTACTTTTGATTGAGCCGTTCTGAAACACTCTTTCTGTAGAAACTGCAATTGGACATTCTGAGCGCTAAGAGGCCTATATTGGGAAAAAGAATGTCTACAAATAAAAACTACACAGAAGAATTGTGTGAAACTTCTTTCTGTTCTGTTTGTTCAACTAAAAGAGTTGAACCTTAGTTTTGATTGAGCCGTTCTGAAACACTCTGTCTGTAGAAAATGCAAGTGGAGATTCGGAGCGCTAAGAGGGTAATAGTGGAAAAAGGAATGTTTCCAAATATAAACTACACAGAATCATTCTGTGAAACTTCTTTCTGATCTGTGCATTCAGCTAACAGGGTTAAACCATACTTTTGATTGAGCAGATCTGAACACTCTTTCTGTAGAAAATGCAACTGGACATTTGGAGCGCTAAGAGAGTAGTAGTGGAAAAAGGAATATATTCAAATATAAACTACACAGAAGCATTCTGTGAAACTTCTTTCTGATCTGAGCATTCAGCTAACAGAGTTAAACCATACATTTGATTGAGCAGTTTTGAAACACTCTGTCTGTAGAAAATGCAACTGGACATTCGTAGCGCTAAGTGGGTAATAGTGGAAAAAAGAATATGTTCAAATATAAACTACACAGAAGCATTGTATGAAACTTCTTTCTGTTCTGTGCATTCAACTAACAGAGTTGAAACTTACTTTTGATTGAGCCGTTCTGAAACACTCTTTCTGTAGAAATTGCAATTGGACATTCTGAGCGCTAGGAGGCCTTTAATGGGAAAAAGAATGTCTACAAATAAAAACTACACAGAAGAATTGTGTGAAACTTCTTTCTGTTCTGTTTGTTCAACTAAAAGAGTTGAACCTTAGTTTTGATTGAGCCGTTCTGAAACACTCTTTCTGTAGAAAATGCAAGTGGAGATTCCGAGCGCTAAGAGGGTAATAGTGGAAAAAGGAATGTCTCCAAATATAAACTACACAGAATCATTCTGTGAAACTTCTTTCTGATCTGTGCATTCAGCTAACGGAGTTAAACCATACTTTTGATTGAGCAGATCTGAACACTCTTTCTGTAGAAAATGCAACTGGACATTTGGAGCGCTAAGAGAGTAGTAGTGGAAAAAGGAATATATTCAAATATAAACTACACAGAAGCATTCTGTGAAACTTCTTTCTGATCTGAGCATTCAGCTAACAGAGTTAAACCATACTTTTGATTGAGCAGTTTTGAAACACTCTGTCTGTAGAAAATGCAACTGGACATTCGTAGCGCTAAGTGGGTAATAGTGGAAAAAAGAATATGTTCAAATATAAACTACACAGAAGCATTGTATGAAACTTCTTTCTGTTCTGTGCATTCAACTAACAGAGTTGAACCTGACTTTTGATTGAGCCTTTCTGAAACACTCTTTCTGTAGAAACTGCAATTGGACATTCTTAGCGCTAAGAGGCCTCTATTGGGAAAAATAATATCTTCAAATAAAAACTACACAGAAGCATTGTGTGAAACTTATTTCTGATATGTTCATTAAGCTAACAGAGTTAAACCATACTTTTGATTGCGCAGTTCTGAACACTCTTTCTGTAGAAAATGCAAGTGGACATTCGGAGCGCTAAGAGGGTAATAGTGGAGAAAGGAATATATTCAAATATAAACTACACAGTAGCATTCTGTGAAAATACTTTCTGTTCTGTGCATTCAACTAACAGAGTTGAACCTTACTTTTGATTGAGCCGTTCTGAAACACTCTTTCTGTAGAAACTGCAATTGGACATGCTAAGCGCTAAGAGGCCTACATTGGGAAAAAGAATATCTTCAAATAAAAACTACAGAGATGCATTCTGTGAAACTTATTTCTGATCTGTAAATTCAGTTAACAGAGATAAAACATATTTTTGATTGAGCAGTTATGAAACACTCTTTTTGTAGAAAATGCAAGTGGAGATTCGGAGCGCTAAGAGGGTAATAGTGGAAAAAGGAATGTCTCCAAATATAAACTACACAGAATCATTCGGTGAAACTTCTTTCTGATCTGTGCATTCAGCTAACAGAGTTAAACCATACTTTTGATTGAGCAGATCTGAACACTCTTTCTGTAGAAAATGCAACTGGATATTTGGAGCGCAAAGAGCGTAGTAGTGGAAAAAGGAATATATTCAAATATAAACTACACAGAAGCATTCTGTGTAACTTCTTTCTGATCTGAGCATTCAGCTAACAGAGTTAAACCATACTTTTGATTGAGCAGTTTTGAAACACTCTGTCTGTAGAAAATGCAACTGGACATTCGTAGCGCTAAGTGGGTAATAGTGGAAAAAAGAATATGTTCAAATATAAACTACACAGAAACATTGTATGAAACTTCTTTCTGTTCTGTGCATTCAACTAACAGAGTTGAACCTTACTTTTGATTGAGCCGTTCTGAAACACTCTTTCTGTAGAAACTGCAATTGGACATTCTGAGCGCTAAGAGGCCTATATTGGGAAAAAGAATGTCTACAAATAAAAACTACACAGAAGAATTGTGTGAAACTTCTTTCTGTTCTGTTTGTTCAACTAAAAGAGTTGAACCTTAGTTTTGATTGAGCCGTTCTGAAACACTCTGTCTGTAGAAAATGCAAGTGGAGATTCGGAGCGCTAAGAGGGTAATAGTGGAAAAAGGAATGTTTCCAAATATAAACTACACAGAATCATTCTGTGAAACTTCTTTCTGATCTGTGCATTCAGCTAACAGGGTTAAACCATACTTTTGATTGAGCAGATCTGAACACTCTTTCTGTAGAAAATGCAACTGGACATTTGGAGCGCTAAGAGAGTAGTAGTGGAAAAAGGAATATATTCAAATATAAACTACACAGAAGCATTCTGTGAAACTTCTTTCTGATCTGAGCATTCAGCTAACAGAGTTAAACCATACATTTGATTGAGCAGTTTTGAAACACTCTGTCTGTAGAAAATGCAACTGGACATTCGTAGCGCTAAGTGGGTAATAGTGGAAAAAAGAATATGTTCAAATATAAACTACACAGAAGCATTGTATGAAACTTCTTTCTGTTCTGTGCATTCAACTAACAGAGTTGAAACTTACTTTTGATTGAGCCGTTCTGAAACACTCTTTCTGTAGAAATTGCAATTGGACATTCTGAGCGCTAGGAGGCCTTTAATGGGAAAAAGAATGTCTACAAATAAAAACTACACAGAAGAATTGTGTGAAACTTCTTTCTGTTCTGTTTGTTCAACTAAAAGAGTTGAACCTTAGTTTTGATTGAGCCGTTCTGAAACACTCTTTCTGTAGAAAATGCAAGTGGAGATTCCGAGCGCTAAGAGGGTAATAGTGGAAAAAGGAATGTCTCCAAATATAAACTACACAGAATCATTCTGTGAAACTTCTTTCTGATCTGTGCATTCAGCTAACGGAGTTAAACCATACTTTTGATTGAGCAGATCTGAACACTCTTTCTGTAGAAAATGCAACTGGACATTTGGAGCGCTAAGAGAGTAGTAGTGGAAAAAGGAATATATTCAAATATAAACTACACAGAAGCATTCTGTGAAACTTCTTTCTGATCTGAGCATTCAGCTAACAGAGTTAAACCATACTTTTGATTGAGCAGTTTTGAAACACTCTGTCTGTAGAAAATGCAACTGGACATTCGTAGCGCTAAGTGGGTAATAGTGGAAAAAAGAATATGTTCAAATATAAACTACACAGAAGCATTGTATGAAACTTCTTTCTGTTCTGTGCATTCAACTAACAGAGTTGAACCTGACTTTTGATTGAGCCTTTCTGAAACACTCTTTCTGTAGAAACTGCAATTGGACATTCTGAGCGCTAAGAGGCCTCTATTGGGAAAAATAATATCTTCAAATAAAAACTACACAGAAGCATTGTGTGAAACTTATTTCTGATATGTTCATTAAGCTAACAGAGTTAAACCATACTTTTGATTGCGCAGTTCTGAACACTCTTTCTGTAGAAAATGCAAGTGGACATTCGGAGCGCTAAGAGGGTAATAGTGGAGAAAGGAATATATTCAAATATAAACTACACAGTAGCATTCTGTGAAAATACTTTCTGTTCTGTGCATTCAACTAACAGAGTTGAACCTTACTTTTGATTGAGCCGTTCTGAAACACTCTTTCTGTAGAAACTGCAATTGGACATGCTAAGCGCTAAGAGGCCTACATTGGGAAAAAGAATATCTTCAAATAAAAACTACAGAGATGCATTCTGTGAAACTTATTTCTGATCTTTAAATTCAGTTAACAGAGATAAAACATATTTTTGATTGAGCAGTTATGAAACACTCTTTTTGTAGAAAATGCAAGTGGAGATTCGGAGCGCTAAGAGGGTAATAGTGGAAAAAGGAATGTCTCCAAATATAAACTACACAGAATCATTCGGTGAAACTTCTTTCTGATCTGTGCATTCAGCTAACAGAGTTAAACCATACTTTTGATTGAGCAGATCTGAACACTCTTTCTGTAGAAAATGCAACTGGATATTTGGAGCGCAAAGAGCGTAGTAGTGGAAAAAGGAATATATTCAAATATAAACTACACAGAAGCATTCTGTGTAACTTCTTTCTGATCTGAGCATTCAGCTAACAGAGTTAAACCATACTTTTGATTGAGCAGTTTTGAAACACTCTGTCTGTAGAAAATGCAACTGGACATTCGTAGCGCTAAGTGGGTAATAGTGGAAAAAAGAATATGTTCAAATATAAACTACACAGAAACATTGTATGAAACTTCTTTCTGTTCTGTGCATTCAACTAACAGAGTTGAACCTTACTTTTGATTGAGCCGTTCTGAAACACTCTTTCTGTAGAAACTGCAATTGGACATTCTGAGCGCTAAGAGGCCTATATTGGGAAAAAGAATGTCTACAAATAAAAACTACACAGAAGAATTGTGTGAAACTTCTTTCTGTTCTGTTTGTTCAACTAAAAGAGTTGAACCTTAGTTTTGATTGAGCCGTTCTGAAACACTCTGTCTGTAGAAAATGCAAGTGGAGATTCGGAGCGCTAAGAGGGTAATAGTGGAAAAAGGAATGTTTCCAAATATAAACTACACAGAATCATTCTGTGAAACTTCTTTCTGATCTGTGCATTCAGCTAACAGGGTTAAACCATACTTTTGATTGAGCAGATCTGAACACTCTTTCTGTAGAAAATGCAACTGGACATTTGGAGCGCTAAGAGAGTAGTAGTGGAAAAAGGAATATATTCAAATATAAACTACACAGAAGCATTCTGTGAAACTTCTTTCTGATCTGAGCATTCAGCTAACAGAGTTAAACCATACATTTGATTGAGCAGTTTTGAAACACTCTGTCTGTAGAAAATGCAACTGGACATTCGTAGCGCTAAGTGGGTAATAGTGGAAAAAAGAATATGTTCAAATATAAACTACACAGAAGCATTGTATGAAACTTCTTTCTGTTCTGTGCATTCAACTAACAGAGTTGAAACTTACTTTTGATTGAGCCGTTCTGAAACACTCTTTCTGTAGAAATTGCAATTGGACATTCTGAGCGCTAGGAGGCCTTTAATGGGAAAAAGAATGTCTACAAATAAAAACTACACAGAAGAATTGTGTGAAACTTCTTTCTGTTCTGTTTGTTCAACTAAAAGAGTTGAACCTTAGTTTTGATTGAGCCGTTCTGAAACACTCTTTCTGTAGAAAATGCAAGTGGAGATTCCGAGCGCTAAGAGGGTAATAGTGGAAAAAGGAATGTCTCCAAATATAAACTACACAGAATCATTCTGTGAAACTTCTTTCTGATCTGTGCATTCAGCTAACGGAGTTAAACCATACTTTTGATTGAGCAGATCTGAACACTCTTTCTGTAGAAAATGCAACTGGACATTTGGAGCGCTAAGAGAGTAGTAGTGGAAAAAGGAATATATTCAAATATAAACTACACAGAAGCATTCTGTGAAACTTCTTTCTGATCTGAGCATTCAGCTAACAGAGTTAAACCATACTTTTGATTGAGCAGTTTTGAAACACTCTGTCTGTAGAAAATGCAACTGGACATTCGTAGCGCTAAGTGGGTAATAGTGGAAAAAAGAATATGTTCAAATATAAACTACACAGAAGCATTGTATGAAACTTCTTTCTGTTCTGTGCATTCAACTAACAGAGTTGAACCTGACTTTTGATTGAGCCTTTCTGAAACACTCTTTCTGTAGAAACTGCAATTGGACATTCTTAGCGCTAAGAGGCCTCTATTGGGAAAAATAATATCTTCAAATAAAAACTACACAGAAGCATTGTGTGAAACTTATTTCTGATATGTTCATTAAGCTAACAGAGTTAAACCATACTTTTGATTGCGCAGTTCTGAACACTCTTTCTGTAGAAAATGCAAGTGGACATTCGGAGCGCTAAGAGGGTAATAGTGGAGAAAGGAATATATTCAAATATAAACTACACAGTAGCATTCTGTGAAAATACTTTCTGTTCTGTGCATTCAACTAACAGAGTTGAACCTTACTTTTGATTGAGCCGTTCTGAAACACTCTTTCTGTAGAAACTGCAATTGGACATGCTAAGCGCTAAGAGGCCTACATTGGGAAAAAGAATATCTTCAAATAAAAACTACAGAGATGCATTCTGTGAAACTTATTTCTGATCTGTAAATTCAGTTAACAGAGATAAAACATATTTTTGATTGAGCAGTTATGAAACACTCTTTTTGTAGAAAATGCAAGTGGAGATTCGGAGCGCTAAGAGGGTAATAGTGGAAAAAGGAATGTCTCCAAATATAAACTACACAGAATCATTCGGTGAAACTTCTTTCTGATCTGTGCATTCAGCTAACAGAGTTAAACCATACTTTTGATTGAGCAGATCTGAACACTCTTTCTGTAGAAAATGCAACTGGATATTTGGAGCGCAAAGAGCGTAGTAGTGGAAAAAGGAATATATTCAAATATAAACTACACAGAAGCATTCTGTGTAACTTCTTTCTGATCTGAGCATTCAGCTAACAGAGTTAAACCATACTTTTGATTGAGCAGTTTTGAAACACTCTGTCTGTAGAAAATGCAACTGGACATTCGTAGCGCTAAGTGGGTAATAGTGGAAAAAAGAATATGTTCAAATATAAACTACACAGAAACATTGTATGAAACTTCTTTCTGTTCTGTGCATTCAACTAACAGAGTTGAACCTTACTTTTGATTGAGCCGTTCTGAAACACTCTTTCTGTAGAAACTGCAATTGGACATTCTGAGCGCTAAGAGGCCTATATTGGGAAAAAGAATGTCTACAAATAAAAACTACACAGAAGAATTGTGTGAAACTTCTTTCTGTTCTGTTTGTTCAACTAAAAGAGTTGAACCTTAGTTTTGATTGAGCCGTTCTGAAACACTCTGTCTGTAGAAAATGCAAGTGGAGATTCGGAGCGCTAAGAGGGTAATAGTGGAAAAAGGAATGTTTCCAAATATAAACTACACAGAATCATTCTGTGAAACTTCTTTCTGATCTGTGCATTCAGCTAACAGGGTTAAACCATACTTTTGATTGAGCAGATCTGAACACTCTTTCTGTAGAAAATGCAACTGGACATTTGGAGCGCTAAGAGAGTAGTAGTGGAAAAAGGAATATATTCAAATATAAACTACACAGAAGCATTGTGTGAAACTTATTTCTGATATGTTCATTAAGCTAACAGAGTTAAACCATACTTTTGATTGCGCAGTTCTGAACACTCTTTCTGTAGAAAATGCAAGTGGACATTCGTAGCGCTAAGAGGGTAATAGTGGAGAAAGTAATATTTTCAAATATAAACTACACAGTAGCATTCTGTGAAAATTCTTTCTGTTCTGTGCATTCAACTAACAGAGTTGAACCTTACTTTTGATTGAGCCGTTCTGAAACACTCTTTCTGTAGAAACTGCAATTGGACATGCTAAGCGCTAAGAGGCCTACATTGGGAAAAAGAATATCTTCAAATAAAAACTACACAGATGCATTCTGTGAAACTTATTTCTGATCTGTAAATTCAGTTAACAGAGATAAAACATATTTTTGATTGAGCAGTTATGAAACACTCTTTTTGTAGAAAATGCAAGTGGAGATTCGGAGCGCTAAGATGGTAATAGTGGAAAAAGGAATGTCTTCAAATATAAACTACACAGAATCATTCGGTGAAACTTCTTTCTGATCTGTGCATTCAGCTAACAGAGTTAAACCATACTTTTGATTGAGCAGATCTGAACACTCTTTCTGTAGAAAATGCAACTGGACATTTGGAGCGCAAAGAGCGTAGTAGTGGAAAAAGGAATATATTCAAATATAAACTACACAGAAGCATTCTGTGAAACTTCTTTCTGATCTGAGCATTCAGCTAACAGAGTTAAACCATACTTTTGATTGAGCAGTTTTGAAACACTCTGTCTGTAGAAAATGCAACTGGACATTCGTAGCGCTAAGTGGGTAATAGTGGAAAAAAGAATATGTTCAAATATAAACTACACAGAAGCATTGTATGAAACTACTTTCTGTTCTGTGCATTCAACTAACAGAGTTGAACCTTACTTTTGATTGAGCCGTTCTGAAACACTCTTTCTGTAGAAACTGCAATTGGACATTCTGAGCGCTAAGAGGCCTATATTGGGAAAAAGAATGTCTACAAATAAAAACTACACAGAAGAATTGTGTGAAACCTCTTTCTGTTCTGTTTGTTCAACTAAAAGAGTTGAACCTTACTTTTGATTGAGCCGTTCTGAAACACTCTTTCTGTAGAAACTGCAATTGGACATTCTGAGCGCTAGGAGGCCTATATTGGGAAAAAGAATGTCTACAAATAAAAACTACACAGAAGAATTGTGTGAAACTTCTTTCTGTTCTGTTTGTTCAACTAAAAGAGTTGAACCTTAGTTTTGATTGAGCCGTTCTGAAACACTCTTTCTGTAGAAAATGCAAGTGGAGATTCCGAGCGCTAAGAGGGTAATAGTGGAAAAAGGAATGTCTCCAAATATAAACTACACAGAATCATTCTGTGAAACTTCTTTCTGATCTGTGCATTCAGCTAACGGAGTTAAACCATACTTTTGATTGAGCAGATCTGAACACTCTTTCTGTAGAAAATGCAACTGGACATTTGGAGCGCTAAGAGAGTAGTAGTGGAAAAAGGAATATATTCAAATATAAACTACACAGAAGCATTCTGTGAAACTTCTTTCTGATCTGAGCATTCAGCTAACAGAGTTAAACCATACTTTTGATTGAGCAGTTTTGAAACACTCTGTCTGTAGAAAATGCAACTGGACATTCGTAGCGCTAAGTGGGTAATAGTGGAAAAAAGAATATGTTCAAATATAAACTACACAGAAGCATTGTATGAAACTTCTTTCTGTTCTGTGCATTCAACTAACAGAGTTGAACCTGACTTTTGATTGAGCCTTTCTGAAACACTCTTTCTGTAGAAACTGCAATTGGACATTCTGAGCGCTAAGAGGCCTCTATTGGGAAAAATAATATCTTCAAATAAAAACTACACAGAAGCATTGTGTGAAACTTATTTCTGATATGTTCATTAAGCTAACAGAGTTAAACCATACTTTTGATTGCGCAGTTCTGAACACTCTTTCTGTAGAAAATGCAAGTGGACATTCGGAGCGCTAAGAGGGTAATAGTGGAGAAAGGAATATATTCAAATATAAACTACACAGTAGCATTCTGTGAAAATACTTTCTGTTCTGTGCATTCAACTAACAGAGTTGAACCTTACTTTTGATTGAGCCGTTCTGAAACACTCTTTCTGTAGAAACTGCAATTGGACATGCTAAGCGCTAAGAGGCCTACATTGGGAAAAAGAATATCTTCAAATAAAAACTACAGAGATGCATTCTGTGAAACTTATTTCTGATCTTTAAATTCAGTTAACAGAGATAAAACATATTTTTGATTGAGCAGTTATGAAACACTCTTTTTGTAGAAAATGCAAGTGGAGATTCGGAGCGCTAAGAGGGTAATAGTGGAAAAAGGAATGTCTCCAAATATAAACTACACAGAATCATTCGGTGAAACTTCTTTCTGATCTGTGCATTCAGCTAACAGAGTTAAACCATACTTTTGATTGAGCAGATCTGAACACTCTTTCTGTAGAAAATGCAACTGGATATTTGGAGCGCAAAGAGCGTAGTAGTGGAAAAAGGAATATATTCAAATATAAACTACACAGAAGCATTCTGTGTAACTTCTTTCTGATCTGAGCATTCAGCTAACAGAGTTAAACCATACTTTTGATTGAGCAGTTTTGAAACACTCTGTCTGTAGAAAATGCAACTGGACATTCGTAGCGCTAAGTGGGTAATAGTGGAAAAAAGAATATGTTCAAATATAAACTACACAGAAACATTGTATGAAACTTCTTTCTGTTCTGTGCATTCAACTAACAGAGTTGAACCTTACTTTTGATTGAGCCGTTCTGAAACACTCTTTCTGTAGAAACTGCAATTGGACATTCTGAGCGCTAAGAGGCCTATATTGGGAAAAAGAATGTCTACAAATAAAAACTACACAGAAGAATTGTGTGAAACTTCTTTCTGTTCTGTTTGTTCAACTAAAAGAGTTGAACCTTAGTTTTGATTGAGCCGTTCTGAAACACTCTGTCTGTAGAAAATGCAAGTGGAGATTCGGAGCGCTAAGAGGGTAATAGTGGAAAAAGGAATGTTTCCAAATATAAACTACACAGAATCATTCTGTGAAACTTCTTTCTGATCTGTGCATTCAGCTAACAGGGTTAAACCATACTTTTGATTGAGCAGATCTGAACACTCTTTCTGTAGAAAATGCAACTGGACATTTGGAGCGCTAAGAGAGTAGTAGTGGAAAAAGGAATATATTCAAATATAAACTACACAGAAGCATTCTGTGAAACTTCTTTCTGATCTGAGCATTCAGCTAACAGAGTTAAACCATACATTTGATTGAGCAGTTTTGAAACACTCTGTCTGTAGAAAATGCAACTGGACATTCGTAGCGCTAAGTGGGTAATAGTGGAAAAAAGAATATGTTCAAATATAAACTACACGGAAGCATTGTATGAAACTTCTTTCTGTTCTGTGCATTCAACTAACAGAGTTGAAACTTACTTTTGATTGAGCCGTTCTGAAACACTCTTTCTGTAGAAACTGCAATTGGACATTCTGAGCGCTAGGAGGCCTTTAATGGGAAAAAGAATGTCTACAAATAAAAACTACACAGAAGAATTGTGTGAAACTTCTTTCTGTTCTGTTTGTTCAACTAAAAGAGTTGAACCTTAGTTTTGATTGAGCCGTTCTGAAACACTCTTTCTGTAGAAAATGCAAGTGGAGATTCCGAGCGCTAAGAGGGTAATAGTGGAAAAAGGAATGTCTCCAAATATAAACTACACAGAATCATTCTGTGAAACTTCTTTCTGATCTGTGCATTCAGCTAACGGAGTTAAACCATACTTTTGATTGAGCAGATCTGAACACTCTTTCTGTAGAAAATGCAACTGGACATTTGGAGCGCTAAGAGAGTAGTAGTGGAAAAAGGAATATATTCAAATATAAACTACACAGAAGCATTCTGTGAAACTTCTTTCTGATCTGAGCATTCAGCTAACAGAGTTAAACCATACTTTTGATTGAGCAGCTTTGAAACCCTCTGTCTGTAGAAAATGCAACTGGACATTCGTAGCGCTAAGTGGGTAATAGTGGAAAAAAGAATATGTTCAAATATAAACTACACAGAAGCATTGTATGAAACTTCTTTCTGTTCTGTGCATTCAACTAACAGAGTTGAACCTGACTTTTGATTGAGCCTTTCTGAAACACTCTTTCTGTAGAAACTGCAATTGGACATTCTGAGCGCTAAGAGGCCTCTATTGGGAAAAATAATATCTTCAAATAAAAACTACACAGAAGCATTGTGTGAAACTTATTTCTGATATGTTCATTAAGCTAACAGAGTTAAACCATACTTTTGATTGCGCAGTTCTGAACACTCTTTCTGTAGAAAATGCAAGTGGACATTCGGAGCGCTAAGAGGGTAATAGTGGAAAAAGGAATATATTCAAATATAAACTACACAGTAGCATTCTGTGAAAATACTTTCTGTTCTGTGCATTCAACTAACAGAGTTGAACCTTACTTTTGATTGAGCCGTTCTGAAACACTCTTTCTGTAGAAACTGCAATTGGACATGCTAAGCGCTAAGAGGCCTACATTGGGAAAAAGAATATCTTCAAATAAAAACTACAGAGATGCATTCTGTGAAACTTATTTCTGATCTGTAAATTCAGTTAACAGAGATAAAACATATTTTTGATTGAGCAGTTATGAAACACTCTTTTTGTAGAAAATGCAAGTGGAGATTCGGAGCGCTAAGAGGGTAATAGTGGAAAAAGGAATGTCTCCAAATATAAACTACACAGAATCATTCGGTGAAACTTCTTTCTGATCTGTGCATTCAGCTAACAGAGTTAAACCATACTTTTGATTGAGCAGATCTGAACACTCTTTCTGTAGAAAATGCAACTGGATATTTGGAGCGCAAAGAGCGTAGTAGTGGAAAAAGGAATATATTCAAATATAAACTACACAGAAGCATTCTGTGTAACTTCTTTCTGATCTGAGCATTCAGCTAACAGAGTTAAACCATACTTTTGATTGAGCAGTTTTGAAACACTCTGTCTGTAGAAAATGCAACTGGACATTCGTAGCGCTAAGTGAGTAATAGTGGAAAAAAGAATATGTTCAAATATAAACTACACAGAAACATTGTATGAAACTTCTTTCTGTTCTGTGCATTCAACTAACAGAGTTGAACCTTACTTTTGATTGAGCCGTTCTGAAACACTCTTTCTGTAGAAACTGCAATTGGACATTCTGAGCGCTAAGAGGCCTATATTGGGAAAAAGAATGTCTACAAATAAAAACTACACAGAAGAATTGTGTGAAACTTCTTTCTGTTCTGTTTGTTCAACTAAAAGAGTTGAACCTTAGTTTTGATTGAGCCGTTCTGAAACACTCTGTATGTAGAAAATGCAAGTGGAGATTCGGAGCGCTAAGAGGGTAATAGTGGAAAAAGGAATGTTTCCAAATATAAACTACACAGAATCATTCTGTGAAACTTCTTTCTGATCTGTGCATTCAGCTAACAGAGTTAAATCATACTTTTGATTGAGCAGATCTGAACACTCTTTCTGTAGAAAATGCAACTGGACAATTTGAGCGCTAAGAGAATAGTAGTGGAAAAAGGAATATACTCAAATGTAAACTACACAGAAGCATTCTGTGAAACTTCTTTCTGATCTGAGCATTCAGCTAACAGAGTAAAACCATACTTTTGATTGAGCAGTTTTGAAACACTCTGTCTGTAGAAAATGCAACTGGACATTCGTAGCGCTAAGTGGGTAATAGTGGAAAAAAGAATATGTTCAAATATAAACTACACAGAAGCATTGTATGAAACTTCTTTCTGTTCTGTGCATTCAACTAACAGAGTTGAAACTTACTTTTGATTGAGCCGTTCTGAAACACTCTTTCTGTAGAAACTGCAATTGGACATTCTGAGCGCTGGGAGGCCTATATTGGGAAAAAGAATGTCTACAGATAAAAACTACACAGAAGAATTGTGTGAAACTTCTTTCTGTTCTGTTTGTTCAACTAAAAGAGTTGAACCTTAGTTTTGATTGAGCCGTTCTGAAACACTCTTTCTGTAGAAAATGCAAGTGGAGATTCCGAGCGCTAAGAGGGTAATAGTGGAAAAAGGAATGTCTCCAAATATAAACTACACAGAATCATTCTGTGAAACTTCTTTCTGAACTGTGCATTCAGCTAACAGAGTTAAACCATACTTTTGATTGAGCAGATCTGAACACTCTTTCTGTAGAAAATGCAACTGGACATTTGGAGCGCTAAGAGAGTAGTAGTGGAAAAAGGAATATATTCAAATATAAACTACACAGAAGCATTCTGTGAAACTTCTTTCTGATCTGAGCATTCAGCTAACAGAGTTAAACCATAATTTTGATTGAGCAGTTTTGAAACACTCTGTCTGTAGAAAATGCAACTGGACATTCGTAGCGCTAAGTGGGTAATAGTGGAAAAAAGAATATGTTCAAATATAAACTACACAGAAGCATTGTATGAAACTTCTTTCTGTTCTGTGCATTCAACTAACAGAGTTGAACCTTACTTTTGATTGAGCCTTTCTGAAACACTCTTTCTGTAGAAACTGCAATTGGACATTCTGAGCGCGAAGAGGGCTCTATTGGGAAAAATAATATCTTGAAATAAAAACTACACAGAAGCATTGTGTGAAACTTATTTCTGATATGTTCATTAAGCTAACAGAGTTAAACCATACTTTTGATAGCGCAGTTATGAACACTCTTTCTGTAGAAAATGCAAGTGGACATTCGGAGCGCTAAGAGGGTAATAGTGGAAAAAGGAATATATTCAAATATAAACTACACAGTAGCATTCTGTGAAAATTCTTTCTGTTCTGTGCATTCAACTAACAGAGTTGAACCTTACTTTTGATTGAGCCGTTCTGAAACACTCTTTCTGTAGAAACCGCAATTGGACATGCTAAGCGCTAAGAGGCCTACATTGGGAAAAAGAATATCTTCAAATAAAAACTACAGAGATGCATTCTGTGAAACTTATTTCTGATCTGTAAATTCAGTTAACAGAGATAAAACATATTTTTGATTGAGCAGTTATGAAACACTCTTTTTGTAGAAAATGCAAGTGGAGATTCGGAGCGCTAAGAGGGTAATAGTGGAAAAAGGAATGTCTCCAAACATAAACTACACAGAATCATTCGGTGAAACTTCTTTCTGATCTGTGCATTCAGCTAACAGAGTTAAACCATACTTTTGATTGAGCAGATCTGAACACTCTTTCTGTAGAAAATGCAACTGGATATTTGGAGCGCAAAGAGCGTAGTAGTGGAAAAAGGAATATATTCATATATAAACTACACAGAAGCATTCTGTGTAACTTCTTTCTGATCTGAGCATTCAGCTAACAGAGTTAAACCATTCTTTTGATTGAGCAGTTTTGAAACACTCTGTCTGTAGAAAATGCAACTGGACATTCGTAGCGCTAAGTGGGTAATAGTGGAAAAAAGAATATGTTCAAATATAAACTACACAGAAACATTGTATGAAACTTCTTTCTGTTCTGTGCATTCAACTAACAGAGTTGAACCTTACTTTTGATTGAGCCGTTCTGAAACACTCTTTCTGTAGAAACTGCAATTGGACATTCTGAGCGCTAAGAGGCCTATATTGGGAAAAAGAATGTCTACAAATAAAAACTACACAGAAGAATTGTGTGAAACTTCTTTCTGTTCTGTTTGTTCAACTAAAAGAGTTGAACCTTAGTTTTGATTGAGCCGTTCTGAAACACTCTGTATGTAGAAAATGCAAGTGGAGATTCGGAGCGCTAAGAGGGTAATAGTGGAAAAAGGAATGTTTCCAAATATAAACTACACAGAATCATTCTGTGAAACTTCTTTCTGATCTGTGCATTCAGCTAACAGAGTTAAACCATACTTTTGATTGAGCAGATCTGAACACTCTTTCTGTAGAAAATGCAACTGGACATTTGGAGCGCTAAGAGAGTAGTAGTGGAAAAAGGAATATATTCAAATATAAACTACACAGAAGCATTCTGTGAAACTTCTTTCTGATCTGAGCATTCAGCTAACAGAGTTAAACCATACTTTTGATTGAGCAGTTTTGAAACACTCTGTCTGTAGAAAATGCAACTGGACATTCGTAGCGCTAAGTGGGTAATAGTGGAAAAAAGAATATGTTCAAATATAAACTACACAGAAGCATTGTATGAAACTTCTTTCTGTTCTGTGCATTCAACTAACAGAGTTGAAACTTACTTTTGATTGAGCCGTTCTGAAACACTCTTTCTGTAGAAACTGCAATTGGACATTCTGAGCGCTGGGAGGCCTATATTGGGAAAAAGAATGTCTACAGATAAAAACTACACAGAAGAATTGTGTGAAACTCCTTTCTGTTCTGTTTGTTCAACTAAAAGAGTTGAACCTTAGTTTTGATTGAGCCGTTCTGAAACACTCTTTCTGTAGAAAATGCAAGTGTAGATTCCGAGCGCTAAGAGGGTAATAGTGGAAAAAGGAATGTCTCCAAATATAAACTACACAGAATCATTCTGTGAAACTTCTTTCTGATCTGTGCATTCAGCTAACAGAGTTAAACCATACTTTTGATTGAGCAGATCTGAACACTCTTTCTGTAGAAAATGCAACTGGACATTTGGAGCGCTAAGAGAGTAGTAGTGGAAAAAGGAATATATTCAAATATAAACTACACAGAAGCATTCTGTGAAACTTCTTTCTGATCTGAGCATTCAGCTAACAGAGTTAAACCATACTTTTGATTGAGCAGTTTTGAAACACTCTGTCTGTAGAAAATGCAACTGGACATTCGTAGCTCTAAGTGGGTAATAGTGGAAAAAAGAATATGTTCAAATATAAACTACACAGAAGCATTGTATGAAACTTCTTTCTGTTCTGTGCATTCAACTAACAGAGTTGAACCTTACTTTTGATTGAGCCTTTCTGAAACACTCTTTCTGTAGAAACTGCAATTGGACATTCTCAGCGCTAAGAGGCCTCTATTGGGAAAAATAATATCTTCAAATAAAAACTACACAGAAGCATTGTGTGAAACTTATTTCTGATATGTTCATTAAGCTAACAGAGTTAAACCATACTTTTGATTGCGCAGTTATGAACACTCTTTCTGTAGAAAATGCAAGTGGACATTCGGAGCGCTAAGAGGGTAATAGTGGAAAAAGGAATATATTCAAATATAAACTACACAGTAGCATTCTGTGAAAATTCTTTCGGTTCTGTGCATTCAACTAACAGAGTTGAACCTTACTTTTGACTGAGCCGTTCTGAAACACTCTTTCTGTAGAAACCGCAATTGGACATGCTAAGCGCTAAGAGGCCTACATTGGGAAAAAGAATATCTTCAAATAAAAACTACACAGATGCATTCTGTGAAACTTATTTCTGATCTGTAAATTCAGTTAACAGAGATAAAACATATTTTTGATTGAGCAGTTATGAAACACTCTTTTTGTAGAAAATGCAAGTGGAGATTCGGAGCGCTAAGAGGGTAATAGTGGAACAAGGAATGTCTTCAAATATAAACTACACAGAATCATTCGGTGAAACTTCTTTCTGATCTGTGCATTCAGCTAACAGAGTTAAACCATACTGTTGATTGAGCAGATCTGAACACTCTTTCTGTAGAAAATGCAACTGGACATTTGGAGCGCTAAGAGGGTAGTAGTGGAAAAAGGAATATATTCAAATATAAACTACACAGAAGCATTCTGTGAAACTTCTTTCTGATCTGAGCATTCAGCTAACAGAGTTAAACCATACTTTTGATTGAGCAGTTTTGAAACACTCTGTCTGTAGAAAATGCAACTGGACATTCGTAGCGCTAAGTGGGTAATAGTGGAAAAAAGAATATGTTCAAATATAAACTACACAGAAGCATTGTATGAAACTTCTTTCTGTTCTGTGCATTCAACTAACAGAGTTGAACCTTACTTTTGATTGAGCCGTTCTGAAACACTCTTTCTGTAGAAACTGCAATTGGACATTCTGAGCGCTAGGAGGCCTATATTGGGAAAAAGAATGTCTACAAATAAAAACTACACAGAAGAATTGTGTGAAACTTCTTTCTGTTCTGTTTGTTCAACTAAAAGAGTTGAACCTTAGTTTTGATTGAGCCGTTCTGAAACACTCTTTCTGTAGAAAATGCAAGTGGAGATTCCGAGCGCTAAGAGGGTAATAGTGGAAAAAGGAATGTCTCCAAATATAAACTACACAGAATCATTCTGTGAAACTTCTTTCTGATCTGTGCATTCAGCTAACAGATTTAAACCATACTTTTGATTGAGCAGATCTGAACACTCTTTCTGTAGAAAATGCAACTGGACATTTGGAGCGCTAAGAGAGTAGTAGTGGAAAAAGGAATATATTCAAATATAAACTACACAGAAGCATTCTGTGAAACTTCTTTCTGATCTGAGCATTCAGCTAACGGAGTTAAACCATAATTTTGATTGAGCAGTTTTGAAACACTCTGTCTGTAGAAAATGCAACTGGACATTCGTAGCGCTAAGTGGGTAATAGTGGAAAAAAGAATATGTTCAAATATAAACTACACAGAAGCATTGTATGAAACTTCTTTCTGTTCTGTGCATTCAACTAACAGAGTTGAACCTGACTTTTGATTGAGCCTTTCTGAAACACTCTTTCTGTAGAAACTGCAATTGGACATTCTGAGCGCTAAGAGGCCTCTATTGGGAAAAATAATATCTTCAAATAAAAACTACACAGAAGCATTGTGTGAAACTTATTTCTGATATGTTCATTAAGATAACAGAGTTAAACCATTCTTTTGATTGCGCAGTTCTGAACACTCTTTCTGTAGAAAATGCAAGTGGACATTCGGAGCGCTAAGAGGGTAATAGTGGAAAAAGGAATATATTCAAATATAAACTACACAGTAGCATTCTGTGAAAATTCTTTCTGTTCTGTACATTCAACTAACAGAGTTGAACCTTACTTTTGATTGAGCCGTTCTGAAACACTTTCTGTAGAAACTGCAATTGGACATGCTAAGCGCTAAGAGGCCTACATTGGGAAAAAGAATATCTTCAAATAAAAACTACACAGATGCATTCTGTGAAACTTATTTCTGATCTGTAAATTCAGTTAACAGAGATAAAACATATTTTTGATTGAGCAGTTATGAAACACTCTTTTTGTAGAAAATGCAAGTGGAGATTCGGAGCGCTAAGAGGGTAATAGTGGAAAAAGGAATGTCTTCAAATATAAACTACACAGAATCATTCGGTGAAACTTCTTTCTGATCTGTGCATTCAGCTAACAGAGTTAAACCATACTTTTGATTGAGCAGATCAGAACACTCTTTCTGTAGAAAATGCAACTGGACATTTGGAGCGCAAAGAGCGTAGTAGTGGAAAAAGGAATATATTCAAATATAAACTACACAGAAGCATTCTGTGAAACTTCTTTCTGATCTGAGCATTCAGCTAACAGAGTTAAACCATACTTTTGATTGAGCAGTTTTGAAACACTCTGTCTGTAGAAAATGCAACTGGACATTCGTAGCGCTAAGTGGGTAATAGTGGAAAAAAGAATATGTTCAAATATAAACTACACAGAAGCATTGTATGAAACTACTTTCTGTTCTGTGCATTCAACTAACAGAGTTGAACCTTACTTTTGATTGAGCCGTTCTGAAACACTCTTTCTGTAGAAACTGCAATTGGACATTCTGAGCGCTAAGAGGCCTATATTGGGAAAAAGAATGTCTACAAATAAAAACTACACAGAAGAATTGTGTGAAACTTCTTTCTGTTCTGTTTGTTCAACTAAAAGAGTTGAACCTTACTTTTGATTGAGCCGTTCTGAAACACTCTTTCTGTAGAAACTGCAATTGGACATTCTGAGCGCTAGGAGGCCTATATTGGGAAAAAGAATGTCTACAAATAAAAACTACACAGAAGAATTGTGTGAAACTTCTTTCTGTTCTGTTTGTTCAACTAAAAGAGTTGAACCTTAGTTTTGATTGAGCCGTTCTGAAACACTCTTTCTGTAGAAAATGCAAGTGGAGATTCCGAGCGCTAAGAGGGTAATAGTGGAAAAAGGAATGTCTCCAAATATAAACTACACAGAATCATTCTGTGAAACTTCTTTCTGATCTGTGCATTCAGCTAACGGAGTTAAACCATACTTTTGATTGAGCAGATCTGAACACTCTTTCTGTAGAAAATGCAACTGGACATTTGGAGCGCTAAGAGAGTAGTAGTGGAAAAAGGAATATATTCAAATATAAACTACACAGAAGCATTCTGTGAAACTTATTTCTGATATGTTCATTAAGCTAACAGAGTTAAACCATACTTTTGATTGCGCAGTTCTGAACACTCTTTCTGTAGAAAATGCAAGTGGACATTCGGAGCGCTAAGAGGGTAATAGTGGAAAAAGGAATATATTCAAATATAAACTACACAGTAGCATTCTGTGAAAATACTTTCTGTTCTGTGCATTCAACTAACAGAGTTGAACCTTACTTTTGATTGAGCCGTTCTGAAACACTCTTTCTGTAGAAACTGCAATTGGACATGCTAAGCGCTAAGAGGCCTACATTGGGAAAAAGAATATCTTCAAATAAAAACTACAGAGATGCATTCTGTGAAACTTATTTCTGATCTGTAAATTCAGTTAACAGAGATAAAACATATTTTTGATTGAGCAGTTATGAAACACTCTTTTTGTAGAAAATGCAAGTGGAGATTCGGAGCGCTAAGAGGGTAATAGTGGAAAAAGGAATGTCTCCAAATATAAACTACACAGAATCATTCGGTGAAACTTCTTTCTGATCTGTGCATTCAGCTAACAGAGATAAACCATACTTTTGATTGAGCAGATCTGAACACTCTTTCTGTAGAAAATGCAACTGGATATTTGGAGCGCAAAGAGCGTAGTAGTGGAAAAAGGAATATATTCAAATATAAACTACACAGAAGCATTCTGTGAAACTTCTTTCTGATCTGAGCATTCAGCTAACAGAGTTAAACCATACTTTTGATTGAGCAGTTTTGAAACACTCTGTCTGTAGAAAATGCAACTGGACATTCGTAGCGCTAAGTGGGTAATAGTGGAAAAAAGAATATGTTCAAATATAAACTACACAGAAACATTGTATGAAACTTCTTTCTGTTCTGTGCATTCAACTAACAGAGTTGAACCTTACTTTTGATTGAGCCGTTCTGAAACACTCTTTCTGTAGAAACTGCAATTGGACATTCTGAGCGCTAAGAGGCCTATATTGGGAAAAAGAATGTCTACAAATAAAAACTACACAGAAGAATTGTGTGAAACTTCTTTCTGTTCTGTTTGTTCAACTAAAAGAGTTGAACCTTAGTTTTGATTGAGCCGTTCTGAAACACTCTGTCTGTAGAAAATGCAAGTGGAGATTCGGAGCGCTAAGAGGGTAATAGTGGAAAAAGGAATGTTTCCAAATATAAACTACACAGAATCATTCTGTGAAACTTCTTTCTGATCTGTGCATTCAGCTAACAGAGTTAAACCATACTTTTGATTGAGCAGATCTGAACACTCTTTCTGTAGAAAATGCAACTGGACATTTGGAGCGCTAAGAGAGTAGTAGTGGAAAAAGGAATATATTCAAATATAAACTACACAGAAGCATTCTGTGAAACTTCTTTCTGATCTGAGCATTCAGCTAACAGAGTTAAACCATACTTTTGATTGAGCAGTTTTGAAACACCCTGTCTGTAGAAAATGCAACTGGACATTCGTAGCGCTAAGTGGGTAATAGTGGAAAAAAGAATATGTTCAAATATAAACTACAC
The DNA here is from genome assembly GCF_028878055.3 of Symphalangus syndactylus. Classification (NCBI taxonomy): domain Eukaryota; kingdom Metazoa; phylum Chordata; class Mammalia; order Primates; family Hylobatidae; genus Symphalangus; species Symphalangus syndactylus. The sequence continues at coordinate 561,006 of NC_072423.2, read as the reverse complement.
AGAAGCATTGTATGAAACTTCTTTCTGTTCTGTGCATTCAACTAACAGAGTTGAACCTGACTTTTGATTGAGCCTTTCTGAAACACTCTTTCTGTAGAAACTGCAATTGGACATTCTGAGCGCTAAGAGGCCTCTATTGGGAAAAATAATATCTTCAAATAAAAACTACACAGAAGCATTGTGTGAAACTTATTTCTGATATGTTCATTAAGATAACAGAGTTAAACCATTCTTTTGATTGCGCAGTTCTGAACACTCTTTCTGTAGAAAATGCAAGTGGACATTCGGAGCGCTAAGAGGGTAATAGTGGAAAAAGGAATATATTCAAATATAAACTACACAGTAGCATTCTGTGAAAATTCTTTCTGTTCTGTACATTCAACTAACAGAGTTGAACCTTACTTTTGATTGAGCCGTTCTGAAACACTCTTTCTGTAGAAACTGCAATTGGACATGCTAAGCGCTAAGAGGCCTACATTGGGAAAAAGAATATCTTCAAATAAAAACTACACAGATGCATTCTGTGAAACTTATTTCTGATCTGTAAATTCAGTTAACAGAGATAAAACATATTTTTGATTGAGCAGTTATGAAACACTCTTTTTGTAGAAAATGCAAGTGGAGATTCGGAGCGCTAAGAGGGTAATAGTGGAAAAAGGAATGTCTTCAAATATAAACTACACAGAATCATTCGGTGAAACTTCTTTCTGATCTGTGCATTCAGCTAACAGAGTTAAACCATACTTTTGATTGAGCAGATCAGAACACTCTTTCTGTAGAAAATGCAACTGGACATTTGGAGCGCAAAGAGCGTAGTAGTGGAAAAAGGAATATATTCAAATATAAACTACACAGAAGCATTCTGTGAAACTTCTTTCTGATCTGAGCATTCAGCTAACAGAGTTAAACCATACTTTTGATTGAGCAGTTTTGAAACACTCTGTCTGTAGAAAATGCAACTGGACATTCGTAGCGCTAAGTGGGTAATAGTGGAAAAAAGAATATGTTCAAATATAAACTACACAGAAGCATTGTATGAAACTACTTTCTGTTCTGTGCATTCAACTAACAGAGTTGAACCTTACTTTTGATTGAGCCGTTCTGAAACACTCTTTCTGTAGAAACTGCAATTGGACATTCTGAGCGCTAAGAGGCCTATATTGGGAAAAAGAATGTCTACAAATAAAAACTACACAGAAGAATTGTGTGAAACTTCTTTCTGTTCTGTTTGTTCAACTAAAAGAGTTGAACCTTACTTTTGATTGAGCCGTTCTGAAACACTCTTTCTGTAGAAACTGCAATTGGACATTCTGAGCGCTAGGAGGCCTATATTGGGAAAAAGAATGTCTACAAATAAAAACTACACAGAAGAATTGTGTGAAACTTCTTTCTGTTCTGTTTGTTCAACTAAAAGAGTTGAACCTTAGTTTTGATTGAGCCGTTCTGAAACACTCTTTCTGTAGAAAATGCAAGTGGAGATTCCGAGCGCTAAGAGGGTAATAGTGGAAAAAGGAATGTCTCCAAATATAAACTACACAGAATCATTCTGTGAAACTTCTTTCTGATCTGTGCATTCAGCTAACGGAGTTAAACCATACTTTTGATTGAGCAGATCTGAACACTCTTTCTGTAGAAAATGCAACTGGACATTTGGACGCTAAGAGAGTAGTAGTGGAAAAAGGAATATATTCAAATATAAACTACACAGAAGCATTCTGTGAAACTTATTTCTGATATGTTCATTAAGCTAACAGAGTTAAACCATACTTTTGATTGCGCAGTTCTGAACACTCTTTCTGTAGAAAATGCAAGTGGACATTCGGAGCGCTAAGAGGGTAATAGTGGAAAAAGGAATATATTCAAATATAAACTACACAGTAGCATTCTGTGAAAATACTTTCTGTTCTGTGCATTCAACTAACAGAGTTGAACCTTACTTTTGATTGAGCCGTTCTGAAACACTCTTTCTGTAGAAACTGCAATTGGACATGCTAAGCGCTAAGAGGCCTACATTGGGAAAAAGAATATCTTCAAATAAAAACTACAGAGATGCATTCTGTGAAACTTATTTCTGATCTGTAAATTCAGTTAACAGAGATAAAACATATTTTTGATTGAGCAGTTATGAAACACTCTTTTTGTAGAAAATGCAAGTGGAGATTCGGAGCGCTAAGAGGGTAATAGTGGAAAAAGGAATGTCTCCAAATATAAACTACACAGAATCATTCGGTGAAACTTCTTTCTGATCTGTGCATTCAGCTAACAGAGATAAACCATACTTTTGATTGAGCAGATCTGAACACTCTTTCTGTAGAAAATGCAACTGGATATTTGGAGCGCAAAGAGCGTAGTAGTGGAAAAAGGAATATATTCAAATATAAACTACACAGAAGCATTCTGTGAAACTTCTTTCTGATCTGAGCATTCAGCTAACAGAGTTAAACCATACTTTTGATTGAGCAGTTTTGAAACACTCTGTCTGTAGAAAATGCAACTGGACATTCGTAGCGCTAAGTGGGTAATAGTGGAAAAAAGAATATGTTCAAATATAAACTACACAGAAACATTGTATGAAACTTCTTTCTGTTCTGTGCATTCAACTAACAGAGTTGAACCTTACTTTTGATTGAGCCGTTCTGAAACACTCTTTCTGTAGAAACTGCAATTGGACATTCTGAGCGCTAAGAGGCCTATATTGGGAAAAAGAATGTCTACAAATAAAAACTACACAGAAGAATTGTGTGAAACTTCTTTCTGTTCTGTTTGTTCAACTAAAAGAGTTGAACCTTAGTTTTGATTGAGCCGTTCTGAAACACTCTGTCTGTAGAAAATGCAAGTGGAGATTCGGAGCGCTAAGAGGGTAATAGTGGAAAAAGGAATGTTTCCAAATATAAACTACACAGAATCATTCTGTGAAACTTCTTTCTGATCTGTGCATTCAGCTAACAGAGTTAAACCATACTTTTGATTGAGCAGATCTGAACACTCTTTCTGTAGAAAATGCAACTGGACATTTGGAGCGCTAAGAGAGTAGTAGTGGAAAAAGGAATATATTCAAATATAAACTACACAGAAGCATTCTGTGAAACTTCTTTCTGATCTGAGCATTCAGCTAACAGAGTTAAACCATACTTTTGATTGAGCAGTTTTGAAACACCCTGTCTGTAGAAAATGCAACTGGACATTCGTAGCGCTAAGTGGGTAATAGTGGAAAAAAGAATATGTTCAAATATAAACTACACAGAAGCATTGTATGAAACTTCTTTCTGTTCTGTGCATTCAACTAACAGTGTTGAACCTGACTTTTGATTGAGCCTTTCTGAAACACTCTTTCTGTAGAAACTGCAATTGGACATTCTGAGCGCTAAGAGGCCTATATTGGGAAAAATAATATCTTCAAATAAAAACTACACAGAAGCATTGTGTGAAACTTATTTCTGATATGGTCATTAAGCTAACAAAGTTAAACCATACTTTTGATTGCGCAGTTATGAACACTCTTTCTGTAGAAAATGCAAGTGGACATTCGGAACGATAAGAGGGTAATAGTGGAAAAAGGGATATATTCAAATATAAACTACACAGTAGCATTCTGTGAAAATTCTTTCTGTTCTGTGCATTCAACTAACAGAGTTGAACCTTACTTTTGATTGAGCCGTTCTGAAACACTCTTTCTGTAGAAACTGCAATTGGACATGCTAAGCGCTAAGAGGCCTACGTTGGGAAAAAGAATATCTTCAAATAAAAACTACACAGATGCATTCTGTGAAACTTATTTCTGATCTGTAAATTCAGTTAACAGAGATAAAACATATTTTTTATTGAGCAGTTATGAAACACTCTTTTTGTAGAAAATGCAAGTGGAGATTCAGAGCGCTAAGAGGGTAATAGTGGAAAAACGAATGTCTTCAAATATAAACTACACAGAATCATTCGGTGAAACTTCTTTCTGATCTGTGCATTCAGCTAACAGAGTTAAACCATACTTTTGATTGAGCAGATCTGAACACTCTTTCTGTAGGAAATGCAAATGGACATTTGGAGCGCTAAGAGCGTAGTAGTGGAAAAAGGAATATATTCAAATATAAACTACACAGAAGCATTCTGTGAAACTTCTTTCTGATCTGAGCATTCAGCTAACAGAGTTAAACCATACTTTTGATTGAGCAGTTTTGAAACACTCTGTCTGTAGAAAATGCAACTGGACATTCGTAGCGCTAAGTGGGTAATAGTGGAAAAAAGAATATGTTCAAATATAAACTACACAGAACCATTGTATGAAACTTCTTTCTGTTCTGTGCATTTAACTAACAGAGTTGAACCTTACTTTTGATTGAGCCGTTCTGAAACACTCTTTCTGTAGAAACTGCAATTGGACATTCTGAGCGCTAAGAGGCCTATATTGGGAAAAAGAATGTCTACAAATAAAAACTACACAGAAGAATTGTGTGAAACTTCTTTCTGTTCTGTTTGTTCAACTAAAAGAGTTGAACCTTAGTTTTGATTGAGCCGTTCTGAAACACTCTTTCTGTAGAAAATGCAAGTGGAGATTCGGAGCGCTAAGAGGGTAATAGTGGAAAAAGGAATGTCTCCAAATATAAACTACACAGAATCATTATGTGAAACTTCTTTCTGATCTGTGCATTCAGCTAACAGAGTTAAACCATACTTTTGATTGAGCAGATCTGAACACTCTTTCTGTAGAAAATGCAACTGGACATTTGGAGCGCTAAGAGAGTAGTAGTGGAAAAAGGAATATATTCAAATATAAACTACACAGAAGCATTCTGTGAAACTTCTTTCTGATCTGAGCATTCAGCTAACAGAGTTAAACCATACTTTTGATTGAGCAGTTTTGAAACACTCTGTCTGTAGAAAATGCAACTGGACATTCGTAGCGCTAAGTGGGTAATAGTGGAAAAAAGTATATGTTCAAATATAAACTACACAGAAGCATTGTATGAAACTTCTTTCTGTTCTGTGCATTTAACTAACAGAGTTGAACCTTACTTTTGATTGAGCCGTTCTGAAACACTCTTTCTGTAGAAACTGCAATTGGACATTCTGAGCGCTAAGAGGCCTATATTGGGAAAAAGAATGTCTACAAATAAAAACTACACAGAAGAATTGTGTGAAACTTCTTTCTGTTCTGTTTGTTCAACTAAAAGAGTTGAACCTTAGTTTTGATTAAGCCGTTCTGAAACACTCTTTCTGTAGAAAATGCAAGTGGAGATTCGGAGCACTAAGAGGGTAATAGTGGAAAAAGGAATGTCTCCTAACAGAGTTAAACCATACTTTTGATTGAGCAGTTTTGAAACCCTCTGTCTGTAGAAAATGCAACTGGACATTCGTAGCGCTATGTGGGTAATAGTGGAAAAAAGAATATGTTCAAATATAAACTACACAGAAACATTGTATGAAACTTCTTTCTGTTCTGTGCATTCAACTAACAGAGTTGAACCTTACTTTTGATTGAGCCTTTCTGAAACACTCTTTCTGTAGAAACTGCAATTGGACATTCTGAGCGCTAAGAGGCCTCTATTGGGAAAAATAATATCTTCAAATAAAAACTACACAGAAGCATTGTGTTAAACTTATTTCTGATATGTTCATTAAGCTAACAGAGTTAAACCATACTTTTGATTGCGCAGTTCTGAACACTCTTTCTGTAGAAAATGCAAGTGGAGATTCGGAGCGCTAAGAGGGTAATAGTGGAAAAAGGAATGTCTCCAAATATAAACTACACAGAATCATTCTGTGAAACTTCTTTCTGATCTGTGCATTCAGCTAACAGAGTTAAACCATACTTTTGATTGAGCAGATCTGAACTCTCTTTCTGTAGAAAATGCAACTGGACATTTGGAGCGCTAAGAGAGTAGTAGTGGAAAAAAGAATATATTCAAATATAAACTACACAGAAGCATTCTGTGAAACTTCTTTCTGATCTGAGCATTCAGCTAACAGAGTTAAACCATACTTTTGATTGAGGAGTTTTGAAACACTCTGTCTGTAGAAAATGCAACTGGACATTCGTAGCGCTAATTGGGTAATAGTGGAAAAAAGAATATGTTCAAATATAAACTACACAGAAGCATTGTATGAAACTTCTTTCTGTTCTGTGCATTCAACTAACAGAGTTGAACCTTACATTTGATTGAGGCTTTCTGAAACACTCTTTCTGTAGAAACTGCAATTGGACATTCTGAGCGCTAAGAGGCCTATATTGGGAAAAATAATATCTTCCAATAAAAACTACACAGAAGCATTGTGTGAAACTTATTTCTGATATGTTCATTAAGCTAACAGAGTTAAACCATACTTTTGATTGCGCAGTTCTGAGCACTTTCTGTAGAAAATGCAAGTGGACATTCGGAGCGCTAAGAGGGTAATAGTGGAAAAAGGAATATATTCAAATATAAACTACACAGTAGCATTCTGTGAAAATTCTTTCTGTTCTGTGCATTCAACTAACAGAGTTGAACCTTACTTTTGATTGAGCCGTTCTGAAACACTCTTTCTGTAGAAACTGCAATTGGACATGCTAAGCGCTAAGAGGCCTACATTGGGAAAAAGAATATCTTCAAATAAAAACTACACAGATGCATTCTGTGAAACTTATTTCTGATCTGTAAATTCAGTTAACAGAGATAAAACATATTTTTGATTGAGCACTTATGAAACACTCTTTTTGTAGAAAATGCAAGTGGAGATTCGGAGCGCTAAGGGGGTAATAGTGGAAAAAGGAATGTCTTCAAATATAAACTACACAGAAACATTCGGTGAAACTTCTTTCTGATCTGTGCATTCAGCTAACAGAGTTAAACCATACTTTTGATTGAGCAGATCTGAACACTCTTTCTGTAGAAAATGCAACTGGACATTTGGAGCGCAAAGAGCGTAGTAGTGGAAAAAGGAATATATTCAAATATAAACTACACAGAAGCATTCTGTGAAACTTCTTTCTGATCTGAGCATTCAGCTAACAGAGTTAAACCATACTTTTGATTGAGCAGTTTTGAAACACTCTGTCTGTAGAAAATGCAACTGGACATTCGTAGCGCTAAGTGGGTAATAGTGGAAAAAAGAATATGTTCAAATATAAACTACACAGAAGCATTGTATGAAACTTCTTTCTGTTCTGTGCATTTAACTAACAGAGTTGAAGCTTACTTTTGATTGAGCCGTTCTGAAACACCCTTTCTGTAGAAACTGCAATTGGACATTCTGACCGCTAAGAGGCCTATATTGGGAAAAAGAATGTCTACAAATAAAAACTACACAGAAGAATTGTGTGAAACTTCTTTCTGTTCTGTTTGTTCAACTAAAAGAGTTGAACCTTAGTTTTGATTGAGCCGTTCTGAAACACTCTTTCTGTAGAAAATGCAAGTGGAGATTCGGAGCGCTAAGAGGGTAATAGTGGAAAAAGGAATGTCTCCATATATAAACTACACAGAATCATTCTGTGAAACTTCTTTCTGATCTGTGCATTCAGCTAACAGAGTTAAACCATACTTTTGATTGAGCAGATCTGAACACTCTTTCTGTAGAAAATGCAACTGGACATTTGGAGCGCAAAGAGCGTAGTAGTGGAAAAAGGAATATATTCAACTATAAACTACACAGAAGCATTCTGTGAAACTTCTTTCTGATCTGAGCATTCAGCTAACAGAGTTAATCCATACTTTTGATTGAGCAGTTTTGAAACACTCTGTCTGTAGAAAATGCAACTGGACATTCGTAGCGCTAAGTGGGTAATAGTGGAAAAAAGAATATGTTCAAATATAAACTACACAGAAGCATTGTATGAAACTTCTTTCTGTTCTGTGCATTCAACTAACAGAGTTGAACCTTACTTTTGATTGAGCCGTTCTGAAACACTCTTTCTGTAGAAACTGCATTTGGACATTCTGACCGCTAAGAGGCCTATATTGGGAAAAAGAATGTCTACAAATAAAAACTACACAGAAGAATTGTGGGAAACTTCTTTCTGTTCTGTTTGTTCAACTAAAAGAGTTGAACCTTAGTTTTGATTGAGCCGTTCTGAAACACTCTGTCTGTAGAAAATGCAAGTGGAGATTCGGAGCGCTAAGAGGGTAATAGTGGAAAAAGGAATGTTTCCAAATATAAACTACACAGAATCATTCTGTGAAACTTCTTTCTGATCTGTGCATTCAGCTAACAGAGTTAAACCATACTTTTGATTGAGCAGATCTGAACACTCTTTCTGTAAAAAATGCAACTGGACATTTGGAGCACTAAGAGAGTAGTAGTGGAAAAAGGAATATATTCAAATATAAACTACACAGAAGCATTCTGTGAAACTTCTTTCTGATCTGAGCATTCAGCTAACAGAGTTAAACCATACTTTTGATTGAGCAGTTTTGAAACACCCTGTCTGTAGAAAATGCAACTGGACATTCGTAGCGCTAAGTGGGTAATAGTGGAAAAAAGAATATGTTCAAATATCAACTACACAGAAACATTGTATGAAACACCTTTCTGTTCTGTGCATTCAACTAACAGAGTTGAACCTGACTTTTGATTGAGCCTTTCTGAAACACTCTTTCTGTAGAAACTGCAATTGGACATTCTGAGCGCTAAGAGGCCTCTATTGGGAAAAATAATATCTTCAAATAAAAACTACACAGAAGCATTGTGTGAAACTTATTTCTGATATGTTCATTAAGCTAACAGAGTTAAACCATACTTTTGATTGCGCAGTTCTGAACACTCTTTCTGTAGAAAATGCAAGTGGACATTCGGAGCGCTAAGAGGGTAATAGTGGAAAAAGGAATATATTCAAATATAAACTACACAGTAGCATTCTGTGAAAATTCTTTCTGTTCTGCGCATTCAACTAACAGAGTTGAACCTTACTTTTGATTGAGCCGTTCTGAAACACTCTTTCTGTAGAAACTGCAATTGGACATGCTAAGCGCTAAGAGGCCTACATTGGGAAAAAGAATATCTTCAAATAAAAACTACACAGATGCATTCTGTGAAACTTATTTCTGATCTGTAAATTCAGTTAAGAGATAAAACATATTTTTGATTGAGCAGTTATGAAACACTCTTTTTGTAGAAAATGCAAGCGGAGATTCGGAGCGCTAAGAGGGTAATAGTGGAAAAAGGAATGTCTTCAAATATAAACTACACAGAATCATTCGGTGAAACTTCTTTCTGATCTGTGCATTCAGCTAACAGAGTTAAAACATACTTTTGATTGAGCAGATCTGAACACTCTTTCTGTAGAAAATGCAACTGGACATTTGGAGCGCTAAGAGCGTAGTAGTGGAAAAAGGAATATATTCAAATATAAACTACACAGAAGCATTCTGTGAAACTTCTTTCTGATCTGAGCATTCAGCTAACAGAGTTAAACCATACTTTTGATTGAGCAGTTTTGAAACACTCTGTCTGTAGAAAATGCAACTGGACATTCGTAGCGCTAAGTGGGTAATAGTGGAAAAAAGAATATATTCAAATATAAACTACACAGAAGCATTGTATGAAACTTCTTTCTGTTCTGTGCATTTAACTAACAGAGTTGATCCTTACTTTGAATTGAGCCGTTCTGAAACACTCTTTCTGTAGAAACTGCAATTGGACATTCTGAGCGCTAAGAGGCCTATATTGGGAAAAAGAATGTCTACAAATAAAAACTACACAGAAGAATTGTGTGAAATTTCTTTCTGTTCTGTTTGTTCAACTAAAAGATTTGAACCTTAGTTTTGATTAAGCCGTTCTGAAACACTCTTTCTGTAGAAAATGCAAGTGGAGATTCGGAGCGCTAAGAGGGTACTAGTGGAAAAAGGAATGTCTCCAAATATAAACTACACAGAATCATTCTGTGAAACTTCTTTCTGATCTGTGCATTCAGCTAACAGAGTTAAACCATACTTTTGATTGAGCAGATCTGAACACTCTTTCTGTAGAAAATGCAACTGGACAATTGGAGCGCTAAGAGAGTAGTAGTGGAAAAAGGAATATATTCAAATATAAACTACACAGAAGCATTCTGTGAAACTTCTTTCTGATCTGAGCATTCAGCTAACAGAGTTAAACCACACTTTTGATTGAGCAGTTTTGAAACACTCTGTCTGTGGAAAATGCAACTGGACATTCGTAGCGCTAAGTGGGTAATAGTGGAAAAAAGATTATGTTCAAATATAAAGTACACAGAAGCATTGTATGAAACTTCTTTCTGTTCTGTGCATTCAACTAACAGAGTTGAACCTTACTTTTGATTGAGCCTTTCTGAAACACTCTTTCTGTAGAAACTGCAATTGGACATTCTGAGCGCTAAGAGGCCTATATTGGGAAAAATAATATCTTCAAATAAAAACTACACAGAAGCATTGTGTGAAACTTATTTCTGATATGTTCATTAAGCTAACAGAGTTAAACCATACATTTGATTGCGTAGTTCTGAACACTCTTTCTGTAGAAAATGCAAGTGGACATTCGGAGCGCTAAGAGGGTAATAGTGGAAAAAGGAATATATTCAAATATAAACTACACAGTAGCATTCTGTGAAAATTCTTTCTGTTCTGTGCATTCAACTAACAGAGTTGAACCTTACTTTTGATTGAGCCGTTCTGAAACACTCTTTCTGTAGAAAGTCCAATTGGACATGCTAAGCGCTAAGAGGCCTACATTGGGAAAAAGAATATCTTCAAATAAAAACTACACAGATGCATTCTGTGAAACTTATTTCTGATCTGTAAATTCAGTTAACAGAGATAAAACATATTTTTGATTGAGCAGTTATGAAACTCTCTTTTTGTAGAAAATGCAAGTGGATATTCGGAGCGCTAAGAGGGTAATAGTGGAAAAAGGAATGTCTCCAAATATAAACGACACAGAATCATTCTGTGAAACTTCTTTCTGATCTGTGCATTCAGCTAACAGTGTTAAACCATACTTCTGATTGAGCAGATCTGAACACTCTTTCTGTAGAAAATGCAACTGGACATTTGGAGCGCTAAGAGAGTAGTAGTGGAAAAAGTAATATATTCAAATATAAACTACACAGAAGCAGTCTGTGAAACTTCTTTCTGATCTGAGCATTCAGCTAACAGAGTTAAACCATACTTTTGATTGAGCAGTTTTGAAACACTCTGTCTGTAGAAAATGCAACTGGACATTCGTAGCGCTAAGTGGGTAATAGTGGAAAAAAGAATATGTTCAAATATAAACTACACAGAAGCATTGTATGAAACTTCTTTCTGTTCTGTGCATTCAACTAACAGAGTTGAACCTTACTTTTGATTGAGCCTTTCTGAAACACTTTCTGTAGAAACTGCAATTGGACATTCTGAGCGCTAAGAGGCCTATATTGGGAAAAATAATATCTTCAAATAAAAACTACACAGAAGCATTGTGTGAAACTTATTTCTGATATGTTCATTAAGCTAACAGAGTTAAACCATACTTTTGATTGCGCAGTTCTGAACACTCTTTCTGTAGAAAATGCAAGTGGACATTCGGAGCGCTAAGAGGGTAATAGTGGAAAAAGGAATATATTCAAATATAAACTACACAGTAGCATTCTGTGAAAATTCTTTCTGTTCTGTGCATTCAACTAACAGAGTTGAACCTTACTTTTGATTGAGCCGTTATGAAACACTCTTTCTGAAGAAACTGCAATTGGACATGCTAAGCGCTAAGAGGCCTACATTGGGAAAAAGAATATCTTCAAATAAAAACTACACAGATGCATTCTGTGAAACTTATTTCTGATCTGTAAATTCAGTTAACAGAGATAAAACATATTTTTGATTGAGCAGTTATGAAACACTCTTTTTGTAGAAAATGCAAGTGGAGATTCGGATCGCTAAGAGGGTAATAGTGGAAAAAGGAATGTCTTCAAATATAAACTACACAGAATCATTCGGTGAAACTTCTTTCTGATCTGTGCATTCAGCTAACAGAGTTAAACCATACTTTTGATTGAGCAGATCTGAACACTCTTTCTGTAGAAAATGCAACTGGACATTTGGAGCGCTAAGAGCGTAGTAGTGGAAAAAGGAATATATTCAAATATAAACTACACAGAAGCATTCTGTGAAACTTCTTTCTGATCTGAGCATTCAGCTAACAGAGTTAAACCATACTTTTGATTGAGCAGTTTTGAAACACTCTGTCTGTAGAAAATGCAACTGGACATTCGTAGCGCTAAGTGGGTAATAGTGGTAAAGAGAATATGTTCAAATATAAACTACACAGAAGCATTGTATGAAACTTCTTTCTGTTCTGTGCATTCAACTAACAGAGTTGAACCTTACTTTTGATTGAGCCGTTCTGAAACACTCTTTCTGTAGAAACTGCAATTGGACATTCTGAGCGCTAAGAGGCCTATATTGGGAAAAAGCATGTCTACAAATAAAAACTACACAGAAGAATTGTGTGAAACTTCTTTCTGTTCTGTTTGTTCAACTAAAAGAGTTGAACCTTAGTTTTGATTGAGCCGTTCTGAAACACTCTTTCTGTAGAAAATGCAAGTGGAGATTCGGAGCGCTAAGAGGGTAATAGTGGAAAAAGGAATGTCTCCAAATATAAACTACACAGAATCATTCTGTGAAACTTCTTTCTGATCTGTGCATTCAGCTAACAGAGTTAAACCATACTTTTGATTGAGCAGTTTTGAAACACTCTGTCTGTAGAAAATGCAACTGGACATTCGTAGCGCTAAGTGGGTAATAGTGGAAAAAAGAATATGTTCAAATATAAAGTACACAGAAGCATTGTATGAAAGTTCTTTCTGTTCTGTGCATTCAACTAACAGAGTTGAACCTTACTTTTGATTGAGCCTTTCTGAAACACTCTTTCTGTAGAAACTGCAATTGGACATTCTGAGCGCTAAGAGGCCTCTATTGGGAAAAATAATATCTTCAAATAAAAACTACACAGAAGCATTGTGTGAAACTTATTTCTGATATGTTCATTAAGCTAACAGAGTTAAACCATACTTTTGATTGCGCAGTTCTGAACACTCTTTCTGTAGAAAATGCAAGTGGACATTCGGAGCGCTAAGAGGGTAATAGTGGAAAAAGGAATATATTCAAATATAAACTACACAGTAGCATTCTGTGAAAATTCTTTCTGTTCTGCGCATTCAACTAACAGAGTTGAACCTTACTTTTGATTGAGCCGTTCTGAAACACTCTTTCTGTAGAAACTGCAATTGGACATGCTAAGCGCTAAGAGGCCTACATTGGGAAAAAGAATATCTTCAAATAAAAACTACACAGATGCATTCTGTGAAACTCATTTCTGATCTGTAAATTCAGTTAAGAGATAAAACATATTTTTGATTGAGCAGTTATGAAACACTCTTTCTGTAGAAAATGCAAGTGGTGATTCGGAGCGCTAAGAGGGTAATAGTGGAAAAAGGAATGTCTCCAAATATAAACTACACAGAATCATTCTGTGAAACTTCTTTGTGATCTGTGCATTCAGCTAACAGAGTTAAACCATACTTTTGATTGAGCAGATCTGAACACTCTTTCTGTAGAAAATGCAACTGGACAATTCGAGCGCTAAGAGAGTAGTAGTGGAAAAAGGAATATATTCAAATATAAACTACACAGAAGCATTCTGTGAAACGTCTTTCTGATCTGAGCATTCAGCTAACAGATTTAAACCATACTTTTGATTGAGCAGTTTTGGAACACTCTGTCTGTAGAAAATGCAACTGGACATTCGTAGCGCTAAGTGGGTAATAGTGGAAAAAAGAATATGTTCAAATATAAACTACACAGAAGCATTGTATGAAACTTCTTTCTGTTCTGTGCATTCAACTAACAGAGTTGAACCTTACTTTTGATTGAGCCTTTCTGAAACACTCTTTCTGTAGAAACTGCAATTGGACATTCTGAGCGCTAAGAGGCCTATATTGGGAAAAATAATATCTTCAAATAAAAACTACACAGAAGCATTGTGTGAAACTTATTTCTGATATGTTCATTAAGCTAACAGAGTTAAACCATACTTTGGATTGCGCAGTTCTGAACACTCTTTCTGTAGAAAATGCAAGTGGACATTCGGAGCGCTAAGAGGGTAATAGTGGAAAAAGGAATATATTCAAATATAAACTACACAGTAGCATTCTGCGAAAATTCTTTCTGTTCTGTGCATTCAACTAACAGAGTTGAACCTTACTTTTGATTGAGCCGTTATGAAACACTCTTTCTGTAGAAACTGCAATTGGACATGCTAAGCGCTAAAAGGCCTACATTGGGAAAAAGAATATCTTCAAATAAAAACTACAGAGATGCATTCTGTGAAACTTATTTCTGATCTGTAAATTCAGTTAACAGAGATAAAACATATTTTTGATTGAGCAGTTATGAAACAATCTTTTTGTAGAAAATGCAAGTGGAGATTCGGAGCGCTAAGAGGGTAATAGTGGAAAAAGGAATGCTTCAAATATAAACTACACAGAATCATTCGGTGAAACTTCTTTCTGATCTGTGCCTTCAGCTAACAGAGTTAAACCATACTTTTGATTGAGCAGATCTGAACACTCTTTCTGTAGAAAATGCAACTGGACATTTGGAGCGCTAAGAGCGTACTACTGGAAAAAGGAATATATTCAAATATAAACTACACAGAAGCATTCTGTGAAACTTCTTTCTGATCTGAGCATTCAGCTAACAGAGTTAAACCATACTTTTGATTGAGCAGTTTTGAAACACTCTGTCTGCAGAAAATGCAACTGGACATTCGTAGCGCTAAGTGGGTAATAGTGGAAAAAAGAATATGTTCAAATATAAACTACACAGAAGCATTGTATGAAACTACTTTCTGTTCTGTGCATTCAACTAACAGAGTTGAACCTTACTTTTGATTGAGCCGTTCTGAAACACTCTTTCTGTAGAAACTGCAATTGGACATTCTGAGCGCTAAGAGGCCTATATTGGGAAAAAGAATGTCTACAAATAAAAACTACACAGAAGAATTGTGTGAAACTTCTTTCTGTTCTGTTTGTTCAACTAAAAGAGTTGAACCTTTGTTTTGATTGAGCCGTTCTGAAACACTCTTTCTGTAGAAAATGCAAGTGGAGATTCGGAGCACTAAGAGGGTAATAGAGGAAAAAGGACTGTCTCCAAATATAAACTACACAGAATCATTCTGTGAAACTTCTTTCTGATCTGTGCATTCAGCTAAAAGTGTTAAACCATACTTTTGATTGAGCAGATCTGAACACTCTTTCTGTAGAAAATGCAACTGGACATTTGGAGCGCTAAGAGAGTAGTAGTGGAAAAAGGAATATATTCAAATATAAACTACATAGAAGCATTCTGTGAAACTTCTTTCTGATCTCAGCATTCAGCTAACAGAGTTAAACCATACTTTTGATTGAGCAGTTTTGAAACACTCTGTCTGTAGAAAATGCAACTGGACATTCGTAGCGCTAAGTGGGTAATAGTGGAAAAAAGAATATGTTCAAATATAAACTACACAGAAGCATTGTATGAAACTTCTTTCTGTTCTGTGCATTCAACTAACAGAGTTGAACCTTACTTTTGATTGAGCCTTTCCGAAACACTCTTTCTGTAGAAACTGCAATTGGACATTCTGAGCGCTAAGAGGCCTATATTGGGAAAAATAATATCTTCAAATAAAAACTACACAGAAGCATTGTGTGAAACTTATTTCTGATATGTTCATTAAGCTAACAGAGTTAAACCATACTTTTGATTGCGCCGTTCCGAACACTCTTTCTGTAGAAAATGCAAGTGGACATTCTGAGCGCTAAGAGGGTAATAGTGGAAAAAGGAATATATTCAAATATAAACTACACAGTAGCATTCTGTGAAAATTCTTTCTGTTCTGTGCATTCAACTAACAGATTTGAACCTTACTTTTGATTGAGCCGTTCTGAAACACTCTTTCTGTAGAAACTGCAATTGGACATGCTAAGCGCTAAGAGGCCTACATTGGGAAAATGAATATCTTCAAATAAAAACTACACAGATGCATTCTGTGAAACTTATTTCTGATCTGTAAATTCAGTTAACAGAGATAAAACGTATTTTTGATTGAGCAGTTATGAATCACTCTTTTTGTAGAAAATGCAAGTGGACATTCGGAGCGCTAAGATTGTAATAGAGGAAAAAGGAATATCTCCAATTAAAAACTGCACAGAAGCATTCTCTGAAACCACTTTCTGTTCTCCGCATTCAACTAACAGAGTTGAGCCTTACTTTTGAAGGAGCAGTTCTGAAACACTCTTTGTGTAGAAACTGCCAGTGGATATTCGGAGCGCTAAGTGGGTAATAGTCCAAAAAGGAGTATCTTCAACTAAATACTACACAGAAGCATTCTGTGAAACTACTTTCTGTTCTGTGCATTCAACTAAGAGAGTTGAACCTTACATTTGATTGAGCCGTTCTGAAAAACTCTTTCTGTTGAAACTGCAATTGGACATTCTGAGCGCTAAGAGGCCTATATTGGGAAAAATAATATCTTCAAATAAAAACTACACAGAAGCATTGTTTGAAACTTATTTCTGAAATGTGCATTCAGCTAACAGAGTTAAACCATACTTTTGATTGCGCAGTTCAGAACACTCTTTCTGTAGAAAATGCAAGTGGACATTAGGAGCGCTAAGAAGGTAATAGTGGAAAAAGAATATATTCAAATATAAACGACACAGAAGCATCCTGTGAAACTTCTTTCTGTCCTGTGCATTCAAATACCAGGGTTGAACCTTACTTTTGATTGAGCCGTTCTGAAAAACTCTTTCTGTAGAAACTGCAATTGGACATTCTGAGCGCTAAGAGGCCTATATTGGGAAAAAGAATATCTACAAATAAAAACTACGCAGAAGTATACTGTGAAAGTCCTTTCTGTTCTGTTCATTCAACTAAAAGAGTTGAACCTTAGTTTTGATTGAGCCGTTCTGAAACACTCTTTCTGTAGAAAATGCAAGTGGAGATTCTGAGCGCTAAGAGGGTAATAGTGGAAAAAGGAAAGTCTTCAAATATAAACTACACAGAATCATTCTGTGAAACTTCTTTCTGATCTGTGCATTCAGCTAACAGAGTAAAACCATACTTTTGATTGAGGAGATCTGAACACTCTTTCTGTAGAAAATGGAACTGGACATTTGGAGCGCTAAGAGTGTAGTAGTGGAAAAAGAAATATATTCAAATATAAACTACACAGAAGCATTCTGTGAAACTTCTTTCTGATCTGAGCATTCAGCTAACAGAGTTAAACCATACATTTGATTGAGCAGTTTTGAAACACTCTGTCTGTAGAAAATGCAACTGGACATTCGTAGCGCTAAGTTGGTAATAGTGGAAAAAAGAATATGTTCAAATATAAACTACACAGAAGCATTGTATGAAACTTCTTTCTGTTCTGTGCATTCAACTAACAGAGTTGAACCTTACATTTGATTGAGCCGTTCTGAAACACTCTTTCTGTAGGAACTGCAATTGGACATTCTGAGCGCTAAGAGGCCAATATTGGGAAAAAAATGTCTACAAATAAAAACTACACAGAAGTATTCTGTGAAACTTCTTTCTGTTCTGTTCATTCAACTAAAAGAGTTGAACCTTAGTTTTGATTGAGCCGTTCTGAAACACTCTTTCTGTAGGAAATGCAAGTGGAGATTCGGAGGGCTAAGAGGGTAATAGTGGAAAAAGTAATGTCTTCATATATAAACTACACAGAATCATTCGGTGAAACTTCTTTCTGATCTGTGCATTCAGCTAACAGAGTTAAACCATACTTTTGTTTAAGCCGATCTGAACACTCCTTCTGTAGAAAATGCAACTGGACATTTGGAGCGCTAAGAGGGTAGTAGTGGAAAAAGGAATATATTCAAATATAAACTACACAGAAGCATTCTGTGAAACTTCTTTCTGATCTGAGCATTCAGCTAACAGAGTTAAACCATACTTTTGATTGAGCAGTTTTGAAACACTCTGTCTGTAGAAAATGCAACTGGACATTCGTAGCGCTAAGTGGGTAATAGTGGAAAAAAGAATATGTTCAAATATAAACTACACAGAAGCATTGTATGAAACTTCTTTCTGTTCTGTGCATTCAACTAACAGAGTTGAACCTTACTTTTGATTGAGCCTTTCTGAAACACTCTTTCTGTAGAAAATGCAATTGGACATTCTGAGCGCTAAGAGGCCTATATTGGGAAAAAAAATATCTTAAAATAAAAACTACACAGAAGCATTTTGTGAAACTTATTTCTGATATGTGCATTAAGCTAACAGAGTTAAACCATACTTTTGATTGCGCAGTTCCGAACACTCTTTCTGTAGAAAATGCAAGTGGACATTCGGAGCGCTAAGAGGGTAATAGTGGAAAAAGGAATATATTCAAATATAAACTACACAGTAGCATTCTGTGAAACTTCTTTCTGTTCTGTGCATTCAACTAACAGAGTTGAACCTTACTTTTGATTGAGCCGTTCTGAAACACTCTTTCTGTAGAAACTGCAATTGGACATGCTAAGCGCTAAGAAGCCTACATTGGGAAAAATAATATCTTCAAATAAAAACTACACAGATCCATTCTGTGAAACTTATTTCTGATCTGTAAATTAAGTTAACAGAGATAAAACATATTTTTGATTGAGCAGTTATGAAACACTCTTTTTGTAGAAAATGCAAGTGGAGATTCGGAGCGCAAAGAGGGTAATAGTGGAAAAGGAATGCTTCAAATATAAACTACACAGAATCATTCGGTGAAACTTCTTTCTAATCTGTGCCTTCAGCTAACAGAGTTAAACCATACTTTTGATTGAGCAGATCTGAACACTCTTTCTGTAGAAAATGCAACTGGACATTTGGAGCGCTAAGAGCGTAGTAGTGGAAAAAGGAATATATTCATATATAAACTACACAGAAGCATTCTGTGAAACTTCTTTCTGATCTGAGCATTCAGCGAACAGAGTTAAACCATACTTTTGATTGCGCAGTTTTGAAACACTCTGTCTGTAGAAAATGCAACTGGACATTCGTAGCACTAAGTGGGTAATAGTGGAAAAAAGAATATGTTCAACTATAAACTACACAGAAGCATTGTATGAAACTACTTTCTGTTCTGTGCATTCAACTAACAGAGTTGAATCTTACTTTTGATTGAGCCGTTCTGAAACACTCTTTCTGTAGAAACTGCAATTGGACATTCTGAGCGCTAAGAGGCCTATATTGGGAAAAAGAATGTCTACAAATAAAAACTACACAGAATAATTGTGTGAAACTTCTTTCTGTTCTGTTTGTTCAACTAAAAGAGTTGAACCTTAGTTTTGATTGAGCCGTTCTGAAACACTCTTTCTGTAGAAAATGCAGGTGGAGATTCGGAGCGCTAAGAGGGTAATAGTGGAAAAAGGAATGTCTCCAAATATAAACTACACAGAATAATTCGGTGAAACTTCTTTCTGATCTGTGCATTCAGCTAACAGAGTTAAACCATACTTTTGATTGAGCAGATCTGAACACTCTTTCTGTAGAAAATGCAACTGGACATTTGGAGCGCTAAGAGCGTAGTAGTGGAAAAAGGAATATATTCAAATATAAACTACACAGAAGCATTCTGTGAAACTTCTTTCTGATCTGAGCATTCAGCTAACAGAGTTAAACCATACTTTTGATTGAGCAGTTTTGAAACACTCTGTCTGTAGAAAATGCAACTGGACATTCGTAGCGCTAAGTGGGTAATAGTGGTAAAAAGAATATGTTCAAATATAAACTACACAGAAGCATTGTATGAAACTTCTTTCTGTTCTGTGCATTCAACTAACAGAGTTGAACCTTACTTTTGATTGAGCCGTTCTGAAACACTCTTTCTGTAGAAACTGCAATTGGACATTCTGAGCGCTAAGAGGCCAATATTGGGAAAAAGAATGTCTACAAAGAAAAACTACACAGAAGAATTGTGTGAAACTTCTTTCTGTTCTGTTTGTTCAACTAAAAGAGTTGAACCTTAGTTTTGATTGAGCCGTTCTGAAACACTCTTTCTGTAGAAAATGCAAGTGGAGATTCGGAGCGCTAAGAGGGTAATAGTGGAAAAAGGAATGTCTCCAAATATAAACTACACAGAATCATTCTGTGAAACTTCTTTCTGATCTGTGCATTCAGCTAACAGAGTTAAAACATACTTTTGATTGAGCAGATCTGAACACTCTTTCTGTAGAAAATGCAACTGGACATTTGGAGCGCTTAGAGAGTAGTAGTGGAAAAAGGAATATATTCAAATATAAACTACACAGAAGCATTCTGTGAAACTTCTTTCTGATCTGAGCATTCAGCTAACAGAGTTAAACCATACTTTTGATTGAGCAGTTTTGAAACACTCTGTCTGTAGAAAATGCAACTGGACATTCGTAGCGCTAAGTGGGTAATAGTGGAAAAAAGATTATGTTCAAATATAAAGTACACAGAAGCATTGTATGAAACTTCTTTCTTTTCTGTGCATTCAACTAACAGAGTTGAACCTTACTTTTGATTGAGCCTTTCTGAAACACTCTTTCTGTAGAAACTGCAATTGGACATTCAGAGCGCTAAGAGGCCTATATTGGGAAAAATAATATCTTCAAATAAAAACTACACAGAAGCATTGTGTGAAACTTATTTCTGATATGTTCATTAAGCTAACAGAGTTAAACCATACATTTGATTGCGTAGTTCTGAACACTCTTTCTGTAGAAAATGCAAGTGGACATTCGGAGCGCTAAGAGGGTAATAGTGGAAAAAGGAATATATTCAAATATAAACTACACAGTAGCATTCTGTAAAAATTCTTTCTGTTCTGTGCATTCAACTAACAGAGTTGAACCTTACTTTTGATTGAGCCGTTCTGAAACACTCTTTCTGTAGAAAGTCCAATTGGACATGCTAAGCGCTAAGAGGCCTACATTGGGAAAAAGAATATCTTCAAATAAAAACTACACAGATGCATTCTGTGAAACTTATTTCTGATCTGTAAATTCAGTTAACAGAGATAAAACATATTTTTGATTGAGCAGTTATGAAACACTCTTTTTGTAGAAAATGCAAGTGGATATTCGGAGCGCTAAGAGGGTAATAGTGGAAAAAGGAATGTCTTCAAATATAAACTACACAGAATCATTCGGTGAAACTTCTTTCTGATCTGTGCATTCAGCTAACAGAGTTAAACCATACTTTTGATTGAGCAGATCTGAACACTCTTTCTGTAGAAAATGCAACTGGACATTTGGAGCGCTAAGAGAGTAGTAGTGGAAAAAGGAATATATTCAAATATAAACTACACAGAAGCATTCTGTGAAACTTCTTTCTGATCTGAGCATTCAGCTAACAGAGTTAAACCATACTTTTGATTGAGCAGTTTTGAAACACTCTGTCTGTAGAAAATGCAACTGGACATTCGTAGCGCTAAGTGGGTAATAGTGGAAAAAAGAATATGTTCAAATATAAACTACACAGAAGCATTGTATGAAACTCCTTTCTGTTCTGTGCATTCAACTAACAGAGTTGAACCTTACTTTTGATTGAGCCGTTCTGAAACACTCTTTCTGTAGAAACTGCAATTGGACATTCTGAGCGCTAAGAGGCCTATATTGGGAAAAAGAATGTCTACAAATAAAAACTACACAGAAGAATTGTGTGAAACTTCTTTCTGTTCTGTTTGTTCAACTAAAAGAGTTGAACCTTAGTTTTGATTGAGCCGTTCTGAAACACTCTTTCTGTAGAAAATGCAAGTGGAGATTCGGAGCGCTAAGAGGGTAATAGTTGAAAAAGGTATGTCTCCAAATATAAACTACACAGAATCATTCTGTGAAACTTCTTTCTGATCTGTGCATTCAGCTAACAGTGTTAAACCATACTTCTGATTGAGCAGATCTGAACACTCTTTCTGTAGAAAATGCAACTGGACATTTGGAGCGCTAAGAGAATAGTAGTGGAAAAAGGAATATATTCAAATATAAACTACACAGAAGCATTCTGTGAAACTTCTTTCTGATCTGAGCATTCAGCTAACAGAGTTAAACCATACTTTTGATTGAGCAGTTTTGAAACACTCTCTCTGTAGAAAATGCAACTGGACATTCGTAGCGCTAAGTGGGTAATAGTGGAAAAAAGAATATGTTCAAATATAAACTACACAGAAGCATTGTATGAAACTTCTTTCTGTTCTGTGCATTCAACTAACAGAGTTGAACCTTACTTTTGATTGAGCCTTTCTGAAACACTCTTTCTGTAGAAACTGCAATTGGACATTTTGAGCGCTAAGAGGCCTATATTGGGAAAAATAATATCTTCAAATAAAAACTACACAGAAGCATTGTGTGAAACTTATTTCTGATATGTTCATTAAGCTAACAGAGTTAAACCATACTTTTGGTTGCGCAGTTCTGAACACTCTTTCTGTAGAAAATGCAAGTGGACATTCGGAGCGCTAAGAGGGTAATAGTGGAAAAAGGAATATATTCAAATATAAACTACACAGTAGCATTCTGTGAAAATTCTTTCTGTTCTGTGCATTCAACTAACAGAGTTGAACCTTACTTTTGATTGAGCCGTTATGAAACACTCTTTCTGTAGAAACTGCAATTGGACATGCTAAGCGCTAAGAGGCCTACATTGGTAAAAAGAATATATTCAAATAAAAACTACACAGATGCATTCTGTGAAACTTATTTCTGATCTGTAAATTCAGTTAACAGAGATAAAACATATTTTTGATTGAGCAGTTATGAAACACTCTTTTTGTAGAAAATGCAAGTGGAGATTCGGATCGCTAAGAGGGTAATAGTGGAAAAAGGAATGTCTTCAAATATAAACTACACAGAATCATTCGGTGAAACTTCTTTCTGATCTGTGCATTCAGCTAACAGAGTTAAACCATACTTTTGATTGAGCAGATCTGAACACTCTTTCTGTAGAAAATGCAACTGGACATTTGGAGCGCTAAGAGCGTAGTAGTGGAAAAAGGAATATATTCAAATATAAACTACACAGAAGCATTCTGTGAAACTTCTTTCTGATCTGAGCATTCAGCTAACAGAGTTAAACCATACTTTTGATTGAGCAGTTTTGAAACACTCTGTCTGTAGAAAATGCAAATGGACATTCGTAGCGCTAAGTGGGTAATAGTGGTAAAAAGAATATGTTCAAATATAAACTACACAGAAGCATTGTATGAAACTTCTTTCTGTTCTGTGCATTCAACTAACAGAGTTGAACCTTACTTTTGATTGAGCCGTTCTGAAACACTCTTTCTGTAGAAACTGCAATTGGACATTCTGAGCGCTAAGAGGCCTATATTGGGAAAAAGAATGTCTACAAATAAAAACTACACAGAAGAATTGTGTGAAACTTCTTTCTGTTCTGTTTGTTCAACTAAAAGAGTTGAACCTTAGTTTTGATTGAGCCGTTCTGAAACACTCTTTTTGTAGAAAATGCAAGTGGAGATTCGGAGCGCTAAGAGGGTAATAGTGGAAAACGGAATGTCTCCAAATATAAACTACACAGAATCATTCTGTGAAACTTCTTTCTGATCTGTGCATTCAGCTAACAGAGTTAAACCATACTTTTGATTGAGCAGATCTGAACACTCTTTCTGTAGAAAATGCAACTGGACATTTGGAGCGCTAAGAGAGTAGTAGTGGAAAAAGGAATATATTCAAATATAAACTACACGGAAGCATTCTGTGAAACTTATTTCTTATCTGAGCATTCAGCTAACAGAGTTAAACCATACTTTTGATTGAGCAGTTTTGAAACACTCTGTCTGTAGAAAATGCAACTGGACATTCGTAGCGCTAAGTGGGTAATAGTGGAAAAAAGAATATGTTCAAATATAAACTACACAGAAGCATTGTATGAAACTTCTTTCTGTTCTGTGCATTCAACTAACAGAGTTGAACCTTACTTTTGATTGAGCCTTTCTGAAACACTCTTTCTGTAGAAACTGCAATTGGACATTCTGAGCGCTAAGAGGCCTATATTGGGAAAAATAATATCTTCAAATAAAAACTACACAGAAGCATTGTGTGAAACTTATTTCTGATATGTGCATTAAGCTAACAGAGTTAAACCATACTTTTGATTGCGCAGTTCCGAACACTCTTTCTGTAGAAAATGCAAGTGGACATTCGGAGCGCTAAGAGGGTAATAGTGGAAAAAGGAATATATTCAAATATAAACTACACAGTAGCATTCTGTGAAACTTCTTTCTGTTCTGTGCATTCAACTAACAGATTTGAACCTTACTTTTGATTGAGCGGTTCTGAAACACTCTTTCTGTAGAAACTGCAATTGGACATGCTAAGCGCTAAGATGCCTACATTGGGAAAAAGACTATCTTCAAATAAAAACTACACAGATGCATTCTGTGAAACTTATTTCTGATCTGTAAATTAAGTTAACAGAGAAAAAACATATTTTTGATTGAGCAGTTATGAAACACTCTTTTTGTAGAAAATGCAAGTGGAGATTCGGAGCGCAAAGAGGGTAATAGTGGAAAAAGGAATGCTTCAAATATAAACTACACAGAATCATTCGGTGAAACTTCTTTCTAATCTGTGCCTTCAGCTAACAGAGTTAAACCATACTTTTGATTGAGCAGATCTGAACACTCTTTCTGTAGAAAATGCAACTGGACATTTGGAGCGCTAAGAGCGTAGTAGTGGAAAAAGGAATATATTCATATATAAACTACACAGAAGCATTCTGTGAAACTTCTTTCTGATCTGAGCATTCAGCTAACAGAGTTAAACCATACTTTTGATTGCGCAGTTTTGAAACACTCTGTCTGTAGAAAATGCAACTGGACATTCGTAGCGCTAAGTGGGTAATAGTGGAAAAAAGAATATGTTCAAATATAAACTACACAGAAGCATTGTATGAAACTTCTTTCTGTTCTGTGCATTCAACTAACAGAGTTGAACCTTACTTTTGATTGAGCCGTTCTGAAACACTCTTTCTGTAGAAACTGCAATTGGACATTCTGAGCGCTAAGAGGCCTATATTGGGAAAAAGAATGTCTACAAATAAAAACTACACAGAAGAATTGTGTGAAACTTCTTTCTGTTCTGTTTGTTCAACTAAAAGAGTTGAACCTTAGTTTTGATTGAGCCGTTCTGAAACACTCTTTCAGTAGAAAATGTAAGTGGAGATTCGGAGCGCTAAGAGGGTAATAGTGGAAAAAGGAATGTCTTCAAATATAAACTTCACAGAATCATTCGGTGAAACTTCTTTCTGATCTGTGCATTCAGCTAACAGAGTTAAACCATACTTTTGATTGAGCAGATCTGAACACTCTTTCTGTAGAAAATGCAACTGGACATTTGGAGCGCTAAGAGAGTAGTAGTGGAAAAAGGAATATATTCAAATATAAACTACACAGAAGCATTCTGTGAAACTTCTTTCTGATCTGAGCATTCAGCTAACAGAGTTAAACCATACTTTTGATTGAGCAGTTTTGAAACACTCTCTCTGTAGAAAATGCAACTGGACATTCGTAGCGCTAAGTGGGTAATAGTGGAAAAAAGAATATGTTCGAATATAAACTACACAGAAGCATTGTATGAAACTTCTTTCTGTTCTGTGCATTCAACTAACAGAGTTGAACCTTACTTTTGATTGAGCCTTTCTGAAACACTCTTTCTGTAGAAACTGCAATTGGACATTCTGAGCGCTAAGAGGCCTATATTGGGAAAAATAATATCTTCAAATAAAAACTACACAGAAGAATTGTGTGAAACTTATTTCTGATATGTTCATTAAGCTAACAGAGTTAAACCATACTTTTGATTGCGCAGTTCTGAACACTCTTTCTGTAGAAAATGCAAGTGGACA
Source organism: Symphalangus syndactylus (assembly GCF_028878055.3). Classification (NCBI taxonomy): domain Eukaryota; kingdom Metazoa; phylum Chordata; class Mammalia; order Primates; family Hylobatidae; genus Symphalangus; species Symphalangus syndactylus. The sequence goes on along the minus strand of NC_072423.2, from coordinate 535,189 downwards.
TTCGGAGCGCTAAGAGGGTAATAGTGGAAAAAGGAATATATTCAAATATAAACTACACAGTAGCATTCTGTGAAAATTCTTTCTGTTCTGTGCATTCAACTAACAGAGTTGAACCTTACTTTTGATTGAGCCGTTATGAAACACTCTTTCTGTAGAAACTGCAATTGGACATGCTAAGCGCTAAGAGGCCTACATTGGTAAAAAGAATATCTTCAAATAAAAACTACACAGATGCATTCTGTGAAACTTATTTCTGATCTGTAAATTCAGTTAACAGAGATAAAACATATTTTTGATTGAGCAGTTATGAAACACTCTTTTTGTAGAAAATGCAAGTGGAGATTCGGATCGCTAAGAGGGTAATAGTGGAAAAAGGAATGTCTTCAAATATAAACTACACAGAATCATTCGGTGAAACTTCTTTCTGATCTGTGCATTCAGCTAACAGAGTTAAACCATACTTTTGATTGAGCAGATCTGAACACTCTTTCTGTAGAAAATGCAACTGGACATTTGGAGCGCTAAGAGCGTAGTAGTGGAAAAAGGAATATATTCAAATATAAACTACACAGAAGCATTCTGTGAAACTTCTTTCTGATCTGAGCATTCAGCTAACAGAGTTAAACCATACTTTTGATTGAGCAGTTTTGAAACACTCTGTCTGTAGAAAATGCAAATGGACATTCGTAGCGCTAAGTGGGTAATAGTGGTAAAAAGAATATGTTCAAATATAAACTACACAGAAGCATTGTATGAAACTTCTTTCTGTTCTGTGCATTCAACTAACAGAGTTGAACCTTACTTTTGATTGAGCCGTTCTGAAACACTCTTTCTGTAGAAACTGCAATTGGACATTCTGAGCGCTAAGAGGCCTATATTGGGAAAAAGAATGTCTACAAATAAAAACTACACAGAAGAATTCTGTGAAACTTCTTTCTGTTCTGTTTGTTCAACTAAAAGAGTTGAACCTTAGTTTTGATTGAGCCGTTCTGAAACACTCTTTCTGTAGAAAATGCAAGTGGAGATTCGGAGCGCTAAGAGGTTAATAGTGGAAAAAGGAATGTCTCCAAATATAAACTACACAGAATCATTCTGTGAAACTTCTTTCTGATCTGTGCATTCAGCTAACAGAGTTAAAACATACTTTTGATTGAGCAGATCTGAACACTCTTTCTGTAGAAAATGCAACTGGACATTTGGAGCGCTAAGAGAGTAGTAGTGGAAAAAGGAATATATTCAAATATAAACTACACAGAAGCATTCTGTGAAACTTCTTTCTGATCTGAGCATTCAGCTAACAGAGTTAAACCATACTTTTGATTGAGCAGTTTTGAAACACTCTGTCTGTAGAAAATGCAACTGGACATTCGTAGCGCTAAGTGGGTAATAGTGGAAAAAAGAATATGTTCAAATATAAACTACACAGAAGCATTGTATGAAACTTCTTTCTGTTCTGTGCATTCAACTAACAGAGTTGAACCTTACTTTTGATTGAGCCTTTCTGAAACACTCTTTCTGTAGAAACTGCAATTGGACATTCTGAGCGCTAAAGGCCTATATTGGGAAAAATAATATCTTCAAATAAAAACTACACAGAAGCATTGTGTGAAACTTATTTCTGATATGTGCATTAAGATAACAGAGTTAAACCATACTTTTGATTGCGCAGTTCCGAACACTCTTTCTGTAGAAAATGCAAGTGGACATTCGGAGCGCTAAGAGGGTAATAGTGGAAAAAGGAATATATTCAAATATAAACTACACAGTAGCATTCTGTGAAACTTCTTTCTGTTCTGTGCATTCAACTAACAGAGTTGAACCTTACTTTTGATTGAGCCGTTCTGAAACACTCTTTCTGTAGAAACTGCAATTGGACATTCTGAGCGCTAAGAGGCCTATATTGGGAAAAAGAATGTCTACAAATAAAAACTACACAGAAGAATTGTGTGAAACTTCTTTCTGTTCTGTTTGTTCAACTAAAAGAGTTGAACCTTAGTTTTGATTGAGCCGTTCTGAAACACTCTTTCTGTAGAAAATGCAAGTGGAGATTCGGAGCGCTAAGAGGGTAATAGTGGAAAAAGGAATGTCTCCAAATATAAACTACACAGAATCATTCGGTGAAACTTCTTTCTGATCTGTGCATTCAGCTAACAGAGTTAAACCATACTTTTGATTGAGCAGATCTGAACACTCTTTCTGTAGAAAATGCAACTGGACATTTGGAGCGCTAAGAGCGTAGTAGTGGAAAAAGGAATATATTCAAATATAAACTACACAGAAGCATTCTGTGAAACTTCTTTCTGATCTGAGCATTCAGCTAACAGAGTTAAACCATACTTTTGATTGAGCAGTTTTGAAACACTCTGTCTGTAGAAAATGCAACTGGACATTCGTAGCGCTAAGTGGGTAATAGTGGTAAAAAGAATATGTTCAAATATAAACTACACAGAAGCATTGTATGAAACTTCTTTCTGTTCTGTGCATTCAACTAACAGAGTTGAACCTTACTTTTGATTGAGCCGTTCTGAAACACTCTTTCTGTAGAAACTGCAATTGGACATGCTAAGCGCTAAGAGGCCTACATTGGGAAAAAGAATATCTTCAAATAAAAACTACACAGATGCATTCTGTGAAACTTATTTCTGATCTGTAAATTCAGTTAACAGAGATAAAACATATTTTTGATTGAGCAGTTATGAAACACTCTTTTTGTAGAAAATGCAAGTGGAGATTCGGATCGCTAAGAGGGTAATAGTGGAAAAAGGAATGTCTTCAAATATAAACTACACAGAATCATTCGGTGAAACTTCTTTCTGATCTGTGCATTCAGCTAACGGAGTTAAACCATACTTTTGATTGAGCAGATCTGAACACTCTTTCTGTAGAAAATGCAACTGGACATTTGGAGCGCTAAGAGCGTAGTAGTGGAAAAAGGAATATATTCAAATATAAACTACACAGAATCATTCTGTGAAACTTCTTTGTGATCTGTGCATTCAGCTAACAGAGTTAAACCATACTTTTGATTGAGCAGATCTGAACACTCTTTCTGTAGAAAATGCAAATGGACATTTGGAGCGCTAAGAGAGTAGTAGTGGAAAAAGGAATATATTCAAATATAAACTACACAGAAGCATTCTGTGAAACGTCTTTCTGATCTGAGCATTCAGCTAACAGAGTTAAACCATACTTTTGATTGAGCAGTTTTGAAACACTCTGTCTGTAGAAAATGCAACTGGACATTCGTAGCGCTAAGTGGGTAATAGTGGAAAAAAGAATATGTTCAAATATAAACTACACAGAAGCATTGTATGAAACTTCTTTCTGTTCTGTGCATTCAACTAACAGAGTTGAACCTTACTTTTGATTGAGCCTTTCTGAAACACTCTTTCTGTAGAAACTGCAATTGGACATTCTGAGCGCTAAGAGGCCTATATTGCGAAAAATAATATCTTCAAATAAAAACTACACAGAAGCATTGTGTGAAACTTATTTCTGATATGTTCATTAAGCTAACACAGTTAAACCATACTTTTTATTGCGCAGTTCTGAACACTCTTTCTGTAGAAAATGCAAGTGGACATTCGGAGCGCTAAGAGGGTAATAGTGGAAAAAGGAATATATTCAAATATAAACTACACAGTAGCATTCTGCGAAAATTCTTTCTGTTCTGTGCATTCAACTAACAGAGTTGAACCTTACTTTTGATTGAGCCGTTCTGAAACACTCTTTCTGTAGAAACTGCAATTGGACATGCTAAGCGCTAAGAGGCCTACATTGGGAAAAAGAATATCTTCAAATAAAAACTACACAGATGCATTCTGTGAAACTTATTTCTGATCTGTAAATTCAGTTAACAGAGATAAAACATATTTTTGATTGAGCAGTTATGAAACACTCTTTTTGTAGAAAATGCAAGTGGAGATTCGGAGCGCTAAGAGGGTAATAGTGGAAAAAGGAATGCTTCAAATATAAACTACACAGAATCATTCGGTGAAACTTCTTTCTGATCTGTGCCTTCAGCTAACAGAGTTAAACCATACTTTTGATTGAGCAGATCTGAACACTCTTTCTGTAGAAAATGCAACTGGACATTTGGAGCGCTAAGAGCATACTAGTGGAAAAAGGAATATATTCAAATATAAACTACACAGAAGCATTTTGTGAAACTTCTTTCTGATCTGAGCATTCAGCTAACAGAGTTAAACCATACTTTTGATTGAGCAGTTTTGAAACACTCTGTCTGTAGAAAATGCAACTGGACATTCGTAGCGCTAAGTGGGTAATAGTGGAAAAAAGAATATGTTCAAATATAAACTTCACAGAAGCATTGTATGAAACTTCTTTCTGTTCTGTGCATTCAACTAACAGATTTGAACCTTACTTTTGATTGAGCCGCTCTGAAACACTCTTTCTGTAGAAACTGCAATTGGACATTCTGAGCGCTAAGAGGCCTATATTGGGAAAAAGAATGTCTACAAATAAAAACTACACAGAAGAATTGTGTGAAACTTCTTTCTGTTCTGTTTGTTCAACTAAAAGAGTTGAACCTTTGTTTTGATTGAGCCGTTCTGAAACACTCTTTCTGTAGAAAATGCAAGTGGAGATTCGGAGCGCTAAGAGGGTAATAGTGGAAAAAGGAATGTCTCCAAATATAAACTACACAGAATCATTCTGTGAAACTTCTTTCTGATCTGTGCATTCAGCTAACAGTGTTAAACCATACTTTTGATTGAGCAGATCTGAACACTCTTTCTGTAGAAAATGCAACTGGACATTTGGAGCGCTAATAGAGTAGTAGTGGAAAAAGGAATATATTCAAATATAAACTACACAGAAGCATTCTGTGAAACTTCTTTCTGATCTGAGCATTCAGCTAACAGAGTTAAACCATACTTTTGATTGAGCAGTTTTGAAACACTCTGTCTGTAGAAAATGCAACTGGACATTCGTAGCGCTAAGTGGGTAATAGTGGAAAAAAGAATATGTTCAAATATAAACTACACAGAAGCATTGTATGAAACTTCTTTCTGTTCTGTGCATTCAACTAACAGAGTTGAACCTTACATTTGATTGAGCCTTTCTGAAACACTCTTTCTGTAGAAACTGCAATTGGACATTCTGAGCGCTAAGAGGCCTATATTGGGAAAAATAATATCTTCAAATAAAAACTACACAGAAGCATTGTGTGAAACTTATTTCTGATATGTTCATTAAGCTAACAGAGTTAAACCATACTTTTGATTGCGCAGTTCCGAACACTCTTTCTGTAGAAAATGCAAGTGGACATTCGGAGCGCTAAGAGGGTAATAGTGGAAAAAGGAATATATTCAAATATAAACTACACAGTAGCATTCTGTGAAAATTCTTTCTGTTCTGTGCATTCAACTAACAGAGTTGAACCTTACTTTTGATTGAGCCGTTCTGAAACACTCTTTCTGTAGAAACTGCAATTGGACATGCTAAGCGCTAAGAGGCCTACATTGGGAAAAAGAATATCTTCAAATAAAAACTACACAGATGGATTCTGTGAAACTTATTTCTGATCTGTAAATTCAGTTAACAGATATAAAACATATTTTTGATTGAGCAGTTATGAAACACTCTTTTTGTAGAAAATGCAAGTGGACATTCGGAGCGCTAAGATTGTAATAGAGGAAAAAGGAATATCTCCAATTAAAAACGGCACAGAAGCATTCTCTGAAACCACTTTCTGTTCTCCGCATTCAACTAACAGAGTTGAGCCTTACTTTTGAAGGAGCAGTTCTGAAACACTCTTTGTGTAGAAACTGCCAGTGGATATTCGGAGCGCTAAGTGGGTAATAGTCCAAAAAGGAGTATCTTCAACTAAATACTACACAGAAGCATTCTGTGAAACTACTTTCTGTTCTGTGCATTCAACTAAGAGAGTTGAACCTTACATTTGATTGAGCCGTTCTGAAACACTCTTTCTGTTGAAACTGCAATTGGACATTCTGAGCGCTAAGAGGCCTATATTGGGAAAAAAAATATCTTCAAATAAAAACTACCCAGAAGCATTGTTTGAAACTTATTTCTGAAATGTGCATTCAGCTAACAGAGTTAAACCATACTTTTGATTGCGCAGTTCAGAACACTCTTTCTGTAGAAAATGCAAGTGGACATTAGGAGCGCTAAGAGGGTAATAGTGGAAAAAGAATATATTCAAATATAAACTACACAGAAGCATCCTGTGAAACTTCTTTCTGTTCTGTGCATTCAAATACCAGGGTTGAACCTTACTTTTGATTGAGCCGTTCTGAAACACTCTTTCTGTAGAAACTGCAATTGGACATTCTGAGCGCTAAGAGGCCTATATTGGGAAAAAGAATATCTACAAATAAAAACTACACAGAAGTATACTGTGAAAGTCCTTTCTGTTCTGTTCATTCAACTAAAAGAGTTGAACCTTAGTTTTGATTGAACCGTTCTGAAACACTCTTTCTGTAGAAAATGCAAGTGGAGATTCTGAGCGCTAAGAGGGTAATAGTGGAAAAAGGAAAGTCTTCAAATATAAACTACACAGAATCATTCTGTGAAACTTCTTTCTGATCTGTGCATTCAGCTAACAGAGTAAAACCATACTTTTGATTGAGGAGATCTGAACACTCTTTCTGTAGAAAATGGAACTGGACATTTGGAGCGCTAAGAGTGTAGTAGTGGAAAAAGAAATATATTCAAATATAAACTACACAGAAGCATTCTGTGAAACTTCTTTCTGATCTGAGCATTCAGCTAACAGAGTTAAACCATACATTTGATTGAGCAGTTTTGAAACACTCTGTCTGTAGAAAATGCAACTGGACATTCGTAGCGCTAAGTGGGTAATAGTGGAAAAAAGAATATGTTCAAATATAAACTACACAGAAGCATTGTATGAAACTTCTTTCTGTTCTGTGCATTCAACTAACAGAGTTGAACCTTACATTTGATTGAGTCGTTCTGAAACACTCTTTCTGTAGGAACTGCAATTGGACATTCTGAGCGCTAAGAGGCCAATATTGGGAAAAAAATGTCTACAAATAAAAACTACACAGAAGTATTCTGTGAAACTTCTTTCTGTTCTGTTCATTCAACTAAAAGAGTTGAACCTTAGTTTTGATTGAGCCGTTCTGAAACACTCTTTCTGTAGGAAATGCAAGTGGAGATTCGGAGGGCTAAGAGGGTAATAGTGGAAAAAGGAATGTCTTCAAACATAAACTACACAGAATCATTCTGTGAAACTTCTTTCTGATCTGTGCATTCAGCTAACAGAGTTAAACCATACTTTTGATTAAGCCGATCTGAACACTCCTTCTGTAGAAAATGCAACTGGACATTTGGAGCGCTAAGAGGGTAGTAGTGGAAAAAGGAATATATTCAAATATAAACTACACAGAAGCATTCTGTGAAACTTCTTTCTGATCTGAGCATTCAGCTAACAGAGTTAAACCATACTTTTGATTGAGCAGTTTTGAAACACTCTGTCTGTAGAAAATGCAACTGGACATTCGTAGCGCTAAGTGGGTAATAGTGGAAAAAAGAATATGTTCAAATATAAACTACACAGAAGCATTGTATGAAACTTCTTTCTGTTCTGTGCATTCAACTAACAGAGTTGAACCTTACTTTTGATTGAGCCTTTCTGAAACACTCTTTCTGTAGAAACTGCAATTGGACATTCTGAGCGCTAAGAGGCCTATATTGGGAAAAATAATATCTTCAAATAAAAACTACACAGAAGCATTGTGTGAAACTTATTTCTGATATGTGCATTAAGCTAACAGAGTTAAACCATACTTTTGATTGCGCAGTTCCGAACACTCTTTCTGTAGAAAATGCAAGTGGACATTCGGAGCGCTAAGAGGGTAATAGTGGAAAAAGGAATATATTCAAATATAAACTACACAGTAGCATTCTGTGAAACTTCTTTCTGTTCTGTGCATTCAACTAACAGATTTGAACCTTACTTTTGATTGAGCGGTTCTGAAACACTCTTTCTGTAGAAACTGCAATTGGACATGCTAAGCGCTAAGATGCCTACATTGGGAAAAAGACTATCTTCAAATAAAAACTACACAGATGCATTCTGTGAAACTTATTTCTGATCTGTAAATTAAGTTAACAGAGAAAAAACATATTTTTGATTGAGCAGTTATGAAACACTCTTTTTGTAGAAAATGCAAGTGGAGATTCGGAGCGCAAAGAGGGTAATAGTGGAAAAAGGAATGCTTCAAATATAAACTACACAGAATCATTCGGTGAAACTTCTTTCTAATCTGTGCCTTCAGCTAACAGAGTTAAACCATACTTTTGATTGAGCAGATCTGAACACTCTTTCTGTAGAAAATGCAACTGGACATTTGGAGCGCTAAGAGCGTAGTAGTGGAAAAAGGAATATATTCATATATAAACTACACAGAAGCATTCTGTGAAACTTCTTTCTGATCTGAGCATTCAGCTAACAGAGTTAAACCATACTTTTGATTGCGCAGTTTTGAAACACTCTGTCTGTAGAAAATGCAACTGGACATTCGTAGCGCTAAGTGGGTAATAGTGGAAAAAAGAATATGTTCAAATATAAACTACACAGAAGCATTGTATGAAACTTCTTTCTGTTCTGTGCATTCAACTAACAGAGTTGAACCTTACTTTTGATTGAGCCGTTCTGAAACACTCTTTCTGTAGAAACTGCAATTGGACATTCTGAGCGCTAAGAGGCCTATATTGGGAAAAAGAATGTCTACAAATAAAAACTACACAGAAGAATTGTGTGAAACTTCTTTCTGTTCTGTTTGTTCAACTAAAAGAGTTGAACCTTAGTTTTGATTGAGCCGTTCTGAAACACTCTTTCTGTAGAAAATGTAAGTGGAGATTCGGAGCGCTAAGAGGGTAATAGTGGAAAAAGGAATGTCTTCAAATATAAACTTCACAGAATCATTCGGTGAAACTTCTTTCTGATCTGTGCATTCAGCTAACAGAGTTAAACCATACTTTTGATTGAGCAGATCTGAACACTCTTTCTGTAGAAAATGCAACTGGACATTTGGAGCGCTAAGAGAGTAGTAGTGGAAAAAGGAATATATTCAAATATAAACTACACAGAAGCATTCTGTGAAACTTCTTTCTGATCTGAGCATTCAGCTAACAGAGTTAAACCATACTTTTGATTGAGCAGTTTTGAAACACTCTCTCTGTAGAAAATGCAACTGGACATTCGTAGCGCTAAGTGGGTAATAGTGGAAAAAAGAATATGTTCGAATATAAACTACACAGAAGCATTGTATGAAACTTCTTTCTGTTCTGTGCATTCAACTAACAGAGTTGAACCTTACTTTTGATTGAGCCTTTCTGAAACACTCTTTCTGTAGAAACTGCAATTGGACATTCTGAGCGCTAAGAGGCCTATATTGGGAAAAATAATATCTTCAAATAAAAACTACACAGAAGAATTGTGTGAAACTTATTTCTGATATGTTCATTAAGCTAACAGAGTTAAACCATACTTTTGATTGCGCAGTTCTGAACACTCTTTCTGTAGAAAATGCAAGTGGACATTCGGAGCGCTAAGAGGGTAATAGTGGAAAAAGGAATATATTCAAATATAAACTACACAGTAGCATTCTGTGAAAATTCTTTCTGTTCTGTGCATTCAACTAACAGAGTTGAACCTTACTTTTGATTGAGCCGTTATGAAACACTCTTTCTGTAGAAACTGCAATTGGACATGCTAAGCGCTAAGAGGCCTACATTGGTAAAAAGAATATCTTCAAATAAAAACTACACAGATGCATTCTGTGAAACTTATTTCTGATCTGTAAATTCAGTTAACAGAGATAAAACATATTTTTGATTGAGCAGTTATGAAACACTCTTTTTGTAGAAAATGCAAGTGGAGATTCGGATCGCTAAGAGGGTAATAGTGGAAAAAGGAATGTCTTCAAATATAAACTACACAGAATCATTCGGTGAAACTTCTTTCTGATCTGTGCATTCAGCTAACAGAGTTAAACCATACTTTTGATTGAGCAGATCTGAACACTCTTTCTGTAGAAAATGCAACTGGACATTTGGAGCGCTAAGAGCGTAGTAGTGGAAAAAGGAATATATTCAAATATAAACTACACAGAAGCATTCTGTGAAACTTCTTTCTGATCTGAGCATTCAGCTAACAGAGTTAAACCATACTTTTGATTGAGCAGTTTTGAAACACTCTGTCTGTAGAAAATGCAAATGGACATTCGTAGCGCTAAGTGGGTAATAGTGGTAAAAAGAATATGTTCAAATATAAACTACACAGAAGCATTGTATGAAACTTCTTTCTGTTCTGTGCATTCAACTAACAGAGTTGAACCTTACTTTTGATTGAGCCGTTCTGAAACACTCTTTCTGTAGAAACTGCAATTGGACATTCTGAGCGCTAAGAGGCCTATATTGGGAAAAAGAATGTCTACAAATAAAAACTACACAGAAGAATTGTGTGAAACTTCTTTCTGTTCTGTTTGTTCAACTAAAAGAGTTGAACCTTAGTTTTGATTGAGCCGTTCTGAAACACTCTTTTTGTAGAAAATGCAAGTGGAGATTCGGAGCGCTAAGAGGGTAATAGTGGAAAACGGAATGTCTCCAAATATAAACTACACAGAATCATTCTGTGAAACTTCTTTCTGATCTGTGCATTCAGCTAACAGAGTTAAACCATACTTTTGATTGAGCAGATCTGAACACTCTTTCTGTAGAAAATGCAACTGGACATTTGGAGCGCTAAGAGAGTAGTAGTGGAAAAAGGAATATATTCAAATATAAACTACACGGAAGCATTCTGTGAAACTTATTTCTTATCTGAGCATTCAGCTAACAGAGTTAAACCATACTTTTGATTGAGCAGTTTTGAAACACTCTGTCTGTAGAAAATGCAACTGGACATTCGTAGCGCTAAGTGGGTAATAGTGGAAAAAAGAATATGTTCAAATATAAACTACACAGAAGCATTGTATGAAACTTCTTTCTGTTCTGTGCATTCAACTAACAGAGTTGAACCTTACTTTTGATTGAGCCTTTCTGAAACACTCTTTCTGTAGAAACTGCAATTGGACATTCTGAGCGCTAAGAGGCCTATATTGGGAAAAATAATATCTTCAAATAAAAACTACACAGAAGCATTGTGTGAAACTTATTTCTGATATGTGCATTAAGCTAACAGAGTTAAACCATACTTTTGATTGCGCAGTTCCGAACACTCTTTCTGTAGAAAATGCAAGTGGACATTCGGAGCGCTAAGAGGGTAATAGTGGAAAAAGGAATATATTCAAATATAAACTACACAGTAGCATTCTGTGAAACTTCTTTCTGTTCTGTGCATTCAACTAACAGATTTGAACCTTACTTTTGATTGAGCGGTTCTGAAACACTCTTTCTGTAGAAACTGCAATTGGACATGCTAAGCGCTAAGATGCCTACATTGGGAAAAAGACTATCTTCAAATAAAAACTACACAGATGCATTCTGTGAAACTTATTTCTGATCTGTAAATTAAGTTAACAGAGAAAAAACATATTTTTGATTGAGCAGTTATGAAACACTCTTTTTGTAGAAAATGCAAGTGGAGATTCGGAGCGCAAAGAGGGTAATAGTGGAAAAAGGAATGCTTCAAATATAAACTACACAGAATCATTCGGTGAAACTTCTTTCTATTCTGTGCCTTCAGCTAACAGAGTTAAACCATACTTTTGATTGAGCAGATCTGAACACTCTTTCTGTAGAAAATGCAACTGGACATTTGGAGCGCTAAGAGCGTAGTAGTGGAAAAAGGAATATATTCATATATAAACTACACAGAAGCATTCTGTGAAACTTCTTTCTGATCTGAGCATTCAGCTAACAGAGTTAAACCATACTTTTGATTGCGCAGTTTTGAAACACTCTGTCTGTAGAAAATGCAACTGGACATTCGTAGCGCTAAGTGGGTAATAGTGGAAAAAAGAATATGTTCAAATATAAACTACACAGAAGCATTGTATGAAACTTCTTTCTGTTCTGTGCATTCAACTAACAGAGTTGAACCTTACTTTTGATTGAGCCGTTCTGAAACACTCTTTCTGTAGAAACTGCAATTGGACATTCTGAGCGCTAAGAGGCCTATATTGGGAAAAAGAATGTCTACAAATAAAAACTACACAGAAGAATTGTGTGAAACTTCTTTCTGTTCTGTTTGTTCAACTAAAAGAGTTGAACCTTAGTTTTGATTGAGCCGTTCTGAAACACTCTTTCAGTAGAAAATGTAAGTGGAGATTCGGAGCGCTAAGAGGGTAATAGTGGAAAAAGGAATGTCTTCAAATATAAACTTCACAGAATCATTCGGTGAAACTTCTTTCTGATCTGTGCATTCAGCTAACAGAGTTAAACCATACTTTTGATTGAGCAGATCTGAACACTCTTTCTGTAGAAAATGCAACTGGACATTTGGAGCGCTAAGAGAGTAGTAGTGGAAAAAGGAATATATTCAAATATAAACTACACAGAAGCATTCTGTGAAACTTCTTTCTGATCTGAGCATTCAGCTAACAGAGTTAAACCATACTTTTGATTGAGCAGTTTTGAAACACTCTCTCTGTAGAAAATGCAACTGGACATTCGTAGCGCTAAGTGGGTAATAGTGGAAAAAAGAATATGTTCGAATATAAACTACACAGAAGCATTGTATGAAACTTCTTTCTGTTCTGTGCATTCAACTAACAGAGTTGAACCTTACTTTTGATTGAGCCTTTCTGAAACACTCTTTCTGTAGAAACTGCAATTGGACATTCTGAGCGCTAAGAGGCCTATATTGGGAAAAATAATATCTTCAAATAAAAACTACACAGAAGAATTGTGTGAAACTTATTTCTGATATGTTCATTAAGCTAACAGAGTTAAACCATACTTTTGATTGCGCAGTTCTGAACACTCTTTCTGTAGAAAATGCAAGTGGACATTCGGAGCGCTAAGAGGGTAATAGTGGAAAAAGGAATATATTCAAATATAAACTACACAGTAGCATTCTGTGAAAATTCTTTCTGTTCTGTGCATTCAACTAACAGAGTTGAACCTTACTTTTGATTGAGCCGTTATGAAACACTCTTTCTGTAGAAACTGCAATTGGACATGCTAAGCGCTAAGAGGCCTACATTGGTAAAAAGAATATCTTCAAATAAAAACTACACAGATGCATTCTGTGAAACTTATTTCTGATCTGTAAATTCAGTTAACAGAGATAAAACATATTTTTGATTGAGCAGTTATGAAACACTCTTTTTGTAGAAAATGCAAGTGGAGATTCGGATCGCTAAGAGGGTAATAGTGGAAAAAGGAATGTCTTCAAATATAAACTACACAGAATCATTCGGTGAAACTTCTTTCTGATCTGTGCATTCAGCTAACAGAGTTAAACCATACTTTTGATTGAGCAGATCTGAACACTCTTTCTGTAGAAAATGCAACTGGACATTTGGAGCGCTAAGAGCGTAGTAGTGGAAAAAGGAATATATTCAAATATAAACTACACAGAAGCATTCTGTGAAACTTCTTTCTGATCTGAGCATTCAGCTAACAGAGTTAAACCATACTTTTGATTGAGCAGTTTTGAAACACTCTGTCTGTAGAAAATGCAAATGGACATTCGTAGCGCTAAGTGGGTAATAGTGGTAAAAAGAATATGTTCAAATATAAACTACACAGAAGCATTGTATGAAACTTCTTTCTGTTCTGTGCATTCAACTAACAGAGTTGAACCTTACTTTTGATTGAGCCGTTCTGAAACACTCTTTCTGTAGAAACTGCAATTGGACATTCTGAGCGCTAAGAGGCCTATATTGGGAAAAAGAATGTCTACAAATAAAAACTACACAGAAGAATTCTGTGAAACTTCTTTCTGTTCTGTTTGTTCAACTAAAAGAGTTGAACCTTAGTTTTGATTGAGCCGTTCTGAAACACTCTTTCTGTAGAAAATGCAAGTGGAGATTCGGAGCGCTAAGAGGTTAATAGTGGAAAAAGGAATGTCTCCAAATATAAACTACACAGAATCATTCTGTGAAACTTCTTTCTGATCTGTGCATTCAGCTAACAGAGTTAAAACATACTTTTGATTGAGCAGATCTGAACACTCTTTCTGTAGAAAATGCAACTGGACATTTGGAGCGCTAAGAGAGTAGTAGTGGAAAAAGGAATATATTCAAATATAAACTACACAGAAGCATTCTGTGAAACTTCTTTCTGATCTGAGCATTCAGCTAACAGAGTTAAACCATACTTTTGATTGAGCAGTTTTGAAACACTCTGTCTGTAGAAAATGCAACTGGACATTCGTAGCGCTAAGTGGGTAATAGTGGAAAAAAGAATATGTTCAAATATAAACTACACAGAAGCATTGTATGAAACTTCTTTCTGTTCTGTGCATTCAACTAACAGAGTTGAACCTTACTTTTGATTGAGCCTTTCTGAAACACTCTTTCTGTAGAAACTGCAATTGGACATTCTGAGCGCTAAAGGCCTATATTGGGAAAAATAATATCTTCAAATAAAAACTACACAGAAGCATTGTGTGAAACTTATTTCTGATATGTGCATTAAGATAACAGAGTTAAACCATACTTTTGATTGCGCAGTTCCGAACACTCTTTCTGTAGAAAATGCAAGTGGACATTCGGAGCGCTAAGAGGGTAATAGTGGAAAAAGGAATATATTCAAATATAAACTACACAGTAGCATTCTGTGAAACTTCTTTCTGTTCTGTGCATTCAACTAACAGAGTTGAACCTTACTTTTGATTGAGCCGTTCTGAAACACTCTTTCTGTAGAAACTGCAATTGGACATTCTGAGCGCTAAGAGGCCTATATTGGGAAAAAGAATGTCTACAAATAAAAACTACACAGAAGAATTGTGTGAAACTTCTTTCTGTTCTGTTTGTTCAACTAAAAGAGTTGAACCTTAGTTTTGATTGAGCCGTTCTGAAACACTCTTTCTGTAGAAAATGCAAGTGGAGATTCGGAGCGCTAAGAGGGTAATAGTGGAAAAAGGAATGTCTCCAAATATAAACTACACAGAATCATTCGGTGAAACTTCTTTCTGATCTGTGCATTCAGCTAACAGAGTTAAACCATACTTTTGATTGAGCAGATCTGAACACTCTTTCTGTAGAAAATGCAACTGGACATTTGGAGCGCTAAGAGCGTAGTAGTGGAAAAAGGAATATATTCAAATATAAACTACACAGAAGCATTCTGTGAAACTTCTTTCTGATCTGAGCATTCAGCTAACAGAGTTAAACCATACTTTTGATTGAGCAGTTTTGAAACACTCTGTCTGTAGAAAATGCAACTGGACATTCGTAGCGCTAAGTGGGTAATAGTGGTAAAAAGAATATGTTCAAATATAAACTACACAGAAGCATTGTATGAAACTTCTTTCTGTTCTGTGCATTCAACTAACAGAGTTGAACCTTACTTTTGATTGAGCCGTTCTGAAACACTCTTTCTGTAGAAACTGCAATTGGACATGCTAAGCGCTAAGAGGCCTACATTGGGAAAAAGAATATCTTCAAATAAAAACTACACAGATGCATTCTGTGAAACTTATTTCTGATCTGTAAATTCAGTTAACAGAGATAAAACATATTTTTGATTGAGCAGTTATGAAACACTCTTTTTGTAGAAAATGCAAGTGGAGATTCGGATCGCTAAGAGGGTAATAGTGGAAAAAGGAATGTCTTCAAATATAAACTACACAGAATCATTCGGTGAAACTTCTTTCTGATCTGTGCATTCAGCTAACGGAGTTAAACCATACTTTTGATTGAGCAGATCTGAACACTCTTTCTGTAGAAAATGCAACTGGACATTTGGAGCGCTAAGAGCGTAGTAGTGGAAAAAGGAATATATTCAAATATAAACTACACAGAATCATTCTGTGAAACTTCTTTGTGATCTGTGCATTCAGCTAACAGAGTTAAACCATACTTTTGATTGAGCAGATCTGAACACTCTTTCTGTAGAAAATGCAAATGGACATTTGGAGCGCTAAGAGAGTAGTAGTGGAAAAAGGAATATATTCAAATATAAACTACACAGAAGCATTCTGTGAAACGTCTTTCTGATCTGAGCATTCAGCCAACAGAGTTAAACCATACTTTTGATTGAGCAGTTTTGAAACACTCTGTCTGTAGAAAATGCAACTGGACATTCGTAGCGCTAAGTGGGTAATAGTGGAAAAAAGAATATGTTCAAATATAAACTACACAGAAGCATTGTATGAAACTTCTTTCTGTTCTGTGCATTCAACTAACAGAGTTGAACCTTACTTTTGATTGAGCCTTTCTGAAACACTCTTTCTGTAGAAACTGCAATTGGACATTCTGAGCGCTAAGAGGCCTATATTGCGAAAAATAATATCTTCAAATAAAAACTACACAGAAGCATTGTGTGAAACTTATTTCTGATATGTTCATTAAGCTAACACAGTTAAACCATACTTTTTATTGCGCAGTTCTGAACACTCTTTCTGTAGAAAATGCAAGTGGACATTCGGAGCGCTAAGAGGGTAATAGTGGAAAAAGGAATATATTCAAATATAAACTACACAGTAGCATTCTGCGAAAATTCTTTCTGTTCTGTGCATTCAACTAACAGAGTTGAACCTTACTTTTGATTGAGCCGTTCTGAAACACTCTTTCTGTAGAAACTGCAATTGGACATGCTAAGCGCTAAGAGGCCTACATTGGGAAAAAGAATATCTTCAAATAAAAACTACACAGATGCATTCTGTGAAACTTATTTCTGATCTGTAAATTCAGTTAACAGAGATAAAACATATTTTTGATTGAGCAGTTATGAAACACTCTTTTTGTAGAAAATGCAAGTTGAGATTCGGAGCGCTAAGAGGGTAATAGTGGAAAAAGGAATGCTTCAAATATAAACTACACAGAATCATTCGGTGAAACTTCTTTCTGATCTGTGCCTTCAGCTAACAGAGTTAAACCATACTTTTGATTGAGCAGATCTGAACACTCTTTCTGTAGAAAATGCAACTGGACATTTGGAGCGCTAAGAGCATACTAGTGGAAAAAGGAATATATTCAAATATAAACTACACAGAAGCATTTTGTGAAACTTCTTTCTGATCTGAGCATTCAGCTAACAGAGTTAAACCATACTTTTGATTGAGCAGTTTTGAAACACTCTGTCTGTAGAAAATGCAACTGGACATTCGTAGCGCTAAGTGGGTAATAGTGGAAAAAAGAATATGTTCAAATATAAACTTCACAGAAGCATTGTATGAAACTTCTTTCTGTTCTGTGCATTCAACTAACAGATTTGAACCTTACTTTTGATTGAGCCGCTCTGAAACACTCTTTCTGTAGAAACTGCAATTGGACATTCTGAGCGCTAAGAGGCCTATATTGGGAAAAAGAATGTCTACAAATAAAAACTACACAGAAGAATTGTGTGAAACTTCTTTCTGTTCTGTTTGTTCAACTAAAAGAGTTGAACCTTTGTTTTGATTGAGCCGTTCTGAAACACTCTTTCTGTAGAAAATGCAAGTGGAGATTCGGAGCGCTAAGAGGGTAATAGTGGAAAAAGGAATGTCTCCAAATATAAACTACACAGAATCATTCTGTGAAACTTCTTTCTGATCTGTGCATTCAGCTAACAGTGTTAAACCATACTTTTGATTGAGCAGATCTGAACACTCTTTCTGTAGAAAATGCAACTGGACATTTGGAGCGCTAATAGAGTAGTAGTGGAAAAAGGAATATATTCAAATATAAACTACACAGAAGCATTCTGTGAAACTTCTTTCTGATCTGAGCATTCAGCTAACAGAGTTAAACCATACTTTTGATTGAGCAGTTTTGAAACACTCTGTCTGTAGAAAATGCAACTGGACATTCGTAGCGCTAAGTGGGTAATAGTGGAAAAAAGAATATGTTCAAATATAAACTACACAGAAGCATTGTATGAAACTTTTTTCTGTTCTGTGCATTCAACTAACAGAGTTGAACCTTACATTTGATTGAGCCTTTCTGAAACACTCTTTCTGTAGAAACTGCAATTGGACATTCTGAGCGCTAAGAGGCCTATATTGGGAAAAATAATATCTTCAAATAAAAACTACACAGAAGCATTGTGTGAAACTTATTTCTGATATGTTCATTAAGCTAACAGAGTTAAACCATACTTTTGATTGCGCAGTTCCGAACACTCTTTCTGTAGAAAATGCAAGTGGACATTCGGAGCGCTAAGAGGGTAATAGTGGAAAAAGGAATATATTCAAATATAAACTACACAGTAGCATTCTGTGAAAATTCTTTCTGTTCTGTGCATTCAACTAACAGAGTTGAACCTTACTTTTGATTGAGCCGTTCTGAAACACTCTTTCTGTAGAAACTGCAATTGGACATGCTAAGCGCTAAGAGGCCTACATTGGGAAAAAGAATATCTTCAAATAAAAACTACACAGATGGATTCTGTGAAACTTATTTCTGATCTGTAAATTCAGTTAACAGATATAAAACATATTTTTGATTGAGCAGTTATGAAACACTCTTTTTGTAGAAAATGCAAGTGGACATTCGGAGCGCTAAGATTGTAATAGAGGAAAAAGGAATATCTCCAATTAAAAACGGCACAGAAGCATTCTCTGAAACCACTTTCTGTTCTCCGCATTCAACTAACAGAGTTGAGCCTTACTTTTGAAGGAGCAGTTCTGAAACACTCTTTGTGTAGAAACTGCCAGTGGATATTCGGAGCGCTAAGTGGGTAATAGTCCAAAAAGGAGTATCTTCAACTAAATACTACACAGAAGCATTCTGTGAAACTACTTTCTGTTCTGTGCATTCAACTAAGAGAGTTGAACCTTACATTTGATTGAGCCGTTCTGAAACACTCTTTCTGTTGAAACTGCAATTGGACATTCTGAGCGCTAAGAGGCCTATATTGGGAAAAAAAATATCTTCAAATAAAAACTACCCAGAAGCATTGTTTGAAACTTATTTCTGAAATGTGCATTCAGCTAACAGAGTTAAACCATACTTTTGATTGCGCAGTTCAGAACACTCTTTCTGTAGAAAATGCAAGTGGACATTAGGAGCGCTAAGAGGGTAATAGTGGAAAAAGAATATATTCAAATATAAACTACACAGAAGCATCCTGTGAAACTTCTTTCTGTTCTGTGCATTCAAATACCAGGGTTGAACCTTACTTTTGATTGAGCCGTTCTGAAACACTCTTTCTGTAGAAACTGCAATTGGACATTCTGAGCGCTAAGAGGCCTATATTGGGAAAAAGAATATCTACAAATAAAAACTACACAGAAGTATACTGTGAAAGTCCTTTCTGTTCTGTTCATTCAACTAAAAGAGTTGAACCTTAGTTTTGATTGAACCGTTCTGAAACACTCTTTCTGTAGAAAATGCAAGTGGAGATTCTGAGCGCTAAGAGGGTAATAGTGGAAAAAGGAAAGTCTTCAAATATAAACTACACAGAATCATTCTGTGAAACTTCTTTCTGATCTGTGCATTCAGCTAACAGAGTAAAACCATACTTTTGATTGAGGAGATCTGAACACTCTTTCTGTAGAAAATGGAACTGGACATTTGGAGCGCTAAGAGTGTAGTAGTGGAAAAAGAAATATATTCAAATATAAACTACACAGAAGCATTCTGTGAAACTTCTTTCTGATCTGAGCATTCAGCTAACAGAGTTAAACCATACATTTGATTGAGCAGTTTTGAAACACTCTGTCTGTAGAAAATGCAACTGGACATTCGTAGCGCTAAGTGGGTAATAGTGGAAAAAAGAATATGTTCAAATATAAACTACACAGAAGCATTGTATGAAACTTCTTTCTGTTCTGTGCATTCAACTAACAGAGTTGAACCTTACATTTGATTGAGTCGTTCTGAAACACTCTTTCTGTAGGAACTGCAATTGGACATTCTGAGCGCTAAGAGGCCAATATTGGGAAAAAAATGTCTACAAATAAAAACTACACAGAAGTATTCTGTGAAACTTCTTTCTGTTCTGTTCATTCAACTAAAAGAGTTGAACCTTAGTTTTGATTGAGCCGTTCTGAAACACTCTTTCTGTAGGAAATGCAAGTGGAGATTCGGAGGGCTAAGAGGGTAATAGTGGAAAAAGGAATGTCTTCAAATATAAACTACACAGAATCATTCTGTGAAACTTCTTTCTGATCTGTGCATTCAGCTAACAGAGTTAAACCATACTTTTGATTAAGCCGATCTGAACACTCCTTCTGTAGAAAATGCAACTGGACATTTGGAGCGCTAAGAGGGTAGTAGTGGAAAAAGGAATATATTCAAATATAAACTACACAGAAGCATTCTGTGAAACTTCTTTCTGATCTGAGCATTCAGCTAACAGAGTTAAACCATACTTTTGATTGAGCAGTTTTGAAACACTCTGTCTGTAGAAAATGCAACTGGACATTCGTAGCGCTAAGTGGGTAATAGTGGAAAAAAGAATATGTTCAAATATAAACTACACAGAAGCATTGTATGAAACTTCTTTCTGTTCTGTGCATTCAACTAACAGAGTTGAACCTTACTTTTGATTGAGCCTTTCTGAAACACTCTTTCTGTAGAAACTGCAATTGGACATTCTGAGCGCTAAGAGGCCTATATTGGGAAAAATAATATCTTCAAATAAAAACTACACAGAAGCATTGTGTGAAACTTATTTCTGATATGTGCATTAAGCTAACAGAGTTAAACCGTACTTTTGATTGCGCAGTTCCGAACACTCTTTCTGTAGAAAATGCAAGTGCACATTCGGAGCGCTAAGAGGGTAATAGTGGAAAAAGGAATATATTCAAATATAAACTACACAGTAGCATTCTGTGAAACTTCTTTCTGTTCTGTGCATTCAACTAACAGAGTTGAACCTTACTTTTGATTGAGCCGTTCTGAAACACTCTTTCTGTAGAAACTGCAATTGGACATGCTAAGCGCTAAGAGGCCTACATTGGGAAAAAGAATATCTTCAAAAAAAACTACACAGATGCATTCTGTGAAACTTATTTCTGATCTGTAAATTAAGTTAACAGAGATAAAACATATTTTTGATTGAGCAGTTATGAAACACTCTTTTTGTAGAAAATGCAAGTGGAGATTCGGAGCGCAAAGAGGGTAATAGTGGAAAAAGGAATGCTTCAAATATAAACTACACAGAATCATTCGGTGAAACTTCTTTCTGATCTGTGCCTTCAGCTAACAGAGTTAAACCATACTTTTGATTGAGCAGATCTGAACACTCTTTCTGTAGAAAATGCAACTGGCATTTGGAGCGCTAAGAGCGTAGTAGTGGAAAAAGGAATATATTCATATATAAACTACACAGAAGCATTCTGTGAAACTTCTTTCTGATCTGAGCATTCAGCGAACAGAGTTAAACCATACTTTTGATTGCGCAGTTTTGAAACACTCTGTCTGTAGAAAATGCAACTGGACATTCGTAGCGCTAAGTGGGTAATAGTGGAAAAATGAATATGTTCAAATATAAACTACACAGAAGCATTGTATGAAACTTCTTTCTGTTCTGTGCATTCAACAAACAGAGTTGAACCTTACTTTTGATTGAGCCGTTCTGAAACACTCTTTCTGTAGAAACTGCAATTGGACATTCTGAGCGCTAAGAGGCCTATATTGGGAAAAAGAATGTCTACAAATAAAAACTACACAGAAGAATTGTGTGAAACTTCTTTCTGTTCTGTTTGCTCAACTAAAAGAGTTGAACCTTAGTTTTGATTGAGCCGTTCTGAAACACTCTTTCTGTAGAAAATGCAAGTGGAGATTCGGAGCGCTAAGAGGGTAATAGTGGAAAAAGGAATGTCTCCAAATATAAACTACACAGAATCATTCTGTGAAAATTTTTTCTGATCTGTGCATTCAGGTAACAGAGTTAAACCATACTTTTGATTGAGCCGATCTGAACACTCTTTCTGTAGAAAATGCAACTGGACATTTGGAGCGCTAAGAGAGTAGTAGTGGAAAAAGGAATATATTCAAATATAAACTACACAGAAGCATTCTGTGAAACTTCTTTCTGATCTGAGCATTCAGCTAACAGAGTTAAACAATATTTTGATAGAGCAGTTTTGAAACACTCTGTCTGTAGAAAATGCAACTGGACATTCGTAGCGCTAAGTGGGTAATAGTGTAAAAAGGATTATGTTCAAATATAAACTACACAGAAGCATTGTATGAAACTTATTTCTGTCCTGTGCATTCAACTAACAGAGTTGAACCTTACTTTTGATTGAGCCTTTCTGAAACTCTCTTTCTGTAGAAACTGCAATTGGACATTCTGAGCGCTAAGAGGCCTATATTGGGAAAAATAATATCTTCAAATAAAAACTACACAGAAGCATTGTGTGAAACTTATTTCTGATATGTTCATTAAGCTAACAGAGTTAAACCATACTTTTGATTGCGCAGTTCTGAACACTCTTTCTGTAGAAAATGCAAGTGGACATTCGGAGCGCTAAGAGGGTAATAGTGGAAAAAGGAATATATTCAAATATAAACTACACAGTAGCATTCTGTGAAACTTCTTTCTGTTCTGTGCATTCAACTAACAGAGTTGAACCTTACTTTTGATTGAGCCGTTCTGAAACACTCTTTCTGTAGAAACTGCAATTGGACATGCTAAGCGCTAAGAGGCCTACATTGGGAAAAAGAATATCTTCAAATAAAAACTACACAGATGCATTCTGTGAAACTTATTTCTGATCTGTAAATTCAGTTAACAGAGATAAAACATATTTTTGATTGAGCAGTTATGAAACACTCTTTTTGTAGAAAATGCAAGTGGAGATTCGGATCGCTAAGAGGGTAATAGTGGAAAAAGGAATGTCTTCAAATATAAACTACACAGAATCATTCGGTGAAACTTCTTTCTGATCTGTGCATTCAGCTAACGGAGTTAAACCATACTTTTGATTGAGCAGATCTGAACACTCTTTCTGTAGAAAATGCAACTGGACATTTGGAGCGCTAAGAGCGTAGTAGTGGAAAAAGGAATATATTCAAATATAAACTACACAGAATCATTCTGTGAAACTTCTTTGTGATCTGTGCATTCAGCTAACAGAGTTAAACCATACTTTTGATTGAGCAGATCTGAACACTCTTTCTGTAGAAAATGCAAATGGACATTTGGAGCGCTAAGAGAGTAGTAGTGGAAAAAGGAATATATTCAAATATAAACTACACAGAAGCATTCTGTGAAACGTCTTTCTGATCTGAGCATTCAGCCAACAGAGTTAAACCATACTTTTGATTGAGCAGTTTTGAAACACTCTGTCTGTAGAAAATGCAACTGGACATTCGTAGCGCTAAGTGGGTAATAGTGGAAAAAAGAATATGTTCAAATATAAACTACACAGAAGCATTGTATGAAACTTCTTTCTGTTCTGTGCATTCAACTAACAGAGTTGAACCTTACTTTTGATTGAGCCTTTCTGAAACACTCTTTCTGTAGAAACTGCAATTGGACATTCTGAGCGCTAAGAGGCCTATATTGCGAAAAATAATATCTTCAAATAAAAACTACACAGAAGCATTGTGTGAAACTTATTTCTGATATGTTCATTAAGCTAACACAGTTAAACCATACTTTTTATTGCGCAGTTCTGAACACTCTTTCTGTAGAAAATGCAAGTGGACATTCGGAGCGCTAAGAGGGTAATAGTGGAAAAAGGAATATATTCAAATATAAACTACACAGTAGCATTCTGCGAAAATTCTTTCTGTTCTGTGCATTCAACTAACAGAGTTGAACCTTACTTTTGATTGAGCCGTTCTGAAACACTCTTTCTGTAGAAACTGCAATTGGACATGCTAAGCGCTAAGAGGCCTACATTGGGAAAAAGAATATCTTCAAATAAAAACTACACAGATGCATTCTGTGAAACTTATTTCTGATCTGTAAATTCAGTTAACAGAGATAAAACATATTTTTGATTGAGCAGTTATGAAACACTCTTTTTGTAGAAAATGCAAGTGGAGATTCGGAGCGCTAAGAGGGTAATAGTGGAAAAAGGAATGCTTCAAATATAAACTACACAGAATCATTCGGTGAAACTTCTTTCTGATCTGTGCCTTCAGCTAACAGAGTTAAACCATACTTTTGATTGAGCAGATCTGAACACTCTTTCTGTAGAAAATGCAACTGGACATTTGGAGCGCTAAGAGCATACTAGTGGAAAAAGGAATATATTCAAATATAAACTACACAGAAGCATTTTGTGAAACTTCTTTCTGATCTGAGCATTCAGCTAACAGAGTTAAACCATACTTTTGATTGAGCAGTTTTGAAACACTCTGTCTGTAGAAAATGCAACTGGACATTCGTAGCGCTAAGTGGGTAATAGTGGAAAAAAGAATATGTTCAAATATAAACTTCACAGAAGCATTGTATGAAACTTCTTTCTGTTCTGTGCATTCAACTAACAGATTTGAACCTTACTTTTGATTGAGCCGCTCTGAAACACTCTTTCTGTAGAAACTGCAATTGGACATTCTGAGCGCTAAGAGGCCTATATTGGGAAAAAGAATGTCTACAAATAAAAACTACACAGAAGAATTGTGTGAAACTTCTTTCTGTTCTGTTTGTTCAACTAAAAGAGTTGAACCTTTGTTTTGATTGAGCCGTTCTGAAACACTCTTTCTGTAGAAAATGCAAGTGGAGATTCGGAGCGCTAAGAGGGTAATAGTGGAAAAAGGAATGTCTCCAAATATAAACTACACAGAATCATTCTGTGAAACTTCTTTCTGATCTGTGCATTCAGCTAACAGTGTTAAACCATACTTTTGATTGAGCAGATCTGAACACTCTTTCTGTAGAAAATGCAACTGGACATTTGGAGCGCTAATAGAGTAGTAGTGGAAAAAGGAATATATTCAAATATAAACTACACAGAAGCATTCTGTGAAACTTCTTTCTGATCTGAGCATTCAGCTAACAGAGTTAAACCATACTTTTGATTGAGCAGTTTTGAAACACTCTGTCTGTAGAAAATGCAACTGGACATTCGTAGCGCTAAGTGGGTAATAGTGGAAAAAAGAATATGTTCAAATATAAACTACACAGAAGCATTGTATGAAACTTTTTTCTGTTCTGTGCATTCAACTAACAGAGTTGAACCTTACATTTGATTGAGCCTTTCTGAAACACTCTTTCTGTAGAAACTGCAATTGGACATTCTGAGCGCTAAGAGGCCTATATTGGGAAAAATAATATCTTCAAATAAAAACTACACAGAAGCATTGTGTGAAACTTATTTCTGATATGTTCATTAAGCTAACAGAGTTAAACCATACTTTTGATTGCGCAGTTCCGAACACTCTTTCTGTAGAAAATGCAAGTGGACATTCGGAGCGCTAAGAGGGTAATAGTGGAAAAAGGAATATATTCAAATATAAACTACACAGTAGCATTCTGTGAAAATTCTTTCTGTTCTGTGCATTCAACTAACAGAGTTGAACCTTACTTTTGATTGAGCCGTTCTGAAACACTCTTTCTGTAGAAACTGCAATTGGACATGCTAAGCGCTAAGAGGCCTACATTGGGAAAAAGAATATCTTCAAATAAAAACTACACAGATGGATTCTGTGAAACTTATTTCTGATCTGTAAATTCAGTTAACAGATATAAAACATATTTTTGATTGAGCAGTTATGAAACACTCTTTTTGTAGAAAATGCAAGTGGACATTCGGAGCGCTAAGATTGTAATAGAGGAAAAAGGAATATCTCCAATTAAAAACGGCACAGAAGCATTCTCTGAAACCACTTTCTGTTCTCCGCATTCAACTAACAGAGTTGAGCCTTACTTTTGAAGGAGCAGTTCTGAAACACTCTTTGTGTAGAAACTGCCAGTGGATATTCGGAGCGCTAAGTGGGTAATAGTCCAAAAAGGAGTATCTTCAACTAAATACTACACAGAAGCATTCTGTGAAACTACTTTCTGTTCTGTGCATTCAACTAAGAGAGTTGAACCTTACATTTGATTGAGCCGTTCTGAAACACTCTTTCTGTTGAAACTGCAATTGGACATTCTGAGCGCTAAGAGGCCTATATTGGGAAAAAAAATATCTTCAAATAAAAACTACCCAGAAGCATTGTTTGAAACTTATTTCTGAAATGTGCATTCAGCTAACAGAGTTAAACCATACTTTTGATTGCGCAGTTCAGAACACTCTTTCTGTAGAAAATGCAAGTGGACATTAGGAGCGCTAAGAGGGTAATAGTGGAAAAAGAATATATTCAAATATAAACTACACAGAAGCATCCTGTGAAACTTCTTTCTGTTCTGTGCATTCAAATACCAGGGTTGAACCTTACTTTTGATTGAGCCGTTCTGAAACACTCTTTCTGTAGAAACTGCAATTGGACATTCTGAGCGCTAAGAGGCCTATATTGGGAAAAAGAATATCTACAAATAAAAACTACACAGAAGTATACTGTGAAAGTCCTTTCTGTTCTGTTCATTCAACTAAAAGAGTTGAACCTTAGTTTTGATTGAACCGTTCTGAAACACTCTTTCTGTAGAAAATGCAAGTGGAGATTCTGAGCGCTAAGAGGGTAATAGTGGAAAAAGGAAAGTCTTCAAATATAAACTACACAGAATCATTCTGTGAAACTTCTTTCTGATCTGTGCATTCAGCTAACAGAGTAAAACCATACTTTTGATTGAGGAGATCTGAACACTCTTTCTGTAGAAAATGGAACTGGACATTTGGAGCGCTAAGAGTGTAGTAGTGGAAAAAGAAATATATTCAAATATAAACTACACAGAAGCATTCTGTGAAACTTCTTTCTGATCTGAGCATTCAGCTAACAGAGTTAAACCATACATTTGATTGAGCAGTTTTGAAACACTCTGTCTGTAGAAAATGCAACTGGACATTCGTAGCGCTAAGTGGGTAATAGTGGAAAAAAGAATATGTTCAAATATAAACTACACAGAAGCATTGTATGAAACTTCTTTCTGTTCTGTGCATTCAACTAACAGAGTTGAACCTTACATTTGATTGAGTCGTTCTGAAACACTCTTTCTGTAGGAACTGCAATTGGACATTCTGAGCGCTAAGAGGCCAATATTGGGAAAAAAATGTCTACAAATAAAAACTACACAGAAGTATTCTGTGAAACTTCTTTCTGTTCTGTTCATTCAACTAAAAGAGTTGAACCTTAGTTTTGATTGAGCCGTTCTGAAACACTCTTTCTGTAGGAAATGCAAGTGGAGATTCGGAGGGCTAAGAGGGTAATAGTGGAAAAAGGAATGTCTTCAAATATAAACTACACAGAATCATTCTGTGAAACTTCTTTCTGATCTGTGCATTCAGCTAACAGAGTTAAACCATACTTTTGATTAAGCCGATCTGAACACTCCTTCTGTAGAAAATGCAACTGGACATTTGGAGCGCTAAGAGGGTAGTAGTGGAAAAAGGAATATATTCAAATATAAACTACACAGAAGCATTCTGTGAAACTTCTTTCTGATCTGAGCATTCAGCTAACAGAGTTAAACCATACTTTTGATTGAGCAGTTTTGAAACACTCTGTCTGTAGAAAATGCAACTGGACATTCGTAGCGCTAAGTGGGTAATAGTGGAAAAAAGAATATGTTCAAATATAAACTACACAGAAGCATTGTATGAAACTTCTTTCTGTTCTGTGCATTCAACTAACAGAGTTGAACCTTACTTTTGATTGAGCCTTTCTGAAACACTCTTTCTGTAGAAACTGCAATTGGACATTCTGAGCGCTAAGAGGCCTATATTGGGAAAAATAATATCTTCAAATAAAAACTACACAGAAGCATTGTGTGAAACTTATTTCTGATATGTGCATTAAGCTAACAGAGTTAAACCGTACTTTTGATTGCGCAGTTCCGAACACTCTTTCTGTAGAAAATGCAAGTGCACATTCGGAGCGCTAAGAGGGTAATAGTGGAAAAAGGAATATATTCAAATATAAACTACACAGTAGCATTCTGTGAAACTTCTTTCTGTTCTGTGCATTCAACTAACAGAGTTGAACCTTACTTTTGATTGAGCCGTTCTGAAACACTCTTTCTGTAGAAACTGCAATTGGACATGCTAAGCGCTAAGAGGCCTACATTGGGAAAAAGAATATCTTCAAAAAAAACTACACAGATGCATTCTGTGAAACTTATTTCTGATCTGTAAATTAAGTTAACAGAGATAAAACATATTTTTGATTGAGCAGTTATGAAACACTCTTTTTGTAGAAAATGCAAGTGGAGATTCGGAGCGCAAAGAGGGTAATAGTGGAAAAAGGAATGCTTCAAATATAAACTACACAGAATCATTCGGTGAAACTTCTTTCTGATCTGTGCCTTCAGCTAACAGAGTTAAACCATACTTTTGATTGAGCAGATCTGAACACTCTTTCTGTAGAAAATGCAACTGGCATTTGGAGCGCTAAGAGCGTAGTAGTGGAAAAAGGAATATATTCATATATAAACTACACAGAAGCATTCTGTGAAACTTCTTTCTGATCTGAGCATTCAGCGAACAGAGTTAAACCATACTTTTGATTGCGCAGTTTTGAAACACTCTGTCTGTAGAAAATGCAACTGGACATTCGTAGCGCTAAGTGGGTAATAGTGGAAAAATGAATATGTTCAAATATAAACTACACAGAAGCATTGTATGAAACTTCTTTCTGTTCTGTGCATTCAACAAACAGAGTTGAACCTTACTTTTGATTGAGCCGTTCTGAAACACTCTTTCTGTAGAAACTGCAATTGGACATTCTGAGCGCTAAGAGGCCTATATTGGGAAAAAGAATGTCTACAAATAAAAACTACACAGAAGAATTGTGTGAAACTTCTTTCTGTTCTGTTTGCTCAACTAAAAGAGTTGAACCTTAGTTTTGATTGAGCCGTTCTGAAACACTCTTTCTGTAGAAAATGCAAGTGGAGATTCGGAGCGCTAAGAGGGTAATAGTGGAAAAAGGAATGTCTCCAAATATAAACTACACAGAATCATTCTGTGAAACTTTTTTCTGATCTGTGCATTCAGGTAACAGAGTTAAACCATACTTTTGATTGAGCCGATCTGAACACTCTTTCTGTAGAAAATGCAACTGGACATTTGGAGCGCTAAGAGAGTAGTAGTGGAAAAAGGAATATATTCAAATATAAACTACACAGAAGCATTCTGTGAAACTTCTTTCTGATCTGAGCATTCAGCTAACAGAGTTAAACAATATTTTGATAGAGCAGTTTTGAAACACTCTGTCTGTAGAAAATGCAACTGGACATTCGTAGCGCTAAGTGGGTAATAGTGTAAAAAGGATTATGTTCAAATATAAACTACACAGAAGCATTGTATGAAACTTATTTCTGTCCTGTGCATTCAACTAACAGAGTTGAACCTTACTTTTGATTGAGCCTTTCTGAAACTCTCTTTCTGTAGAAACTGCAATTGGACATTCTGAGCGCTAAGAGGCCTATATTGGGAAAAATAATATCTTCAAATAAAAACTACACAGAAGCATTGTGTGAAACTTATTTCTGATATGTTCATTAAGCTAACAGAGTTAAACCATACTTTTGATTGCGCAGTTCTGAACACTCTTTCTGTAGAAAATGCAAGTGGACATTCGGAGCGCTAAGAGGGTAATAGTGGAAAAAGGAATATATTCAAATATAAACTACACAGTAGCATTCTGTGAAAATTCTTTCTGTTCTGTGCATTCAACTAACAGAGTTGAACCTTACTTTTGATTGAGCCGTTCTGAAACACTCTTTCTGTAGAAACTGCAATTGGACATGCTAAGCGCTAAGACGCCTACATTGGGAAAAAGAATATCTTCAAACAAAAACTACACAGATGCATTCTGTGAAACTTATTTCTGATCTGTAAATTCAGTTAACAGAGATGAAACATATTTTTGATTGAGCAGTTATGAAACACTCTTTTTGTAGAAAATGCAAGTGGAGATTTGGAGCGCTAAGAGGGTAATAGTGGAAAAAGGAATGTCTTCAAATATAAACTACACAGAATCATTCGGTGAAACTTCTTTCTGATCTGTGCATTCAGCTAACAGAGTTAAACCATACTTTTGATTGAGCAGATCTGAACACACTTTCTGTAGAAAATGCAACTGGACATTTGGAGCACTAAGAGCGTAGTAGTGGAAAAAGGAATATATTCAAATATAAACTACACAGAAGCATTCTGTGAAACTTCTTTCTGATCTGAGCATTCAGCTAACAGAGTTAAACCATACTTTTGATTGAGCAGTTTTGAAACACTCTGTCTGTAGAAAATGCAACTGGACATTCGTAGCGCTAAGTGGGTAATAGTGGAAAAAAGAATATGTTCAAATATAAACTACACAGAAGCATTGTATGAAACT
Source organism: Symphalangus syndactylus (assembly GCF_028878055.3). NCBI lineage: Eukaryota > Metazoa > Chordata > Mammalia > Primates > Hylobatidae > Symphalangus > Symphalangus syndactylus. Next base: position 504,749 of record NC_072423.2, on the reverse strand, counting down.
TCTTTCTGTTCTGTGCATTCAACTAACAGAGTTGAACCTTACTTTTGATTGAGCCGTTCTGAAACACTCTTTCTGTAGAAACTGCAATTGGACATTCTGAGCGCTAAGAGGCCTATATTGGGAAAAAGAATGTCTACAAATAAAAACTACACAGAAGAATTGTGTGAAACTTCTTTCTGTTCTGTTTGTTCAACTAAAAGATTTGAACCTTAGTTTTGATTGAGCCGTTCTGAAACACTCTTTCTGTAGAAAATGCAAGTGGAGATTCGGAGCGGTAAGAGGGTAATAGTGGAAAAAGGAATGTCTCCAAATATAAACTACACAGAATCATTCTGTGAAACTTCTTTCTGATCTGTGCATTCAGCTAAAAGAGTTAAACCATACTTTTGATTGAGCAGATCTGAACACTCTTTCTGTAGAAAATGCAACTGGACAATTGGAGCGCTAAGAGAGTAGTAGTGGAAAAAGGAATATATTCAAATATAAACTACACAGAAGCATTCTGTGAAACTTCTTTCTGATCTGAGCATTCAGCTAACAGAGTTAAACCATACTTTTGATTGAGCAGTTTTGAAACACTCTGTCTGTAGAAAATGCAACTGGACATTCGTAGCGCTAAGTGGGTAATAGTGGAAAAAAGAATATGTTCAAATATAAACTACACAGAAGCATTGTATGAAACTTCTTTCTGTTCTGTGCATTCAACTAACAGAGTTGAACCTAACTTTGATTGAGCCTTTCTGAAACACTCTTTCTGTAGAAACTGCAATTGGACATTCTGACCGCTAAGAGGCCTATATTGGGAAAAAGAATATCTTCAAATAAAAACTACACAGATGCATTCTGTGAAACTTATTTCTGATCTGTAAATTCAGTTAACAGAGATAAAACATATTTTTGATTGAGCAGTTATGAAACACTCTTTTTGTAGAAAATGCAAGTGGACATTCGGAGCGCTAAGATTGTAATAGAGGAAAAAGGAATATCTCCAATTAAAAACTGCACAGAAACATTCTCTGAAACCACTTTCTGTTCTCCGCATTCAACTAACAGAGTTGAGCCTTACTTTTGAAGGAGCAGTTCTGAAACACTCTTTGTGTAGAAACTGCCAGTGGATATTCGGAGCGCTAAGTGGGTAATAGTCCAAAAAGGAGTATCTTCAACTAAATACTACACAGAAGCATTCTGTGAAACTACTTTCTGTTCTGTGCATTCAACTAAGAGAGTTGAACCTTACATTTGATTGAGCCGTTCTGAAACACTCTTTCTGTTGAAACTGCAATTGGACATTCTGAGCGCTAAGAGGCCTATATTGGGAAAAATAATATCTTCAAATAAAAACTACACAGAAGCATTGTTTGAAACTTATTTCTGAAATGTGCATTCAGCTAACAGAGTTAAACCATACTTTTGATTGCGCAGTTCAGAACACTCTTTCTGTAGAAAATGCAAGTGGACATTAGGAGCGCTAAGAGGGTAATAGTGGAAAAAGAATATATTCAAATATAAACTACACAGAAGCATCCTGTGAAACTTCTTTCTGTTCTGTGCATTCAAATACCAGGGTTGAACCTTACTTTTGATTGAGCCGTTCTGAAATACTCTTTCTGTAGAAACTGCAATTGGACATTCTGAGCGCTAAGAGGCCTATATTGGGAAAAAGAATATCTACAAATAAAAACTACACAGAAGTATACTGTGAAAGTTCTTTCTGTTCTGTTCATTCAACTAAAAGAGTTGAACCTTAGTTTTGATTGAGCCGTTCTGAAACACTCTTTCTGTAGAAAATGCAAGTGGAGATTCTGAGCGCTAAGAGGGTAATAGTGGAAAAAGGAATGTCTTCAAATATAAACTACACAGAATCATTCTGTGAAACTTCTTTCTGATCTGTGCATTCAGCTAACACAGTTAAACCATACTTTTGATTGAGGAGATCTGAACACTCTTTCTGTAGAAAATGGAACTGGATATTTGGAGCGCTAAGAGTGTAGTAGTGGAAAAAGAAATATATTCAAATATAAACTACACAGAAGCATTCTGTGAAACTACTTTCTGATCTGAGCATTCAGCTAACAGAGTTAAACCATACATTTGATTGAGCAGTTTTGAAACACTGTCTGTAGAAAATGCAACTGGACATTCGTAGCGCTAAGTGGGTAATAGTGGAAAAAAGAATATGTTCAAATATAAACTACACAGAAGCATTGTATGAAACTTCTTTCTGTTCTGTGCATTCAACTAACAGAGTTGAACCTTACATTTGATTGAGCCGTTATGAAACACTCTTTCTGTAGGAACTGCAATTGGACATTCTGAGCGCTAAGAGGCCAATATTGGGAAAAAAATGTCTACAAATAAAATCTACACAGAAGTATTCTGTGAAACTTCTTTCTGTTCTGTTCATTCAACAAAAAGAGTTGAACCTTAGTTTTGATTGAGCCGTTCTGAAACACTCTTTCTGTAGGAAATAAAAGTGGAGATTCGGAGCGCTAAGAGGGTAATAGTGGAAAAAGGAATGTCTTCAAATATAAACTACACAGAATCATTCTGTGAAACTTCTTTCTGATCTGTGCATTCAGCTAACAGAGTTAAACCATACTTTTGATTGAGCAGATCTGAACACTCCTTCTGTAGAAAATGCAACTGGACATTTTGAGCGCTAAGAGGGTAGTAGTGGAAAAAGGAATATATTCAAATATAAACTACACAGAAGCATTCTGTGAAACTTCTTTCTGATCTGAGCATTCAGCTAACAGATTTAAACCATACTTTTGATTGAGCAGTTTTGAAACACTCTGTCTGTAGAAAATGCAACTGGACATTCGTAGCGCTAAGTGGGTAATAGTGGAAAAAAGAATATGTTCAAATATAAACTACACAGAAACATTGTATAAAACTTCTTTATGTTCTGTGCATTCAACTAACAGAGTTGAACCTTACTTTTGATTGAGCCTTTCTGAAACACTCTTTCTGTAGAAAGTGCAATTGGACATTCTGAGCGCTAAGAGGCCTATATTGGGAAAAATAATATCTTCAAATAAAAACTACACAGAAGCATTGTGTGAAACTTATTTCTGATATGTGCATTAAGCTAACAGAGTTTAACCATACTTTTGATTGCGCAGTTCCGAACACTCTTTCTGTAGAAAATGCAAGTGGACATTCGGAGCGCTAAGAGAGTAATAGTGGAAAAAGTAATATATTCAAATATAAACTACACAGTAGCATTCTGTGAAACTTCTTTCTGTTCTGTGCATTCAACTAAAAGAGTTGAACCTTACTTTTGATTGAGCCGTTCTGAAACACTCTTTCTGTAGAAACTGCAATTGAACATTCTGAGCGCTAAGAGGCCTACATTGGGAAAAATAATATCTTCAAATAAAAACTACACAGAAGCATTGTGTGAAACTTATTTCTGATATGTGCATTCAGCTAACAGAGTTAAACCATACTTTTCATTGCGCAGTTCCGAACACTCTTTCTGTAGAAAATGCAAGTGGACATTCGGAGCGCTAAGAGGGTAATAGTGGAAAAAGGAATATATTCAAATATAAACTACACAGTAGCATTCTGTGAAAATTCTTTCTGTTCTGTGCATTCAACTAACAGAGTTGAACCTTACTTTTGATTGAGCCGTTCTGAAACACTCTTTCTGTAGAAACTGCAATTGGACATGCTAAGCGCTAAGAGGCCTACATTGGGAAAAAGAATATCTTCAAATAAAAACTACACAGATGCATTCTGTGAAACTTATTTCTGATCTGTAAATTCAGTTAACAGAGATAAAACATATTTTTGATTGAGCAGTTATGAAACACTCTTTTTGTAGAAAATGCAAGTGGACATTCGGAGCGCTAAGATTGTAATAGAGGAAAAAGGAATATCTCCAATTAAAAACTGCACAGAAGCATTCTCTGAAACCACTTTCTGTTCTCCGCATTCAACTAACAGAGTTGAGCCTTACTTTTGAAGGAGCAGTTCTGAAACACTCTTTGTGTAGAAACTGCCAGTGGATATTCGGAGCGCTAAGTGGGTAATAGTCCAAAAAGGAGTATCTTCAACTAAATACTACACAGAAGCATTCTGTGAAACTACTTTCTGTTCTGTGCATTCAACTAAGAGAGTTGAACCTTACATTTGATTGAGCCGTTCTGAAACACTCTTTCTGTTGAAACTGCAATTGGACATTCTGAGCGCTAAGTGGCCTATATTGGGAAAAATAATATCTTCAAATAAAAACTACACAGAAGCATTGTTTGAAACTTATTTCTGAAATGTGCATTCAGCTAACAGAGTTAAACCATACTTTTGATTGCGCAGTTCAGAACACTCTTTCTGTAGAAAATGCAAGTGGACATTAGGAGCGCTAAGAGGGTAATAGTGGAAAAAGAATATATTCAAATATAAACTACACAGAAGCATCCTGTGAAACTTCTTTCTGTTCTGTGCATTCAAATACCAGGGTTGAACCTTACTTTTGATTGAGCCGTTCTGAAACACTCTTTCTGTAGAAACTGCAATTGGACATTCTGAGCGCTAGGAGGCCTATATTGGGAAAAAGTATATCTACAAATAAAAACTACACAGAAGTATACTGTGAAAGTTCTTTCTGTTCTGTTCATTCAACTAAAAGAGTTGAACCTTAGTTTTGATTGAGCCGTTCTGAAACACTCTTTCTGTAGAAAATGCAAGTGGAGATTCTGAGCGCTAAGAGGGTAATAGTGGAAAAAGGAATGTCTTCAAATATAAACTACACAGAATCATTCTGTGAAACTTCTTTCTGATCTGTGCATTCAGCTAACACAGTTAAACCATACTTTTGATTGAGGAGATCTGAACACTCTTTCTGTAGAAAATGGAACTGGATATTTGGAGCGCTAAGAGTGTAGTAGTGGAAAAAGAAATGTATTCAAATATAAACTACACAGAAGCATTCTGTGAAACTTCTTTCTGATCTGAGCATTCAGCTAACAGAGTTAAACCATACATTTGATTGAGCAGTTTTGAAACACTGTCTGTAGAAAATGCAACTGGACATTCGTAGCGCTAAGTGGGTAATAGTGGAAAAAAGAATATGTTCAAATATAAACTACACAGAAGCATTGTATGAAACTTCTTTCTGTTCTGTGCATTCAACTAACAGAGTTGAACCTTACATTTGATTGAGCCGTTCTGAAACACTCTTTCTGTAGGAACTGCAATTGGACATTCTGAGCGCTAAGAGGCCAATATTGGGAAAAATATGTCTACAAATAAAATCTACACAGAAGTATTCTGTGAAACTTCTTTCTGTTCTGTTCATTCAACTAAAAGAGTTGAACCTTAGTTTTGATTGAGCCGTTCTGAAACACTCTTTCTGTAGGAAATGAAAGTGGAGATTCGGAGCGCTAAGAGGGTAATAGTGGAAAAAGGAATGTCTTCAAATATAAACTACACAGAATCATTCTGTGAAACTTCTTTCTGATCTGTGCATTCAGCTAACAGAGTTAAACCATACTTTTGATTGAGCAGATCTGAACACTCCTTCTGTAGAAAATGCAACTGGACATTTTGAGCGCTAAGAGGGTAGTAGTGGAAAAAGGAATATATTCAAATATAAACTACACAGAAGCATTCTGTGAAACTTCTTTCTGATCTGAGCATTCAGCTAACAGAGTTAAACCATACTTTTGATTGAGCAGTTTTGAAACACTCTGTCTGTAGAAAATGCAACTGGACATTCGTAGCGCTAAGTGGGTAATAGTGGAAAAAAGAATATGTTCAAATATAAACTACACAGAAACATTGTATAAAACTTCTTTATGTTCTGTGCATTCAACTAACAGAGTTGAACCTTACTTTTGATTGAGCCTTTCTGAAACACTCTTTCTGTAGAAACTGCAATTGGACATTCTGAGCGCTAAGAGGCCTATATTGGGAAAAATAATATCTTCAAATAAAAACTACACAGAAGCATTGTGTGAAACTTGTTTCTGATATGTGCATTAAGCTAACAGAGTTTAACCATACTTTTGATTGCGCAGTTCCGAACACTCCTTCTGTAGAAAATGCAAGTGGACATTCGGAGCGCTAAGAGAGTAATAGTGGAAAAATTAATATGTTCAAATATAAACTACACAGTAGCATTCTGTGAAACTTCTTTCTGTTCTGTGCATTCAACTAAAAGAGTTGAACCTTACTTTTGATTGAGCCGTTCTGAAACACTCTTTCTGTAGAAACTGCAATTGAACATTCTGAGCGCTAAGAGGCCTACATTGGGAAAAATAATATCTTCAAATAAAAACTACACAGAAGCATTGTGTGAAACTTATTTCTGATATGTGCATTCAGCTAACAGATTTAAACCACACTTTTCATTGCGCAGTTCCGAACACTCTTTCTGTAGAAAATGCAAGTGGACATTCGGAGCGCTAAGAGGGTAATAGTGGAAAAAGGAATATATTCAAATATAAACTACACAGTAGCATTCTGTGAAAATTCTTTCTGTTCTGTGCATTCAACTAACAGAGTTGAACCTTACTTTTGATTGAGCCGTTCTGAAACACTCTTTCTGTAGAAACTGCAATTGGACATGCTAAGCGCTAAGAGGCCTACATTGGGAAAAAGAATATCTTCAAATAAAAACTACACAGATGCATTCTGTGAAACTTATTTCTGATCTGTAAATTCAGTTAACAGAGATAAAACATATTTTTGATTGAGCAGTTATGAAACAATCTTTTTGTAGAAAATGCAAGTGGACATTCGGAGCGCTAAGGTTGTAATAGAGGAAAAAGGAATATCTCCAATTAAAAACTGCACAGAAGCATTCTCTGAAACCACTTTCTGTTCTCCGCATTCAACTAACAGAGTTGAGCCTTACTTTTGAAGGAGCAGTTCTGAAACACTCTTTGTGTAGAAACTGCCAGTTGATATTCGGAGTGCTAAGTGGGTAATAGTCCAAAAAGGAGTACCTTCAACTAAATACTACACAGAAGCATTCTGTGAAACTACTTTCTGTTCTGTGCATTCAACTAAGAGAGTTGAACCTTACATTTGATTGAGCCGTTCTGAAACACTCTTTCTGTTGAAACTGCAATTGGACATTCTGAGCGCTAAGAGGACTATATTGGGAAAAATAATATCTTCAAATAAAAACTACACAGAAGCATTGTTTGAAACTTATTTCTGAAATGTGCATTCAGCTATCAGGGTTAAACCATACTTTTGATTGCGCAGTTCAGAACACTCTTTCTGTAGAAAATGCAAGTGGACATTAGGAGCGCTAAGAGGGTAATAGTGGAAAAAGAATATATTCAAATATAAACTACACAGAAGCATCCTGTGAAACTTCTTTCTTTTCTGTGCATTCAAATACCAGGGTTGAACCTTACTTTAGATTGAGCCGTTCTGAAAAACTCTTTCTGTAGAAACTGCAATTGGACATTCTGAGTGCTAAGAGGCCTATATTGGGAAAAAGAATATCTACAAATAAAAACTACACAGAAGTATACTGTGAAAGTCCTTTCTGTTCTGTTCATTCAACTAAAAGAGTTGAACCTTAGTTTTGATTGAGCCGTTCTGAAACACTCTTTCTGTAGAAAATGCAAGTGGAGATTCTGAGCGCTAAGAGGGTAATAGTGGAAAAAGGAAAGTCTTCAAATATAAACTACACAGAATCATTCTGTGAAACTTCTTTCTGATCTGTGCATTCAGCTAACAGAGTAAAACCATACTTTTGATTGAGGAGATCTGAACACTCTTTCTGTAGAAAATGGAACTGGACATTTGGAGCGCTAAGAGTGTAGTAGTGGAAAAAGAAATATATTCAAATATAAACTACACAGAAGCATTCTGTGAAACTTCTTTCTGATCTGAGCATTCAGCTAACAGAGTTAAACCATACATTTGATTGAGCAGTTTTGAAACACTCTGTCTGTAGAAAATGCAACTGGACATTCGTAGCGCTAAGTGGGTAATAGTGGAAAAAAGAATATGTTCAAATATAAACTACACAGAAGCATTGTATGAAACTTCTTTCTGTTCTGTGCATTCAACTAACAGAGTTGAACCTTACATTTGATTGAGCCGTTCTGAAACACTCTTTCTGTAGGAACTGCAATTGGACATTCTGAGCGCTAAGAGGCCAATATTGGGAAAAAAATGTCTACAAATAAAAACTACACAGAAGTATTCTGTGAAACTTCTTTCTGTTCTGTTCATTCAACTAAAAGAGTTGAACCTTAGTTTTGATTGAGCCTTTCTGAAACACTCTTTCTGTAGGAAATGCAAGTGGAGATTCGGAGGGCTAAGAGGGTAATAGTGGAAAAAGGAATGTCTTCAAATATAAACTACACAGAATCATTCTGTGAAACTTCTTTCTGATCTGTGCATTCAGCTAACAGAGTTAAACCATACTTTTGATTAAGCAGATCTGAACACTCCTTCTGTAGAAAATGCAACTGGACATTTGGAGCGCTAAGAGGGTAGTAGTGGAAAAAGGAATATATTCAAATATAAACTACACAGAAGCATTCTGTGAAACTTCTTTCTGATCTGAGCATTCAGCTAACAGAGTTAAACCATACTTTTGATTGAGCAGTTTTGAAACACTCTGTCTGTAGAAAATGCAACTGGACATTCGTAGCGCTAAGTGGGTAATAGTGGAAAAAAGAATATGTTCAAATATAAACTACACAGAAGCATTGTATGAAACTTCTTTCTGTTCTGTGCATTCAACTAACAGAGTTGAACCTTACTTTTGATTGAGCCTTTCTGAAACACTCTTTCTGTAGAAACTGCAATTGGACATTCTGAGCGCTAAGAGGCCTATATTGGGAAAAATAATATCTTCAAATAAAAACTACACAGAAGCATTGTGTGAAACTTATTTCTGATATGTGCATTAAGCTAACAGAGTTAAACCATACTTTTGATTGCGCAGTTCCGAACACTCTTTCTGTAGAAAATGCAAGTGGACATTCGGAGCGCTAAGAGGGTAATAGTGGAAAAAGGAATATATTCAAATATAAACTACACAGTAGCATTCTGTGAAACTTCTTTCTGTTCTGTGCATTCAACTAACAGAGTTGAACCTTACTTTTGATTGAGCCGTTCTGAAACACTCTTTCTGTAGAAACTGCAATTGGACATGCTAAGCGCTAAGAGGCCTACATTGGGAAAAAGAATATCTTCAAATAAAAACTACACAGATGCATTCTGTGAAACTTATTTCTGATCTGTAAATTAAGTTAACAGAGATAAAACATATTTTTGATTGAGCAGTTATGAAACACTCTTTTTGTAGAAAATGCAAGTGGAGATTCGGAGCGCAAAGAGGGTAATAGTGGAAAAAGGAATGCTTCAAATATAAACTACACAGAATCATTCGGTGAAACTTCTTTCTGATCTGTGCCTTCAGCTAACAGAGTTAAACCATACTTTTGATTGAGCAGATCTGAACACTCTTTCTGTAGAAAATGCAACTGGACATTTGGAGCGCTAAGAGCGTAGTAGTGGAAAAAGGAATATATTCATATATAAACTACACAGAAGCATTCTGTGAAACTTCTTTCTGATCTGAGCATTCAGCGAACAGAGTTAAACCATACTTTTGATTGCGCAGTTTTGAAACACTCTGTCTGTAGAAAATGCAACTGGACATTCGTAGCGCTAAGTGGGTAATAGTGGAAAAAAGAATATGTTCAAATATAAACTACACAGAAGCATTGTATGAAACTTCTTTCTGTTCTGTGCATTCAACTAACAGAGTTGAACCTTACTTTGGATTGAGCCGTTCTGAAACACTCTTTCTGTAGAAACTGCAATTGGACATTCTGAGCGCTAAGAGGCCTATATTGGGAAAAAGAATGTCTACAAATAAAAACTACACAGAAGAATTGTGTGAAACTTCTTTCTGTTCTGTTTGTTCAACTAAAAGAGTTGAACCTTAGTTTTGATTGAGCCGTTCTGAAACACTCTTTCTGTAGAAAATGCAAGTGGAGATTCGGAGCGCTAAGAGGGTAATAGTGGAAAAAGGAATGTCTCCAAATATAAACTACACAGAATCATTCTGTGAAACTTTTTTCTGATCTGTGCATTCAGCTAACAGAGTTAAACCATACTTTTGATTGAGCAGATCTGAACACTCTTTCTGTAGAAAATGCAACGGGACATTTGGAGCGCTAAGAGAGTAGTAGTGGAAAAAGGAATATATTGAAATATAAACTACACAGAAGCATTCTGTGAAACTTCTTTCTGATCTGAGCATTCAGCTAACAGAGTTAAACCATACTTTTGATAGAGCAGATTTGAAACACTCTGTCTGTAGAAAATGCAACTGGACATTCGTAGCGCTAAGTGGGTAATAGTGGAAAAAAGAATATGTTCAAATATAAACTACACAGAAGCATTGTATGAAACTTCTTTCTGTCCTGTGCATTCAACTAACAGAGTTGAACCTTACTTTTGATTGAGCCTTTCTGAAACACTCTTTCTGTAGAAACTGCAATTGGACATTCTGAGCGCTAAGAGGCCTATATTGGGAAAAATAATATCTTCAAATAAAAACTACACAGAAGCATTGTGTGAAACTTATTTCTGATATGTTCATTAAGCTAACAGAGTTAAACCATACTTTTGATTGCGCAGTTCTGAACACTCTTTCTGTAGAAAATGCAAGTGGACATTCGGAGCGCTAAGAGGGTAATAGTGGAAAAAGGAATATATTCAAATATAAACTACACAGTAGCATTCTGTGAAAATTCTTTCTGTTCTGTGCATTCAACTAACAGAGTTGAACCTTACTTTTGATTGAGCCGTTCTGAAACACTCTTTCTGTACAAACTGCAATTGGACATGCTAAGCGCTAAGACGCCTACATTGGGAAAAAGAATATCTTCAAATAAAAACTACACAGATGCATTCTGTGAAACTTATTTCTGATCTGTAAATTCAGTTAACAGAGATAAAACATACTTTTGATTGAGCAGTTATGAAACACTCTTTTTGTAGAAAATGCAAGTGGAGATTTGGAGCGCTAAGAGGGTAATAGTGGAAAAAGGAATGTCTTCAAATATAAACTACACAGAATCATTCGGTGAAACTTCTTTCTGATCTGTGCATTCAGCTAACAGAGTTAAACCATACTTTTGATTGAGCAGATCTGAACACTCTTTCTGTAGATAATGCAACTGGACATTTGGAGCGCTAAGAGAGTAGTAGTGGAAAAAGGAATATATTCAAATATAAACTACACAGAAGCATTCTGTGAAACTTCTTTCTGATCTGAGCATTCAGCTAACAGAGTTAAACCATACTTTTGATTGAGCAGTTTTGAAACACTCTGTCTGTAGAAAATGCAACTGGACATTCGTAGCGCTAAGTGGGTAATAGTGGAAAAAAGAATATGTTCAAATATAAACTACACAGAAGCATTGTATGAAACTTCTTTCTGTTCTGTGCATTCAACTAACAGAGTTGAACCTTACTTTTGATTGAGCCTTTCTGAAACACTCTTTCTGTAGAAACTGCAATTGGACATTCTGAGCGCTAAGAGGCCTATATTGGGAAAAATAATATCTTCAAATAAAAACTACACAGAAGCATTGTGTGAAACTTACTTCTGATATGTTCATTAAGCTAACAGAGTTAAACCATACTTTTGATTGCGCAGTTCTGAACACTCTTTCTGTAGAAAATGCAAGTGGACTTTCGGAGCGCTAAGAGGGTAATAGTGGAAAAAGGAATATATTCAAATATAAACTACACAGTAGCATTCTGTGAAAATTCTTTCTGTTCTGTGCATTCAACTAACAGAGTTGAACCTTACTTTTGATTGAGCCATTCTGAAACACTCTTTCTGGAGAAACTGCAATTGGACATGCTAAGCGCTAAGAGACCTACATTGGGAAAAAGAATATCTTCAAATAAAAACTACACAGATGCATTCTGTGAAACTTATTTCTGATCTGTAAATTCAGTTAACAGAGAAAAAACATATTTTTGATTGAGCAGTTATGAAACACTCTTTTTGTAGAAAATGCAAGTGGAGATTCGGAGCGCTAAGAGGGTAATAGTGGAAAAAGGAATGTCTTCAAATATAAACTACACAGAATCATTCGGTGAAACTTCTTTCTGATCTGTGCATTCAGCTAACAGAGTTAAACCATACTTTTGATTGAGCAGATCTGAACACTCTTTCTGTAGAAAATGCAACTGGACATTTCGAGCACTAAGAGCGTAGTAGTGGAAAAAGGAATATATTCAAATATAAACTACACAGAAGCATTCTGTGAAACTTCTTTCTGATCTGAGCATTCAGCTAACAGAGTTAAACCATACTTTTGATTGAGCAGTTTTGAAACACTCTGTCTGTAGAAAATGCAACTGGACATTCGTAGCGCTAAGTGGGTAATAGTGGAAAAAAGAATATGTTCAAATATAAACTACACAGAAGCATTGTATGAAACTTCTTTCTGTTCTGTGCATTCAACTAACAGAGTTGAACCTTACTTTTGATTGAGCCTTTCTGAAACACTCTTTCTGTAGAAACTGCAATTGGACATTCTGAGCGCTAAGAGGCCTATATTGGGAAAAATAATATCTTCAAATAAAAACTACACAGAAGCATTGTGTGAAACTTATTTCTGATATGTTCATTAAGCTAACAGAGTTAAACCATACTTTTGATTGCGCAGTTCTGAACACTCTTTCTGTAGAAAATGCAAGTGGACATTCGGAGCGCTAAGAGGGTAATAGTGGAAAAAGGAATATATTCAAATATAAACTACACAGTAGCATTCTGTGAAAATTCTTTCTGTTCTGTGCATTCAACTAACAGAGTTGAACCTTACTTTTGATTGAGCCGTTCTGAAACACTCTTTCTGTAGAAACTGCAATTGGACATGCTAAGCGCTAAGAGGCCTACATTGGGAAAAAGAATATCTTCAAATAAAAACTACACAGATGCATTCTGTGAAACTTATTTCTGATCTGTAAATTCAGTTAACAGAGATAAAACATATTTTTGATTGAGCAGTTATGAAACACTCTTTTTGTAGAAAATGCAAGTGGACATTCGGAGCGCTAAGATTGTAATAGAGGAAAAAGGAATATCTCCAATTAAAAACTGCACAGAAGCATTCTCTGAAACCACTTTCTGTTCTCCGCATTCAACTAACAGAGTTGAGCCTTACTTTTGAAGGAGCAGTTCTGAAACACTCTTTGTGTAGAAACTGCCAGTGGATATTCGGAGCGCTAAGTGGGTAATAGTCCAAAAAGGAGTATCTTCAACTAAATACAACACAGAAGCATTCTGTGAAACTACTTTCTGTTCTGTGCATTCAACTAAGAGAGTTGAACCTTACATTTGATTGAGCCGTTCTGAAACACTCTTTCTGTTGAAACTGCAATTGGACATTCTGAGCGCTAAGAGGCCTATATTGGGAAAAATAATATCTTCAAATAAAAACTACACAGAAGCATTGTTTGAAACTTATTTCTGAAATGTGCATTCAGCTAACAGAGTTAAACCATACTTTTGATTGCGCAGTTCAGAACACTCTTTCTGTAGAAAATGCAAGTGTACATTAGGAGCGCTAAGAGGGTAATAGTGGAAAAAGAATATATTCAAATATAAACTACACAGAAGCATCCTGTGAAACTTCTTTCTGTTCTGTGCATTCAAATACCAGGGTTGAACCTTACTTTTGATTGAGCCGTTCTGAAACACTCTTTCTGTAGAAACTGCAATTGGACATTCTGAGCGCTAAGAGGCCTATATTGGGAAAAAGAATATCTACAAATAAAAACTACACAGAAGTATACTGTGAAAGTTCTTTCTGTTCTGTTCATTCAACTAAAAGAGTTGAACCTTAGTTTTGATTGAGCCGTTCTGAAACACTCTTTCTGTAGAAAATGCAAGTGGAGATTCTGAGCGCTAAGAGGGTAATAGTGGAAAAAGGAATGTCTTCAAATATAAACTACACAGAATCATTCGGTGAAACTTCTTTCTGATCTGTGCATTCAGCTAAAAGAGTTAAACCATACTTTTGATTGAGCAGATCTGAACACTCTTTCTGTAGAAAATGCAACTGGACAATTGGAGCGCTAAGAGAGTAGTAGTGGAAAAAGGAATATATTCAAATATGAACTACACAGAAGCATTCTGTGAAACTTCTTTCTGATCTGAGCATTCAGCTAACAGAGTTAAACCATACTTTTGATTGAGCAGTTTTGAAACACTCTGTCTGTAGGAAATGCAACTGGACATTCGTAGCGCTAAGTGGGTAATAGTGGAAAAAAGAATATGTTCAAATATAAACTACACAGAAGCATTGTATGAAACTTCTTTCTGTTCTGTGCATTCAACTAACAGAGTTGAACCTTACTTTTGATTGAGCCTTTCTGAAACACTCTTTCTGTAGAAACTGCAATTGGACATTCTGAGCGCTAAGAGGCCTATATTGGGAAAAATAATATCTTCAAATAAAAACTACACAGAAGCATTGTGTGAAACTTATTTCTGATATGTTCATTAAGCTAACAGAGTTAAACCATACTTTTGATTGCGCAGTTCTGAACACTCTTTCTGTAGAAAATGCAAGTGGACATTCGGAGCGCTAAGAGGGTAATAGTGGAAAAAGGAATATATTCAAATATAAACTACACAGTAGCATTCTGTGAAAATTCTTTCTGTTCTGTGCATTCAACTAACAGAGTTGAACCTTACTTTTGATTGAGCCGTTCTGAAACACTCTTTCTGTAGAAACTGCAATTGGACATGCTAAGCGCTAAGAGGCCTACATTGGGAAAAAGAATATCTTCAAATAAAAACTTCACAGATGCATTCTGTGAAACTTATTTCTGATCTGTAAATTCAGTTAACAGAGATAAAACATATTTTTGATTGAGCAGTTATGAAACACTCTTTTTGTAGAAAATGCAAGTGGACATTCGGAGCGCTAAGATTGTAATAGAGGAAAAAGGAATATCTCCAATTAAAAACTGCACAGAAGCATTCTCTGAAACCACTTTCTGTTCTCCGCATTCAACTAACAGAGTTGAGCCTTACTTTTGAAGGAGCAGTTCTGAAACACTCTTTGTGTAGAAACTGCCAGTGGATATTCGGAGCGCTAAGTGGGTAATAGTCCAAAAAGGAGTATCTTCAACTAAATACTACACAGAAGCATTCTGTGAAACTACTTTCTGTTCTGTGCATTCAACTAAGAGAGTTGAACCTTACATTTGATTGAGCCGTTCTGAAACACTCTTTCTGTTGAAACTGCAATTGGACATTCTGAGCGCTAAGAGGCCTATATTGGGAAAAATAATATCTTCAAATAAAAACTACACAGAAGCATTGTTTGAAACTTATTTCTGAAATGTGCATTCAGCTAACAGAGTTAAACCATACTTTTGATTGCGCAGTTCAGAACACTCTTTCTGTAGAAAATGCAAGTGGACATTAGGAGCGCTAAGAGGGTAATAGTGGAAAAAGAATATATTCAAATATAAACTACACAGAAGCATCCTGTGAAACTTCTTTCTGTTCTGTGCATTCAAATACCAGGGTTGAACCTTACTTTTGATTGAGCCGTTCTGAAACACTCTTTCTGTAGAAACTGCAATTGGACATTCTGAGCGCTAAGAGGCCTATATTGGGAAAAAGAATATCTACAAATAAAAACTACACAGAAGTATACTGTGAAAGTTCTTTCTGTTCTGTTCATTCAACTAAAAGAGTTGAACCTTAGTTTTGATTGAGCCGTTCTGAAACACTCTTTCTGTAGAAAATGCAAGTGGAGATTCTGAGCGCTAAGAGGGTAATAGTGGAAAAAGGAATGTCTTCAAATATAAACTACACAGAATCATTCTGTGAAACTTCTTTCTGATCTGTGCATTCAGCTAAAAGAGTTAAACCATACTTTTGATTGAGCAGATCTGAACACTCTTTCTGTAGAAAATGCAACTGGACAATTGGAGCGCTAAGAGAGTAGTAGTGGAAAAAGGAATATATTCAAATATAAACTACACAGAAGCATTCTGTGAAACTTCTTTCTGATCTGAGCATTCAGCTAACAGAGTTAAACCATACTTTTGATTGAGCAGTTTTGAAACACTCTGTCTGTAGAAAATGCAACTGGACATTCGTAGCGCTAAGTGGGTAATAGTGGAAAAAAGAATATGTTCAAATATAAACTACACAGAAGCATTGTATGAAACTTCTTTCTGTTCTGTGCATTCAACTAACAGAGTTGAACCTTACTTTTGATTGAGCCTTTCTGAAACACTCTTTCTGTAGAAACTGCAATTGGACATTCTGAGCGCTAAGAGGCCTATATTGGGAAAAATAATATCTTCAAATAAAAACTACACAGAAGCATTGTGTGAAACTTATTTCTGATATGTTCATTAAGCTAACAGAGTTAAACCATACTTTTGATTGCGCAGTTCTGAACACTCTTTCTGTAGAAAATGCAAGTGGACATTCGGAGCGCTAAGAGGGTAATAGTGGAAAAAGGAATATATTCAAATACAAACTACACAGTAGCATTCTGTGAAAATTCTTTCTGTTCTGTGCATTCAACTAACAGAGTTGAACCTTACTTTTGATTGAGCCGTTCTGAAACACTCTTTCTGTAGAAACTGCAATTGGACATGCTAAGCGCTAAGAGGCCTACATTGGGAAAAAGAATATCTTCAAATAAAAACTACACAGATGCATTCTGTGAAACTTATTTCTGATCTGTAAATTCAGTTAACAGAGATAAAACATATTTTTGATTGAGCAGTTATGAAACACTCTTTTTGTAGAAAATGCAAGTGGACATTCGGAGCGCTAAGATTGTAATAGAGGAAAAAGGAATATCTCCAATTAAAAACTGCACAGAAGCATTCTCTGAAACCACTTTCTGTTCTCCGCATTCAACTAACAGAGTTGAGCCTTACTTTTGAAGGAGCAGTTCTGAAACACTCTTTGTGTAGAAACTGCCAGTGGATATTCGGAGCGCTAAGTGGGTAATAGTCCAAAAAGGAGTATCTTCAACTAAATACTACACAGAAGCATTCTGTGAAACTACTTTCTGTTCTGTGCATTCAACTAAGAGAGTTGAACCTTACATTTGATTGAGCCGTTCTGAAACACTCTTTCTGTTGAAACTGCAATTGGACATTCTGAGCGCTAAGAGGCCTATATTGGGAAAAATAATATCTTCAAATAAAAACTACACAGAAGCATTGTTTGAAACTTATTTCTGAAATGTGCATTCAGCTAACAGAGTTAAACCATACTTTTGATTGCGCAGTTCAGAACACTCTTTCTGTAGAAAATGCAAGTGGACATTAGGAGCGCTAAGAGGGTAATAGTGGAAAAAGAATATATTCAAATATAAACTACACAGAAGCATCCTGTGAAACTTCTTTCTGTTCTGTGCATTCAAATACCAGGGTTGAACCTTACTTTTGATTGAGCCGTTCTGAAACACTCTTTCTGTAGAAACTGC
Organism: Symphalangus syndactylus; assembly: GCF_028878055.3. Taxonomy (NCBI): domain Eukaryota; kingdom Metazoa; phylum Chordata; class Mammalia; order Primates; family Hylobatidae; genus Symphalangus; species Symphalangus syndactylus. The sequence continues at coordinate 487,266 of NC_072423.2, read as the reverse complement.
AATTGGACATTCTGAGCGCTAAGAGGCCTATATTGGGAAAAAGAATATCTACAAATAAAAACTACACAGAAGTATACTGTGAAAGTTCTTTCTGTTCTGTTCATTCAACTAAAAGAGTTGAACCTTAGTTTTGATTGAGCCGTTCTGAAACACTCTTTCTGTAGAAAATGCAAGTGGAGATTCTGAGCGCTAAGAGGGTAATAGTGGAAAAAGGAATGTCTTCAAATATAAACTACACAGAATCATTCTGTGAAACTTCTTTCTGATCTGTGCATTCAGCTAAAAGAGTTAAACCATACTTTTGATTGAGCAGATCTGAACACTCTTTCTGTAGAAAATGCAACTGGACAATTGGAGCGCTAAGAGAGTAGTAGTGGAAAAAGGAATATATTCAAATATAAACTACACAGAAGCATTCTGTGAAACTTCTTTCTGATCTGAGCATTCAGCTAACAGAGTTAAACCATACTTTTGATTGAGCAGTTTTGAAACACTCTGTCTGTAGAAAATGCAACTGGACATTCGTAGCGCTAAGTGGGTAATAGTGGAAAAAAGAATATGTTCAAATATAAACTACACAGAAGCATTGTATGAAACTTCTTTCTGTTCTGTGCATTCAACTAACAGAGTTGAACCTTACTTTTGATTGAGCCTTTCTGAAACACTCTTTCTGTAGAAACTGCAATTGGACATTCTGAGCGCTAAGAGGCCTATATTGGGAAAAATAATATCTTCAAATAAAAACTACACAGAAGCATTGTGTGAAACTTATTTCTGATATGTTCATTAAGCTAACAGAGTTAAACCATACTTTTGATTGCGCAGTTCTGAACACTCTTTCTGTAGAAAATGCAAGTGGACATTCGGAGCGCTAAGAGGGTAATAGTGGAAAAAGGAATATATTCAAATACAAACTACACAGTAGCATTCTGTGAAAATTCTTTCTGTTCTGTGCATTCAACTAACAGAGTTGAACCTTACTTTTGATTGAGCCGTTCTGAAACACTCTTTCTGTAGAAACTGCAATTGGACATGCTAAGCGCTAAGAGGCCTACATTGGGAAAAAGAATATCTTCAAATAAAAACTACACAGATGCATTCTGTGAAACTTATTTCTGATCTGTAAATTCAGTTAACAGAGATAAAACATATTTTTGATTGAGCAGTTATGAAACACTCTTTTTGTAGAAAATGCAAGTGGACATTCGGAGCGCTAAGATTGTAATAGAGGAAAAAGGAATATCTCCAATTAAAAACTGCACAGAAGCATTCTCTGAAACCACTTTCTGTTCTCCGCATTCAACTAACAGAGTTGAGCCTTACTTTTGAAGGAGCAGTTCTGAAACACTCTTTGTGTAGAAACTGCCAGTGGATATTCGGAGCGCTAAGTGGGTAATAGTCCAAAAAGGAGTATCTTCAACTAAATACTACACAGAAGCATTCTGTGAAACTACTTTCTGTTCTGTGCATTCAACTAAGAGAGTTGAACCTTACATTTGATTGAGCCGTTCTGAAACACTCTTTCTGTTGAAACTGCAATTGGACATTCTGAGCGCTAAGAGGCCTATATTGGGAAAAATAATATCTTCAAATAAAAACTACACAGAAGCATTGTTTGAAACTTATTTCTGAAATGTGCATTCAGCTAACAGAGTTAAACCATACTTTTGATTGCGCAGTTCAGAACACTCTTTCTGTAGAAAATGCAAGTGGACATTAGGAGCGCTAAGAGGGTAATAGTGGAAAAAGAATATATTCAAATATAAACTACACAGAAGCATCCTGTGAAACTTCTTTCTGTTCTGTGCATTCAAATACCAGGGTTGAACCTTACTTTTGATTGAGCCGTTCTGAAACACTCTTTCTGTAGAAACTGCAATTGGACATTCTGAGCGCTAAGAGGCCTATATTGGGAAAAAGAATATCTACAAATAAAAACTACACAGAAGTATACTGTGAAAGTTCTTTCTGTTCTGTTCATTCAACTAAAAGAGTTGAACCTTAGTTTTGATTGAGCCGTTCTGAAACACTCTTTCTGTAGAAAATGCAAGTGGAGATTCTGAGCGCTAAGAGGGTAATAGTGGAAAAAGGAATGTCTTCAAATATAAACTACACAGAATCATTCTGTGAAACTTCTTTCTGATCTGTGCATTCAGCTAAAAGAGTTAAACCATACTTTTGATTGAGCAGATCTGAACACTCTTTCTGTAGAAAATGCAACTGGACAATTGGAGCGCTAAGAGAGTAGTAGTGGAAAAAGGAATATATTCAAATATAAACTACACAGAAGCATTCTGTGAAACTTCTTTCTGATCTGAGCATTCAGCTAACAGAGTTAAACCATACTTTTGATTGAGCAGTTTTGAAACACTCTGTCTGTAGAAAATGCAACTGGACATTCGTAGCGCTAAGTGGGTAATAGTGGAAAAAAGAATATGTTCAAATATAAACTACACAGAAGCATTGTATGAAACTTCTTTCTGTTCTGTGCATTCAACTAACAGAGTTGAACCTTACTTTTGATTGAGCCTTTCTGAAACACTCTTTCTGTAGAAACTGCAATTGGACATTCTGAGCGCTAAGAGGCCTATATTGGGAAAAATAATATCTTCAAATAAAAACTACACAGAAGCATTGTGTGAAACTTATTTCTGATATGTTCATTAAGCTAACAGAGTTAAACCATACTTTTGATTGCGCAGTTCTGAACACTCTTTCTGTAGAAAATGCAAGTGGACATTCGGAGCGCTAAGAGGGTAATAGTGGAAAAAGGAATATATTCAAATACAAACTACACAGTAGCATTCTGTGAAAATTCTTTCTGTTCTGTGCATTCAACTAACAGAGTTGAACCTTACTTTTGATTGAGCCGTTCTGAAACACTCTTTCTGTAGAAACTGCAATTGGACATGCTAAGCGCTAAGAGGCCTACATTGGGAAAAAGAATATCTTCAAATAAAAACTACACAGATGCATTCTGTGAAACTTATTTCTGATCTGTAAATTCAGTTAACAGAGATAAAACATATTTTTGATTGAGCAGTTATGAAACACTCTTTTTGTAGAAAATGCAAGTGGACATTCGGAGCGCTAAGATTGTAATAGAGGAAAAAGGAATATCTCCAATTAAAAACTGCACAGAAGCATTCTCTGAAACCACTTTCTGTTCTCCGCATTCAACTAACAGAGTTGAGCCTTACTTTTGAAGGAGCAGTTCTGAAACACTCTTTGTGTAGAAACTGCCAGTGGATATTCGGAGCGCTAAGTGGGTAATAGTCCAAAAAGGAGTATCTTCAACTAAATACTACACAGAAGCATTCTGTGAAACTACTTTCTGTTCTGTGCATTCAACTAAGAGAGTTGAACCTTACATTTGATTGAGCCGTTCTGAAACACTCTTTCTGTTGAAACTGCAATTGGACATTCTGAGCGCTAAGAGGCCTATATTGGGAAAAATAATATCTTCAAATAAAAACTACACAGAAGCATTGTTTGAAACTTATTTCTGAAATGTGCATTCAGCTAACAGAGTTAAACCATACTTTTGATTGCGCAGTTCAGAACACTCTTTCTGTAGAAAATGCAAGTGGACATTAGGAGCGCTAAGAGGGTAATAGTGGAAAAAGAATATATTCAAATATAAACTACACAGAAGCATCCTGTGAAACTTCTTTCTGTTCTGTGCATTCAAATACCAGGGTTGAACCTTACTTTTGATTGAGCCGTTCTGAAACACTCTTTCTGTAGAAACTGCAATTGGACATTCTGAGCGCTAAGAGGCCTATATTGGGAAAAAGAATATCTACAAATAAAAACTACACAGAAGTATACTGTGAAAGTTCTTTCTGTTCTGTTCATTCAACTAAAAGAGTTGAACCTTAGTTTTGATTGAGCCGTTCTGAAACACTCTTTCTGTAGAAAATGCAAGTGGAGATTCTGAGCGCTAAGAGGGTAATAGTGGAAAAAGGAATGTCTTCAAATATAAACTACACAGAATCATTCTGTGAAACTTCTTTCTGATCTGTGCATTCAGCTAAAAGAGTTAAACCATACTTTTGATTGAGCAGATCTGAACACTCTTTCTGTAGAAAATGCAACTGGACAATTGGAGCGCTAAGAGAGTAGTAGTGGAAAAAGGAATATATTCAAATATAAACTACACAGAAGCATTCTGTGAAACTTCTTTCTGATCTGAGCATTCAGCTAACAGAGTTAAACCATACTTTTGATTGAGCAGTTTTGAAACACTCTGTCTGTAGAAAATGCAACTGGACATTCGTAGCGCTAAGTGGGTAATAGTGGAAAAAAGAATATGTTCAAATATAAACTACACAGAAGCATTGTATGAAACTTCTTTCTGTTCTGTGCATTCAACTAACAGAGTTGAACCTTACTTTTGATTGAGCCTTTCTGAAACACTCTTTCTGTAGAAACTGCAATTGGACATTCTGAGCGCTAAGAGGCCTATATTGGGAAAAATAATATCTTCAAATAAAAACTACACAGAAGCATTGTGTGAAACTTATTTCTGATATGTTCATTAAGCTAACAGAGTTAAACCATACTTTTGATTGCGCAGTTCTGAACACTCTTTCTGTAGAAAATGCAAGTGGACATTCGGAGCGCTAAGAGGGTAATAGTGGAAAAAGGAATATATTCAAATACAAACTACACAGTAGCATTCTGTGAAAATTCTTTCTGTTCTGTGCATTCAACTAACAGAGTTGAACCTTACTTTTGATTGAGCCGTTCTGAAACACTCTTTCTGTAGAAACTGCAATTGGACATGCTAAGCGCTAAGAGGCCTACATTGGGAAAAAGAATATCTTCAAATAAAAACTACACAGATGCATTCTGTGAAACTTATTTCTGATCTGTAAATTCAGTTAACAGAGATAAAACATATTTTTGATTGAGCAGTTATGAAACACTCTTTTTGTAGAAAATGCAAGTGGACATTCGGAGCGCTAAGATTGTAATAGAGGAAAAAGGAATATCTCCAATTAAAAACTGCACAGAAGCATTCTCTGAAACCACTTTCTGTTCTCCGCATTCAACTAACAGAGTTGAGCCTTACTTTTGAAGGAGCAGTTCTGAAACACTCTTTGTGTAGAAACTGCCAGTGGATATTCGGAGCGCTAAGTGGGTAATAGTCCAAAAAGGAGTATCTTCAACTAAATACTACACAGAAGCATTCTGTGAAACTACTTTCTGTTCTGTGCATTCAACTAAGAGAGTTGAACCTTACATTTGATTGAGCCGTTCTGAAACACTCTTTCTGTTGAAACTGCAATTGGACATTCTGAGCGCTAAGAGGCCTATATTGGGAAAAATAATATCTTCAAATAAAAACTACACAGAAGCATTGTTTGAAACTTATTTCTGAAATGTGCATTCAGCTAACAGAGTTAAACCATACTTTTGATTGCGCAGTTCAGAACACTCTTTCTGTAGAAAATGCAAGTGGACATTAGGAGCGCTAAGAGGGTAATAGTGGAAAAAGAATATATTCAAATATAAACTACACAGAAGCATCCTGTGAAACTTCTTTCTGTTCTGTGCATTCAAATACCAGGGTTGAACCTTACTTTTGATTGAGCCGTTCTGAAACACTCTTTCTGTAGAAACTGCAATTGGACATTCTGAGCGCTAAGAGGCCTATATTGGGAAAAAGAATATCTACAAATAAAAACTACACAGAAGTATACTGTGAAAGTTCTTTCTGTTCTGTTCATTCAACTAAAAGAGTTGAACCTTAGTTTTGATTGAGCCGTTCTGAAACACTCTTTCTGTAGAAAATGCAAGTGGAGATTCTGAGCGCTAAGAGGGTAATAGTGGAAAAAGGAATGTCTTCAAATATAAACTACACAGAATCATTCTGTGAAACTTCTTTCTGATCTGTGCATTCAGCTAAAAGAGTTAAACCATACTTTTGATTGAGCAGATCTGAACACTCTTTCTGTAGAAAATGCAACTGGACAATTGGAGCGCTAAGAGAGTAGTAGTGGAAAAAGGAATATATTCAAATATAAACTACACAGAAGCATTCTGTGAAACTTCTTTCTGATCTGAGCATTCAGCTAACAGAGTTAAACCATACTTTTGATTGAGCAGTTTTGAAACACTCTGTCTGTAGAAAATGCAACTGGACATTCGTAGCGCTAAGTGGGTAATAGTGGAAAAAAGAATATGTTCAAATATAAACTACACAGAAGCATTGTATGAAACTTCTTTCTGTTCTGTGCATTCAACTAACAGAGTTGAACCTTACTTTTGATTGAGCCTTTCTGAAACACTCTTTCTGTAGAAACTGCAATTGGACATTCTGAGCGCTAAGAGGCCTATATTGGGAAAAATAATATCTTCAAATAAAAACTACACAGAAGCATTGTGTGAAACTTATTTCTGATATGTTCATTAAGCTAACAGAGTTAAACCATACTTTTGATTGCGCAGTTCTGAACACTCTTTCTGTAGAAAATGCAAGTGGACATTCGGAGCGCTAAGAGGGTAATAGTGGAAAAAGGAATATATTCAAATACAAACTACACAGTAGCATTCTGTGAAAATTCTTTCTGTTCTGTGCATTCAACTAACAGAGTTGAACCTTACTTTTGATTGAGCCGTTCTGAAACACTCTTTCTGTAGAAACTGCAATTGGACACGCTAAGCGCTAAGAGGCCTACATTGGGAAAAAGAATATCTTCAAATAAAAACTACACAGATGCATTCTGTGAAACTTATTTCTGATCTGTAAATTCAGTTAACAGAGATAAAACATATTTTTGATTGAGCAGTTATGAAACACTCTTTTTGTAGAAAATGCAAGTGGACATTCGGAGCGCTAAGATTGTAATAGAGGAAAAAGGAATATCTCCAATTAAAAACTGCACAGAAGCATTCTCTGAAACCACTTTCTGTTCTCCGCATTCAACTAACAGAGTTGAGCCTTACTTTTGAAGGAGCAGTTCTGAAACACTCTTTGTGTAGAAACTGCCAGTGGATATTCGGAGCGCTAAGTGGGTAATAGTCCAAAAAGGAGTATCTTCAACTAAATACTACACAGAAGCATTCTGTGAAACTACTTTCTGTTCTGTGCATTCAACTAAGAGAGTTGAACCTTACATTTGATTGAGCCGTTCTGAAACACTCTTTCTGTTGAAACTGCAATTGGACATTCTGAGCGCTAAGAGGCCTATATGGGGAAAAATAATATCTTCAAATAAAAACTACACAGAAGCATTGTTTGAAACTTATTTCTGAAATGTGCATTCAGCTAACAGAGTTAAACCATACTTTTGATTGCGCAGTTCAGAACACTCTTTCTGTAGAAAATGCAAGTGGACATTAGGAGCGCTAAGAGGGTAATAGTGGAAAAAGAATATATTCAAATATAAACTACACAGAAGCATCCTGTGAAACTTCTTTCTGTTCTGTGCATTCAAATACCAGGGTTGAACCTTACTTTTGATTGAGCCGTTCTGAAACACTCTTTCTGTAGAAACTGCAATTGGACATTCTGAGCGCTAAGAGGCCTATATTGGGAAAAAGAATATCTACAAATAAAAACTACACAGAAGTATACTGTGAAAGTTCTTTCTGTTCTGTTCATTCAACTAAAAGAGTTGAACCTTAGTTTTGATTGAGCCGTTCTGAAACACTCTTTCTGTAGAAAATGCAAGTGGAGATTCTGAGCGCTAAGAGGGTAATAGTGGAAAAAGGAATGTCTTCAAATATAAACTACACAGAATCATTCTGTGAAACTTCTTTCTGATCTGTGCATTCAGCTAAAAGAGTTAAACCATACTTTTGATTGAGCAGATCTGAACACTCTTTCTGTAGAAAATGCAACTGGACAATTGGAGCGCTAAGAGAGTAGTAGTGGAAAAAGGAATATATTCAAATATAAACTACACAGAAGCATTCTGTGAAACTTCTTTCTGATCTGAGCATTCAGCTAACAGAGTTAAACCATACTTTTGATTGAGCAGTTTTGAAACACTCTGTCTGTAGAAAATGCAACTGGACATTCGTAGCGCTAAGTGGGTAATAGTGGAAAAAAGAATATGTTCAAATATAAACTACACAGAAGCATTGTATGAAACTTCTTTCTGTTCTGTGCATTCAACTAACAGAGTTGAACCTTACTTTTGATTGAGCCTTTCTGAAACACTCTTTCTGTAGAAACTGCAATTGGACATTCTGAGCGCTAAGAGGCCTATATTGGGAAAAATAATATCTTCAAATAAAAACTACACAGAAGCATTGTGTGAAACTTATTTCTGATATGTTCATTAAGCTAACAGAGTTAAACCATACTTTTGATTGCGCAGTTCTGAACACTCTTTCTGTAGAAAATGCAAGTGGACATTCGGAGCGCTAAGAGGGTAATAGTGGAAAAAGGAATATATTCAAATACAAACTACACAGTAGCATTCTGTGAAAATTCTTTCTGTTCTGTGCATTCAACTAACAGAGTTGAACCTTACTTTTGATTGAGCCGTTCTGAAACACTCTTTCTGTAGAAACTGCAATTGGACATGCTAAGCGCTAAGAGGCCTACATTGGGAAAAAGAATATCTTCAAATAAAAACTACACAGATGCATTCTGTGAAACTTATTTCTGATCTGTAAATTCAGTTAACAGAGATAAAACATATTTTTGATTGAGCAGTTATGAAACACTCTTTTTGTAGAAAATGCAAGTGGACATTCGGAGCGCTAAGATTGTAATAGAGGAAAAAGGAATATCTCCAATTTAAAACTGCACAGAAGCATTCTCTGAAACCACTTTCTGTTCTCCGCATTCAACTAACAGAGTTGAGCCTTACTTTTGAAGGAGCAGTTCTGAAACACTCTTTGTGTAGAAACTGCCAGTGGATATTCGGAGCGCTAAGTGGGTAATAGTCCAAAAAGGAGTATCTTCAACTAAATACTACACAGAAGCATTCTGTGAAACTACTTTCTGTTCTGTGCATTCAACTAAGAGAGTTGAACCTTACATTTGATTGAGCCGTTCTGAAACACTCTTTCTGTTGAAACTGCAATTGGACATTCTGAGCGCTAAGAGGCCTATATTGGGAAAAATAATATCTTCAAATAAAAACTACACAGAAGCATTGTTTGAAACTTATTTCTGAAATGTGCATTCAGCTAACAGAGTTAAACCATACTTTTGATTGCGCAGTTCAGAACACTCTTTCTGTAGAAAATGCAAGTGGACATTAGGAGCGCTAAGAGGGTAATAGTGGAAAAAGAATATATTCAAATATAAACTACACAGAAGCATCCTGTGAAACTTCTTTCTGTTCTGTGCATTCAAATACCAGGGTTGAACCTTACTTTTGATTGAGCCGTTCTGAAACACTCTTTCTGTAGAAACTGCAATTGGACATTCTGAGCGCTAAGAGGCCTATATTGGGAAAAAGAATATCTACAAATAAAAACTACACAGAAGTATACTGTGAAAGTTCTTTCTGTTCTGTTCATTCAACTAAAAGAGTTGAACCTTAGTTTTGATTGAGCCGTTCTGAAACACTCTTTCTGTAGAAAATGCAAGTGGAGATTCTGAGCGCTAAGAGGGTAATAGTGGAAAAAGGAATGTCTTCAAATATAAACTACACAGAATCATTCTGTGAAACTTCTTTCTGATCTGTGCATTCAGCTAAAAGAGTTAAACCATACTTTTGATTGAGCAGATCTGAACACTCTTTCTGTAGAAAATGCAACTGGACAATTGGAGCGCTAAGAGAGTAGTAGTGGAAAAAGGAATATATTCAAATATAAACTACACAGAAGCATTCTGTGAAACTTCTTTCTGATCTGAGCATTCAGCTAACAGAGTTAAACCATACTTTTGATTGAGCAGTTTTGAAACACTCTGTCTGTAGAAAATGCAACTGGACATTCGTAGCGCTAAGTGGGTAATAGTGGAAAAAAGAATATGTTCAAATATAAACTACACAGAAGCATTGTATGAAACTTCTTTCTGTTCTGTGCATTCAACTAACAGAGTTGAACCTTACTTTTGATTGAGCCTTTCTGAAACACTCTTTCTGTAGAAACTGCAATTGGACATTCTGAGCGCTAAGAGGCCTATATTGGGAAAAATAATATCTTCAAATAAAAACTACACAGAAGCATTGTGTGAAACTTATTTCTGATATGTTCATTAAGCTAACAGAGTTAAACCATACTTTTGATTGCGCAGTTCTGAACACTCTTTCTGTAGAAAATGCAAGTGGACATTCGGAGCGCTAAGAGGGTAATAGTGGAAAAAGGAATATATTCAAATATAAACTACACAGTAGCATTCTGTGAAAATACTTTCTGATCTGTGCATTCAACTAACAGAGTTGAACCTTACTTTTGATTGAGCCGTTCTGAAACACTCTTTCTGTAGAAACTGCAATTGGACACGCTAAGCGCTAAGAGGCCTACATTGGGAAAAAGAATATCTTCAAATAAAAACTACACAGATGCATTCTGTGAAACTTATTTCTGATCTGTAAATTCAGTTAACAGAGATAAAACATATTTTTGATTGAGCAGTTATGAAACACTCTTTTTGTAGAAAATGCAAGTGGACATTCGGAGCGCTAAGCTTGTAATAGAGGAAAAAGGAATATCTCCAATTAAAAACTGCACAGAAGCATTCTCTGAAACCACTTTCTGTTCTCCGCATTCAACTAACAGAGTTGAGCCTTACTTTTGAAGGAGCAGTTCTGAAACACTCTTTGTGTAGAAACTGCCAGTGGATATTCGGAGCGCTAAGTGGGTAATAGTCCAACAAGGAGTATCTTCAACTAAATACTACACAGAAGCATTCTGTGAAACTACTTTCTGTTCTGTGCATTCAACTAAGAGAGTTGAACCTTACATTTGATTGAGCCGTTCTGAAACACTCTTTCTGTTGAAACTGCAATTGGACATTCTGAGCGCTAAGAGGCCTATATTGGGAAAAATAATATCTTCAAATAAAAACTACACAGAAGCATTGTTTGAAACTTATTTCTGAAATGTGCATTCAGCTAACAGAGTTAAACCATACTTTTGATTGCGCAGTTCAGAACACTCTTTCTGTAGAAAATGCAAGTGGACATTAGGAGCGCTAAGAGGGTAATAGTGGAAAAAGAATATATTCAAATATAAACTACACAGAAGCATCCTGTGAAACTTCTTTCTGTTCTGTGCATTCAAATACCAGGGTTGAACCTTACTTTTGATTGAGCCGTTCTGAAACACTCTTTCTGTAGAAACTGCAATTGGACATTCTGAGCGCTAAGAGGCCTATATTGGGAAAAAGAATATCTACAAATAAAAACTACACAGAAGTATACTGTGAAAGTTCTTTCTGTTCTGTTCATTCAACTAAAAGAGTTGAACCTTAGTTTTGATTGAGCCGTTCTGAAACACTCTTTCTGTAGAAAATGCAAGTGGAGATTCTGAGCGCTAAGAGGGTAATAGTGGAAAAAGGAATGTCTTCAAATATAAACTACACAGAATCATTCTGTGAAACTTCTTTCTGATCTGTGCATTCAGCTAAAAGAGTTAAACCATACTTTTGATTGAGCAGATCTGAACACTCTTTCTGTAGAAAATGCAACTGGACAATTGGAGCGCTAAGAGAGTAGTAGTGGAAAAAGGAATATATTCAAATATAAACTACACAGAAGCATTCTGTGAAACTTCTTTCTGATCTGAGCATTCAGCTAACAGAGTTAAACCATACTTTTGATTGAGCAGTTTTGAAACACTCTGTCTGTAGAAAATGCAACTGGACATTCGTAGCGCTAAGTGGGTAATAGTGGAAAAAAGAATATGTTCAAATATAAACTACACAGAAGCATTGTATGAAACTTCTTTCTGTTCTGTGCATTCAACTAACAGAGTTGAACCTTACTTTTGATTGAGCCTTTCTGAAACACTCTTTCTGTAGAAACTGCAATTGGACATTCTGAGCGCTAAGAGGCCTATATTGGGAAAAATAATATCTTCAAATAAAAACTACACAGAAGCATTGTGTGAAACTTATTTCTGATATGTTCATTAAGCTAACAGAGTTAAACCATACTTTTGATTGCACAGTTCTGAACACTCTTTCTGTAGAAAATGCAAGTGGACATTCGGAGCGCTAAGAGGGTAATAGTGGAAAAAGGAATATATTCAAATATAAACTACACAGTAGCATTCTGTGAAAATTCTTTCTGTTCTGTGCATTCAACTAACAGAGTTGAACCTTACTTTTGATTGAGCCGTTCTGAAACACTCTTTCTGTAGAAACTGCAATTGGACATGCTAAGCGCTAAGAGGCCTACATTGGGAAAAAGAATATCTTCAAATAAAAACTACACAGATGCATTCTGTGAAACTTATTTCTGATCTGTAAATTCAGTTAACAGAGATAAAACATATTTTTGATTGAGCAGTTATGAAACACTCTTTTTGTAGAAAATGCAAGTGGACATTCGGAGCGCTAAGATTGTAATAGAGGAAAAAGGAATATCTCCAATTAAAAACTGCACAGAAGCATTCTCTGAAACCACTTTCTGTTCTCCGCATTCAACTAACAGAGTTGAGCCTTACTTTTGAAGGAGCAGTTCTGAAACACTCTTTGTGTAGAAACTGCCAGTGGATATTCGGAGCGCTAAGTGGGTAATAGTCCAAAAAGGAGTATCTTCAACTAAATACTACACAGAAGCATTCTGTGAAACTACTTTCTGTTCTGTGCATTCAACTAAGAGAGTTGAACCTTACATTTGATTGAGCCGTTCTGAAACACTCTTTCTGTTGAAACTGCAATTGGACATTCTGAGCGCTAAGAGGCCTATATTGGGAAAAATAATATCTTCAAATAAAAACTACACAGAAGAATTGTTTGAAACTTATTTCTGAAATGTGCATTCAGCTAACAGAGTTAAACCATACTTTTGATTGCGCAGTTCAGAACACTCTTTCTGTAGAAAATGCAAGTGGACATTAGGAGCGCTAAGAGGGTAATAGTGGAAAAAGAATATATTCAAATATAAACTACACAGAAGCATCCTGTGAAACTTCTTTCTGTTCTGTGCATTCAAATACCAGGGTTGAACCTTACTTTTGATTGAGCCGTTCTGAAACACTCTTTCTGTAGAAACTGCAATTGGACATTCTGAGCGCTAAGAGGCCTATATTGGGAAAAAGAATATCTACAAATAAAAACTACACAGAAGTATACTGTGAAAGATCTTTCTGTTCTGTTCATTCAACTAAAAGAGTTGAACCTTAGTTTTGATTGAGCCGTTCTGAAACACTCTTTCTGTAGAAAATGCAAGTGGAGATTCTGAGCGCTAAGAGGGTAATAGTGGAAAAAGGAATGTCTTCAAATATAAACTACACAGAATCATTCTGTGAAACTTCTTTCTGATCTGTGCATTCAGCTAACACAGTTAAACCATACTTTTGATTGAGGAGATCTGAACACTCTTTCTGTAGAAAATGGAACTGGACATTTGGAGCGCTAAGAGTGTAGTAGTGGAAAAAGAAATATATTCAAATATAAACTACACAGAAGCATTCTGTGAAACTTCTTTCTGATCTGAGCATTCAGCTAACAGAGTTAAACCATACATTTGATTGAGCAGTTTTGAAACACTGTCTGTAGGAAATGCAACTGGACATTCGTAGCGCTAAGTGGGTAATAGTGGAAAAAAGAATATGTTCAAATATAAACTACACAGAAGCATTGTATGAAACTTCTTTCTGTTCTGTGCATTCAACTAACAGAGTTGAACCTTACATTTGATTGAGCCGTTCTGAAACACTCTTTCTGTAGGAACTGCAATTGGACATTCTGAGCGCTAAGAGGCCAATATTGGGAAAAAAATGTCTACAAATAAAATCTACACAGAAGTATTCTGTGAAACTTCTTTCTGTTCTGTTCATTCAACTAAAAGATTTGAACCTTAGTTTTGATTGAGCCGTTCTGAAACACTCTTTCTGTAGGAAATGCAAGTGGAGAGTCGGAGCGCTAAGAGGGTTATAGTGGAAAAAGGAATGTCTTCAAATATAAACTACACAGAATCATTCTGTGAAACTTCTTTCTGATCTGTGCATTCAGCTAACAGAGTTAAACCATACTTTTGATTGAGCAGATCTGAACACTCCTTCTGTAGAAAATGCAACTGGACATTTTGAGCGCTAAGAGGGTAGTAGTGGAAAAAGGAATATATTCAAATATAAACTACACAGAAGCATTCTGTGAAACTTCTTTCTGATCTGAGCATTCAGCTAAGAGAGTTAAACCATACTTTTGATTGAGCAGTTTTGAAACACTCTGTCTGTAGAAAATGCAACTGGACATTCGTAGCGCTAAGTGGGTAATAGTGGAAAAAAGAATATGTTCAAATATAAACTACACAGAAGCATTGTATAAAACTTCTTTATGTTCTGTGCATTAAAGTAACAGAGTTGAACCTTACTTTTGATTGAGCCTTTCTGAAACACTCTTTCTGTAGAAAATGCAAGTGGACATTCGGAGCGCTAAGAGGGTAATAGTGGAAAAAGGAATATATTCAAATATAAACTACACAGTAGCATTCTGTGAAACTTCTTTCTGTTCTGTGCATTCAACTAAAAGAGTTGAACCTTACTTTTGATTGAGCCGTTCTGAAACACTCTTTCTGTAGAAACTGCAATTGAACATTCTGAGCGCTAAGAGGCCTACATTGGGAAAAATAATATCTTCAAATAAAAACTACACAGAAGCATTGTGTGAAACTTATTTCTGATATGTGCATTCAGCTAACAGAGTTAAACCATACTTTTCATTGCGCAGTTCCGAACACTCTTTCTGTAGAAAATGCAAGTGGACATTCGGAGCGCTAAGAGGGTAATAGGGGAAAAAGGAATATATTCAAATATAAACTACACAGTAGCATTCTGTGAAAATTCCTTCTGTTCTGTGCATTCAACTAACAGAGTTGAACCTTACTTTTGATTGAGCCGTTCTGAAACACTCTTTCTGTAGAAACTGCAATTGGACATTCTAATCGATAAGAGGCCTACATTAGGAAAAGGAATATCTTCAAATAAAAGCTACACAGATGCATTCTGTGAAACTTATTTCTGATCTGTAAATTCAGTTAACAGAGCTAAACCATATTTTTGATTGAGCAGTTAGGAAACACTCTTTTGTAGAAAATGCAAGTGGACATTTGGAGCGCTAAGATTGTAATAGAGGAAAAAGGAATATCTCCAATTAAAAACTACACAGAAGCATTCTCTGAATCCCCTTTCTGTTCTCCGCATTCAACTAACAGATTTGAGATTTACTTTTGAAGGAGCAGTTCTGAAACACTCTTTGTGTAGAAACTGCCAGTGGATATTCGGAGCGCTAAGTGGGTAATAGTCCAAAAAGGAGTATCTTCAACTAAGTACTACACAGAAGCATTCTGTGAAACTTCTTTCTGTTCTGTGCATTCAACTAAGAGAGGTGAACCTTACATTTGATTGAGCCGTTCTGAAACACTCTATCTGTAGAAACTGCAATTGCACATTCTGAGCATTAAGAGGCCTATATTGGGAAAAATAATATCTTCAAATAAAAACTACACAGAAGCATTGTTTGAAACTTAATTCTGATGTGTGCATTCAGCTAACAGAGTTAAACCATACTTTTGATAGAGCAGTTCAGAACACTCTTTCTGTAGAAATGCAAGTGGACATTCGGAGCGCTAAGAGGGTAATAGTGGAAAAAGGAATATATTCAAATATAAACTACACAGAAGCATTCTGTGAAACTTCTTTCTGTTCTGTGCATTCAACTACCAGGGTTGAACCTTACTTTTGATTGAGCCGTTCTGAAGCACTCTTTCTGTAGAAACTGCAATTGGACATTCTGAGCACTAAGAGGCCTATATTGGGAAAAAAAATATCTACAAATAAAAACTACACAGAAGCATTCTGTGAAACTTCTTTCTGTTCTGTTCATTCAACTAAAAGAGTTGAACCTTAGTTTTGATTGAGCCGTTCTGAAACACTCTTTCTGTAGAAAATGCAAGTGGAGATTCGGAGCGCTAAGAGAATAATAGTGGAAAAAGGAATGTCTTCAAATATAAACTACACAGAATCATTCTGTGAAACATCTTTCTCATCTGTGCATTCAGCTAACAGAATTAAAACATACTTTTGTTTGAGCAGATCTGAACACTCTTTCTGTAGAAAATGCAACTGGACATTTGGAGCGCTAAGAGAGAAGTAGTGGAAAAAGGAATATATTCAAATATAAACTACACAGAAGCATTCTGTGAAACTTCTTTCTGATCTGAGCATTCAACTAACAGAGTTGAACCTTACTTTTGATTGAGCCGTTCTGAAACACTCTTTCTGTAGAAACTGCAATTGAACATTCTGAGCGCTAAGAGGCCTACATTGGGAAAAATAATATCTTCAAATAAAAACTACACAGAAGCATTGTGTGAAACTTATTTCTGATATGTGCATTCAGCTAACAGAGTTAAACCATACTTTTCATTGCGCAGTTCCGAACACTCTTTCTGTAGAAAATGCAAGTGGACATTCGGAGCGCTAAGAGGGTAATAGTGGAAAAAGGAATATATTCAAATATAAACTACACAGTAGCATTCTGTGAAAATTCTTTCTGTTCTGTGCATTCAACAAACAGAGTTGAACCTTACTTTTGATTGAGCCGTTTTGAAACACTCTTTCTGTAGAAACTGCAATTGGACATTCTAATCGCTAAGAGGCCTACATTAGGAAAAGGAATATCTTCAAATAAAAGCTACACAGATGCATTCTGTGAAACTTATTTCTGATCTGTAAATTCAGTTAACAGAGCTAAACCATATTTTTGATTGAGCAGTTAGGAAACACTCTTTTGTAGAAAATGCAAGTGGACATTTGGAGCGCTAAGATTGTAATAGAGGAAAAAGGAATATCTCCAATTAAAAACTACACAGAAGCATTCTCTGAAACCCCTTTCTGTTCTCCGCATTCAACTAACAGATTTGAGATTTACTTTTGAAGGAGCAGTTCTGAAACACTATTTGTGTAGAAACTGCCAGTGGATATTCGGAGCGCTAAGTGGTTAATAGTCC
This sequence comes from Symphalangus syndactylus, assembly GCF_028878055.3. Taxonomy (NCBI): domain Eukaryota; kingdom Metazoa; phylum Chordata; class Mammalia; order Primates; family Hylobatidae; genus Symphalangus; species Symphalangus syndactylus. Next base: position 470,170 of record NC_072423.2, on the reverse strand, counting down.
AAAAAGGTGTATATTCAACTAAGTACTACACAGAAGCATTGTGTGAAACTTTTTCTGTTCTGTGCATTCAACTAAGAGAGTTGAACCTTACATTTGATTGAGCCGTTCTGAAACACTCTATCTGTAGAAACTGCAATTGCACATTCTGAGCATTAAGAGGCCTATATTGGGAAAAATAATATCTTCAAATAAAAACTACACAGAAGCATTGTGTGAAACTTATTTCTGATGTGTGCATTCAGCTAACAGAGTTAAACCATACTTTTGATAGAGCAGTTCAGAACACTCTTTCTGTAGAAATGCAAGTGGACATTCGGAGCGCTAAGAGGGTAAGAGTGGAAAAAGGAATATATTCAAATATAAACTACACAGAAGCATTCTGTGAAACTTCTTTCTGTTCTGTGCATTCAACTACCAGGGTTGAACCTTACTTTTGATTGAGCCGTTCTGAAGCACTCTTTCTGTAGAAACTGCAATTGCACATTCTGAGCACTAAGAGGCCTATATTGGGAAAAAAATATCTACAAATAAAAACTACACAGAAGCATTCTGTGAAACTTCTTTCTGTTCTGTTCATTCAACTAAAAGAGTTGAACCTTAGTTTTGATTGAGCCGTTCTGAAACACTCTTTCTGTAGAAAATGCAAGTGGAGATTCGGAGCGCTAAGAGAGTAATAGTGGAAAAAGGAATGTCTTCAAATATAAACTACACAGAATCATTCTGTGAAACATCTTTCTCATCTGTGCATTCAGCTAACAGAATTAAACCATACTTTTGTTTGAGCAGATCTGAACACTCTTTCTGTAGAAAATGCAACTGGACATTTGGAGCGCTAAGAGAGTAGTAGTGGAAAAAGGAATATATTCAAATATAAACTACACAGAAGCATTCTGTGAAACTTCTTTCTGATCTGAGCATTCAGCTAACAGAGTTAAACCATACTTTTGATTGAGCAGTGTTGAAACACTCTGTCTGTAGAAAATGCAAATGGACATTCGTAGCGCTAAGTGGGTAATAGTGGAAAAAAGAATATGTACAAATATAAACTACACAGAAGCATTGTATGAAACTTCTTTCTGTTCTGTGCATTCAACTAACTGAGTTGAACCTTACTTTTGATTGAGCCGTTCTGAAACCCTCTTTCTGTAGAAACTGCAATTGGACATTCTGAGCTCTAAGAGACCTATATTGGGAAAAATAATATCTTCAAATAAAAACTACACAGAAGCATTGTGTGAAACTTATTTCTGATATGTGCATTCAGCTAACAGAGTTAAACCATACTTTTGATTGCGCAGTTCCGTACACTCTTTCTATAGAAAATGCAAGTGGACATTCGGAGCGCTAAGAGGGTAATAGTGGAAAAAGGAATATATTCAAATATAAACTACACAGTAGCATTCTGTGAAACTTCTTTCTGTTCTGTGCATTCAACGAACCGATGTGAACCTTACTTTTGATTGAGCCGTTCTGAAACACTCTATCAGTAGAAACTGCAATTGGACATTCTGAGCGCTAAGAGGCCTACATTGGGAAAAAAATATCTTCAAATAAAAACTACACAGATGCATTCTGTGAAACTTATTTCTGATCTGTAAATTCAGTTAACAGAGCTAAACCATATTTTTGATTGTGCAGTTACGAAACACGCTTTTTGTAGAAAATGCAAGCGGACATTCGGAGCGCTAAGATTGTAATAGAGGAAAAAGGAATATCTCCAATTAAAAACTACACAGAAGCATTCTCTGAAACCCCTTTCTGTTCTCTGCATTCAGCTAACAGAATTGAGCCTTACTTTTGAAGGAGCAGTTCTGAAAAACTCTTTGTGTAGAAACTGCCAGTGGAAATTCGGAGCGCTAAGTGGGTAATAGTCCAAAAAGGAGTATCTTCAACTAAATACTACACAGAAGCATTCTGTGAAACTTCTTTCTGTTCTGTGCATTCAACTAAGAGAGTTGAACCTTACATTTGATTGAGCCGTTCTGAAACACTCTTTCTGTAGAAACTGCAATTGGACACTCTGAGCGCTAAGAGGCCTATATTGGGAAAAATAATATCTTCAAATAAAAACTACACAGAAGCATTGTTTGAAAGTTATTTCTGATATGTGCATTAAGCTAACAGAGTTAAACCATACTTTTGATTGCGCAGTTCAGAACACTCTTTCTGTAGAAAATGCAAGTGGACATTCGGAGCGCTAAGAGGGTAATAGTGGAAAAAGGAATATATTGAAATATAAACTACACAGAAGCATTCTGTGAAACTTCTTTCTGTTCTGTGCATTCAACTACCAGGGTTGAACCTTACTTTTGATTGAGCCGTTCGGAAGCACTCTTTCTGTAGAAACTGCAATTGGACATTCTGAGCGCTAAGAGGCCTATATTGGGAAAAAGAATATCTACAAATAAAAACTACACAGAAGCATTCTGTGAAAGTTCTTTCTGTTCTGTTCATTCAACTAAAATAGTTGAAACTTATTTTTGATTGAGCCGTTCTGAAACACTTTCTGTAGAAACTGCAATTGGACATTCTGAGCGCTAAGAGTCCTATATTGGGAAAAATAATATCTTCAAATAAAAATTACACAGCAGCATTGTGTGAAACTTATTTCTGATATGTGCATTCAGCTAACAGAGTTAAACCATACTTTTGATTGAGCAGTTCTGAACACTCTTTCTGTAGAAAATGCAACTGGACATTTGGATCGCTAAGAGGGTAGTAGTTGAAAAAGTATATATTCAAATATAAACTACAGAGAAACATTCTGTGAAACTTTTTCTGATCTGAGCATTCAGCTAACAGAGTTAAACCATACTTTTGATTGAGCAGTTTTGAAACACTCTGTCTGTAGAAAATGCAACTGGACATTCGGAGCGCTAAGTGGGTAATAGCGGAAAAAGGAATATGTTCAAATATAAACTACACAGAAGCATTTTATGAAACAACTTTGTGTTCTGTACATTCAACTAACCGAGTTCAACCTTACTTTTGATTGAGCCGTTCTTAAACACTGTTTCTGTAGAAACTGTAATTGGACATTCTGAGCGCTAGGAGGCCTATATTGCGAAAAATAATATATTCAAATAAAAACTACACAGAAGCATTGTGAGAAACTTATTTGTGATATGTGCATTCAGCTAACAGAGTTAAACCATACATTTGATTGCACAGTTCTGAACACTCTTTCTGTAGAAAATGCAAGTGGACATTCGGAACGCTAAGAGGGTAATAGTGGAAAAAGCAATATATTCATATATAAACTACACAGAAGCATTCTGTGAAACTACTTTCTGATCTCTGCATTCAACTAACTGAGTTAAACCTTGCTTTTGATTGAGCCGTTCTGAAACTCTCTTTCTGTAGAAAATGCAATTGGACATTCTGAGCGCTAAGAGGCCTATATTGGGAAAAAGAATATCTACACATAAAAACTACACAGAAGCATTCTGTGAAACTTTTTCTGTTCAGTGCATTCAACTAAAAGTGTTGAACCTTTGTTTTGATTGAGCCGTTCTGAAACACTCTTTCTGTAGAAAATGAAAGTGGACATTCGGAGCGCTAAGATTGTATTAGTGGAAAAAGGAATATCTCCAAATAAAAACTACACAGAAGCATTCTCTGAAACTTATTTCTGATTTGTGCATTCAGTTAACAGATCTAAACCATACTTTTGATTGAGCAGTTATGAAACACTCTTTGTGTAGAAAATGCATGGGGACCTTCGGAGCGCTAAGATTGTAATAGAGGAAAAAGGAATATCTCCAAATAAAAACTACACAGAAGCATTCTCAGAAACTCCTTTCTGTTCTCTGAATTCAACTAACAGAGTTTAGCCTTACTTTTGAAGGAACAGTACTGAAACACTCTTTGTGTAGAAACTGCCAGTGGACATTCGGAGCGCTAAGTGGGTAATAGTCAATAAAGGAATATCTTCAACTAAATACTACACAGAAGCATTCTGTGAAACTTCTTTCTATTCTGTGCATTCAACTAAAAGAAGTGAACCTTACTTTTCATTGAGCCGTTCTGAAACACTCTTTCTATAGAACCTGCAATTGGACATTCTGAGCGCTGAGAGGCATATATTGGTAAAAAGAATATTTTCATATAAACACTACACAGAAGCATTCTGTGAAACTTCTTTCTGATCTGTGCATTCAGCTAACAGAGTTAAACCATACTTTTGATTGAGCAGTTCTGAAACACTCTTTCTGTAGAAAATGCTACTGGACATTTGGAGCGCTAAGTGGGTAATAGTGGAAAAAGGAATATGTTCAAATATAAACTACACAGAAGCATTCTGTGAAACTTCTTTCTGTTCTGTGCATTCAAATAACTGAGTTGAACCTTACTTTTGATGGAGCCGTTCTCAAACACTCTTTCTGTAGAAACTGCAATTGGACATTCTGAGCGCTAAGAGGCCTATATTGGGAAAAGGAATATCTTCAAATAAAAACTACACAGAAGCATTCTGTGAAACTTATTTCTGATATGGGCATTCAACTAATAGAGTAAAACCATACTTTTGATTGAGCCGTTGTGAACACTCCTTCTGTAGATAATGCAAGTGGACCTTCGGAGCGCTAAGAGGGTAATACTGGAAAAAGTAATATCTTCAAATATAAACTACACAGAATCATTCTGTTAAACTTCTTTCTGATCTGTGCATTCAACTAACAGAATTAAACCATACTTTTGATAGAGCAGTTCTGAACACTCTTTCTGTAGAAAATGCAACTGGACATTTGGAGCGCTAAGAGGGTAGTAGTGGAAAAAGGAATATATTCAAATATAAGCTACACAGAAGCATTCTGTGAAACTTCTTTCTGATCTGAGCATTCAGCTAACAGAGTTAAACCATACTTTTGATTGAGGAGATTTGAAACACTCTGTCTGTAGAAAATGCAACTTTACATTCGGAGCGCTAAGTGGGTAATAATGGAAAAAGGAATATGTTCAAATATAAACTACACAGAAGCATTGTATGAAACTTCTTTATGTTCTGTGCATTCAACTAACAGAGTTGAACCTTACTTTTGATTGAGCCGTTCTGAAACACTCTTTGTGTAGAAACTGCAATTGGATATTCTGAGCGCTAAGAGGCATATATTGGGAAAAAGAATATCTTCAAATAAAAACTACACAGCAGCATTGTGTGAAACTTATTTCTGATATGTGCATTCAGCTAACACAGTTAAACCATACTTTAGATTGCGCAGTTCTGAACACTCTTTCTGTAGAAAATGCAAGTGGACATTCGGAGCGCTAATACGGTAATAGTGGAAAAAGGAATATATTCAATTATAAAATACACAGAAGCATTGTATGAAACAACTTTGTGTTCTGTACATTCAACTAACAGAGTTGAACCTTACTTTTGATTGAGCCGTTCTTAAACACTGTTTCTGTAGAAACTGTAATTGGACATTCTGAGTGCTAGGAGGCCTATATTGCGAAAAATAATATATTCAAATAAAAACTACACAGAAGCATTGTGTGAAACCTATTTCTGATATGTGCATTCAGCTAACAGATTTAAACCATACATTTGATTGCACAGTTCTGAACACTCTTTCTGTAGAAAATGCAAGTGGACTTTCGGAGCGCTAAGAGGGTAATAGTGGAAAAAGGAATATATTCAAATATAAATTACACAGAAGCATTCTGTGAAACTTCTTTCTGATCTGTGCATTCAACTAACTGAGTTAAAACTTGCTTTTGATTGAGCCGTTCTGAAACACTATTTCTGTAGAAATTGCAATTGGACATTCTGAGCGCTAAGAGGCCTATATTGGGAAAAAGAATATCTACACATGAAATCTACACAGAAGCATTCTGTGAAACTTCTTTCTGTTCTGTGAATTCAACTAAAAGTGTTGAACCTTAGTTTTGATTGAGCCGTTCTGAAACACTCTTTCTGTAGAAAATGCAAGTGGACATTCGGAGCGCTAAGATTGTAAAAGTGAAAAAAGGAATATCTCCAAATAAAAACTACACAGAAGCATTCTCTGAAATTCCCTTCTGTTCTCTGCATTCAACTAACAGAGCTGAGCCTTACTTTTGAAGGAGCAGTTCTGAAACACTCTTTGTGTAGGAACTGCCAGTGGACATTCGGAGCGCTAAGACGGTATTAGTCTAAAAAGGAATATCTTCAACTAAATACTACACAGAAGCATTCTGTGAAACTTCTTTCTGTTCTGTGCAATCAACTAAAAGAGTTGAACATTAGTTTTGATTGAGCCGTTCTGAAACACTCTTTCTGTAGAAAATGAAAGTGGAGATTTGGAGCGCTAACAGTGTAATAGTGGAAAAAGGAATATCTTCAAATATAAACTACACAGAATCATTCTGTGAAACTTCTTTCTGATCTGTGCATTCAACTAACAGATTTGAAACTTACTTTTGATTGAGCCGTTCTGATCTGAGCATTCAGCTAACAGAGTTAAACCATACTTTTGATTGAGGAGATTTGAAACACTCTGTCTGTAGAAAATGCAACTGGACATTCGGAGCGCTAAGTGGGTAATAATGGAAAAAGGAATATGTTCCAATATAAACTACACAGAAGCATTGTATGAAACTTCTTTCTGTTCTGTGCATTCAAGTAACAGAGTTGAACCTTACTTTTGATTGGCCGTTCTGAAACACTCGTTCTGTAGAAACTGCAATTGGACATTCTGAGCTCTAAGAGGCCTATATTGGGAAAAATAATATCTTCAAATAAAAACTACATAGCAGCATTGTGTGAAACTTATTTCTGATATGTGCATTCAGCTAACAGAGTTAAACGATACTTTTGATTGCACAGTTCTGAACACTCTTTCTGTAGAAAATGCAAGTGGACATTCGGAGCGCTAATACAGTAATAGTGGAAAAAGGACTATATTCAATTATAAACTACACAGAAGCATTCTGTGAAACTTCTTTCTGTTCTGTGCATTCAACTAAAAGAGTTGAACCTTAGTTTTGATTGAGCCGTTCTGAAACACTCTTTCTGTAGAAAATGAAACTGGAGATTCGGAGCGCGAAGAGGGTAATAGTGGAAAAAGGATTATCTTCAAATATAAACTACACAGAATCATTCTGTGAAACTTCTTTCTGATCTGTGCATTCAGCTAACAGAGTTAAACCATACTTTTGATAGAGCAGTTCTGAACACTCTTTCTGTAGAAAATGCAACTGGACATTTGGAGCGCTAAGAGGGTAGTAGTGGAAAAAGGCATATATTCAAATATAAGCTACACAGAAGCATTCTGTGAAACTTCTTTCTCATCTGAGCATTCAGCTAACAGAGTTAAACCATACTTTTGATTGAGCAGTTTTGAAACACTCTGTCTGTAGAAAATGCAACTGGACATTCGTAGCGCTCAGTGGGTAATGGTGGAAAAAAGAATATGTTCAAATATAAACTACACAGAAGCATTGTATGAAACTTCTTTCTGTTCTGTGCATTCAACTAACAGAGTTGAACCTTACTTTTGATGGAGCCGTTGTGAAACACTCTTTCTGTAGAAACTGCAATTGGACATTCTGACCGCTAAAAGGCATATATTGGGAAAAAGAATATCTACAAATAAAAACTACACAGAAGCATTCTGTGAAACTTCTTTCGGATCTGTGCATTCAACTAACAGAGTAAAACCATACTTTTGATTGAGCCGTTCTGAACACTCTTTCTGTAGAAAATGCAAGTGGACATTCGGAGCGCTAAGAGGGTAATAGTTGAAAAAGGAATATATTCAAACATAAAGTACACAGAAGCATTCTGTGAAACTTCTTTCTGTTCTGTGCATTCAACTAACAGAGTTGAACCTTACTCTTGATTGAGCCGTTCTGAAACACTCTTTCTGTAGAAACTGCAATTGGACTTTCTAAGCGCTAAGAGGCCTATATTGTTAAAAAAATATCTTCAAATAAAAACTACACAGAAGCATTCTGTGAAACTTATTTCTGATCTGTGCATTCAGTTAACAGAGCTAAACCATACTTTTGATTGAGCAGTTATGAAACACTCTTTGTGTAGAAAATGCAAGTGGACCTTCGGAGCGCTAAGATTGTAATGGAGGATAAAGGAATATCTCCAAATAAAAACCACACAGAAGCGTTCTCTGAAACTCCTTTCTGTTCTCTGAATTCAACTAACAGAGTTTAGCCTTACTTTTGAAGGAACAGTTCTGAAACACTCTTTGTGTAGAAACTGCCATTGGACATTCGGAGCGCTAAGTAGGTAATAGTCAATAAAGGAATATCTTCAACTAAGTACTACACAGAAGCATTCTGTGAAACTTCTTTCTGTTCTGTGCATTCAACTAAAAGAGGTGAACCTTACTTTTCATTGAGCCGTTCTGAAACACTCTTTCTATAGAAACTGCAATTGGACATTCTGAGCGCTAAGAGGCCTATATTGGTAAAAAGAATATTTTCATATAAACACTACACAGAAGCATTCTGTGAAACTTCTTTCTGATCTGTGCATTCAGCTAACAGAGTTAAACCATACTTTTAATTGAGCAGTTCTGAAACACTCTTTCTGTAGAAAATGCTACTGGACATTTGGAGAGCTAAGTAGGTAATAGTGGAAAAAGGAATATCTTCAAATATAAACTACACAGAATCATTCGGTGAAAATTCTTTCTCATCTGTGCATTCAGCTAACAGAGTTAAACCATACTTTTGATTGAGCAGTTCTGAACACTCTTTCTGTACAAAATACAACTGGACATTTGGAGCGCTAAGAGGGTAGTAGTGGAAAAAGTAATATATTCAAATATAAACTACACAGAAGCATTGTATGAAACTTCTTTCTCTTCTGTGCATTCAACTAACAGAGTTGAACCTTATTTTTGATTGAGCCGTTCTGAAACACTCTTTCTGTAGAAAATGCAAGTGGATATTTGGAGCGCTAAGATGGTTATACTGGAAAAGGAATATATTCAAATATAAACTACACAGAAGCATTCTGTGAAACTACTTTCTGTTCTGTGCATTCAACTAACTGAGTTGAACCTTACTTTTCATGGAGCCGTTCTGAAACACTCTTTCTGTAGAAACTGCAATTGGACATTCTGAGCGCTAAGAGGCCTATATTGGGAAAAAGAATATCTTCAAATAAAAACTACACAGAAGCATTCTGTGAAACTTATTTCTGATATGGGCATTCAACTAATAGAGTAAAACCGTACTTTTGACTGAGCCGTTCTGAACACTCTTTCTGTAGAAAATGCACGTGGACATTCCGAGCGCTAAGAGAGTAATACTAGAAAAAGTAATATCTTCAAATATAAACTAAACAGAATCATTCTGTGAAACTTCTTTCTGATCTGTGCATTCAGCTAACAGAATTAAACCATACTTTTCATTGAGCAGTTCTGAACACTCTTTCTGTAGAAAATGCAACTAGACATTTGGAGCGATAAGAGGGTAGTAGTGGAAAAAGGAATATATTCAAATATAAACTACACGGAAGCATGCTGTGAAACTTCTTTCTGATCTGAGCATTCAGCTAACAGAGTTAAACCATACTTTTGACTGAGCAGTTTTGAAACACTCTGTCTGTAGAAAATGCAACTGGACATTCGTAGCGCTAAGTGGGTAATAGTGGAAAAAAGAATACTTTAAAATATAAACTACACAGAAGCATTGTATGAAACTTCTTTCTGTTCTGTGCATTCAACTAACAGAGTTGAACCTTACTTTTGATTGAGCCGTTCTGAAACACTCTTTCTGTAGAAACTGCAATTGGACATTCTGAGCGCTAAGTGGCCTATATTGGGAAAAAGAATATCTCCAAATAAAAACTACTCAGAAGAATTCTGTGAAACTTATTTCTGATATGTGCATTCAGCTAACAGAGTTAAACCATACTTTTGATTGCGCAGTTCTGAACACTCTTTCTGTAGAAAATGCAAGTTGACATTCGGAGCGCTAAGAGGGTAATAGTGGAAAAAGCAATACACTCAAATATAAACTACACAGAAGCATTCTGTGAAACTTCTTTCTGTTCTCTGTATTCAACTAACTGAGTTGAACCTTGCTTTTGATTGAGCCGTTCTGGAACACTCTTTCTGTAGAAAATGCAATTGGACATTCTGAGCGCTAAGAGGCCTATATTGGGAAAAAGAATATCAACAAATAAAAACTACACAGAAGCATTCTGTGAAACTTCTTTCTGTTCTGTGCATTAAACTAAAAGTGTTGAACCTTAGTTTTGGTTGAGCCGTTCTGAAACACTCTTTCTGTAGAAAATGCAAGTGGACATTCGGAGCGCTAAGTTAGTAATAGTGGAAAAAGGAATATCTCCAAATAAAAACTACACAGAAGCATTCTCTGAAACTCCTTTCTGTTCTCTGCATTCAACTAACAGAGCTGAGCCTTACTTTTGGAGGAGCAGTTCTGAAACACTCTTTGTGTAGAAACTGCCAGTGGAAATTCAGAGCGCTAAGAGGGTAATAGTAGAAAAAGGAATATCTTCAACTAAATACTACACAGAAGCATTCTGTGAAACTTCTTTCTGTTCTGTGCATTCAACTAAAAGAGTTGAACCTTAGTTTTGATTGAGCCGTTCTGAAACACTCTTTCTGTAGAAAATGAAAGTGGAGATTCGGAGCGCTAAGAGGGTAATAGTGGAAAAAGGATTATCTTCAAATATAAACTACACAGAATCATTCTGTGAAACTTCTTTCTGATGTGTGCATTCAGCTAACAGAGTTAAACCATACTTTTGATAGTGCAGTTCTGAACACTCTATCTGTAGAAAATGCAACTGGACATTTGGAGCGCTAAGAGGGTAGTATTGGAAAAAGGAATATATTCAAATATAAGCTACACAGAAGCATTCTGTGAAACTTCTTTCTGATCTGAGCATTCCGCTAACAGAGTTAAACCATACTTTTGATTGAGGAGATTTGAAACACTCTGACTGTAGAAAATGCAACTGAACATTCGGAGCGCTAAGTGGGTAATAATGGAAAAAGGAATATGTTCAAATATAAACAACACAGAAGCATTGTATGAAACTTCTTTCTGTTCTGTGCATTCAACTAACAGAGTTGAACCTTACTTTTGATTGAGCCGTTCTGAAACACTCTTTCTGTAGAAACTGCAATTGGACATTCTCAGCTCTAAGAGGCCTATATTGGGAATAATAATATCTTCAAATAAAAACTACACAGCAGCATTGTGTGAAACTTATTTCTGATATGTGCATTCAGCTAACAGAGTTAAACCATACTTTTGATTGCTCAGTTCTGAACACTCTTTCTGTAGAAAATGCAAGTGGACATTCGGAGCGCTAATACGGTAATAGTGGAAAAAGGAATATATTCAATTGTAAACTACACAGAAGCATTCTGTGAAACTTCTTTCTGTTCTGTGCATTCAACTAACTGAGTTGAACCTTACTTTTGATGGAGCCGTTGTGAAACACTCTTTCTGTAGAAACTGCAATTGGACATTCTGACCGCTAAAAGGCCTATATTGGGAAAAAGAATATCTACAAATAAAAACTACACAGAAGCATTCTGTGAAACTTCTTTCGGATCTGTGCATTCAAATAACAGTTAAAAACATACTTTTGATTGAGCCGTTCTGAACACTCTTTCTGTAGAAAATGCAAGTGGACATTCGGAGCACTAAGAGGGTAATAGTTGAAAAAGGAATATATTCAAATATAAACTACACAGAAGCATTCTGTGAAACTTCTTTCTGTTCTGTGCATTCAACTAACAGAGTTGAACCTTACTTTTGATTGAGCCGTTCTGAAACACTCTTTCTGTAGAAACTGCAATTGGACTTTCTAAGCGCTAAGAGGCCTACATTGTTAAAAAGAATATCTTCAAATAAAAACTACACAGAAGCATTCTGTGAAACATATTTCTGATATGTGCATTCAGTTAACAGAGCTAAACCATACTTTTGATTGAGCAGTTATGAAACACTCTTTGTGTAGAAAATATAAGTGGACCTTCGGAGCGCTAAGATTGTAATAGGGGAAAAAGGACTATCTCCAAATAAAAACCACACAGAAGCATTCTCTGAAACTCCTTTCTGTTCTCTGAATTCAACTAACAGAGTTGAGCCTTACTTTTGAAGGAACAGTTCTGAAACACTCTTTGTGTAGAAACTGCCAGTGGACATTCGGAGCGCTAAGTGGGTAATAGTCAATAAAGGAATATCTTCAACTAAATACTGCACAGAAGCATTCTGTGAAACTACTTTCTGTTCTGTGCATTCAACTAAAAGAGGTGAACCTTACTTTTCATTGAGCCGTTCTGAAACACTCTTTCTATAGAAACTGCAATTGGACATTCTGAGCGCTAAGAGTCCTATATTGGTAAAAAGAATATTTTCATATAAACACTACACAGAACCATTCTGTGAAACTTCTTTCTGATCTGTGCATTCAGCTAACAGAGTTAAAAGATACTTTGGATTGAGCAGTTCTGAAACACTCTTTCTGTAGAAAATGCTACTGGACATGTGGAGCGCTAAGTGGGTAATAGTGGAAAAAGGAATATCTTCAAATATAAACTACACAGAATCATTCTGTTAAACTTCTTTCTGATCTGTGCATTCAGCTAACAGAGTTAAAGCATACTTTTGATTGAGCAGTTCTGAACACTCTTTGTGTAGAAAATGCAACTGGACATTTGGAGCGCTAAGAGGGTAGTAGTGGAAAAAGTAATATATTCAAATATAAACTACACAGAAGAATTGTATGAAACTGCTTTCTCTTCTGTGCATTTAACTAACAGAGTTGAACCTTATTTTTGATTGAGCCGTTCTGAAACACTCTTTCTTTAGAAAATGAAAGTGGATATTCGCAGCGCTAAGACGGTAATACTGGAAAAGGAATATATTCAAATATAAACTACACAGAAGCATTCTGTGAAACTTATTTCTGTTCTGTGCATTCAACTAACTGAGTTGAACCTTACTTTTGATGGAGGCGTTCTGAAAAGCTCTTTCTGTAGAAACTGCAATTGGACATTCTGAGCGCTAAGAGGCCTATAATTTGAAAAAGAATATCTTCAAATAAAAACTACACAGAAGCATTCTGTGAAACTTATTTCGGATATGGGCATTCAACTAATAGAGTAAAACCATACTTTTGATTGAGCCGTTCTGAACACTCTTTCTGTAGAAAATGCAAGTGGACATTCTGAGCGCTAAGAGGGTAATACTAGAAAAAGTAATATCTTCAAATATAAACTACACAGAATCATTCTGTGAAACTTCTTTCTGATCTGTGCATTCAGCTAACAGAATTAAACCATACTTTTCATTGAGCAGTTCTGAACACTCTTTCTGTAGAAAATGCAACTAGACATTTGGAGCGATAAGAGGGTAGTAGTGGAAAAAGGAATATATTCAAATATAAACTACACGGAAGCATTCTGTGAAACTTCTTTCTGATCTGAGAATTCAGCTAACAGAGTTAAACCATACTTTTGACTGAGCAGTTTTGAAACACTCTGTCTGTAGAAAATGCAACTGGACATTCAGAGCGCTAAGTGGGTAATAGTGGAAAAAGGAATATGTTCAAATATAAACTACACAGAAGCATTGTATGAAACACCTTTCTGTTCTGTACATTCAACTAACAGAGTTGAACCTTAGTTTTGATTGAGCCGTTCTGATACACTCTTTCTGTAGAAAATGCAAGTGGACATTCGGAGCGCTAAGTTAGTAATAGTGGAAAAAGGAATATCTCCAAATAAAAACTACACAGAAGCATTCTCTGAAACTCCTTTCTGTTCTCTGCATTCAACTAACAGAGCTGAGCCTTACTTTTGGAGGAGCAGTTCTGAAACACTCTTTGTGTAAAAACTGCCAGTGGAAATTCAGAGCGCTAAGAGGGTAATAGTCGAAAAAGGAATATCTTCAACTAAATACTACACAGAAGCATTCTGTGAAACTTCTTTCTGTTCTGTGCATTCAACTAAAAGAGTTGAACCTTAGTTTTGATAGAGCCGTTCTGAAACACTCTTTCTGTAGAAAATGAAAGTGGAGATTCGGAGCGCTAAGGGGGTAATAGTGGAAAAAGGATTATCTTCAAATATAAACTACACAGAATCATTCTGTGAAACTTCTTTCTGATCTGTGCATTCAGCTAACAGAATTAAACCATACTTTTCATTGAGCAGTTCTGAACACTCTTTCTGTAGAAAATGCAACTAGACATTTGGAGCGATAAGAGGGTAGTAGTGGAAAAAGGAATATATTCAAATATAAACTACACGGAAACATTCTGTGAAACTCCTTTCTGATCTGAGAATTCAGCAAACAGAGTTAAACCATACTTTTGACTGAGCAGTTTTGAAACACTCTGTCTGTAGAAAATGCAACTGGACATTCGGAGCGCTAAGTGGGTAATAGTGGAAAAAGGAATATGTTCAAATATAAACTACACAGAAGCATTGTATGAAACACCTTTCTGTTCTGTACATTCAACTAACAGAGTTGAAACTTACTTTTGATTGAGCCGTTATGAAACACTCTTTCTGTAGAAACTGCAATTGGACATTCTGAGCCCTAAGAGGCCAATATTGGGAAAAATAATATATTCAAATAAAAAATACACAGAGGTACTTTGTGAAACTTATTTCTGATATGTGCATTCAGCTAACAGAGTTAAACCATACTTTTGATTGCGCAGTTCTGAACACTCTTTCTGTAGGAAATGCAAGTTGACATTCGGAGCGCTAAGAGGGTAATAGTGGAAAAAGCAATACACTCAAATATAAACTACAAAGAAGCATTCTGTGAAACTTCTTTCTGTTCTGTGCATTCAACTAACAGAGTTGAACCTTACTTTTGATTGAGACGTTCTGAAACACTCTTTCTGTAGAAACTGCAATTGGCCTTTCTAAGCGCTAAGAGGCCTACATTGTTAAAAAGAATAACTTCAAATAAAAACTACACAGAAGCATTCTGTGAAACATATTTCTGATATGTGCATTCAGTTAACAGAGCTAAACCATACTTTTGATTGAGCAGTTATGAAACACTCTTTGTGTAGAAAATATAAGTGGACCTTCGGAGCGCTAAGATTGTGATAGAGGAAAAAGGATTATCTCCAAATAAAAACCACACAGAAGCATGCTCTGAAACTCCTTTCTGTTCTCTGAATTCAACTAACAGAGTTGAGCCTTACTTTTGAAGGAACAGTTCTGAAACACTCTTTGTGTAGAAACTGCCAGGGGACATTCGGAGCGCTAAGTGGGTAATAGTCAATAAAGGAATATCTTCAACTAAATACTACACAGAAGCATTCTGTAAAACTCCGTTCTGTTCTGTGCATTCAACTAAAAGAGGTGAACCTTACTTTTCATTGAGCCGTTCTGAAACACTCTTTCTATAGAAACTGCAATTGGACATTCTGAGCGCTAAGAGGCCTATATTGGTAAAAAGAATATTTTCATATAAACACTACACAGAAGCATTCTGTTAAACTTCTTTCTGATCTGTGCATTCAGCTAACAGAGTTAAAACATACTTTTGATTGAGCCGTTCTGAACACTCTTTCTGTAGAAAATGCAACTGGACATTTGGAGTGCTAAGAGGGTATTAGTGGAAAAAGTAATATATTCAAATATAAACTACACAGAAGCATTGTATGAAACTCCTTTCTCTTCTGTGCATTTAACTAACAGAGTTGAACCTTATTTTTGATTGAGCCGTTCTGAAACACTCTTTCTTTAGAAAATGCAAGTGGATATTCGCAGCGCTAAGACGGTAATACTGGAAAAGGAATATATTCAAATATAAACTACACAGAAGCATTCTGTGAAACTTATTTCTGTTCTGTGCATTCAACTAACTGAGTTGAACCTTACTTTTGATGGAGCCGTTCTGAAAAGCTCTTTCTGTAGAAACTCCAATTGGACATTCTGAGCGCTAAGAGGCCTATATTTTGAAAAAGAATATCTTCAAATAAAAACTACACAGAAGCATTCTGTGAAACTTCTTTCGGATCTGTGCATTCAACTAACAGAGTAAAACCATACTTTTGATTGAGCCGTTCTGAACACTCTTTCTGTAGAAAATGCAAGTGGACATTCGGAGCGCTAAGAGGGTAATAGTTGAAAAAGGAATATATTCAAATATAAACTACACAGAAGCATTCTGTGAAACTTCTTTCTGTTCTGTGCATTCAACTAACAGAGTTGAACCTTACTTTTGATTGAGCCGTTCTGAAACACTCTTTCTGTAGAAACTGCAATTGGACTTTCTAAGCGCTAAGAGGCCTACATTGTTAAAAAGAATATCTTCAAATAAAAACTACACAGAAGCATTCTGTGAAACATATTTCTGATATGTGCATTCAGTTAACAGAGCTAAACCATACTTTTGATTGAGCAGTTATGAAACACTCTTTGTGTAGAAAATATAAGTGGACCTTCGGAGCGCTAAGATTGTAATAGGGGAAAAAGGATTATCTCCATATAAAAACCACACAGAAGCATTCTCTGAAACTCCTTTCTGTTCTCTGAATTCAACTAACAGAGTTGAGCCTTACTTTTGAAGGAACAGTTCTGAAACACTCCTTGTGTAGAAACTGCCAGTGGACATTCGGATCGCTAAGTGGGTAATAGTCAATAAAGGAATATCTTCAACTAAATACTACACAGAAGCATTCTGTGAAACTCCTTTCTGTTCTGTGCATTCAACTAAAAGAGGTGAACCTTACTTTTCATTGAGCCGTTCTGAAACACTCTTTCTATAGAAACTGCAATTTTACATTCTGGGCGCTAAGAGGCCTATATTGGTAAAAAGAATATTTTCATATAAACACTACACAGAAGCATTCTGTGAAACTTCTTTCTGATCTGTGCATTCAGCTAAGAGAGTTAAACCATACTTTGGATTGAGCAGTTCTGAAACACTCTTTCTGTAGAAAATGCTACTGGACATTTGGAGCGCTAAGTGGGTAATAGTGGAAAAAGGAATATCTTCAAATATAAACTACACAGAATCATTCTGTGAAACTTCTTTCTGATCTGTGCATTCAGCTAACAGAGTTAAAGCATACTTTTGATTGAGCAGTTCTGAACACTCTTTGTGTAGAAAATGCAACTGGACATTTGGAGCGCTAAGAGGGTAGTAGTGGAAAAAGTAATATATTCAAATATAAACTACACAGAAGAATTGTATGAAACTCCTTTCTCTTCTGTGCATTTAACTAATAGAGTTGAACCTTATTTTTGATTGAGCCGTTCTGAAACACTCTTTCTTTAGAAAATGCAAGTGGATATTCGCAGCGCTAAGACGGTAATACTGGAAAAGGAATATATTCAAATATAAACTACACAGAAGCATTCTGTGAAACTTATTTCTGTTCTGTGCATTCAACTAACTGAGTTGAACCTTACTTTTGATGGAGCCGTTCTGAAAAGCTCTTTCTGTAGAAACTGCAATTGGACATTCTGAGCGCTAAGAGGCCTATATTTTGAAAAAGAATATCTTTAAATAAAAACTACACAGAAGCATTCTGTGAAACTTATTTCAGATATGGGCATTCAACTAATAGAGTAAAACCATACTTTTGAATGAGCCGTTCTGAACACTCTTTCTGTAGAAAATGCAAGTGGACATTCTGAGCGCTAAGAGGGTAATACTAGAAAAAGTAATATCTTCAAATATAAACTACACAGAAACATTCTGTGAAACTTCTTTCTGATCTGTGCATTCAGCTAACAGAATTAAACCATACTTTTCATTGAGCAGTTCTGAACACTCTTTCTGTAGAAAATGCAACTAGACATTTGGAGCGATAAGAGGGTAGTAGTGGAAAAAGGAATATATTCAAATATAAACTACACGGAAGCATTCTGTGAAACTCCTTTCTGATCTGAGAATTCAGCTAACAGAGTTAAACCATACTTTTGACTGAGCAGTTTTGAAACACTCTGTCTGTAGAAAATGCAACTGGACATTCGGAGCGCTAAGTGGGTAATAGTGGAAAAAGGAATATGTTCAAATATAAACTACACAGAAGCATTGTATGAAACACCTTTCTGTTCTGTACATTCAACTACCAGAGTTGAAACTTACTTTTGATTGAGCCGTTCTGAAACACTCTTTCTGTAGAAACTGCAATTGGACATTATGAGCCCTAAGAGGCCTATATTGGGAAAAATAATATATTCAAATAAAAACTACACTGAGGTACTGTGTGAAACTTATTTCTGATATGTGCATTCAGCTAACAGAGTTAAACCATACTTTTCATTGCGCAGTTCTGAACACTCTTTCTGTAGAAAATTCAAGTTGACATTCGGAGCGCTAAGAGGGTAATAGTGGAAAAAGCAATATACTCAAATATAAACTACACAGAAGCATTCTGTGAAACTTCTTTCTGTTCTCCGCATTCAACTAACTGAGTTGAACCTTGCTTTTGATTGAGCCGTTCTGGAACACTCTTTCAGTAGAAAATGCAATTGGACATTCTGAGTGCTAAGAGGCCTATATTGGGGAAAAGATTATCTACAAATAAAAACTACACAGAAGCATTCTGTGAAACTTATTTCTGTTCTGTGCATTCAACTAAAAGTGTTGAACCTTAGTTTTGATTGAGCCGTTCTGAAACACTCTTTCTGTAGAAAATGCAAGTGGACATTCGGAGCGCTAAGTTAGTAATAGTGGAAAAAGGAATATCTCCAAATAAAAACTACACAGGAGCATTCTCTGAAACTCCTTTCTGTTCTCTGCATTCAAATAACAGAGCTGAGCCTTACTTTTGGAGGAGCAGTTCTGAAACACTCTTTGTGTAGAAACTGCCAGTGGAAATTCAGAGCGCTAAGAGGCTAATAGTCGAAAAAGGAATATCTTCAACTAAATACTACACAGAAGCATTCTGTGAAACTTCTTTCTGTTCTGTGCATTCAACTAAAAGAGTTGAACCTTAGTTTTGATTGAGCCGTTCTGAAACACTCTTTCTGTAGAAAATGAAAGTGGAGATTCGGAGCGCTAAGAGGGTAATAGTGGAAAAAGGATTATCTTCAAATATAAGCTATACAGAATCATTCTGTGAAACTTATTTCTGATATGTGCATTCAGCTAACAGAGTTAAACCATACTTTGGATAGTGCAGTTCTGAACACTCTTTCTGTAGAAAATGCAACTGGACATTTGGAGCGCTAAGAGGGTAGTAGTGGAAAAAGGAATATATTCAAATATAAGCTACACAGAAGCATTCTGTGAAACTTCTTTCTGATCTGAGCATTCCGCTAACAGAGTTAAACCATACTTTTGATTGAGGAGATTTGAAACACTCTGACTGTAGAAAATGCAACTGGACATTCGGAGCGCTAAGTGGGTAATAATGGAAAAAGGAATATGTTCAAATATAAACAACACAGAAGCATTGTATGAAACTTCTTTCTGTTCTGTGCATTCAACTAACAGAGTTGAACCTTACTTTTGATTGAGCCGTTCTGAAACACTCTTTCTGTAGAAACTGCAATTGGACAATCTCAGCTCTAAGAGGCCTATATTGGGAGTAATAATATCTTCAAATAAAAACTACACAGCAGCATTGTGTGAAACTTATTTCTGATATGTGCATTCAGCTAACAGAGTTAAACCATACTTTTGATTGCGCAGTTCTGAACACTCTTTCTGTAGAAAATGCAAGTGGACATTCGGAGCGCTAAGAGGGTAATAGTGGAAAAAGGAATATATTCAAATATAAACTACAAAGAAGCATTCTGTGAAACTTCTTTCTGTTCTGTGCATTCAACTAACAGAGTTGAACCTTACTTTTGATTGAGACGTTCTGAAACACTCTTTCTGTAGAAACTGCAATTGGCCTTTCTAAGCGCTAAGAGGCCTACATTGTTAAAAAGAATAACTTCAAATAAAATCTACACAGAAGCATTCTGTGAAACATATTTCTGATATGTGCATTCAGTTAACAGAGCTAAACCATACTTTTGATTGAGCAGTTATGAAACACTCTTTGTGTAGAAAATATAAGTGGACCTTCGGAGCGCTAAGATTGTAATAGAAGAAAAAGGATTATCTCCAAATAAAAACCACACAGAAGCATTCTATGAAACTCCTTTCTGTTCTCTGAATTCAACTAACAGAATTTAGCCTTACTTTTGAAGGAACAGTTCTGAAACCCTCTTTGTGTAGAAACTGCCAGTGGACATTCGGAGCGCTAAGTGGGTAATAGTCAATAAAGGAATATCTTCAACTAAATACTACACAGAAGCATTTTGTGAAACTCCTTTCTGTTCTGTGCATTCAACTAAAAGAGGTGAACCTTACTTTTCATTGAGCCGTTCTGAAACACTCTTTCTATAGAAACTGCAATTTTACATTCTGAGCGCTAAGAGGCCTATATTGGTAAAAAGAATATTTTCATATAAACACTACACAGAACCATTCTGTGAAACTTCTTTCTGATCTGTGCATTCAGCTAACAGAGTTAAACCATACTTTGGATTGAGCAGTTCTGAAACACTCTTTCTGTAGAAAATGCTACTGGACATTTGGAGCGCTAAGTGGGTAATAGTGGAAAAAGGAATATCTTCAAATATAAACTACACAGAATCATTCTGTTAAACTTCTTTCTGATCTGTGCATTCAGCTAACAGAGTTAAAGCATACTTTTGATTGAGCCGTTCTGAACACTCTTTCTGTATAAAATGCAACTGGACATTTGGAGCGCTAAGAGGGTAGTAGTGGAAAAAGTAATATATTCAAATATAAACTACACAGAAGCATTGTATGAAACTCCTTTCTCTTCTGTGCATTTAACTAACAGAGTTGAACCTTATTTTTGATTGAGCCGTTCTGAAACACTCTTTCTTTAGAAAATGCAAGTGGATATTCGCAGCGCTAAGACGGTAATACTGGAAAAGGAATATATTCAAATATAAACTACACAGAAGCATTCTGTGAAACTTCTTTCTGTTCTGTGCATTCAACTAACTGAGTTGAACCTTACTTTTGATGGAGCCGTTCTGAAAAGCTCTTTCTGTAGAAACTGCAATTGGACATTCTGAGCGCTAAGAGGCCTATATTTTGAAAAAGAATATCTTCAAATAAAAACTACACAGAAGCATTCTGTGAAACTTATTTCGGATATGGACATTCAACTAATAGAGTAAAACCATACTTTTGATTGAGCCGTTCTGAACACTCTTTCTGTAGAAAATGCAAGTGGACATTCTGAGCGCTAAGAGGGTAATACTAGAAAAAGTAATATCTTCAAATATAAACTACACAGAATCATTCTGTGAAACTTCTTTCTGATCTGTGCATTCAGCTAACAGAATTAAACCATACTTTTCATTGAGCAGTTCTGAACACTCTTTCTGTAGAAAATGCAACTAGACATTTGGAGCGATAAGAGGGTAGTAGTGGAAAAACGAATATATTCAAATATAAACTACACGGAAGCCTTCTGTGAAACTACTTTCTGATCTGAGCATTCAGCTAACAGAGTTAAACCATACTTTTGACTGAGCAGTTTTGAAACTCTCTGTCTGTAGAAAATGCAACTGGACATTCGGAGCGCTAAGTGGGTAATAGTGGAAAAAGGAATATGTTCAAATATAAACTACACAGAAGCATTGTATGAAACATCTTTCTGTTCTGTACATTCAACTAACAGAGTTGAAACTTACTTTTGATTGAGCCGTTCTGAAACAATCTTTCTGTAGAAACTGCAATTGGACATTCAGAGCCCTAAGAGGCCTATATTGGGAAAAATAATATATTCAAATAAAAACTACACAGAGGTATTGTGTGAAACTTATTTCTGATATGTGCATTCAGCTAACAGAGTTAAACCATACTTTTCATTGCGCAGTTCTGAACACTCTTTCTGTAGAAAATTCAAGTTGACATTTGGAGCGCTAAGAGGGTAATAGTGGAAAAAGCAATATACTCAAATATAAACGACACAGAAGCATTCTGTGAAACTTCTTTCTGTTCTCTGCATTCAACTCACTGAGTTGAACCTTGCTTTTGATTGAGCCGTTCTGGAACACTCTTTCTGTAGAAAATGCAATTGGACATTCTGAGCGCTAAGAGGCCTATATTGGGAAAAAGAATATCTACAAATAAAGACTACACAGAAGCATTCTGTGAAACTTATTTCTGTTCTGTGCATTCAACTAAAAGTGTTGAAACTTAGTTTTGATTGAGCCGTTCTGAAACACTCTTTCTGTAGAAAATGCAAGTGGACATTCGGAGCGCTAAGTTAGTAATAGTGGAAAAAGGAATATCTCCAAATAAAAACTACACAGAAGCATTCTCTGAAACTCCTTTCTGTTCTCTGCATTCAAATAACAGAGCTGAGCCTTACTTTTGAAGGAGCAGTTCTGAAACACTCATTGTGTAGAAACTGCCAGTGGAAATTCAGAGCGCTAATAGGGTAATAGTCGAAAAAGGAATATCTTCAACTAAATACTACCCAGAAGCATTCTGTGAAACTTCTTTCTGTTCTGTGCATTCAACTAAAAGAGTTGAACCTTAGTTTTGATTGAGCCGTTCTGAAACACTCTTTCTGTAGAAAATGAAAGTGGAGATTCGGAGCGCTAAGAGGGTAATAGTGGAAAAAGGATTATCTTCAAATATAAACTACACAGAATCATTCTGTGAAACTTCTTTCTGATATGTGCATTCAGCTAACAGAGTTAAACCATAGTTTTGATAGTGCAGTTCTGAACACTCTTTCTGTTGAAAATGCAACTGGACATTTGGAGCGCTAAGAGGGTAGTAGTGTAAAAAGGAATATATTCAAATATAAGCTACACAGAAGCATTCTGTGAAACTTCTTTCTGATCTGAGCATTCCGCTAACAGAGTTAAACCATACTTTTGATTGAGGAGATTTGAAACACTCTGACTGTAGAAAATGCAACTGGACATTCGGAGCGCTAAGTGGGTAATAATGGAAAAAGGAATATATTCAAATATAAACAACACAGAAGCATTGTATGAAACTTCTTTCTGTTCTGTGCATTCAACTAACAGAGTTGAACCTTACTTTTGATTGAGCCGTTCTGAAACACTCTTTCTGTAGAAACTGCAATTGGACATTCTCAGCTCTAAGAGGCCTATATTGGGAATAATAATATCTTCAAATAAAAACTACACAGCAGCCTTGTGTGAAACTTATTTCTGATATGTGCATTCAGCTAACAGAGTTAAACCATACTTTTCATTGCGCAGTTCTGAACACTCTTTCTGTAGAAAATGCAAGTGGACATTCGGAGCGCTAATACGGTAATAGTGGAAAAAGGCATATGTTCAATTATAAACTACACAGAAGCATTCTGTGAAACTTCTTTCTGTTCTGTGCATTCAACTAACTGATTTGAACCTTACTTTTGATGGAGCCGTTGTGAAACACTCTTTCTGTAGAAACTGCAATTGGACATTCTGACTGCTAAAAGGCCTATATTGGGAAAAAGAATATCTACAAATAAAAACTACACAGAAGCATTCTGTGAAACTTCTTTCGGATCTGTGCATTCAACTAACAGAGTAAAACCATACTTTTGATTGAGCCGTTCTGAACACTCTTTCTGTAGAAAATGCAAGTGGACATTCGGAGCGCTAAGAGGGTAATAGTTGAAAAATGAATATATTCAAATATAAACTACACAGAAGCATTCTGTGAAACTTCTTTCTGTTCTGTGCATTCAACTAACAGAGTTGAACCTTACTTTTGATTGAGACGTTCTGAAACACTCTTTCTGTAGAAACTGCAATTGGACTTTCTAAGCGCTAAGAGGCCTACATTGTTAAAAAGAATATCTTCAAATAAAAACTACACAGAAGCATTCTGTGAAACATATTTCTGATATGTGCATTCAGTTAACAGAGCTAAACCATACTTTTGATTGAGCAGTTATGAAACACTCTTTGTGTAGAAAATATAAGTGGACCTGTGGAGCGCTAAGATTGTAATAGAGGAAAAAGGATTATCTCCAAATAAAAACCAGACAGAAGCATTCTCTGAAACTCCTTTCTGTTCTCTGAATTCAACTAACAGAGTTGAGCCTTACTTTTGAAGGAACAGTTCTGAAACACTCTTTGTGTAGAAACTGCCAGTGGACATTCGGAGCGCTAAGTGGGTAATAGTCAATAAAGGAATATCTTCAACTAAATACTACACAGAAGCGTTCTGTGCAACTCCTTTCTGTTCTGTGCATTCAACTAACTGAGTTGAACCTTACTTATGATGGAGCCGTTGTGAAACACTCTTTCTGTAGAAACTGCAATTGGACATTCTGAGCGCTAAGAGGCCTATATTGGTAAAAAGAATGTTTTCATATAAACACTACACAGAAGCATTCTGTGAAACTTCTTTCTGATCTGTGCATTCAGCTAACAGAGTTAAACCATACTTTGGATTGAGCAGTTCTGAAACACTCTTTCTGTAGAAAATGCTACTGGACATTTGGAGCGCTAAGTGGGTAATAGTGGAAAAAGGAATATCTTCAAATATAAACCACACAGAATCATTCTGTGAAACTTCTTTCTGATCTGTGCATTCAGCTAACAGAGTTAAAGCATACTTTTGATTGAGCAGTTCTGAACACTCTTTCTGTAGAAAATGCAACTGGACATTTTGAGCGCTAAGAGGGTAGTAGTGGAAAAAGTAATATATTCAAATATAAACTACACAAAAGCATTGTATGAAACTCTTTTCTCTTCTGTACATTTAACTAACACAGTTGAACCTTATTTTTGATTGAGCCGTTCTGAAACACTCTTTCTTTAGAAAATGCAAGTGGATATTCGCAGCGCTAAGACGGTAATACTGGAAAAGGAATATATTCAAATATAAACTACACAGAAGCATTCTCTGAAACTTCTTTCTGTTCTGTGCATTCAACTAACTGAGTTGAACCTTACTTTTGATGGAGCCGTTCTGAAAACCTCTTTCTGTAGAAACTGCAATTGGACATTCTGAGCGCTAAGAGGCCTATATTTTGAAAAAGAATGTCTTCAAATAAAAACTACACAGAAGCATTCTGTGAAACTTATTTCTGATATAGGCATTCAACTAATAGAGTAAAACCTTACTTTTGATTGAGCCGTTCTGAACACTCTTTCTGTAGAAAATGCAAGTGGACATTCTGAGCGCTAAGAGGGTAATACTAGAAAAAGTAATATCTTCAAATATAAACTACACAGAATCATTCTGTGAAACTTCTTTCTGATCTGTGCATTCAGCTAACAGAATTAAACCATACTTTTTATTGAGCAGTTCTGAACACTCTTTCTGTAGAAAATGCAACTGGACAATTGGAGCGCTAAGAGGGTAGTAGTGGAAAAAGGAATATATTCAAATATAAACTACACAGAAGCATTCTGTGAAACTTCTTTCTGATCTGAGCATTCAGCTAACAGAGTTAAACCATAGTTTTGACTGAGCAGTTTTGAAACACTCTGTCTGTAGAAAATGCAACTTGACATTCGGAGCGCTAAGTGGCTAATAGTGGAAAAAGTAATATGTTCAAATATAAACTACACAGAAGCATCGTATGAAACAGCTTTCTGTTCTGTACATTCAACTAACAGGGTTGAACCTTACTTTTGATTTAGCCGTTCTGAAACACTCTTTCTGTAGAAACTGCAATTGGACATTCTGAGCGCTAAGAGGCCTATACTGGGAAAAATAATATATTGAAATAAAAACTACACAGAAGCATTGTGTGAAACTTATTTCTGAAATGTGCGTTCAGCTAACAGAGATAAACCATACTTTTTATTGCGCAGTTCTGAACACTCTTTCTGTAGAAAATGCAAGTGGACATTCGGAGCGCTAAGAGGGTAATAGTGGAAAAAGGAATATATTCAAATATAAACTACACAGAAGCATTCTGTGAAACTTCTTTCTGTTCTCTGCATTCAACTAACTTAGTTGAACCTTGCTTTTGATTGAGCCGTTCTGGATCACTCTTTCTGTAGAAAATGCAATTGGACATTCTGAGCGCTAAGAGGCCTATATTGGGAAAAAGAATATCTACAAATAAAAACTACACAGAAGCATTCTGTGAAACTTCTTTCTCTTCTGTGCATTCAACTAAAAGTGTTGAACCTTAGTTTTGATTCAGCCGTTCTGAAACACTCTTTCTGTAGAAAATGCAAGTGCACTTTCGGAGCGCTAAGATAGTAATAGTGGAAAAAGGAATATCTCCAAATAAAAACTACACAGAAGCATTCTCTGAAACTCCTTTCTGTTCTCTGCATTCAACTAACAGAGCTGAGCCTTACTTTTGAAGGAGCAGTTCTGAAACATTCTTTGTGTAGAAACTGCCAGTGGAAATTCAGAGCGCTAAGAGGGTAATATTCGAAAAAGGAATATCTTCAACTAAATACTACACAGAAGCATTCTGTGAAACTTCTTTCTGTTCTGTGCATTCAACTAAAAGAGTTGAACCTTAGTTTTGATTGAGCCGTTCTTAAACTCTCTTTCTGTAGAAAATGAAAGTGGAGATTCGGAGCGCTAAGAGGGTAATAGTGGAAAAAATATTATCTTCAAATATAAACTACACAGAATCATTCTGTGAAACTTCTTTCTGATATATGCATTCAGCTAACAGAGTTAAACCATAGTTTGGATAGATCAGTTCTAAACACACTTTCTGTAGATAATGCAACTGGACGTTTGGAGCGCTAAGAGGGTAGTAGTGGAAAAAGGAATATATTCAAATGCAAGCTACACAGAAGCATTCTGTGAAACTTCTTTCTCATCTGAGCATTCAGCTAACAGAGTTAAACCATACTTTTGATTGAGGAGATTTGAAACACTCTGTCTGTACAAAATGCAACTGGATATTCGGAGCACTAAGTGGGTAATAATGGAAAAAGTAATATGTTCAAATATAAACTTCACAAAAGCATTGTATGAAACTTCTTTCTGTTCTGTGCATTCAACTAACAGAGTTGAACCTTACTTTTGATTGAGCCGTTCTGAAACACTCTTTCTGTAGAAACTGCAATTGGACATTCTGAGTGATAAGAGGCCTATATTGGGAAATATAATATCTTCAAATAAATACTACACAGCAGCATTTTGTGAAAGTTATTTCTGATATGTGCATTCAGCTAACAGAACTAAACCATACTTTTGATTGCGCAGTTCTGAACACTCTTTCTGTAGAAAATGCAAGTGGACATTCGGAGCGCTAATAGGGTAATAGTGGAGAAAGTAATATATTCAAATATAAACTACACAGAAGCATTCTGTGAAACTTCTTTCTGTTCTCTGCATTCAACTAACTTAGTTGAACCTTGCTTTTGATTGAGCCGTTCTGGATCACTCTTTCTGTAGAAAATGCAATTGGACATTCTGAGCGCTAAGAGGCCTATATTGGGAAAAAGAATATCTACAAATAAAAACTACACAGAAGCATTCTGTGAAACTTCTTTCTCTTCTGTGCATTCAACTAAAAGTGTTGAACCTTAGTTTTGATTGAGCCGTTCTGAAACACTCTTTCTGTAGAAAATGCAAGTGGACTTTCGGAGCGCTAAGATAGTAATAGTGGAAAAAGGAATATCTCCAAATAAAAACTACACAGAAGCATTCTCTGAAACTCCTTTCTGTTCTCTGCATTCAACTAACAGAGCTGAGCCTTACTTTTGAAGGAGCAGTTCTGAAACACTCTTTGTGTAGAAACTGCCAGTGGAAATTCAGAGCGCTAAGAGGGTAATATTCGAAAAAGGAATATCTTCAACTAAATACTACACAGAAGCATTCTGTGAAACTACTTTCTGTTCTGTGCATTCAACTAAAAGAGTTGAACCTTAGTTTTGATTGAGCCGTTCTGAAACACTCTTTCTGTAGAAAATGAAAGTGGAGATTCGGAGCGCTAAGAGGGTAATAGTGGAAAAAATATTATCTTCAAATATAAACTACACAGAATCATTCTGTGAAACTTCTTTCTGATATATGCATTCAGCTAACAGAGTTAAACCATAGTTTGGATAGAGCAGTTCTGAACACACTTTCTGTAGATAATGCAACTGGACGTTTGGAGCGCTAAGAGGGTAGTAGTGGAAAAAGGAATATATTCAAATGTAAGCTACACAGAAGCATTCTGTGAAACTTCTTTCTCATCTGAGCATTCAGCTAACAGAGTTAAACCATACTTTTGATTGAGGAGATTTGAAACACTCTGTCTGTACAAAATGCAACTGGATATTCGGAGCGCTAAGTGGGTAATAATGGAAAAAGTAATATGTTCAAATATAAACTTCACAAAAGCATGGTATGAAACTTCTTTCTGTTCTGTGCATTCAACTAACAGAGTTGAACCTTACTTTTGATTGAGCCGTTCTGAAACACTCTTTCTGTAGAAACTGCAATTGGACATTCTGAGCGATAAGAGGCCTATATTGGGAAAAATAATATCTTCAAATAAAAACTACACAGCAGCATTTTGTGAAAGTTATTTCTGATATGTGCATTCAGCTAACAGAACTAAACCATACTTTTGATTGCGCAGTTCTGAACACTCTTTCTGTAGAAAATGCAAGTGGACATTCGGAGCGCTAATAGGGTAATAGTGGAAAAAGTAATATATTCAATTATAAACTACACAGAAGCATTCTGTGAAACTTCTTTCAGTTCTGTGCATTCAACTAACTGAGTTGAACCTTACTTTAATGGAGCCGTTGTGAAACACTCTTTCTGTAGAAACTGCAATTGGACATTCTGACCGCTAAAAGGCCTATATTGGGAAAAAGAATATCTACAAATAAAAACTACACAGAAGCATTCTGTGAAACTTCTTTCGGATCTGTGCATTGAACTAACAGAGTAATACCATACTTTTGATTGAGCCGTTCTGAACACTCTTTCTGTAGAAAATGTAAGTGGACATTAACAGCGCTAAGAGGGTAATAGTTGAAAAAGGAATATATTCAAATATAAACTACACAGAAGCATTGTGTGAAACTTCTTTCTGTTCTGTGCATTCAACTAACAGAGTTGAAACTTACTTTTTATTGAGCCGTTCTGAAACACTCTTTCTGTAGAAACTGCAATTGGACTTTCTAAGCGCTAAGAGGCCTACATTGTTAAAAAGAATATCTTCAAATAAAAACTACACAGAAGCATTCTGTGAAACTTCTTTCTGATCTGAGCATTCAGCTAACAGAGTTAAACCATACTTTTGACTGAGCAGTTTTGAAACACTCTGTCTGTAGAAAATCCAACTGGACATTCGGAGCGCTAAGTGGGTAATAGTGGAAAAAGGAATATGTTCAAATAAAAACTACACAGAAGCATTCTCTGAGACTCCTTTCTGTTCTCTGCATTCAACTAACAGAGTTTAGCCTTACTTTTGAAGGAGCAGTTCTGAAACACTCTTTGTGTAGAAACTGCCAGTGGATATTCGGAGCGCTAAGTGGGTAATAGTAAAAAAGGAATATCTTCAACTAAATACTACACAGAATCATTCTGTGAAACTTCTTTCTGATATGTGCATTCAGCTAACAGAGTTAAACCCTAGTTTTGATAGAGCAGTTCTGAACACTCTTTCTGTAGAAAATGCAACTGGACATTTTGAGCGCTAAGAGTTTAGTAGTGGAAAAAGGAATATATTCAAATATAAGCTACACAGAAGCATTCTGTGAAACTTCATTCTGATCTGAGCATTCAGCTAACAGAGTTAAAGCATACTTTTGATTGTGGAGATTTGAAACACTCTGTCTGTAGAAAATGCAACTGGACATTCGGAGCGCTAAGTGGGTAATAATGGAAAAAGGAATATGTTCAAATATAAACTACACAGAAGCATTGTATGAAACTTCCTTCTGTTCTGTGCATTCAAGTAACAGAGTTGAGCCTTACTTTTGATTGAGCCGTTCTGAAACACTCTTTCTGTAGAAACTGCAATTGGACATTCTGAGCGCTAAGAGGCCTATATTGGGAAAAATAATATCTTCAAATAAAAACTACACAGCCGCATTGTGTGAAACTTATTTCTGATATGTGCATTCAGCTAACAGAGCTAAACCATACTTTTGATTGCGCAGTTCTGAACACTCTTTCTGTAGAAAATGCAAGTGGACATTCGGAGCGCTAATACGGTAATAGTGGGAAAAGGAATATATGAAATTATAAACTACACAGAAGCATTCTGTGAAACTCCTTTCAGTTCTGTGCATTCAACTAACTGATTTGAACCTTACTTTTGATGGAGCCGTTGTGAAACACTCTTTCTGTAGAAACTGCAAACGGACATTCTGACCGCTAAAAGTCCTATATTGGGAAAAATAATATCTACAAATAAAAACTACATAGAAGCATTCTGTGAAACTTCTTTCGGATCTGTGCATTGAACTAACAGAGTAAAACCATACTTTTGATTGAGCCGTTCTGAACACTCTTTCTGTAGAAAATGTAAGTGGACATTCAGAGCGCTAAGAGGGTAATAGTTGAAAAAGGTATATATTCAAATAAAAAGTACACAGAAGCATTCTGTGAAACTTCTTTCTGTTCTGTGCATTCAACTAACAGAGTTGAACCTTACATTTGATTGAGCCGTTCTGAAACACTCTTTCTGTAGAAACTGCAATTGGACTTTCTAAGCGCTAAGAGGCCTACATTGTTAAAAAGAATATCTTCAAATAAAAACTACACAGAAGCATTCTGTGAAACTTATTTCTGATCAGTGCATTCAGTTAACAGAGCTAAACCATACTTTTGATTGAGCAGTTATGAAACACTCTTTGTGTAGAAAATATAAGTGGACCTGTGGAGCGCTAAGATTGTAATAGAGGAAAAAGGATTATCTCCAAATAAAAACCAGACAGAAGCATTCTCTGAAACTCCTTTCTGTTCTCTGAATTCAACTAACAGAGTTGAGCCTTACTTTTGAAGGAACAGTTCTGAAACACTCTTTGTGTAGAAACTGCCAGTGGACATTCGGAGCGCTAAGTGGGTAATAGTCAATAAAGGAATATCTTCAACTAAATACTACACAGAAGCGTTCTGTGCAACTCCTTTCTGTTCTGTGCATTCAACTAACTGAGTTGAACCTTACTTATGATGGAGCCGTTGTGAAACACTCTTTCTGTAGAAACTGCAATTGGACATTCTGAGCGCTAAGAGGCCTATATTGGTAAAAAGAATGTTTTCATATAAACACTACACAGAAGCATTCTGTGAAACTTCTTTCTGATCTGTGCATTCAGCTAACAGAGTTAAACCATACTTTGGATTGAGCAGTTCTGAAACACTCTTTCTGTAGAAAATGCTACTGGACATTTGGAGCGCTAAGTGGGTAATAGTGGAAAAAGGAATATCTTCAAATATAAACCACACAGAATCATTCTGTGAAACTTCTTTCTGATCTGTGCATTCAGCTAACAGAGTTAAAGCATACTTTTGATTGAGCAGTTCTGAACACTCTTTCTGTAGAAAATGCAACTGGACATTTTGAGCGCTAAGAGAGTAGTAGTGGAAAAAGTAATATATTCAAATATAAACTACACAAAAGCATTGTATGAAACTCTTTTCTCTTCTGTACATTTAACTAACACAGTTGAACCTTATTTTTGATTGAGCCGTTCTGAAACACTCTTTCTTTAGAAAATGCAAGTGGATATTCGCAGCGCTAAGACGGTAATACTGGAAAAGGAATATATTCAAATATAAACTACACAGAAGCATTCTCTGAAACTTCTTTCTGTTCTGTGCATTCAACTAACTGAGTTGAACCTTACTTTTGATGGAGCCGTTCTGAAAACCTCTTTCTGTAGAAACTGCAATTGGACATTCTGAGCGCTAAGAGGCCTATATTTTGAAAAAGAATGTCTTCAAATAAAAACTACACAGAAGCATTCTGTGAAACTTATTTCTGATATAGGCATTCAACTAATAGAGTAAAACCTTACTTTTGATTGAGCCGTTCTGAACACTCTTTCTGTAGAAAATGCAAGTGGACATTCTGAGCGCTAAGAGGGTAATACTAGAAAAAGTAATATCTTCAAATATAAACTACACAGAATCATTCTGTGAAACTTCTTTCTGATCTGTGCATTCAGCTAACAGAATTAAACCATACTTTTTATTGAGCAGTTCTGAACACTCTTTCTGTAGAAAATGCAACTGGACAATTGGAGCGCTAAGAGGGTAGTAGTGGAAAAAGGAATATATTCAAATATAAACTACACAGAAGCATTCTGTGAAACTTCTTTCTGATCTGAGCATTCAGCTAACAGAGTTAAACCATAGTTTTGACTGAGCAGTTTTGAAACACTCTGTCTGTAGAAAATGCAACTTGACATTCGGAGCGCTAAGTGGCTAATAGTGGAAAAAGTAATATGTTCAAATATAAACTACACAGAAGCATCGTATGAAACAGCTTTCTGTTCTGTACATTCAACTAACAGGGTTGAACCTTACTTTTGATTTAGCCGTTCTGAAACACTCTTTCTGTAGAAACTGCAATTGGACATTCTGAGCGCTAAGAGGCCTATACTGGGAAAAATAATATATTGAAATAAAAACTACACAGAAGCATTGTGTGAAACTTATTTCTGAAATGTGCGTTCAGCTAACAGAGATAAACCATACTTTTTATTGCGCAGTTCTGAACACTCTTTCTGTAGAAAATGCAAGTGGACATTCGGAGCGCTAAGAGGGTAATAGTGGAAAAAGGAATATATTCAAATATAAACTACACAGAAGCATTCTGTGAAACTTCTTTCTGTTCTCTGCATTCAACTAACTTAGTTGAACCTTGCTTTTGATTGAGCCGTTCTGGATCACTCTTTCTGTAGAAAATGCAATTGGACATTCTGAGCGCTAAGAGGCCTATATTGGGAAAAAGAATATCTACAAATAAAAACTACACAGAAGCATTCTGTGAAACTTCTTTCTCTTCTGTGCATTCAACTAAAAGTGTTGAACCTTAGTTTTGATTCAGCCGTTCTGAAACACTCTTTCTGTAGAAAATGCAAGTGCACTTTCGGAGCGCTAAGATAGTAATAGTGGAAAAAGGAATATCTCCAAATAAAAACTACACAGAAGCATTCTCTGAAACTCCTTTCTGTTCTCTGCATTCAACTAACAGAGCTGAGCCTTACTTTTGAAGGAGCAGTTCTGAAACATTCTTTGTGTAGAAACTGCCAGTGGAAATTCAGAGCGCTAAGAGGGTAATATTCGAAAAAGGAATATCTTCAACTAAATACTACACAGAAGCATTCTGTGAAACTTCTTTCTGTTCTGTGCATTCAACTAAAAGAGTTGAACCTTAGTTTTGATTGAGCCGTTCTTAAACTCTCTTTCTGTAGAAAATGAAAGTGGAGATTCGGAGCGCTAAGAGGGTAATAGTGGAAAAAATATTATCTTCAAATATAAACTACACAGAATCATTCTGTGAAACTTCTTTCTGATATATGCATTCAGCTAACAGAGTTAAACCATAGTTTGGATAGATCAGTTCTAAACACACTTTCTGTAGATAATGCAACTGGACGTTTGGAGCGCTAAGAGGGTAGTAGTGGAAAAAGGAATATATTCAAATGCAAGCTACACAGAAGCATTCTGTGAAACTTCTTTCTCATCTGAGCATTCAGCTAACAGAGTTAAACCATACTTTTGATTGAGGAGATTTGAAACACTCTGTCTGTACAAAATGCAACTGGATATTCGGAGCACTAAGTGGGTAATAATGGAAAAAGTAATATGTTCAAATATAAACTTCACAAAAGCATTGTATGAAACTTCTTTCTGTTCTGTGCATTCAACTAACAGAGTTGAACCTTACTTTTGATTGAGCCGTTCTGAAACACTCTTTCTGTAGAAACTGCAATTGGACATTCTGAGCGATAAGAGGCCTATATTGGGAAATATAATATCTTCAAATAAATACTACACAGCAGCATTTTGTGAAAGTTATTTCTGATATGTGCATTCAGCTAACAGAACTAAACCATACTTTTGATTGCGCAGTTCTGAACACTCTTTCTGTAGAAAATGCAAGTGGACATTCGGAGCGCTAATAGGGTAATAGTGGAGAAAGTAATATATTCAAATATAAACTACACAGAAGCATTCTGTGAAACTTCTTTCTGTTCTCTGCATTCAACTAACTTAGTTGAACCTTGCTTTTGATTGAGCCGTTCTGGATCACTCTTTCTGTAGAAAATGCAATTGGACATTCTGAGCGCTAAGAGGCCTATATTGGGAAAAAGAATATCTACAAATAAAAACTACACAGAAGCATTCTGTGAAACTTCTTTCTCTTCTGTGCATTCAACTAAAAGTGTTGAACCTTAGTTTTGATTGAGCCGTTCTGAAACACTCTTTCTGTAGAAAATGCAAGTGGACTTTCGGAGCGCTAAGATAGTAATAGTGGAAAAAGGAATATCTCCAAATAAAAACTACACAGAAGCATTCTCTGAAACTCCTTTCTGTTCTCTGCATTCAACTAACAGAGCTGAGCCTTACTTTTGAAGGAGCAGTTCTGAAACACTCTTTGTGTAGAAACTGCCAGTGGAAATTCAGAGCGCTAAGAGGGTAATATTCGAAAAAGGAATATCTTCAACTAAATACTACACAGAAGCATTCTGTGAAACTACTTTCTGTTCTGTGCATTCAACTAAAAGAGTTGAACCTTAGTTTTGATTGAGCCGTTCTGAAACACTCTTTCTGTAGAAAATGAAAGTGGAGATTCGGAGCGCTAAGAGGGTAATAGTGGAAAAAATATTATCTTCAAATATAAACTACACAGAATCATTCTGTGAAACTTCTTTCTGATATATGCATTCAGCTAACAGAGTTAAACCATAGTTTGGATAGAGCAGTTCTGAACACACTTTCTGTAGATAATGCAACTGGACGTTTGGAGCGCTAAGAGGGTAGTAGTGGAAAAAGGAATATATTCAAATGTAAGCTACACAGAAGCATTCTGTGAAACTTCTTTCTCATCTGAGCATTCAGCTAACAGAGTTAAACCATACTTTTGATTGAGGAGATTTGAAACACTCTGTCTGTACAAAATGCAACTGGATATTCGGAGCGCTAAGTGGGTAATAATGGAAAAAGTAATATGTTCAAATATAAACTTCACAAAAGCATGGTATGAAACTTCTTTCTGTTCTGTGCATTCAACTAACAGAGTTGAACCTTACTTTTGATTGAGCCGTTCTGAAACACTCTTTCTGTAGAAACTGCAATTGGACATTCTGAGCGATAAGAGGCCTATATTGGGAAAAATAATATCTTCAAATAAAAACTACACAGCAGCATTTTGTGAAAGTTATTTCTGATATGTGCATTCAGCTAACAGAACTAAACCATACTTTTGATTGCGCAGTTCTGAACACTCTTTCTGTAGAAAATGCAAGTGGACATTCGGAGCGCTAATAGGGTAATAGTGGAAAAAGTAATATATTCAATTATAAACTACACAGAAGCATTCTGTGAAACTTCTTTCAGTTCTGTGCATTCAACTAACTGAGTTGAACCTTACTTTAATGGAGCCGTTGTGAAACACTCTTTCTGTAGAAACTGCAATTGGACATTCTGACCGCTAAAAGGCCTATATTGGGAAAAAGAATATCTACAAATAAAAACTACACAGAAGCATTCTGTGAAACTTCTTTCGGATCTGTGCATTGAACTAACAGAGTAATACCATACTTTTGATTGAGCCGTTCTGAACACTCTTTCTGTAGAAAATGTAAGTGGACATTAACAGCGCTAAGAGGGTAATAGTTGAAAAAGGAATATATTCAAATATAAACTACACAGAAGCATTGTGTGAAACTTCTTTCTGTTCTGTGCATTCAACTAACAGAGTTGAAACTTACTTTTTATTGAGCCGTTCTGAAACACTCTTTCTGTAGAAACTGCAATTGGACTTTCTAAGCGCTAAGAGGCCTACATTGTTAAAAAGAATATCTTCAAATAAAAACTACACAGAAGCATTCTGTGAAACTTCTTTCTGATCTGAGCATTCAGCTAACAGAGTTAAACCATACTTTTGACTGAGCAGTTTTGAAACACTCTGTCTGTAGAAAATCCAACTGGACATTCGGAGCGCTAAGTGGGTAATAGTGGAAAAAGGAATATGTTCAAATAAAAACTACACAGAAGCATTCTCTGAGACTCCTTTCTGTTCTCTGCATTCAACTAACAGAGTTTAGCCTTACTTTTGAAGGAGCAGTTCTGAAACACTCTTTGTGTAGAAACTGCCAGTGGATATTCGGAGCGCTAAGTGGGTAATAGTAAAAAAGGAATATCTTCAACTAAATACTACACAGAATCATTCTGTGAAACTTCTTTCTGATATGTGCATTCAGCTAACAGAGTTAAACCCTAGTTTTGATAGAGCAGTTCTGAACACTCTTTCTGTAGAAAATGCAACTGGACATTTTGAGCGCTAAGAGTTTAGTAGTGGAAAAAGGAATATATTCAAATATAAGCTACACAGAAGCATTCTGTGAAACTTCATTCTGATCTGAGCATTCAGCTAACAGAGTTAAAGCATACTTTTGATTGTGGAGATTTGAAACACTCTGTCTGTAGAAAATGCAACTGGACATTCGGAGCGCTAAGTGGGTAATAATGGAAAAAGGAATATGTTCAAATATAAACTACACAGAAGCATTGTATGAAACTTCCTTCTGTTCTGTGCATTCAAGTAACAGAGTTGAGCCTTACTTTTGATTGAGCCGTTCTGAAACACTCTTTCTGTAGAAACTGCAATTGGACATTCTGAGCGCTAAGAGGCCTATATTGGGAAAAATAATATCTTCAAATAAAAACTACACAGCCGCATTGTGTGAAACTTATTTCTGATATGTGCATTCAGCTAACAGAGCTAAACCATACTTTTGATTGCGCAGTTCTGAACACTCTTTCTGTAGAAAATGCAAGTGGACATTCGGAGCGCTAATACGGTAATAGTGGGAAAAGGAATATATGAAATTATAAACTACACAGAAGCATTCTGTGAAACTCCTTTCAGTTCTGTGCATTCAACTAACTGATTTGAACCTTACTTTTGATGGAGCCGTTGTGAAACACTCTTTCTGTAGAAACTGCAAACGGACATTCTGACCGCTAAAAGTCCTATATTGGGAAAAATAATATCTACAAATAAAAACTACATAGAAGCATTCTGTGAAACTTCTTTCGGATCTGTGCATTGAACTAACAGAGTAAAACCATACTTTTGATTGAGCCGTTCTGAACACTCTTTCTGTAGAAAATGTAAGTGGACATTCAGAGCGCTAAGAGGGTAATAGTTGAAAAAGGTATATATTCAAATAAAAAGTACACAGAAGCATTCTGTGAAACTTCTTTCTGTTCTGTGCATTCAACTAACAGAGTTGAACCTTACATTTGATTGAGCCGTTCTGAAACACTCTTTCTGTAGAAACTGCAATTGGACTTTCTAAGCGCTAAGAGGCCTACATTGTTAAAAAGAATATCTTCAAATAAAAACTACACAGAAGCATTCTGTGAAACTTATTTCTGATCAGTGCATTCAGTTAACAGAGCTAAACCATACTTTTGATTGAGCAGTTATGAAACACTCTTTGTGTAGAAAATATAAGTGGACCTGTGGAGCGCTAAGATTGTAATAGAGGAAAAAGGATTATCTCCAAATAAAAACCAGACAGAAGCATTCTCTGAAACTCCTTTCTGTTCTCTGAATTCAACTAACAGAGTTGAGCCTTACTTTTGAAGGAACAGTTCTGAAACACTCTTTGTGTAGAAACTGCCAGTGGACATTCGGAGCGCTAAGTGGGTAATAGTCAATAAAGGAATATCTTCAACTAAATACTACACAGAAGCGTTCTGTGCAACTCCTTTCTGTTCTGTGCATTCAACTAACTGAGTTGAACCTTACTTATGATGGAGCCGTTGTGAAACACTCTTTCTGTAGAAACTGCAATTGGACATTCTGAGCGCTAAGAGGCCTATATTGGTAAAAAGAATGTTTTCATATAAACACTACACAGAAGCATTCTGTGAAACTTCTTTCTGATCTGTGCATTCAGCTAACAGAGTTAAACCATACTTTGGATTGAGCAGTTCTGAAACACTCTTTCTGTAGAAAATGCTACTGGACATTTGGAGCGCTAAGTGGGTAATAGTGGAAAAAGGAATATCTTCAAATATAAACCACACAGAATCATTCTGTGAAACTTCTTTCTGATCTGTGCAT
The DNA here is from genome assembly GCF_028878055.3 of Symphalangus syndactylus. Classification (NCBI taxonomy): domain Eukaryota; kingdom Metazoa; phylum Chordata; class Mammalia; order Primates; family Hylobatidae; genus Symphalangus; species Symphalangus syndactylus. The sequence goes on along the minus strand of NC_072423.2, from coordinate 432,003 downwards.
TCAGCTAACAGAGTTAAAGCATACTTTTGATTGAGCAGTTCTGAACACTCTTTCTGTAGAAAATGCAACTGGACATTTTGAGCGCTAAGAGAGTAGTAGTGGAAAAAGTAATATATTCAAATATAAACTACACAAAAGCATTGTATGAAACTCTTTTCTCTTCTGTACATTTAACTAACACAGTTGAACCTTATTTTTGATTGAGCCGTTCTGAAACACTCTTTCTTTAGAAAATGCAAGTGGATATTCGCAGCGCTAAGACGGTAATACTGGAAAAGGAATATATTCAAATATAAACTACACAGAAGCATTCTCTGAAACTTCTTTCTGTTCTGTGCATTCAACTAACTGAGTTGAACCTTACTTTTGATGGAGCCGTTCTGAAAACCTCTTTCTGTAGAAACTGCAATTGGACATTCTGAGCGCTAAGAGGCCTATATTTTGAAAAAGAATGTCTTCAAATAAAAACTACACAGAAGCATTCTGTGAAACTTATTTCTGATATAGGCATTCAACTAATAGAGTAAAACCTTACTTTTGATTGAGCCGTTCTGAACACTCTTTCTGTAGAAAATGCAAGTGGACATTCTGAGCGCTAAGAGGGTAATACTAGAAAAAGTAATATCTTCAAATATAAACTACACAGAATCATTCTGTGAAACTTCTTTCTGATCTGTGCATTCAGCTAACAGAATTAAACCATACTTTTTATTGAGCAGTTCTGAACACTCTTTCTGTAGAAAATGCAACTGGACAATTGGAGCGCTAAGAGGGTAGTAGTGGAAAAAGGAATATATTCAAATATAAACTACACAGAAGCATTCTGTGAAACTTCTTTCTGATCTGAGCATTCAGCTAACAGAGTTAAACCATAGTTTTGACTGAGCAGTTTTGAAACACTCTGTCTGTAGAAAATGCAACTTGACATTCGGAGCGCTAAGTGGCTAATAGTGGAAAAAGTAATATGTTCAAATATAAACTACACAGAAGCATCGTATGAAACAGCTTTCTGTTCTGTACATTCAACTAACAGGGTTGAACCTTACTTTTGATTTAGCCGTTCTGAAACACTCTTTCTGTAGAAACTGCAATTGGACATTCTGAGCGCTAAGAGGCCTATACTGGGAAAAATAATATATTGAAATAAAAACTACACAGAAGCATTGTGTGAAACTTATTTCTGAAATGTGCGTTCAGCTAACAGAGATAAACCATACTTTTTATTGCGCAGTTCTGAACACTCTTTCTGTAGAAAATGCAAGTGGACATTCGGAGCGCTAAGAGGGTAATAGTGGAAAAAGGAATATATTCAAATATAAACTACACAGAAGCATTCTGTGAAACTTCTTTCTGTTCTCTGCATTCAACTAACTTAGTTGAACCTTGCTTTTGATTGAGCCGTTCTGGATCACTCTTTCTGTAGAAAATGCAATTGGACATTCTGAGCGCTAAGAGGCCTATATTGGGAAAAAGAATATCTACAAATAAAAACTACACAGAAGCATTCTGTGAAACTTCTTTCTCTTCTGTGCATTCAACTAAAAGTGTTGAACCTTAGTTTTGATTCAGCCGTTCTGAAACACTCTTTCTGTAGAAAATGCAAGTGCACTTTCGGAGCGCTAAGATAGTAATAGTGGAAAAAGGAATATCTCCAAATAAAAACTACACAGAAGCATTCTCTGAAACTCCTTTCTGTTCTCTGCATTCAACTAACAGAGCTGAGCCTTACTTTTGAAGGAGCAGTTCTGAAACATTCTTTGTGTAGAAACTGCCAGTGGAAATTCAGAGCGCTAAGAGGGTAATATTCGAAAAAGGAATATCTTCAACTAAATACTACACAGAAGCATTCTGTGAAACTTCTTTCTGTTCTGTGCATTCAACTAAAAGAGTTGAACCTTAGTTTTGATTGAGCCGTTCTTAAACTCTCTTTCTGTAGAAAATGAAAGTGGAGATTCGGAGCGCTAAGAGGGTAATAGTGGAAAAAATATTATCTTCAAATATAAACTACACAGAATCATTCTGTGAAACTTCTTTCTGATATATGCATTCAGCTAACAGAGTTAAACCATAGTTTGGATAGATCAGTTCTAAACACACTTTCTGTAGATAATGCAACTGGACGTTTGGAGCGCTAAGAGGGTAGTAGTGGAAAAAGGAATATATTCAAATGCAAGCTACACAGAAGCATTCTGTGAAACTTCTTTCTCATCTGAGCATTCAGCTAACAGAGTTAAACCATACTTTTGATTGAGGAGATTTGAAACACTCTGTCTGTACAAAATGCAACTGGATATTCGGAGCACTAAGTGGGTAATAATGGAAAAAGTAATATGTTCAAATATAAACTTCACAAAAGCATTGTATGAAACTTCTTTCTGTTCTGTGCATTCAACTAACAGAGTTGAACCTTACTTTTGATTGAGCCGTTCTGAAACACTCTTTCTGTAGAAACTGCAATTGGACATTCTGAGTGATAAGAGGCCTATATTGGGAAATATAATATCTTCAAATAAATACTACACAGCAGCATTTTGTGAAAGTTATTTCTGATATGTGCATTCAGCTAACAGAACTAAACCATACTTTTGATTGCGCAGTTCTGAACACTCTTTCTGTAGAAAATGCAAGTGGACATTCGGAGCGCTAATAGGGTAATAGTGGAGAAAGTAATATATTCAAATATAAACTACACAGAAGCATTCTGTGAAACTTCTTTCTGTTCTCTGCATTCAACTAACTTAGTTGAACCTTGCTTTTGATTGAGCCGTTCTGGATCACTCTTTCTGTAGAAAATGCAATTGGACATTCTGAGCGCTAAGAGGCCTATATTGGGAAAAAGAATATCTACAAATAAAAACTACACAGAAGCATTCTGTGAAACTTCTTTCTCTTCTGTGCATTCAACTAAAAGTGTTGAACCTTAGTTTTGATTGAGCCGTTCTGAAACACTCTTTCTGTAGAAAATGCAAGTGGACTTTCGGAGCGCTAAGATAGTAATAGTGGAAAAAGGAATATCTCCAAATAAAAACTACACAGAAGCATTCTCTGAAACTCCTTTCTGTTCTCTGCATTCAACTAACAGAGCTGAGCCTTACTTTTGAAGGAGCAGTTCTGAAACACTCTTTGTGTAGAAACTGCCAGTGGAAATTCAGAGCGCTAAGAGGGTAATATTCGAAAAAGGAATATCTTCAACTAAATACTACACAGAAGCATTCTGTGAAACTACTTTCTGTTCTGTGCATTCAACTAAAAGAGTTGAACCTTAGTTTTGATTGAGCCGTTCTGAAACACTCTTTCTGTAGAAAATGAAAGTGGAGATTCGGAGCGCTAAGAGGGTAATAGTGGAAAAAATATTATCTTCAAATATAAACTACACAGAATCATTCTGTGAAACTTCTTTCTGATATATGCATTCAGCTAACAGAGTTAAACCATAGTTTGGATAGAGCAGTTCTGAACACACTTTCTGTAGATAATGCAACTGGACGTTTGGAGCGCTAAGAGGGTAGTAGTGGAAAAAGGAATATATTCAAATGTAAGCTACACAGAAGCATTCTGTGAAACTTCTTTCTCATCTGAGCATTCAGCTAACAGAGTTAAACCATACTTTTGATTGAGGAGATTTGAAACACTCTGTCTGTACAAAATGCAACTGGATATTCGGAGCGCTAAGTGGGTAATAATGGAAAAAGTAATATGTTCAAATATAAACTTCACAAAAGCATGGTATGAAACTTCTTTCTGTTCTGTGCATTCAACTAACAGAGTTGAACCTTACTTTTGATTGAGCCGTTCTGAAACACTCTTTCTGTAGAAACTGCAATTGGACATTCTGAGCGATAAGAGGCCTATATTGGGAAAAATAATATCTTCAAATAAAAACTACACAGCAGCATTTTGTGAAAGTTATTTCTGATATGTGCATTCAGCTAACAGAACTAAACCATACTTTTGATTGCGCAGTTCTGAACACTCTTTCTGTAGAAAATGCAAGTGGACATTCGGAGCGCTAATAGGGTAATAGTGGAAAAAGTAATATATTCAATTATAAACTACACAGAAGCATTCTGTGAAACTTCTTTCAGTTCTGTGCATTCAACTAACTGAGTTGAACCTTACTTTAATGGAGCCGTTGTGAAACACTCTTTCTGTAGAAACTGCAATTGGACATTCTGACCGCTAAAAGGCCTATATTGGGAAAAAGAATATCTACAAATAAAAACTACACAGAAGCATTCTGTGAAACTTCTTTCGGATCTGTGCATTGAACTAACAGAGTAATACCATACTTTTGATTGAGCCGTTCTGAACACTCTTTCTGTAGAAAATGTAAGTGGACATTAACAGCGCTAAGAGGGTAATAGTTGAAAAAGGAATATATTCAAATATAAACTACACAGAAGCATTGTGTGAAACTTCTTTCTGTTCTGTGCATTCAACTAACAGAGTTGAAACTTACTTTTTATTGAGCCGTTCTGAAACACTCTTTCTGTAGAAACTGCAATTGGACTTTCTAAGCGCTAAGAGGCCTACATTGTTAAAAAGAATATCTTCAAATAAAAACTACACAGAAGCATTCTGTGAAACTTCTTTCTGATCTGAGCATTCAGCTAACAGAGTTAAACCATACTTTTGACTGAGCAGTTTTGAAACACTCTGTCTGTAGAAAATCCAACTGGACATTCGGAGCGCTAAGTGGGTAATAGTGGAAAAAGGAATATGTTCAAATAAAAACTACACAGAAGCATTCTCTGAGACTCCTTTCTGTTCTCTGCATTCAACTAACAGAGTTTAGCCTTACTTTTGAAGGAGCAGTTCTGAAACACTCTTTGTGTAGAAACTGCCAGTGGATATTCGGAGCGCTAAGTGGGTAATAGTAAAAAAGGAATATCTTCAACTAAATACTACACAGAATCATTCTGTGAAACTTCTTTCTGATATGTGCATTCAGCTAACAGAGTTAAACCCTAGTTTTGATAGAGCAGTTCTGAACACTCTTTCTGTAGAAAATGCAACTGGACATTTTGAGCGCTAAGAGTTTAGTAGTGGAAAAAGGAATATATTCAAATATAAGCTACACAGAAGCATTCTGTGAAACTTCATTCTGATCTGAGCATTCAGCTAACAGAGTTAAAGCATACTTTTGATTGTGGAGATTTGAAACACTCTGTCTGTAGAAAATGCAACTGGACATTCGGAGCGCTAAGTGGGTAATAATGGAAAAAGGAATATGTTCAAATATAAACTACACAGAAGCATTGTATGAAACTTCCTTCTGTTCTGTGCATTCAAGTAACAGAGTTGAGCCTTACTTTTGATTGAGCCGTTCTGAAACACTCTTTCTGTAGAAACTGCAATTGGACATTCTGAGCGCTAAGAGGCCTATATTGGGAAAAATAATATCTTCAAATAAAAACTACACAGCCGCATTGTGTGAAACTTATTTCTGATATGTGCATTCAGCTAACAGAGCTAAACCATACTTTTGATTGCGCAGTTCTGAACACTCTTTCTGTAGAAAATGCAAGTGGACATTCGGAGCGCTAATACGGTAATAGTGGGAAAAGGAATATATGAAATTATAAACTACACAGAAGCATTCTGTGAAACTCCTTTCAGTTCTGTGCATTCAACTAACTGATTTGAACCTTACTTTTGATGGAGCCGTTGTGAAACACTCTTTCTGTAGAAACTGCAAACGGACATTCTGACCGCTAAAAGTCCTATATTGGGAAAAAGTATATCTACAAATAAAAACTACATAGAAGCATTCTGTGAAACTTCTTTCGGATCTGTGCATTGAACTAACAGAGTAAAACCATACTTTTGATTGAGCCGTTCTGAACACTCTTTCTGTAGAAAATGTAAGTGGACATTCAGAGCGCTAAGAGGGTAATAGTTGAAAAAGGTATATATTCAAATAAAAAGTACACAGAAGCATTCTGTGAAACTTCTTTCTGTTCTGTGCATTCAACTAACAGAGTTGAACCTTACATTTGATTGAGCCGTTCTGAAACACTCTTTCTGTAGAAACTGCAATTGGACTTTCTAAGCGCTAAGAGGCCTACATTGTTAAAAAGAATATCTTCAAATAAAAACTACACAGAAGCATTCTGTGAAACTTATTTCTGATCAGTGCATTCAGTTAACAGAGCTAAACCATACTTTTGATTGAGCAGTTATGAAACACTCGTTCTGTAGAAAATGCAAGTGGACATTCGGAGCGCTAAGATTGTAATAGAGGAAAAGGGAATATCTCCAAATAAAAACTACACAGAAGCATTCTCTGAGACTCCTTTCTGTTCTCTGCATTCAACTAACAGAGTTTAGCCTTACTTTTGAAGGAGCAGTTCTGAAACACTCTTTGTGTAGAAACTGCCAGTGGACATTCGGAGCGCTAAGTGGATAATAGTCAAAAAAGGAATATCTTCAACTAAATACTACACAGAAGCATTCTGTGAAACTTCTTTCTGTTCTGTGCATTCAACTAAAAGAGGTGAACCTTATTTTTATTGAGCCGTTCTGAAACACTCTTTCTATAGAAACTGCAATTGGACATTCTGAGCGCTAAGAGGCCTATATTGGTAAAAAGAATATCTTCATATAAACACTACACAGAAGCATTCTGTGAAACTTCTTTCTGATCTCTGCATTCAACTAACAGAGTTAAACCATACTTTTGATTGAGCAGTTCTGAAACACTCTTTCTGTAGAAAATGCAACTGGACATTTGGAGCGGTAAGTGGGTAATAGTGGAAAAAGTAATATCTTCAAATATCAACTACACAGAATCATTCTGTGAAACTTCTTTCTGATCTGTGCATTCAGCTAACAGAATTAAACCATACTTTTGATTGAGCAGCTCTGAACACTCTTTCTGTAGAAAATGCAACTGGACATTTGGAGCGCTAAGAGGGTAGTAGTGGAAAAAGGGATATATTCAAATACAAACTACACAGAAGCATTCTGTGAAACTTCTTTCTGTTCTTTGCATTCAAGTAACTGAGTTGAACCTTACTTTTGATGCAGCCGTTCTGAAACACTCTTTCTGTAGAAACTGCAATTGGACATTCTGAGCGCTAAGAGGCCTTTATTGGGAAAAAGAATATCTTCAAATAAAAACTACACAGAAGCATTCTGTTAAACTTATTTCTGATATTGGCATTCAGCTAATAGAGTTAAACCACAGTTTGATTGAGCAGTTCTGATCACTCTTTCTGTAGAAAATGCAAGTGGACATTCGGAGCGCTAAGACGGTAATAGTGGAAAAAGGAATATATTCAAATATAAACTACACAGAAGCATTCTGTGAAACTTCTTTCTGTTCTGTGCATTCAACTAAAAGAGTTGAACCTTACTTTTGATTGAGCAGTTCTGAAACACTCTTTCGGTAGATAATGCAACTGGACATTTGGAGCGCTAAGTGGGTAATAGTGGAAAAAGGAATATCTTCAAATATAAACTACACAGAAGCATTGTATGAAACTTCTTTCTGTTCTGTGCATTCAACTAACACTATTGAACCTTATTTTTGATTGAACACTTCTGTAACACTCTTTCTGTAGATACTGCAATTGGACATTCAGAGCGCTAAGTGGCCTATATTGGGAAAAAGAATTTCTTCAAATAAAAACTACACAGAAGCATTCTGTGAAACTTCTTTCTGATCTGTTCATACAGCTAACAGAGTTAAACCATTCTTTTGATTGAGCAGTTCTGACCACTCTTTCTGTAGAAAATGCAAGTGGACATTCGGAGCGCTAAGATTGTAATAGTGGAAAATGGAATATCTCCAAATAAAAACTACACAGAAGCATTCTCTGAAACTCCTTTCTGTTCTCTGCATTCAACTAACAGAGCTGAGCCTTACTTTTGAAGTAGCAGTTCTGAAACACTCTTTGTGTAGAAACTGCCAGTGGACATTCGGAGCGCTAAGACGGTAATAGTCGAAAAAGGAATATCTTCAACTAAATACTACACTGAAGCATTCTGTGAAACTTCTTTCTGTTCTGTGCATTCAACTAAAAGAGTTGAACCTTAGTTTTGATTGAGCCGTTCTGAAACACTCTTTCTGTAGAAAATGCAAGTGGAGATTCGGAGCGCTAAGAGGGTAATAGTGGAAAAAGTAATATCTTCAAATATCAACTACACAGAATCATTCTGTGAAACTTCTTTCTGATCTGTGCATTCAGCTAACAGAGTTAAACCATACTTTTGATTGAGCAGTTCTGAACACTCTTTCTGTAGAAAATGCAACTGGACATTTGGAGCGCTAAGAGGGCAGTAGTGGAAAAAGGAATATATTCAAATATAAACTACACAGAAGCATTCTGTGAAACTTCTTTCTGATCTGAGCATTGAGCTAACAGAGTTAAACCATACTTTTGATTGAGCAGTTTTGAAACACTCTGTCTGTAGAAAATGCAACTGGACATTCGGAGCGCTAAGTGGATAACAGTGGAAAAAGGAATATGTTCAAATATAAACTACACAGAAGCATTGTATGAAACTTCTTTCTGTTCTGTGCATTCAACTAACAGTGTTGAACCTTACTTTTGATTGAGCCGTTCTGAAACACTCTTTCTGTAGAAACTGCAATTGGACATTCTGCGCGCTAAGAGGCCTATATTGTAAAAATAATATCTTCAAATAAAAACTACACAGAAGCATTGTGTGAAACTTATTTCTGATATGTGCATTCAGCTAACAGAATTAAACCATACTTTTGATTGCGCAGTTCTGAACACTCTTTCTGTAGAAAATGCAAGTGGACATTCGGAGCGCTAAGAGGGTAATAGTGAAAAAGGAATATATTCAAATCTAAACTACACAGAAGCATTCTGTGAAACTTCGTTCCGTTCTTTGCATTCAACTAAAAGAGTTGAACTATATTTTTGATTGAGCCTTTCTGAAACACTCTTCCTGTAGAAACATTCAGGCTGTAGATATCACCAGTGTACCTTGCCTTCCTGGTAATAATGACATAATCTTTCTTCCTCCCCTGGCCACTCTCAGCCTTGGAAGTTACTGGCTAGTGGATAGTAGATACTGGATGAGCCATCACACGGTGGCCCTGGCACAGAAAGCCTGGGTGACACGGCTCCACACAGCATAATTCAGACGGGCTGTGGGAAATATCATGTGGGGAAGCAATGTCGTTTCAACAAAGAACTCAGCAGGATAAATACGACCAATCTCATGTCTCACAAATGATCACTTGTGTCTGAATGTCTTCCATTTCTGTTCGTATTCATGCCTTATGGGTTAAGTCTCATCCCCAAGTATGTTTCTAGTGAATATGAAAGACCCTATTGTCACATATTTCTTTCTTTATATGCAACTACCACCATTTCATTAACTTTTGCTTAAAGGAACAATTTTTAAAAGTAATCTGACATGTTACTTTACCATTTTTTGATCAATTTATTTTGTGTCTTCTTTACATATATTTTGAAGGGCCATATCTGAAACAGAACTTTCCTTTTTCATTAAAAAACTAGCATATGTGGGCTATGTGCCTTTATATTCATTTTATTGACTATTTTACAATGAACAGTCTTATATTTTACTTTATACTAATTCCTCCAGATTAATGACAAGTATTTAACCTAACATATTGATCCATCTCACTTAATATTAGTTTAACTTCAATTAATTCCTTCCTTTTTACTCATAATCAACATTTTTCCTGATGAGAAATTAAGAAAGAAGATATGTTTGGCACCTCTGTCCATATCTTTGCCCATTTCTTACTCCTCTAAGAAGGCAAGAGATTCTAATCTGATTACACATTACCAATTAATTGGGCCACATTTACTTGTGGGCCATCTGGCTGAATATTTTTTAATCATGAGCAAACCATGGTGCTCTTCTTCTCTCTTGCCCCTGCCTTAACGCAGTAAGGCATTTTCCTTGGCTTATTTCCTTCTCATTGCAGCAGAGTTGAAATGTGAGACGGGGTGTAGCTTCTCCTAACCCCTGGCACATCATCTGATGGAACTGAAGAGTGAGAAATGACCTCCACGGACCTGGAGCCTCAGCTTCAGGTCTCCACCGAGATGCCACATTGGAGGCAAGCTCAACGCAATGCCTTTATTAGAAACGTTTTTAAAAGGGAACCCGTATTCACGTTTGTCAGGACACTGCTTATCTCTCTAGTTGAACCCGTATAACTTACTTTATAAGATGGTAAGATACAAAGACTCTTAATCTTCCATCTACCAGGACTCTTGACATAAATTGAAAGCTCACTTATAACAGCTCTAGCATCCCAAGTGCCTTTGACTACACTCCAATTTAACTTATTGTTCAGTTTTTATATAAATGTCTTCCTTATATTGTGCTTAATTTTCTTATTAATTTAACATTTTCAGAAGAATACTCATTCTGAGAAGTTCACAAATCAGTTAGGCTTAAGTTTTTAAATAAATGTTTTAAAAATATTAAAGGCACACGTATGAAACAATGATACTAGACTTAATTATGGAGAGCAGCCTCCCCTACAAATTTCAGCCACAACACAAGAGCAGTAAGCAGATCAGTCCCCTCACCTTCATTCCAACATTTCAAGTGACTGGGGAAAGAATAGGGACAAAATAAAATAAATCAAAATAAAGGTTTCTTGTGGAACACTGAAAAATTATTATGTGCTAAAGTGTAAGAATGCTTTATATCCATCCCATCGTTTGTCCTGGGAGGTACTTTCTATTATTGATTTCATTTGACAAATGAGGAAACAGAGGTCTGAATAGGTAGAGAAACAATTGTCAACTTTCTACTTCTTAGTATAACTTTACTACCTCTGAGGCCTGCCTGCATTCCTGCACTGGGGTTTCATGGACATTGCTCGAGACCACTGGCCCTATGTCTGTCATCTTTTATGTTTCATTTATAAACACCCTCAGCTCTTGATCTGTGAGGGTCTTAATAAATAGAGCTGTATTAAATTTTTGCGCTTTAAAAATAATATATGATATTAAGAAATAGTATTTCTGATAACAGCTTAAGCCATAATATGAAGTGTGCTGATACAAGAGGAGTTTGTAGGTCTTAAAAAAAAAAACAAAAAAAAAACTAAGCTTTAATTTAGTACAAGTTTCTGACTTTCCTGCTAAAATTTATCTAGGAGTATATATAAAGAAAAGGCCTTATTGAATAAACTGGTAAATGCATCTCTCAAGTTTTATTTTATATTCAACATAATATGAAGTAAAAATAAAAATAAAATACAACTAAGAAATATAGCATTGGCTACTTTTCGAAACATTTCTCCACAAAATAGGGGGTAAAATATGAAAAAGTTTTGACACAATGTTTTGAGTCTCTATTTCTTTATAACCTAAAGGAAATAAGAATTTGATATGCCTCAAGGAAAAAAAATCCAACGAAGAGTTTTTTTGTGGGGGAAAGAAAGCCTACTATCCAGCCTCAGAGATTAGATTTAAAAGCCAAAGAAAACTTTGTTAGATTATAGTGTGACAGAGCAAACCAATCTTTAAATCTACCAAAACACTTCTAGAATGCTAGAACACAGTATGTGTGAGAAAATAACAAGTGTTTTGAGAAACATCATTTTTTAATGTCCTAAACCACTGACTTACAACATATGAAAAGATGTGGCATGACACGAATTTGAGAATATATACTGTAGAACAGCTATTAACAAGCTTTTCTTGGTACTGAAGTGTGTTCCACAAAACAGTTTTTACTCTTACATGAAGAAGACAGTGAACCAAAGTAAATTAAACTACCAGAAACAGGTGTTAGCTTGACATTAAGAACCCACAAATCTACATTTGTTTCCATTCCTAAAAATCAGCTTTCAATTAATAATAATATAATCATTAAAAAATATATATTTTTAAAGCGTCTGTTTACTTTCCTTAACTTGTAAATCACTACTGGTGTTTCCAACTCTCTTAGTGAATTTAAATGACAATATCATTCCTTAATTTTTCTATGACCTGAAAACGTCCGATTAGAAAATGAGCAAATTGCTCACAATGCTGATAAAAATCAAAGTAAAAGCTTGTATTTAAGAACATCAGTCTCTACTAAAACGAGAAATACCTAAAAATACGAATATATCCGAAATGTCGCAAAGCACATAAACCAGGTTGAAATAAAAATTTGAATGGGCAATTATGTAACATAAAGCCAGATAACCCAACCAGTTCATACATTTTATACTCAATATAGGATATTATAAATTAGATAGTTACTGATGAGATAATAGCTTTTATAGTTAACTCTGTAGTAATTAAGCAGGATGGCAAGGCAGCAAAGAGGTCAAATTAATTTCTGAGTTCTTCCATTTATCTTTAGAAATGATAGGGAAAATTCTAACTCCAAAAGTGTTTTGTGGGAATCTAAAGAACAGTTTTGACAAAGAGGGGGTCTCAAGAAAGCATTTATGATTAAGCAACCTGACATAAACAGTAACTGCAAATTATTAGAACCAGTTGATGTTTATCTAAATGGATAAATCATTCATCTGAATAATTATCAACCCAGACAAACTATAGGCCCTGAAATTGCAATTATGAAAGAGAACCAATCAAATGTTAAGACCAAATTTAAAATTTTAGCAATGGTAGAAACTATGAATCATAAAATGCTACCTTTGACTCAAGAAATGCAACCCTTGGTTAGACAGCATATTAAAAACTAGATGGCTAATGAGGTATTTGTATGGTTTCTTTTTATACTTGTTTTTGTGACATTAAGAATCTCAAAGAATCACAAATTCAAATAAAGCAATAGGCCTCTTCTCTCTGAGTTTAGCTTAGACCTTCCCTTACCTAACACGTCTGAACGTGTTCTTTGTTCTTGAACAAGATTTCGCCATTAAAACTCACACAGAAAGAACTTGTCAAGACTTTACTAAACAAAGTTTAGGATGTTTCTAATTTTCATTAAAAAATAGTGTAGGAATTTTAATGAGATTACATAATTTCTAAGTCAGTTATTTAAGACCCACCAAATTACAATAATTTATTTCTTTCAGGAAAAAAAAAAAACTAGCCATCAGCCTGCTGTCCGGCTTCATCAGCTCTAGACGCAAACAGGAAACTAAGGCAATATTCCATTGAGAGCTGATGGTGGTTTATACCAAGTAGTGTCAGTGCAAATTACCTCAACAGGCATTCAGTTTAAAAGTAGACTTGCAGGATTTCCTGATGGATTGAATCTGGGAAAACTAGAAATAGCAGGTAAGGATAACTTCATAGAGTTTGGTTTAAATTATCGAAGAATAAAACTGTCATTTATTGAGCTGGCCAAGTTGCGGCAGAACCAGGTTTAGGGAGAAAATCAGAGGGTCAATTTTGCAAATAATAACCTTGAGTTACTTATTAGATTTCAAGAAGTGATATCAACTAGGTGGCTCAATGTACAATTCTAGAGTTCTACAGCACAATGAAGGCTGGGGATTAAACACTTGAAAATCGGCAGTATACGCATAGGAGTTAAAGCATGACACCATCTGAGATAAAAAAGAAAATGCATTTAAATAAAGTAAATAAATGCCAGAATCATCCCTTCTGTGCTGTAACTGAGAAATCAGGAAGATGGTGGTGAACGAAGGAACGCAGGAAGCAGCAGCTGTAACAAGGTGAATGGAACTGACAATACTGTGACCTGGAACCCAGGTGACAAACATGTTTCAAGGAGAAGTCAGTGATTACCTGTGTCAAATTCTGTGAAAAGGACTAAAAGTTGAAGAATATGGAGATCAATGTTGTCCTTGGCAACAACAAATTTTGGACAGTAGAAAAGGAGAAGGCAGATTGGGGTGGAATCTTTAAAAACCAAGATGAAAGGATTTGGGTATAATGGGTGCATGGAGTTTTGCTCTGAGGATCAGAGAACGGAGGCAGTATCTTGAGAGATTTGTAGAATGTGGAAAGGTATTTTAAAATAAGAATAATTGTAGCATGTTTGCATATGAAGAATATTATTAATTAGCAAGAGGAGAATTGATGATGCAGAAGAAAGGGAAAAGTTGGGGGAATGATGTTCCTGCATTAGGTGAGAGGTGACAGTGTCTGGCACACAGGTAGAAGGCTTAGCATTTCCTATGAACACACTGTGGCCTCTTAGGGCACCTTCTCCATGGCACCCACAGTGACAGTTTCTCGTATTAAACCAGACCATAAGGTATGGCTGGTTACAAACTCCTCAGTGGCTTTCCATCTCATTCAAAGTAAAAGCCTGAGGTGTTACGGAGGCCTACAAGGAACTATGTAATTTGGCTCCATTACCCCGCTGTCCCCTTCTGCTCTCACTGTCCTTTTGCTGACTACAGCCCAGTCAGACAGAACTCCTTACCCTCCCTCAAACACACCAGACACCTGCACGCCTCTGTACCTGCAAAGTCTGTGCTCTTAACAACTAGGCTATTCTGCAGGGCTTGCCTTCTCTTTTCATTTGTGCCTTTGCTCACATTTCACCTGCTTAATGAAGTCTTTCCTGACCTTGTAACCCTCCACCCTCCACGTGTACTTCTTCTCCTTAGCACTCACCAATACACGACATATTAAGAGTTTTAAATATTTTCTTTGATAATTGTCTTACCCCTTTAGATTTTAAGAGAACACAAATTTTTACCCGTCGTTCACTGCTATATATCCAGCAGCTAAATTACTATCCATCACATATTACATGTTCAGTAAGTTTGCCAGATAAATGAATAAAATGATATTTTAGGGCTTAACCTCAAATTTTTACTACTTTGCATAAAAATCCTAAAACAACAATGTTTAAACTATATGCAATCATGTACACTAGAGGGTATTGTAGTTTTCAGTGAGATTTCTCGTAAGACTAGAAGGCAAAAATAAATACTGGTAACTAGAGCACTGGTGAAAGTTTACAAAATAAATACATTTCCTACTTTGTAATTGGAAGAAACCAGGCCCTCTCGCAAAGGTTTTTGATATGACACCAAGTACAGATAAATGCTACAGGATAATAATAATATAAAAAAGATTCTTTTTCTACTTAATTGTGCGGAGCCTGATATATTTATGGATCTTTAGGTAAACAATAGTTTTTTTTAAAAAAAACATTTCCAAGGCTCTGGTATCTATTGTAAAGAAAAGCAGTGAATCGCAGGAATTCTGTAAACTATTTGACTAAATTTGGCTGCCAATCTCTACCATGTTTTCCAAACATTTGTTCAGAAAGATTCCTCTTAGTCCCTGTTACTAGTATACACAATAGCTGTTATTTGCTGATTATTATGCAGATATTGTCCTCCTTTGATCTTGATATACAATAATTAATCATACAACAGATGTGAGCTGTGTTGTATTCTTTATTATCCCCATTTTTAACAGAAGGGAACTGGGGCTTAGAAAAATCAGATAACTGGCCTGTGATCACATTTCTGATTTGTGTCAAATCTGGGATTCAAACCAAAAAAGCCGACTCCAGAATTCACAACCTGAACCACTTTGCTCAGCTATTGCCTCGGGCTTCCTGTGTCAGCCACACAACCTCAGGAACCCTACAGTCATCGAGCTGGAGACTCGTATTTGTCCATGGAAAGTGTCTTTGTTTCGAAAGAGCTAATAAAGAATTCACATTAAGGCAAAAGACAATTGAAAAGAAATTGCTGGCTTCAAACACGCAGCCAAGAAGATAACACCCGGATTCCAAAAGATTCTGATGCAATCTAAGCTAACTTGATTGATTATATCTATCAGCTTAATTATCTTTTAATATTTATATATTATTTCTTAAATTCTTAAAACTCAACATGAAATTTTAAAGAGAACAGAAAAGAACTTATTATAAAGTACCACTAAGATAAATGTCTGAAAACCTAATTTCTAATTTCATTTCTTTGTCAGTCTAACTGATTGCATTCCTTAACATAGGTGAGCCTATGTTTTTTCACATATAAAATTGGCAGACTAAATCATATTTCTCTATTCCTTTCTTCTCTGTGGATTCTAATATCCTTAAAATAAAGTTTTCTCTTAAATTTATTCTTGCTAATTTGAAAAATGTTCAACAAACATCTCAATTTTTGCAAAGTCTTATTAGACTTATGTCTATTGTATTATTCTTAAGAAAATGGTTCATTATAAAAAATATTTGGTTCCGTAATTTAGTATTTTGTACAACTAAAGAAGTTAACTTATATAAAATATTAGCAAATAATTAAATAATTTTGAGTATTCATTTGCATTATCCATTCTAAGTTATAAATTGGTGTAAGACTACAGATTTAATGCAGAGACTGGATGCTGACTAATCATTTTGATGTAAGCTTACAAAGAATAATTTCAACACTCTCCAAACTGGAATGATTTATTAGCATGTCATGCTATTTATTGTGTGATATGATAAATATAATATGATTCATCATGACATTCTATAAATATTGCAAAGGATTATTAAAGCGATAAAATCCATTGGCAGAAATATAATGAGACCATGTCACATTTGTACGAAAGCTACATGATAAGAGGCTGTTGTAACCTTAGACGGATTTAAAGTGAGAATTCTTAGAACAACAAAGCAAAAGAAAACAATCCTAAATCGTACCTAGGGTTCAATTAAGAGCAGCTGTTGAGAGCAGGGAATAATACAGAAGTACAGAAAGCTTATCACCTGCACTGCCATGGGATGGACAATTTTTCAATACAGGGACTATTCTTTAAATAGTTAATCTAAAATATTTCAGACAAAATTTGGAATAACCACTGCACTGAATCAACATGTCTAAGTAAAACTACAAATGGCAGCATATATGTGAGTGTATATATATATACACATGCTTATATTTAGTTTAAAAATTGGTATGAATGTGAAAACTCATATCAGGCTGTATTTTTAGGCATTTAAAATTTTACTTTGTCAAATAATTTTTATTTCTTCCATAACATTACAAAAATATAACCCTTTGGAGGAAAGGTTATTATAAGGGAAATTTCATTTTCTAAGTAGAGGCTTTTTAGGTTTCTGATGCTTTTACAGACAGAATTTGCCAAAGATTTTGTTTCTTATAGTTCAAAATATGGTTAACTAGTGGCCAACAATCTTTGGCATCGATTTGGAAGTAAGTATTCAACACAACACGATTGTTATGTCTTTACCAATGATTTTTGAATCATATACACAGTGTTTTAAAAGCCGCTTTGCAGTCATCTTCCTTGAGATTGTAAATTGTTCTCGCACATTATTTAAAATATCCTGAGAATAAGCACTAATTACTACTTTACAATTGAGCAAAGAAAAACATATTCTATAATTCTAGGATAAGCAACCACAATGATTGTTGAAAGCACTTTTTTGTGAGGAAATCAAGTTAACTCTGACAACAGAGAGATACGGAGCCTGTGTCTCTCACCACATTAATGAAATCTTTACGGGCTACAAATCTTTCGGTTTCTTACAATAATTTTTATGCTATTATATTTATTAACCACTTTTGCTTCATTTCTTTCTGAAAGTTGTTTCAACTTATCTATTTCCCTATATATGGACAATCTGGAATGCAAATATATATATAATAACAATCTGGAATGCAAATTGATTAATGACTATACATATAATCTTTGTTATACTCCTGTGATAAAGATATACAAGTCAAACACAAACAAACAAAGAAAAAAAACTTACCTTTATTTTATGGCAGCATGGCACATTTGAAATAAAATTGGAAAAGATAGGTATTATTAGGTACATACACCCTTTAAAATATTTAGATCTTTCTCTTTTTTATTTTTAAAATGTTATTTCCAGGAGCATAGATTCAAGCTGCCCTGAATAGACACTTCCTCAAATATCTTAGCTCTATTGTGCTTTTACATTGTATGTATTCTTTCAGGCCCCCAACTTTTATTTTCATTAAAAGAAAATCAGTTTAAAAGACCTGATTCAGATGTACTTATATTTGCTAAAGGAATAAAAGTAATTATTAGAAAATCTTTCTTTCTTTTTAAGGATTGTTAGAGCTAATCATATATTAGCATTCAGATAAATTTCAAATCACCAATAATTTGTCTTTAAATTTGGTCATCAGAGGACCAAACCGTAATTCTCTAATGAGAGTGGAACTACCTAGGAGCTTGGCCCAGAGGACAAGGGTTGTGCTAGTTCCCTGGACTGGTTCACGGCTGAGTCCTCGAATTTGAAGGCAACCATCTATAATGGGAGAGGCCAGAGGATTTGCAGCTGAGCTTCCTCAGCAAAATACTTAACTCCTCATCAGCTGTGTAACCTTCATAATATGTCAGTTTCCTCTTGCTGCATAACAGATTACAACAAAATTAGAAGTGTAACACAACACAAGTGTATTATTTCACATTTTCCATGGGTCAGGAATCTGAGTGTGTGACTCAACTGCATCCTCTGCTCTGGGTCTCACAAGTCTGAAATCAAGGTGTCAACCGGTCTGCAATTCTCACATGAAACTCGGAGGTCTTTTTCCAGTCTCATTCTGATTGATGGCAGAACTCAGCTTCTTGCAGTTAGAGGACTGACGTCCCTGTTTCTCTGCTGGTTGTCAACGAGAGTTGCTTTCAGCTCTTGGAGGCCACCTTCAGATCCAAGCCATATGGCCCTCTCAACACATAGCAGCTTACTTCTCTAAAGCTAGAGGAAACTCTCCAGCCTGCTATAAGGGAGGCTTATGTAACAAGAAATAATCCCAAGAGGATCACTCTTGTGGTATAATTTGCTTAGTTATATTCACACACACCAATTCCACTTAAAGGTAGGGTATTAAACAAAGCACATGTACACAGGAGACAAAACAGATGTACAGAGATTTTACTCTGCCATAAGTCTGCTGAGTGACCTTTGTCAAGTTACATCTCAGTATATGAATAAGCTTAGCACCTATCTCAAAAGTTTGGTAGAAAGAAAAGTTAACACAGGCTGGGTACAGTGGCTTATGCCTGTATTGCCAGCACTTTGGGAGGTCGAAATGGGAGGATAGCTTGAGGCCAGGAGTTCAAGACAAGCCTGGATCGCAGAGTGAGGTCTCATCTCTACAAAAAAAATAATAAAATTGGTCATGTGTGGTGGCAACACCTGCAGTCTCAGCTACCTGGGGGTCTGAGGTGGGAGGATTGCTTGAGCCCAAAGGGAGTCAAGACTGCAGTCAGCCACCGTTGCACCACTGCACTCCAGCCTGGGCAGCAAAGTGAGACTCTGTCTCAAAAAAAAAAAAAAAAAAAGGCCGGGCGCGGTGGCTCACGCTTATAATCCCAGCACTTTGGGAGGCTGAGGCGAGCGGATCACGAGGTCAGGAGATCGAGACCACGGTGAAACCCCGTCTCTACTAAAAATACAAAAAAATTAGCCGGGCGTGGTGGTGGCGCCTGTAGTCCCAGCTACTTGGAGGCTGAGGCAGGAGAATGGCGTGAACCCGGGAGGTGGAGTTTGCAGTGAGCCAAGATTGTGCCACTGCACTCCAACCTGGGTGACAGAGTGAGACTCCGCCTCAAAAAAAAAAAGGGGGGGAGGAGGGCAGCATAAAAAAATTCTCAGAGCAACGTCTACGGTCTGGACTCAGTGAATGGCAGCTATTTTTAGACTTCGCCCAGTAACTCAAAAGGCCCCATGCCCTCTGCCACATTACATTACGCTCATGATTAACAATGCAAAACTTTTGCATAGCTGCCAAGTATGGTGACTCATTCCCTCTTTAAAGACTATAGTTAGTGTTACCTTGCATAAACATAGGTTAAGTATTTGAGTATCAGTTGTTTAAATGAGCTGATATGTGACAAAATGTAACCAGGCTTTTAGAATGAATGAATCTAATAAGCTTAATCAAGAACTTACAGTAATAGATTTCTTACTTATGAATAGAAAATCACTTAAATGAACTCTGATTGTTAAAAATGACATAGACAAATATTAGTATCAGTAGGCATAATTTTCTCCTATATTAACTCCAACATATATGATTTTAACAATTTTGAAATCTCCCCAAATGTTTTCTGTGATTTCTCACCATTATCTGGGGGAAAACAGAACAAAGCTATGATTTGCTAGGGTCAAGCAACGATTCCGTTCTGACAGCCCTATAGCTAACACTGTTCATGCTTTTTGATCTGCATTTCTTTGAATACTGTGCCTGTGTCTGGGAAAATTTCACCTTATAAATTCTTCTCTAAGATGAAAGCAAAAACCCAATTTCCTTTGCATCTAGAACACAGGCCTATAACCCAAGTGAGAAGAAGAATGCCAGGTAAGACTGAGTATTGACTTCACTTTTTATCAATGAAGGAGGGAGAAACTTGGATTTGAAATTTCGCGTTTTGTGACTGACAAAACCTGGTACAAAGTTTTGCTAATGTCGTAAAACTACAGTGACTCGTACACCTGTAATTGTTTGGGGATCACATTAGTGAAGTAGTCGGACAGCATATAACTCTGCTAGGATTTCTGATAAAAAAAAATATGTTTCAATTGAAATTTGTAAGTTAACTTTTAAAACAAATTATTTTAGACGTGCTGTTTTGATTATCTTATTAATATTTAAATTTTACTGTTGCACCCAAAAATCAGTTATGCCTTTCAAAGATTGTTTTAAGAGTTGGCTCCATCTTTGTGGTGGGCAGAACTAGGCCATATCCCCCAAGAATGTCCGCATTCTAATCTCTGTACACCTGTGAATATGTTAGGTTACATGGCACAGGGAAAGTTAAGATTGCTAGCCAGTTGGCCTCAAAATAGGTAGATTATTTAGAGTCATCCCAGCAAGCCCAGTGACATCAGAATGGTCTTTAAAATGGGAAAGAGAAGCTGAAGAGCGAGAGTCAGAGGGAGATGTGACTATGGAAGAAAGAAACAGAGAGAGCAGTGTTGCTGGCTTTGAGGATGCTGTGGGACCAAAGGAATGCGGGTGGCCCCTGCCGGATAGAAAAAGAAAGGAAATGGACCCTGTAGAACCTCCAGAAAGGAATTCAGTCCTGCTGATACCTCGATTTCAGCCCACTGAGACCCTTGTTGAATTTCTAAGATACATAATTTAAGATAATGGATTTCTGGGGTTTTAGCCACCAAGCCATTAGAGGTAATTTGTTACAGCAGCTGCATAGAACTAACACAATTAAAAAGTGTGACTTTACTTTCTCCAGGAGGGAAATTTCTGGTGCTTCCAGCTGTATATCCAAAAAGTATTTGGTAAACAGGTTCATCTAGATAAAATATGTTTTTTTCACAAATTTCAACAGAACATGTCTCTACTATCAAACAACTCTGTTAATAACTCCTGGTCAAATATAGAAAATACAGGCAAGCAATATTTTATATCTGTGTCCACCTTTAGTTACAGAGTAAACAATGACTACAGGTTCCTTTAAAAGTAAAAAATACCTCTTACCAAAAAAAGAAAAAAACAATCTGAATAATGAGACTATACTTAAACACAGAGAGCTCAAACAACTCAGCTGAAATGCGATGTGTTTCCTAATTATTAACTTGGTTGCTGACCATGAGATGCAGGATGCAGGTGTTCAAAGGAAGCATGCACTTTACCTGAATTTATTCAGTAAAACAATTCCAGCTTCTAAAATTGGTTTTAGGAATGATAACGACATTTTTTTTAAACTTTGACATTAAATTAACTTGTTGCTGAGAATTTGCACATGTGAATTCACCTTGACATTGATTTTTCGCAATCTTTATAAAGAAGAATAACATAAATAAACATGGCATTTTCCAGGTGGCTGCAAATCATACCAGGGAAAATAAAATCCTCAAATCGAGTGGAGTTTTGCAATAATCTTGTCCTTGGGGTGAAACTATAGCAAGAACATGCTTCTAGGATTTCTAATGTTGAAACACTGACCGCTGTCCAAGGTGAAAGAACATTAAATCAAATTCCAAGGTGGGAACAGGGATGATCATGAGATGGCGAAGTTTGAGATTTCTTATTCTCTGTTATTTCTCTGCCCATAACAAATCATTTTTCCAAGTTAAGAGTCACAGACAAGATCTATTAATTATCTTTCACACAGCAGTAAGAAGGAGATGTCTATTCCTGACTTGAAAAAATTCAAAAGAGTTGTAACATTGGTGTGACACCTTAAGCAAAAACCTTGGACTAGTTATTTACAGTTGTAAAGGGACCCAAATTAGCCACAGCAGTCAGATTATATTTACACTTCCCATTGTTAGGGATGAAAATCCTCGGTGACAGTCACCAGCAGAAATCGCTGCCAGCCTTCGAAACGACCACCTTCTGTGGAAGCCAATGTTTTCCCAGAAGACAACAGATCCGGGGCCAAAATGTCCTGTGCTGATTAAAATAACTAACCCTAGCATAATTTTATAAACCTCAGAGAGATGCAACAGCAGATGGGTTTTATTATTTACTAAAAGGTAAGATATTTCTCAAGATTATGGTTACAGATATAGTTAATCGTTCCTTCGCCACATGGGATTATTAATACAATACCCATATTAGGTTTTATTCTATTTCTGATGTACACAAAAATCAGGTCTCTGTGTGAAAATGCTTTTTAATTTATGTATGAATGAACATTCAGCATAGATGTGATTGCTAATAATTTTCCCACAGGTAGTTTTTGGATTATAAGAGCATGGAAATGATTTATAGTTATAGTCAGTGATGATAATCAAATACTCAAATCACATTTTCTTTTTTTAAAAAAAAACATTTTCTAGCCGATTCTGCTGGAAATCACACCAAAATACCTTGATGTGATAATGTCTTAAAAATATATAAAAGAATTTCTCTGGTACCAAAACAGAGATATAGACCAATGGAACAGAACAGAGCCCTCAGAAATAACACCACACATCTACAACCATCTGATCTTTGACAAACCTGACAAAAACAAGAAATGGGGAAAGGATTCCCTATTTAATAAATGGTGCTGGGAAAACTGGCTAGCCATATGGAGAAAGCTGAAACTGGATCCCTTCCTTACACCTTATACAAAAACTAATTCAAGATGGATTAAAGACTTACATGTTAGACCTAAAACCATACAAACCCTAGAAGAAAACCTAGGTAATACCATTCAGGACATAGGCATGGGCAAGGATTTCATGTCTAAAACACCAAAAGCAATGGCAACAAAAGCCAAAATTGACAAATGGGATCTAATTAAACTCAAGAGCTTCTGCACAGCAAAAGAAACCACCATCAGAGTGAACAGGCAACCTACAGAAAGGGAGAAAATTTTCACAACCTACTCATCTGACAAAGGGCTAATATCCAGAATCTACAATGAACTCAAACAAATTTACAAGAAAAAAACAAACAACCCCATCAGAAAGTGGGTGAAGGACATGAAAAGACACTTCTCAAAAGAAGACATTTATGCAGCCAAAAAACACATGAAAAAATGCTCATCATCACTGGCCATCAGAGAAATGCAAATCAAAACCACAGTGAGATACCATCTCACACCAGTTAGAATGGCCATCATTAAAAAGTCAGGAAACAACAGGTGCTGGAGAGGATGTGGATAAATGGATAAATAGGAACACTTTTACACTGTTGGTGGGACTGTAAACTAGTTCAACCATTGTGGAAGTCAGTGTGGCGATTTCTCAGGGATCTAGAACTAGAAATACCATTTGACCCAGCCATCCCATTACTGGGCATATACCCAAAGGATTATAAATCGTTGCTACTATAAAGACACATGCACACATATGTTTACTGAGGCACTATTCACAATAGCAAAGACTTGGAACCAACCCAAATGTCCATCAGTGATAGACTGGATTAAGAAAATGTGGCACATATACACCATGGAATACTATGCAGCCATAAAAAAGGATGAGTTCATGTCCTTTGTAGGGACATGGATGAAGCTGGAAACCATCATTCTCAGTAAACTGTCACAAGGACAAAAACCAAACACCACATGTTCTCACTCATAGGTGGGAATTGAACAATGAGAACACATGGACACAGGAAGGGGAACATCACACTCCGGGGACTGTTGTGGGGTGGGGAGAGGGACAGCATTAGGAGATATACCTAATGTTAAATGACGAGTTAATGGGTGCAGCAAACCAACACGGCACATGGATACATATGTAACAAACCTGCACGTTGTGCACATGGACCCTAAAACCTAAAGTATAATAATAATTAAAAGAAAAAGGCAAAGAAACCATCTTGCAACCAAATAGCAAAAAAAAAAAAAAAGAGTTTCTGCTGTTTCGACATGTGATAGTTCATGTGTAACGTTCATCAACAAGTGGAAATTGTCACTCTACCTATTTAATCAATTAGGTCGCAATGAGTTTTATAATTACCCACTAGGTGCTTCAGGCAAAAGGCAGTATTACATTCATAATATGAACTTATTAGAACTTCTAAATACATTCAGTAGTAATAACTATAGTATCTGTTTTCCTTTTAAAAATATTCTCTACAGAAAACCAAACACCGCGTGTTCTCACTCCTAAGTGGGAGTTGAACAATTAGAACACGTGGACACAGGGAGGGGACATCACACACTGGGGCCTGTCAGGGGTGGGAGTTATGGGAGGGAGAGCATTAGGAGAAATGCCTAATGGAGGTGATGGGTTGATGGGTGCAGCTATCCACCATGGCACGTGTAGACCTACGTAACAAACCTTCACATTCTGCACATGTGTCCCAGAAGTGAATGTATAGTTTAAAAAAGGGGAAAAAAAAAGCTCTTTATAATGATTACAATTCTGAAAGTTACAACACTATCCTCCTAAAATAACATTATTGGATTTCTTTTATCTACCTCACTCAGGTTCCATTTTTAATCATAACCCTTCACAAACACATGGTAAAAGCAGTGATTTACTGTACTGGATTTTTAACTACCTATCTACATTTATGCTTTGCTGTTAAATCTGTCATTCCTGACAAACACAGCTAAACAAAAACATTTGTTTATGGTATGAGATTAGGAACAAAAATCAAGAAAAATGATTTAGAACAGGGAATGATCTTATTTTTCAGACCAAAAAACTAATTGAATTGTTACTTCAACAAGGAAAGATAAAACAAAGGACATTTGGTGAATATTTGCAAAAAGGGAAAAAAAAGCTGGTCTCATTGGTCAGCAGCAGTGATCTACAGCTCTGTATAATACGGTTCCAGCTCTATAAATCTGTTCTACTCCACAATACTTTCCCGAGAAAGTGATATATCTCTAAAAAAGTTCCATCTACGTGTCACCCTGAAAGCTTACTATGCTGAGGATAATTCCAAATGCAGAAGTGTGCAGCACAACCCCTTTTTGTGACCCAAAACTGACTTATTTATCAACCATGAACATGTTTATAAAGGAAATATGGAAATATTCTAGCTTTTTAAGAGAATGCTTGTCTCCTTTAAAGTATTTCGAACCTTCCAAAGCTTCTAAATATTAACATCTCTAAGCATAAGAGCTTTGTTCCTCCTGAGGTACTGAGGATCATTCATACTGAATTACTGAAGTAACAAATGTGTCGTATAAACCCAAGGATGGAGAGTCTAAATGACTTTAAGAAACTCCTTCAATGTCATAGGCACTGCAGGCTGTGAGTGGCACACATTTGAATAAGCCTGCATACGCCTAGTATCAGATTGAAGCACGTATAAATAAAAGGCCCTAGAAGGTGAGAGATGATGGTAACTTAAAATATTACACACAAAGGAACGGAATCCAGATGCTCATGATAAAATATTTTAAGATCTCATTTTGTTTCTAACTGGTCTTTAGAAAATTTGGGGAACTCCAAAATTAAGTAGACAGAATATTTAGGTAAATAACATATTTTAAATACATACACATGCATACACAACATAATTTTTTTTTTAAAAAAAGACCATAATTTTTAGCTGTTTTGTTTTGTTTTAATGAAGGATTGAAACTGCATACTATTAACATATGCCCCAAAATTGCAATTTGCTACATCTGACATTACACTTTCCTCTATTATAGGGTAGACTTTAGCAAATCAATTTGCAGATTATAAAGTGCTACCAATCACCACTTCTGAATTCATAATCTACTGATGTATGTTTAAGATGTGTACCTCCTTAAATTGCCATAAACATCTGCAACCCTCCCATCATAAATGTTCCTCAGAATGTTAAAAGACTCAAATTTAAGTCTATGCTAAGTATTCTGAAGGCAATTGCTTCAGTGTAGTGATACATGTAAGATCCTTTTTCTTTTCTTTTTTTTTGGTAACCTCCTCTATAAACAGGCAACAAAACCTCAGTATTTTAAAAGTGAATGGGTTATTTTTTTTCGATTTTATTTTGGAGACCCTTTTAGAACATGTAGTTAAAATTAAATACAACCAACATGATCGTGCCTTTTAAAAAGTCACCATTTTTTAAAGAAAATATCATGTAATTTAAAGGTTTTAAAAGCAGGGTTAGTATTAGAACTATATTATATGGGCCAATGGCTTCTGTTTAAGAATATTTTGTTTCAGTCTGAATACAGTCATCCCTTGGTACCTGTGGGGCGCTTGTTCCAGAACGGACCCTCCTCAGAATCTGCAGATACTCAAGTCCTTTACATAAAATGGTGTAATATGTGTATATAATCTATGCACATCCTCCCGTATACTTTAAATTATCTACAGAGTTGTTATAATACTTAATACAATATGAATGCTATGTAGTTGTTATACTGTATTGTTTTTAATTTGTGTTATTTGTATCTTTTTTTGTTTTTCATTTTTTCAAATATTTTCAATTAGCACTTGGTTGAATCCATGGATGCAAAACCAGAGGATGTATTTTTAATCTCCAAAGTGTTGAATGAGTCGTGAGTCACAAAAACTAGTAAAATTAGTCCATCAAGTTTGTTTTTAAAAGCTGGTGGTCCAGCCGGGTGTGGTGGTGGTGCCTGTAGTCCCAGCTACTTGGGAGGCTGAAGCAGGAAAATCGCTTGAACCCAGGAGGTGGAGGTTGCAGCTAGCCGAGATGGCACCACTGCACTCCAGCCTGGCAACAGAGTGAGACTCCATCTCAAAAAATGAAATTAAAAAAATAAATAAATAAAATAAAAGCTGGTAGTCAACAGTTGATTAGATTTAAAAAATGTATATATACACCATGGAATACCATACAGTCATAAAAATAATAAAATCATGCCCTTTGCAGCAATGTGGATGGAGCTAGAGGCTATTATTCTAAGTGAACAAACCCAGAAGCAGGAAATCAAATCATTTCATATTCTCACAAGTAGGAGCTAAATAATGGGGACACATGGACATAAAGATGGAGATAACAGACACTGAAAACTCCAAAAGCGGGGAGGGCGATGGGAATGAGGGTTCATAAACTGCCTATTGTGTATAATGTTCACCATTTGGGTGACAGGTGTACTAGAAGCACATTCCCTACCATCACGCATGGAATAGCCATGTAACAAATAATCTATGTATCTAAAATTAGACATAAGATAAATACAATAAAAAGATGGTGGTGACAATTAGTAAGGTCTGCCTGATATGGTTTGGCTTTGTGTCCCCA
The DNA here is from genome assembly GCF_028878055.3 of Symphalangus syndactylus. Lineage (NCBI taxonomy): Eukaryota > Metazoa > Chordata > Mammalia > Primates > Hylobatidae > Symphalangus > Symphalangus syndactylus. The sequence goes on along the minus strand of NC_072423.2, from coordinate 404,534 downwards.
CCCAAATCTCATCTTGAATTGTAGCTCCCAGAATCCCCACAGGTTGTGGGAGGGACCCCGTGCGAGATACTGAATCATGGAGGTGGTTATTTTCCATGCTGTTCTCGTGATGTTGAATAAGTCTCATGAGAGCTGATGGTTTTATAAAGCACATGCCCTCTTCCCTGCTGCCATGTAAGATGTGACTTTGCTCCTCATTCACCTTCAGCCATGATTGTGAGGCCTCTCCAGCAATGTAGAACTGTGAGTCCATTAAACCTCTTTCCTTCATAAATGACCCAGTCTCGGGTGTGTCTTTATTAGCAGCATGAGAACAGACTAGTACACTGCACTTTCAAACTGATAATCAATCAACTCAAGGATATGTCCAGAGATTCCTCACCTCCCCAAACTCCAGCTTAAGGGTTTCAGGGCTGACACGGGATGTGTCCGTTTATGCAAGCTAATGCATAAGCAAGCATACCAAGAGGACAGCTAGAAAATCTCTGCTCTTCTCTCCAACTTTCCCTGATAAACTATGCCAAAAATGCGTTTCAAACTTCCATGTTTAAAATTATTTTTGAAATAATTATTATGCACCTCCACTGATAGGCTCATAGGACTTAATGTGAATAATATAATACATAATCCAAATCCTGTTGGAATTCCCAGTGTCTGTTATCTCTGTTTATGTCCATGTGTCCTTACTCTTCAGCTCCTACTTATAAGTGACAACATGCAATAGGCATGTAAACAAGAAGGCATTAAACTTGGAGGGAATAAAACTAGAAGTATTTTTGGCCGGATAGAAAAATGAAAGTCATGATAACAGTGAACAACAGGGGTATAGTTAACTTTAGTTGACGTTTCTGAATTTCTGTCTAAACTCACTCTATGACTACTACTTTTAGAAGTTTATTCCTCAAGAGAAGTGACTTGACATGTCAGTAAGTAGATTTTCCAATTATTGGAGGTAGGGCTAGGCAGGAGAGGTTTTTCAATCTGAACTAAAGAACTAAATTCAGATAAAATATTTTATACAAATTACACAATACTGTATACAATTTATACAAACATAAACTAAGACATTTCACCTCACCAAATCAGGATTCATTCATGATAGGGGTTGCCTTATGATTGTAATTACTTATAACATTTAAATATTCGAGTAAAAATATAACTCTCAATTACAAAAAGGCAGGACTTAAAACATATTTCCATAAAGACATAAAACTTAAATTTCCCTATATGTTTGTTAATGTCTTTGGTCAATTTAGTTTCAAATAGATAAATTACATTGTTAGACAATGGTAATAGATATATAAAGTACGGATTATTGACTTAAATTTAGTATGTTTGCACGATATTTTTGGGAAATAGGCAAATGTTTATTAAACTATAAAAAGCTCTGAAAAACTATTTTATGAGTACTACTGTATCTGCTAGCCCACTTAATCTACATCAACAAGAGTTCATACAAGAAGATATATCATCAGGAAGCCAGGATTTCAATTTGCCTCTTATCACAGTAATATGAAGTCAATCTCCAAAATAAAAAAGGTGGGTGGAAGAAGTTAATGAACGCATTTATCTTAATGTATGGAAAATCTAATGCCAAAACAGCACATGATATTGTATTCACTATTTTCCTAGTGCATCCTACATTATGGAAGAGTTATTTTATAGCATCTGATAACATTTCTTTTGACTTCTATTTGTATGAAATAATAGTTTAAATATAAAGAAATGTTTTCATGTAGAATGTATTCAAATGCTAAAATATACATACATGTTATTCTCATCACAGTTGTAACAAATCTTTGCTTATTAATGAACTACCTTTAAATAATAGAACATTGTTTAGGTTTTGAAATGAAAGGAAAAGAACATCTACAATGCAGTTTTAACCTTTTTACAACTAGAAAATAGTCTCAGACTTTAAGTGTTTTATTTAAATTTAACTCTAGAAATAACAGTGCACTTCTCAAAGCTCTGTAAGTCTCAGTAACTTTGTATTAGTTGTAAAATTTAAAGAACTAAGTCAGCAGACTTGGCCCTCAGATATTTTATTTTAAAAACAAAAACTAAATGAATCATGTACTTTAACGTAAAAAGTAAAACTGACCCTGAATAAGTTCAGTGGATTATATCAATGTCAGCATCTTTGTTACAATACTGTCCTATAGTTTGGCCTACATGACCACTGCGGGAAGCTAGGCAAGTGGCAATAAAATATCTCTGTATTATTTCTTATAACTGCCTATGAACATATAATTATCTCAGAATTAAAGCTTAATTCATAAAACTAGCTTCTTTCAAATATAAATAACCAAAGGTTATATTTCCTGAGGAAAAATCCAGACTTGAACACTTTCAATGTTTAGAATTTCCCCAGTCAATTTAACATGTGATATGACCATTAGCTATTTTGAAGGTGACAACTTTGTGTTCCCTTGTCCGAAACACAGAATGAGTTTTACAAAATATCACTTACAAAGAGATTGGTCAGTTTATCACATCAGATCTGAAGATATGAATGTTAGATTATGCAGGGAAAATTTCAATTTGGAACCACAAACAATAATTCCTGAGAAATCTGCTGTAAAAAGACATCAACATAGTGAAGGATTACAAAGATTTCTGGTTCTTATATTTTGCTTTATAAAGCAGAAAGAGTATTTGCCAAAGTCCTTACAGAAACACTGAGAAATTTTACTTTAATCAGAAAATAAGGAGATACCCTAAGTTTTAAAAATACTTCACGCAAAATGTGTATCATGCAGTTTAACAAAAAGAATCTCAAGGACAGCATCTGAAATAATTGGGGTAGGAAATTCCATAAGCAAACATTACTAATTTAGATTAACCAAGCATTTCTTTGCTAGAAATTAAACCCATTATTTTATTTCACCAATTAACTTTATTATGGAACACAAACCATCTATGCGTGCATGTGTCAGTCCCAGCATACACATTTGATGCTAGATGATAAATGTTGCAATTTGCAGGGTAAATTTAGTATTTGCATTACTCCGTTGTCTCTTAATTTTAAACAGAATTGGCACCTCTTCCTGGAAGACATCCTGTCCTTTCCTGTGCCATTTCAAGGGTTGTTAACTTTTTCTGACTGCTGTAGTTCTTAACACATCCTATGACACTGTTGTTTACATATGGGTTTTTAAAATAGATTGAGAACTTTTTAATTTATGAAGTGTGTGTAAAAGAATGTATGATCATTCATATTCCCATTTCATGAAAAAATAAATCATATTTTGGACGTAAAAATTGTTAAAGGAAAGCTTTTCTATAAATATTTTCTTTTAATAGTACTTTTAATCATTGAAATTTAGATCATTCAATTATGGAGATTTCTTCATTGAAGAGAAAATATCTCTTCAAAACTCTAAATAAGCTGAGCTTTATCAACTAAATTTATAGGAATACAGGCTTCAGAGGTATTAATTTATCTTACAATATTTTCCCTTCTAAAATTTGTCATGTTTTGTCACAGGTTTAAAGTGCAAGGCAACTATTGACATGAAAGATAATGTGGTATATGTAGTATAAGTGAACCTGATCTTTTCTCAAATATTTATTATTTTTATTTTCTTTGCTGTCAAGAAGAGTGGTAACAAATACGTATTATTTGTAAAGCCCCACAAAATTTGCATGAAAATAATTGTTGCATGAACTAGACATGCTTTCTGTGATATTAATCTGCAATATTCTGCAAGCCCCCCAAAAAATTCACATTCATTACAAGAAGCTTATTTCAGCATTTTACCTGTCAGAAACAGTGATTAATGTAGTTCAAATTATTTCATCAGCTAAATTCCCTTGAGATGTGTAAGATAAGGTGGTTCTTCAGAGGAACTTTGGACGGGAACTTATGACTGTAGTGACATGAATACATATGAAAGTACTTCATTTTTAAAATATAGAAAACAGACATGAAGAAAATGTACTTTAGAGTTTCATATCACTGAAATCATTTTTTTCAAATGAGGCACTAAGTAAGTGCATACGTCAATTTTTTTCCCAGCCTAGGCAATATGGCAATATATATAAGAACAAGTAAATATAACAAACAGTACAAGATTCATCTGGAGAAAAATAATTATACACGTGATAAAATACGAAAGAACAGAAGAAAACTCAATTGTTGATGTGGGATAAACTCATCACAGGATATCAATATATCACCAAGGTTTGCACATTTAAAACATGGGCAGGCCACAAGGAGGAGCTCTTGTGCAGGGATAGTGGCCTTTAATCTTCTATCTTCACTGTTTAATGAAAACGATAGGAATGTTAGTAATTTCAAAAAGCATCACAGCAGTATTCATTAGAGAAGAATTGTGTGAACTGCCTTTCACCTGCTGAGCCCTGTTGGAAGGAATCAGCTGTAGGAGGGAAGAAGGCATTTATAAAGGCAAAAGATCTGGAAACAGCTCTGGCCATCAGGTACTGAGAGAGAAGAGGGAGAGCACAGCAAGCACACAGCCGTTGCGAACTCGATGGAGAAATAAACACTGTAAGAGGCAGTGGCCACAAGAACCAGCCTGTGGGTGGTATTTACAACTTAACTGTACCTCCTAGCTGGGTGTATTAGTCAGGGTTCTCTAGGGCGACAGGACTAATAGGATAGATGTATGCATGAAAGGGAGTTTATTAGGAGAATTGACTCACATGATCTTAAGGTGAAGCCCCCAATACGCCATCTGCAAGCTGAGGACCCAGGAAGCCAGTCTGAGTCCCAAACTGCAAAAGCAGGGAAGCCAGCAGTGTCCCCTTCAGTGTGTGGCCGAAGACGCGAGAGCCCCTGGCAAATCACTGGTGTAATCCAAGAGTCTGAAAGCTGAAGAACTCAGAGTCCGATGTTCGAGGGCAGAAAGCACCCAGCACGGGAGAAAGATGGAGACCTGAGGACTTAGCCAGTCTGGTCCTTCTGCGTTCTCCTGCCTGCTTTTATCTTAGCCACAATGGCAGCTGCTTAGACAGCGCCCACTCAGATTGACGGTGGGTCTGTGTCTCTTAGTCCACTGACTCAAATGCTAATGTCCTTTGGCAATACCCTCAAAGACACACCCAGGAACAGTTATTTGCATCTTTCAACCCAATCAAGTTGACACTCGTTATTAACCATCACACTGGGGAATAGCAAGCATCAGCTACCAACTATTCTCTACTCATTTAATCAAAGCTTTGCTATGCTTGGGTTGTATTACAACACGAAGAAGAAGAGGCCTATCTTTTTATCATTTTTAATACACTGGGGCAGGAGGCAGAAATACAGAGGACTCTACCAATTGACCTGATTTCCAGAGAGGGACTATGCACTACCAGGAGTGAAAAATTTGCAACATGCCACCCAGGGTACGAGGACACACACATATCTTCCTCGTTTGATGAAAAAGTGGCACAAATTAGAGGACACTGGACAATAACTTTTATGAATTAAATTCAGAGAAGAATATGTGTAAATAATAAAGTAAGAGGAGGTGCTTCTCTAAAGAGCGTGATATAAATAACTTTACTTAGAAAATATTTAAGGTCTAAATATTTTCTCATTGTTTGTCCTTGTTGGAATATTGAATACATAGACACTAAAGGAACGCTTGTGGCCAGGCTCTGTGGCTCTCGCCTGTAATCCCAGCACTTTGGGAGACTGAGGGAGATGGATCACTTGAGTCCAGGAGTTTGAGATCAGCCTGGGCAATATGGAAAACTCTGTCTCTACACACACAAAATATATATATATACACGTAAATTAGCCAGGGGTGGTGGCATGCGCCTGTGGTCTCAGCTACTCCAGAGGCTGAGGTGACAGGACTGCTTGAGCCCAAGAGGTCGTGGCTGAAGCAGTGAGCTGTGGTCACATCATTGCACTCCAGCCTGGGCAGCACAGCAAAACCCTGTCTCAAAAAAACAAAAGCAAAAACAAAAAATGCTTGTGATAAACGTGAGACACTGAGATTAAATGTAAAAGGGTGTTCCTTACACCCACCGCCTAGCTACCCAGCTCAAAATAAGAAGTTGCTGAGGCTGGGCACGGTGGCTCACGCTTGTAATCCCAGCACTTTGGGAGGCCGAGGCGGGCGGATCACGAGGTCAGGAGATCGAGACCACGGTGAAACCCCGTCTCTACTAAAAATACAAAAAATTAGCCGGGCGTGGTGGCGGCGCCTGTAGTCCCAGCTACTCGGAGAGGCTGAGGCAGGAGAATGGCGGGAACCCGGGAGGCGGAGCTTGAAGTGAGCCGAGATCGCGCCACTACACTCCAGCCTGGGTGACAGAGCGGGACTCCGTCTCAAAAAAAAATAAAAAAAAAAAGAAGTTGCCGAAACCCTTAGGGTCCCTGAGGGTCCCTCAACCTGACAACTCTCTCCCCCAAAGAGATTACCATTATCCTGTATCTTGTGTGGTTTTTAATTCCTCTTTATTTTTATTAATAGTTGTACCATCATATGTGCCTCTAATATGTTGTTTAGTGTTGCATGCTTTGAACTTTATTCAGGTATACTCAAGAAGTATCTATCTTTCTGTGGTGTGCTATTTTCATTCAACATTGTGTTCCTGAGATTAATCTTGTTAACATTTACAGTTCCGGTCCCTCATTCACACTGCTGTGTAGTATTCCATTTGTAAACATGCTATGATTTGTTAACTTGCTCTCCTGCTAATCTTCAGTGCCCCGTTACCGTAGACAGAGCTGCCATGGATGCTCTTGTGTGTCCTTATGCACATGTGTCTGAGCTTCCTTGCTAGCTTTTTAGGGGTTGTGAGCATCTTAAAACATATTGTATAATTTCATATTGTTTTTTCAACCAGTGTGACAATCCATAATCTCATCTGCAGTGCATAAGGGCTGCAATATTCCCATGTTCAAATTGTCATTCATATGATCAAAAACATTGACTAATTATTTACTGCTTACTATATTAAGTAAAAATATTTGCAGTTTACGTACAAACTCATTTTTCTGGCTTATCACTGTCTGTTTGCTACTCTAAAACATAAACCTGAGTGCCAATCATGATGTGTGCCTCCCTGTCATTGCAGGAAAAATTCACAATTTTCAAGTTATACAAATACAAGTTTAATTTTTAATTTTATCTAAAATGGTATGATTTCAATCAGAATTGCCCTATCACTAGCAGAAGATAGAGCTTTGCCAAACCCCACCGTGCAAAGGAAGTGTGCATATAGGTTAAGAGATGTGAATGCAACTATTTTCTTTTTTTTTTAGCATAAAATACCTGCCCACCTAAGGGAATGCAAACAATTTACTCCACTTATCATTCTCAAAATGTTGACAATGCATTCCATAAAATGTTTTACGATGACTAAATGAGATAATATATGAAAAGCCGCTAATACAACGCTCAGTATCAAGCAGACATTCAATAAAGCTATTGTTATTCAGCAACAACGCATTGATAAATCACCAACTTTGAGGGCTACTCTAATAACGAACAGGTATAATATAACCATATTCATTAAAAATATAATTTCTCCAAAGTTGTAACTTCAATAATATTTAATATTCCAGGTAAGATAACCTTACTATATTTTAAAAGCCCAGGTGTTCTTTATCGTAATAAAAATGTAGTAATCTGCAGATGAGATTATTAGATCAGAGACTAACACACTTCTTCGTAGAAATTAACTGGGGTCAAAGAATGTACATGCTTTCCAGACATACACCATGCACACAGGCATATTGTCTCTGGTCTCAAGACTGAATTCAAGGCTAGCCTTTTGAACATCTACATCTTATTAAATTACGTTTACACTAAGTTAAAAGCATTTTAATATAATTATCGCTGAGGCTTGTCGTCACTTACAAATCCCAGAAGGATTGTGTTGCATGACAAAGCAGACCAGAGATCCAGATCCTAAGTGGTAAACAAGACTCCTTCTCACCTCCACACAGTGCTGTCAATCTGCACTGAGGGCAATCTCTGTATCACTAACATCTATTAATGTCACACACATGTTGAGGGCAGGCTAGGTCTTTTCATAGAACCAGACGGACAGAGAGAAATGGAGAATGAATATTAGCTTTAATGAATGGATGCAGAGGATCAAATATTATCCTTAAAAGAATATTTTTGGTTCTTTTCATCTCTTTCTCCCTATTTAGCTATATTTTCATGAGGAATATTAATGCATTATTAGTCCACAAGTTCAACCTCTGTGCACTGAGAAATAGGATTAGCATGGCTTATAAAATTTATCTGGGGGGAGGTTTCAGCTATCGAGGAATTATAGGGTGTATTAATTCTTACTTATTTAGGTTACAGACGGTTAAGCCAGGAATTATGTACTTATAATTAGGTACAGAATCGATAGCGATCCCATGGTTGCTACTTATCTATCACTTCTGTTCCCAATGCATTTAAGTTGCTTGCAAATGCATACAATATAGCAATATAAAATACTTAAACTCTTTAGAAAGAACCTTTAGAAAATACAAAAAATAGGGAAGCAAGATGGTGTCAGAAACGTGGTCAGTGAACAAATGGACACTTTGACGAATCATGCACTGAGTCAGGGCAGAGCACAAATTTGACTTTGAGTTTTCTAATTAACATGCAGAAAGGAGAAAATATAACCAGTAACAAGACCGTGCATGATATATTCTAGTTATTTGGGAGAACACCAATATGAAATAAGAGAAAATATTTCCTACGGCCCCTCAAGAAGAGAAGGTTTTATGATGGCTAAAGCAGTTCAGTAAGAAGCGACTGTGTTGGGCCCAGTATGATGTGGTCCAGTTAGGCTTCTTTTTCTTTTTTCTTTTTTTTTTTTTTGAGACAGAGTCTCACTCTGTCGCCCAGGCTGGAGTGCAGTGGTGCAATCTCGGCTCACTGCAAGCTCCGCCTCCCGGGTTCACACCATTCTCCCACCTCAGCCTCCCAAGTAGCTGGGACTACAGGCGCCGCCACCACGCCTGGCTAATTTTTTGTGTTTTTAGTAGAGACGGGGTTTCACCGTGTTAGCCAGGATGGTCTCGATCTCCTCATCTCATGATCCGCCCGCCTCAGCCTCCCAAAGTGCTGGGATTACAGGGGTGAGCCACCGCACCCGGCCAGTTAGGCATTTTTGATGGTCTCACTTCATCTTGAAACAGATTTTAGATAACAATGCAGAATAGATGGCTTCGTTTCCTCCAGGCCATCTTTCATAAATATTATTTATCTTATCCACGTGTCTGAAAAGTATCCAGCTGCAGTGAATTCGTGATTATAGTCCCTGACAAGTACCGGGAAAGCTGTAATTCTATGTTTTCATTTGCAAACAAAGCATTACACTCCAAAAGTCAACAAAATTGCATGTAGCACAAACATCCTCATGTGAAAAGCAGGAGCTGGATAAAGATGGGCCTTAACAGACCGCTCAATTTCTGACTTGAAAGGTACACAAGCAGCGCTGGCAGTCAAAGTGAAGAGTTCCTCAGAAAACAATTTTGGGACTACTTTAATGCAAAGAAAAGCAGGAAATAAAGTTCAACAGCTGCATTCCATAAAGCATACTGGCAGTCATTTGTCAAAAAAAATAAATAAAAATAAAATTAAAAATAAAACTCTTCTAGTGAAAAATGGCTCAAGCCTTAGGAAGGAAGAAGGAAGAGAGAGGAAGGGAGAGGAGGAAAGAAACCAGCTCCAGCTACAGTGCTTGGTTTTGAGCAACAAAGATTCCTGAAATACTTTCCAAAATAAACCTGTGGCAAAATGCTGAACTTGGAAACAGAAATAGACAACTTGATGCACAAAATAATCAGTTCTAAAATAGTCAAAATGTACAAAAGGATACAAAGCATTTGTGGTGTTGACTGAGAAATTAACCATGTACATTTGCTAAACGTAGAAATCTGGGGACAGAGACTGAAAAATACAATGATCCCCAAGGCTATTTATTTTGGCATTACTTATTTATAAAGTAAATACATAAAATTGAAAGTCTTTCCTATAACCTGCTTCTCCAAATCTCTCGGAGTCTTTGTTTCAGGTCTAGTCTGGCCTCCCTCATTTTTGTTCTCAGTCTGCCTGGATCCTGAGGTCACTGGATTCTGTGCTCCCAGCGCGTGTCCATTCCACAGTGGAATGTGAGAAAGTAGTAAAACACAAAAATACAAATAAATAAGATTCTATGTTTGAGTCTGAGTGAGAGCAGCTAGAGGTGACTTAGATTAACTGAAAAAGGTGTAAAAGAATTTTGCTAAAATCATGCCTCAAAGAGTCTACAGTATTAATCGTGTAATACAGCACTACGCCACACGAGGGCACTATATGGTCAGCTTACTCAGATGAAAGCAAAATGTAAACGGAGTTTATAAGAACAAGATTTGATGAAAATAAAATTACATTCTCTCCCAGGTAATAAAAAAAATCAAAATTCTGGAACATTTAAAGACCCTATGTGTGGTTTGTAATAAAATGGTAATAGCTTGACTTGCTCTCATCCATTTCACCTGCAACTTGGCCGCTATCAGTTTTTCAAACAGCTTAGGAATTTTTCAACGTAAAGTCATTTACACATTCTATTTATCTCTGCCTAGGACACTCTCCGACCTCATTGTAATCTTTTAGGTCTCAGCTGAAATGCAATTTCCTCAGAGACGGCTAACCTAGACACCTTACCTAACGCAAGTCTCTCTTACGCAACATGCAACTGTATGTCAGCCCTCGGTGTATTTTAGTCATGGCACTTACCGAAAGTATTTTATTTATGCACATCGCACATTCCTATGTGAGTTTTGTCTGTTCCCTTCAATATGCTTTAAGCTCCATGAGGCTAAATACCTGTCAGTTTTGGTCACTGTCTAATCCCCAGAGCCTAGGACACTGGGGCATAATAGAAACAAAGCTATGTGTTGAATGAATGAATGAATCTCTGTGACTGTGGCTTATTTCTCCCTACAAAGTTTGACTGAGCCCCACACTCTCACAGAAATCTTTAAAATAATAACAAAAAAGTAGTGAATGTCACCATGTGTTTTCTGACCAATAAACCTGAGAGCTTGTCTGGAGGTTATATGAATTATGGAGAGTCATGATATACTCTTTATTCAACATTGCTTCTCTTCTATTTAAAAACCTGCCCTTCTTTGGAAAGGGTGAAGTGGGACAGGCTGAGGAACACAGATGTTTGAGGGAAGAATGCTTACATTCACCTACTTTGTGATAACTTTACCCTTGTTAAAACGGAAATACAGAAAAGAGGTTACGGAGGAGTTTAATGCTGCCCTTTCTTAGAACGAGAACAACACAATTCTCTTTTCTTTGTCTCCAACTTTACAGGTACTTACTGTGGCGTATAAAATGGTCACTTACAAATTAGACCAACAAAAGGGTATTAAAAGTATTTGTTTATGGGACATCGGGGTGTAAAACACACCACTCAACATCGTGATGTAACTTTACACGACAATAGGGAAGGAGATAGAAAAGACAAAATGCACGGGGTGGGGGGACAACAGCAGGGCAAAGTGATCCGAAGACAATCTCCACAGAGTTCCAAGATCATGTGGATTCCAAAAGGCCAGAGGCCATTTGCTCCTTGATATTAACTCCAGGCTTAGCGTGATACTACAATGTAATTGTGGATGAAGTAGATAAGTGCGTCTTGAAGGCTTAAACCAAAACTATGGTTGGTCATAAAGAGGTGGCCGTGTTTTTTTGTTTTGTTTTGTTTGGTTTTTGGTTGTTTTTTTTTTTTTGGCCGAGGAAGAATTGGTTAGGGTATAAGGTCTGCATTTCAGGCTTCCATCATCAAAGACTGACAAATTCAGGCGAGCTGGAGTGAAGGTTAGGTCTTCCCCAGCCGTGGTCTTCACAGAGTGGGGGATCAGACCAGCAGGATTAAGGGGAATTCGGTGACCTTGTTACTCATAGGTCAGTAGCTTGGGGTTGCGCTTTCTCCTTTTTTCAACCTGTAGTCGACACAGCAAAAAGGCCCAGAACTGGCGAAGGAACAAAGCAGCAAAAAGTGAGGCCCAATAAAAGCTTCAGGCTCAAGAAGACCCCTGAGAAACGAAAGGGAGAGACTATTCCAGGGGACAGTAGGTGAAAAGGAGATAACTAAAAGCGCAGTGGCAAAATGTTCTTACACGTAAGGGATGTTCGTTAATGGACAAATATTCATGGCACTATGATCTGTTAGGACAAATGTAGAATCATCTGTATGCTTTAAATACCGTGTGTGTAAGATTTTAACTGTTTATTAGAAGTCCGAGAACCCCGTTTAAGGTATCTGGATATTCCCTCCCCTTCCTTTCCAAGATTCAGACACTACTAAGTGTGTAGCAGGATGAGCCGCAGACAAAACCCCTCAGACGCCGAGTTGTAGAAGGAAGGGCTTTATTCAGTTGGGAGCATCAGCAAGCTACTGCCTCAAAACCCGAGCTCCCCAAGTGCACAATTTCTGTCCCTTTTAAGGGCTCACAACACTAAGGATTTCACAAGAAAGGGTCGTGATTGATTTGAGCAAGCAAGGGGTACGTGGCAGGGGCTGCATGCACCGGTGGTCAGAGTGAAACGGAACAGGGCAGGGAGTTTCACAATGTTCTTCCATACAATGCCTGAAATCTATGGGTAACATCGGGTTCTAAGTCATGAGTTGATTTTTAGCTACTAGGTTTAGGCCAGGCAGGCCCAGGCCTGGTTTTCGGTCTGGCGCTGGGCTGCCTGTCTTTGATTTCACTTCCTTGTTTTTTTCTTAAAACAGGTACTGAGTATAAAACAGTATAAAACAATATGAGAGGGTCTCTCTCTTCCCTCAAGGGTAAAAATAAGATTGCGACAAATCTAAACTTTATGGAAGTCAAATAAAAAACACTTAAACATATGTAAATAATTGCATACATAAAATATTGCATTAAAATGCCTCCTAAGTGTCACGTAGTCTTTAAACAAATACATTTTCAATGATGGCACAGCTTTTTGGTTCCATTTCTATTTTAATCTCTGATATTCGCACATACCTGTGCACACGTGGAAACATCTATTACTGTTTCAAAAAGACAACTATTAGCAAAGTTCTTACATACACCTGCATATCACGCATTAGAATCAAGTACTTTATTCATTTCATGTCTTCAAAATTACGTTAATGTACTAATCAGGTATTCCATCCTTTCTACAGTATGGTCTTCCTAGAATAAGCTACCCAACTTTCTCAAAGGTGCAAAATGACCATATTTAAAGTTTGGATGAAATTTAATTCATCTTTAATTTGTTTCTGTCACTTTACTATGTTCTGGGGTGTTTTTTAATCTCTCGCTCTCTCTCTCCCTCTCTCACTGTCACACACACACAAACACACATGCCTGGTGCTGTCAGCTCTGAGATTTCTGATGATCAAGAGAAACAGGACATCTTTTAAACTTGAAGTACATTCATATGTCAATGAATGACAATGTGTTTGCACCATTACAGACAAAATCACAGCAGTCTTTATTTCCAAAAGCCAAAAATGTAGGGCTCAATCAACATAAAATGTCATAAGCAATAATTAAATAAATGCCAATAGAATGACCTTATAATTTTCAAACCCATGTCAGATAAAGCTATAAGAGATATCCAAATGCCAATACATATGATATTAATACCTGTGTTTTGTGGTATTAAGAACACGAAAAAATAGAAAATTCTATGAAGTTCAAAGTTCTTTAAAGTTAGATGGAAAAGGCATTCATTGGTATTCCCACGAAGTTTTACGGTTTAGTTGGAAAATACACATATGTTTCTTAAGAGCTAAAATAATGCATTCGACATACAGACAAATGACCAATATAGGTGGGAGGGCAGAGTTCTGTGATTAGACAGGAGAATTAGAAAATCTGTTCCAAGTAACTCCAGGGAATGGGTGGTATAACTTCCTCCTTGAGGTCCGAGGGTCACCAACATAAAAGCTCTACATAAGTTTTTATTAGTAGCTCAGAAAAAAAAAATAGAATCTAAAAAGATCAAAATCCTGGCAAAGGTTTCCGGTCATAATAAATCATAGTCGCGCAGGATGACATGATCTCCCACAGCATAAGATTTAGAATTAAGTGTTTGGTACTGTGAGTATCTTCAGTTACCAGATAGTCGTTGCTTTCATGATGTGTACACGTCTCCTTAGCCTCGGCAGGTTTCCAATTAAGCATAGAAATACTTTAAAAATCTGAAATCCTAGTAAAGATAGTTTGGCATTGGAAAGGATCCAATCTGTGTTGGAAATCTACATACGTGTAATGTTTAAGAGAACTTCGCTTATGAGAGAAAGCTTCGTTTTGTTTTTTGAGAGAGAGTCTCACTCTGTCGCCCAGGCTGGAGGGCAGTGGTGGGATCTCAGCTCACTGCAACCTCCCCTCCCAGTTCAAGCAATTCTCCTGCCTCAGCCTCCTGAGTAACTGGCACTACAGATGCACCCCACCACGCCCGGCTAATTTTTGTATTTTTAGTAGAGACAAGGTTTCTCCAGGTTGGCCAGGCTGGTCTTGAACTCCTGACCTCAGGTGATCTGCCCTCCTTTGCCTTCCAAAGTGCTGGGATTACAGGCATGAGCCCCCATGCCCAGCAGAGAGTGAGTTTTAAAGGTACAATATCTAATATGCAGTTGAGTACTTGAAACAGATATTTGATTTTAAATTTCTTACTAATATAAACAATATTGGAACATTTGGCAAAGCGTTTGGATTCACCATATTGATTGTTCTTACAAAAATAAAATTATCGGGGAAATTTTGTTTGTAGATGCAGACACTAAAGAACTTAAGTGAAATAAAATATATTACATTTGGAATTCCTAGTGAATTGGAATGATGGTATCATAATTTCAAACTTAAAATATGTAATTATTTGCTTGATTTTGACATGGTATTTTAAATTGATATTTTAGTATTTATATATTATTTTGGAACAACTAGATGCATTTTAGGGTCACTATTTTTATTAATTAGATTTATAAAAGTTATTTAGATATGCAGAAAAAATTTACTGTCCTAAATTTGAAGCACTCAAAAAATAAGTTATAAAGGTTTATAAATAAATTTAAAAATATTTGAAAATGTCTTACATTTGTAAACAAGATTAAAAAAATTCATAAGCCCTTAAAATAATTGCTGCAATTTCCCATTTTAAAAATAAAATAATCTCAGTAATGAAAGAGACCTAGAGAAGAACTAGGCTTATAAATCTATAAATTGAATAGCAAATGTTAAAAATGAGCTTTAGAAGTTTTCTCTGCACAAAAAAGAAGACAAAAGAAGTCATTAAACCCTACATTCATTTTTAATTACAAGTCGGATATTATTTAAGAGAGCAATAATATGTCCCCTTTCATGTAATGTCCAGAATTCAAAGGAACCACAGGATGTCATGTCGTTTATTCTCCGAAGTGGAATGCCATCACTTCCGCAGATAATACTGATTAATTTGAGCCAGCCTTCCACCTACATCCCCTATGCAAATAAACTTTACAAAGCCTTTCATTACATTATATACAAATATTTCTTCTCTTCATCAGTCATATTCTAATTATAGAGGCTCAACCAGGTAAGTTTAGCCTGACAAATATCTATGCTTATTATTATAGATTCACAAAGAGCTCCTTCTTCCTTATTAGTCAGATAATGTTCTTTCCTTTTACCCTATAGACAAAGGATGCGATTCATTAGGAAGTATTCCCCAACAGAGAAAATGTTTATATAAGCTTATTGATGTGTTCTTTTCAAATGCAAGGTAATTTAAATTTTCTTTAAATTGTATTTTTCTTAAGAGAGTAAAAAAAAAGGGAAACAGATGTTTTCATCACAAACACCATTTACCAACCAACCCAAAATGCATGGCCATTTATATTAAACAAGAAAACAAGTAGAACATGTGATTGCCTACATTTGTGCCGTATAAATTCATTGTCATTACTCTCAACTGAACTCCTGATGCTGCCTAAAAAAAAAGAGACCACGTTTATTTTCTCAATTCAACCCATCACCCTTCAGTATGACTATTTTAATCTTTCACCACAAACACAACCTGTATTTCCCTCTGCTGTCCTTAATCTTTGTCTCTTTCTTCCCTGAAACAAACAAAAGCCAAGACAGGAAACTGTGCTGCATCCTCCTCTAGTCAACCTAACGCCAGTCTTTCCTATGGCCCCTCCGCCACCTGTGGAGGAACATTCCAAAGTCAATGTCATTTCTTCCACCTGAAACAAATTTTACATGTGTTACCACTGTCCTGATTTTGTGTTTCCTCCTAAGCTCTTCAGGAAGATTGTCAACATTACCCATCCTAAGTCTCCCTCTCTTATTCCTCTACACGGTCCAATTCCATTGCTGCTGGCATGACTTGACCAATTTAGCTGCATTCACTACTGAAACAAAAGGGCGAATCACTACTTTGTTCCTATTGCAGACATTATTTATTGACTGTGCAAGATTACTAGACACAATCTAGCACACTCTTTTAACACACACATACACACACACATAAACACACATACACACACATACACACACACATACATACACACACATACACACACATACACACACACACATACACACACACATACACACACATACATAAACACACATACACACACATACATACACATACACACACACATACATACACACACATACACACACAGATACACACACACACACACATACACACACACACACATGCAGTTTTCCATGTGCTACCAGTTGTGTTCCCAGGGAAGGAGAATGTCAGATGGATACTAACAAGAAGGATGTCTTTTATGGAATTCTCTTGGGATCAATACCTAGGAAAGTAGAGAGAAGCATGGTAGGACAAGGAGAGAAAGTGGGCTGGACGCAGCTTCAGCCTATGGGGACACTGGTAAAATAACACTTCAGAGTTGTATAAAGGCCAAGTTCTAGTTGGAACGGGTAGACTGTGCCTTCATATCCGTCTATTGATCAGTCATTGGTTGCAGGCAGTTGAGACCACCCTTAAAGAGGGCTGTGATCACAGCACCCATCATACAATGTAACCTCATTCTGAGGATGTTCCTCACACCTCTATCATTCTTGCATCTTGATTGTTCCTTACCAGGTCCTACTTTTCTACTTAATTTTAAAGTGTTGAAGTTTCTCATAATTTCTTTTCCCCACTCTTCATGCAATATACACTCAATGCAATCTCACCTACTCCCATTCTTTCCTTTAATAATGATAGACTGAAGGGACCCAAATTTATATCTGTACCAGATATTTCTTCTAGCTCTACACATATATTTGCAAAACCTACTTGTAGAATTCTACTCACCATCTTCCCCCACTTCCTGTTCTTTCCCAAACAATCTTTCTTTTTTCTTGCTCCACAAACAGAAACTAGAATGATTTCTTTAAAAATACAAATGAGGTCAAGTTACCCTTCTGCTGAAACTTTTCGGTATCTTCCCAGTACCCTTCAGAAAAGGTAAGAACATTCTTAAAATGACTCTTTCAAAGCTCTGCACATTCTGATCTACGTTTCTTCCTTAAGTTCCTCTCTAGGTTAATTTTACTTATTCATACGTCCTCCTTGATCCCTGTCATTCGGTGAATCTTTCTTTATTTTTAAAGTATCTGTTTAAATGGCATTTCTTTAAAAACTCTTACTCATTGTCCAAAAGTAGTTAAGGATTTTGTTCTATAATATCACTCTATCTTTGTGTTTATTCAAATGACAAAATTATTTACTTTATTCTTTTGTTTCATATATTTTTCTTCTGTTTGACCGTGAGTTTCAAGGGGGCAGGGGAACAGATTATCCTATTTTGTTTGTTTTTAGTCTATCCCCAGTGCCTAGAATAAGGCTTGATGCACAGAAAACATTTTATGTATGTATACGCTGAGAAAAGCAGTATGATTGAAGAATGCGTAAATAGTGACTGGAAAATGAACATGTGAATCCCAGCACTTTGGGAGTCCGAGGAGGGCAGATCACGAGGTCAGGAGTTTGAGACCAGCCCAGCCCACAGGTGAAACCCCGTCTCTAGTAAAAATACAAAAATTAGCCAGGCATGGTGGTGGACACCTGTAATCCCAGCTACTTGGGAGGCTGAGGCAGCAGAATCGCTTGAAGCCAGGAGGCAGAGGTTGCAGTGAGCCAAGATCGTGCCAGTGCACTCCAGCCTGGGCAACAGAGTGATACTCTGTCTAAAAAAAAAAAGAAAAAAGAAAATGTACATGCATAATTTAGCATGTGTTTCTACCACTGAACACAGTGTGGGAAACATAGGAATATAAATCAGGATGATGCAGATGAGTAAATAATTCTGAATTATTTAATAGTCAGGATTTATAGCTAGGATTATTTTCAAAGGCCTATTGATATGCAATGGAGATGGATGAGCATGTACTACTTGAGGGCAGAAGAAAATCTCAATGAAAAATAGGGAGTAGAAATCTGAAGACAACAAAGAGGATGGCAAGATAATTGCTTTTCCAAAGTAATACAAATGAACACACTTAAAAACAGGCATGGGTAAGTTCACTATGGCAAAATGTCCAAATATATACTGGGAAGCAAATGGAAAGTTTTATCTTGACTTTCGAGGTGAACAGAGATCTACAGGGATAAATATTTTATAGCTGAGAAAACATGTGAAAAAGGGGAGAAATGGCTGGGCACGGTGGCTCATGCCTGTAATCCCAGCACTTTGGGAGGCCGAGGCTGGCGGATCACCTGAGGGCGGGAGTCTGAGACCAGCCTCACCAACATGGAGAAACCCCGTCTCTACTAAAAACATGAAATTAGCTGGGCATGGTGGCGCATGCCTGTAATCCCAGCTACTAGGGAAGCTGAGGCAGGAGAGTCGCTTGACCCTGGGAGGCAGAGGTTGTGGTGAGCTGAGATTGCGCCATTGAACTCCAGCCTGGGCAACAAGAATGAAACTCTATTTCAAAAAAAAAAAGAAAAACAGGAGAAACTTGCCCCAAATCATTTGGTTAAAAAGTTGCATATTTAAAATGTGAACCAGCCAGGCGCGTTGGCTCACACCTGTAATCCCAGCACTTTGGGAGGCCGAGGCTGGCGGATCACCTGAGGGCGGGAGTCTGAGACCAGCCTCACCAACATGGAGAAACCCCGTCTCTACTAAAATCATGAAATTAGCTGGGCATGGTGGCGCATGCCTGTAATCCCAGCTACTAGGGAAGCTGAGGCAGGAGAGTCGCTTGACCCTGGGAGGCAGAGGTTGTGGTGAGCTGAGATTGCGCCATTGAACTCCAGCCTGGGCAACAAGAATGAAACTCTATTTCAAAAAAAAAAGAAAAACAGGAGAAACTTGCCCCAAATCATTTGGTTAAAAAGTTGCATATTTAAAATGTGAACCAGCCAGGCGCGTTGGCTCACACCTGTAATACCAGCACTTTGGGAGGCCGAGGCAGGCAGATCACCTGAGGTCAGGAGTTTGAGACCAGCCTGGCCAACATGGTGAAACCCCATTTCTACTAAAAATACAAAAATTAACTGGGCGTGGTGGCGGGTGCCTGTAATCCCAGCTACTTGGGAGCCTGAGGCAGGAAAATCACTTGAACCCGGGAGGCGGTGGTTGCAGTGAGCCGGGATCGCACCACTGCACTCCACCCTGGGCAAGAGTGAGATCCTGCCTCAAAAAAAAAAGAAGTGAAACAGTTTCTTTCTAACCTCCAAATGCACAATATTCCACGACACCAACCCTACACCAAAGAAATGTGTAGAAGTTTATAAAAATGGTTATTAACTGATTTTTTTCAGCACCAGAATCAACTATCCTGACTCTAGCTTTAGAAACGTAAGTTAAAAAAAGAGGAAAATAACTTCGAAGGAAGTAATTCTTTGAAAGCCGTTAGGACAACACAATGATTTGAGGGTCTTGTGCTTTTCCATGAAAAGGTGGGGCTAAGTCTGTTTTAGAGGGTGAAGGAGACACAGGAGTTAAAAATGTGCCAACACCGTGGCCCTTGGAAATAACTTGTAAGATCAAATGAAAATCGCAATCGAGACTGTCACTTTTCGATCAGATTGTTTTCAATCGATAATGAGTGCAGGCCCGCAAATGTGTATGGGTGTTATGTGGCATATCAAGGTACATTTCTGCAGAACATACTCAGTGCAATATGGCTTGTGGGTACAACATTCCTTTATATAATTGCACTCAACTAATGTATGCCTTGGAAAGCAAGCACATCAAACATTATGTCTTAACAGACTTCTGAAAGAAAAACTGGAGTTCCTGGTGGCTCTTAAACAGTCTGCTGGTTATTTTATGGCATAGAGGAGAAAATTTACCCTGCAGAAATCTAGCCGAGCACATCCTCAGACTGATCACATTCACCTT
Source organism: Symphalangus syndactylus (assembly GCF_028878055.3). NCBI lineage: Eukaryota > Metazoa > Chordata > Mammalia > Primates > Hylobatidae > Symphalangus > Symphalangus syndactylus. Next base: position 384,227 of record NC_072423.2, on the reverse strand, counting down.
CTCATCATGGTTCCAGTCTCAATTAAAAAAAAAAAAAACAACAAAGAATCATATTTGAGTAATCTGTTCTGAATCATACAGGGAAAGTCCATGCTGAGATAATACTTATGCATCTGTCTTAGAACATGTCTAGAATATTTACTAGGAAGACTCACTATCAAAAGGGATTTTGGCATATGTGCATTAATTCAGCAAGCCTCATTTCTTCAATACCAAACATGCGCCAGACATTGTCCTAGGAAGAGAGGATTTAGAAAAAAAAAAATAAAGATATATTTACCGCAGTCCAGCCATAGAAAAAGATAAGTAAGTAATTAAATGCAGGAGTATACTATAGCTTCAAAGATAAAACTTATGAAGGTCTGGAAATTAGCACACATGGGATAAAACAGTCACTTCTACATAAGAGGAGGCGATTATAAAGAAGATTCACTTAAGATTCAGTATTGGCTAAGGTTAAAGAGAGAAGCATTGTTCTTGGACCAAGTTTTCTGGGAGGTGGGAGAGTAAAAGAAGTCCGGGACCAAAGGAAGCTACAACAGAGAGCACTGAACGAGCAGCTTTGCAGGTCTGACCCAGACTGCCATATGAGAAAATTACAGGCAGTTTGATTGGCTGGGGCACAGGCCGTGAGGTGGGGCATGATGAGTGACAGCTGGAACCAGGCAAGGCTCATAAATGTCACACTAAGGAATTTTCACTGTTTTCTACCAGCCACTGGAAGAAACTGAAGAGCTTAAAGCAAGATAATGGCACATCACAAAACACATGGATTCGAGGTGGTAAGACAAAAAGAAGTTACTGTAGCAGAAGCATCAGGAAGTAGACTTGTATTAATTTAACTGCAAAATAATTACTTCTCCTACCCCCACAACAACATTCCAACACACAGAACTAATGTGGGTTATTAATTATTTCCCACTGTTCCCTACTGAAACAACATACTTTCAACTTTATTCTTTCAGTTCTGAGCGTGCTTATCTGCAAAGATATATAACCTAGTCTCCACGTCTTATCATAGAAAATTAGTACAGGTGACTTGTCTATTTTCAAACAGGGAGAAAAATAGAAATAGATGCATTTAGTCCTTCTGAATTAACCAGCTAAGCTACTTGAGGAGGAAGAGATTATATCAAAATTGTAAACTTTTAAAACTAATTTAACATTATAACCACAAATGGATATATAAATTTTTTTCCTTCAGGGAATACTTGGGAGAAAAATTAGAATCCATGCTCCTGCCTTATTCAAAGCAAAATGATATTGGGTACAGCTGTTCATTTCAAAGGCCACTGCACATCTCCCATAAAAGCAGTGTGCTACAGTGATGAAAACTGCCCACCAATGGTCATGCCTATGCGCGTTTTCTAAGGTGTTTGCCACCCTCCTGTCAAGAGGTGAAGTCTGTTTCTTTAACTCCTGAATCTGGGTTGCCCACGTGGCTTGCTTTGATCAATGAAATGTCACAGAAGTTATGTTCTAGGACTTTTGAGCTCAGGTCTTCAGTTTCTACTTTCCCTTTCGGAACTCAGCTCCGAATAAAGAATTCCGGAATCTCCTATTAAGGAGGGTAACCACACAGAGAGACGGGAGAGTGACAGGCCACAGGCAGAAACACAATCTACATGGAAGAGACCCATGGCATTCCAGCCAACAGCAAGTACCAGGCCCCACGTGCAAATGAGGCCAATGGGTTCCACTATGTCCAGCTGAGCTGTCCCAGCCAAAACCATGTCAATCATGGACGAGTTCTCTCTTCTTCATCCTGACCATATTGCTGTCTCATGGCATCATACCCAATAAAATGGCTGTGATTTGAAGTCATTAAGCTTTGCGGTGCTTTATTACATAGCAACATATAAATAATAATGAGTAGTAAAATGCTTATTGCTAACTTTTCAGTGTAAAATTCCAGTGGCAGACCATGATGCCATGTAGAAAATATCTGGCTCAATTCGTACAAAAATGGCACAGCGTGTGGGACTCAGAGGAAACACCACGGTAGCAGGCCCTATATGCACAGCAGGACACACAGGAAGCCAGTGTCCAAGGAGCTGAAGGTGACCCTGTGGCCTTTCAATATTCACACGAAGAAGCAAAAGCAATAGCACAGCATATCCTGGTCGGTGATGTGTGTGTATGTGTATGTGTCACAGCTGCATTAGACCAGACCACGTGGTAACATTGTCTAAAGAAAGAAATAGAAAATACATAGAAAGCTCTAAACTTGTTTTTCTTTAGAAGTTATGTCCCAACCATGATAAAAGTGTTATTTTTCCTCCTTGAGGAAACAAAGAAAAATCAACGATAACATTTCTACCCATTTTTTTTTTTTTTTTTGCTGTTATATCCATTTTATGATGCTTTGCAAGTACTATTTATTCTTACTTTTACAGCCAGTCAGAATGTGTTTGGGTTTCTCTTATTTCTGTCTTTTTAAAGCTTCAACATTAAAGTTCTTTAGTACATCACACATTGCAATATTAAAAGAAAACACTATCTTGCCTAAATAAGCAGTATCGTATAATATCCAGTCGAAACTAACTTCAATGTACGTGATATGAATATTGCTTTCTGAAAACTTTACGGTCTGTTTGGACCACTCAATATGTAATTTTTAAACTAGGATGCCATAGTGTTTAAACAGTTTTCACATCAGAAATGTAAGAAGTGCTTCTCCTCAGCAAATGTAAAAGAATACACATCACAACAAACTATCTCTCAGACCACAGTGCAATCAAATTAGAACTCAGGATTAAGAAACTCACTCAAAACTGCACAACTACATGGAAACTGAACAACCTGCTCCTGAATGACTACTGGGTACATAACGAAATGAAGGCAGAAATAAAGATGTTCTTTGAAACCAATGAGAAAAAAGACACAACATACCAGAATCTCTGGGACACATTCAAAGCAGTATGTAGAGGGAAATTTATAGCACTAAATGCCCACAAGAGAAAGCAGGAAAGATCTAAAATCAACACCCTAACATGACTATTAAAAGAACAAGAGAAGCAAGAGCAAACACATCCCAAAGCTAGCAGAAGTCAGGAAATAACTAAGATCAGAGCAGAACTGAAGGAAATAGAGACACAAAACACCCTTCAAAAAAACCAATGAATCCAGGAGCTGGTTTTTTTAAAAGATCAACAAAATTGATAGACCGCTAGCAAGACAAATAAAGAAGAAAAGAGAGAAGAATCAAATAGACGCAATAAAAAATGATAAAGGGGATATCACCACCGATCCCACAGAAATACAAACTACCATCAGAGAATACTATAAATGCCTCTATGCAAATAAATTAGAAAATCTAGAAGAAATGGATAAATTCCTGGACACATACACCCTCCCAAGACTAAACCAGAAAGATGCTGAATCCCTGAATAGACCAACAACAGACTCTGAAATTGAGGCAATAATTAATAGCCTACCAACCAAAAAAAGTCCAGGATTCACAGCTGAATTCTACTAGAGGTACAAAGAGGAATTGGTACCATTCCTTCTGAAACTATTCCAAACAATAGGAAAAGAGGGAATCCTCCCTAACTCATTTTATGAGGCCAGCTTCATCCTGATACCAAAGCCTGTCAGAGACACAACAAAAAAAGAGAATTTGAGACCAATATCCCTGATGAACATCGCTGCGAAAATCCTCAGTAAAATACTGGCAAACCGAATCCAGCAGCACATCAAAAAGCTTATCCACCAAGATCAATTTGGCTTCATCCCTGGGATGCAATGCTGGTTTAACATACGCAAATCAATAGATATAATCCATCACATAAACAGAACCAAAGACAAAAACCACATGATTATCTCAATAGATTTAGAAAAGGCCCTTGACAAAATTCAACAGCGCTTAGTGCTAAACACTCTCAATAAATTTGGTATTGATGGGACGTATCTCAAAATAATAAGAGCTATTTATGACAAACGCACAGCCAATATCTTACTGAATGTGCAACAACTGGAATCATGCCCTTTGAAAACCGGCACAAGACAGGGATGGCCTCTCTCACCACTCCTATTCAACATAGTGCTGGAAGTTCTGGCCAGGGCAATCAGGCAAGTGAAAGAAATAAAGAAATAAAGAGAAATAAATATTCAATTAGGAAAAGAGAAAGTCAAATTGTCCCTGTTTGCAGACGACATGATTTATATTTAGAAAACCCCATCATCTCAGCCCAAAATCTCCTTAAGCTGATAAGTAACTTCAGCAAAGTCTCAGGATACAAAATCAATGTGCAAAAATCACAAGCATTCCTATACACCAGTAACAGACAGAGAGCTAAATCATGAGTGAACTCCCATTCACAATTGCTACAAAGAGAATAAAATACATAAGAATCCAATTCACAAGGGATGTGAAAGACCTCTTCAAGGAGAACTACAAACCACTGCTCAATGAAATAAAAGAGGATACAAACAAATGGAAGAACATTCCATGCTCATGGATAGGAAGAATCACTATTGTGAAAATGGCCATACTCCCCAAGGTAATTTATAGATTCAATGCCATCCCCATCAAGCTACCAATGACTTTCTTCACAGAATTGGAAAAAAACTACTTTAAAGTTCACATGGAACCAAAAAAGAGCCTGTATTGCCAAGCCAATCCTAAGCAAAAACAACAAAGCTGGAGGCATCATGCTACCTGACTTCCAACTATACTACAAGGCTACAGTAACCAAAACAGCATGGTACTGGTACCAAAACAGATACATAGATGAATGGAACAGAACAGAGGCCTCAGAAATACCACCACACATCTAAAACCATCTTATCTTTCACAAACCTGACTAAAACAAGAAATGGGGAAATGATTTCCTATTTAATAAATGGTGCTGGGAAAACTGGCTAGCCATATGTAGAAAGCTGAAACTGGATCCCTTCCTGACACCTTATACAAAAATTAATTCAAGATGGATTAAAGACTTAAATGTTATATGTAAAACCGTAAAAACCCAGAAGAAAACCTAGGCAATACCATTCAGGACATAGGCATGGGCAAGGACTTCATGACTAAAACACCAAAAGCAGTGGCAACAAAAGCCAAGATAGACAAATGGGATCTAATTAAACTAAAGAGCTTCTGCACAGCAAAAGAAACTACCATCAGAGTGAACAGGCAACCTACAGAATGGGAGGAAATTTTTGCAATCTACCCATCTGACAAAGGGCTAATATCCAGAATCAACGAAGACTTTAACAAATTTACAAGAAAAAATCGAACAGCCCCATCAAAACGTGGGCAAAGGATATGAACAGACACTTTTCAAAGGAAGACCTTTATTCAGCCAACACACACATGAGAAAAGGCTCATCATCACTGGTCATCAGAGAAATGCAAATCAAAACCACAATGAGAAACCATCTCACACCAGTTAGAATGGCCATCATTTAAAAAGTCAGGAAACAACAGGTGCTGGAGATGATGTGGAGTAATAGGAAGGATTTTACACTGTTGGTGGGACTGTAAAGTAGTTCAACCATTGTGGAAGACAGTGTGGTGATTCCTCAAGGATCTCAAACTAGAAATACCATTTGACCCAGCAATTCTATTACTGGGTATATACCCAAAGGATTATAAATCATGCTACTATAAAGACATGAACACATATGTTTATTGTGGCACTATTCACAATAGCAAAGACTTGCAACCAACCCAAGTGTCCATCAATGATAGATTAGATTAAGAAAATGTGGCACATATACACCATGGAATACTATGCAACTGTAAAAAAGGATGAGTTCATGTCCTTTGTAGGGACATGGATGAAGCTGGAAACCATCATTCTGAGCAAACTACCGCAAGGACAGAAGACCAAACACTGCATGTTCTCACTCACAGGTGGGAATTGAACAATGAGAACATTTGAACACTGGGTTGGGAATATCACACACCAGAGCCTGTCATGGGGTGGGGGGTTGGGGGAGGGATAGCATTAGGAGAAATACCTAACGTAAATGAGGAGTTAATGGGTGCAGCACACCAACATGGCACATGTATACAAACCTGCACATTGTGCACATGTACCCTAGAACTTAAAGTATAATAATAATAATAAAGAAATGTAAGAAGTGCTAAATTACAGATTTTCAAATATTTAGGAGACATTAATATAATGCCATGTTTTTTCTGAACACTTATTAAGCACAGTTAACAAAAACAAATAGAAATGATAAAGTTTTGTTAATATTTCATGTTAACTCCCATTTTTATTTTAATTAATTTCTGGCTTGAAACCATTGGAAATTTGTTTTTAACGAACAGAATTAAATACATTAGGTCCTTGATAGAATTCTTTTCCTCCAAAGAATATCACCATCCCCCACTTTTAGCTAACTGTCATAATATGTTCTTTTTTTCCAGATGCTTCTTGTTCCAGAACTGTATACACAAGTTGGACGACTAAACTGATATTTGCATAACAAGAAAAGTGGTCTTTAGACAATTTGGCAAATATGCTCATAGCAGCACTGCCAGGAACTAACCCCCAAAATAGGATCACAGCAGAGTTGGAACGCCAGTGATAGGGCTTTATTTCCAAGCACACAACCAGAGTTAGAGAACACATTCAAATAACCCAGGCCTTTTTTTATGTAAAAATTTTTAATAATCATGGCATTTCCAATGCAAATTTAAAATCTAGTCAGTAGCTTATTTTATTAAGAGACTTCATGGTTTTGACAGGTAATGATCTTTGCTAGAAAGGTCCCCCTCCTCCTCCTCCTCCTCTTCTTTCTCAGGTCTATTCTTGATTCTGAAATTCACACCACTGGAATTTTATACCACACCACAGTTAAACATTTTTTTCTGAATTTTACTATATTGCATTTTCCTGAGGATTTCTTTAATGCATGCCCTAGTTCTTTGGAGACTTTCAATGCCTGTTTAACAGCTTTCCTTATTCATTAGCAACTTCCTTTAGAATCTAACAAGTCTCTTATGATCCTGGAGTTCTGTCAATTGTAGTAATTTTTTATTGTTTTTATCACACGGTTGGGAATATTTCTGCTACTTTTTACCCTCACTTAGAAGCTTAATATAACTACAAAAATGTTATATAACTCTTATTAATGTCTTCATCTTTTGTCATTATGAGTGGCCTAGCCCCTCCATAGACAATTTGAGCCTATGATTTTTCATGGAAGAGGGCATAGTTTAGCTTCATGTATTATTATCCTCTCTCATATTTGCTCTATCAGTATATATTGGAATATGGTTGAATTCTATAGCATGTATTTTATTGCTTTCACACGTTTTATTGCGCTTATGTTTGGATTTCTTCTCATCTGAGAAAGGATTGATTTTCTCATCTCAGTATATTTTTAATAAAATCATAGCTAAGAAAGAACATTTCATCCATCTAAAAGCTAACTTCCTTTCTTTTATTTTGTCCTGAAAAATACTACACCCACACATTTTTGCCAATAGCCTAAGACATTTAGCCATACTAATCTATCCTATTGGCTCCTTGGCTTTGATTGATGGACTAACAAAAATAGCTTGCTTGATGTTTCCAGAGAAAGTATCTTACCCTCATCTGTCTAAAGTATTCCTAACATAGGATTGTCAGATTTAGCAAATAAAAATATAGGATTTCTACTTATATTTCAATTTCATGTAAAAAACAAATAACTTTTTAGTATAAGAACATCTTAAATACTTAGAGGCTTATCTGAAGTTCACATTTAAATAGGTGCCCTGTAAGTTACCAGGCAATCCTGTCCTAAAGGAATAATATTCAAATCTCTCTTTAGCTTTTCCTCCAAATGTTGCTTAAAAATTTTCTGGGAAAATCATTAGTTTTATCTCCAGAAGCAAGACACTGTTGTCAGAAAAGGATGGGTTTCATTTTCTATTATTTTCATGTACTTGATTATTTATGATATTAGAACTGGGATCTCAGGAGTGGCCTTGTGTAGCAATCAATGGTGGCTGACCATTGGTTGCTCTTTAGGAAAAAGGGTCATAAGCCCCCTTTTGCTCACTTCCCTGCCCCTTGAAATTAACTTATTGATTTAAATTAAAAGCATTGCATGCCTACTCTACGATGAATATTGTGATGTCAAGAATCCCAAACAAGCAGCAAGATTCTGTCCACCAGAAATGTTAAGCATATGTAAACCGGAGGCGGGCGACTGGGAGGTACCAGAATATGCTCTTTGTATTGATTTTAGTACCTGAACTTATGTGCTTCAATTGAGTTATACTTACCTATAAATTGATGCTCCCATCATTGAAAACAGCTTATGCTGTTACAGAATACATTGCGTAAGTGTATGGATTCCTTTACAGTCAACCAAAGGGTAAAGGTGACATGAAGAAGAAAAAATACGCTAACTAAATGAAAATTGGGAGTCATAAAAACATTTTTATAGAACTATAGAAATGATCTAAATCTCTTTTGGTGGGCTTTCTTTGCATCAGTACTACAAATGTTGGATTGTTCCAGCTCTGTCCTCAGACATCTCTGTAATCAGTATCTTGTCAGAGATCCCTGAAGAGGGGTTCTGGAGAGCCCTGGAAGGTTCTTGAGACCTCTCGAGGCAATCCAAAATGTCTTCCCGAAATGCCTTGGCCCATCATTTCACTCAGATATCTATATAAAGTCTCCCCTTAGACAGATCTTCTCTGACAACCCATTAGAAAATAGCAGCCTCTGTTACTTCATCACCTTCCCTACTTCACATTTTGTATAGTTCTGTTGCAACCTGAAATAAAATAATTTAAACCGAAATATAAATAGCACATTTGTTTATATTGGGTTTCCCACACAAGCTCAAAGAATGTAAGGACATGTACTTTTGTTTATTACTTTATCCCCAACACATTCAATAGTACATACCATATTGCATGTCTACAGAAATCGTTTGTAATTTTTTTGTACAATGAATGTATTTTATCTGATAGTTTTTCTTGGCAGTGAAAATATGCTTTTCCCTTACAGCTGCTCTTATTGAAAGACATTACTCTTAAGTGAATTTCCTCACTCCAGTAATTCAAGAAGAAAAAGTGTATATAGAGAAAAAGCATTAATAGTGTTTTATAACTTATTCCTAAAAATGGGTTGATTAAATGTTTATCATTAGTGCAGCAATGAAGTTTCTTTTAAACTCTGAAAATGAGGGCACATTCAGTGACTTATATTTTCAATGCCTTGTGTAGACCAAAAATAGATAAAAACAAGAATCACTAGGAAAGTAATATTGTATAAGCCAATCTCTAACAGAGTCACAATAAAACAAATTAATGTTTGAAATTATCACCATTAGGTCAAATCTGTGTCTTGAGCTTCAAAATACTTCATTCATTCAATGGTTAATCGGTCACTGACTACTGTAGGCTGGGTACTGGGGAGCCAAAAGAGAAATTAATCACGGTCATCAATTTAAAAACCAAAAACTCTGTCAGCCAAGTGTATGCAACAGTTTTGCAGAATAAACACAGTGAGTTTGGTTTAAGACAGAGAAATTTAAGTTTCCAGAATATTGGGGAGAAAGTGTCTAATAGGATGGTGGAGTTCATGTAGAGATTCTGGACTGGAAAAATGATTTGGCCACCATTAGCATAGGACTAGATGCCACTAAAGTGGCAGAGATCACTTAGAATAAATGGCAAACAAAAAAGAGGCCTTACTTCCTTGAGATTCTTCTGACTAGGAGCCAGACACTACAGAGCATGGAAAATATTTTGTAAGGTAGAGTTACCGAAGACGGCCTTTTTCTCCGAGATATGCTGACATGCTTAATGTGGGCTTTCTTTACAACAATGTGATCATTCCAACAACTACTAGTTCCACGATGTTTTTAGAGTTTACAAATGTATTACTACAGTGAGTTTTATTGTATCTGAGCCTCGTGAGAGATTTACGATTATCCCTATTTTATGCAAAACTTCAGAAAGTTTAAATGAAAAGTCACAAATAGATGATTGATACCTAATCCACAGCTCTTGGATGACCTATAGCGTCAATGTTTTCAATGAAGAGAAGGTGATTTTCACCCCATCCTTCACTTCTAGTTTTTCCTAATTGTTCTATATGACTTTATTGAAAGCTTCACTTCAAAATCAATCTCTCCCCTTCTCAAACTATCTTTCTTAATAAGGATAATTGTTAGGAAGTTCCCACAGCTACCTAACACCCTCTAATTCCCAAGACCTTGTGAATGCTTCTGACTATGAATTTTGAAGGCATTCCAGAAATACAGTTTCAGTTTGATTATAAAGCAAATAACATCTTGGATATTATTATATTTAAATATTTAGAATTATTTAAAATTAATTTTTTGCAAAAAATTCTTGGAGGGAAATGAGAACAAGAGTTTATTTAAGAAGTAGAATTTTATTTCTTTTTCTACAGGTCGACTTACTAACACTGTGGTTCTCCATAGAAATAAATAAAATTCACATACATAAAAAACGGTAGAGAATACTAAATGTGCCAAATAACGAATTCCTTTAAGCATAGATATATATATACACATATATACACATATATATATACATATATACATACGCACACATATATATACATATATATACACACACACACATACATATACATGTATATATACACACATACATACTTATATACACTTTTATACCTGCCAAGAAAGGTAAGTTTGTCACTGCTTAGAGATTGCTGAAAGCAAAATGAAAGAGTTCCATCAAGTGGTCATATCAAGACACAGCAGTTTGTATTTCACCAATAGAAAGAGGAAAACAATTTCTCTGAAATCTAGTTCAGACATAGATTTCTAACCGAGCTATTAAAATTTTATGCCATGCAACATTAAAAAACACAATTAAATGCATTTTAAACATTATTACTAATTCATTTTCCAATTCATTTTTAAACTGCAAAGAAAATAGAAACTATGTGATTTTTATTTTTTATCTTTTTCATAACGAATACTCTCTCCATATAGTTTGCAGTTGAAAATGCGTGGTTATAATCTTAATTTGCATGTTAGTCATTTTTTTAAATTAGCAGGTAAACCACAGGTAATACTAAACTAAGTATTTGGATTGCACCGAAAATTCAGAAACTAACTACTTGCAAATGACCTATACATCTTAAAATAGTACAAAATAAATACAAAGAAAACTCTACTCAAGGTTGTTTTAAAAAATAAAATAAGTTATAAAACATAAACATGAGTTAACTTGCTTCTTTTAACAATCTATAGTTTTTGCCTTGCCAAATTTCATCTCCTTCATAAAGACAGACAAAACAGGCATCTTTCTTTTTAAAGTATAATTGATTTAAGGGGTCATTTTCTCATTATTTTGGAAAAACCATCATGGCTTATTTTAATGTTATAAATGCTACTTCTAAATATATATTACAGATTAAGATTTGTTTCTTGCTTAATAAAGCAGTAGTTCATTTAAGCAACCATTGTTTAATTAAACTTTCTGAATATTATATATATATTACTAATGAGATGAGGTTAAACAATAGATTTTTATATAAAACCTATGAAATATATATTATCTAGACATAAAATTGGAAGCAATGTATTTAATGATTAAGATCATGGATTTTGGCATCAGAGAGATTTGATTTGAATCTAATCTCTTCCACTTTTTTTCTCTGTAACCTGGAGCAATGACAAGCGTACTTTGTTTCATTGCACTTTTCTTGTAGATGTTGTGTTTTTTACAAATTGAAGGTTTGTGGCCAGCCTGCCTTGAGCAATTCTATCCACACTATTTTTTCCAACAGTATGTGCTCACTTTTGGTTTCTGGGTCACAGTTCAATACTTCTCACAATATTTCAGATTTTATCATTGTCATTATATTACTTATGGTTATCTGTGATCAATGATCTTTTATGTCACTATTGTAATTGTGGGACACCATACACGCTGCACATATAAGATAGCAAACTTAATTAATATCATGTGTGTTCCCACTTCTTCAGCAGCTAGCTGTTCTTCCATCTCTCTTCTTCTCCTCAAGCCTCACTATTCCCTGAGACACAACAATATTAAAATTAGACCAAGTAATAACCCTGCAACGGCCTGTAAGTGTTCAAGTGAGAAGAAAAGCATCATACATCTCCCACTTTAAGTCAAAAGCTGGAAATGATTAAACTTAATGAAGAAGGCATGTTGAAAGCTGAGAGAGGCTAAAAGCTAGGTCTCTTATAACAAACAGCCAACTTATGAACACAAAGGAAAAGTTCTTGAAGGTAATTGACAGTGCTACTACAGTGAACAAATGAACGATGAAGAATGTAAAACAGGCTTGTTGCTGATATGGAGAACGTTTTATCAGTCTGGATAGAAAATCAAACCAACTACAACAAGGCCCAAATTATCTTCAATTCTCTTCAGGCTGAGAGAAATGAAGAAGAAAAGTTGGAAACTAGAAGAAGTTGGTTGATAATTTTTAAGGAAAGAAGCCATCCCAAAATAAAAGAAAAAGTGCAAGGTGAAGTAGTAGCATGTGCTGATGTAGAAGCTTTAGCACATAATCTGGAAAATCTAGCTAAGATAATAGATGAAGTTTGTTACACTAAACAAGAGATTTTCAGTGTAGATGAAACAGACTTATATTGAAAGAAGATGCTGTCTAGGACGTTCATGGCTAGAAAATAAGTCAATGCCTGGCTTTAAAGCTTCAGTGCACAGGGTGACACTCTTGGTAGGGGCTAATGCAGCTGGTAAATTGAAGTTGAAGCCAATACTGATTAACGATTCTGAAAATAGCAAGAATTATGCTAAATCTACTGTGCCTGTACTCTATAAATGGAGCAAAGTCTGAATGACAGCATATCTGTTAACAGTATGGTATACTGGATATTTTTATCCCGCTCTTGAGACCTACTGCTCAGAAAAAAAAGAGTCCTTTCAAAATATTGCTGTTCATTGACAATGTACCTGACCACCCAAGAGTTCCGATGGAGGTGAACAAGGATATTAGTGTTTCTAAGCTCGTTAACACAACATCCATTCTGTAGCCTCTGAATCAAAGAGTAATTTCAACTTTCAAGTTTTATTACATAAGAACTAAACATGGTAAGGTTATTGCTGCCATAATGACTACTCTGATTAATCTGGGTAAAATAAATTGAAAATCTTCAGGAAAGGATTCACCACTCTAGATGACACTAAGGACATTTGTGATTCCTGGGAGGAGTCCAAAATATCAACAATAACAGGAGTTTAGAAGAAGTTGAGTCCAACTCTCACAGATGACCTTGAGGGGTTTAACTCTTCAGTGGAAGTAAATGCGGATGTGGTGGAATCAGCAAGACAACTAGAATTAGAACTGGAGCCTGAAAATGTGACTGAGTTGCTGCAGTTTCAAGATACAATTTTAATGCATTAGGATTTGTTTCTTAGAGATGAGCAAAGAAAGTCGTTCCTTGAGATAGAATCTACTCCTGGTAATGATGCTGTGAACATTCTTCAAATAACAACAAAGAATTTAGAATATTACAGAAACTTAGTTGATAAAGCAGTGGTAGAATTTGGGTTTGAAAGAAGTTGTACTGTGGGGAAAAAGCTATCAAACAGCATCACGTTACAAAAAAAAAAAAAAATCTTTCATGAAAGGAAAAGTCAACCAATGTGGCAAACTTCATTGCTGCCTTGTTAGAAGAAATTGCCACAGCCACATTAACTTTAAGAAACCACCACCCTGATTGGTCAGCTGCCACCAACACTTGGACCAAACCCTTTACCTGTGAAAAATCACAACTTGATGAAGGAACAGATAATCATTAGCATTTTAGCAATAAAGTATTTTAAAATTAAAGTATGTGCATTGTTTTTTAGACATACTTCTATTGCACACTCAGCTGCTTATATTGTAATGTAAACATGACTTTTTTATGCATTGGAAAACCAACAAACTTGTATGACTCACTTTATTGCAATGTTTGCTTTACTGCAGTGGTCTGGAACTGAATCTGTAATATCTCCAAGGTATGCCTGTATATCTTCATGTATAATAGGGAAGTAATTCTACTGATACAGGTATGGTAGAGCTTAGATAATGTCTCTTATATCAAGCATCTAGATTAGTAGCTGACTATCATCAAAATGAAAACACATGTTTGTGAATTAATATTTCCACTGTTCTATCTTGTTATTGGTAGGTGAGAGTGGTGGTGAACTTTCACCTCAAATTGTTTGATTTAAATAGTTGAAAAAATATAAACAAGTAAGGAGACAAAAGACAAATGTATTGCTTCTATGATGACAATACGATCATATTTCTTCTGAGTGCTCTATGACCTTCCTCCAATCTAAGCAATATTTCCATTTCTACTAGAAGCCAGAGAGATTCACACTGTTACCCTTCTTTCTGTCTTTTGGAAATTTGCAGTGATAATAAGTTGATTTAAAATCCTTACTTAATATCAAGAACAACTCTTCCTGTCAACATGGTAATAAAATGAACACTGAGGATGAAGAGAGAGAGAATGATAAAGTGCATTCAGTAAAACATAAACAAGTAAAGGATGTGGGCGCAAGGTATATAGGAAGTATTAATAGTTGTACTCCTCTCACATATTTTGTCATGTGTGAAATAATTCAAAAGTAAGATGTAAGTAAACCTAAAAGAAAAACTAAAACTCCCTTTAGGAAACCTAAAAGTGAATAGATTCACACTTCAACAAACTTTTGACGATACGTCAGCAAGATGGAAAATAACTACAAAAGGAAAGCTGCAGATACAAGAAGAAATGTTGAGTGAAGAACATGGAAAGCATGTAGATAAACCACAGGGTCTGTGTGAAATAACAAAAAAATTAAATTTGGGAATACAGAAAGGATATAATTAAAATATGGGACAATAAGTAAGACTAGCAGGTGATTTGATTTTTATAATTCTAAGGTCCCTATGTTATATAAAGAAGGAATAGAGAAAATGATTAATGTAGACTTTAAGTAAATAAATCTGTTAAAATTTCATGGTAACTATTAAAAGAATAAAGAGAGAAATAGAATTTAAATAAAAACTTCATGTAAAAGATGCAGAAAAAGTGATAAAAAGTAAAAGCGATGAAGCAAAAGAGGAACATACAAAACAAGAAATAGGATGGTAATGAATCCAAATATATCAGCAATCCTAATAAATGTAAATAAATTAACTTTCTAGTTAAAGGTTAAATTCAATAAAAGATAAGATCCAGGATTATACTATCGAAGAATCACACATGAAAATAAAAACATGGAAAAACTGATACACAAAGGATAAGAAATTAGGCAGCTTAAATATTAGTCAAAGGAAAGCTGGTGTATCTATATTAATATTATAGAGTGAAGTCTTTAAGGCACAAAGCATCATATAGAATGGAAAACATCATAAAACAATGATAATTATACACTCATTTCAACTTTGATGCCTCTAATAACTTGCCTCAAAACATATAAAGAAGTCAACAAACCCATCATACCAAGGAATACACAGTGTTCTCAGGTACGCACGGAACTTCAGAGAAAGCCGAACCACATGGGGAAGACATAATGCACATATCAGCCAATTCCAAGGAATTATCAGACAGATATACTTCTCTTAGCACAACGAAGTTCAAAGTCAGAAAAAAACATTTTTTTTTGAAAAATTTGTAGATTTGGAAATAGGAAAGCATATTTAAAACATACAAGAAAGCAATAAAGTCTGAAAACCGATAAATTCAACAGTTAACTTAAGATATTAGGGAAAATATAAGAAACCCAAGCAGAAGAAATGCAATTATAAAAACCAACAATAATAATGAATGAAATAGTAAATAGAGATACAGCAGATTAAAACAAAAAATTAACAAATCGAAAGGCTAATTCTTATATATTTAATATATGTGTGTGTCTAATCTACTCTCAATATTAAACTATTAATCCTTTCTTTCCTAAATATATATCAACAATGATTGTTATATTTTTTCTATTTTTATATTTACACAGGGAAATGTGATATTCACCATGTTTCACTTAGTGTTTTTTAACTCAGTATCATTTTTGAGGCCAATTTTGAGACCCATGTGTATAGAGAGATACTTTATCCCTTTTAACTATTGCCCAGTAATATATAGATTAAATTTTTATCCATCTATCCCCCATTTGCTATCTACTAATAGTATTTCAAAGCACATCCCTGAATTTTCCTATGCATCTCTGTTACACGTTACCCTAAAGAGAAATGACAAGCTTTTTAGAGAAGTGGCATACTCAATTTCCCTAAATGTTGGCAAATTGATTATTTAAATGGCATTTAGCAGAAAATCTAACAAAACATTTTTCTTCACATTAAAAAAGAAATCCTTAAATTGCTTCTTAGTTTCTATAAAAATGGAAGAGTGGAGAAGTATTCAGGGCTTTATGTTTTATTCAATTGGATCAATATCCTCCATAATCCTGTGAATCACCTTTTTAAAAAATTTGTAAAACTTAAGACAATATTTTATAGTTTTGCTCCACATTGTTTGAAATTTAGAAACTTTTATTTCTAATTAGATTGCTATGACATTAAGTGTGTGTGTGTGTGTGTGTGATTGGTAGGTATATAAATTATCTACTACATGCAAGATATAAAAATATGATAAAGTGTTTGGACCTTACCCTTAGAAAACAATATCTCAATAACTGTGGTGTGGCTGAGATGATGTTCAGGTATCATCTCATATTTGCCTACATTTCTAAGTTTATTTCTACATTGCCAAGTTTGTCACTATAACATGGCCATTTCCTGTATAGGAGACAGATGCTCTTTAGGTGTGTCCATCATAAAACTAGTTTAATAAATCAGGACACGTTGAAAATAAAATAAGCCTCAAGCATAAAGCAGGACCAATCCTTGAACAAAGTGTATATTCAATATATACTCCATTGGCTTCAATAGTGAAAATATACTGTGAGCTGTCACAAAGTTGGTAGGCTCTGATCCCCAGCGGGTACTGTGCCTGTCCTTTGCATAACTAGAGGGATTGTTAGTCCTCTTTGCATACATCACGATTGTTAATAAAGTGACATTTGTCAAAATGAGTAAGCACCTGTTGCCATGGAAGGTGCCATAAGCAAGATTATAAAACAAATTGTTGTAGTTGGCTAGGAACCAGGAGGAAGATGAACACCAGAAGAAAAGGCATTCTTTCCTTAATTCCTCATACCCATTTTACAATGCATTGCATACAGTTGTTTATGCAGAACACAGGCTGTTTTCTTTTTTTCTGAAACCTCATGTAACCGATGGTATTTTAAATGAGCTCTAATACAAAATGCCTCACACACTGCTATCCTATGCCTCATTTAACCCATTATATGGGTTCCGTCTTGAAACATTTAGTCTTCATTTGTCTATTTTTCCTGTAACTTATTTTTAGGAATAGAAAAATCATGTCCTGGGAAGCATGTCTTCTGGCACATATTTAAAATACCTAAGGGGGCTCAGGTAACATCAAGACCCTAGTAGGTGCAGACGGGTCCCCACCAATATCTTGGCATTTTATTTCAATTATTTACTATCTTTCAATATGGCCCACAGCATGAAGATTTTGCATATACCAGTTTATTTTTTAATTGAAAATTGAAATAATACCAATACTCATAAAAAAATCCATTCAATTCTATTCAGTAAACAGTCTTCCTCTTCATGCCAGTAGATATCTGTAACTCTTTCCCCAGGTTCCTTATTTAAAGTATCTTTACCACAAAAAGCAGACAGGCTTCAAATAACCGTCTGACATTGGAGAATGACAATATTTTTTCTTGTGAATTAGCATGCTAGCTAGGCACTGATATGAGATATACTGACATAGCTTTCCTGCCAAATCTCATTCTTGTATTGTTCATGAATAGATTCATTATTTTGGTACAAAGACTTTAAATATCAAGTTTAATTGATCTTTTATATCACACTTCTCCAGAATTTTTTACTGAAGGATAAATTTGTTCCTCTAAAAAGCACAGCCTGTCCCGAGCAGATGCATGCCATTAAAAAAAAAAAAATCACATAAATGTCTTCTTTTGGTTCTATCACAGCCTAACATATGAATCCATGTTTATTGTGGTAATGATTCAAACTAGTAAAATGGGGTATAATTTTTGTTTGTATTATAATTGCAGTGCTCCTCATTTCTAGGTACCCCATACTGGCTATTCTCATGTTTTATGTGAATCTCAGGGTGTATTGACTAGCTCTGTGATCTTGGAAAAAATGACTGGCTGCAAAAAGTTCTCTCATTTCTTCTGCCAATCCCATTCTCTGAAGAGGAAAATGTAAGACTATGTGTGCAAAAATTCTAAGACACTGAGAGTCCAAAGAAAATAGAGAATAGATATTTAAGCTTGAGACCAGAAAGCATTTGTGATTATTAAGACTGAATTCTTGTGACTTTGAGTCAGAATGGCTTGTTTTTAGTTGGAAGTTATCTTCTAGATCCTTATTCTCTGATTATATGCAATTTGGAAATGTCCTACATAAAAACTGCTGCCTAACTTGTCACCTGGTTTTCTTCCAATGCACAGAAAGAACTAGAAGCCCTGCAACAAATGGATTATGTGCACCATCTGGCCATTTTGTGTCGCATACTAAATTTTAAACTAAAAATGCCTTTCTTCTTCCCATACTAGAACATAAGAAATTTGCTATCTTTTCTGGCTTGATGTATAACTTAATTTATTTGTTAATATAAGTTGTTGATGGCTAAAATTGTGTAAAATGTAGTTATACATAATTTTTAGCTTCAAAGTCACAAATTTTGTCACTTTATTATGGAGGAATTGCAAATATCTCTAGGGTATAAACTCAGCCTGATTTCTGGATATCTGTTTTTTTCTATTTGCGACTTCAAATATGTGTGTAACGCCATTGCGAACTCTCAATTTTGTTAGGTGTCTTTCAAGTATATATGAGAAGTTAACATATGCATATTTTATATAATTTTTACATGTAAGTGCATATGAGTTCCTCTGAACTTTGAGAAACTAAACTGTCCAGAAAGGTATGTTTTTACATGTAGCCATTTGTAATTTGGTAACCACAGGAAATGTAAATCTGAAAATAACTATAAAACAGTTAAGGATAAGTATATAGTGTGATTCTTTTCCTTATCTAATATAAATTTTTAAAGCCACAGGAAAAGGAGCCGAAGACTGGACTATAACAGGTTTGGAGGCTATGAATACATAGAATGATACCAATTTATGGAAATACAGATTGATATTAGCTCATGTTATTGAGGGCCTACTCTTTGCCTTTTTTGTGTATGTATGTATGTATGTCTTTATTTATTTATTTCTGTATTTATTTATTTTTAGAGACAGGGTCTCACTCTGTGGTTCAGATTGGAGGGCAGTAGCGCGATCACAGCTCACTGCAACCTCAACCTCCCAGGCCTAAGCAATCCTTCTGCTACAGCCTCCCAAGTAGCTGGGACTACAGGCACGTGCCACTGCACCCAGCTAAATTTAAAAATATTTTGTAGAAACTGGGTCTTTCCCTGTTGCCCAGGCTGATCTTGAACTCCCGGGCTAAAGCGATCGTCCCACCTGGGCCTCCCAAATTGCGGGGATTACACGCACAAGCCACCGTGCCCAGCCACCATTGCCTTTATACATATTACCTCATTTAAATATGCATTTTTCCAATGGAAGGAACTGGAGCTTAGATAAATTCTATACCTCTCAAAATAACACCACGTGGATTTTTAAAAAAATCTTTAAGCATTTACCTACTTATTTATTTGGCTAATGGGAAAAAAAAGCTCCCAGTCACAAACATCCCCCGTCACAAACATCACGATCCATGATGATAGAGCAAAATCAGATATGCTAAATTTAGCCAAATGTATTGCATACAGTAGGTCATCAATACATGCTTATTGAATTAATTAAAATCCAACTTGAAAAAGAAATTGACCCTGTCAAATATTTGTATATTTTATCTCATCAAATTTAGTTGTGTGTGAGCCAAAGAAAACATATGAAAAGTGTTTTATTTTGCAGGGACAGATGTATAAAATATTATCTAATTTTAATATACTAAAGGCATAGTTATAGTTTTCCTTTAAACATCATTTTGACCTTAATGATGTGACTTACTATTTTACCCTCCAAAAACAGTACACTTTATAATTATAATTGCTGGAACACGCCACTTTCTAGAATTACGAAAAATAATTCATTACACATAAAGGCTTTATTTTGGAATGAATAAATGAATGTTGGCTGTCATCGTAATTTGTGCCTCCCGAAAGATTGGTTTCCTACCTCTAGATAGAGAGAAAATAAAATTTAATCTTTAAGAATTCACATTTCTTGTTTGGCAAGAGTTTGTATTGCTACTAATTAGCTGAAATAGAAAATAAAGAATCTCGGCTACATTGAACAACTGGGCTTTGAATGTCTAAAACTGTTTCCTCAGAAGAGAACAGGTGATGTCATTGCATCAAGTCACTGGGATGAATTGCTGAAAGGGAGATGCATGGAAACAATATCGTACCCTCAAAATTTCCATTGAGGAGCACAATGTCTCCATATACACTATTACCAGTTTCCCTTCAGAATTTTCTCTATGTCTGCTTTTAATTATCCCAAATTCATTTATCCCCCCTATTTAAGTTCCCCCTCCCTCTTCCCCTATATTTCCCCTTGAACCTATCTTTTCTGTATCCATTGCAGAGAGATCACTTCGTTGTAACTGAATACAGATCTGAATGCTTACCACTTGCAGAGTCCAATTCACAAGAGTGAGGTCTGGTGGAAAGAAAGGGATTTTACTAACCAAAACTAGTAAAGGGGATGTGGCCGGATTCCCATCCAAAGCAACCACTTCAATTTTGGGGGTGAGGGTAGGAGTTTAAGTGTGGAAAAATTGATAAGGAAGGCGCGCAAAATTGTGCTGAGTACAATGTCTGTGTGTCTTGCTCTGGTGGCTATTTTGTGTCTCAGTCCTCCTGAATCACGAGCTGGCAGCATCTCAACAATGGCGGGGTTGTTGACTAGCCAGCCACCTTGAAATAATCTTGGGAATTTTGCAGCTGAGTCTCCAAGCTTCCTTTGTCAGACTCAAGATTAGCCCCTGCAACTTCTAAGAAGGCATATAGATGACAGCATACAATTAGATAAATGTGAAGGGAGTATACATGGTAGGAAAGGGAGGGATATGGAGTCTATTTTATGGCTAAGAGAAAAGGCTTCTACAGTTTTCTTCAAGGTTTTATCTTGAAACCCAAGACTAAAAAAAATAAAATGCATTTTGAAGTTAAGCTATCTGGTTTTTTAATGATTTATAGCTCTGGGGGTCTTCTCTTTTCTAAATATCCCCAAGCCCTAGGATGGATTTTGGGCAATATTTTGTACTAAATATGTGAGTTCAAAATGAGATATTTATTTACCTTGTACTTTATGTTGCAAATTTCCTAAAACTGTAATTTTAACAATCTACACGTTTATATTTATGTGATGGTTTTGTTAATTTCATTTCAACACTTTTCTCCAACAAGTGGATTTATACAAAACTGACAATGTGAATCTTCTTCAGCATCCCCCTTCAACGTCTTAATAGGATAAAATGAATCATAATTTTAAACTACATTTCTTAATTTAAAGAAAAAAATTATGTGGACATATTCACATTCAAGGTGAGTATCCAGCAAACAGTAAATCAGGCAGGTGGTTATGTTGGGAAATGGTAGCAAAACATTTACAATTGATGCCATATGGCTTTCAGCCTAGTAGGGCCAACTAGCTGTGTTCAATGACTCTGGGGAAATTAAGCTGTTTGAAGGTCATTAATGCTAATTCTAAACCTCTGGGGCAGTGACAGGAAGTTGGCAGCAATATGCAGGGAAACCATACCTCCAACTGAGTGGATAAGCCTCCTTCATAAGTGGACCGAGGATTGTTCTTGTTGGGCCTGTGCTCTGATTTGGAGACAAAGAACCAGGTATAACCACTATTGCTGCATATACACAGCAGGCAGTAACGTATATTCTGATCCTGCCATTGTCTTTCTTAAACTGACCAGGAGTCCTTATCATAAAGTTCAAATCCCCTTCCATTATCTTCCTGTTTCAGCTGATACCACTGTCCTCTGGACTAAGCCCCAGGCACATTAAGTTTCTAAGTTGACATTTTTAATTAAGTTTTAAAGACATATTTGGAGAATTTTTTAATGCACAAGTATATGTCCAGCTCAAATAATTCCACTTTCAATGTGCTTTCCTGGGTTTCTTGAATGCCATTGAGAAATTACAGTACATATAAAGAAAATAGAAAAGAAATAGTAATCACTGAATCAATGATTAGCGAAAAAAAAACAGCAAAAGCTAAAGCTTTTCAGCAATTAAGTTCACCAATTTTCAGTAAATAACTCAAGTGAAAAAAATTAATTTATCTACTTGAAAATGGCTAATGCAGAGTCAAAGATTAAAATGTTGGAAATAAATTTTCTTCTTCCACGCCAACCTTTAAGGAAAATATTATTGAACTCTTCTGGAACACAAAATCTTTGCAACCAGCATTATTATGTATATTATCCACTTACATTAAATTAAAACTCTATATGCATGAGGGAATGTTTCTTCAAATATTAACCATAAATAGAAATTAGAAAAATGTATAAAATTAGGTTGTATATTTCATTCCTAAGATTTTCTAGACTGGGTTTTCTGAAAGATGCAACACCATTCTCTTGATATTCTACAAATAGAAACACGCTACCCCAGAGCATTGGGTTCAGAACGTGCTACCCCAGAAGATGGCACCTTCACATTTGAGAAAATCACAAAGGAGAAAGGTCTCTGACCTTCTCCAATCCTTCTTCTCTGAAGCAAGCTGTAAAAGAATCTGATCTTCAGCTGGGTGCGGTGGCTCACTCCTGTAATCCCAGCACTTTGGGACGCCGAGGTGGGTGGATCACGAGGTCAGGAGATTGAGACCATCCTGGCTAACACGGTGAAACCTCGTCTCTACTAAAAATACAAAAAATTATCCGGGTGTGGTGGTGGCGCCTGTAGTCCCAGCTACTCGGGAGGCTGAGGTAGGAAAACGGTGTGAACCCGGGAGGTGGAGCTTGCAGTGAGCGGAGATCACGCCACTGCCCTCCAGCCTGGGCGACAGAGCGAGACTCTGTCTCAAAAAAAAAATAAAAAAAGAATCTGATCTTCCTCTGAAGTATGTGATAAGAGCCTCATGTGCCTCATATCTGGAGACAAGGAATGTCACACTGGGACACAGAAAGTAATATGAACAAACAGGCCTTGCTAAGTTCCCCCAGCTTATTACCATTAGATCATACTCCTTCTGTTCAATCATGCTTCCTCATGACTGTCTACTCCCCATCCAACCTAAGCATAAATATACATAGATTTCGCCATTTCTTTGGGTCTTCATTTCTGAAGGTCCACATGTCACATAAAATTTACATTAAATAAATATGTATGCTTTTCTGTTGTTAAACTGCCTTTTGTTATAGGTGCTTCAGCCATGAACCTAGTGATGGATGAGAAAAAAAAATCCCTTCTACCCTACACTAACAAGGAAGGACGAGAGAGAGAATTCTAATTTCTTACCATAGGTATTCAATGTGATGAGAGGGTGGTCATTTGATGTATAAAATTAGGAATTCATTCTAAAACATGTTTGAAACTTTTGTTTAGTTTATTGCAGAGGAAGGGGCAAGTTTGGTGCTCCAAATTCCTGTTTTATTTGCCATCGTAGAAAGGATTTGAATTTGCAAGACACTTCAGAAAAGTCTGATTTTTTTTTCACTTTAAATGTGGTATTGTGGTTACTGTAATGAGGTGGCATCGACACTGCTAATACTTACCCTTTGGAGTTTACCCCAAGGCTTTACCATAAGACATCATCCAGATCACTGTGCTTTCTTTTAAAAAACAAGTCTTTATTAAAAAGAAAAGCACAAACTAGACCATCACAAATAGAAATTAGGAATAGCCAGAAACGTATTTAGCAGCGATATTTTTTTCTTTTTTTTTTTTAACAGTCTTGCTCTGTCTCTCAGGCTGGAGTGCAGTGGCGTGATCTCGGCTCACTGTAACCTCCACCTCCCAGGTTCAAGCAATTCTCCTGCCTCAGCCTCCCAGAGTAGTTGTAACTAGAGGTATCCACCACCACACCCAGGTAATTTGCATATTTTTAGTAGAGTTGGGGTATCACCATGTTGGCCAAGCTGGTCTTGAACTCCTGACCTCAGGTGACCCGCCTACGAAAGTGCTGGGATTACAGGAGTGAGGCACTGCACCCAGACTTATTTAACATCAGTTCTAAACATTGTTGACACATTGCAGTATCTAATTTTCTCTAGTATCCTTAATTAATTATATAATGTGACTTTTGAAGAATTCTTATATACATTAAGATAAAGTTCAAGAAGGCCATTAGCAAAGGATTTTAAAAAGAGTAGTTTTTTTACAAAGATTTTCCATTTTAAACAGATTTTTCTTATAAAATAAATTTCTCCATGTCTTTTAAAAATACGAAACTTGGCTCCCATTAAATATGCTCATTTTTAGTTACCCATGGGATACCCTTACTTATCTATGATAACAGATACTTGTCATAATTTCCTGTATACTCCTAATGTCAGAGGTATGTTTACAAGTGGTATCATTTACTTCTGGATTTCATTTCCAGCTATTTAACCTCCAGATTCATGATAAAGCATTTTTAAGATTATCTCTGAAAACAATACCTGCTTTTTATTTACTCAAAATATATCTACACTTAACATAAGTACACTTTGGATAAGCAGTTATTTTTAGGCAAACTTTCACTAAGATAAGTATATGACAACATAAATAATGGAGGATATCCATGTGTAGCTAAAAGTGAAAATATTTACTTTACCTGGAAGATGTGTTTTTTTTAAAAAAAAACCCTGAAACAATTGATTTCATGCAAAAAAAGTGCTAAAAGAAAAATGCGTAATCTGTGTATGATAAAAACATTTTCTCGAGCTGTGCAAATGACCTTGTTGATTTTTATTTTATCTAAGAATGATTTTAATATGCAATAATACAACTTACAGCAACATATAACAATGCATTTAATAGTAATGCACAAAAGTAACAAAGCAATGCAGATAAAAATGTTATACTGAACTCATCATTTGACATACTTCCTGTATTAAAATAATTTGCTGAATAATGTCA
This sequence comes from Symphalangus syndactylus, assembly GCF_028878055.3. Taxonomy (NCBI): domain Eukaryota; kingdom Metazoa; phylum Chordata; class Mammalia; order Primates; family Hylobatidae; genus Symphalangus; species Symphalangus syndactylus. Next base: position 359,081 of record NC_072423.2, on the reverse strand, counting down.
ATTATCAAAACATGTAGCTGCTATGTAGTCCCTTAAAAACTGATATTTCCAGCATGTATATAATACACATATAAGTATATTCGTGTTGAACATAGCTTTAGTACTTTTTATATTTTTTTAAAAAGAAATTGTATGCCTTTTGTTCAAAACCACTATAACTTACTTGACCTGTGTGTGATTTTTATTTTCCGTTAAAATATTTAATTTCCAATATAGTTTGGATGTAGGACAGTCTGCATTTTAGGAAGCAAAAAAATAAATTTTAGAAAGGTAAAATATCAAAGCCAGTTTTGTAGTAATAGTGATGTCTAAAAGTTGAAATAGTAGCTGTCATTAAATGAGCACCTACTATATTTCAGGCACTAAACTGGATTCTTATAGACTCTTTAATAATAATATCATACATTATAAATGTGAAATTTTAGACTGCAAAGTACATAATTTGCTAAAAGTCACAGATGTAATAAACTGTCAATCCAGAATTTGAACTTAAATCTTTTGGCTGCAGAGAGGAAAACAAAAGAACGGTAGGTAAATAGCTAGATGAATCCGTTGACTGACAGTCGTATCAGCTTCCCTTTACTGAATGCTGATCTCATCACACCAGTATAACTTTGTAAAATGTGTTTATTATTTCCATGTTCAAAGTGAGTGACTTAAGGCTAAAAATGATAAGAAATGTGTCCTTGATGGCAGCTATCACTGGAAGATCCAGAATTTTAACCAATATTTCACTATCCAGTATTACTCATTTCAAAGCACTCAGCCTTTCTGCTATCACATACAATTTCCACTTCAAGTAACAAATTCAAATATAATCGGTACAAAGTTTATCCTACCCTGAAAATGAAATGTATAATATTCAAGAACAACTTGATGATTCACATCTGAGAAAACATAGTACTCTCAAAGTGACAAATACTGAATAAATAAATATTACCTCTGTATTGGATGTCTAAAAATGAGTAAGGACAAGATACTTCAAGCTGGAAAAATTAGAATGCAAACAAAAGACAACGGAGAAACCAAACATAGCTGGTCACATATGTATTTTTGTAACGATTTTTAAGTCTGGGAGTCTTGTTTCCTAAGCAAACATTTATTTTTTTGTTAGCCAGAAGTTTATATCTCCCTAGATTATGTAAAATACTGAAAAAAGAAATATGAAAACTTTATTTTTAGTTGTGTCATCAAACAGTGCCTTACATATTTGAATGACTACACTTTCAAAAGCTGCCAAACTTTAATTTCTTCTGTTAGTATCTATATCTACACATATTCAACATTCAAAGTAAGGAATCTTGTAGTGTGTGTTATATTGTTCAAGTATTGATGATTTTGTTGCAACTCTGGGAACACTTTTTAGCCCCTGAAGCCTGAATTAGGGGTATCTATATAGAGAGGAAATTATTGGCTTATCAAAAGTGTGCATAGATTCTGTAGGTCAAGTCTATCCATCATAGACTTCCTAAAAGGTGGATTAGATTTGAAGCTCTCCCAATTTATTTTGTTATGGTTTATTGGCACATTCATTTTGCACAACTGTTTATACAAAATAAATGGCTGCTGATATCTTAAGCCCCTCCATTAGTGGAGTCCAATTCACCATCTAAGATAACAAAAACATAGGAATCTTCAGTTCCTACTGCTACCATTACAGAAGGCTCAAGCTGTAGAATATTTGATGCTTTCTGCTCTCAAAGTTCTGATCCAGTCCTTTCTCTTACATAACATCTGTCCATGGCCTTGCTCAGAGGGACCCAGTGCTCATTCAAAGATCCCTTTATTGTGGTGAATGTTTAATTTCTTACTAATATTCATTCAAATGCAATACATGTATAGTTACATTCAGTCTGTGCTGCTATAATGGAATATAAGAGACTGGGCAATTTGTAGAGATTCTTCATGGTTCTGGAAACGGGAAAATCCAAGATGCAAAGGCAAGTGTCTGGTGAGGACCTTCTTTCTGTGTCATCTCATGGTGGAAGGTGAGACAGCAAGAGATTGAACTCCCAGCTTTAAGTTATTTTAAATCAGCATGAATCTGTTCACAAGGCTTCAGCCTTCATGACCTAAACACCTCCCATTGGGCCCCACCTCCCAACAGTGGTTCATTGGATTATGTTCCAACACATGCCTTTTGGAGGGACACAGCCAAACGATAATGATATATAACAGCATTTTCTAAGTGTTCATTTTGATGAATTTTGACAAATGTTTACAGTAGTGTAACAACCACTTCAATGGAGACGTTTCATCCTAAAAATTCCCTTGTTCTATAGATTCAATTTTTATATTCTTCTGAAATTTTATGCTGAAATCTAATACCCAATATAATGGTATTGCGAGTTGGAGGCTTTGGAAGGTGATTAGATCATAAGAACAGAGACTTAATCAAAGGAGATAGTGCTTTTTATAAGAGACCCTGGAGATATCCCGTCCTTCTACAATGTGAGGAGACAAAAGAATGACAGCCACCTCTGAATCAGGAAGTGAGTCATTACCAGGCACTGAGTCTGTCAGTAACGTGAATTTGAACTTCTGGTCACCAAAACTGTGAAAAATAAATTTTGGTTGTTTATAAACTACCCAGTCTATGATATTCTGTTACAGCAACCTAAAGTACTATGTTACCTGGTGCCCCTTTGTAATCAGTCCTCGCCCCCAACCTGACACCTAGCCCCTGTCTACCCCACTCAGATTTGGGTGGCTACAGTTTTGGCTATTAAATAATGTCACAAAAATTGAATCATATACTATGTAGCCTTGATTGTTTTTTATTGAGTTTACTTAATGCATTGGAGATTTATTCATGCTGTTACATATGTCTATATTGTATTTTTTTATCGCAAACTAGTGTTCCATTTGATTATACCTTTACTAATACATGGGCCTCTGGATTATTTCTAGTTTAAGGCCATGCAAATAAAGTTGCTATAAACATTAGCAAATGGGTCTCTGTATGAACATGCTTTTATTTCTCTTGGGTAAACATCCAGGAATTGATAGTTGAGTCATATGATAAATGTATATTTAAATTTAAAAGAAACTTCCCTATTGTTATCCAAAGCAACTATACCACTGATGTTTCTACATATCCTCATCAGTACTCCGTCTTCTGTGATTTGATTATAGCCGTCCTAGTAGCTGTATAGAGCATCTCATTGCAGTTTTAATTGCATTTTCCTAATGACTAGTGGCGTTAAGCAAATTTTCACTGCTTATTTGCCATTGGTATATACAGTGGTTCCACGTTCTCCGTGAGAGATTAGTTCTAGAACCCTGATGGATGCCAAAATCCAGAAATGCTAAAATTCCAACATTGGTCCTGTATAACCTGGGAAAATTAAAACTGAGCCCTCTGCATCCTTGGGCTGCCCAATCTGGGAATACTATATTTTCTATCCATAGTTGGTTGAATCTGTGAATGCGGAGCTCGTACACAGGAAAGGCCAACTATATTTTTTGAAAGTCCAGTTTTTAGTCTGTTTCTACCAGTTATAAAAATTTCCAGTTCGCATATATGGAAACTGTTTTTATGTGGATGGCTGAGGATTCTTTTGGAAAAACATACTGTCAAGAAAAGAACATAGGGATTATAAGCCTGACTCTATAGCAAAATCTGATTTTTTAAAAAGAAATTTTTATTAAAATGTCTAAAAAACACTGGGGCCCTGTTGACATCACTTGGATACCCGGCTGGTATAATCTATGACAGTATAAAGAGCCCGTCTATGTACTCTTGCATGGAATATGAGATGTTGAGGACTTTGGCATGTCGGTAGTTTTGTCCACTGGTATTTATTTAGGCAGAGTATGGGGGGTTGCCAGGATTAAGAGAGGGCATAGGGTCAAGTGTGCATCCTGAGAAGCCATAAACAGAAAAGAAAGTGTAACCTAGTAAACCGTGCAGTTCCCGCAGGAATCTGGCAGGAATGGGACACAGTGGGCCCAGCATGGTCTACCAACCCCCTGCCGAATCCTTGAAATTCCTTCTGAAAACCTCCAGAAAGAAAGGACAGAGTACTGCATAGAGGGTTGAAGGTTCTGGTTTCTCCTGGCTCTTGTTTCTGTTTACGATTTGTATCTGTAGTAGTTTCCTGGGACTGCCCTAACAAAACAGCGCACAGTGGGTGGCTTAACCATAAGTGTACTGTCTCAGAGTTCTGGAAGGCAGAAGTCTAAAATCATGGTGTTGAAAAGGTGGCTCCTTCTGAGAGCCACAAGGAAAAAGCTATTCCAGAGAAGTCTCTCTCCTTATGTCATGCAGCTTTGGGTGTTTCTTGGTGTTTTAGTCTGTTCTCCTGCTGCTCATGAAGACATACCAGAGACTGGATAATTTATACAGAAAAAGAGGTTTAATGAACTCACAGTTCCATGTGCTGGGAAGGCCTCATAGTCATGGCAGAAGACGAAAGGCTCATTTCACATGGCGGCAGGCAAGAGAGAATGAGAACCAAGCAAAGAGGAGACCCCTTATCAAACCAACAGATCTTGTGAGACTCATTCACCACCACAAGAACAGTATGGGGAAAACCACACCGTGATTCAATGATCTCTCACCAGATCCCTCCCACAACACATGGGAGTTACGGAAACTACAACCATGATTCAATTACCTCCCCCAAATCCCTCCCACAACACATGGGAGTTACAGGAGCTAAGACAGACCATATCGCTTGGCTTATCAATGGCATTCTTCCTGTGTCTTCACATCGCCTTCTCTGTATACCTATCTTTCCCTGTGTCCACATTTCTCCTTTTTGTAACTACAGAGTCATATTGGATTGGGCCCATCCTAATGACTTCATCCTGACTTGGTCATCTGCAAAGGCTGTATTTCCATACAAGGTCACATTCACAGCTACTGGAATTACCGCCTCATTATTTGCTGAAGGTACACAATTCAACCCATAACACTGTCAGTCTAGTAATTGTGCCCTTTTAGGTAATTTCTGTTTTCTACTCATAATTTAAAATGAAAGCATCTTGAAATTATAAAAGACAATAGTGCTAAGAGAAAATTTCCATCAACCTATGATTTTAAACTCTTCAAAGTGCTAAGAGAAAATATCCATCAATCTATTATTTTAAACCATTCTAAATTATTAAGAGTAAGATATATAAAATAAGATAATTTTCAGGACAGCCATGGTTGTTCATGCGTGTAATCTCAGCACTTTGGGAGGCTCGGGAGAGCAGACTGCTTGAGCTCAAGAGTTCAAGACCAGCCTGGACAAGATAGTGAAACTTCATTTCTACTAAAAATACAAACAATTAGCCTGGTGTGGGCATGGTGGCAAATGCCTGTAGTCCCAGTTACCCAAGAGGCTGAGGTGGGAGACCTGCTTGAGCCCAGAAAGTCAAGGCTGCAGTGAACCATGATTGCACCACAGCACTGCAGCCTGGGTGACAGCCTGAGACCCTGCCACATACACACACACACACACATTCAAATAAATGATCGAGTTTACATACCAAAGAGCACCAAAATATATGCTTCAATGAGAAGAAAAGAGTGAGATCTAAGTGGCACTGAGTTATACAGAAACTTGAAAACACGTTGGTGTATCTAAATAATCAATAACCAAAGTAACAGCAATAATAACATTAAGGATAATGACTATTTAGCTTGGAATTTAAAAAACAATACATAATTATATTTACAAATTGCAATAATATAAAAACTGGAAGAGATGGTCATATCTAAAATTTTCTACAGCCTTTAAATTGTTCAGGTAGAAGGAGATGATTGTTTCAAGTTGTACTTTGCTAATGCAACCTTGTGCTTCATTAGTGCTAATGCACTTTGTTCAACATTTAATAACTAAAGAGCAATGAAAAGCGACACAGATTAAATGGAAAAGGAAATATACAAACAACACACCCCCCAAAAATATGCAATCAAGTCAATGAAAAGCAGAAAACAAACGAAAAAAGTAAAGAAGTAAAAATACAGTGAAATTTTATTAAAGATGCAGAAATATATCCATATGTGTCAAAATCATATTTAGTATAAATACATTAAGTTCACTATTAAAAGACAGAGAGTACAAGCTATAATGACAAAGGATTTTTACACGCTGAGGGACATAAAATGATATGCCAAAATTTAGATTGTATAGTGACATTAATATCTCATTAAATATGCTAGAGCAAAATCTGAAATATATTCAAAAATTAACTTTGGGAGCCCGAGGTGGGTGGATCAAGAGGTCAGCAGATCGAGACCATCCTGGCTAACATGGTGAAATACCGTCTCTACTAAAAATACAAAAAATTAGCCAGGCATGGTGGCAGGCGCCTGTAGTCCCAGCTACTAGGGAGGCTGAGGCAGGAGAACAGGGTGAACCCGGGAGGCGGAGCTTGCAGTGAGCCGAGATCGTGCCCCTGCACTCCAGCCTGGGCGACAGAGCCAGATTCCATCTCAAAAAAAAAAAAAAAAAAAAGCTTTCCAGTTGAAATATCTTTATAACGTAATATTGAATTCTCATGGCTAAGGAAAAATAATTTTATAATTAATCAGGTCTAAATAAAATAAATTAAATACTGAAAGGGCAAAAAATTATCTTAAAGCTTTTACACTTCAATGCTCAGTTTTGCTGTGAACCTAAAACTGTTTTAAAATTAAATTATGTTAAATAGAAATAATTATTTGTGGGACATTTAATGTTTCTTGATTAACCCTTGGACTTGTAGAGATTTTAACTTAGAACAGGCATAAAAATTGTAACAATTGTTATTGTGAATAGAATAGAATATTGTTCTGAGAACAGTAAATATTTCTTGAGAATTTCGATGTGTCCGAGGCTGGAATATTTTCACATATTGTTTAACTCTTTTGTCTTATATACTATTTTGTCTTTAAAACAATCAGATGAGGAAAATGAGGCTCAGATAGCAACTAGCCTGACCCAAATCACACAGCTAGAAAGCAGAGGATGCAGGATTTAAACCCAGAACCTGTTTGACTATTCACTACACTCTACCACCTCCAAGGAACGTGGTGCGTATATGATACTTGAGGACATATCAACAGTCACGACTAAGATTTAGTAAAACGGTGGAGAAATGAAGACAATGTTGAAAGAGAAAGAGTTCTAAGCCAACCACAATTAAAGTCTGAGTATGAAGAAGTCATGCAAAATATTTAACAATTTTACAAATGAAGAAGATGAGGCTAAGAGAGAATTCATTGCTTGCCTTATCGGACATCACAGTCCTCACTAATTATTTTAGTTTGTGTTTTCTTTCACATGTCTTGAAACTTGCATCATCCTATAATAGTCACTAGAATTTAGTACTTAATTTTTCTCTCGTTTCTGTGCATCTGTGCATGGAGAGGGATACCCCTGCTGCATGCTGATAGAAACTGACATTGTTTGAAAACACCTACTTTCATTTCCTAAATATGTGACTTCAAATATAACATAATTAAATATATAAATACTTAGGATATTTTTCTCTCTCTTAAAATTTATCTTAGCTTTGCAGGCCATAAGCTCAGAAATATGTGTTCCTTGTAAAAGCCACCATCTTGACCTCTTATTCTCCAACCATTAGCACAGTAAGTGTGCATTTAAACAGTTAACTAGCTATGAAATTGTTGGTAGAGGAGTTCTACAAAAACTGCAATGTATTAAAATCCTGTTTGGTCACAACTTTCTGAGGGAGGGAAGAAAACTTCATATGAGTTATGGCGATGTAATTTATGTTGATTATAAGAAAAAATTTGTTTAGGCCAATAAAATTCAAATTAACAAAGCACATTCAGAAACGAGGTTTAAAACATAAATAGCATGAAATAGGGGAGATTAGAGCTAATATTTTCCAGGAGCTAAATAAACACACAAGCTCATATAGCATTTATTGTAAAGGTTAGAAGAGAAATCTAATTCAATATATTTAATGTACGTGTAGAATGATTAGAATCTGTCTGGTTCTTGATAAATATAATCTAAAGAATTAGTTTAGACATCTTTCTCCCATCTTCAGTCAGAGTTTTATAAATTAATGAAATTATCTATTATCATTTCATCTTAGATGTCATAAGACTTTGGAAACAGGGGGTATTAGGGACTAATTCACAACACATAAATAGCTTGAACAGGTGGTACTTAATACCATCACAGATACTGGTCACTGGGTAGAGTTCACAGTTATGGAAGTGAATGCCAATTAGAAAAATGTTCATATCCTCATCACTGAGTAAACTTAAACTAAGTGAAAAGATACCACTTGCCAGGTGCAGTGGCTCAGGCCTGTAATCCCAGCACTTTGGGAGGCCGAGGCAGGCAGATCACGAGGTCAGGAGATCGAGACCATCCTGGCTAACAGGGTGAAACCCCGTCTCTAATAAAAATGCAAAAAAAAATTAGCCAGGCGTGGTTGCGGACAACTGTAGTCCCAGCTACTCGGGAGGCTGAGGCAGGAGAATGGTGTGAACCCGGGAGGCGGAGCTTGCAGTGAGCCGAGATTGCACCACTGCACTCCAGCCTGGGCGACAGAGCGAGACTCCGTCTCAGGAAAGAAAAAAAAAGAATGGACGAATACAAATGCCTTTAATTCCGTTCAGACTTAAGACTTCATAGTTCTCAGAGACACCAAAGAAATTCTTTCCAAAAGTTTTTTTTGCAGAGATATATTTAAAGGCATAATTATATTTTTAAGAGCTTCCCAGATTGTAACAAATATAAGTAACTTCAACTAGCAAATAAGAAATTCATAAATGTAGCTAGCTGCTCAGTATTGCTGATTTGATATCATTTGATATCTTCGAAGTGTACCAACATTTAATGAGGATATAACTGAGTGAATCCTGCAACAGAAATATTAACATATGTGCTAAAATGAGCTATAATGGATATATATATTTCCAATGTCATTTAGAGCAAATACTTATATTAATCAGGCTGAATTATATGACTCCTACATTGAATCTTTGAACAATTGAGTTACAGTGGCAAATAATAGACAAATAAAGAAATGACATAATTAGATCATAAACTGATTTAGTAGTCTTATATAATTTTTATGTAGAGCCTGAAGGAAGAGTGCTGATCATGAAATAGTATCCTAAAAGAATGCAGCTATTACTTAATAATACAAGGAAATCAGAAAATTTGTCAAGGATCATGCAGCATAGTGAGTAGTGATGATTTACATATATCTGAATAGATGATTTACATATATCAGAATAGATGATTTACATATATCAGAACTGATGATTTACATATATCAGAACTGATGATTTACATATATCAGAATAGATGATTTACATATATCAGAATTGATGACTTACATATATCAGAATATTCATCCCTTAACTTAACTACTCATAGATAACAACTTGAGCATTGTGAAATGTTGTTTTCTCTCTGAGGTATTCTTTCAGATCCTACATACCAGTGAAACTACTGACATCAGCTCCTCCGAAGGGCTCCAGGAGAAGCTGACTCACTAAAGGGTGAAGTTTCTATATCCTGGTGATTTAAGATTTAATCCCCCTAACCCAAACCAGTCAGTGACCCCATTTATCCAGCCCCTGGTCCTCTACAATCCCTTCACCCCAACCAAGTACTCTCTGGAAAGACAGATTTGAGGGTGCTCGCATCTCCTCACTCAGCTGTCCTGCAATCATTAAACTCCTTCTTTACTGCAAACTCTGTTTATCAATTTATCAGACTGTGACTGCACAGCAGTCAGAGAATACAAACACGTGAGTCCTGTATCATTTATAAATATTTAACTTTTATATATATTTAACTTCTATACACATAATTGACTATTTTGTATATTACTATTAGTAGGTAATAATAATATTTATATTTCCTCCATAGGTAGCTTCTGGGGCATTTCTGCCTGGTAAATTTTATTCTTTAATGACAAAGACTAAAGTAAGTAACTTTAAAATATTATTGAGAATTTTTTTTCTATTGATGGGACACTGAATTTGTAGGTAGAAATAAAAACCTAGCTTTTTACTAAACTTAATTTTAAACACAATTCAAAATATAAATATAAAATTAAGAATTTCCAAAATTAAACTTAGTTTTAGAAACTCACATAAGCAAGTGTAATACTGAAGAGCAAAGAAACTGTGGTCTACAAAAAAAATTATAAGTAATTCATGAAATCTAAGGGCTAATTTGTGAAGTAAATTAGGAGGATATTTTATGCTGTAGCACCATCCTAGAGACCAAGAGAATCGCTCTAGGAAAACCTGCTCAACTCCTTTTAACCAGAAATTCTTTCTTTCTCCAGAAATCCCTTTCAGGTAATGCCTAATAATATCTCACTGAACATGTATTAGAAATCGTAGTTTAATTTTTAATTAAATAATTCAGTGAAAATATATTAATTGTAAAGATAAATTTTAACACATATGGGAATACTAGACTTACGGTGGTCATCAACCCAAAATGCTACAAAATTACATGGAATGGTTAGTTTGGCAAAAATAAATATCAACACTACCACCAAAAACCTAGGTTTCAAAAAGAAATACAAGAAGCATTCCAAAATGTTAAAAATTTTTCATTTGTCTACTTTCTAAATGCTCTTTAAAATACTTATGTCATCATAATTTTGAAGTTTAAAAGTAAAGAAATAGTTCTCCTAGTTAATATACTGCCTTAAAGTTACTCTGGCTCACAAACAGAACAAATCAAAGCATGACTTGACAGCCGTCAAATTACAGGAAATTGAAGCTAAATGAAATTGGACACCTCACCTCATCTAAACTCCTTACTTTATAAGAAGGAAAAGCCTCACAAAATGTTGAAGTCATTTAGCTTAAAGTCATCAGGTGAGTTAGAGATAATCTGAGAACACCACTTTTTTTCTCTTTGTTACAATTCTCTCATGAAGTTTTGCCTGAAAACAGGTCTACTAAAGATATAAGAATTTGTAATGAAGATGAATATATATCATTGTCTTTCTGCTTAGGGTTGTTCAATATTTTCCCATTGATAATATATAAAATCCTACCTACTTTGACCTCCTATCATTGCCTTTCTGCTTAGGGTTGTTCAATATTTTCCCATTGATAATATATAAAATCCAACCTACTTTGACCCCCTATCATTGCCTTTCTGCTTAGGGTTGTTCAATATTTTCCCATTGATAATATATAAAATCCTACCTACTTTGACCTCCTCTCCCACCATTTCCTTGCTATCTCCTAGAACTTCATTCTTGACTCCAAAGCTGCACCCTCCTGCATCAGTTTCTTTTGTTTGAAATCTTCAGCCCTTCATAAATTTCATCCACCAAACTCCTATTTATCCTTTAACTCCCTATTATTTTTTCTTACACTGCCACATTTTCCTTCATTAGCACATATCCAATTTAAAGTTATATAGTTTGAGTTTCTGCTTGACTTTCTGTTTCTCCACTAAAGCATAAGCTCCACAAAAGCAAGTATCATGTCTGATTTAACAGGGTATATTCTATTCTTATAAGAGTGCTGCCACGTAAGTGTCAATGAATGTTTGTGAAATAAATGAAGGACTAAAGGAGTGACTGAACAAATAAAAATAAGTTCTCTGTGTGTATTGTATGTGTGAATAAGATTTTGAGTTTGGCCAAGGCAGTTAATCACATATTAACAACTCATTAAAGTTTATTGCTATGAGGTACACAATTGGTTCAACACCCAATTCTAAGATGAAACAAGGTTTGTGTTCAGAAATATAGTGTCACTTTTTCTAATATCAGTTGCCCTCCAACTATCAGCATGACACATGCAAACCATTGATACGTGTTTTTCTGTTTTTTTTTTTGTATTGAAGATACAACATGAAGGAAAATTATTATATTTCTAATAGGAAGTCCTGTTCTAAATGACAACAAATCTGAGCGTGAACACATTTGTTTAAAAGAGAGAGATTAAAAAGATGAGATTCTGTTTGTACAGTATATAACTGAAGAGAGTTGTATCTAGCAATTTGACAAGAAAGGTGAAACAGAACATTAACCTGAGCACACAAGTTCAGCTAATGATCTGGGATGGGGAGTTGTGGGTAGAGAGGAGGACAAAGATGAAAGACAACCGTTTACCCCAAGTTACTCTCCAAAGATGAGAAAAAGCCCTCTTAGTAATGTCTTTCAAAATCTAACTACTTTCAAGAACACATCGATAAGATACAGAGAGATAACAATCAAGTTGGACAGTAACTTAAAAGTCAGATGTCTTTTTAAGCATAAGTAACTTAGAACTGTAAAGTAAAAAACACTAAATGTCATTGACTTTAAAGTGGATACTGAAGAAAAAGAAAACCCTTCTATTAAAAACTAGACTACATGCAGTAACTTATGTAGAAAACTTAGCATAAATATTTATACAAAATTGCCCTACCCTATTTTATTAAAGTATGACATTATAAATTAAGAGAAAATCATTTTAAAAATGAGTTATATTTTAGGCCTTTTTTCTCAAAATGAGTTTCATAAATTGATATGGTTATTAGCATAGGAATTTCAATAATAGGAACAAAGAAACCAAAAGAAAATGTGTGTGTGTGTATGTATACAATTACCTGGCATTCCAACTTCAACATGTTTAAAAATATTTCAGTAAAAAATGTTAGATTTATTTTAAGGTAGTTTGTAAGATATTTATTAGGTTTATTTGTAGGCCTTGCACACTAAGTTAAGCAACACTATCATAAAATAAATTATTTAATAATGAAACAGAAACTCAAAGCTTCATATTATAATTAAATAAACTCTAAAGTATCTAGTAACTTCAACTGTATCCCTAAAATAACATCAGGTCTACAGTGTGTATCAACTTGCCCAGAGAAAACGCAACAATGAAAGAAAGAAAGAGATATCTATTTTTTCATAAAAGATCAACACACTTTGTCCAATTTTTTTGTCCAACTGCTATCAAGTGGGCCAACGCTAATGGCAAATAAAAGAGCTGCCATTCAACATGCATTCTAGTAGTGAATATTAACTGACTACTATGTGAAAGCAGTGTTCGTTGAACAAATAAAAGAATCTTTGCCTGCGTGACGCTTATATTTTGGTCACTTTACATTTTACTGGAGGAAACGTGAAGAATAGAATACCAGCAATATTAACAACATTATCCCACTAGAAGGTCTCCAGTGACTGATACTTTCAGACTCATGTCAATGACCCTATATGATCTTTATATTCCAAGGAGCATGGCAATGGATTTTAACATTTCCAAATTAAAAGGTAATGGTAAAGTAATGATAACCAACACAAAAATGACTCCCTGGAAACGACAGCAACTCATTTCAAATGGCTTTGGAATGCCATTAGGACAGTACCTTTTTCTTTGTAATGCAAAAGTCTCACAATCCAGAGAGCAGGTCTTGTGAATTTTGTGAATTTTGATGAGAGGTAAGGCATTACAGAAAGACCCAAAAGTCATGCTCCAGATTCCGGCAATATAGCTAGTAGGACAGACACAGAGTACATAGTTTTACTACTGATCACAGTGATTTAGAGATTGGAACCCATAGTTCTGTGAGATCAGGCATCACTTCAAGATAAATTTACATTTTTAATAAATGCAAACTTTGGCTCAGCTAAACAAGGTACCTTGGGCTATATTAACTGTAGATAGATAAATTTGGCGTAATTAACCCTTGCACAGTCTAAACATACCATGTGCCAAAAATGATGTAAAGCACTGAATATGTGAGATAAAGTATGATGAATTCCATTGACAAATACAGGCAATAGCTTCCATTTAATTGAGAAGAAACCGTATACCTAGCACAAGTCTTTTTCTGTGCATTAACTTTTCATAATACAACTATATGAAGTATATAGTATAAAATAGTATATGAAACTATTTTATATATAAATAAAGGTGTTTCCAAAGGTTAAGAAAGGGCACGGTGAGAGTGAGAAGCACAGTCTGGGTGGGCAGGACAATCTAGTTGTCTATCTGTGCTTTAAACTCCAATAAACATCATCTCCCACACCACGGCATCTAACTCAGAGTCACATTTCAATTGCCAGCAAATGGAAGCCTCATAAACCCAAAATGTGAATGGCAATGAAGTTCATAGAGCACGCTTTGAGTGCACAGAGTATCTTTGCAAACATTATCTTTTTTTATTACACTTTATGTTTTAGGGTACATGTGCACAACGTGGAGGTTTGTTACATATGTATACATGTGCCATGTAGGTGTGCTGCACCCATTAACTCATCATTTAACATTAGGTATATCTCCTATTGCTATCCCTTCCCCTCCCCCCAAACATTATCTTTTAAGACTTTCACAATCACGCCATGAGATTATTCCCATATCAAAAAGTAGGAAATGAAAGCCTGGAAAGAAGTTATATTGACATTAAACTGCTCTCAAACCCAAGTGTACAAATGATTCTTCTTGCAAAGAAATTCATATTCTACACAAAGTTCTATTTCAAAATGAATTCTGGAATTCAATTAAACACTCATCTGGAAAACGAGAGCTTAAGTGGAAATTCCTCACTGGTATTCAAGCAAATAAATTAAATAATGATATTAAACCTACATCTAATCTCTTATTATTACATATTCAAAGTTTGCTATACAGCTACCACTAAGTTATACATTTCCAGTGACACAAACCATAAAATGAATTTGTTTCTATTGGTACTAGCAAAAAAAAAAAAAACCTGCGTAGACAGCAAAAGGGTCAATCTACTAATTTATCTTCTAATAACTTTCCACCCAGGAACATTCGTCCCTCTCATTAGACAGTTGTTCTATGCTTCTTTTTTTCACATTCTAATTGCCTCACCTGAACCAAAAAAAGAATGTGGATCTAGGATCAATACCTTTTGAAAAGTCATTTATTTCATTATATTATTTTTTCATATATCTGCATTATTGCATAGAATACCTGATTGGTCTTATGCTAAGTTTTTCATGTAACATTACCTCTGCAAGATGTTAATAAGTATCCTTCCAAAAATGTTTGAAAAATCTTGGGTAAAACATATTACGTAAGTTCCTGTTTTATAGTTTTCCAAGAGTTTTACTATCCTTGGCCAATGACAAAATTCAAAGCAGAGATACAGTACACAACTTTTGTAAAACTTACCTATTTTTCTTATAAGACTGTGGCTTTGTTTTGTTTTGTTTTGAACTTCTTTTCTGTGATGTGACATGAGACTGTGTGTTGAGTTAGGGGTGGGGACATACATTAACAGAGGTTTAGGAACTGCTTTGCTAAAGCAAGTTTGAGGAGAAAATGGGGAGACTAATACAAGATTTTCCTTTAAGCAGTGGGAGTTGAAGGGGTAGGTGGTTTTTGGAGAAAGAAGAGACCCATTCATGGCACAGGCTTCTTTATGTTTCTGCTCTGTGTGATACATAATGAGGATACAGACATTCACTTCCTCTATTTCCCACCCCTGGCCGGGGGTAACCCAAAGGTACCTGATAAAGACACAGCCTTATAGCTGTATCAAGTATCCCTGAGTGTGTTAGGACTGGAGAGGCCTAAGGAATAAAAAACATACATGCATTAAATGGAACAAATACAGAGAAGAAGAAAACTCAGACATGGTACATTAATTGTGTACCTTTCCTTACAACCCAGCACATCACAGGGTACATGACCTGCTTCCTTTTGACCTGCTTCCTTTATATTGACTGCATGAACAGGGAATGGGGTTGGGGTACACGTGGGAGATAATTGTGTTTATTATGTACCTGGTATTAATACATCTATAGAGACAATTGGAATGACTATACTGGAGAAACAGCAAGGGAAGAACTGAAAAGGCTAAAACAAATACTTGGTTCTCTAAAAAATACTCCAAAGGATTTCTCATGTCTGACAAATTACATTTTAGTCTAATAGTAATAAGTGACCAAAACTAAGGTGATTTGATAAATATCATAAGGTATTTTATTGTGAAATTGATATCTATACGTATTGCTTATAAAGCTCAGTAATCTGTTCTTGAATTGAGAAATTACTGAGACAACATCAAAAGCTGTCATTTTTGTTTCTATGTTGTCGTTGTTATTGTTTGTGAGGTCAGAGCTTCTAAACTTTATGACTGTTTGAAAGGGGCCTATATAGACCTTGCCTGAATATTAAGTCATGTGAAATGATAAAAAGCTTTCTGATTTATTGGGTTAGACAAAGAAAAAATTGAGAAATTGAGCATCATTAAAATTAAAGACTTTTGTTATTAAAACTGTGCTTAGAATGAAAACAAAAGCCACAGGTTGGGAGAAAATTTTTTCAAAACATATTCAAAACATTTTCAAAACATATCAGATAAATTACTGGTATTTAAAGTATACAGAGAACTCGAAAATAAGAAAGAAAACAACTCATTTAAAAAATAGTCCAAAGGTCTAAATACAGCTGTCAAATGGGGATTTTGAAGTTACTAGTCATGTATCATTAGGGAACTGCAAGTCACAGCAACCGTGAGATATTATTACATGACTATTAAAATGACCAATATCCAAAAGTCTGATGATACCAAAAGCTGGCAAATGTGAGGAGAAACAGGAACTTTTATTCATTGCTTGTGAGAATGCAGAATAGTACAGCTACTTTGGCAGTCAGTTTGGCAGTTTCTTATAAAACTAAACATACTCCTACCACACAACCCAGCAATTACATTCCCGGTATTTACTTAAAGGATTTGAAAACTTACATGCACACAAAAGCCTTCTTCCCATGAATGTTACAGGAGCCTTATTCATGATCACTAAAATCGAAATGTCCTTCAGGAAGTGAATGGAAAAATAAACTGTGGTATATCCAGGCAATGGAATAGTATTCTGTCAAGCTACAGAAGACACACAGGAACCTTTAAATGCATATTGCCAAGTGAAAGAAGCCAGTCTGAAAAGTCTACATACCGTATGATTCAACTACATGACCTTCTGGAGAAAGCAAAACTATGGAGACAGTAAAGAGATCAGTGGCTATTAGGGATTTGGAGGAGATTTGTGCAGTCTAAACATGTCATGTGCCAACAATGACGTAAAGATATGTGAGATAAAGTATGACGAATTCTATTGACAAACACACGCAATGGCTTCCATTTAACTGAGAAGAAACCATATACCTAGCACAAGTCTTTTTCTGTGCATTAACTTTTTGTAATACAACTATATGAAGTTATAGCCTATTTTATATATGAATAAAAGCATTTCCAAAGGTTAAGAAAGGGCACAGTGAGAGTGAGAAGCACAGTCTGGGTAGGCAGGTCAATCTAGTTTTCTATCTGTGCTTTAAACTGCTATAACCATCAACTCAATCTACTAATTTATCTTCTACATAAATTAGTAGAGGAAACGATGAACGGATGGAGCAAGGAAGAATTTTAGGAGAGTGAATCCATTATTCTGTATGACACTGTAATGAGGATTATTTGTCATTACACATTTGACAAAACCTATAGAATTCATAAGACAAGGAGTAAACTCTAATACAAACTACATACTTTAGTCAATAGTAATGTACCAATATTGACTCATCAACTATAACAAATGTACCACACTATTGCAAGATGTTAAAAATCGGGGAAATTGGGGTAGAGGCTGAGGATGACGTGTGAATGCTTATTCACTTCTTTCTACAAATCTAAAATTGCTTTTAAAGAGTCAATAAAAATTAAAACAAGGCAGGGTTTTCATGCAATGGAAAAAAACACACAACTTTAGTAAGTGACTCATAATTATGCTTATGCCACTTTGCTAGATTACATTTGATTAATAAATATAGTTTCATTCTTTATGTTATAAAGCAGAATAAAGTCAGATATCTAGAGAAATTGATTTTAATGATTAGAGTAAAAGCATTTTCACCTCCAACGTCAGAATGAGTTCTTCAGAATCAGTCCATTTTATAGTTAAATCAATCATTGATTTTAAAAAAATATTGAGAAAAACTTTAACTTCACTTTTTCCATCAAACTCAATGTCATGACAGCATTGTCATTTCAATCTAGGATTAAAACCTATTTCTGGACCCAGTGGACTTACTGTGATAGATTCTGAAAATGTCAGACGTTAAAGTCCAGTCTTTGATCTGCTGTCCTCTGCAGTTATCAAAAGGTCAGTTTATCCTGCTTCTTTTCTCTCTTTTTCATATATCTTGCACTTCAGCTTAATATTAGTATTAAGCTAAATTTCTTATTTTATTTTGATTGATAAAGGAAAACAGATTGTTTCAATACAGTTACTGAGAATAAGCAGCAAAACGTACTTATAAAGTACACAAGAGAGCTATAAGATAAAAATTTGTTCAAAAAAAGATTTGGAAATTTTTATTGCATGAATGTTCAAATGGAAAGGAAAACTTTCTGGATTCTTTTTCCACCACACAGGAGTAGCAGCACTAAAGTAGTGAATAATGTCCGTTCAATTGGTAGTTTTCATGTATTTCTGATATCAGAAATGGACTGTTAGTAACTAGTTTTAAAAGCAGAGCATTTTTGTGCATGGCATTCCCCTGAATTCCAAAGCCCAAACTTAACTTAGGCTAATTTCTCTCTGCTGGGAGCACCATTAATTTCTCATAGATAACATTTCATATATATGCGGCATTCTGATGATGTAAAGGAATTCACACATTATGGGTCTACAAGCCAAATTTAATCAATGGCTTGCTTCATATGGCTGAGAGCTAAAAATTGTTTTGGCATTTTGGAAGTGTTTAAAGAAGGAGAAGGAAGGGGAGAAGAAGAATGAGTAGATGAAGGAGAGACAGAGACTACATATGGCCAGCAAAGCCTATAATATTTACTGTCTAGTTCTTTACACAAAGAACTTTTCCAATCTTGAACAAAACACACACATTTTCGTTATGCCAAAAAAGGACTACAATAAGTCTTCACTTAACATCATTGACAGGTGCTTGAAAACTGGTCATAGGTATATATATTTATGGTCACGTGATGTTTTGATACACGCATACGGAGGGATAAATTGGGGATGGTTAATTGGTACAAAAATACAGTCAGCGAAACCCATTTTACCATAGGTTGACATCAAAAGAGTTAAGCATCTATGGCTTTTGGTAACTAAAACGTCAACAAACTTGTAAATAAAGATCAAAACACTTCTAATATTAAATGCTGAAATAAATTTCAGCTATTCATACGTTTAAGATTAATAAAAGCTAGTAAAATCATTATTTACCTACTTATTTCAGTTTAGGGTTGCAGTTGACCGCAGCCTATCCTGTCAGCTCAGGACGCAATGTGGGAACCAGCCCTGGACAGGGCGCCGTCGCATTGCAGGTGCACTCACACATACCCACAGTTACTCAGACTGGGACCACATAGACACGTCAATCAACCTCACATGCACAGCCTTGGGAAGTGAGAGGAAACTGGAGCATCCAGAGAATATCAATGCAGACATGGGGAGAATACATAAGCTCTACACAGACAGTGAACCCCAATTGGAATCAATTTGTTTTTTCTCATCAACATTATAATGAAATGACATTGAATGAAACGTCGTTATTCAAAGACCTGTTGTACTCAGTTCTAAACATTTCAGAATTAAGAGATCTACACACATCCTCTTCTATATAATGGAGTGGGTCTCTTAAAATTTCCTGGCAACATACTCTTAGCCTGCCTAGGAAACACTTTAGAATACAACTGCATTATAATAAATTTTCATATTCTATTCATATCTTCATATTTCTCCCTCTACTTATTAAGGTATAGTCTTGTATATGTAATCCTTCAGTTCCTGAACAAGGTGAACATATGATCTCATGATGTGTGTTTTAATTTCTTAACTTTGTTGAGATTTGGGAATGTGAGGATGATGGAAAGGAAAGAAAGGAACTCAGCAGCTATAAAAGAAATCTGACCTTTAATTTTTTTATTGAATTTGTTTCTTGTTTTATTTTTCCTTCCTTTGCACAAATGAGAACTTCTAGCTTTACAAAGGGTACCATCAACTTTAGGACAAAAATTTGTATTTGTGGCATAACACAAGTTGGAGACACAATGATTTAGAGATTGCATATCAATTTTATCAAATAAATGTGATAAAGTAGGTGATATGCACACACACACACATTTGTAGTGACAAAACCATTGACACAGATACCCAGATGGCACTTAATGTACTTTCAGCCTTAAATTCTTTCTCAAGGACAAGCCATTTGTTTGCAAATGATTTAGCATTCAAAAATGATTAAACACGGGAAAAAATGCATTGCACATAAAGTTCAGATTACAAGTGAATTAAAGTCACACTAATATAACTATAATTTATAATGAATTCAAATGGCTTTCAGAAGGGTCATCTGTGGAAGGTGAAGAGCAATCTGAATTTATTTTTCTGGTAACTGGTCACAGCAATGTTTTCTAGACTAGTGAGTGAGTGCTCATACAGCACCATGTGTGTTCAACAACACATAAAGTTGGATGACAAAATCTACTTTAGTGAGAAGGTAGCTATTTCCAGGGGCACCAATAGTAATGTCAGTTTTGAGTCTTGGGTTTGCTTTTGTTTGTTTACAAGGCGATGAAATGTTTAAGGAAAAAATAAATTCTACCAATCCATGTTGAGTGAACATTTCAATCCTTGTAAAGACCAAAGTCAGCTGCCACCATGCCATGCAAACCTTATAGTACATGACATGTTAAATCGGTAACCTCGAAAGGGACTTCTGAGAAGCTATGAGTAAAAGGCACACACAAAATGCCTCTGAGATGAATTCACAAATGAAATGGAAAAGGATAACTGTGTACATCCAAGAAGAATAGTAATTAACAGAAAACAAGAACACTTCTAAATTGAAAGAATCCCTAAAGTAAAAGAAGACCAAAGAAAAAGAAATAAAGGTGAGAAGTGAAATGAGGCGGAAATGGTGAGCGACAAGGAGATACACTGAGAAAAAAAGTAGCTAAAGTTAGTGTGCTATTATTTCAGCAAAATTAAGTATATCAATACTGAGAAATATGACTTGAAATAGATTCAGTACCTCAAGCAGAAACATAAACAAATAACATCTGGGTTTTTCTTTTGATAACCAGTATTTTAAATACAAAAATCTAAAAATTTTATCTTTGTGTAAGAGTTACACATTTATCATACCAATCAATAACAAAAAGGCGCTATAAATACTGTATGGAAATAAATGTCCTAACAGATGTTAACCAGACATCAGTCTTCACCGGTAAGGATTAGATTTGAAGGTGTTTGCAGATAATTAAAACTTGTTTTTATAACATAACTTAGCAGCTAAGTAGTATAATGAAAATGGGATATTCAAATTATAAGATATAAAATATTAAAGATAGAAGAACATGTTTATTTTTTCAATATAAATATTGTTACAGCTCAGAGAAACAGTATGAAATCTCAGGGCTCATGAAAGGCCACATTCTAGAGATAGTGATTGACAGGTATGGTAATTCCCCTACAGTGTGGTGCCTGTTGTCATGGAGTAGCATGTCTCCTACAGGGTACTACCAGCAGGTTCATGTAGGAAGAGCCAATAGTCCATGTGAGAAACCCCGGAAGGCTAAAGATAGAAGGAAATATTTGTGCCACGTTGAAGAGCAAGTTCACCAGGTGAATTGGCATGTGGCTAGGGTACAACTTCCCATACATATATAAATAATGAAACACACAAAAAATTATCAGAAAAGTATTTTATTATTATTAGAGTCACGATTAGCACTCTCCTCATCAGGAGAGTTTTAGGTTTTTTTCTAGCCCTACTCTATACTTTTTAAACACAGTCTCCAAGTTTCAAAATAAAAGTTTCTTATTTTTAATTCAAATCTCAATTAAAATAAAACAAAAACCGAAAATGTAGAAGTTCCTTATTTTGACCATCTATATATCATACACAACAAAAAGACTGATAAAATTCCACTAAACACAACAGCTAGATCCGTATTCCCGTTACTGCTTAAGCCCATTCCAATAAGGATTTTATACCAAATCTGCCCTTGCCAAGGCTACCTGGGGCCTTCATTTTATTATTTGCAATGGACAATTTTAACTTCACATCCATGTTGGCTTCCTTACATCCTAGATGCACATACAGCCAGATTTTTTCCCATCAGATGTGATTTGATCCTCCAACTTCGGAATGCCTTGATGACCTCCTCTTTATCTAAAGATCACTTTAAAAAGCCTGAAGTATTTGGCTCTTCCCTAAATCTTTGGCCAGATGTAATGTCATCCTCCCATTGGCTTTCTTTGTCCAAACTACATTAGCCTTATCTCAGATCTTCAAACAAGTTATATTTCCTGCCTAAGATCTTTCTATGAGTGAGTGAAAGGTGTGACGAAGATAGTTCCTCTTTGCCCCCAAAGGTTTCATTGATCACGCTGATAATGAATTTACTGTTATTTTAATCTCTTACTGTTATACTCAGGCTTAAATTCTCTACCCTACACACTTCAGTTGACATAATTTTAATTTCCACTGTGATGCTTCTCTCTCTTCTGTCAACACTCTCTCCTCACAGGGTTTCATCCAGATCAGGAGTCAGTAACATTTTTGACAAAGAGCCAGATAGTAAATATTGCAGGCTTTGTGTTGCCAAGAGGCAAATTTATGGAACTTTCCCTGCTGAAAAATTTCCCTGTATTTTACATTTTAGACTTATAAATGCCACACGTACTTATAACTCATGAGCCATACAAAAATAGGTGGCAGACCAGATCTGGCTCATGGGCTATAATAGTTTTCCAACCCCTCACCTAGATTCATGACTTTAGGCATGCTCTATAGGCTACGATGATCTAACTCACATCTCTAGCCAAGTCAACTTGTCAGTGCCTACTTGATGTCTCCACTTGGATTCTAACTAGCGTCTTAATTTAAGATTAAAAAATGTAAAATCAATCACACATACGCACCTACCCACACCTCTGTCACTTGCAAACTGCCTCATGTCATCAAGACTTTGCCATATCACTAAAAGTGACCATAATCCCCCATGTCCCTAAATCCAAATACCTTGATATAATTCTTGCTCAGTAAATTCAATCATCTTCAAATCAACTTCCAATCTCAACTGATTTTCTCCAACTTTATTGCTACACTCATAATCCCAACTACCATCATCCTTCAACTGGACAGGTGCAATAGTCAGCTAAATGAACCCCCTTCCTTCACTAGTGTACCCTTCCCCAATAGTACACCCTCCTAAGAGCTAACCTCATCGTATCACACATCCATCATACACTTTTCAATGTAGTTAATTTATATTCACATTTTGATATAAGATCTAGATTTGGTCCCTGAGAACACTCATGTAATCTCTCTCCATGCTCTTCCTTCATGGACATTCCAGCCAAACCGGCCTTCTTTTCTTTGTAAGAAACTATCAAGCTCTCTTTTTAAACTACAGAATCTTTATATCTGCCCTTCTTTCTGCTCAGAGCACCCCAGATCTTCAAAGTACCTTCCTATTTGTCTTCACTCAACTCTCAAATGAAATATTACCTCCTCAGAGAGAAAAATGCTCTGAAATACCTACAGCCAGATCAGTGCCTTCCTCCTTGACAGTTTTACTCAGCCATGTTATCACATGTAATCTTCTTCGTAGTAGTGTACTTTATAGCCCTTCACACCATTGCTTTTTTTAGGTATTTGTATGTCTTCCTCCTCTTTCCCTCCTCACTACAGTATAGCCAATTGTGTCTTTGCCTTCTTCACTGCTATATCCCCTAGTGCCTGGTAGGCTTTCTATAAACAGCCATTTATTGACTTATTGACTACATGTATATGCTAATCCTTTTTACTAATTGTTGTTACACTATAAATTTCTCTTCTCCCTCTCTTCGCTTCCCTCTTCTCATGTCCCTTGATGCTTCCTACTCAATATTAACATGGACATCATTTTGTGTCTTCAGCATTTCTCTTTTCATTATATTATGATAGGTTAATTTTCCTAAGAAAACACTATTTTGACAAAAGCAAAGCATTAAAGTAAAGCAGCATAGGATCAATTTTTTCCTATTGAAAAGGAAACACCATCTTTCCGAGAAGACAATTCCACCAGGAAACAAAAAAAACACACACATTTCCGGTAAGTCCTAGTTCCCAAGACTTGAAGCCAGTATGTTTTTCCACTTTCAAGTATCCTTGACTGTAGAGATAAAAGGTATCCACTTAGAGATATTAACTCATTACCACTGCCTAAATTTGGTTTCCAGAAACACAACTTAATATGACATCAATGGATGTGATAATCATTTGAAAGTAGCTTTATCAAAATCATCCAACAGAACAAGTTACTTTCCTAATTAGCATCCTCGGTTAAATACCTAAATCTGATGAATAATAAGTTATGCATTATGCTAAATTGCATTGGCTCACTATCTTAGAATGCTTTCAAACTAATTAAAAATGAGATATTCAGTGATGAGAAACATAAAAAGATAAAAACCTATTTCAATCAGTTTAAATTAGAATTTAACATTTCTTCAATACGCTCTTTTGTAGTCAATTGCAAGAGTAATAAAGCAAAATTATTGAGTCTATAATAGTGACCGTTCAAAATTCATAGTGAATTATTAAAAAGAAAAATAAGATCCCTGCCAACTTTCCACCTCACTTCAAAGCATAGCCAAGGTCATTACAACAGCAAGTAAAAGACTCCACACAATTCCCACTTCTTCGCCTCTATTCTGTTACTTCTAGAATCTTCTACTACTCCAAATTGTGTGTTTGCTCCAGACTCAGCAGTTCTCACCACCTTGTTCTTCCAATTGCCATCTTCTCTGTGCGGACTTTCTTGACTACCCAGTTAAAAATTATCCTATCAAAATTATCTGATCCCCATCCAGGATTACTTTTCACCATCTAACTTACGATACTTTGCATATTTATGTGGCTCATTGTCTGTTATCTGTCTCCCTAAGTTAGAATGCGAGCTTCATGATGGCAGAGTTTTGGTCAATTTCCTTCACTCAATAATTCCTGACCCAAAGTAAACACTTCATAAGTATTTTTTGAATATACTAATATATAGTCCGAATTATCAAGGAACTTATAAATAAATAAAGACACAACCCAGCATATAGTGCAGCTTGAGAAATATTGATAGTGTGGTACAGGAGGAGGTATGTAAACTATGAGAAGCAACAGTTAAATAAGAAGCAATCCAGAAAGACACACAGTGTGGGTGACATCTGAGTTAAAGGACAGAAGGTAAGAAGATAACCAGATGGAGAAAAGAGAGGAAGATCTTACAAACAAGCGTCAGAAGTTACCATAAGAAAAGCAAGTACAAAATCATCAGAAGAAAAACAATTGCATCCCAGTTATTACCACAAACATAATTAACTATGAAAACCCAGAACAGTTCATGCTTTGATAATGCTAAAGTTGATACGTAGATTAAGATGTGATATAACAATCTGCAAATCTTAGTTTTCAGAAAACCTTTTTAGGCAAGATATGATGATTTAAGGAAGAAAAGTTGCTGATGGATGAGGCATGTTGTCCCTTAAAGACAAACACTATGAAGACTGCGTACAGCCTTTATAATGGAAAGGTGCCACGTTTTTTCTTTTTTAAGTCCTTGGAATCTCAGTTGGCAACTTTGAAATTCATGTGTAATTCATGAGTTTTTTAAAAGAAATGTAATAAGTAACACAAGTGATTCTAGAGCTTGTCTTTAGGCTGAGGTAGATATTGGCATTATAAATTGAAGTGCTAGAAAGGAAAGATAAGAATTAAGAATAAGCAGTAATTTCTGCCAAGATCTGTGGCACCCAGTCTCACACATAAGGCTTTTTGGAATCTCTTGGTTTCCAAGGTTCAGGCTCTCATACTTTAGTTTGTACATAAAGGACTTAAGTTATTCTTAAAGCACAGTTTTAGCACTTCACACCAGGAGATGGTTATGAGACTGATCACAGGATAAAGTGAAATAGGATGTGTGCCTACTTGTAGAAGGAACCTCGTTCCTTTTGCCATTCTATTCCTACTTTTCTGGCAGGAAAGTCCTAGAAAAAATTTCATATACAGATTAATTTTAAACAATTTACATTATATTTTACTATTATTAGCTTCTAGAATATCTTAGCTTAGGCTGGCCCTGGTGGCTCACACTTGAAATCCCAGCATTTTGGGAGGCTGAATTGGGCGGATCAACTGAAGTCAGGAGTTTGAGACTAGCCTAGCCAACATGGTCAAACCTAGTCTCTACTAAAAATCCAAAAATTAGCCGGGTGTGGTGATGCGTACCTGTAATCCCAGCTACGCAGGAGGCTGAGGCAGGAGAACCATTGAGCCTGGGAGGTGGAGGCCGCAGTGAGCCAAGATTGTGTCACTGCACTCCAGCCTGGGCAACAGAGCAAGACTCTGTCTCACAAAAACAAAAAACAAACAAACAAAAAAAGAGTATCTTAGCTTATATATTTCTCCCATCTGATCTTACCACTTTACTTCTTTTTTCCTGTTTATACCAATTATTTCTATTCCTCTTTACATATAGGCAGAAAGATAAGACTAAAATGTGTCATAGACAATGACATCTAGTAAATTGACATATTCTTCATGTTTAATTCCACAACAGATTTCAAATACAACCAAAATCTCCAAATAAAATCTTAATT
This sequence comes from Symphalangus syndactylus, assembly GCF_028878055.3. Classification (NCBI taxonomy): domain Eukaryota; kingdom Metazoa; phylum Chordata; class Mammalia; order Primates; family Hylobatidae; genus Symphalangus; species Symphalangus syndactylus. The sequence goes on along the minus strand of NC_072423.2, from coordinate 332,513 downwards.
CTAAATTGAGTGCTTGTACAGTCTTCAAATATGTTCAAATAGAACATCAAAGCTCAATAAAAATAGTTATATCACTTGGGATGGTGTTTAAAATATTTTTTCCTAAATAAATTCAGCTTCAGAGGATGAGAAAACCTTCGTTAGGAGATGTTTTAAAGAACAAATTAAGTTAAATGTGAAGGAAATCATACTTTATTTTGTTGAATAGTAAGATTTTTTTGTTGCTATTGTGAATTAATGCCATCCAAATATTGATTCAATTTAGTAAAAGAAAAAAGTCTAAATTATCAACTTCTTTCCTTATAAAAATGAAATATGCTATAACTTGCATTTTTTCCATGGCAATGACCCTGATGATCAGAGAGGTTAAAACCTAAAAACATTTAAAATCATCTAATCTAAATTATAAAAAATAAATCCCTTTCTTCAGAAAAAATAATTTTTTAAGGAAGCACTCAAAAACCAATCCCTACTAGTAGATATACAGCATACACATCTCTTACTATCTCCCATGCAGACTGCATAAAAAGGCGTGCTGGCTACTTTTAAGAAAACAACATTCAGATGTCTGGAAAGTATCTGAAATGCATGATTAATCTACACAGATAATTTTCTCAAGAAACCAAATTTTGAAGACAAGTAATTCAAAAGTCTATTGTCTATAAAGTAAATCTGCTGGTATTCTTAAACTGCTGTAATCCTTTCTCTGTTTACCTTATAGTGTGCACCTCTCAAGCTATGGGAATGCATGTCATCTCTAAGAAGAGCTGACTTCTTTTGTAGGAAAAAGCTGTTGGAAATGACTGTTAAGATTTCAAATGTTTGGGAGTGTGTATTCATGTGGGTTTTACGTGTTGAATATTTGCATTTATAATTTTAAGATGCTTAAATCAAAAACTAAAATGACCTATGCAACATAATTCTGCCATAGGATAAATTAAATTCAATTAAATGTTCCCATACAAATTATTATCTACCACAATGTAAAAATATTTATATATCACAAAGATGTAAGAAACACTGACTTCTATTATACAGCAGAGTTCAATTTCACTACTTAGCTTGATGATATTTTAAGGTCATGTCTCTTGGAATACACATTCAATATTCATTGCCAAGTGTCTGAGCTCACCTCTCTTGAAGCAATATTCAATTATCAAATGAAAATAATTTACCAAGCAACCTCACAAAACACAAACTCTAGGTAGCATCAAGGTTTTTCAAAGTGATTATTCCTTACTGGTCGCGATCCTAAGATATTAAAACTCATAGATCACATGATCTGAGATTTTCTAATTGAAAAGCTGTAGCTGTAAACCTTTCATTCAAAGTCGGATACTACCTTCAGCCGTCAAAAGAATTATGCAATCACTTAAACTTCTGGAATGAAAGAGAAAATGAAGGGAACAAAAAAAGTAACTGAAATGCACTGAGAAATGAACATAAGGAACCAAATGGAGGCAAAGACAGAGAGAGAGAGAGAGAGGGCTGTTTATCTAACCTTCCCTTCTTGAGTTGGTTTTCTCTGATATCTCTAGAGAACAACTGGATGGGTAACAATGAAATACAAAACACAAGATATTGTCTTCCTATAATTACTTGTAATGATTCCAGGATGGCATAATTTGAGAACCTGCTAAATAGGACAACAAAGTGATCTGCTTTTCCAAAATTTTGCCCCTTACCTTATATATTATTTCATGGTGAAGATCAATAAAACTGAAAATTGGAATTGCCAGATATTATCAGATTTTATTTTTTGAATGCTTAACAGCTGACCCAAAATCTGGTCATAAAAATGGAAGTTAAATTAAATTGTCCTCAAAATTTAAGTTTGCTACATTTGTAAGAACCACTTGCTTCTTCAAAATCTCAAACTTTCTCATATCTAGCAGCAAATTGAAATTAGGAATTTAAGCATGTAAATTCATCATGGAAACCAAATTGATTAAAATTTTCTGTGTATTCATGATAATGTTTAAAATTTTTGCTACATTTAAACCCTAAGTTAGTTACAAAAACCCTAAAATTATGCTTGTTTAAAAACTTGGGCTAACTTGCTTTTGAAAACATACTGACATATTCGTTCCATTCTTCTTATAATTATTTTTTTGTCACTCCCAAGCAGCACACCATTGTATATATCCCCAAAACGGCACTTCTTTGTTAAAGCCATTAAGACAGAAATATTTTTGAGCCAGATGCAATGGCTCATGCCTGTAATCTCAGTACTTTGGGAGGCCTAGGTTAGAGGACTGCTTGAGGATAGGAGTTTTTGACCTGCCTGGGCAACATAGCAAGACCCAGTCTTTACAAATGAAATGAAAATAAAATATAAAATAAACTGGCTGGACAAAGTAGTGCACACCTGTCGTCATAGCTACCAGGAGGCTGAGATGAGAGGACCATATGAACCCAGGAGTTTGGGGCTGAGAATGAGCTATGACTGCACCACTGCACTTCAGCCAGAACTATGGGTTGGTGAGTTAGAAATAAGTTCTCAGTTCTGAATATAATAACTGCTCCTGGCACTACCCAGAATGAGCTGGGTTTTCTTTTGCCTCTCTATAGTCCCTCTTCCTCAGGAAATACCCCCATGGTTCTGCCCGCTGTGCTATTAATTACACCAATGCTTATTATATGTCAGTTCAGTTTTATCTAGATTCTCCCAAAGTCAGTGCTGAACTTAGTTGTTTGAAAATGTATATATTGTAATAGTTACCAAAAAGACCAAATACAGCTAGATATTTATGCTATTTGTTTTATTTCCATCGTAGGTATATTTCCTTTTAAAATTCATATATATCTTTCTCTAAGGATTGTCTCCGTTTTCAGATGTTAAGCACTTTCTCATGCACACACCACCTAAGCAGCAAAGACAGAGTCCACGTCAGGGAATGTCACATTCAGTATAAGTACCTATCATTCTGTAACTCAGAAGTAGGAAAATGGATGTCCTCAAGCAGATGCTTTTCTTGACAGATACAAAAATTTGACAAGGATCACTGACTGACTTCCAACCCACCATTCATCCCTTTTCTCTTATTTTGACCCTAAGGGTCCCAGAGGGATAATGGCACTACATTCCTATTTAGAATTCAGATTTCAGATTGCATTTCTTCTATCATTGTTTATAAGTAGTGGTTGCACACAGTCGCGATAATACTATGACATTAATCTACATTCCTCGTTAAATCGATTTTTGTCTTCCATTTTTGAGCTTAGCTACAATTTCTCACACGGTTTCTCTAGGAAGATTCCCCAATGACTGAAACATTTAGAACATGGTCCATTCATAAATACGACACTGGGATTCCCCAATGACTGAAACATTTAGAACATGGTCCACTCATAAATACGACACTGGGATTCCCCAATGACTGAAACATTTAGAACATGGTCCATTCATAAATACGACACTGGGATTCCCCAATGACTGAAACATTTTGAACATGGTCCATTCATAAATACGACACTGGGATTCCCCAATGACTGAAACATTTAGAACATGGTCCACTCATAAATACGACACTGGGATTCCCCAATGACTGAAACATTTAGAACATGGTCCATTCATAAATACGACACTGAGATTCCCCAATGACTGAAACATTTAGAACATGGTCCATTCATAAATATGACACTGGGATTCCCCAATGACTGAAACATTTAGAACATGGTCCATTCATAAATATGGCTTTAGGATTCCCCAATGACTGAAACATTTAGAACATGGTCCATTCATAAATATGACACTGGGATTCCCCAATGACTGAAACATTTAGAACATGGTCCATTCATAAATATGACATTGGGATTCCCCAATGATTGAAAAATTTAGAACATGGTCTATTCATAAATGTGAAGAGCTTGTGTAGAAAGTATAATTTACTTATCCTATTATGCTTAAGAAATTATGTGAAATAATGTGAAAATAATCTTAAAACATTTGCTTGCATATTTGCTGCAAGAGTCATACTTCATTGATACTTAATCATAATCTTGGACATGGTGGGTCCCAATAACCAATATTTAATGCAAGTCTGTAAACTTAATAGAGAGAAAACCTTATTTATAAATTTTCATGTGTTCTTTTCTTGACAATAAGGAGCTGTGAGATTTGTATTTTAAAAGATACTTAGTAATAAAAACTTTAATTTTTAAAACTTTTATTTTTAAATTCTGCTTAATTGCATAAAAGTTAAAAGGTAATATTTAATATATAATGAGGCTTATTGAGCTAGATGATGATATGCAGCTTGGGTTATACTTGCAATTATAAGATTTGCTCATTATACCTAAGCAATCTCCTTCACTCAATCTAGCTACCACTAAGGAAGCAAAATTCCCTGAATCATAATATCAAAGCATTCCATTATGTTTTCTATTAAGTTGTTTTGTTCTTTGAATCATTGTCTATTTTAATTTATCCTTTTAGAAAGAAAACAAATTACTTAACTTGCATTTCCCACTAGAAGCTTCACTACAGCTAGACTTGGAATTGATTTCAGGCCATTTTTTAATAAATGATGGTCCCTAGTGAAAGATAGAATACTTGAGCCATCAATATTGAGTAAATAAAAGGGTTTGGGTAAATAAGAGAGAAGATACCTATTTTTCTCAAATATTTTAAATATCTAATAACCTATTCCTCATCTAAAACAAGCCACAATTACTGGAAATGATGGTCAGAGGAAGGTATTAGCAACCCTGTGTAATACTACATGTCATGTTGGATCACTGTTACAGAGAAACAGTTGTCATGCTGCATTTTAGTAATTCTACACATCACCAGAGAAATAGACAACTCTTATAGCCACAGAAATCCAACGTAGCTACTGTCTACATATTCTTGTTTTAGACCTTTGGTGAAAAAAACTACTACGTGTATTGAATATATTTTACATTAGTTTTATCACAAAAAAGAAAAATGAGAATTCTATTAGATGCAAATACAAATTCTGAATGACAGGAAAGAAAAATTAAAATCAAAGCTGATCTTAATTAACAAAATGTATTATCTGCTTACATGTATATACAGCTGTTCATATACAAAGGCACAGATGCATTTGTGGTTTTGAAAAAATATCTATTTCATTTCAAATCTTCATTGAACAATATTACATATGGCAAGAAAACTGATCTTTTTGAAGGATCTTTTAAAAAGTGTTAAACTTTATTAGATACTCCAAACTAGCAAAGCTCAACTTCATCACAATTATATAATAACACTGCACACTTTCAATTTTATCTGGAGAAATATACCTATCCCTTGAAATAACTCTGTAAACTTCCTGCTCACAGATTTCATTTCAAGCCTTGAAAATGCAGAAAATCAATGCTGAATACACTTGCCCCGAAAGGAAAAGAAAATTTCAGGGGTGTCAGGATGTTTTATCACATAAAATACAGAATTGCAATTTGTATCTGAGCAGGCAACACACCTCCAAAAATAATACAATACTTATCACAAAATACATTCACAGATACTAGATTTGGCACAAACCACTCCATACAGCTATTGATGAAATCAGTATTGAAAGCCTTATTCCAAAATCTATGGCCCTTTTCTACTCTCCAACTGACATTTCAGGATGCCACAACATTGCAGCTCCACTCTCTCATTAATTTCCCCTAAATACACTTGGCAGAAGAACGAGAAACGTCACATTTTTCATTTAATTTCTAAAGAACATCACATCCTTTAAGAATAGGTTCTTGAAATTTTAAAATGTAAAACATAAAAACCCTAAAGAGACAAACATCCAAAAACATAAAAACCCTAAAGAGACAAACGTCCAAAAACTTTTCTTCAAAATCACAACAACTTTATATGCTACATGTTCCTGTAAAATACCACATACACAAACTCACAGGCACACCCACCCACCCAAAACACACACACTCCCATATATATGGCCTCGTAATACCTCACATATATATACATATCATCAATTACAACAGAGAAAAGCCAATTTCAGAAAGATGGCTTCAATTTTGATGCATTTACTCACACCTAATTCTATTTCAATTTAACTGCAGAGATATTACAATACCCTGTAACAAAAACCTGACGGAAGATTGTAACAAATTGCTTAAACATCAAACCAAAGACTAAACATAATTTCATCACAAAGTGAAATTCGCATCCAACTCGCAAAGAATTAGAAAATCCTTGCACTTACCTTGGCCTTGTCCATTCCCCAGATGACCCCAAAACACCACCGTCATCATCAACAGCCCCGGAGCCCACGTCCACATCCTTCTAGTGACACGCTCGTGTCTTCTGGCCATTGCATCTTAAACTCTGCATATTCAGTGGGGTGGATGTGAAAGTACAATAAATTACATTCTTAGAGAAATACACTATGACTCAAATCCCATATCTAATATGCACTGTGCATTTCTGAATTATCCTGCCTACAAGGAGGTACATTTGAAAATCATGCTTCCCTTTAGGGTTGTCATATTGATGATTAATACGAAAGCTCATTCATTTTTAATCTTTAAGCATTCATCTGAATTACATTTTTAATATCATTTTCCAAAACAGGCCACTTAACCTATGAATGTTAAAAAGTACTCCCGATATACATATTGGAGTTCAGTCAAGCAAAAGCATGGTGTATGGACACTACTTAAGTATAACTTGATATTTAGGCAAATTGATGAATTTAACATACCATATAATCTCTACATATATACAAAAGGACTTTTCAACACATTTATGTAAGTTTTGCATAAATACCCTTGAAAATATTCTCAAGTTTTAAGTGGTATTCTAATTATGTCAGTAATTTTAACTGAATAAAGAGATGCATCATGTGCAAAAACTAATCTTGTTTACTTAAAATTGAGAGTAAAATTCATTATAGAAGGTACAAAACACTTGTAATTTTGATTTCAGATATATGACCCACAGGAACCTTCATATATACAAATATTATACACATATATGACAATGTATATTTGAATGTTCATTTTGAAACTGCTTTTCATACTGATACATGAAAATACTTAAGTGTCCACCAAAGCAAGGTTATTTATTCATACATTTGAATGATATACAGTAGCTCAAAAGAATAAACTTGAGTTGCATGTACTAATATGGATAAGTGTCCAAAATGAAGAGTGAAGAAAAACTAGCAAATTTAATAATGATAAGTTCAAAATTATACCTTTCATATGTAAACATGTGCAATAGTTAAAACTATAAATTTTATGTTGCATAAATATATAATACAGTATAATAACGCATAAGAATGAGAAACACCTTCAAGACCAAAGTTAGGAAATTACAAGACTACAATTTAAATGGTTAGTAGGTGGAATTTTAAATCAGAGGTTACTCCTAAATCCCAATTTTTCCACAGTTGACAAAATAACGGAGTTAAGAAAAATAAACTTAATGATTTCCAGAATGAATGCTTTATTCAAAATGCTACGTAATTACAATTCTAATAAACTTGCAAGGGAATCCAGTCACCCAGAAATTTTTTATGCCTTTCTCCTACATCACGAAAGGGGAAGATTTAATTACCAACTTTGCATTACTTAACGTCAGACTCATAGTATCAGAGCTAAAGAGAAATTGAAGAAACACCTAACTCAACCTCTCCATTTTAAATGACCAAATGAGTTGAGAAGGTTACAATGACATTTCTAAGTTCATATGTAAAAACAGAATTTTGATGACAATGACAGTTTAAGTACTAATAAACACTCCTGGAAAAGTTACTGTAATCCAGGTTATTTTACTGTGATAAATGCCTTACATTCTTTACCCAATTCAGTTTTCACAGAAATCCTATGAACAAAGCACTTCCAAAATTTACCACTTCACAGCTAAGAAAAGAAGGCTTAGAGAAATGCTACACGATCCCCTAGTCATGAGGTTAGTAGGTACCACTGTGGAGACTGAGGCAAAACAGGACGATTTCAAAGCCTATGCTCTGAACAAGTAAACACTAAGCAGGAATTTAGTTCTAGATCTCCCAGTTGTAGTCCAATAATCAGCCAAAACATGATGCTGAGAAGAGGGGAAAGAAAGATGTCTTGTATGTGGAGCCTCATGTATTTGATCCCAAATACATCTTCATATTGAAAATCATTAGAGCACAAGGCAATAGAATTATTAGTTTGTTTCTAAAATCATCAACCTTTCCCAAGTTGAACATACAAATATATTTTATCATATATATACTATATGTGTGTATAGCGTGTGTTTATCTAAGTATTCCTGTGGTTTATATATCTGGATTTGGAATTACAAGTGTTTTGTGATTTATTATTTATTTATTATTATACTTTGAGTTTTGGGGTACATGTGCACAACGTGCAGGTTTGTTACATATGTATCCATGTGCCATGTTGGTGTGCTGCACCCATTAACTCGTCATTTAGCATTAGGTGTATCTCCTAATGCTGTCCCTGCCCCCTCCCCCCACCCCACAACAGTCCCCAGAGTGTGATGTTCCCCTTCCTGTGTCCACGTGTTCTCATTGTCTCCCTCTGTTGCTCTGGCTGGAGTCAGTGGTGTGATCATAGCTCACTGCAGACTCCAAGTCCTAGGCTCAAGCGATACTTTTGCCTCGGCCTCTCAAGTAGCTCGGACTACAGGCACGCACCACCATCCCTGGCTAATTGTTTTACAGAGATGGGTCCCACCGTGTTGCTTGACTGGTCTCAGCCGCCTTAGGTCAAGGGATCCTCCCACCTAGACTTCCGAAAGCACTGAGATTACAGGTGTCAGCCACCGTGCGTTTTTTGATTTCTTCAATTAATTTTACTTATACACTTGATTACACAAGATTAATTTTGTGTACATAATGAATCTCTTTTGAGGTTTAAGTTACTGATTAATTAGAGTACCACTTAACAAGCGTGTCATCCCAGCACTTTGGGAGGCTGAGGTGGGCGGCTCACCTGAGGTCAGGCATGAGCCACCGTGCCCGGCTTACACACATTCTTTTCACTCCTGCTTGCAGATCTCTGTTCCCTTCTAATTCCAGTGGAACCACTTTCACTTAGTATCAAAATATCCAGATCCACTCATCAAAGTGTAAATAATCCTTCAGTAAATTACATTTGCAAATCTATTTTTATGTAATATTTCCTTAACTTCTTCTTACCTACATCCAGTAGTCATTTTACAAGGCAGAATTTTTTCTATTTTATATATAACTGAGGCAGTATTTGAAAAAAATCTCAAAACACTCTTCAGAAAGGACTGGCATCTAAAACACCAGTTCCAATATATGTTTTAGTAACATTTTAAAGGACAGATGGTTTTCGAAAAGTTATTATAATTTAAAAAAATGTAACCTTCCTCTCTGAGTTCATGTTTATGGAAAACTAATATTTCATAAATGCCAAGTTACTATGATGTATTATCTAAATGCTGCCCCTGCCATTCTATAAATAGAAAAATCATAACCTTCTAACTAACTTTGGTATTAGACAACAACTGTGCTGATGAAAAGTAAAATCAATTCATTTAAAAAAAATTTTCCATGAAAAAAAAACAAGTAACTTGTAAGCAGTATCTTAGATGAACCAAAAAATAAAGTAACATTAACCAGAAAGACATGCCATGGACTTCTCTAATCTTTTTTTGGAACACCCTTTTCATGCATATGAAAATAAAAATTAAATATAAAATACCTACTTTATGTATGTACTTTTACTTGTGTCTATTGTTCTTTAAAGATTAAAATAACTCTTTTGAGAAGTGTCTGTTCATGTCCTCTGCCCACTTTTTGATGGGGTTGTTTTTATCTTGTAAATTTGTTTGAGTTCATTGTAGATTCTGGATATTAGCCCTTTGTCAGATGAGTAGGTTGCAAAAATTTTCTCCCATTGTGTAGGTTGCCTGTTCACTCTGATGATAGTTTCTTTTGCTGTGCAGAAGCTCTTTAGTTTAATGAGATCCCATTTGTCGATTTTGGCTTTTGTTGCCATTGCTTTTGGTGTTTCAGACATGAAGTCCTTGCCCACGCCTATGTCCTGAATGGTATTGCCTAGGTTTTCTTGTAGGATTTTAATGGTTTTAGGTCTAACATATAAGTCTTTAATCCATCTTGAATTAATTTTTGTATAAGGTGTAAGGAAGGGATCCAGTTGCAGCTTTCTACATATGGCTAGCCAGTTTTCCCAGCACCATTTATTAAATAGGGAAGCCTTTCCCCATTTCTTGTTTTTGTCAGGTTTGTCAAAGATCAGATAGTTGTAGCTATGCGGCAGCATTTCTGAGGGCTCTGTTCTGTTCCATTGATCTATGTCTCTGTTGTGGTACCAGTACCATGCTGTTTTGGTTACTGTAGCCTTGTAGTATAGTTTAAAGTCAGGTAGCGTGATGCCTCCAGCTTTGTTCTTTTGGCTTAGGATTGACTTGGCGATGCGGGCTCTTTTTTGGTTCCATATGAACTTTAAAGTAGTTTTTTCCAATTCTGTGAAGAAAGTCATTGGTAGCTTGATGGGGATGGCATTGAATCTATAAATTACCTTGGGCAGTATGGCCATTTTCACGATATTGATTCTTCCAACCCATGAGCATGGAATGTTCTTCCATTTGTTTGTATCCTCTTTTATTTCATTGAGCAGTGGTTTGTAGTTCTCCTTGAAGAGGTCCTTCACATCCCTTGTAAGTTGGATTCCTAGGTATTTTATTCACTTTGAAGCAATTGTGAATGGGAGTTCACTCATGATTTGGCTCTCTGTTTGTCTGTTATTGGTGTACAAGAAGACATTTATGCAGCCAAAAAACACATGAAGAATCACTGGCCATCAGAGAAATGCAAATCAAAACCACAGTGAGATACCATCTCACACCAGTTAGAATGGCCATGATTAAAAAATCAGGAAACAACAGGTGCTGGAGAGGATGTGGAGAAATAGGAACACTTTTACACTGTTGATGGGACTGTAAACTAGTTCAACCATTGTGGAAGTCAGTGTGGCGATTCCTCAGGGATCTCGAACTAGAAATACCATTTGACCCAGCCATCCCATTACTGGGTATATACCCAAAGGGCTATAAATCATGCTGCTATAAAGACACATGCACACGTATGTTTATTGCGGCACTATTCACAATAGCAAAGAGTTGGAACCAACCCAAATGTCCAACAACGATAGACTGGATTAAGAAAATGTGGCACATATACACCATGGAATACTATGCAGCCATAAAAAATGATGAGCTCGTGTCCTTTGTAGGGACATGGATGAAACTGGAAAACATCATTCTCAGTAAACTATCGCAAGGACAAAAAACCAAACATCGCATGTTCTCACTCATAGGTGTGAATTGAACAATGAGAACTCATGGACACAGGAAGGGGAACATCACGCTACGGGGACTGTTGTGGGGTGGGGGGCGGGGGGAGGGACAGCATTAGGAGATACACCTAATGCTAAATGACGAGTTAATGGGTGCAGGAAATCAACATGGCACATGGATACATATGTAACAAACCTGCACATTGTGCACATGTACCCTAAAACCCTAAAGTATAATAAAAAAAAAAAAAAAAGATTAAAATAACTCCTAAAGCCTGGATAGCTGAGCCCATTGTGCTCTCCTGCCCATAAAATAGATTGGATGTGCAGTGAAAGAGGTAAAACTTAGGCTTTCAGATTAGTTATGACGATGGAAACACAATTCTATTCAATAGTGTTCATCTTGGTCTTTCAAATGTTTAAGGTCACAAGGCAAAAGAGAACAGACTTTAAGAATGTTCTTGTATTACTTCTCGTCTTACCCAATAGCTAGATTAGTTCAATTAGGCCAGTGTTTTGGAGTAAACAGCATTGCGAAATGTGTCGTGAAGTCCGGAGGCTCCACCACCTACCTCCAGGTAGTTGTTCTGTCCGATGGAGCCTAGAGTAATACCTTAGGAGATGCATTACATCTACAGGTACCAACCAGGAAGGGTAGTCTTGAATTAAATGGCTTTAGAACACGTTATAAGAGCAAATCGAAGCTTCCAGGAATTAGAACCACTTCAATCACAGAGCGTCTCTGGGTTCTATCTATGGCCAGCATCAAGTATCTGTCTGCCCTCCCCGAATGCTTTCTCTCATCATGTGGATCTTCTAGATAGTCTTATTCTTCCCCAGCCAGCCAACTTGATCAACAAGCCTAGGTATATTAGGTATGTATAAAGTTGGTTCTTAAATAAAGTCCATTTCTGTATCTAGGTAAGTAATGTCTTCAGACTTACAATTTTATTGATATCTAGAAAGAGTGACTCTAGTTAGCTTCTAGTGTCAGTTTTTCTAGCAGCTTCTTTAAAAAAAAAATCCTCTCTGGAACAAAGCTTCCTTGCAAGTATTGCTGTTGGCAATAGTCCTCTTTACTGAAATGCTTATCCGGTGAAACTTGCGCTGTGCCAGGGAGCCTGCAGGTTGATGGTCCTTTTGTTCAACTTCTCCATTATAAAGCAACCTCTCTGATCACCCTTTTAAAACTAAAGACCAAAGAATCAAATGAGATCAGGAAGGGACCAGAGCTCACAGGTCATCAACTCCTCTTCTTAGGATATTATAGCACACAGTCTAAGCCCGAAAAACACGGCAGAACTCATTACAGCTCTCGAGTTCCAGTTATTAACATTGATTTTTTCAATGGAAAATTTTCATTAGAAGCTATCACAGGACTCACATTCAGTAATAACTTAGATTAGGATACATACTGGAGCCTTTGTCCTTAGAGTAGATGCCACTGAGTCACTATTAAAAGGAGTCTTTTTGACCTTAGTAAACTCTCACAGGGCTTATCTCAGTCTAAACTGTAACTGGCCTTTACTAGTGATGTCATGTGTAATTCAAATTAATATTGTAATGTATATAAATTGTATATATAGGTATAACACATGCATGTATTTACAATTATTGATTTTATTTTATTTTTTAATAAGATAAAACTTAGAGGTTAAAATATGACTCTAGGCCATTGTGCTTTAGAATGAAGAGCACAGACATGGGTTGGAAATGTAAATTTTGACCCAATTTAATTTCTGTGACAAATTCATTAATGTCTTCAAGGTTCAGGCTCTACGTATGAGACAAATGAAAACAGCTCTAAGATTCCTGAAAACCCTAAAGTATTAAAATTCCACTCTGCCATTAGTTCAGATAAATCATTTGCCAATTTGCCCCACAAGAACCAGGCATCTTTAAATGGTAACATAACATGCACTTCTCTCTCCCAAAGTGTAGTGCATAAACGTTCTGCTTCTGAATAACACAGGATGCCTGCCAAAATGTGCTGTCAGGGGTACTAGTAAGGAAATGTTGTATCAAAACTTCTGCAGATGTGGCCCTGAAATACACATTGTAATAAATCCTCCAGGCCTCTCAAGTTAGGAATAACTGGTTTATAAAATTGTACTTACTTAAAAATTATAGATAAACAGATTTCACTGTAACCCAGTTTTTCTGATCTGAATGAAATAAGGCTCTATATTCAGACTGACTTTTCAGTGAAAAACAACTTAAAATAGTGACAAATCATCTATAAGTTTAAATGAATATAACTAGGAGACCTGAAAACGCAGGTTTAGCAGTCATCTTCCAACAGTTTGAGAGCCCACAGGAGCCACAGAGCCCTCATGTCTCTCCAGAGAAGCAGGCTGATTCTTCCCCCTAAACACTATGCAATTCTTGAAGTGAGTGAAAGCATTCCTGCTCACACTAATACCCTCTCACGTGAACTCAAAGTTAAGCCATCTCCAGCCAGACCAGATACCCTGGCCCATATCTCATTCATTAATATATGTTGAGAAGCCTTTGTTTCTTGGAAACTACATGAAGTGAATAGGCTGTGGACTCCACTGGACCTAGTGGTCTATATTTAACCAATTCCCTTCACACATATGTATCAGATGCTCTCTTAGTTACGGAGCTGCAGTGGTCAATAAGAAAGCCACAGTCCTGTACTCCCAGGGTTTCAATTCTGAAGACGAAGACAGGCACAGAAACCCAACTGAGCAAAGAGAAGAGATTATTACAAAATGTGTCCACATGAAAAGTGAAGCAAGGGACTGAATATACAACAAGGGTGTTGGGGCGAACATTAGATATAATCTTAATTCAGATTATATAAGGTTCATACATATAATTTTTATATATAGATGTGTTAATTTGGGCCGGGCGTGGTGGCTTATGCCTGTAATGCCAGCATTTTGGGAGGCCAAGGCGGATGGATCACTTGAGTCCAGGAGTTTGAGACCAGTCTGATCAACATGGCAAAACCCCATCTCTACTAAAAATAAAAAAGTTAGCCGGGTGTAGTGGTGTGCGCTTGTAGTCCCAGCTACTCAGGAGGCTGAGAAAGGAAAACTGCTTGAACCCAGGAGGCAGAGGTTTCAGTGAGCCAAGATTGTGCCACTGCACTCCAGCCTGGGTGACACAGCAAGACCCTGTCTCAAAAGAAAAAGAAAAAAAAGAAATATTAATTTGGATTATACAGATTCTAACCACTTCTTCCAAGTGAGAATATTTAAGCTAAGACCTGAGAATAAAAAGAGTTAGCTCTTCATACAATACAGAAAGATGCGTCTTTTAGGAAAAACCCCCAGTGTTCATGGACCCTAATATATGAACAAGATCTTGGCATGTAGAAGAAACCTGTGAATTGGATGAAATGAAAAACTGAAAAGTAGGAATCTGGATGAAGTACAGAAGGGAGAAAGACTAATGTGAGACGTGGCTGAAAGAGAAGGATATGTGAAACAGTACAGGTCTTCATTAGTAATGATGAGGAACATAAATCTTAGTCCAAGTACACCAGAAAAGTGGGAGAGTTGGAAACCGAAAGACATGTTAAGAGATCACTTTGGTTTCTCTGTAGCTAACAGGGTGTAGGAGACTAAGAATTCAAGTAGGTTGACTAAGGATGACCTAAGAAAATAAGCGTAGGTAAGAAAATATGTGGCTCTGGCTAGGCTGGGGACATTGGAAATCAAAAGAGGTGGAGGAAATTACAGATGTATTTGGAACCAAAATATTTTTTAAATGAATGTTGAATTGGATATTGTCAGAATATTGAGGAAGGGCCAAAAATGACTTATAAGCGTCTAGCATGGCTGGCAGTGCCACTTACTGACATGTGGGAAACCAGGACATGTTACCTCTGAATTATTCGAGTGCTATTGTCATGTAAATCATCAACTCCCAGAATAAAGGTCTGGGCCAAACTCTAAGACTGGAACTTATGAGCTGTTTAGTAGTGTTTAGAGCTTAGAGAGAGTATGTGTGTGGAGAGAAAAGAAGAGCAATTAGGACAGAACCCTTAGAAACATCAATATTTAAAATTTGGGAAGAGAAACAGAAACAAATAAATTGTGGGAAAATGAAGCTCAGGGTAGTTGCAAGGGAATGCTAAAAATGAACTATGGCATTTGAGGAGGAAAACGTGGAAACTGAAAGCAACAGAGTACGGATGGATCGTGAGGGAGCAGCAGCAGCTGTGTCCTAAGGAGAGTCTCAGTGAAAATGAAGGGTTGTAGGAATGAGGACATCTGGGCCAATGAGCTGGCAAGGAGTGATGTCCAGGAGGCAGAATATTTGCATCTAGATCCTGGTGGTACATACCCTTGTAGAAAATGTTTCAGATTTGATGACAATAAAGTGGAGGAAAGAAAAAAAGTAATGGAAATAAAGATGTCAAAAAACGGGGAACCGAGGTTTGTACTGGTCCTTTCACGTGAAAGCTGAGCCACTAAAATGATGGCTGAACTTGCCTGAAGATGATATTGAGCAAAAGATCTAAAGCCTTAAATAAATGACAAGAGGCCAGGTGCAGTGGCTAATGCCTGTAATCCCAGCACTTTGGGGGGCTGAGGCAGGCAGATCACCTGAGGTTAGGAGTTCGAGACCAGCCTGGCCAACATGGCGAAACCCCGTCTCTACCAAAAATACAAAAATTAGCTGGGTGTGGTGGTATGCACCTGTAATCCCAGTTACTCAGGAAGCTGAGGCAGGAGAATCACTTGAAACCGGGAGGAGGAGGTTGCAGTGAGCCGAGATCACACCATTACACTCCAGCACGGGTGACAGAGCAAGACTCCATCTCAAAAAAAATAAATAAATAAAGACAAGAGTGCCCAGGAGGGAGGTCTGTTGATGATGGTAATACCAAAGGGGCATGGCTGATATTTCCAAGGGGTTTGAGTTTCAAAGGAACAGTCTAATTTGAAGGGAGCGGAGAAATTAACAGTCTAGAAGTTTTAATGAGAACCAAGAACAACCACCTCGGCTTCCAGCCATAGGTATGTGGAGGGTGAGAAAAAGACCTGTCTCAATTTATGAAAGCTAGAGGAACAATTGTACTTTGGTATCAACCAACTTTTGTTTTAAGATAATTACGAAGCAATATGGAACTTAGCAACAGTCAATTTTGACAGTTTCCTGCAGCTTAGTAAATTCTGCACAAAATTAAGATTTAACACAAAAGTAAAGAAAAATTTTAATGGCATAGCACCTTTCTTCACAATTCCTTAAACCAAATAATTCCCTGTTCTTCTAACTCTCTCCTTACACTATCAACTAGGCTTCTTATTCAATGAACGGTTTAAGTCTACTAAGACACACACACACACACACACATACACACACACACGTCTTATCCAGCTGCAGATCTCATTTTTGAAGGTACATTGAAAGTACATAGATCATTCTATAATCATCAACTATGAAGATTGTGAGCAACTGGAACAAGTATTCTTGGAAAAGAAGTTTCCTATGTATAAGAAAAAAAAGAGTCCAACTCTGGGAACTGACTTGGCTGAGTCATCATTATATGCCACTGGCAAGAAATCAAGAAGTAACCCAGGACTGATAAACTTTGTGAAAGGAAATGCAAACAGCCTATCTGTGAGGCTTAATTCTTGATAATCTGGCCAAGATATAGCATCTGCATATGAGTTCACTGACTCAACTAAATTTTGTGAAGGTGAAGTACTTGTTAAAATGAAAGATCTATTTAGAGAGAAATAAGTAGACATAATGTCTGCACTATGGATAGGTGTATACCTGCTTTTTGCAAAAACAGATTGTATCTTTGAAATGCTGGTTTGCCCTGGACAGAGCTAACTTAAATAGAGACCAGGCGCGGTGGCTCATGCCTGTAATCCCAGCACTTTGGGAGGCCGAGGAGGGTGGATCATGAGGTCAGGAGATCGAGACCATCCTGGCTAACACGGTGAAACCCCGTCTGTACTAAAAATGCAAAAAATTAGCTGGGCATGGTGGCGGGCACCTGTAGTCCCAGCTACTCTGGAGGCTGAGGCAGGAGAATGGTGTGAACCCGGGAGGCGGAGCTTGCAGTGAGCCGAGATCACGCCACCGCACTCCATCTGGGTGACAGAGCGAAACTCCGTCCCAAAAATATATATATATAGTTTTTATATATATATATATATGTATATATACCCAAAGGATTATAAATCATGCTGCTATAAAGACACATGCACACGTATGTTTATTGCGGCACTATTCACAATAGCAAAGAATTGGAACCAGCCCAAACGTCCAACAATGATAGACTGGATTAAGAAAATGTGGCACATGTACACCATGGAATACTATGCAGCCATAAAACAGGATGAGTTCATGTCCTTTGTAGACACATGGATGAAGCTGGAAACCATAATCTTCAGCAAACTATCACAAGGACAAAAAAAACCAAACACTGCATGTTCTCACTCATAGGTGTGAATTGAACAATGAGAACACATGGACCCAGGAAGGGGAACATCGCACTCCTGGGCCTGTCATGGGGTGGGGTGAGGGGGAGGGACAGCATTTGGAGATATACCTAATGTAAATGATGAGTTACTGGGTGCAGCACACCAACATGGCACATGTATACATATGTAACAAACCTGCACGTTGTGCACATGTGTCCTAGAACTTAAAGTATATATATATATAAACAAAGAGAAAACCATTAAAGAAAGGCTATAATACACAGGAACACACAGACACACATACACCTGTGTATCTATATCTTCAGTTATCACACTTTTTCTATACAGACTCCACACGAGACAAACATGTTACATTTTATGAGAAACTATAAGTGGAAAGAGGAGAATTTGTTAAATCAATATAGAATGTTCCTTGTTTAGCATAATTCTAACTGTTTCTCATTAGAGGTCTCAGTATCAATCTGTATTATATGTGTCCATGCTGGCATTTGGGAAATTCCACAAGAAACTTTTTAAATATGAATTTGGAAAAGGGAAAAGGATTTTTAAAGTGTCTTTTTTTGTTCTGCATTCTGTGTGGAACATATATTTTGTGCTAACTGCTCGTGTTAGCTTGTGATTGCCTGTGACTATGTGGAAGATATACTTTACGTGACTATGTGAGCAATAGTCTTAAAGTTAAGAAATCTAAAAATTGGTTGGTTTAGTTGCTAATTAGGTAAATTACCTTGTAATGGTTACTCAACCTCTCAAAGATTAATTATCTTCAGTGGTACATTGAAGGTTCCATTCATATTGATTTTAGTAGACTTATCCTGCCAAAAAGTAAATTTAACAACAGAAATTATTCTAGACCTCATTATTTCAGGAGACCCCACCCCAGCTTTTATTCCTAACTTCAAGAAATGCAGAGAAATTTACAAATTAGATGTTCTCCCAATTCAACAGAATATAACTGAACTAAATAGATTTATGTATAATTCATTATTTCAACCTTTAACGCTATATCCAAGCGGTTTGTTTTCACCATAAAGTTATAGCTGTTTAGGCCAATAATTAAAGAGGACCTTGATAGAGAATGACAAGAGAGGATGATCACCCTATTGTCTATCTTCCAGCTGCTTTCAATGCCCTGAAGTTTTATTCACACCCTAATATTAGAATCTTATCTGAGAGAGCGTACTCAAATGAGGAATCATGCTAATTTCTCAAGAAAAGTGTTACAGAATAATAAATGCCTTTCTGGTCAAAGCACTGATGCTCTGGAAATAATCTTTATCCAAATGAGGTACAGGAATTGTTAGGACTATTAAAAGTTTCTATATGATATCTGCCAGGTTCGACTGAGCTTCACTTAAAATCTACTATATTAGGGCCAAGTGTAATGACTCAAATTAGTGAACTTAAAAATTGTTTTAAAATGTTTCATGGAGACATTTCAAATATTGCTCTCTGATTTATCACTGTTACTTTTGCTGAATTCAATTTGATGCCAAGATTTATTCAGATTAATCAAACGCCATAAACTCTGATACCTAATGTTCCTTAACACCTTAAGAACTTTTAAACAGGTCAAATGTTGAAGATACGCTTTTAGTGAAACTGTACCTAAGCACATGAATTCTATTGAATATAGCTTTTCAGAAGACTAACAAAGAAAGAAGACTTAGGAAATTCGGAAACATTTTTTAAACCTTCTAGACAGAATTAAAGTACTGAAAAATAATTTCAATTTGTGAATCTAATGGCATTAATCAGAACATAAGAAAAAATTAACCATAAAACTTTATGGGGGTAATATTTGCTATGAGGATCAGGAAAAACAACTAATGGAAATTAGGCTTAATACCTGGGTGATGAAATAAACTGTACAACCAACCCCATGGCACAAGCTTACCTCTGTAACAAACCTACACTTGTACCCCTGAACTTAAAAGTTAAAATTTAAATAAATAACGTTGTGCTATTAATTTCAACCAGAGGCTTTCCAAGGTGCAGGGAACTTTTGAGAATTTTATTTCTTGCAAAAGGAAATTTGATTCCTTGCTTAGGGCCTTCCCAGCAAAACCTCTATTCTTTGGAGAAGCATCATACTCCTACAAGATTTAAGGACCATCATATTTGTCAGACTTTTTTTGTTTTACTGTGAGCAGTTTACAGAACATAAAGAAAAATCAAATCCGAAGGTGCACTACACGTGTTTTATCAAAAGGAACATTTTTGGGTGCTTTTAAGAAAATACGGCAAATTTAGTTTTCTGACCTAATACCAAGTTAGACATCTTGAGTGAATTGAATCTGTTGTAATCCTGTTTGGTTTTCATCCCATGGCTCTGGAAAACTGACATTTATCTCCAATTTCTCAACTCTGCTTCTTTCCAGTACCTCATCTATACGACTATTGTAGTACTTTTCATCTGCTTCTACCACTACACTATGGCTGCATTACTTTTAACATAGTGTCCCACATGTTACCCATTTCTACCTAATATAAAGAGTAGAAATTGAATTATAATTGAGTATCCAGTTGCCTCATATTCTGGTCTTCAACTGAAATAACTCCAGCTATCTCAAAATTTCAACCCTCCCTGGAAGTATTGGACCAAATTTTCCCAGATTATAGCACTCTCAGGCTAAAATTACTAATGCTTCTATAGTTTCAGAGACAGTATCAGGTTATTCAACACAACCTTCCATGCACCATCCCAGCCTCATATAATCAGAGGACACTTAGACGACTTTAATAGCCTTCAAAAGACACCCTCCTCTTTTACTTATATATATATTTATTTATCTATTTATTTAATGGAGACAGGGTCTCACTCTGTCACCCAGACTGGAGCTCAGTGGCATAATCACGGTCCACCGCAGCCTGCACCTGCCGGGCTCCGATCCTTCCACCGCAGCCTCCTGAGTGGCTGGGACCACAGGCGCCGCCACCACGTCTGCCTGGTTTTTGTATTTTTGTGGAGATGGGGTTTCACATGTTGCCCAGGCTGATCTGAGACTCCTGGGCTCAAGAGATCCACCTGCCCCGGCCTCCCAAAGTGCTGCGATTACATGAACGAGCCATTGTGCCCAGCCGGCCCCGCCCGGTTTTTAACCTTCGTACTGTTTATATAATCATCCTTCACAAAATACAACACTTCATTGCTCGATGGTTCTCATTATTCTAATATGAAGAACTATATTAAGAAAATAAATTCCTGGCCGGGCGCGGTGGCTCACGCTTGTAATCCCAGCACTTTGGGAGGCCGAGGCAGGCGGATCACGAGGTCAGGAGATCGAGACCACGGTGAAAATCCGTCTCTACTAAAAATACAGAAAATTAGCCGGCGTGGTGGCGGCGCCTGTAGTCCCAGCTACTCGGGAGGCTGAGGCAGGAGAATGGCGGGAACCCGGGAGGCGGAGCTTGCAGTGAGCCGAGATCGCGCCCCTGCACTCCAGCCTGGGCGACAGAGCCAGACTCCAGCTCAGACAAAAAAATAAATCAATAAATTTCCAATATTTCCTAGCATATCCAATTTAATTCTATACATCACATAAAAATAAAAGCCGTCTTACTGTGTTAGTTTCTCACTGCTGCTACAGTAAATTAACATAAACTCAGAGGATTAAAACAACACATTTTTTTCTTTATACTTCTGAGGGTCAGAAGTCCAAAATGGGTCTTAGTGTGCTAAAATCAAGTTATCATCAAGTCTATATTTTGTCTGGAGATTCCAGGAGAGAATTCACCAGGTTTGAGGGGTCACATGTATCCCTGAGCTCTTGGCCTCTGCACATCTTGGACACAGCACATCACTTCAGCCTCGGCTCCAGTTTCCCCAAGCTCTTCTGCTCACCCTGGTCTCTCCGCCTTCCTGTCTGAAGGTTCTTTGTGACTACAGTGGGCCCATTTAGATAATTCAAGATAATCGCTCCAGTTTAAGGTCAGGTGATTAGCAATCTTAATTCCACCTCTAACCATAATGCTTCCATGCTGCCTAACAACACATTCAAAAGGTCATCCTGCTAAGGGTCATTATTCTACCTACACACTAAGTGACTGAGAAAAAGTAAAGTTATGTATCATGCCTTACCTATGGTGAGGAAATAATAACTTATAATGATTTATCTAAAAAAACCTGTTTTTAAAAGCTTTGGTCCTAGTCTATTGATTAAAGCTTTGGTATATTCCAGATAAATTTCATGTCCTTGATGCTAACACATTGTGCACAGTAGATGGCCTTTTTAAAATAGTACTGCATAAAGGAATATTTAAGGTTGTCTGGACAATAGAAAAGGAACTTTAGTTGCTATGCCACAAAAGGCCGGATTTCTGCACATTACACCTCCTACCAGTGCACACATGTGCCAAACTCCTTCCTGAAAGCCTGGTTTATGTTTCCTATGTGCTTAGCAATAGTTTTACTCTCGCTACTGTTTATATTAAGTCCTATTTTTTAAAGCATATCCTCATTTGTTTGTTTTCCTGAGCCTCTGAACTGGATTTCACCTGGTATGTATTGCACAGGTTTTCACACTTGATTGTACGCTACCTTAAAGCATCCTCTTGTGTTCTGGACACGGTTATTTTTCTCCATGGTAAGGTGATAAGTGACTTCTCTGAGGACTTGCCACCTTAGAATGCAGTGGTGACATCACCTGCTCAGGCTCTGTCTGCAATGTGGAATTTACTATTTTCCAACTTCTGGTCTAACTTGAACTTCATAATTAAGCAGAGCCGCCTTTTGAGGGAACAGTAGGGTGTCTGCCCCTAAACGTCTGTGTAAATGCAGAGACACATTTGGGAACATAACTGACTTTTATGTACAGAAGCCAGATGCATTTCATGCCCATGCATGCTTAGGGAAGCAAGTTCATCTCATCTATCACAATAAGCATCTGTGCCACTAAATTCCACTGCAGGATACTTTTCACACTTAGACAACAAAACATTTAAGGAAATAAAAGCTCTTTCCAATAAAAATGTGCATCAAAAACTGTGTGTATGTTTAAAAAAAAAACCTTCCTCTATAAGATAAGGCCACAGGAACTACTAAAAAAGCATTCTTGAAATACATTTTCTGATAGGCATCTAGGCCCTTGCTCTATATAAGATTTAAGGAAAGTGATGTGTGTGTCTTTATACTTGAAAGGCTGTTTTCAACAGCAAAGGGTATGCTTTGAGGTATCAATATAGTTTTGAGAATGCAAAAGTTTAAAAGTAATGGAATGCATATTCTCCAGGTATGAACATGCAATTGTCATTATTTTCCTACCATCTACTAGATTAGAAACAGAAGAAAAATTATGGAAATGTCTGTTTTCCCTCAATAGGAGTACCTATTTATTAAAGTTAATTAATTACTGTTCTTTAAACATTTTCAAAATAGACTCATAAGTGACAACTTTCAGAGAAAACAAGGGTTTTGGGATGTATATATTTACTTATAACATGGATAAAATAATTTTGTTGAATATTAACTCCATATTAATAATATTCTCTATTGTTTTTGCATTTTGTTTAACAATAGAGAATCTAATACATTAAGTGTTCATGAGTTTCATACAGTTTCCTGTCAATGTACTTTGTCTTTTTTTTATTGGACTACTAATCATTTATTTATGATTTGTTGGAACTACTCATATTTTAAATATGTCAAGTGAATTGCAAGCACTTGTTGCTGATTTGATATTTGCTTTTTACACATATTCATGGTATCCTCTGAAAAAGAAAAGTTTTATATTTTAACAAATTCCAATCCATAAATTTTTTTTTAAATTTTCTGTTACTGGTTAGGGCTATGTTTGGATATTTAATTTTAACCGTAATGTTGCAAGTGATATTTGTCTATGGTTTTTTTCTTTATATTTTGAAAAAGTGTATTTGACATCCACTATGGAATTAATATTTATTAATGACATATTATACCTTTGTGCAACTATAAAATACATATAGCCAATTATCTCAACACCATTTTATGAACTGTTTATCACTTATCCACTGATTTGAAACACTATCTTTATCATATATTGGATTTTAGGTTTATCGAGATTATGTAACATGAAATTATTTAATTATGAAATTATGTGAATTCAAGCATGACAGTCAGCTCTTCTTCCTCACCACTACCCTGTAAAAGGATGGATGGAATAATTGCTTCCCTATGGCTTAAGTGTATGAGAGGTATACAACATGGTCTTGATGAAGTGGGAACTACACAGAAACTGTTTTTGGTCCTGAAATGTACTCCAGCTTTACCAATTTGTTCTACACATATACCATTGAGGGTAGAAGCTGAATTTTGCTAATGATTATATTTACACTACTTAACATTGTGCCAGATACTGAGTAGATGCTTAGAAACATGTTTAATGACTTGTTTTATTGCTAGAGACCTAATTATCTGCTGCAGTGGTGCTATCTCATTTAGAATCATTTTGACCAGCCTTTCTCCATCATGAATAAAACACTTATTTACACACTTGTGTACACGCACATTTGCATAGAAACACACACACCCTTTGCAGAGACAAACTGCATTGAAAGCATGTACAAACATTATAGTATTTTTGTTGATTCTGACCTGATTCTGATTCTATTGTATACTTTTTGATTCTGATCACAAGAACAATAAAAATAGAAAACTATAAGTTGTGAAGCTGGAAGATGCAGAACATGAAAGATCGAATTACCAATTTTTTTTTCTATTTTCTTTAGTTGGCTGCTGATAAAATCAGAAAAGAAATGGACACAAAAATGAAAGTATGCAATGTGTGTGCGTGTGTGTGTGTGTGTATCACATGCACTCGTTTCCATGCTGTACATATGGAATTTCATAAGCAGCCAAACTAAGCTTCATAAGTGAATGAGAAATAAAATCCTTTACAGACAAGCAGATGCTGAAAGATTTAGTCACCATCAGACCTGCCTTCCAAGAGCTCCTAAAGGAAGCACTAAACATGGAAAGGAAAAACCAGTACCAGCCACTGCAAAAACACACCAAAATATAAAAACCAATGAAACTAGGAAGAAACTGCTTCAACTAATGTGCAGAATAACCAGCTAGCATCATGATGACAGGATCAAATTCACACATAACAATATTAACTGTAAATATAAATGAGCTAAATGCCCCAATTAAAAGACATACACTGGCAAATTGGATAAAGAGTCAATACCCACAGGTGTGCTGTATTCAGGAGACACATCTCACTTGCAAGGACACACATAGGCTCAAAATAAAGGGATGGAGGAATATTTACCAAGCAAATGGAAAGAAAGAAAAAAAAAGCAGGAGTTGCAATCCTAGTCTCTAATAAAACAGACTTTAAACCAACAAGGATAAAAAAGGACAAAGAAGGGCATTACATAGTAGTAAAGGGATCAATGCAACAAGAAGAGCTAACTATCCTAAATATATATATATGCCAAATACAGGAGCACCAGGATTCATAAAACGAGTTCCTAGAGACCCACAAGGAGACTTAGACTCCCACACAATAATAGTGGGAAACTTTCACAACCCACTATCAATATTAGACAGATCAACAAGAAAGGAAATTAACAAGGATATTCAGACTTGAACTCAGCTCTGGTCCAAGTGGACCTAATAGATACCTACAGAACCCTCCACCCCAAATCAACAGAATACACATTCTTCTCATTACCACATAGCACTTATTCTAAAATCAACCACATAATTGGAAGTAAAACACTCCTCAGCAAATGCAAAAGAATGAAAATCATAACAAACAATCTCTCAAACCACAGTGTAATAAAATTAGAACTCAGAATTAAGAAACTCACTCAAAACTGCACAACTACATGGAAACTGAACAACCTGCTTCTGAATGACTGCTGGGTAAATAGCAAAATTAAGGCAGAAATAAATAAGTTCTTTGAAACCAATGAGAACAAAGACACAACATACCAGAATCACTGGGATACAGGTTAAACAGTGTTTAGAGGGAAATTTACAGCATTAAATGTCCACATTAGAAAGTGGGAAAGATCTAAAATAGACACCCTAACATCACAATCAAAAGAAGCAATGGAAAACACATTAAAAACCTAGTATAAGACAAGAAATAACTAAGATCACAGCAGAACCGAATGGGAAAGAAACACAAAAAAACCTTCAAAAAAAATCAATGAATCTAGGAGTGGGTTTTTTGAAAAGGTTAACAAAATAGATAGACCGGTAGCCAGACTAACAAAGAAGAAAAGAGAGAAAGATCAAATAGACACATTAAAAAACGATAAAGGGGATGTCACCACTGATCCCACAGAAATACAAACTATTATTAGAGAATACTGTAAACACCTCTACACAAATAAACTAGAAAATCTAGAAGAAATGGATAAATTCCTGGACACATACACCCTCCCAAGACTAAACCAGGAAGAAGTCAAATCCCTGAATAGACCAATAACAAGTTCTGAAATTGACTCAGTAATTACTAGCCTACCAACCAAAAAAAGCCCAGGACCAGATGTCTTCACAGCCGAGTTCTACCAGAGGTACAAAGAGGAGCTGGTGCCATTCCTTCTGAAACTATTCTGAACAATAGAAAAAGAAGGACTCCTCCCTAACGCATTTTATGAGGCCAGCATCACTCTGATTCCAAAACCTGGCAGAGACCCAATAGAAAAAGAAAATTTCAGGCCAATATCACTGATGAACATCGATGCGAAAATCCTGAATAAAATACTGGCAAGAGAATCCAGCAGCACATCAAAAAGCTTATCCACCACGATCAAGTTGGCTTCATGCCTGGCATGCAAGGCTGGTTCAACATATGCAAATCAATAAACATAATCCATCACATAAACAGAACCAATGACAAAAACCACATGATTATCTCAATAGATGCAGAAAAGGCCTTCAATAAAATTCAACACCCCTCATACTAAAAACTCTCAATAAACTAGGTATTGATGGAACATATCTCACAAAAATAAGAGCTATTTATGACAAATGCATAGCTAATATCATGCTAAATGGCCAAAAGCTGGAAGCATTCCCTTTGAAAACTGGCCCAAGAGAAGGATGCCCTCTCTCCCCACTCTTATCAACATAGTATTGGAAGTTCTGGCCAGGGCAATCGAGTAAGAGAAAGAAATAAAAGCATGCAAATAGGAAGAGAGGAAATCAAATTGTCTCTGTCTGCAGATGACGTGATTGTATATTTACAAAATGCCACCACCTCAGCCCAAAAATTCCTTAACCTGATAAGCAACTTTGGCAAAGTCTCAGGATATAAAATTAATGTGCAAAAATCACAATCTTTCTTATATACCAATAACAGACAAGAAGAGAGCCAAATCATTAGTAAACTCCCATTCACAATTGCTATAAAGAAAACAAAATACCTAGGAATACAACCTACAAGGGATGTGAAGGACCTCTTCAAGGAGAACTACAAACCAGAGCTCAAGGAAATGACAGGACACAAACACATAGAGAAACATTCCATCCTCATGGATAGGAAGACCCAATATCATGAAAATGGCCATATTGCCCAAAGTAATTTATAGATTCAATGCTATTCCCATCAAGCTACCATTGACTTTCTTCACAGAACTAGAAAAAAACTATGTTAAATTTCATATGGAAGCAAAAAAGAGCCTGTGGAGCCAAGGCTAACCTAAGCAAAAAGAACAAAGCTGGAGGCATGATGCTGCCTGACTTCAAACTATATTACAAAGCTAAAGTAACCAAAACAGCATGGTGCTAATACCAAAACAGATATATAGACCAATGAAACAGAATAGAGGCCTCAGAAATAACACCACACATCTACAACAACCTGATCTTCAACAAACCTGACAAAAGCAAGCAATGGGGAAAGGATTCCCTATGTAATAAATGGCGCTGGGAAAACTGGCTAGCCATATGCAGAAAAGAGAAACTGGACCCCTTCATTATACCTTATAAAAGAATTAACTCAAGGTGGATTAAAAACATAAATGTAAAACCTAAAACTATAAAAACCCTAGAAGAAAACCTAGGCAATATGATTCAGGACATAGGTGTGGGCAAAGACTTCATGACTAAAACACCAACAGCACTTGAAACAACAGCCAAAATTGACAGATGGAATCTAATCAAACTAAAGAGCTTCTGCTCAGTAAAATAAACTATCACAAGAGTGAACAGGCAACCTACAAAATATGAGAAAATTTTTGCAATCTATCCATCTGACAAAGGTCTAATATCCAGAATCTAGAAGGAACTTAAACAAATTTACAAGAAAAAAAAACAAACAACCCCATCAAAAAGTGGGCAAAGGATATGAACAGACACTCCTCAAAAGAAGACATGTATGTGGCCAATAAACATATGAAAAAAGCTCATTATCACTGGTCACTAGAGAAATGCAAATCAAAACCACAATGACATACCATCTCACACCAGTTTGAATGGTGATCATTAAAAATTCTGGAAACAGCAGATGCTGGAGAAGATGCAGAGAAATAGGAACACTTTTACACTGTTGGTGGGCTTGTAAAATAGTTCAACCATTGTGGAATACAATGTGGTGATTCCTCAAGGATATAAAACCAGAAATACCATTTGACCCAGCAATCCCATTACTGGGTATATACCAAAGGATTATAAATCATTCTACTCTAAAGACACATGTACACATATGTTTATCATGGCACTATTTACAATAGCAAAGACTTGGAACCAACATAATGCCCATCAATGATACACTGGATGAAGAAAATGTGGCACATGTTCACCATGGAATACTACAAAGCCATAAAAAAGGATGAGTTCACGTCCTTTGCAGGGATATGGATGAAGCTGGAAACCATCATCCTCAGCAAACTAACAAAGGAACAGAAAACCAAACACTGCATGTTCTCACTCATAAGTGGCTGCTGAACAATGAGAACATGTTGACACAGGGAGAGGAACATCACACACTGGGGTCTGTAGGTGGGTGGGGGGAAAGGGGAGGGAGAGCATTAGGACAAATAGCTAATGCATGTGGAGCTTAAAACCTAGATGACGGGTTGATGGGTGCAGCAAATTACCATGGCACAAGTATACCTATGTAACAAACCTGCATGTTCAGCACATGTATCCCAGAACTTAAAGTAAAATTTTAAAAAATGAAAGTATGCAATATGTGTATGTGTGTGTATACATACATATAAATCAAGCACTCATTTTCATTATGTACATATATGCACATTATGAGTGTGAATATATGTTAAATAATATCCTATCAGTTTTGTATTTGTAACACATATATGTACATGCATATACAACAAATAGAGGTGTTTTGCATAATAATTTCATTTATATTCATTTCATCAGCTAAGAACTAAAGAGAATTTAAATCAAAATCAATTATTCATTTACAGGTGTTTTTAACCATCATCTCCCCCTTTATCTTCACTTTTATGCCTCCTTGTATTGCCGTTTTGTGACTTTTTGGCCATAAATTACACATATTTGGAACAGTCACTTTAAGAAATTCAATCTTTGGATAAAATCTCTAAGATTGATTTAGTATGAATACATGTGTGGGCACACACTTGACAAAGAAAGGTCACTTATAAATATATGTGTACACTTATCAAAATAATTCACATAAAATCTCTGAATAAAATTATCTGTATGCTTTTTCTGTCAATAAAAGCAATATAGTATAATTCTTGGTAGTAAACCTGTTTGTTTTCATTCTGTTGCCTACCATGTGAGCTGCCATGTTGGTATAAAACATCGATCATTTGATATTTTACTACAGCAAATAATAGTGATCCCCACGAAATAATAAATAAATCAGTGAGTTTCAAGGAAATAAGTTTTTGGATGGATCAGATAATTTGAAGTTGTTAGTTTATTCTCCAGCAAGTTGAAAGAAAAAAGCTGTTAGTTTGTTCTCTATCAGGTGAACGAAGATGAAAACTAAAGTTCTCAAGGCCAGTGCATAATAATGGTGCCGTATTCTGTGCACCAATCACCATTACCAATTACCTATATTGCCAAATATTTCATGTACCGCTTTAGTGGTGATTAATCAATGTGCCATGGCACTGAAACTGAAACGAGACTTTGTAGTACTAGTGATATTCAAAGGGTTTTGAAAATTTATCAGCTCTATAGATATAGATGAAAATTTATCATCTAGAAATCCTGTTTTTATAAATGTTACCTAGCCAAATATTGGTTTTATTTACTTAATATTTAGAAAACATGAGTTTAGTAAAAATTGTTCAGATTTTCTTAATGTAGTGTGTGAAATTACTATGTAATTCTACAAGAAATATGCTACACAACTAAATACACAAATAGGTCAGCAGAGGGAGCAAAAGGTGCCTTTCCCGTATAATCCGGAGCAACATCACCCGCTCTTCTCTCTACATCATCGATGTATGTTATCTAAAGTCCTGTGCAAATGCCACCTCAACACGAGTCCTCTAGCCTTGCCTTCTTATCAGAAGCAGCTCGAAAGCCCCGATAATTCTAGAACCACTGAAAAATACACACTTGTTGCAAGGATTGAAAAGCCTCATATTGCAAATTCAGAATTCACAGTATTGAAAAAATTCATAATTTTTTTAAAGTTACAAGACTGTGAACTATATAAAATGAATTATGCTGGGATCAGATGACTCTCTTCATTCCAGCCTATCTTATATTTTCTCATTCATTTCTCCACATAGTCACAACAACAGACTCACTATTACATTTCATTAATGGCTATTTTATAATAAATGATCTCAATAGCATTTCTGAAACCTCTGCTGTTCTGGTTTTACATAACTCTTGAATTTTTGAATGAGTTAGTTTTTGATTGAAAAAGACCTGATTCTTATGCTTAGAAAAGCCATCACTTCTTTCTGTAAGCTTTCCATCTTCTATAAGCTTTACATGTTCCATAAGCAAACATTCGCTGGTTTTGTGATCAAACTAGAGAGGCAAATTCAGTTAATAATAACAACGTCATTTATCATCCTCAAATCTAGTGTTATGGATAATACGATCTCCACAAGGAGACGGTTGCACGAGCGACAAGAGAAAGACAATCAACAGTCTTTTACTCATACCAAGATATGTCCACACACACTTGTTTCAACAGTCAAAGTAACGCCATATGTCCCCAGTGATGTGGGTGGGCAAAAGGAACAGTTGGCCTGCTAATGAGGGCCATATGTACACGCAGCCTATCGTACCATCCTTCTTACTTATGGTTGCTGAAAACTCAGTGGAAGAGCTTGCTCTGAGGAATGGCATGGCTGGAGGAGGAGAGCCTTCCTTAAGAGCAGGAAAGGACCATTTGTTGTACAACTACTGTATCTCTGAAACTGGGAGCTAAAGATATGCATGTACGTTACTCATTCTCATTAAGAGTTACTTACGCATCCGTAGAGTTCTTTACTCCAGTTTCACCTTTTTCACTAAATTCTTTTGCATTTATGTGCAAAGGGATTTTGGGCCCTTTTCAAAAATTACTTTTCCTAATCAATCTTGTTAATTTGATGTTCATTTACATCGGCTTCTCTTTATTTTTAGCTTGATTTCCAGAAAAATTATACTTTCTTTGACATTGTTAAATGTTACAATATTAAAAGAAATGAAAAAGACTTAAAAACTTAGAATATTTGAATGAGGGTTTCTGGAAGGCAGAGAGAACAATAAGGCAAAAGTACTTACTGCACTACTGTTCCAAAGTAAAAGAAAAACAAAGATTTTAAAAATGATTATAGCAGCTTTGTATCTCAAACAGGGTTTCCTTTGAAATTTCTACAACTGCAAACACTATTCAGCAATTTGCACTGATTACAAAATTTATTGTTTTAAGGTCAATTGTGATACTATGATCAGATAATATAATTTACTTTACTCTTAATGGCTTCATTTTGACAAATGAGGGAGCTTTCAGGAAGGACAATGCTTCCTGCACAACAACCAGTAAAGCATGTCACATCCATTTTCAATATAATTTTAAGAAAAATGAAGGACAAACTACTTGTGAGGCAGCAAGAATTCATTTGCATTAAATTAATTTGAACAGGGCATTTCAAGTTCTCTCTGGCAACAATGGAATAAAGGGGAACATGAATCTATCTTATGCAATGATCCTCTTCTAGGTTATAGAAAGATTTGAAAGGCTGACATGACCATTGCTAAATTTATTCTAGAAGTCTATGATTAGTGTCATAGATATAACTCATGAGATAAAATATTCACAATGAATGTTTGTGAACTGCATCAATTGTGATGGAACTACTGTCTAACATCCCTTTGAAAATTTATATTCTGCAAAGGTTAAAAAAACACCAACCTTTCGATGCTTTCTTATATGGATGAGATTTGTCAACAAGAACTAAGCTTCACAATTAAGCACTATGGAAGATAATGTTCCATGTTAATTTAAACCTAACTAATCCAGGACTTGGCCTTGATAAATAATGGGTTTAATTAATATTTTTGACCCTAGCAGTGCAAATACTTTTACTTATATTTTACTAAAGCTAGTTTTGACAAATCTAAGGGTATTTAATTTATCAGTATCTGTTGTCAGATGAAAACTTCCCCATCAATACCTTCTAATGGTTCAAAAATAAACTGTTACCCCCACAGATACATTGCTTTTCCATGCGTAAGCAAGTACATTAATTTCAGGGTCTCAAGGCATAAAAGTGTTATTACCACTTGTGATAGGCTGCATAATAGTCCCAAAAGATGTTCTTCACCTAATCTCCAGGCCCTGGGAATGTGCTGCCTTACACAGCCAAAGGACTTGTAGATACGATTCAGTTCAGGATCTGGAGACAAGGTGATTATCCCAGATCATCCATGTGAGTCCAAAGTAATCACAGGAGTCCTTAGATGAAGTGGAGAGAAGGACTCAAAGTTAAAGGAGGAGACAACGCGGAGACAGAAACAGAAATAAAAGCAACGCACCTTGAAAATGGAGGAATGGGGAAAAGACAATGAAGACAGGTGCCACCAGAAGCAGAAAATGCAAGAGAATGGATTCTCCCCTCAGCACCTCGAGAAGGAACCCACACTGCAGACACATTGACTTAGCCTAATTACAGTGATTTTGGACTTCTGACCTTTGAAACTGCAAGACAATAAATATGTGTTAAGTTATGTAAATGTGTGGTAATTTGTTATAGCAGCAGTAATACAACTAATACACCACTACAATAAGCAAAGGAAATAAAGTGCAATAGTGACAAACTTAAGGGATTCCAGAAAAGAGAAACGAAGTGGTAAACTCAATCACAGGATTATATTAGTAACTGTAGTATATGTTACTTGCTTACCCTTTCAATCACATTATTGCTGTAATTATCATTATCATCCAATCAATATGATTACACCAGTATGTATAACTTAGACATGAAAATTTTTTTCTATTTCACCCTTCCCATAATTCCATGTAGCTACCCCTAAGCAACTGTGTATCTGATGAAGCTAATATTTTCAGGGAAAAATCTTCCATGTTAAGCAGAAAATTTACATCTAAAATTAAATTCTTTTAAGCCAGTCTGGGGACAATACCTAGAAAATTCAAACATTACTTCTCAAGAATACCACTAGCAGTGAGTTTGTGACACTATCTTCCACCAACTGAATCAAAATTAATTTTAAATATTTTCAAAGCAATATTTTTAAAAATCGTGTACAAATTTTTTCCTCTTGGTAAAAATAAACCACTTCTCAACTATCCATTATATTTATGTTAATTACATGAAGTCCATACATGAATTATCATACCACAAATAGAAAACTATTTAAAGAGAAAAATCTCACTTGGTGCTGACAGAATGACAGCATAAAACTGTTAAGCATGAGGAGAAAGTTGTTTGCGGTGTAAATATTTCCCTTTTCCTATCAAAGTGTGTCCTGTGATCTAGTGCTCTTCTCTCCACATGCTTAAGTACAGCAAAAGTTATAAAAACACTCATTCTAGTTTTCTATACTTTAATGGTTGTAGAACATCAGAAGAGAATTGGGAGATGGGAATGTTTTGTGCTTGACATTGCATTTGAGGGGAAAATAAAAACTTGGACATAATATGTGGGATGTCTCCACAGTAATACATGGGAGGGCAAGAAAAAAATGCTATCAAATTTCTACCATGCGCTGAGCCCCTTATATAAACAAATACCCAGCCTTTCTAATGTACTAACAACCACTCTTCATAGCAGGTATTCTATTCCCAGCTTGTAGGTAAGAAACAAAGCTTCAGAAAGGGATCTTCACCAATTTCACACAGTCAATAAAAGGCAGAACTAGGGCAAATATCAATAATAAAAATAGCAATCTAATCCTAATTGGACCTGGCACTGTTCTAAGAAGAAAATCATTAACAAAGGATTTTGAGTTACCACACTCTTAGTCTCCCCGTTTTACAAAAGAAGCAACTGAGGTAAAGTGAAGCCATGCCGTTTCTTTTCAAGCTCATATACCTAACAAGATACCACCTTAATCATGGGTCTGTGATAGATCGTGTACCTCATTTCTAGCGTTTGCTGAGATTTTTCTTATTAACCCTAAGCAAGTATTTGATCCCTGGTAAGTATGCTGTAATTTTTTCACCGCTCATTCTTATCACGGTTCTTCAAGAAAAGTACACTTCAACACATTTGTCCTATTTGGTTACAAATTTTGAAATTCAAAATATGTATCACACTAAGCTGTTA
Organism: Symphalangus syndactylus; assembly: GCF_028878055.3. Classification (NCBI taxonomy): domain Eukaryota; kingdom Metazoa; phylum Chordata; class Mammalia; order Primates; family Hylobatidae; genus Symphalangus; species Symphalangus syndactylus. The sequence continues at coordinate 298,131 of NC_072423.2, read as the reverse complement.
GCTCCATTTGGAATTTTAAAAAACTAAATTTTTCACTCAGTTAAAAAAAATTGCATTGTTTACTCCCATATCTACAATATAGCTTATAAGTGTATATTTGTATTGAAAACATAATTTTCTATAACTTTTATAATATTTAAATATTATTTAAGGTTTTAATAATATTTAAATATTTAAATAATACATTTAAAAACATAGTTCAACAAGTCCGAATAATCCATCACTTACTTATGACAGAATATTTGTTCAGTATCTTCTGTTTGTTCACTCTTGTGTAATATATCCTATTTTAAGAATCAAAAACTTCTCTTAATGTCAACACTACAGCCTCTTCACAATTCCTACTTATTCCTAATTACCCTTCAGGAGCAAATAAAATGAATTTATCCCAAATTTCTTTGCTTTGAAACAACTTCAGTGAAAATGGTGGTTGTCAACCATATCTACCATTCATATATCCCATTGTTTTCTGCATTAAATTTCATCTAATACTCCCTTATGCCATCAGTGTCACTACAAAGGGGGACAGGGGATGAATCTCATCATGAACAAAGGTATATACACTAGCTCTTAGGATGTTCAATCATCTCCTTACTGTATTATGTCCCATCTGAACTACTCATATTAAAATGAGCAACTATATGAACATGGTACTTTTAAGAAAGGATGTTCAAAAATTAATTCATATCTTGTACAAATTTGTATCCAAGAAAGCATGACCTAATAGGCATCACATATGTGAATGAAAAAATTCACTTTCAGCAATGAATGTTGATAACACTCCTTTAGCAAGAGTTGTACCGAGCTACCCACAACTCCTCAGCACTCACTATTCTCATACATGCGGTCGGACAATGTCCAAGGGTGCAGTGATTCTGTCCAGAGGCTTTTCTGGGCCATTAGAGCTGTCTCAGCCTGTGTACAGGGTTATACAGACACTCTAGGGCATTCATGACTCTGATCACTGGAGCAGCCCTGTACTAACTGCAAATTTATGGAGGAAACTTTCAAGTCCTCTTGCCCCTCAGTTGGGGTAACTCTGTTACCTATTTCATGTGGTCTCAGTTCTCCAACAAAAATGATCTCGGCTTGCTCATCTTACTTCCATCTCACTGCATGGCACAACTAGAAGTTGACTAGGTATTCTGCTTTAATGTATATGCAAAGCCCTCTTGTTCAGGAATGTTTGTAGAATAATATTTCTAAATTAGGAATACAATTGGTCTTGTTCTTTCCTGAGGGATAAAATGTCATCTCTCTTCTTCTCTCCCTCTCTCCTTTCTTCCTAACTCAGCTAACCCTCTATCTGAAAGAATTACAAAGGAAGAAATATAGGGCATTGTTTAGCATTCTCAGGAGGATTGGAAATGTTGGAATGACAGCGAGAATCACACATACACTGCTTGAAGTATTTTGTAGGATCCAAGGGAAGAGAAAATTTTGACATTCCAGAAAATTTAAGTCATCCTTTTAATATCAGGACCAGAAAGAAACAGGTCACATGGGCAAGAGCCATAAAACTAATTATCTTGACTCTTTCCAGAATACCTGAGCTATAAATGTACAGGGAATCCTGTAATCAGATGCAAAGTTGTGTATAATATACTTAGTTCCCAAGTGTAACTATGAATTTTATGTATATAATGTGAAAAATCGTTCCAAAGTATTTGAGACTCCAAAAAGTTTCCTAGCTAGCATTCAATATTCTTGCTTATCTTCTCCTTATACCCCTAACTGTATTGAGCATGCATAGACACACAAAAGCTAGGATCCACTATTACCACTTAAGAAAGAAAAGGAGGAAAAAGGCTGTATTATAGGGATTTTGTTTTCTTCCTCAACTCTTGAAGAAGCCTATTTGTATCAGCCCGTGTCAGACAACAAAGTACTTATCAATAAAGTTTTATGAATGTGGTCACATATGAAATATAAGAGCATTCAGTTTCTACCTCTCCTTTTCTCATAAATCCTACGTCAGATATACATTAGCTATATCTGCCAATGTTTCCACGGAATCTTAAAGACTATTCACTGCAAAGCTGGCAGTGTAGCCTGGAAGCAAGTTATGTCTGCGTTGCAAGTTCACACTAAGTGGTTTAAAAATACAACTAAATGTGGCCTGTCTTTATCTTGATTATAAGACATAAATTATCCCAAGAATATTCTTAGTAAAAATTGAGTCTCCCTGTCAAGCCACTTCTATTAAGGACACATGTCAGTTTTTAGGAGTTTAGGTGTTATTTGGAAGTTAGGAGCATCTAAATATGGAATATAACTCCATAAAATTATAGTATATTTTATATCAAAGAGAAACGAGAAAAATAAGAAACGTTTTATTTTTTCATATAGCATGCTTATATATAATTACTTCAGTAGTCTCAATGTAGTCATGCAATTGTTTGGGTAAAGAACTAAACTTGAAGTTAAATAGCATAGGTCTGAATTCTTATGGTTTATAACATTCATATATTTTATATGTTCCAGAATAATATGTAATTTCTAAGTTTATAACATAATAATTACAGAAATCTAGGTAAAGTAATACTTCTGTGACACAGTCTCTTCATCTACAAAATGGAATTAATATTGCTTTTCTCCTTAAATTTATATTAAAAATTGGAGAAGTAATATATGTGAAAGAACCTTACATTAAATATGCAAGTTTTATTTGTTGAATTCAAACAGTCATTAAAGAAAGAACAAAATAAAACATTACATTTGGATTAACAAAGTAGATACATATATCTCAATCTGAGAAACCTTTAAGCTCTCTTGACCATAAAATGACATTGGATCCTAAAAGAGAATTTGGTAAATATTTGAAAGATATTTCAATTTCACACCTAAATGTTGATTCTGACATTTATTTCCTAAACTTATCATTTGTATACTTACCTGCTATTAAATCCACAGGGGTCATGTGACTAACTGTATGCCCACCGATTTTATTGACAGGTATTCAGCAAGGCCCACAAAGTAAGTATTGAATTTTTAAAAAAAACAGGTCCAAAACACCTAAAAGCAAAACACTTAGTAAATTCTTACAATCTCGATGATCAAAAATTAGTGCTATTAGTAAGAAAGAAACTTCTGAACCAAATAAAGTCCTAATACCTCCAAGGAATTTTGTCTCTCTGATACACACACACACTCACACACACACGATTAAAAAAATGAAGGAAATGTAAAAAAATAAATAAATGAAGGAAGTTCTGTGGGAAATGTCCATAATTTCATGCCCAGAATTTCTCTATCAATCTCTTTCCCCAAAGTTCTTCCAAGAAAATAAAGTTGCCTTTCTCTCCACGTTAACTCATCACTTTTCTCATAGCAGTTTCAAAAGAAATATTTCCTGTCAGCCGGCCACTTAAACTTTGTGCTGTTAAAGAAATCCAAAAAGGTATCAATTTTGCAACAAAGGATAAAGAGGAGACGAAGTGAACCAACATGGCTTTTAAGCTCAATTGCCGTCACCTGTCACAGGCTGTCTAGCGAGCCTGAAGTTCCCTCTAATAAGCTTATGGAGGGTGCGGAGCAAAGGCACCTCAAGGTGCTCTGCGGGTTTTCCCCTGGTAAATTAGGCTGAAAGGAAAAGAGTCCCACCCCCCACCCCCAAACTTGGAGACCAGGGCTGCCCTGCCGCATTCTGTGCCCAGACCTCCTACTTCCACGCCCTTCCAGTCCTTTACTCGGCTTGGAAAATTGGGCATGAGGCAAGCAAAAGGAAGGACAGAAGGCCAAAACGGGCATCCGGAAAGCCAAATTTCTGTCTCAAAAGCTCGTCTAGAAACGCGTACATAGCGCGTGCCTTGGGGACATCTCCTAAAACCCCGTTCACTGAAGCTAATTCCTCCCGAACGCCCCCACGCCGGCTGAGGATCGCAACCGCCCATCCGCCCCTCCAGCCTGTGCAGCCGCCCCCAAAACCTCCCGTGAATCGGGAAATGTCAAGGCAGCAGCGCCTGGGGAGCCGAGCAGCCTCGCCAGTTCCACGTCTCTGGTTCGAGACCCCTCGTTTCACCTCTTTGGGGAACTCACCTGGAGTCAGGTTTAGACGGCAGCCTCCACCCAGGGGACCGGGAAGCGGCCCCGGGAAGCGCCGCCGCGTCCTGTGAATAACGAGCGCAGCGCAGCGGAGCAGCTCCCCCCGAACCGGCCGCTCCCCGATTCCTCCCGCTCTGTCCGGGAACCGTCCCTCCGTTCTTTCCTCTCCCTCCCCTGCCTGCAGCCGCCGCGCTCCCTCCTCCTGCTGGCGGCGCAGGGCTGTGCTTCCGCCTCCCTCCTGCGGGCGCACGAGCTGCCCGCGCTGCTAATGAGCAGGCTCCAGGCTCCGCCCGGCCAGGGGTGCGCACACGCCCCACGCCGGAGACGAGCTCCCGGGAGCGGAGCTATGGATACGCCTGGTGCGGCCGCTGGAGAAATGAACTGGAGGAGGCATCCAGCATCTCACACTTTCTGGCCACTCAGCTTAACTAAGCCATAACCCCAGACTTCTTCCTAAATCTCCAGTAATTTACAGGTGCTGAAAAGTCAATGAGGGGTTTGAGCACAATCTGTGTTAACAGTATTGCCAGTATAGAGATGCTAATCTGGCTAGATTCTAGGGATGAAATGTTCAAGGGACGGTATATGATTCTTTCTGGTTGTTATTTTGACATATTTTGGCTATACTTACAGATCTGTAAAATAAACCAGCAATCTTCTAATCACGACAACACAGATTCCTAATTGAAGGCAGCTGATACTTATTAAATACCAGGCTCTGTTTAATAGGCTCTTTTTTCCCAGCTGATCTTTACTACAATTCTGTGAGCACTACTAGCACCCCTATTCTATATTTTAAGAATTTGGGACTAACTTTTAAAACAAGACGGTCTTAAAACAAGACTAAGGAACATGTCCAACCTTGCAGAGATTCTAAGTTTCTGAGCCTAAATAATAACTGAAATCTGTAGCTCCCACAACCCATACCCTGTGTATAATGTGTTGCAGCATCTTGGATGGTACTGTGTAACTGAACCAACAAAGATAATAGGACCATCAGCAAATACACACCACGAGACTAATGAATACCTAGAATCCTAGTAAGACTTGTAAATAGTCAAGCACCCTAAGTAACAATAGTTCAAGTGCATGCTAAACATGGTGATTACTTATAAAAGAACAGCAACCAGTATGAGTGAAGACAGGCAAATAATGTTCAAAATGTTCAGAATCAATGTCCAGCCACTTATGAGTTGAATTCCCCACTCTAAAAAAGAGGCCAGATGTGATGTATTCTAAGAAGTCTACAATGGGCGTGGTCTTTTTGCAACCAAAAAGGGCTTTTTAAACACTTATTTCCCATTAAGAATATGCAATAGCTAATTAATATTAAATCTGAAAATCAATGATAATTTATTTCAACTAACCTTACATGAAAAAATCATTACTCATTCAAGCTTTTAGAATTAGATTAAATAGCATTGAGTATCAAATTTACTTCAACCCATAGAAATAATAGACAGTTAATTAACAAACTAAGTAATTTAATTAACTTTACTTTTGTGTCATGATGTATTTTTCCTTAGGAAAAGGATAAGATATTTTTTCCATGGTATAAAATACTAGAATAGGACTTTTATATTTTTCTTCATGAAGATTAATGAATTAATAAAATAAGTACAGACATATTTATTGTCAACAAATCTATCCAGATCATTAATTCTCCACTCAAGAAATTATGCTAGGCAAGCTTTATTTCTCCATATGTACAAGGCAATTCAGAGGTCAAAAATTTGAAAACACTTCAATGAACATCAACCATTAATTAACTAGGAGTAGATTTTATTTATAAACAACTTTAAAAGACTATAAACAAGGTATAACAAACTTCTACTTTATCAATACTGCTACTCCTGTTGAACACAAAGATATATAATTATAGTTTTCTCCCTATTTAAAATATTTATTGATTCTGGCATAATAATGTCATACTCATCCCTCAATAATCAGTGTACATGGAACCAGAAATCTTTTCTTTCACCTAGTCAATGTAAGTATTTCTGTGTTTTGCATGTTAACACTCTATTTATTCTGTGTTTCTAGTGCTTATCCTCAAAATTTTTATAGTTCCGTTCACATATAAATTCTACCAATCAGCACTATATATAAATAATGCAACGTATAAAATGTGTTAAATAAATGGATGTAAGGTTTATGCTAAATTTTTCACATAGTAAGTACTTCAAAACCCTTATTATTTTTCCTTAAGCTTTTATGTGCATATATTTTATCTCTCCAACTAAAGAATAAACTTCTAAATAAGAATAGTTTTGTCTATAAATTTTACGCATTTTAATACATTATTAATCTAAAACCTTGGACTAGAGTTTGGAATTCTTTTATGTATTCATTTACTGATTCAAAAAATAGGTGTCCATGCCATTTTTTCTAAACCTTGTGCAAGATGTAGGGTATACAATGATGTCCAGAATTTAGAGTCCTTGACCTCATGGAGTTTAAAGTGCAGTAATGTACAGTAATTTTAAAATCTATTTATTATTATTTAAAACAATAAATGAATACATTCTTGTCGAAAATAACTGAAAAGTCTGTCTGAATTCCCTGGCCAAGGCCAAAACATGAAAGCAAAAGAGCTGCCTGAAAACAGTGCAAGCCACTCTCCAGAGGGTTTCTCTGTTGAAACAGCACATCGCGTTATGGAAATAATGAGAAAAATTAGTAACTGTGCAAACGACAGCACATATGCATCTTTGTGGTTTCTGACCTTTTAGCATCGTCGAAGCAAGACCACAAACCTTTCAACACCATGCGTGGTATTAATCTTGCACAGAATATAATGTTTTCACATATTTTATTCTGATTTCCTACAAAGTAATTTCAATTTCTAGCTAAAGCTAATGGATTTTTCTAGTGAAAACATTGTGTACCGAATGACTTTCCAGTGAGATCCGCGTACCATGCGCCATTTTCATGTTCGTGCTCATTTCTCTGAAGTCTGTTTGCCTTTAATTCACCATAATAAAATTCCTTGTGTACTTTTATTGGCAACCATCGCATAGTGACACTTGCATCCAAATGTAATTCCATGTGAGCTTGGCAGTGTTTGCTTTTTTCTCAGAAGAGGAAAGTTAGAGGGAACAAGGGGCAAAGATGTGTGTAAGAATATCTGAGGGACCATCACAGCATCATCACAAATTCAAGATTTTTTTGAAACATTAGACAAGGGACTCACAGCCATGCCCTGGGATGGCTGAAACACTTCACAACCTGCTCATGTTTATGACCAAAATCATCACCTAAAATGAATTCAATGTGTAACTATCATAATATTGTTTGTGTGTAAGTAATCATGAAGCAGTTAGGGAAGGGAGTATAATCTAGTAAGAAATTTGAACAAAATGTGTTAGACAAAATTCAAGAAGATTTAAAAGAAGAAAATTAACCTGTCTGATCTGAACAGAATTGGAAAAGCACATCAATCATAGCTCTATACATTGACCATAGACTTAAAGCATAACATAAAAATAAAGAAGGCAGATAACTCAGGAAAACATTTCTATTAAATCTACTCCGTAAAGTTTTCCCATACTTTTATTTTACTAACAGGAGCATACATTTAAATCTCACAAAATCATATATATTTTGTTGATTCAATTTGTAGCAGATAGAGGAGCATGTCCCAGTGCTATGACAGTGAGTTGTCAGTATAACATACCACTGCTTTACATCTTACCCACAGGCTAAAATGTTTACCCCTAGAGTCGTGACTTTGTATATGGCAGGAGATTGCTACTAAAAGTAAATATATTTGGCTGAAGGGTAGATACATCTTTAGGCCATTATATCATTCACTAAAATTTAGCAGGCATTTACATATTTACCTACTTAGTTCATATGACAAATATGTTTGAGAGACTGCCATATACAAAAAAAAAAGATGGAACCATCTTAAAAATTAAGAGATTACTTAAAGAAATGGAACTGAAGGGTTAACTGTGATGGCAAGAATGAAGAGAGCAAAACCAGAGGGTACTTCAAGGAGAACAGGCATGAGAGAGGCATTATAATTTGGAGGGTGCTATGATTTGAACCTATGTGCCCATCCAAAGTTTGTATGTTGAAACTAAAATCCAAGGACAATGACATCAAGAGATGGGGCTTTTGGTTAAGTGATTAAGTGAAGAAGGATCCACCCTCATGAATGAGATAAACGTCCTCGTAAAAGATGCTTTAGAGGAATGCCGGGCTCCTCAGTCTCTTCTGCCATGTCCTTACATTGTCCGTTTTTGCCCACTTTTGTCACCTGAAGACGAAGCAAGAAGGTGCCACCTCGGGACCAACTGCCAAATCTCCGCTGTCTTGATTTCAGACTTCTCAGCCCCAGAACTGTGAGAAATACATTTCTGTTTTTTATGAATTACTCAATCTGTGGCATTTTGTTATAGCAGCATACAGACAAAAACAGGGAAACAGCCTGGTGAGAGTGGATATTTTAGAAACTTGAGATGATTCAATGTCGCTGATTCTCCATTTTCTCATATGTAAAATGAAGGAAATAATGCTGATTACTTCATAGTTCATTGTGCAAATTAAATTAACTATGTAAATAAAGCAAGCAATATAGTTCCTTTTATCTAGTATACATTGTTTAAGTGTTGTTGTCATTACATGAGGAAAACAAGAACTTCCCCAAACAGAAGGATGTGGGAACCAAAACTAAGATATAAGAAAGGACCAAAGTTCACTGTGACAATCTGGTCAAGCGCTGGTTAGGGAAGATAGCATAATGTTATGCATAGATATTATTTTAGGATAATTTTCCTCCACCCCGAACTCCTCTAGCACTTTGCCTACGTCTTTCATTGCACTTCTTCATTTGTCTCTTTAATTACGGTTATTTATATAAATCTTTTAGCTTCCTACAAAAATAAGCTTGTAGTGGGACAGATTCTTGAGGATCTATGTCAAAGCAATTTTTCTATTTCCTACAGCAAGTAACCCAGTAGTAATCACCCAGAATTTGTTAAAAGAATAAACATAGGAAGATTAATTTCCATTTTTTTCTTTGCTAATTTTTAATCAGAATTATACCATTGTTAGGGAGGGAGAAATTATAAATTGAGGACATGAGTATTAACATTTAAATCTGTTATTCTGCTTTATTTTAGAGCTTGCCATGTTTTGTGATTAAAAAAAGAAACAGGACATTCTATATAGCTGTTGCAAAACGTGTGGTCTGTTGGTGAACTAGCAGCACCAGCATTACCAAGACTTCGTTAGTTTGCAGGACTACTGAGTCAGAATTCGCATTTTGACAAAACTCCAGGTGATTCATGCTCTGCATTTAAGTTGGAGAAGCACTGTTCTATAGTTCTGCTTATGTCCTAAATGCATTGTCAGTGAAAGAAAATACTATACGTATGATAATAATAACGGTAATATTAACAAAAATGTAACTATTAGTAATTTTCTATGCTCTCCCAAATACTAAGTCCTTTATTTAATACTTATGATAATTCTGCGAAGTTGCAATTGATATCACCTACTAAACTGATACTCAGAAATCTGAAGTAATTCTCCAAGGTCACAAAGCTAGTGAATCACAAACAAGATTTTTAAACTCTTGCTGCTTCATTCCAAAGACCAAACCGTTTCTAACTCACGGTTAATACATTTGCTTCTGCCTTCCATTTCCTACATGTGGTTTCCTTTCTATTTCATTAACTTTACTTATACATGACTGATTTTTAACCCTCTGTAATATTTGCAGAATATGGTGTACTATGGTTAATAAGGACAATACACTTATACATGACTGATTTTTAACCCTCTCTAATATTTGCAGAATATGGTGTACTATGGTTAATAAGGACAATACCAAGTAATATCATGTTGAGAAAGCGTGCAGAAGTAGCATCAAAAAACAGACTTTTTCCAAAATGTTTACTAAAAACGTTCAATAAAAACAAGATTTTCTACTTAGAATTTCTACCTTGCATAACTCAAATGGAGCATGATTATTAAAATGACAAAAAAGATTCCGTAATTGCCTAAGAGCTAAGAATAAGAATTGCTATATAAAAAAGCATAAATATGCCATATGAATGACATCTCTAAGAATCATGGGAGTGCTATTTGGTATTTAGTATTTAGTTCCATTCTGCAGCATGATCAAAAAGAAGCATCTGTATAGTTCACTGTGCATTATAGCACAATAAATCACCTCATTAGGCTCAGATATATGTAAAGATTTACAGTCTGGGAAAGTCCACTAGATATTCTTAATCACTTCTTAGACTGTACTGTCCCCCATATTTCTCTTTTTCTATAGAAAAGTTGAACATGGAAAGGCTTTATTTGAAATCCAGCAATGAATGGAATGTCTGTGAAGCAAGAAATAGATGGAAATTGACATTTTAAAAGAAAGTTTGGCTTCTGAAGAGATATAGCTGTGACCTTGGTCTTTTCGTTGGAGAGAAGTATTCCCTAGCCTTACTGTACTATTTTTCCCAAAGCACCCTCTCTATTATTCTCCCTTCATCTCTGGCTCCTATCATATGGCCCCTCCCTCATTCTATCTGGTGAGTTCTGAGAAAAATGCTTAAATTCTGCAGAGAAGTTTGAGAACAATGCTAAATATTCCTCAGAGAAGTAAAATTTTATGTTAACAGTTTATATTTTCACATGAAATTGTCTATCTCTTCTCTCTGTCTCATGTGTGTATGTGTGTATGTGTATATATATATACAGTATAATATACAGTAGATATGTATATATAGAGTATAATATTCAGTATATATGTATATATAGTATAATATACCGTATATATGTATATATATACAGTGTGTGTGTGTATATATATATATATATATATATATATATATATACTACCATTTACCTCCCAGGCTATGCGTCCTGAATCTTAAAAGTAGAAAGCCCTCACAGGCCGCGGTTGCTCATGCCTGTAATCCCAGCACTTTGGGAGGCCGAGGCGTGCAGATCACCTGAGGTCGGGAGTTCAAGACCAGCCTGACCAACATGGTGAAACCCCATCTCTACTAAAAATACAAAAAATTAGCTGGGCGTTGTGTTGCGCACCTGTAATCCCAGCTACTCAGGAGGTGGAGGCAGGAGAATCACATGAACCCGGGAGTCGGAGGTTGTGTGAGCCGAGACCACGACATTGCACTGCAGCCTGGGCAATGAGAGCAAAACTCCATCTCAAAAAAAAAAGGTGGAAAGGCCTTAAAAGACTTTTGAAAATGAGATTTGTCAAATATTTATTAGAGATGAAGAAAATAAGTGCGGACCCACACGTAACTTGTCTGAGGTCACAGAGGTAGTCATGCTGCAGCAGGCTTATTGGTTTTCCTCTATGACATGCATTATTATTGTTTTTGATCATTTCAAGAGGTTTCTAGTCGATAGTGGGACAAAATTTCTAATTTGGGAACCTAATTTTCTCTGCAAATCTTCTTTACATCTCTAGCTTATTAATACACCTCAGAAGTGTTACAGGAATTAATTCGCAGGATTTTGAAGAATATTTTGAGGTATGCTGGGAAAAATCATGTCAAGTATCAATGATTAGAAACTAAACAATCAATATGAGATATTGTAAAATTATATTTAAACTTCCATATGGCATAAATAAGTTATTTTAATGTACAGTCGTTGTACTTTGTAAACTTGCATATAAAATATTTGAAAAAATAACTTTCAATATGTAAAATGTAAATATACAAAGGAAAGGATGGGAAAAAATAGGTAAAAATAATCAGGATAAGAAAACCCTACAGTGTCACCCTCAGAAGACTATAGAAGGATTCTCACCCTCGAGAAACAGAGGAACTTGAACATGGAAATGACCCTCTGCTGGCCATACTGATTATGGTACATAATTTTAAAAGGCTTTTGGAGAGAAGGGAAATGTTTTATTATGCATTCAGCACAGTTTTATGGTGATGTTTCTTAACTATCAGCTATTTTTAAAATTCCCATAATCTTTCTATAGATGACAAAGTTACATAAATATGAAGGATAAGAAGGGCCCCTGCAAACCTGATAGTACAATTCTCTTTTCAATGATAACGTATTTCTAAGCGCGCATCTCCTAATCATATTGATGTGCATTTAGTGTTCTTTTACCTACACCTGTCAAAGTGGCTAAAGTAATCCTTCATGAGGAGATAATTTTTTCATTTAGGTGATTTTTTCCGCATAATACTCTAACATTTCCAATTCCATTTTTCTCGGAAAAGTTTACATGATATACATATACAATTACTAAAACTTTGGCTGCATAAATAATTTAAATGGACTTTACTTCAAAGATAATATTTACTTTTAAAGTTGTAAACCTTTGAATCATCAATTAATTAGAATTATCTTTTTCTTTATAAATAAAGATTTTTGTCCCTACATATTTATGATTTGGAAATTTTCACCTGGAAAATTTCATTTTCATTTGGATGCCTTGTCTTTAGTATAAAATTCAGTATTTCAATTTCAATATAATTTTTTGATTGATTTTTACCTGAAATTATGATAAAATAAGAAAAGTGAAAAATAGAGATAAACTTTAAGTACAATGTTATTTGTGCTTAATAATAAAATCAAGAAAGTAAAATATCTAAAATAATTATAACTATTTAAATGAACAAAGTATCATGTAATGGGCGAAATATTCTTCTGGCTCGTTTTTGATTCTGACAGGTTGTTTACAGGTTCTGAAGTTCAGTTTGCTCATCTCTAAACTGAGGTTGAACTAGGTATGGCTTGTTTGGCTGAACTCTGTAAAGCTGGTCAAAAAAGTTGCATTTGCATTCTCCTTCCTGTTACTGTATACAATAGAATCCTTCCTGTTTCTACCATGAGATTCAGAACACAGTCTCTGACCTTTCGGAATAGTTTCCAAGTCTCCTTTTTCTCCTGAAGCCTTCTCATAAACGGCTCTACCATGCACCCTGCTTGTCAACACCAAACTCGAAGTATACCTGATGTCATCCCTTCCTTTACCATCTTCCTACCTGTATCCAATCTGTAGCTCAACCATATCAAACTTGAGAAATCTCTCTAATGCATCCATTCTGCTCATTCTCTATAATAACCACTCTAGGTCAAACCACGGCCAAACCCATCAGTTCGGTTCAATATTTTGATGGATCCCTAATGTGTCTGCATATTTCCACTTCCCCCTTCTACCATCTGTTCTCTAGAAAGCAAAGAAAGTAATCACCAAAAAAAGAAAAAGAAAAAGAAAACAGGAAAGGAATAACATCAGGTCATTGCCCTAGAAAAATCTTGCAGAAGCTTCCCAATACTTGTGCAAGAAAGCTCACACCCCATATTCGGACCCCCTAACTCTAAATGTGTGTATAACCTCATGTCATGCATCCCTCACTTACTATGCTCCGGCCACCATGGACTTCTATTACTCATACACGCTGAACATTCTCCTGTTAGAAGGTCTTGTCATGTGTTCTTCTGGTTGCCTGGAAATCTCTTGTCATCTTCTCCTCTTTCAGGCCTGAGATTAATTTCCTCAAACAGGCATTTCTTGATCCCACCTTATCTCACTTCACCTTCAACCTTTTTTAAAAATCCTCAATCTGATTTTTCTTCATAGCATATATTATAATATGTCAATATCTCGTCTATTTATGTGATTACTAACTTATACTGAGGAGAGCCTTTTGAATAGAATCTCAATAGGCCGAGTTTCTACAACTTTGTCCTCATAACTCAATTCCCAGCACTTGGCACAGGATAGAGTACAACAAACACTTACTGACTGGATAACGAACTACGTGTAAGATAAAATCAAACCTTGCGGAATTGCAGGCATGTTCCCTTACACTTATACTCATATGCTTAAAGTAAAAATATATTCACGTTATATTGCTCCGAATGTCCACTTCCAGTTTCTACAGAAAGAGTGTTTGACAACTCCTCAATCAAAAGTAAGGTTCAACTCTGTTAGTTGAATGCACAGAACAGAAAGAAGTTTCAAAGAATGCTTCTGTGTAGTGTTTATTTGAAGATATTCCTTTTTCCACTATAGGACTCTTAGCGCCACGAATGTTCACTTCCAGTTTCTACAAAAAGAGTGTTTCAGAACTGCACAATCAAATTTAAGGTTCAAATCTCTCAGTTGAATGCACATATGAGGAAGAAGTTTCACAGAATGCTTCTGTGTAGTTTTTATTTGAAGATAATCCTTTTTCCACTATAGGCCTCTTAGCGCTCCGAAAGTCCAATTACAGTTTCTACAGAATAGTGTTTAAGAACTGTTCACTCAAAAGTAAGGTTCAACTCTGTTACTTGAATTCACAAATCGGAAAGAAGTTTCACCGAATGCTTCTGTGTAGTTTTTATTCGAAGATATTCCTTTTTCCACTATTGGCTTCTTAGTGCTCCGAATGTCCACTTGCAGTTTCTACAGAGAGAGTGTTTCAGAACTGCTAAATCAAAAGTAAGGTTCAAATCTGTTAATTAAATGCACAGATCAGAAAGAAGTTTCACAGTATGCTTCTGTGTAGTTTTTATTTGAAGATATTCCTTTTTCCACTATATGCCTCTCTGCACTCCGAATGTCCACTTGCAGTTTCTACAGAAAGACTGTTTCTTAAATGCTTCATCAAAAGTAAGGTTCAACTCTGTTAGTTGAATACACATATCAGAAAGAGGTTTCACAGAATGCTTCTGTGTAGTTTTTATTTGAAGATATTCCTTTTTCCACTTCACGCCTCTTAGCGCTCCGAATGTCCATTTGCAGTTTCTACAGAAAGAGTGTTTCAGAACTGCTCAATCAAAAGTAAGGCTCAACTCTGTTAGTTGAATGCAGAGAACAGAAAGTAGTTTCAGAGAATGCTTCTGTGTAGTTTTTATTTGGAGATATTCCTTTTTCCACTATAGGCCTCTAAGCGCTCAGAATGTCCAATTGCAGTTTCTACAGAAAGAGTGTTTGAGAACTGCTCAAACAAAAGTAAGGTTCAACACTGTTAGTTGAATGCACAGAACAGAAAGATGTTTCACAGAATGCTTCTGTGTAGTATTTATTTGAAGATATTCGTTTTTTCACTACAGGCCTCTTAGTGCTCCGAATGTCCACTTACAGTTTCTACAGAAAGAGTGTCTCCGAATGGCTCTATCAAAAGTAAGGTTCAACTCTGTTAGTTGAATGCACAGAACAGAAAGAAGTTTCACAGAATGCTTCTGTGTAGTTTTATTTGAAGATATTTGTTTTTCCACTTCACGCCTCTTAGCACTCCGAATGTCCACTTTCAGTTTCTACAGAAAGAGTGTTTCAGAACTGCTCAATCAAAAGTAAGGCTCAACTATGTTAGTTGAATGCAGAGAACAGAAAGTAGTTTCAGAGAATGCTTCTGTGTAGTATTTATTTGGAGATATTCCTTTTTCCACTATAGGGCTCTTAGCGCTCCGAATGTCCCCTTGCAGTTTCTACAGAAAGAGTGTTTCAGAACTGCTCAATCAAAGGTAAGGTTCAACTCTGTTAGTTGAATGCACAGAACAGAAAGAAGTTTCACAGAATGCTTCTGTGTAGTTTACATTTGAAGATATTCCTTATTCCACAATTATCCTCTTAGCGCTCCGAATGTCCACTTGCATTTTCTACTGAAAGACTGTTTCAGAACTGCTCAATCAAAACTATGGTTTAACTCTGTTAGCTGAATGCACAGATCAGAAATAAGTTTCACAGAATGCTTCTGTGTAGTTTTTATTTGAAGATATTCCTTTTTCCAATATAGGCCTCTTAGCGCTCCGAATGTCCAATTGCAGTTTCTAGAGAAAGAGTGTTTCAGAACAGCTCAATCAAAAGTAAGGTTCAACTCTGTTAGTTGAATGCACAGAATAGAAGGAATTTTCACACAATGCTTCTGTGTAGTATTTATTTGAAGATATTCCTTTTTCCACTATAGGCCTCTTAGTGCTCCGAATGTCCGCTTGCAGTTTCTACAGAAAGAGTGTTTCAGAACTGCTCAATCAAAGGTAAGGTTCAACTCTGTTAGCTGAATGCACAGAACAAAAAGAAGTTTCACAGAATGCTTCTGTGTAGTTTTTATTTTAACATATTCCTTCTTCCACTATAGGCGTCTTAGCGCTCCGAATGTCCACTTGCAGTTTCTACAGAAAGAGGGTTTCAGAACCGTTCAATCAAAAGCAAGGTTCAACTCTGTTAGTTGAATGCACAGAACAGAAAGAAGTTTCACAGAATGTTTCTGTATAGTTTATATTTGAAGATATTACTTTTTCCACTATAACCCTCTTAGCGCTCCGAATGTTCACTTGCATTTTCTACAGAAAGAGTGTTTCAGAACTGCTCAATCAAAAGTATGGTTTAACTCTGTTAGTTGAATGCACAGATCAGAAAGACGTTTCACAGAATGCTTCTGTGTAGTTTTTATTTGATGATATTCCTTTTTCCAATAGAGGACTCTTAGCGCTCCGAATGTCCAATTGCAGTTTCTGCAGAAAGAGTGTTTCAGAATGGCTCAATCAAAAGTAAGGTTCAACTCTGTTAGTTGAATGCACAGAACAGAAAGAAGTTCCACAGAATGCTTCTGTGTAGTATTTATTTGGAGATATTCGTTTTTCCACTATTACCCTCTTAGCGCTCCAAATGTCCACTTGCAGTTTCTACGGAAAGAGTGTTTCACAGCTCCTCAAGCTAAAGTATGCTTTAACTCTGTTAGTTGAATGCACAGATCAGAAGGAAGTTTCACAGAATGCTTCTGTGTAGTTTTTATTTGAAGATATTCCTCTTTCCAATATAGGCCTCCTAGCGCTCAGAATGTCCAATTGCAGTTTCTACAGAAAGAGTGTTTCAGAACGGCTCAATCAAAAGTAAGGTTCAACTCTGTTAGTTGAATGCACAGAACAGAAAGAAGTTTCACAGAATGCTTCTGTGTGGTTTTTATTTGAAGATATTCCTTTTTCCACTATAGGCCTCTTAGTGCTCCGAATGTCCACTTTCAGTTTCTACAGAAGGAGTGTTTCAGAACTGCTCAATCAAAAGTAGGATTCAACTCTGTCAGTTGAATGCACAGAACCCATAGAAGTTTCACAGAATGCTTCTGTGTAGTTTTTATTTGAAGATAATTCTTTTTCCAGTATACGCCTCTTAATGCTCCGAATGTCCACTTGCAGTTTCTACTGGGAGAGTTTTTCACAACTGCTCAATCAAAAGTAAGTTTCAGGTCTGTAGGTTTAATGCACAGCACTGAAAGGAGTTTCACAGAATGCTTCCTTGTAGTTTTAATTTGAAGATATTCCTTTTTCCACTATAGGCCTCTTTGCAATCCGAATGTTCACTTGCAGTTTCTATAGAAAGAGGGTTTCAGAACTGCTCAATCAAAAGTAAGGTTCAACTCTGTTAGTTGAATGCACAGAACAGAAAGAAGTTTCACAGAATGCTTCTGTGTAGTTTTTATTTGAAGATATTCCTTTTACCACTATAGACCACTTAGCGCTACGAATGTCCACTTGCAGTTCCTACAGAAAGAGTGTTTCAGAACTGCTCAATCAAAAGTAATGTTCAACTCTGTTAGTTGAATGCACAGAGCAGAAAGAAGTTTCACAGAATGTTTCCGTGTAGTTTTTATTTGAAGGTATTCCTTTTTCCACTATAGGCCACTTAGCGCTCCGAACGTCCGCTTGCAGTTTCTACAGAAAGAGTGTTTCAGAACTGCTCTATCAAAAGTAAGGTTCAAATCTGTTAGGTGAATGTACAGATCATAAAGAAGTTTCACAGAATGCTTCTGTGTAGTTTTTATTTCAAGATGTTCCTTTTTCCAATATGGGCCTCTTAGCGCTCCGAATGTCCACTTGCAGTTTCTACAGAAAGAGTGTTTCAGAACTGCTCAATCAAAAGTAAGGTTCAAGTCTGTTAGTTGAATGCACAGAACAGAAGGAAGTTTCACAGAATGCTTCTGCATAGTTTTTCTTTGAAGATATTCCTGTTTCTAGTATCGGCCTCTTAGCGCTCCGAATGTCCACTTGCAGTTTCTACAGAAAGAGTGTTTCAGAACTGCTCAATCAAAAGTAAGTTTCAACTCTGTTACTTGAATGCACAGATCAGAAAGGAGTTTCACAGAATGCTTCTGTGTAGTTTTTATTGAAGATATTCTTTTTTCACTAGAGGCCTCTTAGCCCTCCGATTGTCTACTTGCAGTTTCTACAGAAAGAGTGTTTGAGAACTGCTCAATCAAAAGTAAGTTTCAACTCTGTTAGTTGAATGCAGAGAACAGAAAGAAGTTTCACAGAATGCTTCTGTGTAGTTTTTATTTCAAGATATTCCTTTTACCAGTATAGGCCTCTTAGCGCTACGAGTGTCCACTTGCAGTTTCTACAGAAAGAGTGTTTCAGAACTGCTCAATGAAAAGTAAGTTTCAACTCTGTTAGTTGAATGCACAGAACAGAAAGTAGTTTCACAGAATGTTTCTGTATAGTTTTTAGTTGAAGATATTCGTATTTCTACTATAGGCCTCTTGGCGCTCTGAATGTCCACTTGCAGTTTCTACTGGAAGAGTGTTTCAGAACTGCTCAATCAAATGTAAGGTTCAAGTCTGTTAGTTGAATGCACAGAACAGAAAGAAGTTTCACAGAATGCTTCTGTGTAGTTTTAATTTGAAGATATTCCTTTTACCACTATAGGCCACTTAACGCTACGAATGTCCACTTCAGTTTCTACAGAAAGAGTGTTTCAGAACTGCTCAATCAAAAGTAAGTTTCAACTCTGTTAGTAGAATGCACAGACCATAAGGAAGTTTCACAGAATGCTTCTGTATAGCTTTCATTTGAAGATATTCCTTTTTCCACTATAGGAAACTTAGCGCTACGAATGTCCACTTTCAGTTTCTACAGAATGAGTGTTTCAGAAGTGCTCAATCAAAAGTGAGGTTCAAGTCTGTTAGCTGAATGCACAGAACAGAAAGAAGTTTAACAGAATACTTCTGGGCAGATTTTATTTGAATATATTCCTTTTTCCACTATAGGCCTCTTCCCGCTCCGATTGTCCACTTGCAATTTCTACAGAAAGAGTGTTTCCGAACTGCTCAATCAAAAGTAAGGTTCAGCTCTGTTAGTTGAATGCACAGAACAGAAAGAAGTTTCAAAGAATGCTTCTGTGTAGTTTTTATTTGAAGATATTTCTTTCTCCACTACAGGCCTCTTAGTGCTTCGAATGTCCACTTGCAGTTTCTACAGAAGGAGTGTTTCAGAACTGCTCAAACAAAAGTAGGATTCAACTCTGTCAGTTGAATGCACAGAACACCAGGAAGTTTCACAGAACGCTTCTGTGTATTTTTTATTTGAAGATAATTCTTTTTCCACTATAGGACTCTTAGCGCTCCGAATGCCCACTTGCAGTTTCTACAGAAATAGCGTTTCAGAACTGCTCAATCAAAGGTAAGGTTCAAGTCCATTAGTTGAATGCACAGAAAAGAAAGTAGTTTCACAGAATGCTTCTGCGTAGTTTTTCTTTGAAGATATTCCTTTTTCTACTATAGGCCTCTTAGCGCTCCGAATGTCCACTTGCAGTTTCTACAGAAAGAGTGTTTCAGAACTGCTCAATCAAAAGTAACATTCAACTCTGTGAGTTGAATTCACGGAAAAGAAAGAAGTTTCACAAAATGCTTCTGTGTAGTTTTTATTTGAAGATATTCCTTTTTCCACTATAGGCCTCTTACCGCTCCGAATGTCCACTTGCAATTTCTACAGAAAGAGTGTTTCAGACCTGCTCTATCAAAAGTAAGCTTCAACTCTGTTAGTTGAATGCACAGAAGAGCAAGAAGTTTCACTGAATGCTTCCGTGTAGTTTTTATTTGAAGTTATTCCTTTTTCCACTATACGCCTCTTAGCGCTTCGAATGTCAACTTGCAGGTTCTACAGAAAGAGTGTTTCACAACTGCTCAATCAAAAGTAAGGTTCAACTCTGTTAGTTTTATGCAGAGAACAGAAGGAAGTTTCACAGAATGCTTCTGTGTAGTTTTTATTTGAAGGTATTCCTTTTTCCACTATAGTCCTCTTAGCGTTGCGAATGTCCACTTGCAGTTTCTACAGAAGAGTTTTTCAGAACTGCTCAATCAAAAGTAAGGTTCAACTCTGTTAGTTCAATGCACAGATCAGAAAGAAGTTTCACAGAATGCTTCTGTGTAGTTTTTATTTGAAGATAATAAAAATATATCTAGCTTTATTAGTACAAAAAAGGGTTATTTTTTATTCCTTATCCCATGTTGGTTTGGGTTTTCCAGTAAACTAAAATGCAAATTTATATGCTGAAAGTTTATTAAGAAATATCCTTGGGATTAAAGGGAAGCAATATTGGGCAGAGGAAGGTTAGCTGTGATGCAATATCAACACATTCTTCAGCCAAACTTATAGAGTTCTTCAGAGTTTTCTGAATTGCGACATGGAGGGTGGGCTTCTGTACCTCACACATCAGTCAGTCACTGTGTAAAGGCTTCCCTGTAAAGGAACATGACCACTGGAATTTCTACAACCAAGAAATTTCCCATAGAAGGCTGACAGCTAAGTGCTCTCTGCCACAGTTCTCCCACCAGCTAGGAAAATCAGTCCTTCTTTCATAAAGGATGTACAAGATAGTATATCACAGAGGCCCATGTAATCATGTTGCAATTATCTTCAAGTCACAATTGAAGCAGTGTGGCTGTTTCGTTCTACCAGCCATATTAGCTCACACATATATTTAAGAACAATGTAAAGTGATAGATAAAAATCTAGGGCGATAATGGGAAAACCTTGTTATATTCCTGGGGTTGCTGTTAAATATTTAGGTAATAGATGTAATACATAGATAAATCTTTAGACTATGGGCCCATCTAAAAAATTAAAATGCTCAGTTTAGCTGAATTTTAATCCAATGAAGTACTATTTTTAAGACTCTTGATGCAGACGGATCTATTTTTTCTGTAATTAGCTTAATTAAATTGTTATCTCTTTTTGATTATTTTATTGCATTTGTAGCTAGCAATCCATTATTAAAGGAGAAAATACAACTCTTGAGAATGTGGTGGTATTTCCTGTTTACAGATTATCCTCCCCTGAGTGGCAGCAAAATGAACTAAAATATTCACCAAATCAAGAAAACAACTTTATTAAGAAACAAGGAAATAAAACAATCTCATACAAACTCCAAAAATATTGACCACATACTATTCACTTGGATACGTGAGAAAGCAAAAGTGGGATGTGGAAACCTTTGTTGTTGACCTCATGCTTCTCGTAAATGTTTTTAAGATTCTCTCTTGAGCATGGAATTTTCTTCCATTTGTTTGTATCCTCTTTGATTTCATTGAGTAGTGGTTTGTAGTTCTCCTTGAAGAGGTCCTACACATCCCTTGTAAGTTGGATTCCTAGGTATTTTATTCTCTTTGAAGCAATTGTGAATGGGAGTTCACTCATGATTTGGCTCTCTGTTTGTCTGTTATTGGTGTACAAGAATGCTTGTGATTTTTGTACATTGATTTTGTATCCTGAGACTTTGCTGAAGTTGCTAATCAGCTTAAGGAGATTTTGGGCTGAGACAATGGGGTTTTCTAGATATACAATCATGTCCTCTGCAAACAGGGACAATTTGACTTCCTCCTCTCCTAATTGAATACCCTTTATTTCCTTCTCCTGCCTGATTTCTCTGGCCAGAACTTCCAGCACTATGTTGAATAGGAGCGGTGAGAGAGGGCATCCCTGTCTTGTGCCAGTTTTCAGAGGGAATGCTTCCAGTTTTTGCCCATTCAGTATGATATTGGCTGTGGGTTTGTCGTACATAGCTCTTGTTATTTTGATATACGTCCGATCAATACCTAATTTACTGAGAGTTTTTAGCATGAAGAGTTGTTGAATTTTGTCAAAGGCCTTTTCTGCATCTATTGAGATAATCATGTGGTTTTTGTCTTTGCTTCTGTTTATATGCTGGATTACATTTATTGATTTGCGTATGTTGAACCAGCCATGCATCCCAGGGATGAAGCCCAATTGATTATGGTGGATAAGCTTTTTGACGGGCTGCTGGATTCGGTTTGCCAGTATTTTATTGAAGATTTTTGCATCGCTGTTCATCAAGGATATTGGTCTGAAATTCTCTTTTTTGGTTGTGTCTCTGCCAGGCTTTGGTATCAGGACGATGCTGGCTTCATAAAATGTGTTAGGGAGGATTCCCTCTTTTTTTATCCATTGGAATACTTTCAGAAGGAATGGTAACAGTTCCTCCTTGTACCTCTGGTAGAATTCAGCTGTAAATCCATCAGGTCTTGGACTCTTTTTGGTTGGTAAGCTATTGATTATTGCCACAATTTCAGAACCTGTTATTGGTCTATTCAGAGATTCAACTTCTTCCTGGTTTAGTTTTGGGAGGGTGTATTTGTCGAGGAATTTATCCATTTCTTCTAGATTTTCTAGTTTATTTGCATAGAGGTGTTTGTAGTATTCTCTGATGGTAGATTGTATTTCTGTGGGATCGGTGGCGATATCCCCTTTTTCGTTTTTTATTGCAGCTATTTGATTCTTCTCTCTTTTCTTCTTTATTAGTCTTGCTAGCGGTCTATCAATTTTGTTGATCTTTTCAAATAAGCAGCTGCTGGATTCATTAATTTTTTGAAGGGTTTTTTGTGTCTCTATTTCCTTCAGTTCTGCTCTGATTTTCGTTACTTCTAGCCTTCTGCTAGCTTTTGAATGTGTTTGCTCTTGCTTTTCTAGTTCTTTTAATTGTGATGTTAGGGTGTCAATTTTGGATCTTTCCTGCTTTCTCTTGTGGGCATTTAGTGCTATAAATTTCCCTCTACACACTGCTTTGAACGTGTCCCAGGGATTCTGGTATGTTGTGTCTTTGTTTTCGTTGGTTTCAAAGAACATCTTTATTTCTGCCTTCATTTCATTATGTACCCAATAATCATTCAGGAGCAGGTTGTTCAGTTTCCATGTAGTTGAGCGGTTTTGAGTGAGTTTCTTAATCCTGAGTTCTAGTTTGATTGCACTGTGGTCTGAGAGACAGTTTGTTATAATTTCTGTTCTTTTACATTTGCTGAGAACATTCCATGATCATGGGTTGGAAGAATCAATATCGTGAAAACAGTCATACAGCCCAAGGTAATTTATAGATTCAATGCCATCCCCATCAAGCTACCAATGACTTTCTTCACAGAATTGGAAAAAACTACTTTAAAGTTCATATGGAACCAAAAAAGAGCCCGCATCACCAAGTCAATCCTAAGCCAAAAGAACAAAGTTGGAGGCATCACGCTACCTGACTTTAAACTATACTACAAGGCTACAGTAACCAAAACAGCATGGTACTGGTACCACAACAGAGACATAGATCAATGGAACAGAACAGAGCCCTCAGAAATGATGCCGCATATCTACAACTATCTGATCTTCGACAAACCTGACAAAAACAAGAAATGGGGAAAGGATTCCCTATTTAATAAATGGTGCTGGGAAAACTGGCTAGCCATATGTAGAAAGCTGAAACTGGATCCCTTCCTTACACCTTACACAAAAATTAATTCAAGATGGATTAAAGACTTAAATGTTAGACCTAAAACCATTAAAATCCTACAAGAAAACCTAGGCAATACCATTCAGGACATAGGCGTGGGCAAGGACTTCATGTCTAAAACACCACAAGCAATGGCAACAAAAGCCAAAATTGACAAATGGGATCTAATTAAACTACAGAGCTCCTGCACAGCAAAAGAAACTACCATCAGAGTGAACAGGGAACCTACAGAATGGGAGAAAATTTTTGCAACCTACTCATCTGACAAAGAGCTAATATCCAGAATCTACAATGAACTCAAACAAATTTACAAGAAAAAATAAACAACCCCATCAAAAAGTGGGCAAAGGACATGAACAGACACTTCTCAAAAGAAGACATTAATGCAGCCAAAAAACACATGAAGAAATGCTCACCATCACTGGCCATCAGAGAAATGCAAATCAAAGCCACAGTGAGATACCATCTCACACCAGTTAGAATGGCCATCATTAAAAAATCAGGAAACAACAGGTGCTGGAGAGGATGTGGAGAAATAGGAACACTTTTACACTGTTGGTGGGACTGTAAACTAGTTCAACCATTGTGGAAGTCAGTGCGGCGATTCCTCAGGGATCTAGAGCTAGAAATACCATTTGACCCAGCCATCCCATTACTGGGTATATACCCAAAGGACTATAAACCATGCTGCTATAAAGACACATGCACACGTATGTTTATTGCGGCACTATTCACAATAGCAAAGAGTTGGAACCAAGCCAAGTGTCCAACAACGATAGACTGGATTAAGAAAATGTGGCACATATACACCATGGAATACTATGCAGCCATATAAAATGATGAGTTCGTGTCCTTTGTAGGGACATGGATTGAACTGGAAACCATCATTCTCAGTAAACTATCGCAAGGACAAAAAACCAAACACCACATGTTCTCACTCATAGGTGGGAATTGAACAATGAGAACTCATGGACACAGGAAGGAGAACATCACACTCCGGGGACTGTTGTGGGGTAGGGGGAGGGGGGAGGGACAGCATTAGGAGATATACCTAATGCTAAATGACGAGTTAATGGGTGCAGGAAATCAACATGGCACATGGATACATATGTAACAAACCTGCACGTTGTGCACATGTACCCTAAAACCTAAAGTATAATAATAAAAAAAAGGATTCTCTCTTAAACTGTGATACTTAATAAATTTCCTAAAATTTGTTAGAGTGATTGTTTATTAGGCTTCATTTCAGAATACTTGATGTCAAAAGACAAATGAAAAGATGTTGACAAAGTCTTAATATGAGAACAAAATATTCTATGCCAAGTGCAGTTGACATTTATGTATTCCCAGATCATGGAAGAACGTTGCTTAATAAAAACAAAAATCTGGAAATCTATTACCCATGTACCCCTCTCCCTCAAAGTGTCCACTAGAAGATGACTTTATTTTGACAGCGCAAAATAAATAACTCACAACGAATGTGTTAGGATGAAAGTACTGATGTTAATATTGTATTGGTAAATAGAATTAAGTCCCTTTTCAAAGAAAAATTATACTTAGAGGTATAAAACAGGACGTAAGTTGACAGGCTCAATAATCTGTGGTCAAGACTTCAGTATGTATTTAGACCCAATTAAGGGGCAAAGAAAAGGTGTATATATAAGCTTTCTTCACTTTACAAATAATGATCATTCGTATGATGAAACTGAGAAATGTGCATTTAAACATATGATTGAAAAGTGTAAAATTATTAAAATTATATTTAAAATCCTATAATCTTTTAAAATTACTGGGAAATGGCAAAAAATATGACATAGCAATAAAAAATATGACAAATATGGAGTCAAATAAAATAGAAACTATTAAAAATAGGGGAAAAAACCTTCATGTCAGAAATTGAAAAAATACCTATTACAACCAAAAATTGGGAGAAAACATGAAAAACAGATCATTAAAGTGTGTTATGAAAACACAAAAGCACACACAACACACAGCAAGTATATACTATAGACCCAGTGAGAGTACCTAAAGCAGAAAGTAAAATGACAGCAAAAAACATAACCTGGGAAAGAAACGAGAGAAGAAACTAGGAATTGAAATTGTAGTGTCAGAATTAGGAAATCTTAATATTGAAAGATACAACTTATAATAAATATATAATATTTAGAAATCTTTATGTCCCAAATAAGATACTGTAGAAATACATAAAATTTGGAGAAATTCAAGAAATACAAAGTGAAATCAGCACGACCGTACAGAGAGACTTGAAATCGCCTCTGACAAAGTAAAAAGTCCCGTAAATAACGTAGAAATGATCCTGGAATAATAACACCAGTAAGAACGACCAAGTAGCTCTATAGTAAAATCTGTACTTTGTAGGATCTATATTTCCTAAGTATTCATAGCATAATTATGAAAATTACTGCTGTGTTAGGCCACAAAACGTCAATAATTTACTGAATAAGTAAGAACATTTGTAGAACGTACAGGATTATGCTGTATTCAGTAAGAGCACATTTCTGTTTGTGCCCACAGATTTACACAGGGAGGGGATGGCAACCCGGGCTCACGACCTGTTGTGTCTTTTTAGGTTACAGTTACTATAACTTAGCTGATGACATAGGCTATGATACTTGACCAAGGCCAAATGGGAGAAAAGGAAAATAAATTGTCTTAGGGAAGCGATTGTAGAAATTGGAAAAGAACAAATTTGTTAACAAATTCTCTGCCACAAAAGCCGGACGGAGAAGAAATTTTAGTTTGATATATGCAAAACAAATGACACCACAATCGCTTCTAGTCCAACCATCCTATTGGCAGGGTGTGTACTGAGGAAATTAATGCCAAGTGAATTCAAAGAATTTGACTAAATTAACACTGGGAGCTCATCTGCTACGTGGAGCCCTCTTAATTAAACGGAACACCAGAGGAAGGAAAATTTCTCCTCTTCTAGAGACCATTGTGGCACAGCAGAAACTCTGGATAATAGTACGTAGAGTTACAAGACACAGTTATTGCTTGTGACTCAGATTGGCCCATCTATTCTGCCTAAAATAGTTTTCAGAGGAGGTGACATCGAGACTTTTTGTGGCAATTATAGCAAGTTCTGAAATTTTGAATGATAAACTTATGTGGAAAAAAAATTTTAAACTCTGCTTATTACTGGGAAAATTAAATCTTATTTTTTTAAATTACACAACACAAGAAAATCATTAGTGATAAGTATTTTACATTTTATGAAAAGGCATTAGCAGAAACTACAGTTGATTTTTATTGGAACTGAGAAGAAATGAAACCTAATACCTTAGTCACTAATCAAGAATAAATTGGGAGAGTACAAAAATGTTACTCTGACTTTTTAGTTCAATCACAGTGGCTTTGAATGTTTACTTTCAATGAAGACAAGCCAGTTCATGGATATAAAAGGAGTTTATTAAACAAATGTCACTATAATTTGTTCCTGGAATATATTATGTGAGCTTCTGGTGGCTGATTCATCCTGCTTATTATGTTTTATTCATACTAAAATTAAGATGAGTTTCATTTTATAGGGCACAAAAGGTAGTTGGGGGAACCGTAATGCGTAGCAGGTGGCAGGGAAAGCTGGTGAAGAATTAAGAAAGAGTGTACCAAAGAGGCACTTAATGTTAAACTGTTGATAATTACAAAAGGACTCGGTCATATTTAAAAATGTATATTTCACTTAAAAACATTTCCTCAATTAATTTATTATGACCTTTAAATTTTGGTTCCAAGTTAAATGATCAGCTCTCACCTGGGTACACTCAGCATAACCTCTATACTTGATGAGTAAAATGCCCCTATTAAATACCATTCTCACTCTATAAACATCTTTTGATATACTTCTTTATTTATATAACTCTCCACCAATCAACTCTTAAGAATGTCTTATTCATCTTTCTATCTATAGGGTCTAAATAAAAATATGTAAAGAATGAATGATGTAAGCTAATATTTTGATTTATATTTCTCCCACCGTAAATATGCAAAAACCGTACACGCAAACAGTAACTTAAAAGTCTACAGTTCAGAGTTGTAGTTTGTAACTTGATGTATTGCCACATAGAACTCAATTTTTAATATGCTCATCAGTTTTGCCTCCTCACTGTTAGAATTCAGAATTCATTATTTTGCAAATAGCAAAGTGTGTCCTGGCTCTAACAACCTTGAAATTTTTGAACCATGTTGAGTGGTACCTGGAGCAGAAACAACTATTTAACAGCCATATATTATTTCAGTTTAGCAAGAGGTGGACACAAATTCAAATGTAAGAAATAGCATTCCTTGGTTTTATGAAAAATGTAAAAATCAATCATTTCTTTACATATATATGAAGCAAATATGACCCATTATCTTGAGAGAAACTAGAATATCCTGATTGCGGATACTTTAATCCAAAAATCCAGCAGTGAAGGAAATTCAAATTGCTGTTCAATTGTTTTAAAAGTTATGGTTCTATAGATACTGCAACTTCTATGGGGAAAGTGTTTGTGTTCTCGTGTGGTAGTAGATGTGATGAACTATGGGTGGTTCTCAAGCACTTGTGAAGTAGAGTCATTAGTTAGAAATAAGGAATGAGGAGAAAGAGCACTGGAGACAAGACATGTAGCATTGATCTTCCTTCTCAGATAGAAAGATTGTAAGAAATTAGGCCGGGTGCGCCGGGCGCGGTGGCTCACGCTTGTAATCCCAGCACTTTGGGAGGCCGAGGCGGGCGGATCACGAGGTCAGGAGATCGAGACCACGGTGAAACCCCGTCTCTACTAAAAAAGTACAAAAAAATTAGCCGGGCGTGGTGGCGGGTGCCTGTAGTCCCAGCTACTCGGAGAGGCTGAGGCAGGAGAATGGCGTGAACCTGGGAGGCGGAGCTTGCAGTGAGCCGAGATCGCGCCACTGCACTCCAGCCTGGGTGAGAGAGCCAGACTCTGCCTAAAAAAAAAAAAAAAAAAAAAAAAAAGAAATTAGGCCGGGTGCAGTGGCTCACGCCTGTAATCCCAGCACTTTGGGAGGCCGAGGCAGGTGGATCACGAGGTCAGGAGATCAAGACCATCCTGAGTAACACAGTGAAACCCCATCTCTACTAAAAATACAAAAAAATTAGCTGGGCGAGGTGGTGGGCACCTGTAGTCCCAGCTACTCTGGAGGCTGAGGCAGGAGAATAGCTTGAACCGGGAGGTGGAAGTTGCAGTGAGCCGAGATCACCCCACTGCACTCCAGCCTGGGCAACAGACCGAGACTCTGTCTCAAAAAAAAAAAAAAAATGAACCCCAGCATGGCAAAGTTTCACCAGGCCTGGATGCTTGACGTACGAGACGTGTTTTCATTAAATGAGTATGATTTCACAGGTTTGTGGCCTTGCCAGTTGGGATACAGTTGTAGTGTGTAGAGTAAGATTGATCTTAAAGACAGATCATATTTTCTTCTTCAAATCATCTTAAGAAAAGACTGATCTCCAGAAAGGATATGAGAATCAGGGAGGAAGGACTTTGATGAGCACAAAAACAGGCTTTCAACTTTGTTTAGCCTCAAATGGTAGTGCCCCAAGAATTTCAAACCCTTTAATTAGTAAAGTTAATCTCAGCCCTGCCAGATGAAGCAGCATTTTAATTCAGCATAGCAATTTCTTAGTAAACATCCACTCACTTCATTTAATGAGTAAAATGGTCCTATTAAATACGCTCTTACAGCAATATGTAGCTGGATTCTAAGCTTTGTTCTCAACGAATTTCGAGTGATTGCTTAGTATCTGGGTCCCCAATTAGACTGTAGGTACTTTTCAAAGAAAAAACTAAAACCAGAAATACTTTTTAAAAATAGCTGCAGCTACTTAACTAATGTGTTAATCTCTGTTAGTTTGATGGATTATATTTGCAAGTAGTACTTGTAATTAGCAAAAGGTCTTCAGAAGACATCTGTTAACTGCATATTTCTGTAACAGAATTGTGTCTTTTAAGAATTTTCCTCTATAGTCCAAATGTTTTTTAATAATGTTTTGCCCATATCTTTATAGAAAAATTTCCCCCTATGAAATCTTATAAAGCTAAGGTAATCCATGATGAAATGAAATCAATATGAGATTGAGTCATGATAAATCTGAGATGAAGGGGCAGGTTTCTGTCAGTTAAGTGCTTAACCTTCCTAGCCTCCATGACTCCCTGAAGATATTTTTCACTTAAAAACATCATTAACCTAATAATTAAGCAATGATAATATAAGATGTATTGAACTACTTGTAGAGGCTTACAATCTTTTGTCTTTACTTATCTTATTTTTAGTATTATAGAAACATCAAAAAAAGTCTTCAACAAACACGTTAATATCATTTCTTTAAAGATGGCAATATTTTAATGATGATAATAAGAGACATTATTACAAACAGCATTTTAACTTCCAAAACATTAAAAATGTTTCCTGTGTCTTATCATTTTTAACCTTGTAGCACTTCTATGAGATTTGGAAGATACCTATTCTTGCTGTGCAGTAATTTCAAGTTCACTTTGAAGAAATGGCTCAATAATGTTAATTCATTCTGCATCTCCATTCTATACTTTCTAGTTTAAGGCATTATCAAAAAGTATTAAGTATTCACTTAAATAAAATATTTTACTGGTTTGAAATAATGAAAGGAATAACTATCTGTCACTCTCATCTTACAATAAATAGAGAAGGAAAAAGCAAATATGATCATGAAAGATTATTGCATGCTTCTTTGAAAGTATCAAGCAATCTGCGAGAACATTCCTCAAAGAACTCTAAGGTTAACATGAACTGGTTCATGCACTCATCTTTTCAAGAAGTGTGTTTAAGTATCCACTAGAAAGAGTCAGACATCAGACTAATTAAAATATGAACTCAGCAACTGCCCCTTTTCTCAGATCATGTTATGTAAAAGTGCTTTTTCTTTTTTTTTTTTTTGAGACGGAGTCTCGCTCTGTCGCCCAGGCTGGAGTGCAGTGGCACAATCTCGGCTCACTACAAGCTCCGCCTCCTGGGTTCACGCCATTCTCCTGCCTCAGCCTCTCCGAGTAGCTGGGACTACAGGCTCCCACCACCACGCCCGGCTAATTTTTTTTGTATTTTTAGTAGAGACGGGGTTTCACCGTGGTCTCGATCTCCTGACCTCGTGATCCGCCCGCCTCGGCCTCCCAAAGTGCTGGGATTACAAGCGTGAGCCACCGCGCCCGGCCAAAAGTGCTTTTTCATTGAAATGATGGGATGTTGATTTGAATCATGTTTGACAATATCTAGAATACTGAGCTTGAGAAACATTAAAATATCCACTTAGGAAGATCATTTTTTTTTTTTTTTAGTTTTTATAAACATGACTGGAAAAACTCAATAACATTTTAAAAATAGACTTCAGACATGAGTAATTGCAACCTTGCCACTTAAAAGTAGAATGCTCTCAGGAAAGTTGCTTAACTTCTTTGAAGTTCAATTTTCCATGTGTAAGCAGATTAAAAATACCTGTCTCTTAGGTTGTGGTAAAGATTAAATGAAGTATATGTAGGATTCTAAATACACAGATTTAGTATATAAAACTACCTTGATAATTAGTTTTTTTGTTTCCAGGTTATCTATTCATGTATATTAGCCACCTTAAAATTTGTGGCATAAAATAGCAAACACTTTAGGATTCTCATGGTTCTGAGGGTCAGGGGTGTAGATGGGGTACAGAGAGGAAGGCTAATCTGCCCACAAACTCTGGGGCCTCAGCTGGGAAGACCTAAGTAGGTGGAATTGTCTAGAGTTGTCTTCATTAACTTGTCTGGACCCTGGGTTGGAATCACTCAAAGGCTAGAACTATAAACAGGAACACCTATATGTATTCTCTTTGTGTGGTTTGGGCTTCCTACAGCATGACAGTTGTGTCCCAGTAGCACACACCGGAGACAAACCACTGCGGGAGCAAACATTCCAGGATAACCAGTTGGAAGCTGCATGGCCTTTTATGACTGAGCCTCAGATGACAGGCTGTGTCACTTTCTTCTCAGCCAGCCCAAGTCTGCTGAGATTTCCATGGGTAGGCAACATAGACCATTGATAAAAGGAAAAAAGTTCTAAAAAATTTGTGGAGGCTATTTTATAAAAACCACCACAGTTCCCATTCTCCACCATCAATTAAACATGCTGACTGTTGGCAGCACATGCTGAACTAGGGAGTATTCTGCAACTATGTGAGGACATCTTCATTGTAAGAAGTTGGATCAAGACATCCTAGGTAATGTGATTCCTGATTTTGAGCTAGTTAGGAGTGATTTCAAGCTGCTTTAAAAGGGAAGTCGTTTGCTCTTTAGATGGAGATGTTTTGCATTTTATTTTCAGTACGTTTTTTCCATTGGAATTTTGGGTAGTAAAAATTAATTTTGTTTATATTACGTGACTGTACATGGGGTCTTTCATAGCATCCGCAACATGTACTTCTATAAATAATTTGTAAGAAACTAAGTACTGCTCTGTGAATGTCACTATCAATTTCTTTAATGTTCACCATTTTAGAATGCCAAATGTGCCAAAACATAAAAATACATTTTCAAATCTTAACAATTCAGTTAGCACAATAAAATTATGCATTCCATGTAACACATGTCAATTTTTTATTTCTTAGGAAGAAATATGAAACTTTCATATTTAAAAATATTTACCAAAAGTATCATTGAATAAAATCTTGCTATACACTTTTAAGTATAATTTTAAAATTACTTATATCTATCTCATCATCTTTTAATTATGTTATGCTTGTATCATGGCGAACTAGTTGACTTCCTTCTGAAAGGCACATTTGGTGTGATTGGCTAGTTCCGTCCTACACCCCAGTGATAGGAAAAGGCTCGAAAGATGAGCATATGGTGCAAGTGTCACCAACTGCTGAAGAAAACTTCTGCATGTCTTAGACTTTTCTACTTGGAATGGAAAGCTGCTACTACAGGATAGAAAGTAGTAGCTAAGTAATCCCTTTCTTCTCGTTTTTTTACTCTTGCTCTATTTCTTCATCTCCCTTTATCTGTTTTGTGCTGTTTGGATTTGTTTTGATTCTATCTGAAACAGTGGTAAACAGCTGTCGTCTTTTTCAAGGACTGTCACTTTCTGACAATTTGGTAATGTAAGAAAGGATGAGACTGATGAACTTTTTTAACCTGACATGACTAATCTTGGCTTTCCTCTGATCATTAGCTTCTGAAAGCAACCAGACTTCTTGTTTGGATTAATTAGAATGTCATATTAATATGCTGAAATGCCCAGCAGCAAGTCACTTTGATGCTGACCATTGTTGTTGAAGGTGAGTGGGGACAGCAGTGGAGAGTGGGGAGGGGAGCCTAGACCTTAATGCTTTACTAAAGATATTAAAGCCAGAAAAGAAGTTTCCTTAAATTATTCATTTATTCTGACTCAACCTGCTGTTTGAAAATGGCATTTTATCTAATGCTTTATTCCCTAGGTTTTCTCAGACAAAGGACACAGGAATTGCTCCTGTTCAGGCTGTTTCTTCTCTTTTGTTCACAATTCTGAGTTTGCTTATTTGAAAAGTGTGAGTTACAGCTCATATGAGAATTAAGATTATACATATCTTTTTCTAAAGGCTAACATCCTACAAAAGAACCATTTTTAAATATGCATTAAATTTATCCTTAGAATTTGACTATAGCAACGTGGTTTATGTCACAGTGCTATGTGATCATGAAGTTTATCAACAGCAATATTCAGTAGGTGCCACGTTGCTAGAGGCTGGCTGGTTCAGTGTGTACTTACAGGGGGGTGGGTTCGTTCAAAACTGAGCAATATACAATTCCTGCCCTTTAGTGCAGTCAGGCGGGAGAGAGTGGAGATACAGCGAGTTATCTAGTTACACCTAAAACTGTAGATAGAAGCTAATGTTGTACTTCTTGAAAAAACTTTAAATTTTTTAAGAGTAAGAGAGAGACAATATTAGATCTGGAAGCTAGAAAGATTATTCCAGAAGCATGATGTGGTAGGCACTGATGTAAATTTGGGATGTGGGGAGGGAATTGATTAAATGGTTCCTGGGTTAGACCTGGAGTGGAGAATATAAATTATAATCAGGTGTACAGAAGTAGAAATAAAAGTCTGAAATAAAACTTGTTAAAGTCATTGATAGCATATGGGGACTGATTATAGAAATTTACTTTCTGACATATGGCGTAAAAGGAACTAAAGTTTGCCTAAAATGATGGAGTGGAATGGATGTTGACTCTGAAGAATTGAAAATCCTAGCGTCCTATGTGAGCAAATATGTGATCTTGAAAAGACAGTTTGAGGGCTTTAATTCTTTCCTGTCAAAAATATCAGCGAATAAATACTTCCGAATAAAATTTTCAGAATATAGAGTTTGGGAGAAGATCTGAAAGATACTGAAGTTACACTTAGCACACAGCCATGTACAGTGGTCCTTAGGGTTTCAGATTAAAGTTTGTGGGAGGGAAGAGATTTCCAGACAGAGGAAGTGCATGGTCCTGGGGAAGGGGCCAAGTAAGCTGTCAGGCTGGGATGCCTTGTCACTGTGATAAACAGAGTTGCCTTTACCCTCATAGTAATGAATGCCATTGAAGAATTTTTAAAAAGCCGTCGCTTTAGAGAACAAACAGGTTAAAAGGGGAAACAGAGAGATCCAAGAAGCTATGACAACAGTGCCACTGAGAGTAAAATAATAAGATTTTTTTAAAGTAGGTAAAGAATAGTCACTCTCCATACACAAAAAAAGTTTGTAAAATTCATCTTTGAAATTACTTATCCATTGTCAGAAATGGTGAATATCATTAGAGGTACAGTGAAAAAAAGTTCAATGTTCATTTTTTCAAAATGTCCAACTCTAATATGTTATACTAATAACAATTACAAGAGTAATTACAACTTCGATTTATTGAGTACAAACTGTGTACCAAGACTTATCTAAGTACTCCTCATTTATGTCTTGTAGCAACACAATGAGAAGAATTTTATTAGCTAAGTTTTATATCTAAGAGGAGTTGAGCTCAGAGAGGTTTAGAAACTTGACCAGTGTCACACAGCTAGAAAGTTGTCAGCTAGATCCCTCTGAATTGTAGGCTTAACTGTCAGTGTTGGTACTAACATCTGTACTAATTTCTTTCTCCTTTTACTCAATGACATTATTCCCTGATTCATTTTAACCCAGTTACAGAGCAGATGTCAATTTTCCAAATTTACAAATAAGTTTACATCTCATTGATTGCTTTTTATGTTACCTGTTACCTGGGGACTCTGGGGGAGATCTCTTTATTGATGACATATTAAATGATACTTTATAATCACTATTTACTCATGAGATGTTTCCCTAAGGTAAACAAATTCCATCCCAAGTGGTAGATCCTTACTGACTTAAGATAAAAAGCTGACTGAGTTGAGTATGCAAATGCCTTCATGCATTTTTCTTCACATATAGATTTTTTTAGATCATAGAATCAATCTACTTCTGGGCCTATAGAAGTCTACCCATTAAGGACAAATTCTACACTGTACTATGATAATTAATCTGGTTAGTTCATGCATCATGATGCATACTAGGAATAAAAATTAAAAATAAATTTAGCTATAATGGCTTTTTGTTATTATTGAAATCTAGCTTGCCTAAAAATGGTCTCAAATGACAAATGAGTCATTTACCTTAAAAGCATAGCCTAGATAAACAATAAACAAGAGTATCCTAAACTTACTTCATTAAAAGCTGGCTGGAGCCAAGATGGCCAAATAGGAACAGCTCTGGTCTACAGCTCCCAGTGTGAGTGATGCAGAAGACGGGTATTTCTGCATTTCCATCTGAGGTACCGGGTTCATCTCACTAGGGAGTGCCAACAGTGGGTGCAGGATAGTTGGTGCAGCACACCGTGCACAAGCTGAAGCAGGGCGAGGCATTGCCTCACTTGGAAAGTGCAAGGGGTCAGAGAGTTCCCTTTCCTAGTCAAAGAAAGGGGTGACAGATGGCACCTGGAAAATTGGGTCACTCCCACCCTAATACTGCGCTTTTCCAATGGGCTTGGAAAACGGCACACCAGGAGATTGTGTCCCGCACCTGGCTCAGAGGGTCCTATGCCCACGGAGTCTCGCTGATTGCTAACACAGCAGTCTTAGATCAAACTGCAAGGCAGCAGCAAGGCTGGGGGAGGGGTGCCCTCCATTGCCCAGGCTTGCTTAGGTAAACAAAGCCAGGAAGCTCGAACTGGGTGGAGTTCACTACAGCTCAAGGAGGCCTGCCTGCCTCTGTAGGCTCCACCTCTGGGGGCAGGGCACAGACAAACCAAAAGTCAGCAGGAACCTCCGCAGACTTAAATGTCCCTGTCTGACAGATTTGAAGAGAGTAGTGGTTCTCCCAGTATGCAACTGGAGATCTGAGAACAGGCAGACTGCCTCCTAAAGTGGGACCCTGAACCCCGAGCAGCCTAACTGGGAGGCACCCCCTAGTAGGGACAGACTGACACCTCACTCAGCCGGGTACTCCTCTGAGACAAAACTTCCAGAGGAGTGATCAGACAGCTGAATTTGCGGTTCACGAAAATCCACTGTTCTGCAGCCACTGCTGCTGATACCCAGGCAAACAGGGTCTGGAGTGGACCTCTAGCAAACTCCAACAGACCTGCAGCTGAGGGTCCTGTCTGTTAGAAGGAAAACCAACAAACAGAAAGGACACCCACACCAAAAACCCATCTGTACATCACCATCATCAAAGACCAAAAGTAGAAAAACCTACAAAGATGGGGGGGAAACAGAGCAGAAAAACTGGAAACTCTAAAAAGCAGAGCACCTCTCCTACTCCAAAGGAATGCAGTTCCTCACCAGCAATGGAACAAAGCTGGACGGAGAATGACTTTGACGAGTTGAGAGAAGAAGGCTTCAGATGATCAAGCTACCCCGAGCTACGGGAGGAAATTCAAACCAATGGCAAAGAAGTTAAAAACTTTGAAAAAAAATTAGATGAATGTAAAACTAAAATGACCAATGCAGAGAAGTGCTTAAAGGAGCTGATGGAGCTGAAAGCCAAGTTTTGAGAACTACGTGAAGAATACAGAAGCCTCAGTAGCCAATGCAATCAACTGGAAGAAAGGGTATCAGTGATGGAAGATGAAATGAATGAAATAAAGCAAGAAGGGAAGTTTAGAGAAAAAAGAATAAAAAGAAATGAATAAAGCCTCCAAGAAATATGGGACTATGTGGAAAGACCAAGCCTATGTCTGATGGGTGTACCTGAAAGTGACGGGGAGAATGGAACCAAGTTGGAAAGCACTCTTCAAGATATTATCCAGGAGAACTTCCCCAATCTAGTAAGGCAGGCAAACATTCACATTCGGGAAATACAGAGAACGCCACAAAGATACTCCTCGAGAAGAGCAACTCCAAGACACATATTTGTCAGATTCACCAAAGTTGAAATGAAGGAAAAAATGTTAAGGGCGGCCAGAGAGAAAGGTCGGGTTACCCACAAAGGGAAGCCCATCAGACTAATAGCTGATCTCTCGGCAGAAACTCTACAAGCCAGAAGAGAGTGGGGGCCAATAGTCAACATTCTTAAAGAAAAGAATTTTCAACCCAGAATTTCATATCCAGCCAAACTAAGCTTCAAAAGTGAAGGAGAAATAAAATCCTTTACAGACAAGCAAATGCTGAGAGATTTTGTCACCACCAGCCCTGCCCTAAAAGAGCTTCTGAAGGAAGCACTACACATGGAAAGGAAAAACCGGTACCAGCCACTGCAAAAACATGCCAAGTTGTAAAGACCATTGAGACTAGGAAGAAACTGCATCAACTAACGAGCAAAATAACCAGCTAACATCATAATGACAGGATCAAATTCACACATAACAATATTAACGTTAAATGTAAATGGGCTAAATGCTCCAATTAAAAGACACAGACTGGCAAACTGGATAAGGAATCAAGACCCATCAGTGTGCTGTATTCAGGAAACCCATCCCATGTGCAGAGACACACATAATCTCAAAATAAAGGGATGGAGGAAGATCTATCAAGCAAATGGAAAACAAAAAAAGGCAGGGGTTGCAATCCTAGTCTCTGATAAAATAGACTTTTAACCAACAAAGATCAAAAGAGACAAAGAAGGCCATTACATAATGGTAAAGGGATCAATTCAACAAAAAGAGCTAACTATCCTAAATATATATGCACCCAACACAGGAGCACCCAGATTCATAAAGCAAGTCTTGAGTGACCTACAAAGAGACTTAGACTCCCACACAATAATAATGGGAGATTTTAACACCCCACTGTCAACATTAGACAGAACAATGAGACAGAAAGTTAACAAGGATATGAAGAATTGAACTCAGCTCTGCACCAAGTAGACCTAATAGACATCTACAGAACTCTCCACCCCAAATCAACAGAATATACATTTTTTCAAGCACCACAACACACCTATTCCAAAATTGACCACATAGTTGGAAGTAAAGCACTCCTCAGCAAATGTAGAAGAACAGAAATTATAACAAACTGTCTCTCAGACCACAGTGCAATCAAACTAGAACTCAGGATTAAGAAACTCACCCAAAACCGCCCAACTACATGGAAACTGAACAACCTGCTCCTGAATGACTACTGGGTACATAATGAAATGAAGGGAGAAATAAAGATGTTCTTTGAAACCAATGAGAACAAAGACACAACATACCAGAATCTCTGGGACACATTCAAAGCAGCATGTAGAGGGAAATTTATAGCACTAAATGCCCACAAGAGAAAGCAGGAAAATATCCAAAATCGACACCCTAACATCACAATTAGAAGAACTAGAAAAGCAAGAGCAAACACACTTAAAAGCTAGCAGAAGGCCAACTAAAATCAGAGCAGAACTGAAGGAAATTGAGACACAAAAAACACTTCAAAAAATTAATGAATCCAGGAGCTGGTTTTTTGAAAACATCAACAAAATTGACAGACTGCTAGCAAGAATAATAAAGAAGAAAAGAGAGAAGAATCAAATAGACACAATAAAAATGAAAAAGGGGATATCACCACCGATCCCACAGAAATACAATCTACCATCAGAGAATACTACAAACACCTCTATGCAAATAAACTAGAAAATCTAGAAGAAGTGGATAAATTCCTTGACAAATACACTCTCCCAAGACTAAAACAGAAAGAAGTTGAATCTCTGAATAGACCAATGACAGGCTCTGAAATTGCGACAATAATCAATAGCTTACCAACCAAAAAGAGTCCAGGACCTGATGGATTCACAGCCGAATTCTACCAGAGGTACAAGAAGGAACTGAAACCATTCCTTCTGAAAATATTCCAATCGATAGAAGAAGAGGGAATCCTCCCTAACTCATTTTATGAGGCCAGCATCGTCCTGATACCAAAGTCTGGCAGAGACACAACCAAAAAAGAGAATTTCAGACCAATATCCTTGATGAACATTGATGCAAATATCCTCAATGAAATACTGGCAAACCAAATCCAGCAGCACATCAAAAAGCTTATCCACCATGATCAAGTGGGCTTCATTCCTGGGATGCAAGGCTGGTTCAACATATGCAAATCAATAAATGTAAACCAGCATAAACAGAACCAAAGACAAAAACCACATGATTATCTCAATAGATGCAGAAAAGGCCTTTGACAAAATTCAACAACACTTCATGCTAAAAACTCTCAATAAATTAGGTATTGATGCGACTTATCTTAAAATAATAAGAGCTATCAACGACAAACCCACAGCCAATATCATACTGAATGGGCAAAAACTGGAAGCATTCCCTTTGAAAACTGGCACAAGACAGGGATGCCCTCTCTCACCGCTCCTATTCAACATAGTGCTGGAAGTTCTGGCCAGGGCAATCCGGCAGGAGAAGGAAATAAAGAGCATTCAATTCGGAAAAGAGGAAGTCAAATTGTCCCTGTTTGCAGATGACATGATTGTATATCTAGAAAACCCCATTGTCTCAGCCCAAAATCTCCTTAAGCTAATAAGCAACTTCAGCAAAGTCTAAGGATACAAAATCAATGTACAAAAATCACAAGCATTCTTGTACACCAATCACAGAAAGAGAGCCAAATCATGAGTGAACTCCCATTCACAATTGCTTCAAAGAGAATCCAATACCTAGGAATCCAACTTACAACGGATGTGAAGGACCTCTTCAAGGAGAACTACAAACCACTGCTCAATGAAATAAAAGAGGATACAAACAAACGGAAGAACACTCCATGTTCATGGGTTGGAAGAATCAATATCGTGAAAATGGCCATACTGCCCAAGGTAATTTATAGATTCAATGCCATCCCCATGAAGCTACCAATGACTTTCTTCACAGAATTGGAAAAAACTACTTTAAAGCTCATATGGAACCAAAAAAGAGCCCGCATCACCAAGTCAATCCTAAGCCAAAAGAACAAAGCTGGAGGCATCATGCTACCTGACTTCAAACTATACTACAAGGCTACAGTAACCAAAACAGCATGGTACTGGTACCACAACAGAGACATAGATCAATGGATCAGAACAGAGCCCTCAGAAATAATGCCACATATCTACAACCATCTGATCTTTGGCAAACCTGACAAAAACAAGAAATGGGGAAAGGATTCCCTATTCAATAAATGGTGCTGGGAAAACTGGCTAGCCATATGTAGAAAGCTGAAACCGGACCCCTTCCTTACACCTTATACAAAAATTAATTCAAGATGGATTAAAGACTTACATGTTAGACCTAAAACCATACAAACCCTAGAAGAAAACCTAGGCAATACCATTCAGGACATAGGCATGAGCAAGGAATTCATGTCTAAAACACCAAAAGCAATGGCAACAAAAGCCAAAGTTGACAAATGAGATCTAATTAAACTAAAGAGCTTTTGCACAGCAAAAGAAACTACCATCAGAGTGAACAGGCAACCTAGAGAATGGGAGAAAATTTTCACAACCTACTCATCTGACAAAAGGCTAATATCCGGAATCTACAATGAACTCAAACAAATTTACAAGAGAAAGACAAACAACCCCATCAAAAAGTGGGCAAAGGACATGAACAGACACTTCTCAAAAGAAGACATTTATGCAGCCAAAAAACACATGAAAAAATGTTCATCATCACTGGCCATCAGAGAAATGCAAATCAAAACCACAATGAGATACCATCTCACACCAGTTAGAATGGCCATCATTAAAATGTCAGGAAACAACAGGTGCTGGAGAGGATGTGGAGAAATAGGAACACTTTTACACTGTTGGTGGGACTGTCAACTAGTTCAACCATTGTGGAAGTCATTGTGGTGATTCCTCAGGGATCTAGAACTACAAATACCGTTTGACCCAGCCATCCCATTACTGGGTATATACCCAAAGGTCTATAAATCATGCTGCTATAAAGACATATGCACACATATGTTTATTGCGGCACTTTTCACAATAGCAAAGAGTTGGAACCAACCCAAATGTCCAACAAAGATAGACTGGATTAAGAAAATGTGGCACATATACACCATGGAATACTATGCAGCCATAAAAAATGATGAGTTCATGTCCTTTGTAGGGACATGGATGAAACTGGAAACCATCATTTTCAGTAAACTATCGCAAGGACAAAAAACCAAACACTGCATGTTCTCACTCCTAGGTGGGAGTTGAACAATGAGAACGCATGGACACAGGAAGGGGAACATCACACTCCAGGGACTGTTGTGGGGTGGGGGGAGGGGGGAGGGACAGCATTAGGAGATATACCTAATGCTAAATGACGAGTTAATGGGTGCAGCACACCAACATGGCACATGGATGCATATGTAACAAACCTGCACATTGTGCACATGTACCCTAAAACTTAAAGTATAATAATGATAAAAAAATCGGATGACTGCAAGATAACCATTTTAAAAATAAAGATGAGTGATGAAATGCCATGTTAGAGTTCTCTGTTTGTTTATCTTAACAGTTAAATAAACTTTAGCAGGTAATAATCAAAATTTATTGGGACTGGATTTTTAAAACAATTTTGAGGGTTAAGTTTTTAATCTGAGAGAACAGACATTTTTCAGCAAAAAGCAATGGAAAATAATTAGAGGTAGCTTCTGCTGACATCATGTTTAGCAGTAATTTTCTGTTATATATCAGTTTGGGGTCAGCAAACTATAAATATAGTCTTTCTTTTAGTTGTTTGGGCCGTAGTTCATGTTGGCTAGCACAAAGCAGGATTTTTTTTCAATTCATCTCTATTCAGAGCTCCCACATGGTTATTTATAAATCCCTACGTATCCATTACAGTGTGTACAGTCCCAATGCTCATGCTTACCCATGCATTCTTCCAATCATATCTCTGTGTGTGAAATTCATTGCTAGAAAGGGGGAAATGTTATATAAAATATTTATAGTATTCTTTTTAAAGTAGGCATCTAGAAAGTTTTAATTATACAAAGTTTTCAGAATTACTTCATAGGTTCACAAGGCAAACACCCTCACAAAGTGTACTGTATGTGTAAGAAAAGTAGCTATACTTAAAGTAGACAATTATGTTTTATGAAATTTATGTAAGATGATACCCATGAGTTAGTTATTTCTGGCATAAGGAATAAATTCATAATCATATTTTCCTAAGAAGCAGTGTTTTAAAAATGAATGAAAACAATCATTGAAATCCAAAATAAATTCATGTATATTACTTTTGTTACTTTTTCATTTCTATAAATGTATGAAATACTTGTATAATTTTGTTACAGGGATATATTGCACAGTGTGACATCAGAGCTATTAGGGTATTCAGCACTTGAGTAATGTAGGTTGTGTAAGTAATTTCTCATCATTGGCTTCTAGCACCACTTCACCCACCTGAGTCTCCAATGTCTATTATTCCACACTCTATGTTCATGTGGACACATTATTTGGCTCTCATTTATAACTGAGAACATGTGGTATTTGTCTCTGTTTCTGACTTCTTTCACTTAAGATAATGGCCTCCAATTCAATCCATGTTGCTACAAAAGACATGATTCCATGTTTTATCATTGAGTAATAACATGGTTTGGCTGTGTCCTAACCCAAATCTCATCTTGAATTCCCATATGTTGTGGGAGACACCCTGTAGGAGGTAATTGAATCATGGGGACAGGTCTTTCCCATACTGTTCTCATGATCACTAATAAGCCTCATGAGATCTGATGGTTTTAAAAAGGGGAGTTTCCCTGCACAAGCTCTCTTCTCTTTTCTGCCACCATGTGAGACGTGCCTTTCACCTTCACCTAGAATTGTGAGGCCTCTCCAGCCATGTAGAACTGTAAGTCCAATAAATCTCTTTCTTTAGTAAATTGCCCAGTCTCAGGTATGTCTTTCAGCAGCATGAAAACAGACTAATACAGTAAATTGGTACTAGTAGAGTGGGGCTCTCCTGAAAAGATAGCCAAAAATGTGGAAGCAACTTTGGAACTGGGTAACAGTCAGAGGTTGGAACAGTTTGGAAGGCTGAGGGAAAGACAGGAAAATGTGGGAAAGTTCAGAACTCCCTAGAGATTTGTTGAATGGCTTTGACCAAAATGCTAATAATGATATGGACAATGAAATCCAGGTTGAGGTGGTCTCAGATGGAGATGAGAAACTTCTTGGGAACTGGAGCAAAGGTGGCCCCTGTTAGGTTTTAATAAAGAGACTGGAGTCATTTTGGCCCTGCCCTAGAGATTTGTAGAATTTTGAACTAGAGAGCAATGATTTAGGGTATCTGTCTGAAAAAACTTCTAAGCAGCAAAGAGGTGCTGCTTGGTGACTTGGGTGCTGTTAAAAGCATTCAGTTTTAAAAGGGAAACAGAGCATAAAAGTTTGGAAAATTTGCAGCTTGACAATGCAATACAAAAGAAAATCTCATTTTCTGAGGAGAAATTCGAGCCAGTTGCAGAAATTTGCATAAGTAAAGAGGAGCTGAATGTTAACCACCAAGACAGTGGGTAAAATGTCTCCAGGGCATGTCAGAGACTTTTGCAGCAGCACCTCCCATCACAGGCCCTGAGGTTTAGGAGGAAAATATGGCTTCGTGGGCTGGGCCCAGGGACCCTCTGCTGTGTGCAGTCTAGGGACTTGGTGCCCTGTGTCCTAGCCACTCCAGCTGTGACTAAGAAGGCCAAGGTACAGCTTGGGCTGTGGCTTCAGAGGGTGGAAGCCCCAAGCCTTGGCAGCTTCCACATGGTGTTGAGCCTGCAGGTGCACAGAAGGCAAGAATTGAGGTTTGGGAACCTCTGCTAGGTTTCAGAGGATATATAGAAATGCCTGAATGCCCAGGTAGAAGTTTTCTGCAGGGGCGGGGCCCTCATGGAGAATGTCTGCTAGGGCAGTGCAGAAGGGAAATGTGGGGTCTAATCCCCCACAGAGAGTCCCTACTGGGCACCACCTAGTGGAGCTGTGAGAAGAGGGCCCGCATCTTCCAGACCCCAGA
The DNA here is from genome assembly GCF_028878055.3 of Symphalangus syndactylus. NCBI lineage: Eukaryota > Metazoa > Chordata > Mammalia > Primates > Hylobatidae > Symphalangus > Symphalangus syndactylus. Next base: position 254,163 of record NC_072423.2, on the reverse strand, counting down.
ATGGTAGATCCTCTGAGAGCTTACACCATGCACCTGGAAAAGCCACAGATGCTCAATGCCAGCCCATGAAAGCAGCCAGGAGGGGGGCTATGCCCTGCAAAGCCACAGGGGCAGAGCTGCCCAAGACCACGGAAACCCATCCCTTGCATTGGCATGACCTCGAATTGAGACATGGAGTCAAAAGAGATCATTTTGGAGCTATTAAGACTTGACTGCCCTGCTGGATTTTGGACTTGCTCAGGGCCTATAGCCCCTTTGTTTTGGCCAATTTTTCCCATTTGGTATAGCTATATTTACCCAATACCCATACCCACATTATATTTAGGAAGTAACAAACTTGCTTTTGACTTTACAGGCTCTTAGGCAGAAGGGACTTGCCTTGTCTTGAATGACACTTTGGACTGTGGGCTTTTGAGTTGGTGCTGAAATGAGTTGAGACTTTGGGGGATTTTTGAGAGCGCATGATTCGTTTTGAAACGTGACGACATGAGATTTGGAAGGGGTTGGGGCAGAATTAAATGGTTTGGCTGTGCCCCCACACAAATCTCATCTTGAGTTCCCATGTGTCGTAGGAGGGACCCGGTAGGAGGTAATTGAATCATGGGGGCGGGTCTTTCCCATGCTGTTCTCATAATCACTAATAAATCTCATGAGATCTGATGGTTTTAAAAAGGGGAGTTTCCATATAAAATCTCTCTTATCTGTAACCATGTAAGACGTGCCTTTCACCTTCCGCTATAATTGTGAGGCCTCTTCAGCCTTATGGAACTGTAAGTCCAATAAAACTCTTTCTCTTGTAAATTGCCCAGTCTCAGGTATGTCTTTATCAGAGGTGTGAAAATGGACTAATAGAAGTAATATTTCATTGTGTAAGTATACCACATTTTCTTTATCCATTCATCCATTAATGGATACAGGTTGATTTTATATCTTTGCTATTGTGCAAAGTGCTACAATAAACATACAAGTACAGGTGTATTTTTGGTATAATGATTTCTTTTCCTTTGGGGATATACCCACTATTAGGGTTGCTGGATGAAATTAAAAGATATATTTTAAATAATATGTGTTAGTGTGTGTATGATATTTTAAATCTAGAAAGTTAGATGTATTGTCTCATCTTAAAATCTACCAAAACAGCCAAGCTTTAATTTGAGAAAAAAATATAACACATCACATTCTATATTGCTTACTATATCCTGGCACTGGTCAAAATATTTTACATATGTATCAACTTATCTAACGGAACAAGGATCATAATCTTTCAACAACAGCTAAATAATTTTAACAACCAAGCAGCTGATATAGAAATAACTGATTATAGATGGAACTACTCAGTTTACTCACAGAGGTAGATGTTTGCCAGCTATTGGTTTTGTGAAAGCATAGCTGTGATATGACACTTGTGTGAAGGAATAAAAGGTACTTGAATTTGGAAACGAATATAAGGATACTGAAGCGTCATTGAGTTTTTCACTGGCATTATAATATTTTTCAGGTATCTGATCATAATACTATGCATGCTTCTTTTTGTAAGCTCTCTTCTCACTATACCACCATAACGTTAGCAGAAGGAGTGTGGGTGAATCTATCTCCTGCTACTAAATCAACTGAAAGAGTTACATCTGGCTACCTACCACAAATTAGAAATTCAGTAGAAAGAAGCTTAATCTGATGGCTCCACAAGGAAAATTAACAGATTAAGAAGGTGTATGTACATCTGTGTATCTGTCATAAATAATGACAAAATGCTTTGAAATATCTACCAAAGGAAAATAGAATTAATTTATGATTGGGATACTTTATTTATATTAATTAATATGATAATCATTTTAAGCAGCACTATTTGATACAAATCAATTATAAATAGAAATCAAATCAAAGTAAAATAAAATATTCCTATGAGGAAAATAAAATATGATTAGATTTCTTTACATAAACTGCACTTCATACATAGCCCATTTTTAATCGTAATAAGGATGTAGGTTTAGTCAAAACTTTAACCATGTTAAAAGTTAATTCTACCAACTGATTTGTGAGATATTGAGCGTAAGGCTGCCTCAGTGTGTACATATTCCCAGTCATTCCACTTTAAACAGTCCTCAGTTTTACTCATAAAATCATGAGGATTACTGTAACATTTTCAACCTATATGGCATAAACCTTAAAATAATAACCCATTTATTTAAAAAATTTTAATTGCAAAATAAGTTCAATAGAGATACAATATCTCATCAAATATTGAGCCTATAGATTATGAAATAGTGATGCACAGTCCTTAGAATAGTATTATAAAGAGATCACAGTGACCAGCAGGCATGCATTCTGTGCTCAATCCTTGGCATCACATACCAGCTTTAGTTACTGAATAGCAGTTAGCTGTGACACGCCCAACAGACAATCAATACTCTTTAATAGCAACCATTGTAGATTCCATGTCTTAAACTAAATCGTCCATAAATATGTTCGCTAGTGAGGCTTTCAAATAGCCAAACCATTAATTCCAGCACTTTGGGAGGCTGAGCTGGGCCGATCAAGAAGTCAGGAGATCGAGACCATCCTGGCCAACACGGTGAAACCCCGTTTCTACTAAAAAAAAAATACAAAAAACTAGCCAGGCGCGGTGGCGGCGCCTGTAGCTCCAGCTACTCAGGAGGCTGAGGCAGGAGAATGGCGGGAACCCGGGAGGCAGAGCTTGCAGTGAGCCCAGATCGCGCCCCTGCACTCCAGTCTGGGCGACAGAGCGAGACTGTCTCAAAAACAAAACAAAACAAAAGCCAAACCATTGACTGCCAAAAGTGATTTGCCAGGTCAGGAAAAGGCTATACAATATAGTGACTGAGGAGCTGCACACTGGTTTGAATTTATCCCTACAGTCTGTTTAAATTACATCATCTTTCTATTTCTCTACTTCTCCATCAGTAAAATGGGCATAATCCCAGTACCCACCTCTCTGAAACATCATGATATTACATTGAGTTAAAAATGCAGGAATTTTAGAATACCACTACTTTCTTAGCTGTTAATGATAGCTAAAATGATACCTCAATTTTGAGCGGTGGTAGTTTCTCTCAAACTAATTCATTCTATTAGAAAAACAAATATCCACGTAAAGCAAAACCAGACTTAGAAGAAATACTGAAAGCAGGTAGCTGACTGTTTAACTCGAATGCCTAAACATCCTTATCCCAATGCCTAAATTCAAGTCAAATTGTAGGATGCATTTCTCTTTCTACCTGTGCTTCCTGTCTCCCTTCCATCTTTCCCCATTCATGTATGATATATGTCCCCATTTTGATGAAGTAAGCATTTTGTGCCTCAATTTCTCATTTTAAAAACCTAGAAATTTTTAGCTTTTTGTATAAAATTTAATATGGAGTTGAAGGTGGGCTAGTAACAACAATATTTGGGGATTATTTTCTATTATCTCATCTTTCACTTTTTAAACGAGGGCCCAGAACTAATCAGGCTCTAAGAAACTGGCACTACTGAAAATATATACAAATTTGGGAAAGATAACTTAATTAAAAGATTGTTGATTTGCATTGAGAAACAACCACCATGAGATCCAAAATGCATGAGCATTCTGTTCCCTGCCAAACTGTAATCTCTTAGCTTTGGCCACCATAATTGTCAAAGCACAAGGAATTTTAGTCTCTGTTTCTGAAAATGTCCAAGGTATTCACCTTTTCAAAAAAAAAAAGTCTCAGCTCCTACTGTTGATTTAAACTCTTTCATAAATCTCTATCAAACTTTTCATGTTTACAGTTCTTATGCAATTATAAGACAAATCCAATACATGTATAACCACACAATCAATAAATTACAATTAATAATTTATATCAAATGATAAATAATGTAGTTTTGTTGGAATTAATTTGACAATGTTTGATTCAGTTACAAACAGAGATATAACTAAATGTATTTAAAATATTAAAAGATGAATTGCTATCAATTGTTTTGAATTTTAAACTAAAAATCAATAGTTCCTATAAAATTATTATTAAATGTTCTAATAATTGTACAGAATCCAGAGCAACTCTTTTCCCAATTTACCGTATACTAATGTGTGCTTAGATCAGTGTTACATTACATAGCATGCTGTAGGAAAGACAGGATGGGCATTCATTAAACTAGCTCTGATTTAACTTGTCCTCTGTCATTTTGTGAATATAATCCAGGGACTACCTACTCCTTAACTTCTCAAATCTGTTTTCTCACCTATAAATAATAATTGCTACCTGAAAAAAATGGTGGGGCATATGAGATTTAATTAACACATGTTAATCATAGCACATGTCTTAGTATTTAGTAGATATTTAGTAATTATTAGACAAAGCCAATTTATTTTCCTTTGGATTAATAAAGATTTAAATATTTGCCATAGGTTGTATTATGCAATTATATTTACCTAAAATTTTGAGGAAATATAATTTTTTACAACTTTCCCATATTTCTAGAAAAAGTAAAGGTAGCTTTTTAGAAATGGCACTAACATAATTGGTAGTTTTTCTTGATGAATATTTCTGAGAGAGATTACAGAAGTTATATATTAAAAATAAATAACTTCAAGTAAAAGCCATGATCTGCCTTGCAGTGCTCAAATAAGTTCTTTCATATATTCACAATGATTTATTTTCTCATGACAGGACTTTATAATGAAACGATCTTACTCCTGGAGATTTTAGTAGATTTCAGCCTTAGAACTGTGGACATTGATTAATAACAGCAAAACGATATTGAGTAAATAGTAATGCAAAAAGGATTAGATTGTGCATTCAGTATCATGAGAATCAGAAAGCTTATCCAATGTAAGTTTTACTAATTATTCAAAGGAAACAATTAATCATGAGACAAAGAACAAACAAAAATGGGTCCAAGACGACGAACTTAACTCTCTAGGCCTTTTCTTACGCCGTGAGGATACACCTGGCACAGATTAAAATATGAAGTTCTCCAGAACACATATGGAGTCACATCACATACACAGGAGGAATAACTTTTGGTATAAAATATAGTCATTTGTCTTCCGATAATCATGCCTCATAAATCTTTGAAATGCATGGCTGTTTCCTATTGACAAGGCTAGAAAATCAGGCATCTCTTGCCAAAAGTATTTCCAAAATAAGAACTCTCCCACCAGCAAAAATCATCAATTTGCTTGCCAGGATGACAGTCATTATTATAGTCTCCAGGTACCAAATTCTGATTAAAGGAGAAAATGTATTTTATGCTTGCTGTTTAATTATTTATTTTCTAGGATTATAAGATAAAAACAAAATTTGGCAAATAGTGGGCCCATTAACTGAATGAAGAGTGTAGTGTGAGGCTGTTGATAAATTGTGACCACTTGAATAGGGCAGAGTCAGGACCAATAACAGAGTAGAGATCAAGATACACCTGCACACAAGGCAAGTAGGCAACCAGGAATTGACATCATGCCAGAAATGGAAGTTGAGACAAAGAAGTCTATCTAATAGGCAGTAAATAAGAAAAACTAGAAGAACATAGGCATAGAAAGGAAAAAAAAATCAAAAGATTTGAAGGAGTCAGACTGTGGGTCTAGGTAGAGTCAGAAATCATTCAAGCCATTGGGGCATCGATGGCGCCATAAGCAGCCATCCGTCGCTCTATATTCTCCAAGAGCAGAGGCCAGTATCAAGCAGGTGGGAGCAGATGTGCAGTCATTGCAGCCTGGGAAGGAAGCTGTCTACGTAAAAACTGCACCTTTATGCCAAACCTTTCAACCAAATATTACACAATCAATAACCAAAAAGCTATACAATATAGTGACAATAACCAACTAAAGTGAGCTTGAGGAGCTAAAAACAAAATATTCCTGGGTTGCTTCCTCCTGCTACTGGCTCCTTGCTCTTTATTTTCTGCCTATATTTAACTCCCCAACTACTTTTTTGGTAAGATTTTAATGTCATTCATAGAACTTTGTTCATTATTTGATGTTGGTAGTAGAGCCAACTTCTCTACTCTTCATTTTCTTTTTTTATATGGATTTTTTTATTTCCAACTTTTATTTTAAGGGTACATGTGCAGATGTGCAGGTTTATTACATAGGTACATGTGTGTCATGGGGATTTGCTGCACAGATCATCCCATCACCGAGGTATTAAGCTCAGCTTGCATTAGCTATTTTTCCTGATGCTCTCCCTCCTCCTGCCCCCCACCAGCAGATCCTAGTGTGTGCTGTTCCTCACCCCATGTGTCCATGTGTTCTCATCATTTAGCTCCCACTTATAAGTGAGAACATACGGTGTTTGGTTTTCTGTTCCTGCATTAGTTTGATAAGGATAATGGCCTCCAACTTCATCCACGTCCTTACAAAGGACATGATCTGGTTTGTTTTTACAGCTGCATAATATTTCTTGGTGTATATGTGTGACATTTTCTTCATCCAGTCTATCACTGATGGGTGTTTAAGTTAATTCTGTGTCTTTGTTGTGAATAGTGCTGCAATGATATACTTGTGCATGTATCTTTATAATAGAATAATTTATATTCCTTTGGGAATTACTCAGTAATGGGATTGCTAGGTTGAATGGTATTTTTGGCTTTATGTCTTTGAATAATCGCCACACCGTCATCCACAATGGTTGAATTAATTTACACTTCCAACAACAGTGTGAAAGAGTTCCCTTTTCTCCACAACCTCACTAGCATCTGTTATTTTTGACTTTTTAATAATTGCCATTGTGACTGGTGTTAAATGGTATCTCATTGTGGTTTTGATTTGCATTTCTCTAATGATGACTGATGAGTTTTTTTGCATATGTTTTTGGCCACATGTATGTCTTCTTTTGAGAAGTGTCTATTCATGTCCTTTGCCCACTTTTTAATGAGGTTATTTGCCTTTTCTTGTAAATTTGTTTGAGTTCTTTATAGATGCTGGATATTAGACATTTGCTAGACGGATTGATGGCAAAAATTTTCTCCCTTTCTGTAGGTTGTTTACTCTGTTGATAGTTGTTTTTTCGTGTGTGTGTGGGTGTGTGTGTGTGTGCGTGCGCACGCGCTGTGAAGAAACGCTTTAGTTTAATTGGGGTCTATTTGTCAACTTTTGCTTTTTTGGTAATTGCTTTTGGCATCTTGGTCATGAAATCTTTGTCAGTGTCTGTGTCCTGAATAATATTGCCTAGGTTTTCTTCTAGGGTTTTTATAGTTTGGCATTTCACATTTAAGTCTTATTCCATCTTGAATTGATTTTGTATATGGTGTAAAGAAGGGGTCCAGTTCCAGTTTTTTCAACTAATGCCAGCCAGTTATCCCAGCATCATTTATTAAATAGGGAATCATTTCCCCATTGCTTGTTTTTGTCAGGTTTGTCAAAGATCAGATTTTTGTAGGTGTGCAGCATTATTTCTGGGTTCTCTATCCTGTTCCATTGGTCTATCTGTCTGTTCTTGTACCAGTACCATGCTGTTTTGGTTACTGTAGCCCTGTTGTATAGTTTGAAATCGGGCAGTGTGATAACTTTCGGCCTTGTCCTTTTTGCTGAGGGTTGCCTTGGCTATTCAGGCTCTGTTTTGGGTCCATATAAATTTTAAAATAGTTTTTTTTTCTAATTATGTACAGAATATCTATGGTAGTTTAATAGGATGCATTGAATCTGTAAATTGCTTTGGGCAGTATGGCCTTTTTAATGATATTGATTCTTCCTATTCATGAGCGTGGAATGTTTTCCATTTGTTTGTGTCTTCTCTACTTTGAGCAGTGGTTTGTAGTTATCTTTGGAGATGTCCTTCACTTCCCTTGTTAGCTGTACTCCTAGCTATTTTATTCATTTTGTAGCAATTGTGAAGGGGAGTTCATTCCTGATTTGGCTCTCGGCTTGCCTGTTGTTAGCATACAGAAATGCTGGTAATTTTTGCACATTGATTTTGTATCCTGAGACTTTGATGAATTTGCTTATCAGCTTAAGAGGCTTTTGGGTAGAAATGATGGGGTTTTCTAGATACAGGATCATGTCTAAAAACAAAGATAGTTTGATTTCTCTTTCTATTTGAATATGCTTTATTTCTTTCTCTTGCCTGATTGCCCTGGCCAGGACTTCCAATGCTATGCTGAATAGGGATAGTGAGAGAGGACAACCTTGTCTTGTGCTGTTTTTCAAGGGGAATGCTTCCAGTTATTGCCGATTCCATATGATATTGGCTCTGGGTTTGCATGTATGGCTCTTATTGTTTTGAGGTATATTCCTTTAATACCTACTTTACTGAGAGTCCTACCAACCAAAAAAAGATCAGGACCAGAAGGATTCACAGCTGAATTCTACCAGAGGTATAAAGAAGAGCTGGAACAATTCCTACTTAAAGTATTCCAAGAAACTGAGGAGGAGGGACTCCTCCCTAACTCATTCTATGAGGCCACCATTATCCTGATACCAAATCCTGGCAAAGACACAACAGAAAAAGAAAACTTCAGGCCAATATCCTTGATGAACATCAATGCAAAAATCCTCAACAAAATACTGGCAAACCAAATCCAGACACACATCAAATAGCTTATCCACCATGATCAAGTAGGCTTCATCCCCAGGGTGCAAGTCTAGCTCAACATACACAAATCAATAAAAGTGATTCACCACATAAACTGGACTAAACCCAAAAACCACATGATTATCTCAATATATGCAGAAAAGGCCTTTATAAAGTTCAATATGGCTTCTGGTCTAGTCTTCATTTTCTTTGCCTTCCATGGATAGCAGTTGACATTCACCCAGAAGATTCTACTCATTCCCATCCACACTGAGCATCTATCCTATTCCACCTGATCCCAATGCTGGATTCCAATCTATAATATCAAATTGATGTCCTTTCCTCCCCAAGAAATAGGATTTTCTCAGATTCCATTGAGAAAAAAAATAGGCAGCATGAGTCAAAGTCAAGGTAGGTTTGATTTTAATTATAGCTATATAACGTCAAGTTAGCAGACCCAGATAACACATTTCAGTGATGAACAACTAAGTGCCAGATTCTAGGCTACTGTTTTTACATGAGTTATGCAGAAACACATTTTTTTCTATCTTTCATTTTAAGGAAAAAATTTCATGATGCTTTTCTTGGTTTATTAGACACAACTTCTAAGACATTTCAATTCTCTGTGAATTTTGATACTATAGGGAACCAGGACATGACACTAATTGAATAGATTCCTCAGAGACCTACAAGTTGTCAACTGTATAAAGATTTCTTTTTGTAATGCAATGTTTTGGTTCATTGCACACAACATCAAAACACTCAGATCAGAGAGAATGCAAAAGACGTTTTAACTGATACTTAAGAACAGAATACATTTGACCCCTCAAAGTGTCCCAGAAAGAGTAATTATTCAAAACATTTTTCTATATTCCTCACAAAACAATAGAGTCCCATAGTTAACTATCACTTAAAATAGTGGCTTAACAATTATCTTTGACGCCTAGGTGAACATTTATTTTTCTTGTCCCTATTATTATACAATAAAAATCCAAAAATACATAAAGTCACCTACCTACAATGACAAAAAAAATTGGCAGTGTGAGCCTGGGGTTGGCCTGGAAGCAAGTCATGAGCACTAACGCATTTGCATGCACTTGACTGTCTAGTAAAGCAGACCAATTATACAGCTGCGAAAAGGCAGCTTAGTGATGGAAAATTCTTTCAGTAGCTTTTTAGTTTATTTGATTGATTATGTATGACCCAGTGATAGCAGTTTGAATTTGATTGTAGATAGAAAAGAAAAAGAAAGCAAACCAAGCTATATTACTTAAAAGAGCAAGTACACGGAGAACTAGGCATGCAATTATTCATTCCATACTGGTGAATATTAGTTTTTGAGAAATTAAAAAATACATTTCTTTGTATTTCCAGGTATTGATTTTAATCTGTTTAAGTGAAATAACCACGTGTCAACCTGGGGGAAAGACTGCATGAAGACCATCATGATCATCTCAAAACTCAAAGGAATCTGCATCCAGAATGCCTTAACTTTGAGAATAGGTACCTGAGCAAAGAAAAGGGTTAATTCATCTGGTTGTTATAGATTTAGAAGAAAGCTATGGATTTAGAAGAAAATCCACTTGACTACCTAAACAGCTTTATGTCATTTCCAGCTTTCATATCTCTCTACTTTGGAGGAAGATTTTGAAACCCAGATTCTATTTTGAGGCTTCTCTTGCCAAAGGAATTGTCATGACTCTTCTCTTTGCTTCACAGGACCCAACTTAAACACCATTCTAATCTTTTCTAATTCAACTCCCTATGCTTTGTTTTCATCGAGGGAGCTAATCAAATAATAACTATAATCATAGTAATAGTAATAATTACGACTATAATTAAGTTGTATTTAAATACTAAGTGCTTTGCCTGTATACACACATTTTATCCTCACAACTATAGGAGGTAGCAACTAGTGTCATACTGAGGCATGCAGAGGTGAAGTAAGTCACCCAATTTTAAGTGGCAGAAGAAATTTTTGTGCCCGTATGGTGTGGCTCAAAGCCTGCACATTTGAACACTATACCAGATAACATGGACTACTAGGCAGGATTAAACAGAAGTGGCATAATTGTACCACAATTGGTATACTAAAGGAAAATTTGGTAAATATTGTTTCTAAGAGGAATACTTTGATTTTGTAGAACAGAACAATATAAGTGAACTAAATATTGTTTAGGAAGGATTTCAAGCTCATATTGATTTAGACTGCCTCACTGGGGACGTGTGCCTTAAATACCCTCTTACTCCTTTTTCATCTCAGAGACAGGTTTTCTTCCCTTTTTTGTGAGACAGTGTCTCACTTTGTCAGTCAGGCTGAGTGCAGTGGGAGTCATAGCTCACTGTAGCCCCTACCTTCTGAGCTCGAGTGAGCCTCCTGTCTCGGGCTACAGGGGTGCACCACCACCTCTTATTTTTTGGTAGAGATGGGATTTCAGCATTTTGCCCAGCCTGGTCACTTGGAGAGAGGTTTCTAGTCGCATATTCAGTATGTTACTTTTCTTTAGATCTTGCTTATTCAATATTTTAATCAAAGGCACGAATAAAGATATAGACTGCAAACATACGTTGGCTTATTTAATACCAGACTCAAAAATAATATGCCTAAGTATATAAAACCAAATGTAGTAGAAACAAGTATCAAGTTTTATCTTTAGTTTTATGAAAGGTATTTTTTAAGATCTTTAAACTTGAAACACATTCACAGTGTTATGTAAGTTTTGGTTCATTTGTCTTGCTCTGCTTCTGTATAATAGGTATAAGATGATTTTTCAGAATTCTTAGCCACTATATAGTACTTATCTCCTAGAACTTGTTCAATAATAATTGTTAGATGGATTCATGGACTAAAGAATTAATAGATATAGATATAGTTTTATTTTACAAAGATCAGAATTAATTTACTAAAATCTAAATTTCTGCTAGTAATATTAAATACGTGTGGATAAACTACAAGAATGATAAAAATATTGCATTGTAAGAGTCATTAAAAACTTGATATATTGTTAGACAACAACAGTATATTACGATTGTTTTTCAGGCCTCTCATTCCAAGAGAGATTTTAATACAATGCAAAGCATCAAAAATAACTTTAAAATGTGATGAATGCTGCGAAATTCATGAAACATGAATAAAACCTTAGGATATTCCATGTTTATTTCAAAGAAGATTAGAAATTGATTTTTACTTAAAGGCTTTCCAAAGCAAGATTAGAAATGTTGTGTTTTTCCAGACTTACATATTTCAGAAAAGCCAATTTAATCTCAAACTCTGAAATTCATTTCATAAAGTATATTGGCAATCATTGCATCTGCTACTTCACAAGGTTTTCTACTCTTTGAAAGGTGTCAAGCAGATCACCTTTCAAAAATGTTCCAGTTTTCTACTGAATGAACTATAAAGGCCTTCCAATTCCATACTCAAAAGATTGTGTAATTCCATGATTTGAAAAATGATATAAAGTCCTAGTTAATTCATTCTGCAGCCTGTGGACAGTTTGAGTACTTCAGTGTGACGAGATGAAGACAGGTAGTTGGAATGGATGTAATAAGTAAGAGGATGTGGTTAAAAAGATATCGAGAAAAGTTTCATTATACAGAAGTCCTGGTTTAAAAAAATGCCTTGGGGCTGGGCCAGTGGCTCACACCTCTACTCCCAGCACTTTGGGAGGCTGAGGCGGGTGGATCACCTGAGCTCAGGAGTACGAGACCAGCCTGGCCAACACGGTGAAATCCCGTCTCTACTAAAAGTACAAAAATTAGCTGGGCATGGTTGGGGGCACCTGGAATACCAGCTACTCAGGAAGCTAAGGCAGGAGAATCACTTAAGCCCAGGAGGCAGAAGTTGCAGTGAGCTGATATCGCACCACTGTACTCCAGCCTGGACAACAAAGTGAGAATCCACCTCAAAAAAATAATAATAATAAATAAATAACAGACATTGAAATAGTGATGAGTTCAGAGCTGGTTGAATTTCTCAGATTTCTTCAACTGATGCTTTTTTGAGGGAAATACAGATAGAATTGCCACTTGGACATGGTCTTTTAAAAAATAAAAGCATGTTTAAATTTGATAGAATGGCAAGTTAATAAAATCAAGAATGATAGGTTTTTAAAATTGTAAAGTGGGAAAACTATTGTACAAACTGTGGCTGGGCAGTACTAACATGAATGAAGACTAAAAGTAACAGTTATACACTCCCTCTTGACTGAATATCTTGGATATCACACCTGGGTAACTTTATAGAGACATGTAGTTCCCATGTGGGTAATATGGATACATACTAAGATATAATATGACATTGTTAAATCTGAAATGAGGTTATAAAAATAATTATCATTTCAAACATCAGGTCTGATTTTTTTTTCATAATTATATTTATATAGTACAATGTGATGTTTTGATATGTCTACAATTTAGAGTGATTAAATGGAGCTAATTAACATATCCATCACTTCACTTCGTTGATGTTTTTGTGGTGATACATTTGAAACTACTCTTAGTTATTTTGAAATATACAACATATTATTATTGATTACAGTCATCCTGCTTTGCAGTAGATCTCAAAATTTATTCCTCTTGTCTAGCTGAAACTTTGTAACTTTGGACCAGTAATTCCCCATTCCTTCACTCCTCACCTACCCACTGCCTCTGGGAACAATTATTCTTCGATGAATACAACTTTTTTTAATGCTTTAAGTTCTGGGATACATGTGAAGAACATGCAGGTTTGTTACATATACCCTTACTGCATATTTCCATCCCTTGGTTTTTTGTTTAAGAAATACTTACTTATGCCTAGACCCTATTCCAGGCCAATTAAATCAGAATTTCAGATGAGTGGCCTGTGAGCCTGTGTTTTTAAAAAGTTACCCAGATATTCTGAATATCAAGCAAAGGATGATAGCTGCTGTCTCTAAATCCTGAAGAGCCTAAATTTCCAGAAAAGAGTTTGTTTTATTCTGAAGATTTGAGTGCCATAGCAATGTCAAAAAGATGGACTGTAGAGGGATAAAAATGAAAAGGAGCAAAAGACCAGTTTAAAAAATATAATATAGTCCACGTGAGAGAAGTTTATGGTAGGGAATATGAGGCTAGATAGAGTAGAATTATATCAGAGGTAAAATTAAGTGGGTTTGGCGATGTAACAGATACAGTGGAGGAAGGGGGTGAGATGAATGGACAGGAGATAAAAAAAAAAAGGTGGAGTGTCTGGCTTTGATAACCAGGTGTGTCGTATTCCCATAACTTGCCTGTGCAAAGCAGGAGAGGAGTAAGTTGGAAGAGGAAGCATGGGAGAAGAGAAGAGGAAGAGTTCCATAACGAGCATGTGGAGATCGTGAGTACCATGGGAGGCCCATGTGTGTCTCTAGCAGAAAAGGAATGTTGAAAACATAGGTACAGATTCAAGAGGAATAAAATGACAGGTGTTTCTGGAGACATGGCTGCAAATTAAATAACTCTTAAGAGATTATAGATCATAAGAGCAGAGGATGGAGGGCCAGCTCCTGAGAAGCACCAGAATTTAAGAGCTGATGAGAGAAGCCTAGAAAGAATAGCAATGGCAGACCTTAGAGGCATAAGTAAGCCAAGCAAACATGGCGACACAGAAGCTTATAACAGAAGGTAATTTAAAGAATGAGAGGCCAACGTCCATATACTTACTTACATAAAAAACAAAACAGAAACTGGAGCCTGCAAATGAATACAGCCAAGAATCAAAAGTTTGACCAACACTTCAAGGCTGGCACGACTGGCAACTTGATAATGTTTGTATCAGTTGGGATTATCCCATGAATTAATGAAAATTTAGCTACAGGGCACATAGGATCAACTTCAAGCAACTTGAGGTTAATAATTGTGAATTACCCATTTTTCTATCACCACTCCCCCAACATATTCCATAACACCTAGAGGATGGTGAGTGATTATTATATCTCTATACCTTTTGTTATTCCGTAGCAAGATTAGATCCAAAGTGACAGCACATGAGAAGTTAATGTCATATTCATTCATTTTTATTGCATATTTAAGTTGTTTTGATACACATATACATAGTAAAATAGTTTCAATAGTCAAGCAAATTAACATATTCATCATCTCAGTTACGTTTTTTTTTTTTATACTTTAAGTTATCGGGTACATGTGCACAATATGCAGGTTTGTTACGTATGTATACATATGCCATGTTGGTGTGCTGCACCCAATAACTCGTCATTTAACATTAGGTATATGTCTTAATGCTATCCCTGCCCCCCCACCCGACAACAGACCCCAGTGTGTGATGTTCAACTTCCTGTGTCCATGTGTCCTCATTGTTCAATTCTCACCTATGAGTGAGAACAAGCGGTGTTTGGTTTTTTGTCCTTGAAATAGTTTGCTGAGAATGATGGTTTCCAGCTTCATCCATGTCCCTACAAAGGACATGACCTCATCATTTTTTATGGCTGCATAGTACTCCATGGTGTATATGTGCCACATTTTCTTAATCCAGTCTATCATTGTTGGATATTTCAGTTGGTTCCAAGTCTTTGCTATTGTGAATAGTGCCACAATAAACATACGTGTGCATGTGTCTTTATAGCAGCATGATTTATAATCCTTTGGGTATATACTCAGGAATGGGATGGCTGGGTCAAATGGTATTTCTAGTTCTAGATCCCTGAGGAATTGCCACACCGACTTCCACAATAGTTGAACTACTTTACAATCCCACCAACAGTGTAAAAGTGTTCCTATTGCTCCACATCTTCTCCAGCACCAGTTGTTTCCTGACTTTTTAATGATCGCCATTCTAACTGGTGTGAGATGCTATTTCATTGTGGTTTTGATTTGCATTTCTCTGATGGCTGGTGATGATGAGCATTTTTTCATGTGTCTGTTGGCTGCATAAATGTCTTCTTTCGAGAAGTGTCTGTTCATATCCTTCGCCCACTTGTTGATGGGGTTGTTTTTTTCTTGTAAATTTGTTTGAGTTCATTGTAGATTCTGGATATTAGCCCTTTGTCAGATGGGTAGACTGCAAAAATTTTCTCCCATTCTGTAGGTTGCCTGTTCACTCTGATGGTAGTTTCTTTTGCTGTGCAGAAGCTCTTTAGTTTAATTAGATCCCATTTGTCAATTTTGGCTTTTGTTGCCATTGCTTTTGGTGTTTTAGACATGAAGTCCTTGCCCATGCCTATGTCCTGAATGGTATTGCCTAGATTTTCTTCTAGGGTTTTTATGGTTTTAGGTCTAACATGTAAATCTTTAATCCATCTTGAATTAATTTTTGTATAAGGTATAAGGAAGGGATCCAGTTTCAGCTTTCTACATATAGCTAGCCAGTTTTCCCAGCACCATTTATTAAATAGGGAATCCTTTCCCCATTGCTTGTTTTTGTCAGGTTTGCCAAAGATCAGATAGTTGTAGATATGCGGCATTATTTCTGAGGCCTCTGTTGGGATCCATTGATCTATGTCCCTGTTGTGGTACCAGTACCATGCTGTTTTGGTTACTGTAGCCTTGTAGCATAGTTTGAAGTCAGGTAGCGTGATGCCTCCAGCTTTATTCTTTTGCGTTAGGATTGACTTGGTGATGTGGGCTCTTTTTTGGTTCCACATGAACTTTAAAGTAGTTTTTTCCAATTCTGTGAAGAAAGTCACTGGTAGCTTGATGGGGATGGCATTGAATCTATAAATTACCTTGGGCACTATGGCCATTTTCACGATATTGATTCTTCCTACCCATGGGCATGGAATGTTCTTCCATTTGTTTGTATTCTCTTATTTCATTGAGCAGTGGTTTCTAGTTCTCCCTGAAGAGGTCCTTCACATCCCCTGTAAGTTGGATTCCTAGGTATTTTATTCTCTTTGAAGCAATTGTGAATGGGAGTTCACTCATGATTTGGCTCTCAGTTTGTTACTGGTGTATAAGAATGCTTGTGATTTTTGTACATTGATTTTGTATCCTGAGACTTTGCTGAAGTTGCTTATCAGCTTAAGGAGATTTTGGGCTGAGACAATGGGGTTTTCTAGATATACCATCTCGTCATCTGCAAACGGACAATGTGACTTCTTCTTTTCCTAAGTGAATACCCCTTATTTCCTTCTCCTGCCTGATTGCCCTGGCCAGAACTTCCAACACTATGTCGAATAGGAGTGGTGATAGAGAGCTTCCCTGTCTTCAAAAAATCAATGAATACAGGAGCTGGATTTTTGAAAAGATCAACAAAATTGATAGACCACTAGCAAGACTAATAAAGAAGAAGAGGGAAGAATCAAATAGATGCAATAAAAAATGATAAAGAGGATATCACCACTGATCCCACAGAAATGCAAACTACCATCAGAGAATACTATAAAAACCTCTACAAAAATAAACTAGAAAATCTAGAAGAAACGGATAAATTCCTGGACACATATACCCTCCCAAGACTAAACCAGGAAGAAGTTGAATCTCTGAATAGATCAATAACAGGCTCTGAAATTCAGGCAATAATTAATAGCTTACCAACAAAAAAAAGTCCAGGACCTGATGGATTCACAGCAGAATTCTACCAGAGGTACATGGAGGAGCTGGTACCATTCCTTCTGAAACTATTCCAATCAATAGAAAAAGAGGGAATCCTCCCTAACACATTTTATGAGGCCAGTATCATCCTGATACCAAAGCCTGAGAGAGACACAACCAAAAAAGAGAATTTCAGACCAATATCCCTGATGAAGATTGATGCAAAAATCGTCAATAAAATACTGGCAAACTGAATCCAGCAGCACATCAAAAAGCTTGTTCACCATGATCAAGTAGGCTTCATCCCTGGGATGCAAGGCTGGTTCAACATACACAAATCAATAAATTTAATCCAGCATATAAACGGAACCAATGACAAAAACCATATGATTATCTCAGTAGATGCAGAAAAGGCCTTTGACAAAATTCAACAGCCCTTCATGCTAAAAACTCTCAATAAATTAGGTATTGATGGGACGTATATCAAAATAATAAGAGTTATCTATGACAAACCCACAGCCAATATCATACTGAATGGGCAAAAACTGGAAGCATTCCCTTTGAAAATCTCAGTTACTTTTTTTCTGGATATGTGTGTGAGGAAATAGTACCCACAAACTACTCTTTTAGTAAAATGCCAAATACAGTAAATATTAATGCCTACAGTGCTCATGTTGTGCATCAGATCCCTCAACTTGTTAATTCTACATATCTGCAACTTTGCATCCTCTGAATTCTCTGTCTCCATTTTCTCTCCTCACCCCCAGCCCCTGGTAACCACTGTTTTATACCCTGTCTCTCTGTATTTAACTTTCTGTTGTTTTTGTTCTGAGAAGTTTTGTTGGGACTTTCAGATACGAAATAATATGTTCTGGGTCTTGGGTGTCTCAAATGATAGCAGGTAAGAAGTTTTACTTGTCTGGAGAGCAGAGTGCCGGTACATAATTTTATGCAGAAGAGGGAATAAAGAGAATTCTCTAATTAAAGTTTGAATCAGAAATATGGTTCATATTTTTATGTGCAACAATCTCTAAGGCTTCTTGGAAAGGAACTAGCTGCCTGAATTTTTTTCATTTGAATCCACTAATACATGAAGAGGATGATTCTCCCATACCAATCCCAAGAATGGTATCTGTAGAATCCAAAGTTGAAATCCTATTATCCTGGAACTTTTTTCAGAAAACTTTAACATGTGTTGAAATGTCATGCTGCTCATATATTTGATAGCAATGGGGAATTTACTTATTATATACTTTAGCTTTTTAGCCCTTTCCCTGCCCACCAGAAATGTTTCTTTTGAATCTGATTTGGTCCTCAGAGTTTAAGAATGTTAAGGCATGTATAGGGGTTTCTTTTTTCTTCTTTTTTCTTTTTTGTCAAGCTATTGTATATTTTTGCTTGACGTGTTTGAATATGTAGTTACCTGTTTGACTATTTGTTTGGACTCTCATGCCAGAAAAAAAATTATAGTGAATTTTACATGTACGGAGTCTTCATTAATCTGTATAAACTGACAAGGTTAGAATATCAAAGTCAACACTGTAAGAAATAAAGTGATCTTTTATCTGGTCTATCTCCTTGCAAATAAAACAACAATAAATTTTGTACTATTATGAAATAGATGAGCTTGAAAATTTTTCAAGTGCCTTGTATAAAATGGCACTTTGAATTCAAGGTATAAACTACAACAAAACACTTTCGAGATCTAGTTTGATTGCAGAGTGCATGCTTACTCATTTATATATTCTCTGCAATTTCTGATTCAAGATATTTCACAATTCTAAAGGAAAACCAAAATAGGATAATAATTACAAAACAAAACAAAAAGTAATTGACGAAGATAATTGAGCAACTTATTCTCAACAACTAGCTTTTTAACAAACAGAAAAATGCACTAAAAATACTGCCTAGTTGTTTAAAGTAGGCTGAAATCTGACCGTATGCCCTAAGTGAGTGTCCTAAAGAAAAAAATACCTTTGAGGTAGCACAGTGATTAAATTTAAAAGATTTATTGTTTAACCTCAGGAAGACTTTCAGTAACTTTTTATAAAATGTATACATTTAATGGAAGACATGCTATGCTTCTTATAAGAATTTGTTCCAAGTCACTGTGTATAATAAATGGCTTGTCTACATATTTTTTCAATAAAACTGTTCGTGCAGAATTTTAAGTAGGCACTTTGAATACCAGAATGAATGTATCTTTGTGAAGATGCCATTTATGTAGCATAACATCCAAAGCATAATGAGGAGATTGTGATACACTGCAGATTTAGAACTGAGTTGGAAAACAAAACTTCAAGATACTGTCTTGTCAGCACAAAGCAAATAAATTCATCACTGTAAGTTGAGATTTAAATTCACAAACTTATCAGCAACAAAATCAAAGTAATTTTATTATACGTTTTTTGACACCAGATTATATGAGGTGGAGTATTTACTTTCTAATTAAGCAATTGATACATATAAACCTGAAATGAGAGTTTTGTCTTTTAATTGGATACATTGTTAAGCAAAGAATGGTTGAAGCAGCAGTTGAGAATTATCTTTTTTTTATCTCTCTTTGCTGTTCTTACAAGGACAGTTTCTAGAATTGTTTTCAAAACAATAGAACAGAAAATTTCACTTACTTAATTTTTGTTAATGTACTTTGCCAAAATTAGCAAACTATGAAAGGAAAGTTTGCCTTTTCAATATATATGTAAGTGGCAAGTAAAAGTAGTTCTTAAATCACATGATCTGATAGAAATAACAGGGGATGGAAAAGAGTTCTGAAGGTGCTCAGGAAATGCCAGCCCTGAGTGGATTGCTTTGGTGCACTGATTACATCGAACTGAAAATACTTGAAATACAACAAATGCGGGACATGCTTTCTCTGCACTCTCTTTACCTTCCTAAAGAGAAACCCCCCAAAAGGAACTTTCAATACCAGAATGAATGTATCTTTGTGAAGATACCATTTATCTACCATAACATCCAAAGCATAATGAGGAGATTTTGATACACTGCAGATTTAGAACTGAATTGGAAAATAAAGCTTCAAGATACTGTCTTATCAGCACAAAGACATTCATCTCCTTCCTAGGAGTGTCATCAGCCAGGGAAAATTGACTCCTCGTATCACAGGAGAGAAGACTAAGAGTCCAAACCACACCAAGACAGACTGTCACAAACTATCATCTATTCTGCTAAGGGTCTGGTCATCTTTCCCAAAAGTCATTTCCCCTCCCCTAAGTTTCCTACATTCTCCCTCCTGCCTTCCCTATAAGCTCCTAAATCTCACTGGGGTTTTTTCTTTGCGTTGTTTTGTTTGTTTTGTTTTGTTTTGTTTTTGCATCCACTTTTCTTTCCTGTGATTTCCCCATGCGTGTAATAAATGTGTACACCTTTTCTTCTTTTGACATGCCCGTTATCCATTTATTTCATACACTCAGTTATCATACCTTCAGAGGGTAGAGGGAAAGTTCTGCCAGTCCTACAGTTCCAAAAGAAAATAGCTAGTAATTGAAAATGCAAAAGTCATATGAACTTTGAGACAAAGTTAGCTTCTTATACGATATGCTCAGAAAGAAGAGGTGTGTTGCAGACCAAGGGATATTGCCCTGGTCTTAGCTTCTAAGTTTCTCTGAGAAGAAGCAGTTACTACTACAGCAGTGAAACACGTGACTCCCAAATTATAAAAGCCTAAGTGTTGAGATTAAATCATTAGTTATCACCTGTGAATCATAAAGTCTGAACTCTTCAAATTGCAAACACACATAGAAAGGGGGATTCTTATACAGGGATCCATGAGTGGAACTGCAAAGTTTTGTCAAAATCTGTATATATGTTTTCTTTTTAAGGGTCATAGATTTCAATATATGTTAAAAGATATCTGGAGCTAGTAAAGATTAATAATCATTTTCAGTTTTGTGCTGAAGCTGGCTTAGCCTGGCCTGTACCAGCTTTTGAGAGCTGATTATTAAATTTTCAAAAATGTTGTGAACTGGTTATCAAATTGCTGGTAGCTTGAAATTGGCCAGGGTGGGAGTATTTAAAACATGGAAATGGGCAAATTGTACAAATCATGGCTTTTCTCCCTCCAACACACCCCCTCCCGCCCCAGCACACCACTGGTTAATCTCTATTTTCAGGAGAGAAAAAGATGTTTCATACGAATAAAGGTAAATTATGCACTGGTTTGTTTTATACTTTTTCACCTCTTCAGCTTAATTGTGTTTTAATAATGTATAATTGATACATTAGCATTTAGATGTTAGTAAACTAATAACAAATGTTCATTAATTATTTTTCTTGAGTAGAGGAATACAAATTTTGCACCTGTTGTTGTATGGGATGATTTTTAAAATCTCATTCAATCCCCCAGAAATTTAAGATTTTTTTTCAAGAATGTCTATATAAAATTTTTACTTATGGGTGGAGCCAAGATGGCCGAATAGGAACAGCTCCGGTCTCCAGCTCCCAGCCCCAGCGACACAGAAGACGGGTGATTTCTGCATTTCTGCTTGAGGTACCGGTTTCATCTCACTAGGGAGTGCCTAACAGTGGGTGCAGGACAGTCGGTGAAGCGCACTGTGCGCGAGCCGAAGCAGGGCGAGGCATTGCCTCACTCGGGAAGCGCAAGGGGTCAGGGAGTTCCCTTTCCTAGTCAAAGAAAGGGGAAACAGACGGCACCTGGAATATCGGGTCAGTCCCGTCCTAATACTGCGCTTTTCCAACGGGCCTGGAAAACGGCACACTAGGAGATTGTGTCCCGCACCTGGCTCGGAGGGTCCTATGCCCACAGAGTCTTGCTGATTGCTAGCACAGCAGTCTGAGATCACGCTGCAAGGCGGCAACGAGGCTGGGGGAGGGGCGCCCACCATTGCCCAGGCTTGCTTAGGTAAACAAAGCAGCCAGGAAGCTCGAACTGGGTGGAGCCCACCACAGCTCAAGGAGGCCTGCCTGCCTCTGTAGGCTCCACCTCTGGGGGCAGGGCACAGACAACCAAAAACTCAGCGAGAACCTCCACAGCCTTAAATGTCCCTGTCTGACTGACAGCTTTGAAGAGAGTAGTGGTTCTCCCAGCACGCAGCTGGAGATCTGAGAACGGACAGACTGCCTCCTAAAGTGGGTCCCTCACCCCTGAGCAGCCTAACTGGGAGGCACCCCCCCAGTAGGGACAGACTGACACCTCATTCAACCGGGTACTCCTCTGAGACAAAACTTTCAGAGGAACTATCAGACAGCTGAATTTGTGGTCTCACGAAAATCCACTGTTCTGCAGCCACCGCTGCTGACACCCAGCCAAACAGGGTCTGGAGTGGACCTCTAGTAAACTCCAACAGACCTGCAGCTGAGGGTCTTGTTTGGTAGAAGGAAAATTAACAAAGAGAAAGGACATCCACACCAAAAACCCATCTGTACATCACCATCATCAAAGACAAAAAGTAGACAAAACCACAAAGATGGGGAAAAAACAGACCAAAAAAACTGGAAACTCTAAAAAACAGAGCACCTCTCCTCCTCCAAAGGAACGCAGTTCCTCACCAGCAACGGAACAAAGCTGGATGGAGGATGACTTTGATGAGTTGAGAGAAGAAGGCTTCAGACGATCAAACTACTCTGAGCTACGAGAGGAAATTCAAAACAATAGCAAAGAAGTTAAAAACTTTGAAAAAAAATTAGAAGAATGGATAACTAGAATAACCAATGGAGAGAAGGGCTTCAAGGAGATGATGGAGCTGAAAGCCAAGTTTCGAGAACTACGCGAAGAATGCAGAAGCCTCAGTAGCAGATGCGATCAACTGGAAGAAAGGGTATCGCTGATAGAAGATGAAATGAATGAAATGAAGAGAGAAGGGAAGTTTAGAGAAAAAAGAATAAAAAGAAATGAACAAAGCCTCCAAGAAATTTGGGACTATGTGAAAAGACCAAACCTACGTCTGATTGGTGTACCTGAAAATGATGGGGAGAATGGAACCAAGTTGGAAAACACTCTGCAAGATATTATCCAGGAGAACTTCCCCAATCTAGCAAGGCAGGCCAGCATTCAGATTCAGGAAATACAGAGAATGCCACAAAGATACTCCTCAAGAAGGGCAACTCCAAGACACATAATTGTCAGATTCACCAAAGTTGAAATGAAGGAAAAAATGTTAAGGGCAGCCAGAGAGAAAGGTCGGGTTACCCACAAAGGGAAGCCCATCAGACTAACAGCTGATCTCTCGGCAGAAACTCTACAAGCCAGAAGAGAGTGGGGGCCGATATTCAACATTCTTAAAGAAAAGAATTTTCAGCCCAGAATTTCCTATCCCGCCAAACTAAGCTTCATAAGTGAAGGAGAAATAAAATACTTTACAGACAAGCAAACGCTGAGTGATTTTGTCACCACCAGGCCTGCCCTAAAAGAGCTCCTGAAGGAAGCACTAAACATGGAAAGGAACAACCGGTACCAGCCCCTGCAAAAACATGCCAAATTGTAAAGACCATCGAGGCTAGGAAGAAACTATAGCAACTAACGAGCAAAATAACCAACTAACATCATAATGACAGGATCAGATTCACACATAACAATATTCACGTTAAATGTAAATGGGCTAAATGCTCCAATCAAAAGACACAGACTGGCAAACTGGATAAGGAGTCAGGACCCATCAGTGTGCTGTATTCAGGAAACCCATCTCACGTGCAGAGACACACATAGACTCAAAATAAAGGGATGGAGGAAGATTTATCAAGCAACTGGAAAACAAAAAAAGGCAGGGGTTGCAATCCTAGTCTCTGATAAAATAGACTTTAAACCAACAAAGATCAAAAGAGACAAAGAAGGCCATTACATAATGGTAAAGGGATCAATTCAACAAGAAGAGCTAACTATCCTAAATATATATGCACCCAACACAGGAGCACCCAGATTCATAAAGCAAGTCCTCAGTGACCTACAAAGGGACTTAAACTCCCACACAATAATAATGGGAGATTTTAACACCCCACTGTCAGCATTAGACAGATCAACGAGACAGAAAGTTAACAAGGATATCCAGGAATTGAACTCAGCTCTACATAAAGTGGACCTAATAGACATCTACAGAACTCTCCACCCCAAATCAACAGAATATACATTTTTTTCAGCACCACACCGCACCTATTCCAAAATTGACCACATAGTTGGAAGTAAAGCTCTTCTCAGCAAATGTAAAAGAACAGAGATTATAACAAACTGTCTCTCAGACCACAGTGCAATCAAACTAGAACTCAGGATTAAGAAACTCAGTCAAAACCGCTCAACTACATGGAAACTGAACAACCTGCTCCTGAATGACTATTGGGTACATAATGAAATGAAGGCAGAAATAAAGATGTTCTTTGAAACCAACGAGAACAAAGACACAACATACCAGAATCTCTGGGACACGTTCAAAGCAGTGTGTAGAGGGAAATTTATAGCACTAAATGCCCACAAGAGAAAGCAGGAAAGATCCAAAATTGACACCCTAACATCACAATTAAAAGAACTAGAAAAGCAAGAGCAAACACATTCAAAAGCTAGCAGAAGGCTAGAAATAACTAAAATCAGAGCAGAACTGAAGGAAATAGAGACACAAAAAACCCTTCAAAAAATTAATGAATCCAGGAGCTGGTTTTTTGAAAAGATCAACAAAATTGATGGACCGCTAGCAAGACTAATAAAGAAGAAAAGAGAGAAGAATCAAATAGATGCAATAAAAAACGAAAAAGGGGATATCACCACCGATCCCACAGAAATACAATCTACCATCAGAGAATACTACAAACACCTCTATGCAAATAAACTAGAAAATCTAGAAGAAATGGATAAATTCCTCGACAAATACACCCTCCCAAGACTAAACCAGGAAGAAGTTGAATCTCTGAATAGACCAATAACAGGTTCTGAAATTGTGGCAATAATCAATAACTTACCAACCAAAAAGAGTCCAGGACCTGATGGATTCACAGCTGAATTCTACCAGAGGTACAAGGAGGAACTGGTACCATTCCTTCTGAAACTATTCCAATCAATAGAAAAAGAGGGAATCCTCCCTAACACATTTTACGAAGCCAGCATCGTCCTGATACCAAAACCTGGCAGAGACTTAACCAAAAAAGAGAATTTCAGACCAATATCCTTGATGAACATTGATGCAAAAATCCTCAATAAAATACTGGCAAACCGAATCCAGCAGCACATCAAAAAGCTTATCCACCATGATCAAGTGGGCTTCATCCCTGGGATGCAAGGCTGGTTCAACATACGCAAATCAATAAATGTAATCCAGCATATAAACAGAACCAAAGACAAAAATCACATGATTATCTCAATAGATGCAGAAAAGGCCTTTGACAAAATTCAACAACCCTTCATGCTAAAAACTCTCAATAAATTAGGTATTGATGGGACGTATCTCAAAATAATAAGAGCTATCTACGACAAACCCACAGCCAATATCATACCGAATGGGCAAAAACTGGAAGCATTCCCTCTGAAAACTGGCACAAGACAGGGATGCCCTCTCTCACCGCTCCTATTCAACATAGTGCTGGAAGTTCTGGCCAGAGCAATCAGGCAGGAGAAGGAAATAAAGGGTATTCAATTAGGAAAAGAGGAAGTCAAATTGTCCCTGTTTGCAGATGACATGATTGTATATCTAGAAAACCCCATTGTCTCAGCCCAAAATCTCCTTAAGCTGATTAGCAACTTCAGCAAAGTCTCAGGATACAAAATTAATGTACAAAAATCACAAGCATTCTTGTACACCAATAACAGACAAACAGAGAGCCAAATCATGAGTGAACTCCCATTCACAATTGCTTCAAAGAGAATAAAATACCTAGGAATCCAACTTACAAGGTATGTGAAGGACCTCTTCAAGGAGAACTACAAACCACTGCTCAATGAAATAAAAGAGGATACAAACAAATGGAAGAACATTCCATGCTCATGGGTTGGAAGAATCAATATCGTGAAAATGGCCATACTGCCCAAGGTAATTTATAGATTCAATGCCATCCCCATCAAGCTACCAATGACTTTCTTCACAGAATTGGAAAAAACTACTTTAAAGTTCATATGGAACCAAAAAAGAGCCCGCATCGCCAAGTCAATCCTAAGCCAAAAGAACAAAGCTGGAGGCATCACGCTACCTGACTTTAAACTATACTACAAGGCTACAGTAACCAAAACAGCATGGTACTGGTACCACAACAGAGACATAGATCAATGGAACAGAACAGAGCCCTCAGAAATGATGCCGCATAGCTACAACTATCTGATCTTTGACAAACCTGACAAAAACAAGAAATGGGGAAAGGATTCCCTATTTAATAAATGGTGCTGGGAAAACTGGCTAGCCATATGTAGAAAGCTGCAACTGGATCCCTTCCTTACACCTTATACAAAAATTAATTCAAGATGGATTAAAGACTTATATGTTAGACCTAAAACCATTAAAATCCTACAAGAAAACCTAGGCAATACCATTCAGGACATAGGCGTGGGCAAGGACTTCATGTCTAAAACACCAAAAGCAATGGCAACAAAAGCCAAAATCGACAAATGGGATCTCATTAAACTAAAGAGCTTCTGCACAGCAAAAGAAACTATCATCAGAGTGAACAGGCAACCTACACAATGGGAGAAAATTTTTGCAACCTACTCATCTGACAAAGGGCTAATATCCAGAATCTACAATGAACTCAAACAAATTTACAAGAAAAAAACAAACAACCCCATCAAAAAGTGGGCAGAGGACATGAACAGACACTTCTCAAAAGAAGACATTTATGCAGCCAAAAAACACATGAAGAAATGCTCCTCATCACTGGCCATCAGAGAAATGCAAATCAAAACCACAGTGAGATACCATCTCACACCAGTTAGAATGGCCATCATTAAAAAATCAGGAAACAACAGGTGCTGGAGAGGATGTGGAGAAATAGGAACACTTTTACACTGTTGGTGGGACTGTAAACTAGTTCAACCATTGTGGAAGTCAGTGTGGCGATTCCTCAGGGATCTCGAACTAGAAATACCATTTGACCCAGCCATCCCATTACTGGGTATATACCCAAAGGACTATAAATCATGCTGCTATAAAGACACATGCACACGTATGTTTATTGCGGCACTATTCACAATAGCAAAGAGTTGGAACCAACCCAAATGTCCAACAACGATAGACTGGATTAAGAAAATGTGGCACATATACACCATGGAATACTATGCAGCCATAAAAAATGATGAGTTCGTGTCCTTTGTAGGGACATGGATGAAACTGGAAAACATCATTCTCAGTAAACTATCGCAAGGACAAAAAACCAAACACCGCATGTTCTCACTCATAGGTGGGAATTGAACAATGAGAACTCATGGACACAGGAAGGGGAACATCACACTCCGGGGACTGTTGTGGGGTGGGGGGAGGGGGGAGGGACAGCATTAGGAGATACACTTAATGCTAAATGACGAGTTAATGGGTGCAGGAAATCAACATGGCACAGGGATACATATGTAACAAAACTGCACATTGTGCACATGTACCCTAAAACCCTAAAGTATAATAAAAAAAAAAAAAAAAAAAAAAAAAATTTTTACTTATAAGCAGATAGCTCACAGAAAGTATGTGTTTTCTTTGGATTATAAATAAACTATTCCACTCACCAAGCTGCTGAGACATTTTACTTTCTGGTATTTTGAAATGAAAACAAAACACAAGAATGTGAAGATGAAGCAAGTGAAAATTAAAAGGGTACAGACTTTAGAAGTATCATAAGCTAAAAATAATATCAAACAAATCTGTAAAGGAACCAAAAGCCCAGGCAGATATAACACAGTAACTTATGAAAAGCTAAAAAAATGAGGAGGTAACAAACAATAAAGTGAAACTCTCTGATAAAGCCAAAAATATTTGAATGGCAGTCAACAAAATAGAAGAAAAAAATGACACTCATAACAAGGCAGATCTATGGAAATGCATCCCCGGGGGCAGTACAATAGAGCTGTGAATTAGTGGAGGCGGATCACCAACACTGGGCAACTAAAGCCAGCTAACATAATTCAAAGGATGGAGAAATTCTGTAGCTGAAGATAAAAAGTCTGAAATGCATTATGGTATAGTCAAATGAGTGTCATTTCTAATATACACGCTTATTTTTCAAGAGTCGATAATATGAAGTAAAAATTTAGTATGCAGGCCAGGCGCGGTGGCTCACGCTTGTAATCCCAGCACTTTGGGAGGCCGAGGCGGGTGGATCACGAGGTCAGGAGATGAAGACCATGGTGAAACCCCGTTGCTACTAAAAAATACAAAAAAATTAGCCGGGCGTGGTGGCGGGTGCCTGTCATCCCAGCTACTCGGAGAGGCTGAGGCAGCAGAATGGCGTGAACCTGGGAGGTGGGGCTTGCAGTGAGCCGAGATCACGCCACTGCACTACAGCCTGGGCGACAGAGCAAGACTCCGTCTGAAAAAAAAAAAAAACTTTAGTATGCAAAGTTCAAATTTTCCATTTGTTGACCAATTCATTTTTATGAAATATTTTCCAGCAATTAAACTAAAGGGGTACCAGGACAGAGTAGACATTCTGAGCTTTCACTTTACAAAAGCTACACATAAATCTAGATACTTTTTAAGGGTATAAACAAAGTCAGAAGCTGTGTGACAGTCCAATATACAATTAGAGAAAATTTTTCTTTAAGAATAGATTACATACATATCGACCTCTTCGAGATCCTTATTCTGAGATTCAGTTCAGAATCTGAGGTTTTGTTTTGTTTTGTTTTGAGACGGAATCTCTCTTTGTCACCAGGCTGGAGTACAGTGGCACAATCTCAGCTCACTGCAACCTCTGCCTCCCAGGTCCAAGCAATTCTCCTGCCTCAGCCTCCTGAGTAGCTGGGACTACGGGCACGTGCCACCACGCCCAGCTAATTTTTGTATGTTTCTTTAGTAGAGATGGGGTTTCACCATGTTGGCCAGGATGGCCCCGATCTGTTGACCTTGTGATTTGCCTGCCTCGGCCTCCCAAAGTGCTGGGATTACAGGCGTGAGCCACTGCGCCCAGCCCAGAATCTAGGTTTTAACCAGATTTGCCATTATAAGATGAAATGAAACCAAAACCACCAGTCAATATCTGTAGCAGTGTTATTGTTGGGGAGCGTGCATGTTTGTTTGAGCTTATTTATATATACAGAGCTGTTTAGCTTAATATTTAAATTGAAAATTTTTAGTATTTTCAGAATGTTTTAGATACTTTGATGAACAAATTTTGTGTCAAACTATTAAAAAAACTTATAGGTTATATATTTCTGAACACATTGGCAGATGTAAATGACAAAGTTATACTCACACAATCATCAGTTTTTCTTGCACAGAACTGACATTTTGTCAAAAAGTTAAAATATTTGAAATGTATTTTCTATGTCCTCATCTTTCCCTTTTTGAGCCTTTTTTTTCCCTGGGTTGGTTATAAAATGTTCCTTAACTTCAGGCATCTGATTAAGTTTTGGGTTTTCTCCCTTCCTCCCAACTCATATTGATTGGTAATGATCTGATAGAAGACAATTGCCAAAGATCAATGAAATACATTTTAAATTAAACTTCTTCAAGATAATATTCATATTAATCCTTCTTTAATTGCTGAATGAGGAATAATTGTTCACTGACCCTTCAAACCCTAAAACTTAATCAGCTCACTGGTGTGGATGAATGGATATTTGTCCAGATGAGAATGCTTATGGTCTACTTCAAGGGGTTCATAATAGTAAAAATGGCCTTTTCTTCCATCAGGAGCTTCATCCTGGATCTTTTCATCCTTGTTTTTCTACTAGCTCTCCCTCTCCAAATACACTGACTTGGAACCCCAGTTTCAGTGGTGGACTGCATGGATTTGATTCTAAGCTAGCTATGATGAGAAAGTATCTCTAACCCTGTAATATAGAAATCATCATCAGACAATATACAGACAGGGGCCAGTTAGTTCACGATAATAATAGGTGAAAAGGAAGGGTTTGTGGATATAGACATGGGAAAGTGAGTTTAAATTGTTTCAGGAGTCTGTGGAAGTTGTCTTTGGGTGACGCAATGTTCTCAGGGAAGCACAACCAAAAAGAGAATGAGGATTTCTGCGGAAGTGTTAGGGATTAGAGACAGGATAAGATACAAAACTAAGTAAATTAGAGGGTGAATAGATTGGAACATATGTAGTATGACTGATTGATAGGCGGCACTGAAATTCTCAGTTTCAAGTGGGATATTTTTCAAATTGGTCCATATAGCTAGTTGCTCAAATATATGTGAGGATTTGGTGTAAATTTGGATCTAAGCAGGGTTATTTTCCTGGTTAGATTCAGCAAAGTGAAAGAGAAACAAGGAAGTTGAAGTTTCCTGGGAATGGTTGGCCATGGAATTTAGGCAGGAGAACAGGCAATAGAGTCGACATCAAGGAGGTAAGGGTCATTGTGAATATGATAAAATAATAGTTTGGAGGTCTCAGAGAGATTGAAAAATTTTATGTCAGTGTATGAAAAGGAATGATTAAAGGAGGAGCTCAGAGAATGGGATGAATGAAATTGTGACTACAGAGAAGTTGCTATTATAAGTAATGACAATGCTTCACTCAGTCCTTCTGGAAGTGTGGTCCCTGTGCTAGCAGCATCAGCATCACCTGGGAACTTACTAGAACTGCAAATTCTCAGGTTACACCCCCAGATCTACCAAATCTGAAATTCCAATACCAGCTCTCAGCAATCTCTTATTTTAACACAACTGTAGGCAATTTTGAGGCACACAGTAGTTAGCACAACTGGTCTAGGGTATGTCCTATTCGGTCTTCCTCCCCAGTTCACTGTACAGAGCCCCTAAAACTTGAAATTTCCTGATAGAGATGAGAGGACCATCCTTTACTAGTCATAAGTCCCTTTTAGCCATACCTGAGTTTATGCTATTGACATGACATGAGTGGTGGCTGGAGACCCGTAGAGCTTCAGGGTGGGTGCTGGACACCAGAAAAATGAAGGCCTAACTAGATGGTTGAAACTGTCGGCCCTCTTTGTGCCCCTTTTCACCATACCTGGCCCTGTGTGTCTCTTCTATTTGACTGTTCCTGATTTGTATCAGACAGTAACTGTAAGCAAAGTGCTTTCTTGGGTTCTGTGAGCCGTCTTAGCAAATTATAGAACCTGGGGAAGGAATCCATGGAAGTCCTAATTTATAGCCAGTTGGTCAGGAGTATGGGAGGCCCACAACTCGTCTCTAACGGTGGGGGGGCAGTCTTGTGGGCCTGAACCCTGAACTTGTGGGATCTGATGCTATCTCCAGATAGACAGTCTCAGGATTGAATTGAATTGTAGGACACCAGTTGGTGTCCTGTGAGTTGAAGAATTGATTGGGGTGAGACTAAATCCACAAATTTGATCTCAGAAGTTTGAGTAGAAGCAATTCTATTGGAAAACATTGTCATTAGATCGAAGGTGTTCATAGAACCGAGAGATCAAGATGACAAAAAGTCATCTGTGATGACACATTGTTGACATAAACTAGAATTGAGACAAGAGTATTTCAAAGAGAGTTACATTGAGCCAGGGATAAAAATAGTCAATCAATTGATTAATTAGAATTTAGTAAATGCTATTTTTTAAAAAATTAATCTTTACTTAATTAATGGAGATACTTAATTATCTCCATTTTGACTTTAAATTTGTAACTAAAAAGTTGCTATTTTATCTATTTCTCATAAATGGAAATTGAAAAACAATAGCAAAATGCTTCGACAGAAAATCTGCACTTTTTATTCCCAAGAGGAAGAATGGCCAACTACCTTAAGCACAAAGTTAGAAAAACTTTCATAATTTTTTAAGTTGCCATATGTTATAGCTTTGAACAAGTTGAATTGTCAACTAGACTGTCCAGGGAATTGAGCCATCTAATATAATCTCCTTACTATTTAGATAAGATCTTTGTTGTTGAAAATCTTAATATTTTTTAACAATCTTGTTTTCAGAGACTGATGTTAATGATTTGTGAAACTCATTAAATGCAGTTGTGCATCTGATTTGAAAATCACGAGGGAGATTTTTGGTCAGATATGCATAGCAAATCTATGTCACTAGACATATATCCCTACTACCCATGTCACAACCTTTATGTCTACTCTTGAACTGAGCTTTTGCTACGTGTTTTATTTTTGAGGTTTAAGAATCATTCATTTATCTGATGGAAAATTGTGTTTCTCTTGTTAGAATAGAGCCCAATTTATCTTTTCTATCTTTCGTGGAGATATGAAAGGATGTGAATTTGGAATCAGACAAACCTGAGTTCCACCACGCTTTCTTCTTCTTGCAAGCCATGAAATCCACAGTGGGTTAATGGACATTACAAAACCTCTGGTCCCACCTTCTTAAGATGGAAAAGATAATACTAATTGAAAGAATGAATGTGATAATGAGAAGAAATGGTATCAATAAAGTTTCTGGAACACAGTAAGTTCTAACAAATGCTAGTTCTTTTCTTTTATTTTTCAAAATCTAAATAGAAGCCAGTTGGTAATTCCAAGATAGTAGTATGAAGACAAAAATTTGTTAATTGACCTTCAACCACTGAGACCTTACCTTATAGGAAGCAAAATGAACAAATATTTTCTCCCTTCTAAAACTGTACACCCTCTGAGACAGAGAGACAGTGTTCCAATCAAGACAGTGACAGTATTCTGTGCACACATAGGAAGGGAAGAAGAATAAGAGTGAACCTTTAAAAAGACAATTTTAGATTGTGTTTTATTATCAGGCACTCTATTTTTATTGGCAATAATATTTTTTAGAGCTTACGGCATACAAAATAGACCTTAAATTTTCTCACTGCTGAGAAATTTTTATAAGGGTGCTTCATTTTCTTCTACGGCAAATCTAGGGACCAATAAAATAGCTTTGATAATTCACTTATTACATTCTTTCCTAACTAAACTATTTACGTTATAAACTTTGTCAATATGCTATGCTTTTGCATTAATAATTCTCATGTGTCTCATTTGTGAATACATGAAAACTAGTTGTACAATAAGGAAAATGTAATTTTGAAACATCTTCAAAAACAGTTGCATAATTTAACAAATGTTTATAAATTTTCATCCTTACCCTAAAAGCATAGATATCCTAAATGTGATTGAAGGTAAAATGATTTCTTTCAAGAGCTGGATTTCTCACCATGAGTTATTTTATCTCCAAACAAACTGTAGTAGTGTTATACAGTGGTTAAAAAATCACTTAAAGTGAGAATAAAGATACAGCTTTTTAACTCTTCATTTTGTGGATGAGACCGGAAAAATTAGACCTTTCTTCTAGAGACAAGTTGGGGTTAGTTGTGTATATAGAGTGTGAATAGTGTCCATATTTTACTCTCATTATTTAAACAGAAACATGCAATTTGCACTTCAAAAACCTATTACAAATTAGCTGTGTCATTTGTAAGTGTTAAAATTACCTCATTAATGATCACATAGGCTTTTGGCTCATTGTAATCAGATGTTCCTATCAACCAAAGTTGAAAGACAAAGAGTTTGGAGTCTTTAATTCTTGGTAAAATCAGTAGTTCTATTTAGGGCTATATTTGCAAAATACTATTTCTACTCAAGCATATTTTTATTTACAAGGCACTTCACAAGTGTTGACCACAGAGATGTTTCTACCTAGCAGAAGTAATTATAGTTACATATAGCTGTCTAGGAATATCTTAAACATGGGGATTAAAATAACATTCAAGAACCAGAAGAAATGCTATACCAGGCATTTTTGTACCTGGTGCTCTAGTTCGGTGCGATATTTGTGGCAATTAAAAAACATAAATGGCTTGGATATATAGCTAAGATGTCAAAGGAAAAATATGTAAAGGCATGATTATTTTATAAATATGCCACATATGTGAATTGAGGTACAAAACCTCCAAGTTTAAAATTGTCTTTGTTCGTTTGTATGTTTTGAGACGCAGTGTCACTGTAGCCCAGGTTGGAAGTGGCACGATCTCTGCTCACTGCAGACTCCACCTCCCGGGTTCACGCCACTCTCCTGCCTGAGCCTCTCAAGTAGCTGGAACTACAGGCGACGCCACCACGCCCAGCTAATTTTTTGTATTTTTAGTGGAGACGGGGTTTCACCGTGTTAGCCAGGATGGTCTCGATCTCCTGACCTCGTGATCCGCCCGCCTGGGCCTCCCAAAGTGCTGGGATTACAGGCGTGAGCCACCGCGCCTGCCCTAAAATTGTCTTTTTAAAAAAGAAATCAAAACAGACAAGTGGGCAATGAGTTATGGATACTATTAGAGGGTACCCCGATAACCTAGTAACAAGGAGACTTTTGGTACCGAAAATTCCAATTAACCACATGCCTCCATTAAGGCCATGGTCACTGCCAATTTTTACTCGCAAAGGCTGGAGCTAGAGTTATATGGAATTCCATACGTATCTAAACCATAGATTTATCAATTATTACTTAAACACAACTTGGAGGACACTCTCCAGAATTTTAGGGCTTGGCCTTATTCTGGAGAAACATACACTGGAATAGGCAGTTGGATTTTAAATTCAATCTTAAATCTCTTGAAAATGATGCATTTTTTTCTGAGAGATGAGAAATTGTTCAACTCTCTTGGCTTATTTTAGATTTGATATTATACAGCTCGAACACCATGGAGATTTACTAATCTAAATGAACACATACCAAATTAGTCTTTGCTCCAGTCTTAAAATCTGAGATTAATTCTGGCAGCTGAAGAAATTTTCCAGGGTTAGGAGTATGCTTCAATGCTGGTGACCAGTACTACTTTCTGGTAAACTATAGATGACATGTGCCTTTTCACTGCCTAAACTCACTTTGTAGAACACCGTTAAATGAAAATCATCACCAGAACTTTGGGAGGCTACAACGGGAAGATCATCGGAGGTCAGGAGTTTGAGACCAGCCTGGCCAACACGATGAAACCCCATCTCTACTGAAAATACAAAAACTTATCCAGGCATGGTGGGATGCACCTGTAATCTCAGCTTCTTGGGAGGCTGAGGCAGGAGAATCGCCTGAACCCAGGATGTGAAGGTTGCAGTGAACAGAGATGTTGCCATTGCACTCCAGCCCTGGGCAACAGAGCAAGACTTCATCTCAAAAAAAAAGGAAAAATAAAGAGAGAGAGAAGAAAATTATCAGTGTTCAGTGACTCTTTTTTTTTTTCATGCTGATAAACTATTACGCAGAAAAAGAAATGTATCCATTATGGACAATTAAAAGGGCTATACAACCTCTCTCATTGTATGATTCTGATTTTCTTTCTTTTTCTTTTCTTTTTTTAAGACAGGATCTCACTGTGTCACCCAGGCTGGAGTGCAGTGGCACTATCTTGGCTCACTGCAACCTCAGCCTCCTGGGTTCGAGCGATTCTCCTGCCTTAGCCTCCTGAGTAGCTAGGACTAAAGGCATTCACCACCACACCCAGCTAACTTGTGTATTTTTTTATTACAGGTGGGGTTTTGCCATGTTGGCCAGGCTGGTCTCGAACTCCTGACCTCAAATGATCCTCCCGCCTCAGCCTCCCAAAGTGCTGGCATTACAGGCATAAGCCACCATGCGCGGCCTGATTCTGTTTTTTAACACAATTCTAATTACTTCTCTTTTAATTTTTCAAAATCATAGGTTTTTAATCTGGGAAACCTTTGAGAAAGCATCCAGATACATTTATAAATAGAAAAATAAATTCAGATACATAGAATTAAGTTTATGATTAACTAGTGGGTGGCAATGGAAAAATTTCCAAGTTCCATAAACTGAAGTGAAAGGATCACTTTCCTGAAAATATTACAAGGCTTGATAATTACCTAGATTGTACTAAAACCTACACAATCTAGTATATTCTATAGCAGTAATTCATAAAGACAGTTTCACTTACCATGTAGAATTTATACCTACACTGAATTCAAGGAATGCATTACTGGTTATTGGAGTAGGACAATAAACTCCCAGCAGAACTTATTTGCATGAATGCCTATTAAACTATTATCGATGTAGAAATTAAACAATATATTCAGCTATTCAGCCCCAGATGTGTGAGAGACAGAGAAAAACTTCAAAAGAGTTCAGCTACCAAATCCCTTCCTCAATAGCTCTTTGAGTCTCAAGACAGCTTCAACCACACACAGCCTCAGAGTCTTATGGTCCAAACGACATTCGACTGCAGCTCTAAAGTAAGCAAACATTTGAAAAGAAACAATCAAAGATCTATGCGTGTAGTTACGGTCAAGGAGGTCCACCTGCTGGTGGGTGACTATAGCAAGGATAGGGACTAAGCCAAATGACGGCTTTACCAAAACGGAAACAAGAGAAGCCATCGGAAGCAGAGTCCAGGTTATAACAGGAGCCCAGGCACTTGATGTGGGAACCCTACTTGTCTCATTTAGCAGCTAGAGCTTTAACGTCCTATGAGGCAGAGCTAATGCCCTTCATTATTATTTATTTTTTGTAATTGACTGCATAGTTTAGAACTATGCCTTGACTTTAATATGTATCTATTGAATAAATGAATTAATAATGATGAAAATCTGTCCACAGGTTATGTGCAGTACTGAAGAGCGACTTCAGCTATTGAAGTGTCTATCAGAATTCTTACTCTCTAAAAAGCCTCTGGTTAATTACTGACATAGGTTGCGGACCATTTCACTCTCACAACGTAGGGGAAGCAGGAATATTATCTGGCCTCTTGGCTCCTCTTCCTTTGCCTTCCACAGCTCTCTCTGCTGGTTCACAGAGGCACACTTTGGTGGCTCTCAGTTCATTCTGCAATTCTGCTAGAATCTCGTTCCATCCTCGATTGTAACCAGCTTGTCCTCCACCCAACGCTTATTTATGGAGGGACAGATAGCAAGAAGAAATCGCACTCTGGAATACAAAGTGGGAAGACACACCCCTTGGCCAGAATGCCTGCCTCCTATGTTCATGATGGATATTTCTAATTGATCTCAGCACTCTTTTCCATTGAGCCCACGTCCCAAATTGGCCCTGAGTTAGGGAGAAGACTCTAGAGTGGGAAAGGTGTACCCAAAACTTCCCTAATCTGACTATCAAGCCTAAAAACTAAACATTCAATTCAAAATCCCTTGTTTCTCCAGCTCAGAGTGCCTGATGGTGTGGGAAGCCCCTACTCATAAAAATTCATAGTTGAAGATTGTTGGTAATTTTGCCCAACCTTCTTCTTTCTTTGCCTAGTTACACCTCAAGGCAACCTCCTGGCAGGCCAGCCTTAAGCCCAGCAGTCCAACCATGCCTCTAAGCTGAGTTCACATCAGAGCCAACTTCAATTATAAACAACTGAGATGATGCCAGAGGCCAGAATCCCTGAGAACCCAATTGCTGTCATCACCGTGGCTAAAACAAGGCACTTGGCGTCTAGAAAAGCTGATCTGTAGGAAATTTCCAATAGAGTTCAATATTTTCTAAGTTTAAAGTAAACCATATCATCAAGGTCAGACACTCGAGATAAAACTAGGCTTGCATTTAAATAGAATAAAAATAGTTGAAGAATACTAAGAGTGGTGACTACTTTTACACAGGAATGTTTTAAATAAATTGTTTTTTTCTTGTGCCTTTTAAATTTTGTGATTTGTCACTGTGATGCTGACATATTTTTAATGAAGCATGCCTTGTAAAATGACAAGTGAATGAAAAACACACAATAATATTTACATCAACAAAACTAGAAGAAGACTGTATATCCCAAGAGGCTCCATCATCCACCCAGTGGCCACTTGACCAAATACCAAAAAGAAAAGTAAATAAAATTTGTGTTGTATGCCTTACAAGACCAAACCTATAAAATGAGGGGAAACTTCACAATTACTTGTCATTTGTTCTGTGGAGTTGTAACAGATGGATTATAAAGAGGATTCCATGATAAACATCGAAATGTGGTTACTACCTTCTGTGCTTTCTCGGTTCATATTTTTATTTTTTTCTTTATAAACAGATAATTCATTCTTATTAATGGCAATGCAAAATTTTCAGATGTATTGAATATGTCATAGTTTTTTCTATTGTAGGCGTCTCTAAAAAAGGTAGAGAAAACAAACAGAGCAAAGTCTGGTATTGGAAAGGAGAGAGAAATAAAGCTTGTAAAGGAATGAAAATTAGAGCTTTTTGGAGACAAAAATTCTTAGAAGATACGAAAGCTAGTTGCTGAATTAGATGAAGATTTTTTTTCAGTTTTTCCCACTTGTTCATCTCTTAGGCACTTCTTCACAGCAGCAAAGAAAGGTTTAAAAAGAAAATACCTCAGTGTGGTGAGACTGTAACTTCATGAAGGCATCACTGAAGACACACCTTTCCCAACATCACTCAGCATGGTATTACATATGTGTGTAATGTAAAGGAAATTGAATACGCATTCTTGGATGGGTGACCAAATCGTGATTCCAGAATGTAATCAGAAGCTGATTCATTATCCTCTCGAGATTTCATAATCTTTGCATCAGGAATTAAAATTCAGAAGAGGGTGAATGTATGTAATCTTTTGAAAGTTAAAAATTAACAGGAGCCTTTCATACAGATAAATTTGCTTTGCCTCATGATCAGCACTAAAGAGCATCATAGATTTAAACCATATTTACATAGTTAAAACAACACAGCCAAATATGAAATATGTTATGTAACATTGTACAAGATGCTTTCCAACATGCAAACTGACCTTTAAAACAATTTTTCATAAAATAACATTTTTAGGTAAGAGAAAAGACATATGGTTAGGGCAAAATATTTCTGTTCAAATTACAAAATCCTGAATGACAAATCACAGGATAGAAAAAAATTATATTGTACCTGGAATTTGAAGTCTTCAAATTTATTTAGATACATGTATCTATATGTATTAATAGATACATATTTAACTGATTATAAGTTTAGAACATTTATATTTTGAAGATGTCAATTTTTTAAAAAATTATTAATATTTACAGAATTGCTGCAGAGATTTTAAACACATATTTTTCACTAATGTGACGAGTATTTATGTCCCATTTCATTAAAGAGACATTTCAAGATTCTTTTAGAGTGAATTTTTAAAAATTAAGTATCACAAATATTTCTGAAGTACTACCTTAAAAAAAAAACAACACTTTCCAGGCTGTTCATATAGTTAAACATTTTCATAATGACTAAAAATATAAAAATAAATTAACAACCATAATTAAATTAGAATTCTACTTTTTATATCAGATGAAATACTATATAAAATGTCCAGAAAATCTAGTGTTAATGAGGCTGTGCAGCCTGGACATTTGATGTCCCATCTGTGGGAATGTGAATTAACCCAAACATTCTGAATAATTATTGGCTCTGTGTGTTAACAGGCTAGAGTCCTAAAACAAGGATCTTAATTCTAAAAGAAAATCCTACTCTAAGAATATGCCAAGGGTTGATAATCAAGGAAGTGTCAAAGTTATAGAGAAGAACCTTCACCCTAGCATTATATTTGTAATCATCCACATAAACCAGATAGTGTTGAATGAAACTACAGAAAACTAAAGAGCCTAGCGAATATGTTTCTCTTTGTGTACAATTGTAAATGCACACATCTATCCATGTAAAGTTTTACATCTCAGGAGGATAGGTACCAACATGTTAACATGCTGTATCTATAAGACACGAAATTTTACTTTCCTACAATTTCATACATACACACACACTCTCTCTCTCACACACACACACACAGAGGATATATATACACACAAATATATATATAAACATACATATTTATATAGATACACAGACACATATATATACACAGATGGTCACCAACTTATAATGGTTCAATTTATGATGTTTTTTAACTTTATGATGAAGCAAAAGTGATAGCTTTGAATAGAATATAACTATTCTGCTTTTCACTTTCAGTACAATATTCAATAAATTACATAAAATATCCAATACTTTATTATAAAGTGGGTTTTGTATTCAATGATTTTGCCCAACTGTCAGCTGATGTAAGTGTTCTGAGCACATTAAAGGTATGCCAGGCTAAGTTGTGATGTTCAGTATGTTAGGCATATTGAATACATTTTAACTACAGTATTTTCAATTTATGATCATCTTATCAAGACAACCCCATTGTACATTGAAAAGCATTTGTATTGCATTAAGCATGTTATATAATATTTTTTATTGAAATTACCGGCAACTTTTGAAAAAATGAAGTAATGTGCTTTGCTATTGGTTAAAATGATTTGGCCAGGGGCAGTGGCTCATGCCTGTAATCCAGCACTTTCGGATGCCAAGGCGGGTGCATCACTTGAGGTCAAGAGTTTGAGACCAGCCTGGCAAACATGGTGAAACTCCATCTCTACTAAAAATACAAAAATTATCCAAGTGTGGTGGCTTGCACCTGTAATCCCAGCTACTTGGGAGGCTGAGGTGGGAGAATTGCTTGAATCAGGCAAGCAGAGGTTGCAGTGAGCCAAGATCATGCCATTGCACTCCAGCCTAAGTAACAGAGTAAGATTCTGTCAAAAAAAAAAAAGAAAGAAAGAAAAGAAAAAAAGTTTTTAACTTCGAGTAACAGAATAGTCAACTAATTGTAGAAAAAAACAAGGAGCAATTTTTACGAAATCGCACAATAAGTAGATGGTATCAATGGTTAGTTAATTCAACATGATCCACGTCTTTGTGATTCTCTTATCTTTCTACCTGTTTTCAAGACGGCTATGGCATTCCCAGCCTTACAGCTTAATGGGACAAAATCCAATGGCAGGAAAGAATAAGTGAGGGCATTTTGGAACTTTAAGGATTGGAAAACAGGGATGCCAAATGTCCAGTAACGTGGGATAACCGCTCCTAATCAAGGATTGCTATATGTCCTGAATGACTTTCTAACGTAATGTAGGTGAATAACCTGCTTCGTTTAATTATACAAACCGAAATGTAACTGCCTAAGCGCCAAGTACTTTTGCATGGTTTTAATGTGCCATGAATTTTGCAGGAACTAAACTACTATGTACATGAGAAAAGATGGTAGAATTTCTCGTTTAGATACTCATTTCAGAGTCTCAATAGGAAAAAGGGAACACACTCAAACTAAGATAATTTAACATGGGTTTATTTCCAAAGAGACTACTTATGAAAATGTCAGGGGAGAAGGGTGAAAGAATCACAGAGATCACACCCCACGATAACTCTGGGTTAGTAGCAGCGGGCAGATTTCCGGGTAGTAAACTGCCCTGATCACACAAGGAAACACTGATTTTCTTATGAAAAAGAGAAGTCAAAAAGACCCAGCAGAGAGGGAGTTTAGGCAATAATCCCCAATCCCACTTCCTCCTTCCCTTTAATCTCATGAACATGCATAGAAGGCAATGAGCATGGAAACCTATTGAGATATTCAATATGAACCATTCCACTTGGACAAAAGCCAGTAAATAGGGGAGTATAACAGGGGATAAGGATCAAGCAGAAAGTATCTATCACATTTACCAGCGCAGATCAATCATGTCAACAATAGAAACGGCAGTTTTGGCATTTGGTTATTCAATGAAACTATATTTGTAGCTTTTTATTTACAATGTTTCAAGGTATGGGTGAAGATATGAAAATTTCATTATGTTCTATTGCATTTGATATGTAAATGTTCTGGCACAATTATATACATTTTGGATTATATATTGACAGTAAATTATTTCTCCTTTGTTAGCTGCAGCATAACATTAATATTTTCAACAACTTGAATGCATACATTGTGTTGTCAGTAATAGTTTAGAATAGTGAAGGGGTCTTTGAAGAATTTCTTATGAAGTAGAGGCATTGGGTCAGACAGAGCTGAAAACCATTGGCTTAGATTAATCACTATTTATCCTAGGGCTGAAGAGGGCCAATTGAAGACACAAATGTCTAATCCCTCTATGACCTGGGAGTTCTATGAACCAGAGAAATAGAGACTGGTTCTTAAGGAGGTAATAAGTGTGCCTTCTATGCTTTATAATAATATGCATTGTCTTAACAATCGAATACTTAAAAGTTAATGCCCTCATAATATGCAAAATTTTTAATAAGTCCCTGTGTTCAAGTAGTTGGCAATCAAATTGGTGAAGTATGGTAAGTCTTTTGAAGAGCATTAAACAGCAGAGAATGTAAGAAATTTGTCTCTATAATAGTGTGGGCCTTCTGTGTTTCCTAAGGGCACATTCACATGATCTAATAACTGAGCAGAGAGAAGCCTAAAGGATAGTTTATGGCTTCATTTGTTTGTTTTTGCCAATTAACATACATTTCTGGATTAAAAGTCAACTATCTTTTTCTTGGGAGTCAACTATAGGAGAAGATAGCAAAGAGGAAAGGAAAGTTATAGCAGCTCGACAGCATTACCCTGGAAATATCCGTATTGTGTGCCGCTATGGCCTACCTTTATCAGTCAGATAACAATGTCCAAGAGGCAAGCTT
This sequence comes from Symphalangus syndactylus, assembly GCF_028878055.3. NCBI lineage: Eukaryota > Metazoa > Chordata > Mammalia > Primates > Hylobatidae > Symphalangus > Symphalangus syndactylus. Next base: position 211,737 of record NC_072423.2, on the reverse strand, counting down.
GGCACCATTGCTCTTAGTGAATCTCTGCTGCCAGCCTTTTATCCTAATGCTCTCAAAAGACCCATTTAATGGACCTTCCTGAAACTGTGCTCTGGATCAATATGAGGCTCATTGATACGGCATTTTTGGAATTCACTATTTGCTTATTTATTAAACCTGGGATAGTTGCCTGACTTCAATCATCTGAAATCCTCTCCATGACTTTCAAAATTACCAACATTGGTTCCAACATCATTCCTAGAGGACATTTCAGTGGAGTATATTCATCTGACATTTGACTGTATTTATAACAGTAAGAATCTATGATGATTCCTCCCAAAATAATCCCACAATGACCCAATTTGGGTCACCTTTGAGGGTCTTATCCTTAATATCAGAGATCTGTTCTACACATTTGAGTCTTAGAAACAATTACTAGCTTCTCTCTGAATTTAACTGAAGTTCCTTACTTTTATTCAGCCTATTACCCAAATTACATAATGTATTGAAGGCTAAAAACTGTCCAAATTTCTGACTACATTTAGTTAAAAATGGGAATATGACTTTTTCTAACTTGGCAAACATTATGTTTTTTTCATGAAGAAATAGAGGCATATTTAAACACTCAGGATCTGAGAGTTTGAAATACATGAAACTTAGCAAGTGGTCTTTAAGTAGTTTTCGTTTCTAAATTATAGTACATACCATTGAATGCTACAGAAGAAAAGACAATGATTACTCATAAACATTGCCTTTATGATATCCTTCCAAAGGAAACCAAGTGTCCCTGTGCTTGGACTCACACAGCAGGAATGTTTACCTTGCTTTGATATCACTAACAAACACTTGTGCCTAGTCATTGAATTCTAATGCATTTAAGCCATCTTGAGGGTAGAGCCCCTAGAGAAAAGTACAAATGGAAAATTCATTGATTTTTGATTTGGCTTTCCTACGGACTAAATTTAACACTTTCTTATAAATCTCTTCCTTTGCAGATCATATGTGATAAATAGTTATCAAACTTTCTAGACGTCCACCCAGAGCTACTTCCATATGAAGAGGTGGAAATGGATTCTGTGCATGACACTGGTTAGGCTCGGGCACTGTTTTTTTTTAAAGGAGATTTTTTAAAATTTGTTTGTTTTCCTTGTACACATAGCCATAATATTGTGTTGCTGACTGCCCTCTGGGAACGAAGTCATACCAATCACAAATACATTGCCTAAAGCGGGAGGCTTATTACTCTGCTGTGACTTCCATCTCCTATTATGTTTTAAAGATGCTACAAACTTGAGACATGACTATGTAGATGACATTCCCAGCAAATCCCCAAATAACACTTCACGAGATTTCAAATACCAGGATTATGAAACAGTGAGAGATATAAAGAAATAAAGAAAAGCACAATATATGTGTAGAAGGCATTAAAACATAAATTTTGTAATTATGAAAGCATATAAGGAACAAGTTTTATTCTAAATAGCAATTAAATCAGAACTACCATACAGGGAATAAAAGTGAATATTAAACAATTGTACCGACAATCACAGAGCCCTTTTTCTGCTGCGTGATAGAATTTAGTGCTTACTAAGGAAGAAAAAAATGCAAGATATCTTAAATTTGGTACTTTCCAACAAATTTAAGAAATGTGTACACTCTCGAGGAGGCTTAAGAAGTCTCTGACTAAATCACTGGAAAAGGAAAGCAGTGAAAAGCAAAATAACTATTACTCAACAATAACAACATTTATTACTATTATACTAATATAAACACACTATTAAGCATCAACATTTCAGTTACTCACTGAGCCCAAAGTCATTTTTCATGAACCATTCACAACACTGATAACCTATTGAAAAATGATTGAAAACAAAAAAGCTTATTGCTTTCCAAGTCCTTTTAAAGCCTTCTCATGTGTCATTTCATATAATCCTTATAACGAATCTAAAAGGTATATACTGACTTTATCTCTGCACAGAAAAGAAAACTGAGTCATATTCAGAATAAGTTGCAAAGTTCCCCAGATAATCAGTGTCATAGGTGAAATGTAATGTCACAGTCTAGTTGAGTGTAATTTAGGGAAGCAGTACAAATGATGGTTGAAAGCACAGGCTCTGGGGTAAGTAGCCTGAAGTCAAAATCTAGTTCATATCCTTAGTGGCTGTGTGATCTTGGGAAATTTCCCTTAACTCTCTATGTCTTGGTTTTATCGTTTCATCCGTTTTTGCCTCTCATATGAGCTGATGAGCATCACACTAGTTTATGCTTCTAGGACACTTAAAACTACCTGGCTCTTGATACATTTTCACCATTTTGTATCATTTTCTTCACCTTGAGTATTTCATGGCCAGATGGAAATCAATGTCAATATGAAAAAATGTTCATAATTCAACAGGAAGAAATACAAAACCTTATAAACAACTTTGTTTTACTGGCAAGTATATTTGGAAGCTATGTTCAATTGAGAAGGGGAAGGGAAAGCCTCTAAGGGCATCGATTAATCAATGACCGGAAGCTGATGAGACTTGTCTGGAATTTTCTGGAGACTCTGAGACTTAAAATTGTGACAAAGATAAGGAGATGAATTGAGTAGTGTGGAAGAGACATTTTCTGAAGTCAGCAGAGAAAGGACAGACAAATATGGTAAGGGGAAAATGGTATTAAGTAATAATATCTATGAAGTGCTTTCGAAAGTATGACACGTGTAAATTGTGTTAAATGTAAACTATCATGATTATATCATTACTGTCTGACGGATACGACTATTCCCACTTCAGTTAGCCACATAAGATCAATTTTCCTATACCTTAGAGAATACCAGTAACCTCCAGTTCAGAGACAGCATAAATATCTATCCACAGCTGAGCAGACACATACAGCTAGCTACCAGATGAAATGGGCTTTATCTTCAAATACTATTGTTTTCCATTTTTAGTTGTGGCAAAATACACTCAACAATTTGCATCTTAACCACTGTTAAGTATACAATTCAGTGTTATTAAATGTATTCACAATGTTGTGCAAGCATCACCACCACCCATCTCCATAATTCGTTTTGTCTTGTAAAATTGAAATCCTGTACCCATTAAACAGTGACTCCCCATTCCCCACCCTCCCAGGGCAACTACAGCTTTACTTTCTGTCTTGATGAATCATACAATATCAAATGCAATTTTTAAGATATTTAAAATCTTTTGTCTGGAAGCAAAGTGGAAGTTAACATCAATGGCTATGCCTTCAGTGAGTTCTCAGACCACATTACAATGTAGTTACCTATTTATCTTTTATTACATTCTAGACCTATTCTTTCTTCCTGGCACAAAAATATCTTCTTTGTAGATTATGGCATTTACCTCTATCTCCACACCTTTTTGCATCTCTCAGCCACAGATCATCAGCCTCTTGCTTAGTCTTCCACTTAACGACAATTTCTTTTAGTATACAACAGCCCTTCTCCCTGCAATGCAATTTCTTCACTCTGAAAAGCTCTGACTCTGGCTACTGGTCTCTGTTATGTACTCATTCCTAGAGCCATGTCTTCAAATATTTCTCAGAACTTCTTCACATCTAAAAATCTAGGATTGATTTATTGCTCTCTGACTATATTCTTCTGGTATTTCAAGTATCCTGTATAACTTCTTCATCTGCCCTTGCTTTTCTTCTACATCAAGATATCAAGTTCATGGACTTCCCAATTCATCATTTTAAAAATTTATTTCAAGCCTTTGTGAGTCACTACAATATACATATGTTCTCAGGAATTATGGCCCTAGAATTTGTATGTGGGAACAGTTCCTGTGTCAGGCATTATGGACATAAGAGTAAATAAATTCTAGCCCCTGCCTACAAGCAGCTAATTCCCAGCCTAAGACAGACTGCAAGCAACTAACACGCAGAGTGGTGAGTCTAAGGAAACTGATTAGGATGTACCTAATTCGAGCTGGGAATATCAGCAGAAAAACTTTTTGAAAGTCATGAGACATGAGCTGTGCCTAAAAGAATAAAAAATATAGAGAGAAATAAGAAGAAATAAATTAGGGAATGAGATGAGTACAATAGTAGAAAAAGGAAATCTCTTTAGGTCAAGGGAGCTTAGAGATGAAACAGGGTGTGAGAGTACATAGGGAGGCTCATAACCTCATTGTGGTTGGAGAAAACAGGCTGAAAGGAGAAACGGGAGAAAGTTACAAAGGGAATCAAATGTGTTAGTAGTTGAGGGAAAAGCAAATATTGAATACGACCCACAGATCTTGGATAACCCAGTGTTTGGTAGTAACTTACATGAAAGGTTTTGACAAAATAGCGGGATAGATGGAGAAAATAATAACGAAGTGTTATATTTCCTCAGTAGAAACAAACAAAAAAAAAACGTGTAATCACAACCTGATCTTTTAACTGGCCTCCACTTATCTTGCTGCCTGGATTGGCATACATATTCCGCTGCCTGAAAACTGCCCAACACTTTTGAAAGGTTGTTTCTCACTATTACACCCAGGCATTCCTGCTTCACCAGCTGAGTTGTAAGGGGCCTCCAGGAGGCCTAGATTGTTCTCCTTATCATATACATTATTTTCATTTATCGATTTGCCCAGAACATCTAATGAAATATTATGGACACCAATAACATGAATACAAACATAGCTATAGACACTAAAAAGTAAATTGATGTCTCTTGAAAGGCTGTCATGTCTTAGATGCTAAATTTGGAATATGTGCTTCTAATAAATAAATAGCTTGCTTTAATCATTCTGGTTTATGAATATAATATAGGGGAGCAGCTTTGATTTTGCCCTTAATCTTAAAAAACAATTAGCCAGGCATGGTGGCAGCACCTGTAGTCCCAGCTACTCAGGAGGCTGAGGCAGGAGAATGGTGTGAATCCGGGAGGTGGAGCTTGCAGTGAGTCAAAATCATGCCACTGCACTCCAGCCTGGGCGACAGTGTGAGACTCCATCTCAAAAAAAAAAAAAAAAAAAGATCATACAAGGAGTAAATGATGATTTAGCATAAAACACAGTTCATAGGACTCAAACTTTGTTATTTTATGGGATTATACTAACCTGTTAATATTCAAAATTTACCATTTCAAAAGAAGAAATATTGGTCTGGGAAAATTGCCATTGCTTATACAGAAGAATGGAGGATTCATTTTGAGCACAACAATTCTAATGATATTCCTCATCACTGGTTCCAAAACCAAGCCCAAGGAAGGCCTGCATAGGGATAACGTGTAGAACACACAAAAGAAATACACATCACCAGCTCCTCAACCCAGAGCTCCAAGGGAATGGCCAAGGAAGCTGTATTGTCCTAAGAAATTTGAGACTGTTTTGACTGACATTAAATCCTGCTCAATCATATGTATGTACACACACACACACACACACACACACAGACGGTGTCGTCAGTGAAGCCTCTAACAATGCATCTTGACTGGATAGATTCGACAATTAAAATGACTGGAAGAAAATAGGGCTTCATAAGTGGCACTTACTATTCACATAACACATTAAAAGGACATCTCCTAAATTAAATCTTGTCTATGATAAAAAGGCAGAAAATCATGACCCAAGGCTAATTTATAACTGCACAAATGTTCAAGACAGACCAATGCTTGCTATGTTTAGGAACTGACAAGAAAGTACAGGTCTTTATAATCTACCATTTTTCTTCATTTGATACCAGGTGATCTTCATAATGCAGGCAATAGAGAATTGCAAGATTTGTCGGAGATTTCAGGTCTTTGGAAAGCTATGCCCTTTCACAAGAACAACCGTGGAAACAGGAAGAAAGTCAACTCCCACTTAAGGCAATCAGAATTTACAAATATTCCTTCCTTCATTGAAATTTCAATAGGCACTTCAATATTATCTTTAATTAATTCTTTTGTTACAATCATACATCACATAACATTTTGGTCAAGGATGGTGCACACACATGACAGTGGTGCAATAAAATCATAACACTGTATTTTTACTGTACCTCTTCTATGTTTAGACATGTATAGATACACTTACTGTATAGATATAAGTAAGCATATAGATATACTTAACTGTTGTGTTACAATTGCCTACAGTATTCAGTGCAGTAACATGCTGCACAGGTTTGTAGCTTAGGAGGAATAGGCTATACCATATAGCCTAGGTATGTAATCAGCTATAGTATCTAGGTTTGTGTAAGTAAACTCTGTGATGTTCATACAATAATAAAATTGTCCAGCAATGCATTTCTCAGACATACCCCTGTCATTAAGTGACACATGACTATGTTAGTTAACACTGAGGGAACTTCATGGGAAATACACTCTGCAGCTCCATCATAAAGAGAAACCGTTTATGTCAAGAAACACATAAAAGCATAGTTGCAAGATTACAATTCCTTCCAGATATTTCATTTAGTATCTCCACAAATCACTAACTGCCTGAATAGCATTCTTGAGTCTCCACTGCCTCACATTTGATTTCAGGTCATTCCATCAATTGTCAAAGACGCATCCAACATTAACTTTCCAATTACTGGTTTGGATTGTGTCAACATTGTCATCCTGGGCCACAACAACACAAAAGGCTAACTCGGTGAGGTAACATAGACACTGATCAGTGAGATTTTGCTGACGGGTGGTACCATTTTTTACCAAGATCAAGGGTATTCATACCTTCAGGCATATAGATAACATTGAAAAAGGCAGGTTCATAGATAAAAAGGCGATGAGGAAGGGTTATTGCAGGATACATGTGCTACGGTGTCTCCTGTTTAACCTGAGTCTGAAGAGATTCAAAGTGCAGGTGCCATGCATGCCTCTTCAATAGTTCCATGTCGATTGATTTTCTGGGCTACACTTCCCAGCATTCAAATTGCTAAATGCATATAAACGACAACTGAATATTTATAACCTGGATTTGTGCTTTTGAGTGACCTTATCTATAGTTATGTGCTTCAGTGATCTAACTTGGGGTTGACTCCAAACTTTGATAAAGTAAAGACCCTGCTTATTCCTTGAGTATTGCTGCACTGACAACTGATTTAGTGAATGCCACTGTGAAAATAATAAACCTCTTGGTGAATATATTGAGACATGTCTTGTAACCTGTACACATCTTAACCAGGGATGTTACTTGATCTTTCTATGTACAGGAGTGTGTGGAGATAGAACAACATACAGGATTGTAATTGTTGCCTGTGAGACTAATAGAAAATTCAAGCTAGTGACGTATGTTTATGCATGGCACACTTCTCACCAGCAATTTTAGGAAGTTCTACCCACAACCCATATGTCTTTTGATATGTGGGTTACCTTGGAGAGAGAAAAAGAAACTCTGAACACAGGCAGGAAATCCTTTAGAATTTTATCTAGAGTTGGACTTGTCCCAAAGCTTTTGTATAAACTTGCTTGATGAGCAACTGTTGTCCACTGGTACCTTCACTGTGCAATCCACACACAACCAAACTTCACAACTGGAGTCCTAAATTTGCACTTTATTTGGTAAAGTTGAATGAAAAATGGTCTTTTAAGCTTATGCTCTCTTATGAGAGCTGTTATGAGATTAATTTTACTCCAAGATATGCCAGTTAGGAAATAACTTCCAATTTAATTTCACCAGCCCCCTGTGGGTGGACTAATTAGTCATACATCACACTTACTCTGGTGGTGAAATGCCTCAAAAGAAGGTCTGCAGAGTGTTGCTCTACCTAGAAGGACATGAATAAAGAGACATAAAAATCATTCATTAAGAAGGAAGAAGACGTTCCTTGCCTAGATTTTCACTTGTAGGATCCAATTAATTTTATCACTTAATATTTTGTCCTGGTGGGCATTCATTTTACAAATTTGTAAGATCAGTAGAAATGGAAACTTTCAGAAATCAAACTGTAAATGTTCTGTAGACGTTGACAGAAATAGCTATTTGGAGCTGTGCTTTTGCCAACTAGACACTCTGAGAATATCTGTGAAAGGATATTTTCAGGAAGTCATTGAATCCCCTAAAAATCAAGTTTATTGCTCTTACCATAAATATAAATAATTTATTATCAACCACTTTCAATATTCTAATAAGTAACCTTTATTGTTTATTTCATTGGCATGATCTACGTAGACACGTGATTTATCTTCTTTTGCAATAAATTCAGAAAATTTGCTGCCTGGAAAAGCCATGTTTTAAAATTACCACCTGTTTGATGATTTTCTTATAAAAACATTTCTACTTAAGTATCTATCACTATTTGTCCTTTATTTTCCCTTCCATTCTAGCTCTACCCCTTGTCTCCTTTGTGTGTCTCAGGATAAGTGCCCTATAACATTTTGTATTTCTGGAAACCCTTCGATACAAAGTTATTACATGTAAAAAAAAAAAGTATGTTTTAGCAAACTCTTTGTTCACAGATTATCTTTGACTACTTGCCTATTAGACAATTTTTGTAGGCTCCATATGCTATTAATTTATATTCACTTTTAGAAGAATTTTCATCAAAAGCAAAAGTCTTATGTAAATTGATTATATGCTACTTGTACTTCTGTGTATATATATACACAGAGCCACATACATATATGTAACTCCGGAGGCCTGCCTGGACTGTTTAATAACTGTCCTGAACAAGAGCAAGAAAAAGCTGGTCAAATTTCAAACAACAGGTTGAACTGGGGAGCTCACATCTTTGCATAAAATAGACACTAGCGGCCTTTAAAAATTAAACATTTCTACTGTTTTAAAAAATTATAGCCATCATAGTATGAGGAAAAAATGTAATAATCCTTTTTAATTCTTGCCATTTTATTAACCACAGAGTCCTTACGCCCTAACTTCATTGGTATCCCTTTGAGATTAAACAGAACACTGAATTTCAAATTCTGAGAAATAAATAATTACACCATTTACTTGAGGCACTCTTTCACCTTTCAAGAACTATTTTGAGAATTCATTAGCTAAATATTGCTATAATGCAGGCTAGTAATAAATGGAAATAAAGAGTTCATTGTAAAGTTTAAACTCATGATGGTATGATCTGGAATTTTTGTTAACCTAGAATACATAATTAGCTCTAGAGGTGAAATGAAAGACAAAATCACTTCACATATTAGTAAAAAACAAACAATGTAACTTTATAAGCTACTGCTGTTCTTTTGCTCTTGAGAACCAGTGACATCTCTAATTACGGAACATTATGGAAAGGTTAAAGATGAGAATACATGCAGTCTGTCTACAGGAAACCTCAACTGCTCAGGTTAATGAAATGTCTGCAGAAGTCATATTGATTACCAGGTTCACAGGAAACTAACATTTATTGTATAAATTCCATGGTAAAATGTATTAGGGCTCCAGGCACACAACTGTGCGCCATCTACGTGACCACACAGTGCCTACTTCTTTCCGTCTTTATTCATTTCTCTCCTAATGGTCTGTATGTTATTGTTACATAGTTCTAAAAATCTTCCATGAGGCAGAAATTTCATTTAATGATATAGCTTTGAAAATAAAGAAAAACAGTAGAAACTTTCTATTTTCTTATAAAGCAGAATTGTTGAATTTTCAAAGTTTCATTTATGTAATGTCACAAGGTGACAAACGTATTTCTTTAATGCTCTCTTGTTGTTATTTTTGTGTAACATCAACCGAAGCCGTTTCTTTCATTTGAAGGTGAAAACTGCTCATCAAAATCCAGTTTAAGCTGAGAAACAAAGAACTAAATTTTGCATGAGAGATTATACACTGCATAAGTATAAAACAGGACCAGAAACAATGGTGGGTCAGCAATTTTAAAAAAGATGAACGCAGGTTATCATCAAATCAATTGTTACCAACACACCAATTACACCTCTAGGCCAGAAAATTAGCCACTTCCCACAGGAAAACAAGAATTGAAGACAAAGTTCACCAGTGAAAGTTGGTTATTTTTTTTTTCCATCCTTGCATCAACTAAAACGATATCTATAGTTCCTCTTAACACTTTTCTTACTTTCAAATATGCGGGTATGCTTAATTAGCTGAGGCCATGTTTCATACGCACATCTGGCTACAAGGGAAACTGGGAATTTGAGCCCCAATCCTAATGTTTGTAGAGTATTTAGAAATTTGAGAATTCCCTCCAAAGAAAGAGTTTTTTAAAACACTGTTAGACAAAAAGCTTGAATTACAAAATGTGGTAGTAGCTCATGTCTAACTCAAATGCAGGGAAAAAAAAAACTACAAACTCTAAAAAAAATAAATACACATTTGATGGTAATAAGAAACAGAAAATAGGCAGAAATAGTAGAATATTTGACCACTGATAAAGTTTTTAACCATTGAATAAAGAAAAATTGCAATGATTTAAATTTGCATCAATGCAGCTTCACACCTGATGACACTCCCTGGTCTGTGCAAAATTGCATGTCTACGAGTAAAGCAGTGAGTTTTACTAGCTTGAGGAATAAGAGCACAGAGTTCCAGGCTGACAGAAAAGAAGAACTGGGAAATTTGAGTGACATGGGAGGAAATCTCACACAAGTGAAAGCCACAAAGGAGAATGTCACAGAGTAAAAATCTAAAATCAGCACTTAAACTTCATTCAGATATATGACGGCTGCTACATTTCACATTGATAAAAAGAGACTCCATAGAATCCAGCAGAAAACAACAGCTAAATTGCTAGTACAGAGCAGATATTTCAACCATTGCATATAGCTCAGGAGCAAAAATTTGGTTTTTCTCTACACAAAGAAGACTAATATTAGAAAAGAGTCGCTCTTCAAAGGAAAATAAAAGAACCTATCTCTACAAAATATCATCCACATAATCTAACATATAATTTAACCTGTCTAGACATAGAACCAGGAAAATATGACGCATAAGAAAAAAAGTAAACAATGGATTAAGACATTGAAATGGCCCACACGCTGGGATTAGAAGATAAGAAATTTAAAATAAGCTATTGTAAGCATATTCAAGGATTTAAGGAATAGACGGTCATAAGAGTGAATATATGGAGAATCTCAACAGAGAAGTAAAAACGATAAAGAAATAATGGGACAAATTTTAGAACTGAGGGACAGAATATCTTATATAAAAATGACATCGTACGCAAATACCAGTAAATTAAAGATGGCAGAAAAAAACTATCAGTGAACTTAAAAACAGATCAAGAACAATTTCCCAATACAGTTAAGAACACAGAGGAAGAAAAATAATAAAAATAGGGCCAGTCTAGAACTAATATAATTGGAGTCCTACAAAGAGTAGAGAAGGAGAAAATGAGACAGAAAAAGCTGTTTGAAAAAGTAAAGACCAAAAGTTTTCCTAATTGTCAGCATATATCAACTTACAGGTTTAAGAAACTCAAAGAACAGAATAAAAACAAAGAACCAAATGCAGACATATCATAGTCAAACCACTGGGCAAAAAAAGAGTAAATCTTGGAAGTAGCTAAAGTGAGGGAGAAAAATAATGTACATACATGGAAACAAATAGACAGATGACCTGTCATCAGAAATGACAGTTTAAAAAGCAATGAAACCATACCTTCAAAATAAAAAAAAAAAACCTGTCAACTCCAAATTCTATAACTAGAGAAAGTAATTCTTGAGAAAATAAAGATTTTTTCAACTTTTGCTTAAATTAAGCAACTTAATTGAATTTCTCTAAAATTACAGCTTGTATCAACTCTAGAATTTATTGGGCACCTCCTAGGACATAAACACTGGAATTTGGTGAGAGACATCAGGTAGGAAAGAGCCTGGCTCTGACATAAATTCAACACACAGAGGGGGACACATGTTATGAGACTGACCTGCCTTCTCCATCTCATAAAAGGGGTTCTTGTTGCTGGTAACACAGATTAAACTATTTCAATTACATTCAAGATAAAAGGATTAGCAATTGTATGTAAGATGAAAAAATCACCCCACAGGAAGACAAAAGTCTTACAAAAGGATATTTAAACTAGCCAACACTTTGAAATTTAGGCAGAGATCGCACTTTCTGGGTGAACTAAAGTAGCAAGAACAAAGTAGAGGCTCCAATTCTAGGAAAAAGGGGCCCTAATAAGGTTTACGATCCAGAAACTCAAGAAATCCAGACAGAAGGATGCAGTCTCCGCATTCAAGGCAGTAGCAATACCTGGATTACGAAGCCAATCCCCAAAGCAGGAACTCATAAACACAAATTGGATTGTGGAAGAAGCTTGCCCACCAGAAGATTTAGGTTATTACAAGGTAGAATGTGATAGAGAAAACGAGCATGGGACTGGAAACAAAAGGAGGAAGCCCCATGATTACAACTAGAATATAACTCTCAGAGATGGTGCAGAAACAAGACTGAAGAGAGAACTCCTTAAACCCCACGTGCCTTACGTCAGGACTGATCCTGGACACAGGCTGGACAGCATAGCCTGCAAGTGCTGAGGGAGGAGGCGTGGGCTCAGCTGTGACATACAGCTGAAAAGCAGATACGTGTCTTGAAATCGCGCAGAGGGTTTGGGCCTTTGTTGCTCTCTGCCAGCAGCTGCCAGTAGTTCTCACACTTTGGCTGGCATCAAAATCACCTGGGGCAGTAGTGGGGAGGGGGAGAGTGTTGTAAAACCACAAGTGACCAGGCAGAAAACACCTGTATGTTTTCCAATTCAGTAAGTACAGAAATCTTAATTGGAACAAGGTGGAGGTCAGACATTGATAGTGCTGTGGACTGCTCCAGGGACATAAGCATGATCTTTATAGAAGTGGCTCTAACCAGTTGAGGGCAACCACTGGACAGAGAGAACTCCAGACCAACCGTACACAGAGACACCATGCAATTACACTTTAGCAACCTCTCCAAATAACATGTCTCTTAGTGAAACTTGGGAGGTTGAAAATTAAAAACTCCAGTGGCATTTATGTATCCTAGGCACTTACATTTGTCTGGTTCTTCCACTTTGCCTTTGCTTGGTTAGAATTTTGGGTAGATAAGAGGTGGATTTACATGTGCTAGTGTGAGAACTTTGATACACTCATTTAGACATTGACCTACTATCTTGATGTTTGAAAGCTACAACCCAAAGAAATTTGTCTTTTTACATAAAACAAATTCAGCCCTTGCCTTCCTTATAGATTACATCTTCCACTAGCAGTAATAAAAAAGTAACAATATGCATAAGTCAAAGTATCTTCTTAGATCCTCTGTAGTGTTTTATTATTTAGTTGTGTGAATTAAAGTAACTCTCAAAATTTCAAGGATGCCTGAGAAGCAATTCATGTTCAAAGGCTGCCCTCTTGTGACAATGTGTTGTATGTTTTACTGTAAAAGTAATCTTATTTCACCTTATAACCTCTACAATCCAATTCATAACAGCATAAAAAGGAAATAAAACCTTACATAATTTTGAATTTTAGAAAGTACCTTGTTTATATGGCTCCTTTAGAGAATGAATAGTCAATTTGGTAAATATTCCAGTGAGTTGAAGGTTTGATTCCATCTCACTTAACTAGCTTGATGGATGTATTTCTAAACCTATACAACCCACTCCTCTGCTTCTAAAAAATTAAAGTTAGCTGTAGATTGAGATGTCAGTGACACAGTTTATAGAACATAACTTAGATTGTCATCTATATTACTGTAACTACAAATACCACCCTCAGATGGAAGAATCAGTTTTATCAGTAAACGTCTCTAATTGAACTACAAATGGTGTATGTCTTCTGGCTTTTACAAGCTCTTGGTCTAACGCAGGGGATATATGATGTAAAAATTACAAAACAACGCCACGCGCGGTGGCTCACGCCTGTAATCCCAGCACCTTGGGAGGCCGAGGCGGGTGGATGACAAGGTCAGGAGATCGAGATCATCCTGGCTAACACGGTGAAACCCATCTCTACTAAAAATACAAAAATTAGCTGGGTGTGGTGGCGGCGCCTGTAGTCCCAGCTACTCAGAAGGCTGAGGCAGGAGAATCGCTTGAACCCAAGACGCGGAGGTTGCAGTGAGCTGAGATTGCACCACTGCACCCCAGCCTGGTGGCAGAACAAGATTCCATCTCAAAAATAAATAAATAAATAAATAAATAAATAAATAAATAAATAAATATAAAATAACAGTGACTATAATGTTTTGTGATGTTAAACTTTGAGAGCTTTTTTTTTCTTTCTTTTCCCAAGTCCCTTTCCCAGTTCCAGGAGCAGTTATTCTAAGCTCATTGACGTAAAGGAATAGAAAGAAAAGGTTTGGTGGAAAAAATAATAACCTGCTATCATTTCTGTCTTTTGTTTTTTAAAAGTTTGAGCATTTGGGAGAATTTGGAAAGACTGTGGAGTAAGTGCAAAGAAGGAATTCGCTAACAAAAATTATATAGGGTAAAATGACTTTTTTCCAGGTTAGAAAATACTCACTCCCTACACTCCTACCTTCCTTTCTCATAGTTAAGAAGAGGAAAAAGCAAAGGCCTCTTGGTAGCAGTGGTGACTTAGGCAGTTTCTTAGAAATATTCTAGAAGGCATAGTCATCTTTAAAAAAAATAGCTACAAGGATATGTCTAAGCAGAAGGGCAAATGGGCCAAATTACGAGTAGATTTTTGCATTCCAGATATAGTAAAGAAGAAGCAGGAAGCCGGTGGGCCTAAACAGGCCACACAGAAATGGACAAGGAATAGGCCAGCAGCAGCTTGTGGGGACAAGATGTCAAGCCCCAAATGTTAAACCCACCATCCATCCTCCAAATTCTGGCTCTGTTTAACAAGGCTGTGGTCTGGCACTAGGTGCCACCTCAGTGACTAAAGCAAAATTCCCCGTCTCCTGGGAGTGTTGACAGCTGACTCCTGGCAACAACACTCACAGCAAAGTTCCTTCATCCAAGTTCATGTCCCTTCTCAAGGCATCCCACATCCGAGAACTGCTTGGTACAGAAATATAATGGCCTGGCTTGCTTGCTCCAATTTGAGCTCATTAGGTAAACTCACCAAGATCCCTGTAGAGCGGGCTGCGGCCATGATAGTGATTGAATTCCAGCCAGCTTCCTGCTCTGCCCAATCCTATTGCTTTCACTCTTCGCAGGTGTTGGGAATATCCATTTCAACTTCCTTGCATGCAAATCTCCAACTCCGAGTCGGTTTCCTAGGACACCTGACTGGTGACATCTCTATCACTATCACAGTACTTAGAGGTGGAGCATCTTAAAATGATTTAAGGCTAACTGCTCTAAGAGCACAGAGAGATGGTGGCTTAAAATAGAATTTAAGTGGGTTTAAAAAAAACATGAAAAAAGTTGACATTGCACGCTCATATGAGCTTATGGGTCAAACCATGCATATGATTTCTAAGATCCCTTGTGCAGTATATATTTGCACTGTTTATAAATGACATCCCCTTGAATTGAATTCAGTGCAATTCAAAACAGTAATTTGTGGGAAAAATTAGGTATGCAGATAGCCTAGACTCTACTGAGGCACACATCATTTGGAGAATAATAGTGAACTGGCTGGTCTATGAGGGAAGAAAACAGTGAATATAGGCTACTAGTGAACAAGGTTATTTTCCCATATATATTCAAATTAAGGTGAATTTCTTTACAGAATTATGCCTCAGAAAAAGTATTTCCCTATATATGAATCCTCACAAGTTTTCCCACGATGAGTGCTTTTGTGATTATTTTGAATAACGAAGTAATATTTAAGGAAACTCTCTTGCCCTGAATGTACTTTATGTCAATTGATGTTGCATATAGAGATCATCAGAGTGAAGCTACAAGAAAAGGAGGAACATTACTTAGCAAAGACTTAGAGAGTTAGTCCTAGTAGTGTGAGATCAAAATTTCAAGTGAGGGAATAAATGCAGCTTTTAATGATTACTTAAATGAAGTTTAACTGTAGCAGGATCTACAAGAAATTGGCAACCTTTGGCTCCGGTAACAGAAACTCAGGATATATGCCTTTCAGGGCTTTTGGATTCTGCATCATATTGAGAGAGACTCCTTTAAACAAGCAATAGGAAACTTCCTGTGACAACATAATAAATTCAAAAAGTTCTGTAACTCAGACAATGTAGATAGAAGTGAGGACTTTGGCCTAGACAGCCCTGTTCATTCTAAAGATGGATTAAACAAAGAAAAAGATATTGATATCAAAAATTCAATCGGGAATTTGATTAAAGCATTTCATTAAATGTGATAATTTCTTAGTATATTATCTCACATATGCAATATTCATGTGAAACAAATTAAATACAAGTAAACATTTGACTATATTTTCTGCAGCATAATTTACATATCAATTTACATATTCAGTTTTGCTCACGTGAAAACTTGGATCTTCTCAAGAAGAAAATTTGTGAAATCTTTAATTCCTCATCCCCAGAAATGTAAATAAGTCAATATCAATACTGTAAGTCAGTGATTTGTTCCTAAGAAGACAGTAAAAATTTTACAAAAATGCTTTAGAGCACTTCTCATTGTAAACCTAGAAAACAGAGAAAGGCTCTCTGATGCAAAAAGACACACCTTAGGGAGGAGGACATTGCAATGGGAACATGCCTGAGAAAAGAAACTATGTAGATTCAAATGGTGAAGGAAGACAAGGTCTTTAACAGAAAAACGATCAACCTGGAAGCATGGGGGAGTAGAAACAAATAAAGGAAAAATGAAGAGGCTTATGTAATTGTTTCGATATAGTTATCTTCAACTATACAGATCAACAACAAGGTCGATGTCAGTTGAAGGTTGGGCAGGTGGTTGCTGGATAGATGTCCTCGCAGAAGTGTATTTTGTGTAAGGTTGCTATGGCCTTTGTGCAAGGTTGTGGTTTTTGTGGTATTTTGTGATAGTTTTTGTTATCAGGCCTAGAAGCATGAGAACCCTCTCTTCAAGGCCTTCTCTGAATCTATTTGTCCAGGTGTTTTCTTTTCCTTTTAAACATTAGTGACAGTTTTGATTCTGATAACTTTCACATCATGATCCCTAATTTCAAAAAAAAATTAAACATGTAATTTGTTAGTGATGTATTTGATAGGCTTGGATTTGTGAGTCACCTCTACTATCTATAGTGGTAGATATATCTGAGCCTGCTTACACCAGATTTGCATCAGATTTTCTCTTCAGTGGAATTGGAAGAGGGGGTTTTGGAGAAGGGGATGAAGGAATTGTGCTGCATCAGAGGTCTCCATCTAACACCACAGGGACGTTTCCTGTGCTCTTGCCAGGCCGTTGTATTAGGCTGATGCAAAAGCAATTTTGCTTTCGTCATTGAAAGTAATGAGACCATCTGACTTACAATGTCTGTGCCATGACCAGCTTCTAATAGCCTCCGAGGACCCCTCTGCCCTGACACATACTGTCCTGGAACCGCGTCTGCTGTGTAACACCTGAGGTAGCTGCCACCATGACCAATCCCTTCTCATCTTTACTCTACATGCAGGTAACAGTTATAATTACATCTCTGTGTATTCACAGAACAACTAGTACATCTAGGACTTCTACAAAATTTCCCTAGCTGATTTTGGTGTTCTGGTGTCCTGGCAGCTCTAGGCATGAAGGGATGATGCTTTATGAGCATTTCTGTTGAGTTTTTTGCTTTTCCTCAGAAACTGATTCCAATTTTCCCACATATGTTTGACAATTTGTTTGAACTCATTTATTCTAAACCCATTATTTTTTGTCTATTATTTAATAGGGAGGGGGGCGAGGGATAAAAGATTACAAATAGGGTGCATACAGCAGGAGGTGTACAGCCACCCTGGGATATGACTCCGAACATCCACGGAGAGGAGAGGCTGCTATTACTCCCAATATCGCAGGGGGTGTACATCCATTCTGTGACATTGTTCTTAATATTCCAAGGCAGAGAGGTTGATATTACTCCCAATATCAGAGAAAGTGTACAAACCCGTGTGATATTGTTCCTATTATCCAAAAGAAGACAAGATGATATTACCCCCCATATCGCAGGAGGTGTACACCCACTCTGTGATATTTTTTGTAATATGCAGGGCGGGAGAGGCAGGGGGGCGAGGCGCCCCCCGCGAGGTGGGGACTGAGAGCCAGCCCCTCTGCCCCCCTGGCTCTTAGGACCCGTGGTGGACTCACAGCCTGTTTACCATATTGTGACTAATATCATCTTCCCCTCTGGAAATTATCAACTATTGCACAGACGGGTGTACACCGGCTTTCTACAGAGGACGTACACCCGTCTGTATTCGAGTAACATCATCTTCTTCCTCCCTGAAGATTAACAACAGTATCACAGGGGTGTTTCTACTCCCTGCGATATTAATAACAATATCACAGAGTGGGTGAACACAGCCTGCGATGCTGGAATTATTATCATCCTCTCCCCCTCGGGATACTAGGAACAATATCACAAAAGGGGTGGACACTCCCTGCGATATTGGGAGTAACGTCATACGCTTCTTCCGTGAATGTTAGGAGCAATATCACCGGGTGGCTGTACATTCATTGCTATGTTGCAGTCATGTCATACTCTACCCGCTGGATATTAGGATCAGTGTCACAGGGTGAGTGTACACCTACTGCGATATTAAAACTAATATCATGCTCTCCATCCCTGGATATTAGGAACAATATCACAGGCAGGTGTACACCTCCTGCGGTATTAGGAGTCATAATATTGTGAATTATTAAACATCAGTCTCATTAATAACTATCAATGGTAATATTAATTCATAGTATAACGTTATTAATCATTAATGATTATTTTAAAGAGAGGATTATGCATGATTAGAATTATTACTATTAATGCCATTTTTAATATTAGTTATTAATCTTAATATTTATCATTGTTTTATTACCAACAACGGGAATAAAATCACCCTGTGATATTTTTCTTCATATTATAGGGAGATATTGCTTCTAATATCACAGTGGGTGGACCCTTCGTGTGTATACTCTGTGACAGTGTTTTTTATATCCTAAGGAGGTATTACTCCTAATGTCACAGTGGGTGTTCACCCTGTGTTATCATTCTTATTTGACCTGACTGCCTTTTTTAACCCACACTACAGAAGGAATGGAACAGATACAAAGATATGGAGATTGGACCGTGCTGCCGTGTGGCCGCTGCAGGACACCTTTAATATCCCTGTTTCTCAGGCTGTCGACGAAGGGGTTCAGCATGGGGGTGACCACCGTGTACATCACTGAGGCCACTGCAACCTTTCTGGGGGAAGAGGACACGTCTGAACTGAGGTCCCCTCCAGCGCCTCTTCCATAAACTCAGCAAACAACTGACAGGTGAGACCCACAGGTGGAGAAGGCTTTATACTTCCCACCTGACGATGACAGCCTCAGAATGGAGGAAACCATTTTATAGTAAGAGGAAAGGGTCCCCGAGATGGGAAGGAACCCAAATACAGCAGCAGGAAAATACATGATTATGTTATTGGTGAAGGTGTCACAACATGCAAGATGGGGGAGTTGAGAAGGGTCACAGAAGAAATTAGGAATTTCCGCACCCTTGAAGCAGGTCGTTACCAAGGCAATCAAGTTGTGCAGCTGGGAGACTAGAAGACTGAGAAGAAAAAAAAAAAAAAAAAAGACAACCAAACTAGGAAGCCACAGAAACACGGGTTCATGATGGCCGAATGATATAGAGGGTGACAGATGGCTACAAACCGGTCATAGGCCATCACACTCAGGAGCGTGTCTCTCTTCCATGCTTCGAAAAATGGCAAACAGAGACATCTGAGTCAGGCGGCCTGCCTTGGAGATGACTCTGCTGTGAGATTGGATGTCCACAATCGTCTCGGGGACCGTGGTGGAGGTGAAACCCATGTCAGGCGAGGACAGGTTGGAGAGGAAGAAGTACATGGGGGTGTGGAGGTGGGAGTCAGGGCTGATGGCCAGGATGATGAGCAGGTTCCCCAGGACCGTGACCAGGCACATGGACAGGAACAGCCCGGCGAGGGTTGGCTGCAGTTCTGGATCCCCTGAGAGTTCTAGGAGGAGGAATCTAGAGACATCGGTTCGATTCTGTGGGTCTGCATGGTTTGGACAACTTTTGCCTAGAAAAGGGGGTTGAAAAATGGGAAACAAGTAAACCAACACCCGGCATTGTGTCTGCATTTTGGATAGAAGCAATTCACAAGTAATGTTTTCAGATTTCAGAGCAATCCACGCTCAGCAATATTTTGCAGTTCTGAGAAACTCACTTGTCTTCTAATGCTTTCATCATTGATTTCTGTGTTCTTCACTTCTTGCTGTACACGCCTGCCTTAGAGACACTAGATTCAAGAATGTTCCAAGAACCAGATCATCATATATAACAAATGCGTAACTGCTAGAAAATACAGCCTATCTTGTCCGAAGAAAAATACATAACAAAGCCGTTCTCTTCACTTGAAGAAAAAGGTTATCCTAATTAAAGGAAATTAAGAACTCAAATATTTTATTTTATTCTACTAGATTGATACAAATTCCCTTGATTTAGAACATTTATAAACACTGTATAGCAGCTGAGACCGGGCGGGGTGTGGTGGCTCATGCCTGTAATCGCAGCACTTTGGGAGGCTGAGGCGGGCGGATCACCTGAGGTCAGGAGTTCGAGACCAGCCTCAACGTGGGGAAACCCCGTCTCTACTAAAAATACAAAATTAGCCGGGCGTAGTGGTGCATGCCTGTAATCTCAGCTACTCGGGAGGTTGAGGCAGGAGAATTGCTTGAACCTGGGAGGCGGAGGTTGCGGTGAGACGAGATCGAGCCATTGCACTCCAGCCTGGGCAACAAGAGCTGAGACCATATCAGCTGGAAATGAAATGAAAGCTGATAGTTCATAAGCAGAAAATAGTTCCACATGCCGGTTAGGTCCTAGTGATGTCATCGTTCCGTTTTCTGACTTTTCACCTTCAGCAGGAGAGTAATTGGTTCCTCAAATCGGTAGGTCTTCTTTGAAAATTCACGTCAGCTACAACTCCTGTCTTTAGCTTAGGTGGACTTAGAGTTTTCATCAGAAAGTTCGGCCAGACGCGGTGGCTCACACCTGTAATCCCAGCACTTTGGAAGGCTGAGGAGGGCGGATCACGGGGTCAGGAGATCCAGACCATCCTGGCCAACATGGTGAAACCCCGCCTCTACTAAAAATACAAAAACTTCTCCCGGTATGGTGGCGGACGCCTGTAGCCCCAACTACTCGGGAGGCTGAGGCAGGAGAATGGCTTGAACCTGGGAGGCAGAGGCTATGGTGAGCCGAGATCACACCACTGCACTCCAGCCCGGGCAACGGGAGCAAAACTCCGTCTCAAAACACAAAAAACAAAAAGAATCAAGTAAGTCGAAGTCACACTGATGACAGCCAATTATTGTGAACCAAGGAAGTGTCAGTTCAAGAATTAACATAGATTTTGACTTTTGCTACCTCTTCTGTGCCAAGCAAGATACAGGCTCTGGGGAATCAGAAACAAAAGAGACTCACTTGTTCCTCTCACAATACTGAGTACTTACTGAGATAAGGACAGAAGAAAATGTCCTGTCTGGAATGCAGGGAAACCGGAACTTCAGGTCAGGGGAAATTTCCGTTGAACTGTATGGAATTGAAGCTTAAAATAGTAACGAGTGTATGGGAGATTCACTTTGCCTTGACTTTCCGCATCCATCACAGAGAGATCACGCAGCGGGCACCCACGATCGGTTTCATCATCGCTCGCTTCCACTAGATCACCTAGAAATCAGCTCAGATGAGAGTGCTGAGTCTCAGAGGATGGACATCTCTCCGCCTGCCATACAGAGAAGTAGAAAGGGTGGTATTCCAAATTCATGGCCAGACTCTAAGTCCTGGGTACTCTACTTCATGGTCTTCCAACTCTCAAAAAGTTGTGGTTTGGGTTTTGTTTTTCTTTTTGCTTTTTTGAGACGGAGTCTCGTTCTGTGGCCCAGGCTGGAGTGCAGTGGAGTGATCTCGGCTCACTGCAGCCTCCGCATCCCAGGTTCAAACTATTCTCCTGCCTCAGCCTGCCGAGCAGCTGAGAGGACAGGCGTCCACCACTACGCCCGGCTCCTTTTTTTCTATTTTTAGTAGAGACAGGGTTTCCCCGTGTGGTCCAGGCTGGTCTCGAACACTTGATCTTGTGATTCACCTGCCTCAGCCTCCCAAAGTGCTGGGATTAGAGGGGTGAGCCACCGCGCCAAGATTCCAAAAGTTGTAAGCAGAGCTGAGAGGTCTTAACCACGGGCACGTCTGAGGAGCATTTTTTGAAACGCTTTCCAGCTTCCTCAGTAGGAATGGAAGCCAAACTCCGAATCGATGACTCCTTTGAGGCAGTTGAGAGCTGTAAGGAAAGCCAGGAACAGGGGCAAGGGAGAGATGCGTCCCGAATGATCCTGTGCCCATTCTTTCTGGAACCTTTGATGTGATCTCAGCTGCCCTTTCTCTACTTGACACAGTGATTGTGGCACCCACTGGTCTAGCTGTGGTCTACAAGGAACCCCCAAAGGGAAGGGCACAGTGAGCAGGGGCATCGGCCTGAGTGACCAGGATTTGAGAGGGCAGGATGGATGCAGGGAGAGGATCGGCCAAATGCCATGTGTCCCGACTTAGACTGCCTGGTTCAAATTGGACTTCACCCTTTTTGACTTCATAATCTGGTACAAGTCCTACGAAAATGCGTTGCTCCTTCTCTAGTCCGTAAAATCATCATGAAATGTGCACTCGTAACTGGGAAACTATGCAGATGAAATGAAACAAGCTGCATAGAGCACAGAGCTCAGAGCCTGGCCTTTAGGAAGCCCTCAGTGAGGGTTCATGATGCCCTGGTGTCTGTCTTCATCCTCTTTATCCTCATCATCACCTTCATCATCTTTGTTGTTCTTAGGGAATAGTTTAGAGGGACTCATTCCCTGCTATCTTGGGTGAGGTGTCTATGAAAAGGACAACTCGGTGGGGGAGGAAGGCAAAAGTTTGAATAAGATTTCTGAGGCCCCCTCACCACAAGCAAGAACAGAAACTCCACAGTCTGCTGAGCTGACAGGTTGCAGCTTGGTCTCCTCCCATCTGCCCACCGCACTGTCCTGTTTGCCCTGAGGATGAGGAAACAAAGCGAGGCTCCCGAACGTCCCACAGCTGAACTGCCCTTCCCCCCTGCCGGGCCATGACCGCGGAGAACAGGTCCACTGCCCTCCCTGCGTGGTGCACGATGGAGGCTCAGACTCCGTCCTCAAGGCTGGCAAGAAGACAGGGTGAGACATGAGCCTCCTGATACAGGTGACGGGTGTGGAGCCCCCAGGACTGGAACCTCAGACTGCAGGGCTGGAGGCACAGACTGAGTATTGACTATTCTATGGCCTGGGGGGCTCAAGGCACAGAGCTCCTCATTAGCCAAAGTCGCCCAAGCTCCCCAATCTCTAAAGATTTCCTCATAAGACTGCAGGAAGAAGAAGAGAAAAGGGAGTGTCCATAGAAGCTTTGGGGCTCTTCCTGTAATCAGGAGGAAGCTTGCGTGTATTCTTCGCTTCCTTCTTTTCTTTCTAAAGATCCAACTGCTTTCATTTTCATCTTTGATTATGGGAAAATATACCACGTGTCGATACTAAAAGTTGTAAATAGATATGATTGCATCTAGAATGGCCGGTATAAACATTGACAATTTCCACTATTTTTCAGTTGACAGTTGAATGACATTAAGTACATTCACATTGTTTAGCAACCATCACCGCCATCATCTCCAGAACAGTTTTATCTTTCAAAATGGAAATGGCACCCATTCACCAAACTCTCCATTCCTCTCTCTCGCCCACCCCGGGGGCCACCATTCTGATTTGCAACTCTATGAGTTTAACTACCCTAGGCACTTGATAGAAGTGGAATCATACCGTGTTGAATTTGTTTTTCTGTTTTGTTTTTTTTTTTTGGAGACAGAGTCTTTCTCTGTCGCCCAGGCTGTAGTGCAGTGGCGTGATCTCGGCTCACTGCAAACTCCACATCATGGGTTCGAGCGATTCTTGTGCCCCAGTCTCCCGAGTAGCTGGGATTACAAGCGTGCGCACCCACGCCCAGCTAATTTTTGTATTTTTAACAGAGACGAGCTTTCAGCATATTGGCCAGGCTACTCTCGAAATCCTGACCTTAAGGGATCCGCCTGCCTCAGCCTCCCAAAGCGCTGGGGTTACAGGTGTAAGCCACTGAGCCTGGTCGTGTTTATCCTTTTGGGATTTCTTTATTTCACTGACGATAATGTCTTCAAGTTTTATCCATGTTGCAGCCTGTGTCAAAAGTGCCTGTCTGGTATTGTTTTTTGGTTTTGTTTCATTTTGTTTTGTTTTGTGTTTACATGGAGTCTCACTGTCGCACAGACTGGAGTGCAGTGGCACAATCTGGGCTCACTGCAACCTCCGCTTCCCGGGTTCAAGCGATTCTTGTGCCTCAGCCTCCCGAGTAGCTGGGACTATAGGCACACGCCACCACGCTGGGCTAATTTTTTGCATTGTCTTTTTTTATTTTTTTTGAGACGGAGTCTTGCTCTGTCCCCCCAGGCTGGAGTGCAGTGGCGCGATCTCGGCTCACCGCAAGCTCCGCCTCCTGGGTTCAGGCCATTCTCCTGCCTCAGCCTCTCCGAGTAGCTGGGACTACAGGCGCCTACCACCATGCCCGGCTAGTTTTTTGTATTTTTAGTAGCGACGGGTTTCACCGTGTTAGCCAGGATGGTCTCGATCTCCTGACCTCATGATCTGTCTGCCTCTGCCTCCCAAAGTGCTAGGATTACAGGCGTGAGCCACCGCGCCCGGCCAGTAATATTTTGGGTAAGAATGTAGCACAAGGAAAAGGAGAGTCAGTGACAGAGTAGTGACAGCTTATCTCTAAATGCTAATTACTTATATTGATCCTCTTTGTTTTCTCAACTTAAACAAAATAAAGTGCATGCGAACCTTCAAAACAACACATGATAGAAGGGAATGGATTCACAAATGACAATAGCTGTGTTTACCTGGACACCTAGTTAATTCACTAGTTTAACAATATTGGCCAGTCTGTAATGTACATCCCAATAAACTGGCCAACAAAAGGATTGCCTTAGCATTATGCAAATATAACTAAAGTATAAGTTTAAGGGCTTCCATAAATGAATCAGATAGGCATTTATGTATTATCAGGTATAACAAAAATTTGTTCAAGCTAGGAGATATTCAAACAATGATAAAAATCATCTATGACCAGCCACCTGGGAACTATACTTCTGTAGTTTAAGGCCATAAGATGCCTCATTGCTTTGACCTTGCTAAGTATAAACAGGACTGTGGAATAAGTTGCTGGCGATAAAAATGTCTGTGGTCACATTGCTGTTTTATTTATTATGCAGTGTAAGATATCTACTGTGGATTTCTAAGAGACTCAAGTCCACAAATATATTTCTCCTGACAGTTCCTGACATTGCACAGAATGGCACAGGTAACACAGACCAACACAAAAAAAGAAGAATAAGTCTCCGAAAACATTTTCTTCACATGTAGTTTAGGACAAAAGTATTGCAGAATAAAATTTATGGTTTTAGAAAAAGCAGCAACAAAAATTTGAATGAAAGACAAACTTTTGCTTTTTTGAACTTTTGGAAGACAAAATTATGACTCTAGTGTTTCATTCCTTCTTTCCTTGCCATTCAAATTTCTACTAAAGTGTAAGATATATCATGAGATTTGATAATATACACTGCAATGCCCATTGAGCAGATGGCCGTCCCAGAAATAAGACAAAGGCCATTAGTATAGCAAGGAAGACGTATGTTTAATATCTTTAGTCTGACATTCACTCATCCTTCATTTACATATGCTTACTCTCTTAATTTTCTACAAGTTGTAGCTTATACTCACAGAGTTTTAAAAAAATCATGAGAGCCCTCTTATTTTCTGTATCTACAATTCTAGGTTATATATAAACCTAAGTATACGGTCCATAGGGCTATATAAAGAATTTACTTGAATTTGAAATCTTGATTTTGTGAAAGAAACAAACGTCTTGAGATTTTGTTAAAATAATTCTGGCAAGTCTTGGCGCAAAGTTACACTGAGAGGGAATCTGTTTCCTTTGAAAACAAAAGTATAGTCAATATTTTCATAAAATGTGAGTATGAAATAGAATATAGTGTTATTAGACCATATTAACATTTCATTGGCAGAGATTTCACTTTGTTAAAGGCTGTATAAGAACAGCTTAATCTCACAACCCAGAAGTTTTTCTGCCATTGTTGTTTCTTTATTTTTAGCTAAATTGTAATTTTTAAATGAGTATACAGAAACACAATGCTATATATTGAATGACTTTAAGTGAATAAATATCCGTGCTATTCATCAGGGTAAGTGATCTAGTGACCAGAATAAAAAGGACATATGTTGCTAGCCCCTAGCACAGTATGCCTCAGCACAGAGGTTTCTTGGGTTACTGTTAGAGAGTGATTCCAATTCTTGGCAGTCTGATCCCATACATTATATACATTCCAACTCCTGCATCTGTTTAGGTGAGCTGTTGGCTAAATGGATGTGTAATGAAATTAAACAATATTTTTAAAGGTGATTTTTAGGATGGGTTATCCCCCCTCTTTTTCTCCTCGTTTCCTTGCAATCCGCCCTCTACTCATTCTTTTTATGCATATTTCAGAGAGGCTGAATATGCTAGGAACAGGGTTTCAGTCTGTTAAGAATTCACAACCTTGTGGAGTTGAGATACAATTAATAAAAAATTCTAGTATAATGAGGTAAGTATTATGATACCATCAAGGCACAGAGGAGAAATACCGACTCTGTTTTGTGAGGATTAGGGAAAGCAATTTAGAGATTATACCTAACACAAACACACAGATATTTGCATAGTATGTGAGCACACATAAAAAAAAATGTTACTTACATCCCAGAAATAAGACAGTAGGGACTCAGTGTGAGCTGATATGCCTGTCTCCACTATAATGAAAGAAATATAATGTCTCAAGGGTGAGTTGACATTTGCAAACTACCTGATTTTTCTAGAAGAATGATGCCACATAATTTAAAAATATTAAGGCTTTTCTAATCTCCAATGTATTTTCAATGGCTAACATAGTTAAAACCAAAGGGAAACTTTTATTATGTACATAATCGAATGCAAAATGTGTCAGGCTAGTTTAAAAAATATGAATGTCAGTCCTGGCTTGGCAGTTTAATACCTATTTGGTTTTTGACCAAGTCATTTAACTTAATTAAACCTCAGTTTCTTCTCTGGAAACCAGAGAAAGTCAAGCAAGATAGTTTTAACATTTCTTTCCAAATTTATATATCTGACTTTTCTAAAAATCTGATTTACACTAACAGTAAAAATAAATTATCTTAAGACATAGTTTTTAAGTTCCCACTCCTAGGAAGTGCTTATAAATTAGTTTTTGCTCTTGCTCCCTGAAAAATTTGTCCTTGTCCTGCTCGTCACATATAGTCCCCACTACACCAGCGAAGACTCGTCAGACTGGTTCTGTTGAGATCATCAGTGACTTATTTCCTCACTTCAATTCAGCCCACAAAGTCACTGATAGAGCTGGATGCACACACTTGGATGTAGACCTCAATCTTCGCAGGACTCTTCATTGCTGGTCGGCAATGATGTATCGGTGAGTTTTTCTTTCTAGAAGTCTTAAGGTAACTTTTAGATTAAAACAGCATGAGCCACACCAAGGAATGTGTAGATCTACAGTTTATTATTTTTTTAAATATAGAAACATATTTTTGAGATTTTACATAGAATTATGTCAAGAAAAAGACTTCTATTCTTTCTGCATTAGTGTTTCCTGTCCTCTCGTGTTGTATCCCAGTGTTTTCCTGTTACTTTTAGAAGGTTTCTACACAATGTAAAGGTACATGGTGTTTGACAGCTGTCTTTTAGTTCTTTTGCCCATATGTTTCAAGAAAGATATAACATATTTTTAGGTTGGGCTTTGTTTGTCTTATTGAGAAATACTTTTATTTTAGAAAGTGTACATGAAAAAAAGTCTGAAATAATGCAGATAAAATATGTTTATTTCTGTAAGTAGTTAAAAATTCAAAAATTCTAGATGTCTTGAAAGAATCAGAAACAACTGAAGAAAATAATATGACTAAATTATTATAGCCTGACTTAAAAAATAAATCCACTGATACGCCTGGTCATAGTCAACTTCTCCAAAGATAAGTCATGATCCTTATGAGGTTTTCTTTCAAAGTTAGGAACTAATCAGTAACAAGGTTTTGGGGTACTAGTTTTGTCTTTGAAAATAATTTTATCTTCTGATGGAAGTTTCTTTTCTCTGATTCACATATTGACCTATCATTTTTTATTAGTTTTTACTTTGAGAACAGTTTGAAAATGTTAAACTTTGAATGAAATCTGTGGTCTTCATTTAACATGGAAAAACAGGTTATTTCATCAGTTGAAAGTTCTACATACTTGTTATTAGAAGTTTAATACTCTTCTGTACATATCCATGAAGGAACTGAAAGCTACGGATACTAAAACTTTTGTCAGGCTTATTAAGGCTCCCTGCCTTTCGCAAGTATTTCTTTACGACCAATGATGGTTTTGTACCCTATTCTCTTTTTCTCATTAACTTTACTATAGAAAACAGTGCTTCAAGAAAGCTTCCAATAAACTTAACATACTAAATAGATTCCAAGCCTTATCTATGGTATATGTCAGATATTTGGAATTTGGTTATAAATGTGTAGAAGAGGTATAATGTGGGAATACTGGAGTCAACTTTTCTGAGTGTAGTGTCTAATTTGAAGCAAAAGATGTGCCTATTTTTAAAATTCCTGCTGCAGAATAGATGCAAGTAATCTCTCAAGGAAAAAAACAAAATCCAAAACTAAACATCCAACAAACAAATACATCTTCCTGATCTGAAGATTGTATAACAGATGAAGCACATCTATGTTTGAGTGGGTCTAGATGAGATAAAATGTTAAGAGCATGTACTAGAGCAAAAAGGGATTAAGTTTATTATTCAAATTTGCTGTCGTAAATGTTCCAACAGGAGTGTTATCGAGGAAGAGGGATAATTGAAATCCTAGGATATAAGCAGACAATTTCTTTTTAAGGTCATTTGTTTTAACTCAGAAAGAATATAAGAAACAGGTGGGGAATTTTATTAAATAGTCAGATTTTGGATCGCCTTCTCCCTGACTCTACCTGAATAAGAATCAATTTTTTTTTTTTTTTTAGAATTTAAGGGCAGGAAAAAATTTAAACTGGGTAAACATTATTCTTCTTGTACTGCCATTTTCTCCAAACTCTTATTTTGGACTATTCTTTGAGCATGAAGAGATCAACACATGAATTTTATAAACACACAACAGAAAGTTAAAGAAAACTTTATCAGGCATAAGCTTATAGAAAACAGATTTGGGAAGAGAAGAACGTATCCATTAAATATACTTATTGGTGATAGGGGTGTATACTAACTATATTTATCGGCAACCACTGAGAAGTAAAAATAAGCAGACTGAATTTATAGGCATTGACATTCACACATATTGAGATGGCTGAAGGTGAAATGAGTAATATTCAAATGAGACAAAATGGACAACTTTAATTTTTACTTAATAGGGTAAGCACTGTCTCTAAAAGTGTGGTCCATAGACCCGTGCATTACAGAGCTTATTAAAAATAGGAAAGTCCATCTCTCATCCCAGAAATTCTAATGAATCTCTGGTTGAGACATGGAAATCATATTTAAAACATTTACACAATGTAATTCTTATTTCCCCTAAAGTTTGACAAGCACTAATAGTGTAAAGACATAGAAAAAGCAAAAGAAATGTGTAAGTCTGAAAGAAATTAAACCATAAATGAAATAGGCCAGTTGTTAAAAGTATTCTTTGTTTTATTTAAATTGGTGTAATTACATCTTAATGGGAGGTGCTCTTTCCCAGTCACCTTTCCCTTCAAGGGAGAAAAGTACTCATTTATGCAACATGGTGATGATTAAGAAAGAGAGGATAATTTCAGGAAGGATGGGAAACTGAGAGGGGAGAACATAGACATTTTTTGGTTAATTTGTGTCTGATAAGGAGGATGACTTTATTTGGATCATAAAAATCTATTTGTTTACAGGAAAAACCATGGTATAAAATTAATCTAGCAGTGTTACCCTGTGACAGTCAGTAGGGATACTGAAGGGAAACTCCTTTGAGGCTTAGGCCCAGAGGTGCTATGTGATTGTTCTGTAAGTATTTAACATGTGCTCATACTTCTCCTTCAACTAGGATCAGCCCTGATCCATATAACAACTTCTAGTGTGTTCTCATTGCATACTGAGTCCTGTGTGGAAGAGACTATCTGTTGAGCATCTACTATATATTGTGTATCTTATAAAATGCAATTTCATTAAATTTTGATAATGCTTTGATAAGTGGTTATTGCTTTCATTCCTTTTAAAAGATGAAATACCTGTGGCTCAGATTGTCTAGGCGGTTAGTAAGTGTTGAATCTAGAATCTAACCCTGATCTTTCTGATTTTAAAATCTATACTTTTTTCCCTATAACATATTGTCTACCATGTGTAGGAAGCTAAAAGTAGAATCTTTGGAAAGTTTACAGAGAAAATAGATGGCAACAGAGAAATAGAAAATAAACCCACACATGGAGAAAATGTCGGTGCATAGATTTAAAAAACCAGAAGATGTAAAGACTAATATGAAATCATGCACATTTATGCTGAGGAAAGAAGTGTGGAGGTATAATTTTACTTTCATTTATAAGTTTTAAAAACATTTTGAAAAATGCACTGCCTGCCCTAATGCAACCGACTTTGTATTTAAACTAATTAAGCAGTGATTCATCTTTTCTGCACTGTTTCAAAGGTGATCAGCCTATAGCACTTTAACTACATCATCTCTGTTTTCTAAAAAGGATTACATTTGCTATATTGTGAAAATCATGTGTATCTTAGGGCAACATTTCATGGAACTAATTCACTGGTCTGCAGTAGCTGTCTGCTTAATGAATCTTTGTTGTTCTGTCATTGTCTGCTTTCCTCCAAAAATATGTCATTGCTTCAACTTAAAGAGAAAATAAATAGAAACAATCCAGAAAAATATGAAAAATAACAGTATCGTGTGTTTCCGTATTAGCACTGAGATTTACAAGTATGCCTGATGGTTTTAGTGCTTGTGAATAAGGTAGATTGAACAGTCGTGAAGCAGGTCTTCTGGAAGGGTAAGAGGTGAAATGGGTTCTCTGGCTTGTTTTATGGCTCTCCCACGGTTAGAGTTTAGAGAAACTGCACAGAGAAGTTCTTCAAGTGCACTCCTTTGGATCTGCTCTCATTGAAGACAATAGATACGAACTGTGAAGAATACTTTCACATTTTCAGGTTTTAATAGGTTTAAAATGACTGGATTAGAGAGAAGGAAGGTTTTAAGAGGTTGAGAAAGAAAAATGGGCTGCAGAAACACTGAGTCATTCCGGAACCTGTGAGCCCAACCTTCTTCTCCCATGTACACACATGGCCTGTGTGGTAGGGCAATTTCTGAGATTTTTAGAATTGTAATTCTAAGATGATAGAACTAATCTTAGGGGGATCCAAAGTACCATACAGGCATATTTAAATTCTATTTTGCAACCTTTTATCTGAAGATGTCAGATGATATCTCTGTTTTGAAGCTGCAAAAGCAGACACAGAGGGATTTAGCAATTTGTTTAAAGTTGAACTGTGAGTCAGTGCAGGACAAAATAATAATTGCTGTCTTTAGTTTCACATGTACTATCTGCCAACTACTGTCTTAAAACATCGTATGCATTTAAACTTTATATCAACCTATGGTTATATTATCATACTCATTTCACAGATGAGAAACATGAGGCTCAGACAGGTAATTATTTTTTTTTGCCCAGGGGTAATAATAAAAGGCAGAACTGATGGTTAACCAGGGTCAATCTGACTTCAAAGCCTATGCTCTTAATCACAATGCTATACCACCCTCACAATGTCTCCTTTGTCTGCCTAAGTGGTTCTTTTACTACTTTGATTGAACTGACTTACTGTCTTAAAAGATGAAAAATTTACATTTTCAAGAAACATTGTTATGGATGATCTTTGAAGTAGACCTCTAAGTCCAGCGGATAGGAAGCATTGTTCTCTGCATTCTCTAAAGGAAGGGAACAAAATGCTCAAAGATGAGATAATTTTCTTGTGGCCACAGGAATGGATGAGTCAGTCAAGACAGAGATAGAGTGCGTCCTCCCACTTCACCTGTATACTGATGTGAATACAGTCAAATAGAAGAGTTAAATTAACACTGGTGACTACGTGACCCAAGACGTATTATTGTTATTTTTATTAATATTACCATTTAAGCTTGTATGAAAATATATGGCCCATTTAAAATTAGTTACTTCACATTAAATCTTGTCAGGTCACTGGTAGTAAAATTTAGGGAGGGTACATAATGTAAAAATAAAAATATTATTTGACATAAATATGCTACATATATAATTTCAACATATGTTTTCTCATTTAGTACTTTACAACCCTGAGAATCAGATAATTTTAATATTACCGTGACTTTACAGCTAGGGAAACCAAAAATTAGGAAGACTGAGACTTCCAAGTGTCTGCTAAATGACTGGTAGAGCTGGAATCCGAGCACACCTGTTCTCACATCAGCCCTGTGCTTTCTAGTCCTGTCTTCTGCCAGGTCATGATTCTGGGATCAGAAGTGCTTCTTTGGTGAAGCACAGATAACTTACCTTGGCTTTCAAAAAATTACTTTATCTTAGTGTTTCAACTTTCCTAATTCAGAAAATACCAAAGATAATAAATGAACACTTTAAAAGTATTTCAAAGCAATCTTTTAATTATACAGTACATTCAAGTCATTATTAGGCATTTGGGGATACATTGTTTGATTCAACAATAAAGCTATATTTGGCCTTTTAAAAACAGGGCACTGAATTCTTGTACTAAACTGTAGGACAATTGGCAGCTGCCTGACTCAAGTCTCTGAATTGTATGGGTCCGAAGAGGAATGCTTCTTAAAGTTTTCTTTACTAGTTGAATCCCTTTTTGCACTGGAAGCTTAATGCAGACCCTTGATGTTTGGAGCAGAATTGCTGTGGGTGGAGTGGGATAGAGGCTAGAAGCTTCCTCTACCTTCCTTTTATTCCCTTAGGCATATGTGAGGCATCTGGGTGGATTTTTCAACCCACCTTAAAACTAATTTTTCGTTATGAAAGAGGAAGTAATGAAAATGGCCAACTTTTTTGGTGTATTTACTGTGTGCCTGGCATGGTGCCATCTGCCTTGTGTTACTTTATTTAATCTTCAGAAGAATCTTCTGAGTTAGGTCCTATCATTATCTCCATTTGTGGGTGGGGAAATGTAGATTTAGAGAGGGTGAGTAACTTTCCTACTGCCACCTAGCTAGTAACAGGCAGTTAGGACTAATCCCAAGCTGTTGGATGCCTAAGCCCAAGTCTTTATCCACTAAACAAGAAAATGGAAGTCATTTGCTTGAAGTCATAGAGCTTGTTACAAGGAGGCTCTTGACTAGAACCTTAGTCTTCTGATATATTAATATTATAATTAATTGTATCTCAAAATTATGCTGCTAGAGAAAATTAAGTTAAAATAGTTTACCATCTTTCATATATACAGAATTCGCAAGAGAATTAGTAAATATGTGTCTTCATGTCCTCTTTTCCCAAAGATCATTATGTGAAAATGGCAATTTCCCTTGATTGCAACAATCTGTTTTGCATATTATAATAGTATTGGATTTAGCTATGAGTGACAGGAAACCCAGAGTAACAGGGGATTACATAAAATGGAATTTTGCTCTGTTTAATGCGAAACAATTCTGGAGATAGGCAGGGAAGAGCTAGTAGGGAGGTTCACAAAATAATCAGGAGTCTAGGCTCCCACTATTGTGCTGTTCTACCAGCTTGGTTATGTGTCTTCCAAATCCTGGTCTACTGTGGCAACCTTTGCTTCCACCAGCACATATGTATTCTAACTGTGAAATGCACATTAGAATTCTAGCTGACAAAATAGAGACTCCATGGGAAAGAAAGTATTCACATGCTGACTCTTACAGACAAGGGGCATTATTTGATTTTTCTGGTGGCTGTGTGCCTAACCAAAGATCAAGGTTTCTGTTATTAGGAAAAAAAGAATAAATATTTGGGATAGGCGTCTAGGAGTTTCTAGTACAGCTGTATTAAGTTTGAACGGTAAGAGGTATAGCCCATTGTGATGAACATAGGCTGGTCAATATATAGTTCTGAAGTGTAGGCAAGTGAGCTGAGCTGCAGTTGTGGATTTTGTAGTCATCAGTATATAGATATGAAGTGAACACATGGACATTGGTAACTAAAAGTATTTGTTCTTTTGGGTAAAATAATGCATTTCTTATAATTTTTATGGTATTAATTAGCACAGAAATCCTACTTTATTCTAATATGAACCTGAGCTTATTTTACTATGTTATTATTAAATACCAATATATTAGAACATAATTGTCAAGGTGAGTATATAATAAAAAATTTCAGATCATCCACCTGCTTCAGCCTTCCAATGTGCTGGGATTATGAGCGTGAGCCACTGCACCTGCTCCCTATTCAGCATATTCTGACACCAATCTAGTAGGGAATTGGGCCTTGTTACAGACTGGTAAGCATAAAAGTCTTTTCAGTTGGGATTTATTATCTTCCTGGATTTGCTGTTTTCCCAAGTTGCCCTCTTATTGATTATTTTACTAGGGAGAGCAGGATTTTCTTGGAGCCTTTTAAAAAACTTGCACCTGTTGGCAGGTTGCCAGGTGGCTGACTTCTTCCAAATCCGTGATATATGAAGCAAAAAAAAAAAAAAAAAAAATTGAGAGAACTCACTGGTGTAACATTCCTTTTGTCCTGCATTTCTGAGCCCACCTGTCTTCTTCTCTCTAATTTTCAGAGTCTTTTTATGTTTGTTTTATTTGTAATGCCCACGTATCTTTTTGTTTGTTTTAGCTGTATTTAGCTGGGGAAAAAAGAATATGTAAGTCTGTTCCATATTGGTCTGGAGCATTTACATATTTTGAAGCTGGGTTTTGTTTCCCAGTGCTTGGCTATTGCCACCAATTTTGTGCCTTTGGTGGATAAAAAACTTTTGACCTCTATGTCTTCATGTGCATCGCCGACAAAATCATGGAGGGGGCCAATAACTGGTTCCTTCTGTGTGTCACTAAATGCTATTATAATTTTCATTTTGTGATTTGACAGAATTTTTGTTTAATGTGCTTTCTAAGCCCTATAGTTCTCTTCAGAATTCCATGTTACTCTGTGTGCTTTCTAATCTGTATTCATAAAATGGTACCATTAATTTCTAAGATTTTTTTTTACAATTTTTAATGTTATTCCCTTCATGCTTTCACATGAACACTGTATCTGTATTGCCTTGATTTTCTCCACCTCATTTAATTCACTGTTGGCATCACTATAGTTCTTTCCCAACTTTTACCTTTGGGTTAGTCATTTTAGCAATGTTCAGTTTGCTACATTAAATTCTTTTATTCAGTTGACCTTTGTTTATACTCTGGCAAATGCCCAAGTTTAGACTCACTTCATTGTGTTTCTTTTTCTGTGTTTCCTAATTGCTCCTGCAGGAACACACGGAACAAAGTAGATTGGTCTCATTACCACACTCTACTAAAAATTCCTTCCTAACAATTGAAATTGATTCTGTAATTCAATCTCCTGAAATGAATTCAACTTAAAAGATGACTTGAAAATATACTTGATCCTTGTTATTTGCAGATTCCATATTTGCAAATTCACCTACTCATTAAAATTTATTTGTAACCCCCAAATCAATACTCAAGGCACTTTTACGATCATTCACAAGCATGCACAGAGTGGCAAAATATCTTATTACTCAATGAGCATATTCTTACCTGAGGTTGAAAAATGTGATACTGTGCCTTTTTATTTCAGTTCTCATTCTGTAAACAAGTGTCCTTTTCTTGGTCTACATAGTGCTACAGTTTTCACATTTTTATTATCTTTGCTGGTAATTTTGCTGTTTAAAATAGTCCCCAAGTGTAGTGCCAAAGTATAGTGCAAGAAGGTTGTGATGTGCCATATGGAGAAAATATGTATATTTGGTAAGCTTTGTTTAGTTATAAGTTTTAGCGGTGTTTACTGTGAGTTTAATGTTAATGAATCAACGATGTATATTAAATAGAATGTCTTTAAACAGAAACACACACTAAATCTGTTTATGTATTGGGCAGTTGACAAAAACGTGACCAGAGTCTCCTGGAAAACCAACCCTGTATTTCTCCTAAGAACAAGGACTCAACAGTCATTAATTCAGTGTTTGTGGTGACTTCAGAGAACTACCATGAATAATGAGAATAACCTGTATTGTATTTGTCTTCTTGACGGTCATGGAATCATTGATGGTTTAGATATTATGCTAGACCTTCTTTTGTCCTAATCATCATCATCCTACTTGCCTCCAACTTTCCTGAAACTGCTGAAAACATCGTGCACTTTTACATTTATGATCGTCCATTATGTTCTTTATTCAACTATCTCAGTTTCTATAGTCTTTATAGCAATGTCCTTCCTAAAAATTTCAGAGAAACAGATGGATGCCCTCTTAACCTTTTATTTTATAATTTTTATTGTAAAAAATTCAATGGTGTGCAAAAATAGGGAGGATAAAATAATGAACTTTCATGTACTCATCACCTAGTTCAAAAATTTACAACTCATGGCCAACCCTACGTTATCCGTACATACCCTGATACAATCCCCTTATCCCCTTCCCCCACCAAAGTATCAAATCTATTTTGAAGTTGATCCCAGATGTTATATACTTTCATCTAAAATGTCCCCATTCAAAAATACTATCTTGATGGTGATATTAGAGATATATACTCTTTACAAACTTTGTGAGCTACAGAAGTGAAGCCAAATTTGCCCTATGATTACAATATTCTACTTTCTTGTCTCTGGAAAGACATGGCACCCATTTTTTTGGAGGGGAGGTATGGAGTTTCATGCTTGTCACCCAGGCTAGAGTGCAGTGGTGCGATTTCAGCTCACTGCAACCTCCACCTTCTGGGTTTAAGCTATTCTCTCACCTCAGCCTCCTGAGTAGCTGAGATTACAGGCAACCACCACCACACCAGGCTAATTTTTGTATTTTTAGTAGAGACGAGGTTTCACTATGTTGGTGAAAAATTCCTTGCTAGCTTCCAGGCTGGTCTCAAACTCCTGACCTCAGGAGATCCACCCGCCTCAGCTTCCCAAGGTGCTGGGATTACAGGTGTAAGCCATTGTGCCCAGCCTCCATTTAAAAAATGTTCATGTCTAGCATCCACAATTTTTCCCACTTGCCTTGTTCTTTATATTTTAATATCACAAA
This sequence comes from Symphalangus syndactylus, assembly GCF_028878055.3. Lineage (NCBI taxonomy): Eukaryota > Metazoa > Chordata > Mammalia > Primates > Hylobatidae > Symphalangus > Symphalangus syndactylus. The sequence continues at coordinate 174,481 of NC_072423.2, read as the reverse complement.
AACCGTTAATAACCTCATATGTAAAAGTTTTTCCTCGAATCTCCTACTGTTTTTCATCTCAGTGGTATCTGGCCACCTTGTCTTTCTTAAAACATATCCCTTGTTCGAATTTCATAATTCTGAAATTTGCTGATTTCTTTCCTCCTCCTCCATCTACTCATTTCTGGCTCTATCCTTTGATTACTCTTTCTCTCTCTCTCAACCTGGCTATCCTCAAGATTCAGATCTCAGATAAAATTTTTATCTGCTGTCTATATTCTCACTCAAAGAAGCCATCTTTTCTTTGAACTCAGCTATCACCTTAATGAGTGCCAAACCTATGTCTCCAGAATTCAACTCTGGCCCATATTTAGTCTTACATTTCTACATACTTCAAACTGATTTCTATTTATATATTTTAAGTTCTTAATATGAAATGAAAATTTGTGTATGTGCCATTTGAAACTCAATAGGCATCATGAAATGTTGCCTGGGTTTTTAAGTTTCTTGCTAATAGTATTGGGGTTCACTATTCTTAGAGTTTTTTTTTTACTCTTATGTTTCCTCCACATGTATTCGGTTAAGTCCTAGACTATTTTCCCACTTTACCATATCTTTTATGTGTATTTCTTATGCTCCTATTATTTCTGTTAACACTCTAATCTATTCCCTCATTTCTTTGTGTCTTAATACTTCCACGGCTTCCTGTTTGGCTCCTTCCTTCAAATTTTAGAAGTTTCTGTTGTGATATGCACATTCCTGAATACACTTCCTGTTCTGCTTCTCACTAAACCATTCACTAAAAATAACAGGATTAATGAGACAAATAGAGATAGAGACAGACCGGCCCCTCAAAAGCTATGCAACTTTATAACTGAAGAATTAACAAATATAATAATTGGCACCTTTAAAAATAGCTTGCACAACATAGGCAGGCAGAACGCCCAAAGTCTGGTGGCTTACTCAGGGCATGTTAAAAATGCACAGAAAAATAATGTGGAAACACAGGTTTGCTGGTGCTAAGGCAATATACACAGGGAAGTGTAGTCCTGAGCAGAAGAGGAAATGCAACCTAAAACTGATACAAAGCTAGGATACATCTCTCTGGGGAGGGAGTTTTGGGTACAGGAACTCAGGCATTTTCTTTTTCTTTTTTTTTTTTTTGAGACAGAGTCTCGCTGTGTCGCCCAGGCTGGAGTGCAGTGGCGCGATCTCAGCTCGCTGCAAGCTCTGCCTCCCGGGTTCATGCCATTCTCCTGCCTCAGCCTCTCCGAGTAGCTGGGACTACAGGTGCCCGCCACCACACCCAGCTTTTTGTATTTTTTAGTAGAGACGGGGTTTCACCGTGGTCTCGATCTCCTGACCTCGTGATCCGCCCGCCTTGGCCTCCCAAATTGCTGGGATTACAAGTGTGAGCCACCGCGCCTGGCCTAGAACTCAGGCATTTTCTTAAAACAGTGCCCCAGCCTTTCCACGCTACCTGTAGAGGGGTCCGTACGGCGTTGTTCTGGATTCCCGTTGTAACTTAAAGGGAAACTTACACAATGTCCGGAGCCCTTGATGCCCTGCAAATGAAGGAGGAGGATGTCCTTAAATTCCTTGCAGCAGGAACCCACTTAGGTGGCACCAATCTTGACTTCCAGATGGAACAGTACATCTATAAAAGGAAAAGTAATGGCATGTATATCATAAATCTGAAGAGGACCTGAGAGAAGCTTCTGCTGGCAGCTCGTGCTATTGTTGCCATTGAAAACCCTGCTGATGTCAGTGTTATATCCTCCAGGAATACTGGCCAGAGGGCTGTGCTGAAGTTTGCTGCTGCCACTGGAGCCACTCCAATTGCTGGCCGCTTCACTCCTGGAACCTTCACTAACCAGATCCAGGCAGCCTTCCGGGAGCCACGGCTTCTTGTGGTTACTGACCCCAGGGCTGACCACCAGCCTCTCACGGAGGCATCTTATGTTAACCTACCTACCATCGCGCTGTGTAACACGGATTCTCCTCTGTGCTATGTGGACATTGCCATCCCATGCAACAACAAGGGAGCTCACTCAGTGGGTTTGATGTGGTGGATGCTGGCTCGGGAAGTTCTGCGCATGTGTGGCACCATTTCCCGTGAACACCCATGGGAGGTCTTGCCTGATCTCTACTTCTACAGAGATCCTGAAGAGATTGAAAAAGAAGAGCAGGCTGCTGCTGAAAAGGCAGTGACCAAGGAGGAATTTCAGGGTGAATGGACTGCTCCAGCTCCTGAGTTCACTGCTACTCAGCCTGAGGTTGCATACTGGTCTGAAGGTGTACAGGTGCCCTCTGTGCCTATTCAGCAGTTTCCTACTGAAAACTGGAGCGCTCAGCCTGCCACGGAAGACTGGTCTGAAGCTCCCACTGCTCACGCCACTGAATGGGTAGGAGCAACCACTGACTGGTCTTAAGCTGTTCTTGCACAGGCTCTTAAGCAACATGGAAAAATGGTCAATGGAAAATAAACATCAGTTTCTAAAAAAAAAACCAAAAAACAAAAAACAAAACAACACAAAACAAAAACAGTGCCCCAAAGGTGTCTGCCTGTGTAATAGCTGAGTTGAAAGGGTTTTCCTTTTCTTCTGGAGTTTATAATTCTACTCCCATTATTCTGGTTCCCTTGCCTAAAAAAAAAGCATACATAAACCATCATAATTTCCATCTTCGACTGGCATAACTCTGCCATTCACTAATCAAATGTAAACTCATTAGTGCTGGTAGAATAGACTCTATATTTTTTTCTGTTTGATACTTGCTGGACATCACCTTACTTTTCAGCTTGTAATGCTATTTACTGCTATTTATATACTATTATTTATATTATTTACTATTTACTGCTATCTCTTTAAAATAATTATTTATTCTCAGACTCATTTATTCCTGTCTCTTATGCTGATTTAAGCTTTGTTTTCTCTTGTATCTTCTATTTCTCTATCCTGATTTTCTCTGGGATTTTATTATCAAAATTATTTACTTTCAAATAGCTTCATATGGTATATCTTATTTCTATAAGCAGATTGTGGGTTCCTAGAGGACAAGATCCACGTGTTTATAATACTCTTTTTATATCTCCTCCTACATACGAGGGTATCAGCAAATGCTTATTGGTTAGTTGATTTAAAATCACAAATGTATTATTTCAAATTTACTATTATATTAGTTAATTTTTTAAATGGACAAAAGAAAATTCACAAGGAAGTTAGCATAATGTAGGGAAAAATGCATGGACTTCTGAATTAGATCACTCTGGATTCAAATTCAAGGTCTACCACTGATTAGCACGTGATCTCAGGCAAATTACTTAATGTTTCTGAGTTTCAGTTTTCTTAATAACCCAGAAAAAATTAACCTAGTTCTACGCTTTTTGTTAACAAGAATTACACGAATTAACGAGATAATACTTTAATCAATTAAGAACTTCATAGAGTGAGTATGAATACTTGATGGGTGGTCGATAATTAGATGCTCCAGGATCTTGAGGGATAATCAGCCAGTATCTCGTTATTACCAGACACATAAGGAAGAAAAACTCTGGAGGTTGCAGGATATAAATAATTAGAATTTGTGATTTTATGTATGCATTTCCTAAGTTCTGCCTTTTGCTAGACTAAGCACTTTACATTCACTGTCTTACATCATCTTCATAGCACTCATCACAGGTGGGTATTATTAGGAGCATTTACGGATAAATAAATTAAAGGTCTTAGCCAGCAGAGAAAGGCCAAATTTGAGATAGAAACCCTGGTGTCTGACTCTAATGTCTGTTATTTTGTTTGTTTGTTTTTTTAAATCAGTAATAGACTCTTCACTCCCTTTTTTGGGGGGTTATGTTACACTAATAAAGAGTATGTATCACATAAGTTAAGAGCACAGTTCTCCAAAGAGATGGAGCCTTCAATCTCATTGTTTTGAACCTTAAGGCTCCATCAGTTTTCAAGGTATTGGAGGTCCTCTTTTAGGTGGATAACTGACATAGATGGAGAAAATCACTTACGCATGCGAACACACTGAATACTTCTGAAAATTACCCCTTTCATTACATTCTTAAGTTAGAAAAATAGCCAATTCCTCTGTAATGAACTGAATTATGAATTACTAATTTCTGTCTTCTCCTTTAGGGTGACTCTGGAGGACCACTGGTTAGGTCAGATGCTAGAGATATCTGGTACCTTGCTGGAATAGTGAGCTGGGGAGATGAATGTGCGAAACCCAATAAGCCTGGTGTTTATACTAGAGTTACGGCCTTGCGGGACTGGATTACTTCAAAAACTGGTATCTAAGAGAGAAAAGCCTAATGGAACAGACAACATTTTTTTGTTTTTTGGGTGTGGAGGCCATTTTTAGAGACACGGAATTGGAGAAGAAGACTTGCAAAACAGCTAGATTTGACGGATCTCACTAAACTGTTTGCTTGATGCATATATTTTCTTCCCAGCTTTGTTCCACACATAAGCATCCTGCTTCTGCCAGATCAACTCTGTCATCTGTGAGCAACAGTTGAAACTTTATGTACATAGAGAAATAGATAATACAATATTACATTACAGCTTGTATTCATTTGTTCTCTAGAAGTTTTGTCGTCAGAATTTTGACTTGTTGACGTAAATTTGTAATGCATATATACAATTTGAAGCACTCCTTTTCTTCAGTTCCTCAGCTCCTCTCATTTCAGCAAATATCCATTTGCAAGGTGCAGAACAAGGAGTGAAAGAAAATATAAGAAGAAAAAAATCCCCTACATTTTATTGGCACAGAAAAGTATTAGGTGTTTTTCTTTTTCTTAGTGGAATATTGGAAACGATCAAGCAGAGACAGCAGAATGCCAATCACTTCATCATTTAGGAAGTATGGGAACTAAGTTAAGGAAATCCAGAAAGAAGCCAAGATATATCTTTATTTTCACTTCCAAAAACTACTATGATAAATGTGAAGAAGATTCTGTTTTTTGTGACCTATAATTATACAAACTTCATGCAATGTACTTGTTCTAAGCAAATTAAAGCAAATATCTATTTAACATTGTTACTGAGGATGTCAACATATAACAATAAAATATAAATCACCCATTTGCTTGACATTATGATATGATAATCCACAAAGAAGGGGAAGATGGGAAAAATGTTACTAGTCAATTTATTGTAAATTATTTTAAAATTTGAGGCTAGGATGAAAATTAATTTAATAACAATCAGCATGCCTATGTACTAAAATAATTGTGTTGTGGAATGGGAGGGAACAAAGAGTTCAAACGATTGACTAGAAAGGTTTTATCCATCTAAGACTTTCCCAAACAGCAAATCCTTGAAGGGAATGAGATCCAGGTGTTAGTGTATAGTCTAGTGATGCAACTAAACTGGGGCTCAGACCTCTATTCTGAGATGATTGCAGATATTTTTCTTCCCCTGCTGCTGTGTTTACAGTTCATGCATGGCTAATGGTCCTGTTAGACTCCTCTGGGCTGAGATGGAAAGATATCATAGAGAAGATATCCTGGAAGCTGCTTCGCTGCTGCATCTAGTGTGACACTGAATGGCTAACTGCCTGGATAACAAACATGAACAGTAAAATCATGATATTGGCCACCTTCATGATTTTAGTTTTGGTAAATTATTACTGAGCTGTTAGAGACACAGCTTTCAAGTAATCTAGACCATAATGAACTTAGGACTGGTACCTTGATGTACGGCATGTTAATGGTGAGATTTCACCAAGTCTGTCCTCATTGCGTATAGCTACTCATATAAGTTCTATATTGTACAATAATTACCTTGAAAACCAGTATTGCCAGGAAAAATTTGAGTTTATTGATCTGAATAACATTGGAGTATGAACTGATAACATGTAGGCACTTGGCAAAAATATGAAAACTGACATGAATTGGTATGTTAAATATTTTGCGTAAGCTATTTTTGTTTCATTTGACAAAGTGCTCTGGGAAAAAGCAAAATTGAGGAAAACCTTGAATTTTAAGCAAGGATATAAGTACGTTTAAAACTACTCTCAGTGTTCTGTTAAAAATGGATGCCCCTTGTTTCAGTGTATTCTGTAGCTGGGCCTCTAGGTGGCACCCACAAGCTGTAGGAAGCTAGGGGGAAGCCTGACGTCAAGAAGGATGTCTAGATCTATAAGTAATAATGAGAACTGTACCTGAAATTAGTCTTGCGAAACCAAAAGAATACAATTTATCTTTGCAAGTGGCATTTAAAAATTAATTCGTGTTGATTTACATCATTATTAGTATTTTTCAAATTTCTGGAGATTTGATTCCAAACTAAAATAAAATTTATGATGCATGATTTGAGGAACTCCCTCTGCAAAAGCACCTGGCGCAATTTAAATTAAGAAGAAATTTTAAAAGCTTAATTTTACAATGACATCTTATTCCTAAGAGAAATACTTTTGATATTTCCTTCTACAAAGGATTTGAGAAATAGAAATTTGGGTCAAAGTGAAAATATGAGCAATAGTTCAAACTTTATGTACATAGGGAAATGGGTAATACAATATTACATTTCTAAAATGGTAACTTCTTTTGAAAAATAATTTCCAAAGGGTTTTATCATTCTTTGGCATGTCTGTGTTAACTGTTTCATTGGAGAAAGTTAAGAAGATGTGAATATAATATTTATTAATTTTTTAAAGAGGGCAGGCAGTTCCTCTTCTATATCTTCAAACTTTCTTCCTACAGCACCTAGTAAAGTACTCTGTATATAACACTCCTTCAATAAATGTTGTTGAATGACTCTTTTATTTTTACATTATGCAGAAAACATAGCTTTATTATTATTTACACATTGATTTTTAAAAGTAATCCCAGATTTTACACTAACTGAGTGAATTAAGCTGGTTACTATTTATCTAAGCCTATAATCTCACCCATAAGATAGAGATGATATTTGCTCAAATGATTGTTGTAGAAATAAAACTGTGAGTGTTTAAAAAGTGCTTAGCACAGTTCTTGGAACATTAGTAGGGATTCAAGAAACCATAGTAGTAATAACTGTTGCTATAATAAAACTATACTCTTGTTTTAAAAATATGGTATTTGATTATAATAGGCTGAATATCTTTTTTTTTTGAAATGACAAGATAAATTAGACCAACAAAATGTGCTAGTTAAAAAAATTTCTGATTCTACAAAAAGTTTTACTGGAATAATTCCGAAACATATTTATCAAAGTGGTCTGTCAATGTGAGGGTTCATTCTAACTTTTGACTTCAATTTTAAAAAATGATAAACCTTGTTAACCACCGAGTGGCTGGATTATATCGAGATCTATGGTGTAGTTCAAATGTCGCCTCTTCCCTGAAGCCATTTTTTACCTCCTCAAGTGGATGTACTATACGTTTTTTCTGAACTTCCTTACCATTAATTTTTTTATTTTCAGATAATCATTGATTCAGATACGGTTAAGATATAACTGTAAGTTATAATTCACAGAGATTCTGTGTACCCTTTACTCAGTTTACCTCAATAGTAAGATCTTGCTTAGGTGTAGTATAATATTACAGTGAAGAAGTTGACATTGAGACAATCCATTAACTTTATTAGGATGCAATCAATTATATATGTGTGTGTAGGTGTGTGTGTAATTAGTTCTATGTAATTTAATTACATATGTAGATTCATGTGATTACCAAGATACAGATAGTTTGTTCACAAGGCTACACCACGCTACCGACAGCCATCCAGCTCCCTCCCTATGCCTGTGTCTAGTCTCTAATCCCTGGCAACCACTAATCTCTTCTCCATCTTTATAATTTTTATTGTTGCAAGAATGGTATATAAACATATAATACGTAACTTTTTCAAGTTGGCTTTTTCGCTCAGTATAATTTTCTTGAGATCTGTCCAAGTTGTTATGTGTGTCAGTAGTTAATTCTTTTTTTATTACTGAGTAGTATTACATGATACGGCTGTACCTCAGTTTGTTAACTGTATGCCCATTGAAGGGCATTTGGATTGTCCTCAGGTTTTGGCTATTACAAATATAGCTGCTATGAAGATTTGTGTGTAAGCTTTTTGTGTGGACATAAGTTTTTACTGTTCTGAGATTTATGGCCTAGAGTATGCTGGGTCATATGGTAAGTACATGTTTAGATTTTTAAGCAACAGCTATATTCTTTTCACATGGCTCCTTACTACTTGTAAAACTCTCTGGACTTAGAATCTCTACCTGTGTATTTCAGATGTGCACACAGATGTGATTTCAACTAGACTGTAAATTCCATGAGGGTGGGGATGGTAACTGGTTCATTTTTATATCCTTCACAGTTCACAGGAAACTATAATATTGTTTATGGCAGTTGTTCTATAAAGATTTATTAAATAAAAGTAAAGACAGTAATAAAAGCAAACAAATAAATATACATGAAATAAAAAGAAGAAATGACTTTGAGTAGAAAAGAATTAACAGTATTTCCTTCATGAAGGTATTATTGCTCAATTTCTCTAATTCTGCATGGACTTTACCATGGCACCTCCATGTATCTTATGTTGGTTGATATAAAATCTGTTTTTCACTTTTCCACAGGGTACAGAATCAAACACAGACTAAAGACATGGTTGATATGGAGAATCTCTCTTTATACCTGAATTTATTTTATGATACATGTTATATTTAATAGTTTTCTGACACATCTGTATTAGCTTCTACTGTATTTGTGGAATGGATTCCAGTTTAGGAGTACAATCAATAAATATTTGTTGCTCTTACTTTTTATAACCATGATTCTATAATTTGTCCTAATGTAATTTTTATTATATAACTCAAGGTGGAGTGAAAGAAACCTGTGAAATGTAATCAGAAGTTCTCTCTTAATTGTCCCTAACACATTAATCAGTACGTCTTTGGTGTAGATGTAGTCAGCTTAAATTTCACGATCACTGTACTCACTGCCTTGCATATACCCCTCACCTGCTTGTTCTCTTGCTCCACCATCTGTGACACTTGCTTTTTACTGTGATCCTGGTAAAATTTAACTCTCCACTCACTGTTTTTAAAAACTAATTAATTTCCCCCAATTTTATTAAAGTATAATTGGCTAATAAAAATTGTATATAGTTACAGTGTACAATTTGATGTTTTGATATATGTATACATTGTGAAATTATTAAATCAAGCTAATTAATATATTCATTACCTCAATACTTATTATTTTTAAAAGAACATTTAATATCTACTCAGCAATATCTACTTTTAACAATTTAAAAATACTCAATACATTATTATTAACTGTAGTCCCCATGCTGTAAATAGGCCTCCAGAACTTATTTCTTCTATGTAACTGAAACTTTGTACCTTTTAACCAGTGTCTTCTCATTTCTACCACACTCCAGCCTCTAGCAACCACCATTGTACTCTCTGCTTCTATTACTTCAGCTTCTTTAGATTCCACATATAAGTGAGATCATGTAACAATCAGCACTCTGTGTTTGGCTTATTTCCGCAGTTATTAACATAATAACTTATTAACATAATATCCTCCAGATTCATCTATGTTGTCACAAATGACACGATTCCCTTCTTTTTTAAAGCTGAATCGTATTCAATGTGTGTATTTCTTTATTCTTCCACCAATGGACATGTAGGTTGATTCTATATTTTGGCTATTGTGAATAATGCTACAATAAACATGAGAATGCAAGTATTTCTGTACTGAAAGTGAAAAACAGAATGGTTGTATGGTACTTAAAGCATGGTTTCTACTGAATATTTCAATTAATCACTGCTGAGATAACCAAAATACTGTGTAAAAAACAAGCAAATCAGCAAAACCAAAATTGCGCTTTTTCAAAATGTCAGATAAATGACTAACCTTTTAACTAGACTGAACTCCCATAAAAGAGATGATTCACATTTTAATAATAAAATCAGATAAAATAGTAAAGACATTATTACCAATCATACAGAAATAAAAGAATTATAATTGTATATTAGGAGCACTTGTATGTCAACAAATTATAATAACTTAGATGAAATGAACAAATCTCTAAAAGACATAGTCATACAGACTCAAGAGCTCTAACACAATTCCATTATGTTCAAAGGACACACTTTGTATGATTTCAGTACTTTCATTGAGAGCTTTATATGGCCTAGCAATGGCCTATCTTGGAAAATGTTAATGTTCTTGAGAATATTATATACAGTCATGCATTGCTGAACAACAGGGATACAGGAACTGCATTGTTACATGATTTTGTTGTGTGAACATCACACAGTGTACTCACATAAATCTACATGGCATAGCCTACTACAGACCTAGGCTGTACGGCATAATCGATTGCTCCTAACTTACAACCTGTACAGCATATTACTGTACTGAAAACTATAGGGAATTGTAACGCAGTGGGCAGCATTTGTGTATTTAAACATAACTATACATAGAAAAGTTACTGTACAAATACAATATAAAAAATTTAAAAATGGTATACCTGTATAAAATTCTTATCATGAATGGAGTTTTCAGGGCTAGAAGTTGCTCTGGGTGAGTCAGTGAGTGAGTGGTGAATGAATGTGAAGGCATAGGACATTATTATACACTACTGTAGACTTTATAAGCACCATGCACTTAGGCTACACTAAATTTGTAAACAATTTTCCTTCTTCAATGAAAAATTAACTTTAGCTTACTGTAACTCTTTTAATTTATAAACTTTAAATTTCTTTTACTTTTTGACTCTTTAATAATAGCACTTAGCTTAAAAACATATTTTTCAGCCATACAAAAATATTTTATCTTTATACCCTTATTCTATAAGCTTTTAAAAATATTTTAATAATTTATTATTTTTTACCTTTAAACTTTTTGGTTAAAATCTAAGAGCCCACCACAGCACAGCAAGGCCACTGTGGCCAGATTGACTATCTAGATTCCCTCCTCTCTGGGCAGAATATCTCTGAAAAGAAGGCAGCAGCCCCAGTGAGGGACTTATAGATAAAACCCCCATCTCCTGGGACAGAGCAGCTTGGGGAAGGGATGGTTGTGGGCGCAGCTTCAGCAGACTTAAATGTTCCTACCTGGCAGCTCTGAAGACATCAGTGGATCTCCCAGTATAGTGTTCAAGCTCTGATAAGGGACAGCCTGTCTCCTCAAGTGGGTCACTGACACCTCCCAGTAGAGGTGTCTCCCAGACAGACATCTCATACAGCAGAGCTCTGGCTCCCAGTAGAGGTGTCTCCCAGACAGACATCTCATACAGGAGAGCTCTGGCTGGCATCTGGTGGGTGCTCCTCTGGGATGAAGCTTCCAGAGGAAGGAAGAGGCAGCAATTTTTGCTGTTCTGTAGCCTCCGCTAGTGATAGCCAAGCAAAGAGTTTCTGGAGTGGACCTCCAGCAAACTCCAGCGGACCTGCAGCAGAGGGGCCTGAATGTTAGAAGGAAAACTAACAAACAGAAAGGAATAGTATCAACATCAACAAAAAGGATGTCCACTCAGAGACCCCATCTGAAAGTCACTGACTTCAAAGACCAAAGGTAGATAAATCCACGAAGATGGGGAGAAACCAGTGCAAAAAGGCTGAAAATCCAAAAACCAGAACACTTCTTCTCCTCCAAAGGATCGCAACTCCTCACCAGCAAGGGAACAAAATGGGATGGAGAATGAGTTTGATGAATTGACAGAAGTAGGCTTCAGAAGGTGGGTAATAACAAACTCCTCCGAGCTAAAGGAGCACGTTCTAACCCAATGCAAGGAAGCAAAGAACCTTGAAAAAAGGTTAGATGAGTTGCTAACTAGAATAACCAGTTTAGAGAAGAGCATAAATGACCTGATAGAGCTGAAAAACACAGCACGAGAACTTCATGAAGCATACACAAGTATCAATAGCTGAACCAATCAAGCAGAAGAAAGGATATCAGAGATTGAAGATTAACTCAACGAAATAAAGCGAGAAGACAAGATTAGAGCAAAAAGAGTGAAAAGAAAAGAACAAAGCATCCAAGAAATATAGGACTATGTGAAAAGACCAAATCTATGTCTGATTGGTGTACCTGAAAGTGATGGGGAGAATGGAACCAAGTTGGAAAACACTCTTCAGGATATTATCCAGGAGAACTTCCCCAACCTAGCAAGGCAGGCCAACATTCAAATTCAGGAAATACAGAGAACACCACAAAGATATTCCTGGAGAATAGCAACCCCAAGACACATAATTGTCAGATTCACCAAGGATGAAATGAAGGAAAAAATGTTAAGGGCAGCCAGAGAGAAACGTTGGGTTACCCACAAAGGGAAACCAATCAGACTAACAGCAGATCTCTCTGCAGAAACCCTACAAGCCAGAAGAGAGTGGGGGCCAATATTCACCATTCTTAAAAAAATTTTCAACCCAGAATTTCATATCCAGACAAACTAAATTTCCTAAGCGAAGGAGAAATAAAATCCTTTACAGAAAAGGAAATACTGAGAGATTTTTGTCATCACCAGGCCTGCCCTGCAAGAACTCCTGCAGAAGTTTCTGCTGCCTTTTGTTCAGCTATGACCTGCTACCAGAGGTGGAGTCTACAAAGGTAGGCAGGCCTCCTTGAGCTGCAGTGGGCTCCACACAGTTCGAGCTTCCTGGCTGCTTTGTTTACCTACTCAAACCTCAGCAATGGTGAATGCCCCTCCCCCAGCCAGGCTGCCGCCTCACAGTTCTATCTGGAACTGCAGTGCTAGCAGTGAGCAAGGCTCTGTGGGCACGGGAGCCGCTGAGCCAGGCACGGGATATAATCTCCTGGTGTGCTGTTTGCTGAGACCATTGGAAAAGTGCAGTATTAAGGCGGGAGCGTCCCGATTTTCCTGGTAGAGTGGCCATGGCTTCCCCTGGCTAGGAAAGGGAAATCCCCCAACCCCTTGCACTTCTGGGGTGAGGCAATGCCCTGCCCTGCTTCAGCTTGCCTTCTGTGGGCTGCACCCACTGCCCAACCAGTCCCAGTGAGATGAACTAGGTACCTCAGTTGAAAATGCAGAAATCACCTGTCTTCTGCATTGATCATGCTGGGAGCTGCAGACCAGAGATGTTCCTATTTGGCCATCTTGGTTCATCACTATAGACATGTTTCAAAGGAAGATACACAAGCAGCCAACAAGCATATGAACAAAAAGGTCAATATCACTGATCGTTAGGGAAATGCAAATTGAAATCACAGTGAGATACCACTGATCATTAGATAAATGCAAATCAAAACCACAGTGAGATACTATTTCACACTAGTTAGAATGGCTATAATTAGTCAAAAAATAGCAGATACTGGTGAGGTTGCAGAGAAAAGGGAACACTTATACACTGTTGGTGGGAGTGTAAATTAATTCAACCATTGTGGAAAGAGGTGCGGTGATTACTCGAAAAGCTAAAAGCAGTACTACCATTTAACCCAGCAATCCTATTACTGGATATATGCCCAAAGGAATATATATCATTCTACCATAAAGACACATGTACATTTATGTTCATTGTAGCACTGTTCACAATAGCAAAGACATGGAATCAACCTAAATGCCCATCAATGGTAGACTGGATAAAGAATATGTGGTACATATACACCATGAAATACTATGCAGTCATAAAAAAGAATGAGATCATGTCCTTTGCAGGAACATGGATGGAGCTGGAGACCATCATCCTTAGTAAACTAACACAGGAACAGAAAACCAAATGCTGCATGTACTCACTTATGAGGTGGAGCTAACTGATGAGAACACATGGATGCAAAGAGACAACAGACACTGGGGTCTACCTGAGGGTGGAGGGTTGGGGAGAAGAATAGGATAAGAAAAAATAACTATTGGGTCCTAGGCTTTGTACCTGGGTGATGAAATAGTCTGCACAACAAACTCCCATGACAGGAGATCACCTATATTAGAAGCCTGCACTTTCACCCCTGAACCTAAACTATAAGTTTAAAAAAAAAATCTTAAGAAAGAAACGTGAAGTCAAAAGTTTTGTGAACATTATGTCAAAATTATATGCTTATCTTTTGTTGCTGTTCCTTTTTTAAAAAGATGCATTTTTTTCTGTCTCTGTAAAATAATGGTGTTTCCTTTCCAATGGAAACATATTTTCAGATCCTAATCATTGGGGTAAACATTCTTTTTAAAACTATTGTTTACAAAAATAAAAATCTGACTTTGTCCATGCAGATCATATATTGCCAAGTATTTTTCAACAACATAATTTCAACCTTATGACATCAGCTTTAATAGCAGTCATTATACTATTATTCCAGGTGATTCATGGGGCATCTGGGTACTCTGTGTAATTGAAATTATCTGTAGCCACATTTAATATGACATGTTCAGTGTTTTGTCTCACAAGCTCACTGCTTAGAGTCTTCTTCACCCACCCAATATTGAAGTAATGACATGTCTGTTAATAGATTCATCACTGATCTCATTCTGTGACATCTTTATCAGAATAATATAAAATCAATGTAAGAAATTTTGTGAAATTATGAAAATTTAGAAAAAAATAAATTTCATTATAAAATCTGTGTGCTTTCATTATGGTTTTATTCTATTTATATAACTCAATGTACATATATTATATTTATATAAAAAATTTTTATGTGATTGCACATGCCTTTTCTTCTGACACAAAAATTGTGATGTTGTGCTGTTCATCTTTTTGTTCCGTAGTATTCAACAATACCTGTACTATGGCTGACAGTGTAATTTAACATTTTTTGATAAAATAATTGTAATGGCATAGTACACACATTGTATACATTTTAAATCATTTCTCAATGTAAGATGTTTGAATTATCTCCAGTGTTTATTTTATGAATGTCTGCCACAAATATTGAATCTGACCACCGTGATTTAGTTGTTCTCTGTATAGTTTCATATGAGTATACTATGAAGACAATGTCTATATGCATTTTTATAATACTTAATACTTTTCCCCAAGTGTCTTATTCTTTTAAAATATACAAACATTATCTGAGAATGTAATACATAATGGAAAAGTAAGCAAATTTGTGGCAACAATTATTTTATGTAAGAAAGAATGAGAGGACAGGCTGCACAACTATTGACTTGGATTCGAACTTACCCTCTGCAAATGAGTAACAACAGCTAGTATTAGTATATATCACTAGTGTACTGATGGTCATTCTTGCCCTTCTCTTCCTTCTCCACCTACTTTCTTCCCCCTTTCAATGGCACCATCACTTTCCTCTAACATGAATGGGGAAATTTTTTGAGAATAAAGTTAGAGTGCATAGAATTTTCATTGGTCTTACCTCTGCCTTTGTCCTTTGGGAAATTACCACATAGAGACTACGCAATTTTCATTCAACATAAACATTGGGTTTTAACTCGACTAAGATTTCAGTTTTCTGTTGCTGCTAATAAGAAGGTAGACAAAAAGATCTCTTAAGGATTATATAATAAAGTAGTGAGGAATGCTTGCTTTCTACTTATGTCTCAAAAGAATAACATTAAAGTAAAATATATGAGGTTCTTTTGTTTCTTCATAAGGAAGATCATCCTATATCCTGACAGAATTCTTTTGTAAATCTCAGTGTAGTTTTCAGATGCAAGTGGTAGACATTATTTAGATCTTATTATACATGCATTGCTTATTTTTTTTTTTTTTTTTTTTGGTGCTTCTCTGTCAGGCAGCTGTGATGATGAGTCCCAAGTTTCCCAGAGATTTTTACTGAAGTGTCCTATAGGCTTGGCATAAGGCACAAAACATTAAAAGGGTAAGCTGACCCTTTTATGCTCTAAGATATAAACCTCTGGGATCTCACTGACTAATGTTTTAAATGCTAGAGTGAAAGCAAGTAAACATTGGCTTTGGCTGTGAATATTCTGGTGGCACACATTTATGTCGTTGAGGAATAGTGTACCTTGAAAAGCCTTAACCCTTACATGGTTAGCATTTCATCTTGTTCATCTGACTGACCAAACATCTATATTTAAACAAGTCCACAGGGGATCTATTCTCTAGGACTTTGCTGGAGAACCTTGATATGTTGGAAAACCGTTCCTATTAATAGAGGAATTATATCTCAAGTGGGTGGCATATGTTAACTAATGGATACTATTAATAGTAATAACAAAAATAAAAATCATTACAATCTTACTACTATTTGAATCACTGACTATGTACCAAAGACATTTTAAGTGTTTTATCTGTATTAAATATATTTTCAACACAACACAATAGGAAGTAATTGCCATTATTATAGAAGTAGGCATAATTATCTCTATCAACATTCTAGTCCACTTTTCCATTATCTGCTGCATAAACTCATGCAAAATCTTTTAAATGATCTATGCTTTTCACAATCTGGCCTTTTTGCAATGTAATCCATTGACAGCATTGAGAGCTTTTTAAAGAAAGGGAATCTGATCATATCTCTCCATTTCTTAACTCTGTGCAGTAGCTCCCCTTTGCCCTTAATAGACACTTCGATCTCCTTATAGTTATATTGCTTCAACTTACCTCTTTAGCATCATCTGCTACTTTACTCAGCTTTTTCCTGCATACTAATTAGAAATCTTAGGAACTGCCTGTACTTCACTACCTGCTTTTCTTTTTGTGTTTTCCTCTCCCTTTCATCTTTTCACCTATTCCTACACATTATTGAGGACTCCCTTTATCAATGACTTTGAGATCTCTTCCAGATGTTTCCTTAGCATTGTGGTCTTATAACACTTTTAGACTTTTCCTTTTTACTAGCTTATAGTCTATCTTTCAAAGTGCAATGTAAGGCATGAGGGAGCAGAAAGTGCCTACATTTCATTCAATAAATGAAAATGAGATGCCTTTCTATTTATTTAGATGTTCTTATTTCCACAGTGTGTTGTAGATTTTGTTACAGTGGCTAGCTAGTCAGACACAAACAGGGCAGAAGAGGGCCCCCACACCCTACCAGGAAAGTCAGGTGACCACAAGTTAATGGTCAGGCAGTTATCACACTGTCTCTCTAAAACAATAATTTGTTGCAGCCAGCCAGGGAAAGGCAGCTTTCCTACAGATAGAAAAAAAACAAATCTGGTAATCAGCAGCTTCCTGATAAGATCTCAGGAGTTGGGTGAGTGGGCTCACGCATGCACATCAAGAGGCCAAATGGTGGAGTACGACATTCCAGGGGCACCAGAAAAGGGAGGAATGCCTCAGGGGAGCATGCTCATGACTCCAGTAAACATACTGTGCATCCTCATCTCCCAAGTGCTAGCAGGCCATCACACATGGCAGCAGGTCACCCTAAGGAAAGAATCAAGGAAAACAGAAGCAGGACCCAGAAAGTATGCCAACATATAAAACCCTAAGTCAAAGGTCAAACACTGCACTTTACCTTCAAAATGGCTGCTTGGATATACCCCAAGTGTAATTTCCTTTCTTTCCTGCTATAAACCTTTTTAATAAATTTTCACTTCTGTTCTGAAACTTGTCCTGGTCTCTTTTTCTGCCTTATGCCCCCAAGTCAAATTCATTCTTCCGAGGAGGCAAGAATTCAGGTTGCTGCAGAACCATAAATACTTGCTGCAGTAACCACCACTGGTAATAATTTCACAGTGAGAGTTGTACAATTTTTTGTTAAACTTATTGTAAGAATTATATTTTTTCACGGTATTATAAGGGTGACTGTTTAATCTTTATTTTAGTTTAAATTTCCATTGCAATTGTGTAGATTTTTTGTTTGTTTATTTACCTTGCATCCCAAAGTCTTGTTTTATTGATTTACTTGAATATTTTTTAGTGGATTTGTAAAAATTTTCTATTATAAGATAATGATATATGCCAATAGAGATAGTTTAACTCCTTTCTTTCTAATGTGGATTCCTTTTATTTCATTTTCATTCCTATTTGTTGGCTGAAAGTTCTACTGCAATATTGAGTGAAAGTGAGAAGAGTCAATTTAGTGTGATGTTAGCTGTGTGTTTTTTTATAGATACTATTGATCAGTTTTAGAATGTTCCCCTTTACTTCTAGTTTAAGTGTTCTTATGATGAAGAATATTGAATTTCATTAAATAAGTTTTTCTGCAGTTATTGAAATGATTATGCAGTTTTTTCCTTTATTCTAATGATATGATATGTTACTTGGCTTTTTCAGATGTTAACATAACTTTGCATTCCTGAAGTTCATTTATTTATGGCATTTAAGTTCATTTATTTATTGCATATGTTCCTGAATTTTGTTTGCTAGTGTGAAAAGAAAGTAAAAATCTTGAGACATTAAACTCACTATGTCAAAGAGAAAAGTTAATCTTGGGAAATGAAGCATGTAAAACTGGCTCCCATTTTGTTCCTAAACAGATAGCTGCAAAGATAGAAGGCCACATACCTCCCCAGACGGCCTCCTTCCCAATTTACTCACAAGGAAATTCACAAGGCCCTAAAATAGAGTTCTCTTGAATTTTACCCCGACAGTATAAATTAACATTTTATATTCGCAGGTATATAAAAGACAGGACTTGAAGCCATTGTGTGGTTTTTATCATAAGGGCTTAGTGAATGGTGGTTATGTTTTCTCCTCTTTTATTTTTTGGAGAATTAATCATTTTAAATACTTGATAGAAGTATGGAGCTTTGATATTTTCGACTCTACCATTTCCAGTTATTACCCCACTATATTTTTCTAAATAATATTTCACTGGAAGCCATCAGACACTGGGCTTTTCTTTTATGGGAGACTTTTTCTTACAGCTTCAATCTTTTTACTTGTTATTAGTTTGTTCAGGTTTTTTATTTCTTCATGGGTCTATCTTGGTCAGTTGTATGTTTCCAGGAACTTATTAATATCATCTAGGTTTTCCAATTTGTTGGTATATAGTTGTTCATAATATTCTGTAATAATTTGTGTTTCTGTAATCTCAGTTTTTATGTTTCCCCTTTCACTTCTGATTTTATTTAGTGGGTCTGTTTTCATTTTTTCTTACTTAGTCTATCTAACAGTTTGTTGATTTTGTTTACTTTTATGGAGTTTACCTTATTGTCTATGGCTGCTTTTGTACTACAATGGAAGAGTTCAATAGGCACAGGAGTCCATAGGGTTTGCAAATTCCAAAATTATTTACCATCTGAGGCTTTACAGAATCTATTCTGATCTCTGCTCTATAGGAAGCAGGTTCATTTTTTCCATTAACCTTTCTATATATTCAATGCAATTTTACTAAAACAGTATAGATTTTTAGTGAGTGAGACAGATGGTTTATGTTTAATTTTGTTAATAATGAGTTAATAAATTAATCTATTTGTATTTCCATTTTATTTAGAATAGGTGAATGGTTTATTATGTGGAATGGTGCTTCTGTTTTACCTTTTTTTTGAGAAATCTCTAAAATGCTTTCCACAGTATTTCAACTAATTTGCATTCCACCAACAGTGTATAAGCATTTCCTTTTCTCTGGATCCCCACTAGCATCTGGTATTATTATTAATTTTTACTTTTTAGTAATAGCCGTTATGACTAGTGTGAGATGGTCTCATTGTGGTTTTGATTTGCATTTCTATGATGATTAGTGAT
The DNA here is from genome assembly GCF_028878055.3 of Symphalangus syndactylus. Lineage (NCBI taxonomy): Eukaryota > Metazoa > Chordata > Mammalia > Primates > Hylobatidae > Symphalangus > Symphalangus syndactylus. The sequence goes on along the minus strand of NC_072423.2, from coordinate 155,012 downwards.
GTTGACCATTTTTGTCATATGTTTGTTGGTTCCTTGTATGTCATCTTTTGAGAAGTACCTGTTCACATATTTTGCCTAGGTTTTCATGGGGTTACTTGATTTTTGCTTGTGGAATTATTCAAGTTTCTTATGGATTCTAGATATTAGACCTTTAACAGATGTGTAGTTTGCTAATATTTTCTTCCATTCAATAGGTTGTTTGTTTATTCTCTTGATGGTTTGCTGTGCAGAAGCTCTTCAGTTTACATCTCACTTGTGAATTTTGAGTTTTGTTGCAATTGCTATTAAGGACTTAGTTATAAATTCTTTCCCAAGGCTGATGTCTAGAATGGTTTTTTCTAGATTTTCTTCAATAATTCTTATAGCTTTAGGTCTTATATTTAAACATTTAATTCATCTTGGGTTAATTTTTGCATGGTGAAAAGTAGAGGTCCAGTTTTGTTCTTTTTCTCATGGCTAGCAAGCTATCCCACCATCATTTATTGAATAGGGAGTCCTTTTCTCCTTTGCTTATTTTTGTTGCCTTAGTGATAGATGACTATAGGTCTGTTACTGTATTTCTGGGCTCTGTATTCCGTTTCATTGATTTATGTGTCTGTTTTTGTAACAGAACCATGCTGTTTTTTGTCTGTGGCCTTATAACATAGTTTGAAGTTGAGTAATGTGATGCCTCTGGTTTTGCTCTCTTTGCTCAGGAATGCTTCAGCTATTTGGACTAACTTTTGGTTTTATGGAAATTTTTGAATATTTTTTTCTAATTCTGTGAATAATGACATTGGCATTTTAATAGGAATAGCATTTAATCTGTTGATGGCTTTGCTTAGGATGGTTATTTTAATGATACTGATACTTCCAACCCTCAGCATAAAATGTTCTGCCATTTATTTGAGTCATCTATGATTTATTTCAGCAGTGCTTTGTAGTTCTTGTAGAAATCTTTTGCCCCCTTGGTTAGATGTATTTTTAAGTATATTTTGTTTGTATGATTGGTGTAAATGTGATTGTGTTCTTGATTTGACTCTCAGCCTGAATTCTTATTGGTGTATAGAAACGGTATTGATTTTTGTACATTGATTTTGCATCTTGAAACCTTACTGAAGTCATTTCTCAGTTCTAGCAGGCTTTAGGCAGTCTTTAGGATTTTCTAGGTATAGAATCATATCATCACCAAAGAGAGATACCTTGAATTCTTTTCCTATTTGGATGCCTTTTATAGCTTTCTCTTGCCTAAGTGCTCAATTAGTACATTATTGAAATAGAAAGTGCTGTTATTTTAATCATTTATATTTGAAACATAAAATTTAAACAACGTATTAGCCTATGTTAAGTCCAAATTCATTGTGGAAATATACTTATCTGTTTAATAATAATAATAGTTGTAGCAAATTGAATTTTGCTATATACAGCAATTACATATAGCAACTCTTTTAGCCTCAGCAATGCTATTAAGTAGGTAGTGCCATTGCCTCATCTCCATTTCACTGAAGGAGAATGTGAGGCATAGACCTGATAAGTAATTTGCTTAACTATATGTGATTCTGTAATGGTTTTGCAAAGATGATATAGGTTATCTGGATTCAGAGTGCAGGCTCTTACCCACCATCCTATGCTGACTACTCTCTCTGGGTTACAGGTAGTTACAAAATGTAACATAGATTCACATTTTTTTCATAGGTATATATTAATTATAATATTATTACAGGTGTATAATTCAAACATGTAAAAATATTGTTCTGGTTGTCTATCACTGCTTAACCAACTGCTCTCAAACGAAGGTGCTTAGAACAGCAATATTTTATCATCATCTGTTTTAATTCTAGGTTGTTGGCCAGGCTCAATTAGGTGTTTATGGCACAGCATTTCTCAATTGGTTACTGTCCTAAGGTAGCTTAGGCTAATCATCTGAAGGTTAATCACTCACATATCTGGTGATTAGTATTAAAAGTCTCAAGCTACTGGAGTGCTGGACCACTTGTGACTTCTTAGGCACACATACGTATTTCTACACCAAATGGTATATTTCTCCTGGGGACTGTGGATATGGCACAGGGCTCCAAAGTGAGTGGAGAGACAAGAGAGAAAGGAAAAAAGAATGACAGAAACACAGAGAAAAGGACAGAAAGACAGACAGAGAAAATGTATTTACAATTTTTTTGAGCTTTGGATGTTAAGCTCCTCACTTCCACTATATTCTCTTTTTTGAGACAGCCACAAAGTTTGCTAAATTTCACGGGAAGGGTATATGACTTGATGAGAGGATTGCCAATGCATTTGTAATCACATCTCAAAATTACTGCAAATATAACCTTAAAAATTAGAAGAAATCACTGAACTACTGTAAAATTCATAAAATGGTGATATAAGATAGTAAAATTTTAAAGATTTGTGTGTTTAAATTTTAACCATGATTAAAAATTTTAATTAACATTCTAATATATTTATTCATAAATATTTAAAATATCAAGTAGGTGTCCAAAAACAGGCTGCCAATTTATCAGATAGAGAGTACCAGATTCCTGGTCAATTTAAGTTTTCTAAATGGCACTAATAGATTGATAATATTACATTAAAACCTAAGAACATGCTATCTCAAATAAATGTTTATTTCACTAATTAATTTTTTTTTTTTTTTTTTTTTTTGAGACGGAGTCCTGCTCTCTTGCCCAGGCTGGAGTGCAGTGGCACAATCTCGGCTCACTGCAAGCTCTGCCTCCCGGGTTCCCGCCATTCTCCTGCCTCAGCCTCCCGAGTAGCTGGGACTACAGGCGCCGCCACCACGCCTGGCTAATTTTTTGCATTTTTAGTAGAGACGGGGTTTCACCGTGTTAGCCAGGATGGTCTCGATCTCCTGACCTCGTGATCCACCCGCCTCAGCCTCCTAAAGTACTGGGATTGCAGGCTTGAGCCACCGTGCCCGGCCACTACTTAATTTTTAAAACTATATAATTAAATATAAAAACAAATTTGTGAAAGGTTAGTGAAAGAAGTATGTAGAATAAAAATTAAAAGTAGAATCCTCTATGTTTATACAGATTTACAGATTCTTAATTTTATTTCAAAGAAGAATTTTGTACTCATTTTTTTCTGGAATTTCTTTTTCATTTAGCAATGTGATGTGGAGAGCATTCCCTGACATTGTCTGTAATATGCCTGTTCTCTGTAATTGCTGCATACCTTCTACTTTTTTGGGAGGTATGTATGTTCATTGACTGATAGCCACGTAAGTGATGGAGGGAACATCCTGTGCATACATGCACTCAGGTGCAAGTGTATCTGGATGGCAGATGACTAGATGTAGAATTGCAGAGTCAAACTGTATGTTTAATTTTTTTTGTAAGGGTTATTTCACTTTATACTCTCTCACAAACTCTTTTCTCAGATTCTTATGTTTGATCAATCTTCTGTGGGAAAATAATTCATTGACTTTTTATGGCTACATAGTAATCCATGGTGTATACATACTGCACTTTCCTTATTCAGTCTATCATTGATGCACATTTAGGTTGATTTCAGGTCTTTGCTATTGTCAATAGTGTTGCAATCAACATATATGTGCATGTGTCTTCATAATAGAATGATTATATTCCTTTGGGTATATACCCAGTAATGGGATTGCCAGGTCAAATGGTATTTCTGTCATTAGGTATTGGAACAGACAACCAAATACTGCATGTTCTCCCTTACAAGTGGAAGCTAAATGATGAGAACACATGGCCACACAGGAAGCTAAATGATGAGCACACATGGAACACATGAACAACACAGACTGGGGCCTATTGGAGGGTAGAAGGTGGGAGAGGGGAGAGGATCAGGAAAAATAAGTAGTGGGTACTGGGCTTAATACCTGGGTGATGACACTTATTTACCTATGTAACAAACTTGCACATGTACCCATGAGCTTAAAATAAAAGTTAAAAAAATTCACTGACTTAACATTATTGACTTAACAAATTATAATGTCCGATTTTCTAGTACAAGTAGCTTTTGTCATCTTTTTTATGTGATTGGCCATTTTTACTTCTGTGAATTGTCAATTCATATCCTTCATCTATTTTCGTATTGGTCTGTTTGTCTTTTTCGTTGGTGATATGTAATAGCTCTCACTATAAAAGGGATACCAGACCCTTATCTATGTGTTGCAGGGTAGGCTTGATGTTAATTACTTTAGGTTTGTATGCATGATTTAACAATATTGTCTGCTATGACACTATATTCATTCAATATTTCTTAAAAATGTTTCATTTATCTAGATACATTTTATAAAAATTCTGCTGCAATCTCTTCCAATAATTCCCTTAGCATCAAAATTTTTAATTTATTTTTAGAATACATTCATGCCATAGGTCATAGAGTGGTTGTTGTGAGACTTGGATGATGGTCTTCTTACCAATAAAGACACATAGGTTTGTGTTAACCCATACTACTTTGATCATAAAGTGTTTCCTTGATGTGTAGCTTTTAAGAGGGCCTTGAGAATTCCTGAGATTTTATTATTTGCCATTTTTTGTAATTTTTGTGTTCTTTTTATTGTTACTGATTATGATTAGTTGCAATATGCTTACATTTTAAAAAATGATTGTCCTATTTTTGGTCATGCTAAATGACTTATGTTTTCCTATTAGTGTTATGGGCAATGAGATTGTTTTTGTCAGTTATCAGTGAGTTATTAAATTCCAAAGTCCCATGTTGAGGGTCTGCTTTTTAGTGCCACTTGCCCAAGCTGCCATAGTCTATTTCTTTGAGAAAGCAAAGCCTGAGATAAGAATTAGTGCACAGTAACTTAATTTGAGAAATGTGCTTAGGGTACAGGAGTAGGGGACAGGAAAGGGTGAAACAAGAAGGGAGAAAAGTCAGTACAAGAATGTCACAAAGCTGATCATCACCGTGACTGTTGGGACTTAAGCTCATGGGACCCAGCAGGAAGCTGTGTGGATGTAAAGCATGATCATTAAACATCACTTTCTATTGCTCACACCGCCCAGTTATGCATATGTGAGTGAGTGCTAGCTGAGTTTCTTCGACGGTTCCATGAAGAGATGTTAAAGAAGCCTGGTGCAGAAAATGAGAGACCTGTCCTATCAGAAGATGACTTTACAAACCTGCTTGACACAGCAAAGGTAGAGAAAAAAAATTAGCTGAAAAAATATGAGGTGCAACCTAATTTGATCAAATACATTAGAGCTTTCTTTTTTCTTTTGTTTCATTTTCACAGTATATTACTTTTCATATGATTAAATACTGTAAATTTTCTCAGGTTTCTGATAAAGTTATGCCTGTGATACAGAAGCTAGAAAGAAATTATTCAGGCAGATAGTGAGGGCGAGAGTCCTCAGGAAGGTTTCATTTTAATAAAAAGCAGCCCCCCAAATAATTTCCTTGCTAAGAAAAAGCAGCCTGAAAAATCAAGCTTCAAACATAGCTAAACAAGATAAAAGCTTGCATAGGTGGGGAAAAGAGAGATCAGACTGTCACTGTGTCTATGTAGAAAGGGAAGACATAAGAGACTCCATTTTCAAAAAGACCTGTACTTTAAACAATTGCTTTGCTGAGATGTTGTTAATTTGTAGCTTTGCCACAGCCACTTTTCCCCAGCCACTTTGACCCAACCTGGAGCTCACAAAATCATGTGTTGTATGAAATCAAGGTTTAAGGGATCTAGGGCTGTGCACGACGTGCCTTGTTAGCAAAATGTTTACAAGCAGTATGCTTGGTAAAAAGTCATCGCCATTCTCTAGTCTCAATAAACCAGGGGCACAATGCACTGTGGAAAGCTGCAGGGACCTCCGCCCTGGAAGGCAGGGTATTGTCCAAGGTTTCTCCCCATGTGACAGTCTGAAATATGGCCTCATGGGATGAGAAAGACCTGACCATCCCCCAGCCTGACACCCGTAAAGAGTCTGTGCTGAGGTGGGTTAGTAAAAGAGGAAAGCCTCTTGCAGTTGAGATAGAGGAAGGCCACTGTCTCCTGCCTGTCCCTGGGAACTGAATGTCTCGGTATAAAACCCGGTTGTATATTTGTTCAATTCTGAGATAGGAGAAAAACTGCCCTATGGTGGGAGGCGAGACATGTTTGCAGCAATGTTGCCTTGTTATTCTTTACTCCACTGAGATGTTTGGCTGGAGAGAAACATAAACCTGGCTTACGTTCACGTCCAGCCATAGTACCTTCCCTTGAACTTAATTATGAGATAGATTCTATTGCTCACATGTTTGTTGCTGACCTTCCCCTTATTATCACCCTGCTCCCTACTACATTCCTTTCTGCTGACATAATGAAGACAATAATCAATAAAAATTGAGGGAACTCAGAGACCGGTGCCGGTGCAGGTCCTTGGTATGCTGAGTGCTGGTCCCCTGGGCCCACTGTTGTTTCTCTATATTTTGTCGCTGTGTCTCCTTTCTCTTTCTCAGTCTCTCATCCCACTCACCTAGAAATACCCACAGGTGTGGAGGAGCAGGCCACCCCTTCATCTGCCACACAACGTGGGTGCCTTTCTCTAGGGTGAAGGTACACTAAGAACGTGAGCATTGAGGACAGCCGACGAGAGATTCCCGGGTACATTCATGGTCAGCTTTGTGGTAAGCTTGCATGCTCGGAGGAATCCAGGGTAACAATGGGGCAAACTGAAAGTAAATATGCCTCTCATCTCAGCTTCATTAAAATTCTCTTAAGAAGAGGGGGAGTTAAAGCTTCTACAGAAAATCTAATTACGCTATTTCAAACAATAGAACAATTCTGCCCATGGTTTCCAGAACAGGGAACTTTAGATTTAAAAGATTGGGAAAAAATTGGCAAAGAATGAAAACAAGCAAGCAGGGAAGGTAAAATCATCCCACTTACAATATGGAATATTTGGGCCATTATTAAAGCAACTTTAGAATCATTCCAAATAGAAGAAGATAGCATTTCAGTTTCTGATGCCCCGAAAGCTGTGTAATAGATTGTGAAGAAGAGGCAAGAACAGAGTTCAAGAAAGGAATGGAAAGTTCGTATTGTAAAAATGTAGTAGTGTCTGTAATGGCTCGGTCAATGCAAAATGTTGACTATAATCAATTACAAGAGGTAATCTATCTTGAGTCATCAAAATTGGGGGAAGGAGGTCCAGAATTATTTGGGCCATCGGAGTTTAGAACACCACCAACTCCTTCTCCCAAGGTTCAGATGCCTGTGACATTACAACCTCAAATGCCAATCCAGACATAGTATCCACAATACCAGCTGGTAGAAAATAAAACCCAACCACCGGTAGTTTATCAACACCGGCCACCAGCAGAATTTCAGTATCGGCCACCTCCAGAGGTTCAGTATAGATCTCAGGCGCTGTGTCCTGTGCCAAATAGCAGGGCGGTATAGCAACAACCCACAGCGATGGTGTTTGATCCTACATTACCACCTAGAGGACAAGATCGTGCACTGCATGAAACCATTGATACAGCCAGAAAACAGGGAGATCTTGAGGCATGGCAGTACCCAGTAATTTTACAACGGACACTGGCCGGGAAAGGGAGTCAAGCAGGAGCATCTGTCCGAACTGAGGTTAGATATGAATCTTTCACCATGAAAATGTTAAAAGATATGAAGGAAGGAGTTAAACAATATGGACCCAACTCTCCTTATATGAAAACATTATTAGATTCCATTGCTCATGGAAATAGACTTATTCCTTATGATTGGGAAATTTTGGCTAAATCTTCCCTTTCACCCTCTCAGTTTCTACAGTTTAAAACCTGGTGGAATGATGGAGTACAAGAACAGGTACGAAAAAATCAGGCTACGAATCCTGTTGTTAATATAGATGCAGACCAATTGCTAGGAACAGGTCCAAATTGGAGCGCTTATTAACCAACAACCAGTAATGCAGAATGAGGCTATTGAACAACTAAGGGCTATTTGCCTCAGGGCCTGGGAAAAGATCGAGGACCCAGGAACCTCCTGCCCTTCTTTTAGTTCAATCAGACAAGTCTCTAAAGAGCCATATCCAGACTTTGTGGCAAGGCTGCAAGATGCAGCTTAAAAATCTATTAGAGATGATAATGCCTGAAAAGTTGTTGTAGAAATAATGGCTTATCAAAATGCAAATCCAGAATATCAATCGGCCATAAGGCCATTAAGAGGAAAGGTTTCAGCAGGCGTTGATGTAATTACAGAATATGTGAAGGCTTGTAATGGAAATGGAGGAGCTATGCATAAGGCAATGTTATTGGCTCAGGCAACTACGCGGGTTGCTTTAGGAGGACAAGTTAGAACATTTGGGGTGAAATGTTATAATTGTGGTCAAGTCAGTCATCTAAAAAAGAATAGCCCAGGCTTAAATAAACAGAGCAAAAATAAAGAGCCACCTGGCCTGTGTCCAAAATGTGGAAAAGGAAAACATTGGGCTAAGGAATGTCGTTCTAAATTTGACAAAAATGGACAACTATTGTCGGGAAATGGGAAGAGGGGCCAGCCTTAGGCCCCGCAACAAAATGGGGCATTCCCGATTCAGCCATTTGTTCCTCAGGGTTTTCAGGGACAACAACCCCCACGGTGAATACCACCATTTCAGGGAATCAGCCAATTACAACAACACAACAGTTATCCCCCGCCACAGCAGGCAGCGCAGCAGTAGATTTATATTCTACCCAAATGGTTTCTTTACTCCCTGGAGAGCCCCTGCAAAAGATTCCTACAGGGGTATATGGCCTGCTGCCAGAAGGGACAGTAGGCCTTATTTTATGAAGATCAAGTCTAAACTTGAAAGGAGTCCAAATTCATACTGGGGTAATTGGTTCAGATTATAAAGGGGAAATTCAGTTAGTGATCAGCTCTACTGTTCCCTGTAGTGCCAATCCAGGTGACAGAATTGCTCAATTATTGCTTTTGCCTTATATTAAAATTGGGGATAGCAAAAGAGAAAGAACAGGAGGGTTTGGAAGTACCAACCCTGCTGGGCTAGTCAGCTCTCAGAGAATAGACCTGTGTGTAGAGTCACTATTCAGGGAAAGCAGTTTGAAGGATTAGTGGATATTGGGGCTGATGTTTCTATCATTGCCTTAAATCAATGGCCAAAAAATTGGCCTAAACAAAAGTCTGTTACAGGACTTGTTGGTGTGGGCACCGCCTCAGAAGTGTATAAAAGTGCCATGATTTTACACTGTCTAGGACCTGATAATCAAGAGAGTACAGTTCAGCCTATGATTATTCCTATTCCAATTAACTTATGGGGCCGAGATGTGTTACAACAGTGGCATGCAGAGATTACTATTCCAGTCTCCCTATACAGCCCCATGAGTCAAAAAATCGTGACTAAGATGGGATATCTCCCTGGCAAAGCACTAGGGAAGAATGCAGAAGGCATTAAAGTCCCAATCGAGGCTAAGGAAAATCCAGAAAGAAAAGGAATAGGGTATCCTTTTTAGGCGTGGCCACTGTAGAGCCTCCAAAACCCATCCCATTAACTTGGAAAACAGAAAAGCCTGTATGGGTAAATCAGTGGCCACTACCAAAACAAAAGCTGGAGGCTTTACAGTTACTGACGAAGGAACAATTAGAAACGGGACATAGTGAGCGTTCATTTTCGCCTTGGAATTCTCCTGTGTTTGTAATTCAGAAAAAGTCCGGCAGATGGCGCATGCTCACTGATTTGAGAGCTGTTCATGCAGTAATTCAACCCATGGGGCCTCTCCAACCTGGGCTGCCCTCTCCAGCCATGATCCCCAAAGATTGGCCTTTAATTATAATTGATCTAAAGGATTGCTTTTTTACCATTCCTCTGGCAAAACAGGATTTTGAAAAATTTGCTTTTACTATACCAGCCATAAATAATAAAGAACCAGCCACCAGATTTCAGTGGAAAGTGTTGCCTCAGGGAATGCTTAATAGTCTGTTTGTCAGACTTTTGTAGCTCAAGTTCTTCAACCAGTTAGAGAAGAGTTTTCAGACTGTTATATCATTCATTATGGTGATGATATTTTGTGTGCTGCTGAAATGAGAGACAAATTAATTGACTGTTACACATTTCTACAGACAGAGGTTGCAAATGCAGGCCTAACAATAGCATCTGATAAGATTCAGACCTCCACTCCTTTTCATTATTTGGAAATACACTTAGAGGAAAGAAAAATTAAACCACAAAAAATAGAAATAAGAAAAGACACATTAAGAACATTAAATGACTTTCAAAAATTGCTAGGAGATACTAATTGGATTTGGCCAACTCTAGGCATTCCTACTTATGCCATGTCAAATTTGTTTTCTACCCTGAGAGGGGATTCAGACTTGAGTAGTAAAAGAACATTAACTCCAGAGGCAACTAAAGAAATTGAATTAGTTGAAGAAAAAATTCAGTCAGTACAAGCAAATAGAATAGATCACTTATCCCCATGCCAACTTTTGATTTTTGCTACTACACATTCTCCAACAGGCATTATTGTTCAAAATACAGATCTTGTGGAGTGGTCATTCCTTCCTCACAGTACAGTTAAGGCTTTTACGTTGTAGTTAGATCAAATGGCTACATTAATTGGTCAGGCAAAACTACGAATAGTAAAACTGTGTGGAAGTGACCCAGATAAAATCATTGTTCCTTTAAACAAGGAACAGGTTAGACAAGCCTTTATCAATTCTGCTGCATGGCAGATTGGTCTTGCTGATTTTGTGGGAATTATTGATAATCATTACCCGAAAACAAAAATCTTCCAGTTTTTAGAATTGACTGCTTGGATTTTACCTAAAATTACCAGACAGAAACCTCTAGAAAATGCTCTGATGGTGTTTACTGATGGTTCCAGCGATGGAAAAGTGGATTACCCTGGGCCAAAAGAACGAGTCAATGAAACTCAATCTCACTCAGCTCAAAGGGCAGAGTTGGTTGCTGTCATTTCAGTGTTACAAGATTTTAATCAGCCTATTAACATTGTTTCAGATTCTGCATATGTAGTACAGGCTATAAAGGATGTTGAGACAGCCCTAATCAAATATAGTATGGATGATCAGTTAAATCAGCTGTTTATAGTGTTACAAGAAACTGTAAGAAAAAGAAATTTGCCATTTTATAATACTTATATTCGAGCACATACTAATTTGCCAGGGCCTTTAACTAAGGCAAACGAGCAAGTTGACTTGCTAGTATCATCTGCCTTCATGGAAGCACAAGAACTTCATGTGCTGACTCATGTAAATGCAACAGGATTAAAAAATAAATTTGATATCACATGGAAACAGCCAAAAAATATTGTACAACATTGTGCTCAGTGTCAATTCTTACACCTGCCCACTCAGGAGGCAGGAGTTAATCCCAGAGGTTTATGTCCTAATGCATTACCGCAAATGGATGTCACACATGTACCTTCATTTGGAAAATTGTCATTTGTCCATGTGACAGTTGATACTTATTCACATTTCATATGGGCAACCTGCCAGACAGGAGAAAGTACTTCCCATGTTAAAGGACATTTATTATCTTATTTTGCTGTCATGGGATTTCCAGAAAAAATTAAAACAGATAATGGGCCAGGATACTGTAGAAAAGCGTTTCAAAAATTCTTAAATCAGTGGAAAATTACACATACAACAGGAATCCTTCATAATTCCCAAGGACAGCCCATAATTGAAAGAACTAATAGAACACTCAAAGCTCAATGGGTTAAGCAAAAAAGGAAAAAAGACAGTAAAGAGTATAACACTCCCCAGATGCAACTTAATCTAGCACTCTGTACTTTAAATTTTTTAAACATTTATAGAAATCAGACCACTACTTCCGCAGAACATTTTACTGGTAAAAAGAACAGCCCACATGAGGGAAAACTGATTTGGTGGAAAGACAACAAAAATAAAACATGGGAAATAGGTAAAGTGCTAATATGGGGGAGAGGTTTTGCTTGTGTTTCACCAGGAGAAAATCAGCTTCCTGTTTGGATACCCACTAGACATTTGAAGTTCTACAATGAACTCATCAGAGATGCAAATGAAGGTGCCTCTGTAGAGAAAGATAACCCGCAATTGAGCATCATCGACTCCCCAGGTGAACAAAATGGTGATATCAGAAGAACAGATGAAAGTTGCCATCCACCAAGAAAGCGGAGCCACCGACCTGGGCCCAGCTAAAGAAACTGACACAGTTAGATGAAAAAAGCCTGAAAAACACAAGGGTAACATAAACTCCGGAGAATATGCTGCTTGCAGCTTTAATGATTGTATAAACGGTGGTAAGTCTCCCTATGTCTGTAGGAGCAGCTGCAGCTAATTATACTTACTGGGCCTATGTGCCTTTCCCACACTTAATTCGGGCAGTCATTTGGATAGATAATCCTATTGAAGTATATGTTAATAATAGTGCATGGGTACCAGGCCCCACAGATGACCATGGCCCTGCTCAACCTGAAGAAGGAATGACGATCAACATTTCCGTTGGGTATCATTATCCTATTTGCCTGGGGAAGACACCAGGTTGCTTAATGCCTACAACCCAAAATTAGTTGGTAGAAGTACCTACTGTCAGTGCCACCAGTAAATTTACTTATCACATGGTTAGTGAAATGTCACTCGGGTCACAAATGAATAATTTACAGGACTCTTCCTATCAAAGATCATTAAAATTTACGCCTAAGGGAAAACCTTGCCCCAAGGAAATTCCCAAAGAATCAAAAGACCCAGAAGTCTTAATTTGGGAAGAATGTGTGGCTGATATTGCAGTGGTATTACAAAACAATAAATTTGGAGCTATTATAGACTGGGCCCCTCAAGGCCAATTACATTATGATTGTATGGGCCAGACCCACTCATGTTCACAGGCTCCATTTTTCTGGTCCACTAATCCGGCCTATGATAGTGATTTAACTAAAAGGCTAGACCAGGTAACAGAAGTATTAAAAGGAGTTCTAACTAGATCTGAAAGATTCGTTTTTACTTTTATTGCAGTGATTCTGGGTCTTATTGCAGTCACAGCTACTGCTGCAGCTGCTGGAATTGCTTTACACTCCTCTGTTCAAACCGCAGAATATGTGAATAATTGGCAAAAGAATTCCTCAAAATTGTGGACTTCTCAGACTCAGGTCAAAAATTGGCAAATCAAATTAATGATGTTAGACAAACTGTCATTTGGAAGGGAGATAGGCTCATGAGCTTGGAATATCTTTTCAGTTACAATGTGACTGGAATATGTCAGATTTTTGTATTACACCTCAAGCCTATAATAAATCTGAACATCATATTAGTCTTTAGTATCAGATTGGCTCTGATAGTAAGAACTGTATCTTTTTCATGGATCCCCAGCCCATAACATGGTTTCTGGCACAGAAGGGACACAATAAATAATTAATGAGGAAACAGATGATATCGTAGCATACAGCACAATGCTGTGCCGGGTATTCATCTTCTGCTGTTTGCCTAGTTCTTCTTGGTAAAATCTTCAATGTGGCAAAAGGCCGCATATTCTAAATAATATGTGAGAAAGGTGATCTGAATAAATAAAAAGTCTGAATTTCAGTACTGCAGAATCAAGAAGAGATAGTAACTTTCTTAGCTGCAAATATTATTTTTCAAGGAGACATTTTGGCCTCTTTTCATAAATAGTTAAGACTAGCTTGGAATTAGCAGGGTCTATTTTTATGCATAATTAATATGCCAAAGGCACACAAACATTAGTTCTAAGTCTGTTAGATCTGTCTTCAGCAATTTTGGTTTTAATGAATTTTTTATAACATCCTTTTTCATAGCAAGTATAGCATAGGATTTTCACAACCTTAAAATTGATGAGACTCTTTCACTCTTTCCACAAATATTAACTTAGCAATTGCTTTGTGCCAGTCACTCTTCTAGGTATTCGAGATATAATGGTAGACAAGATCTCCTACCTTCTCATTTTATTGGTGAATTCTAAAAACTCCTAACAAGGAACAAACTAGACTTGTAAGCAATAAAATATCACATTTATCTAAGGGAAATATACCTAGATATTATGATAAATTATCAATCTACAGAAATTTCTATATTCATATTAGAAGAGATGTTTAAAGTAGCAGATAACATTACTCTAAATGTGCTGGAAAAGTCATGTGCTGCCTCCAATTTCTATTCGCAAATGAGGCTATTGATTGTTGTTACTTTATTTTTTATTTATTCAGTTATTTATTTTTTGAGAGGGAGTCTCACTCTGTTGCCCAGGCTGGAGTGCAGTGGCATGACTCGGCTCATCACAACCTCTGCCTCCCGGGTTCAAGTGATTCTCCTGCCTCAGCCTCTCAGCCCAGAGTAGCTGGGATTACAGGCATGCACCACCACACCCGGCTAATTTTGTATTTTTAGTAGAGAAAGGGCTTCACTATGTTAGTCAGGCTGATCTCGAACTGCTGATCTCAGGTGATCTGCCCACCTAAGCCTCCCAAAGTGTTGGGATTACAGATGTGAACCACCGTGCCCAGCCTGTTGTTACTTTAAATCAGGTGAATGCTACTCCATCCATTCCCTACCCATTCCATCATATTTGTCACAGAAAATTTGGACAACGAAGAAAGTAAAAGGAAGAAAATTTAAATCCCCTGTAATCCACATCATCGCTGTTAACATACAGGTTTATTTCCCTCTGGTCTAGTCATATATATGTGTATTTTAAACAAAATTGAGGTCATATGTATTGTATCATTTTTTCATTTATCTTTTATAAATGATTATCCTTGTTATTAGTTTTTGAAACTCTTATTTTAATGTCTGTATACTAATCCCTTGTATTAGTATATTTTATAAAATATACTAAATCAGATTATTTAATCATTCTTTTACTACAGGACATTTGTGTTGTTTTCATGCTGCAGTAAATGTTCTTGAATATATTTGTCCAAATTAGTGAATTTTTTTTTTTTTTTTGAGACAAAGTCTCACTCTCATCACCCAGGCTGGAGCACAGTGGTGCAATCTTGGCTCACTGCAACTTGTGACTGTCATGCCTCAGGCACTGGAGTAGCTGGGATTACAAGTGCACACCACTACACCCAGCTACTTTTTGCATTTTTAGTAGACATGGGGTTTCACCACGTGGGCCAGGCTGGTCTCTAACTCCTGGTCTCAAGTGATCCACCTACCTCGGCCTCCCAAAGTGCTGGGATCACAGGTGTGAGGCACCACACCCAGCCCAAATCAGTGAATAATTTCTTAGAATAGACTCCTAGATTGGGATTATTGGGTCTAGAGACAAAAAGTTTTCATGAACTCATGAGCCTTTAAATATCAACAAGTTGCTCCAGAAAGCAGTGTATGAGCAACCATTTCAGCATATCCATCCAAATATTGGTGTTTAAGGTTTTCAGAAATCTTTGCTTTTTTAGTAGCGGCAAAATAGCATCTTCTTGTTTGAACCTGCATTTTTTGAATTACTGGAGAAGCGTAACAGTTTTTAACATGTATGAAGTGAGACTGTTTTAAAACAAAAGTAAAAGAATCTTCAACCAGCATAAGCTTCCATTTGGGTACACAGAAGGCTGGTCAGAGGCAGAATTGAGAACAGCCTCTCTGAGCTGTGTGTAGTGAACATAGAGTCGCTGGCCAGGCTGACACCTGACCTGCAGATGAAGGAACAGATACAGGCTGGATTAGCTTGACTGCTGAACACTGACATGACTTAATACAGCCACAACCCAAGTCAGCCTGACAGCAATCTTTTGAGAAGGCACCACCATGAGAGTGGTTAACCAGCTGTCCTGATGTAAGCCACTTCCAAGTGATAAAAATAAGCACTCAGGAATCCATTAGGCTTTTACAGGAATCAGTAATACTTTTAAGGAAAGTTTTGGGATTCAAGAGCACTACTGGTTGTTCTTTAAGGTCAGTAAAGTGCTACTTAATAATTAAACACAACTTAAGCATCCATGTTGCCATCTGCACAGTCTAAATTCATCCAGAGATAATGCAGACCAACTTGGAGAACTTGGCCTAATTGTGTATGGATGGTATATTGGCCTAATTGTATACTGGACTCCAGACTAATAAAACTCATCAAATGGCAAAACACCAATTGATTTGCTTTGTTTTTTAAAATTGCTCCCTGAAACGAAGCAAACCCAACCCAGACTCTTGCAGTAATTTAAGTAATTTCCACTGTTTACATAAAAGAAATAAACTGCCATTAACATTCTGCTCTTATTCCCTGACCTTATTTTAACTCAGTAAAAATGTATTGACATTCATTTATTTATGTCACTGTTGCTTAACTCATTTTGATTTTGCAACTGCATAATTTTAACTAATGAACTCTGATAGTTCAGATTCAAATGCTAGCTCATGGTTGAACTGTTACTTTGTTTATAAATTACATATAGGACAATATGGTGGAATGGCAATCCCAAAAAACCTCCTGCTACAAAATACCCACTAACTTATTTTTGAAAGTTTTTAGGTGATTACAAATGCAGAGCCAAGTCTGAGAACTGATGACCTAAAGGGAAAAAAAAGCAGCTACTGGATAGAAACTTAAACATAGAACCAGGTGAAAATTGGGGGCGGGAGGGGAATATATATATACATATATGGGGAGTGGGGAGGGGGGTGAGAAAGAGGATTTTCAGATGTGAATAAATAAGAAATAAGGCCATGGAAACAAGGCCCACATTCTGTGTGTAACTTGCACAGCCAGTCTCATTATTTCGCACCCTGTTTGGTTGTGATTATATCTCCCAAAATTGAAATAAGTAATATTTTCATTACCTACCTATTTCTAGGTCTCCTCTTCCATTACTGTTGATTATCAGAAGTACAGTGTCAAAAGAAAATATCCTTAAAAAGGGAATTGTGGGCGCCGGGAGGACTGGTGAGATGTTAGCCAAAGGACACAAAAATTTCAGTTTGATATAAACAAATTCAAGAGATCTAAGGTACATCATGGTGATTACACTGAATAACAATATATAGGGCCAGGCACAGTAGCTCATGCCTGTAATCCCAGCACTTTAGGTGGCAAAGGCGGTAGGATTGCTTAAGCTCAGGAATTTGAGACCAGCCTGGGCAACACAGCAAGACCCCAACTCTAAAAAAAAAATTTAAAAATTAGCCTGGCATGGTGCACACCTGTAGTTCCAGCAACTTTAGAGGTTAAGGCAGGAGGATGGCTTGAACCCAGGAGGTCAAAGCTGCAGTGAGCCATGGTAGTGGCACTGTACTCCAGCCTGGGTGATAGAGAGAAGCCCTATTTCAAAACAAAAACAAAAATAGAGCAAAAAAACCCCCAAAATATTGTATACTTGAAAAATGCTGAGATTAGATTTTAAGTGTTCTTACCACAAAACAAAGATAAGTGAGGTAGGCCGGCGCGGTGGCTTACGCCTGTAATCCCAGTACTATGAGAGGCTGAGACGGGCAGATCACGAGGTCAGGAGATCGAGACCATCCTGGCTAACATGGTGAAACCCCGTCTCTAGTAAAAATACAAAAAAATTAGCCAGGCGTAGTGGCGAGAGTACAAGCTACCTGGGAGGCTGAGGCAGGAGAATGGCGTGAACCCACTGCACTCCAGCCTGGGCAACAGAGTGAGACTCCGTTTCAAAAAAAAAAAGATAAGTGAGGTAATGCGTATGTTAAACAGATTGATTTAGCCGTTCCACTATGTATATATATCTACATCTATCTCTCTCAAAACATCATGTTGCATGCCCTAAATATGTACAATTTTGACTTGTCAATTAAAAAATGAATTTAAAAAATGGGACTTTTTTTAAAAATTCATTTCAATTTGAGTGATTACATTACTGCAACAATGGCATTCTGCCTCACACTGTCTCTGGAAAGTGTATAAAATTCAGATGCTGAAGGGACCAGATGGCTAGGGCAAATGAGTGACACAGGCGGTGGGTTTGTACATTTGTTTGCATGTGAAACCCCAGCAGCAATATTCATTTCTACAAAGAAACATGCCCTCCCCCTTTTCTGTTAAACACATGATCCTCTCAAGCTGTCTTTCATTTTCCTTCTTTTGGTAAGGAGTGTCAGATATAGAGAAATATTTCTCTACTCTAAGAAACACAACAGCACATGCACAACAACAGATACCTTCACTGGGCCTTGGGAGTCAATAAGGGTGCAAAGGATGGTGGGTGCTGTGGTCTGAATGTTTACGTCCCCTCAAAACTCCTTTGTTGATATCCTTACCCCCAAGGTGGTGAGATTAGGAGGTGGGGCCGTTGGAGGTGATTAGGTCATGAGCGTAGACCCTCTCAAATGGGATTAGTTCTCATAAAAGGTACCCCAGAGAGCTCACTTGCCATGTGAGGTTAGAGTGAGAAGACCATAATCCATGAGGCAGTGGACCCTCACCACATCCCAAATATGCCAGGGCCTTGATCTTGGACTTCCCAGCCTCCAGAACTGTAAGAAATAAATTTCTGTTGTCTATAAGCCACCCAGTCTATGCTATTTTGTGACAGCAGCCTGAATGGACTAAGACAGTGGGAAACAGGGAAGGCAGGTCTCTTCTAAGGGTCAGCCTCTTTTCTGCCAAGACGGCTACCACACAGAACTTGGTATGACGAGTACCAAAGAACATCCACATGTTTGAAGAGAAGCTGGAAATCTGGACCAATAGGTGAAGTTTCCAGATTTTAAAGGCATAAATCATTCATGAGACAAACATGTGACCACTGGCCTACAGAGTGAGGCAAAATGTGAGACTAAACAATAAAATGCAAACAAAATCATTTCCAAAGAAATTATTTTCTCTATTCATCCAAGTAATACTTACTGGCCATCTATTTTGAATAAGACATTGCATTTGGCAGTAAGAAAAGACACAAAACTAAATATGACAGGACCTCTACCTTCAAAGAGAGCTTTCATACTAGATTAAAATACCAAACTACATCATACGAGTTGAAAATCCCTGCAGGGCTGAAGCCAGAAGGGAATTATTGAGTAATTCAACTATGGAGATATGAATGCTCTTGTCTACTGTGATCAGCACTCAGGGAAAGACAGGAGATTGTAGAACTGGAATTACTGATGGCCCAAACTCCTCTTTTTAACACTGGACTCACGGGAAGCCAAAAGGACACAGCAAATGAAAGACACCAAGCAAAATCCTAGTTGTTTGAAAATGTTAACAAGATAGCTTCCAAACTGCCTTACAGGAATGTAAAACAGGGATATTATGTATTTTTAAAAATATTATAAAAATCAAAATAATTAATTAAATGAAAACTAGATCAATAGTTCTCAAAGTGTGATCTCAGGACACCTAGGGAGCCCCAAGACCTTCTTAGGAGGGGCCCACAAGGTCAAAACGATTTTAATACTAAGGTATCATTTGCCTTTTTAATTCTATTATTTCTAAGAGTGTACAGTGGAGTTTTCCAGAGGTTACGTGACGTGTAATGATGTCATATTGGAATATGTGCTTGTGTATTCTTCTGTTTAAACATTTCTCAAAAATACATATCAGTTTCAATTTCTAATATTGTAAATATCAATAGGCATAACCCATGGAAACATAAGTTCTTTGGGGTCCTCAATAATTTTTAAGAGTATGAGGGGCCTAGGAGTTTAAATTGGATTATAAAATCTGTAAGGGTAGAGACTGCATCTTGTTTAGTGTTATATCCATAGCTCTTAGCATACTGCCTTGCAAATAGTACACACTCAGTAAATATTTGTCAAATAAAAGAATGACTGCCAAAGCATGTACCTAAAGGTGCTTTTAGATATAGAAAGCAAACACCTAAAGTGGTCTTTATTTTCCCTTGGTTGTTTTTTCCAGTCACCAGCTTGGATTAAAAATGGTCCCTTCCTTAGTGTATAGTGTATAGATAGTGCATATCTTAATGATATGGCCAGGAATGTCTAGTCACTTGGCCAACATCCTGTGTTTTCATTAATGAGCTTATAATTCCACCTTCTGATTCTTCCTGGGAAACAAGCAAAAGTCTGGCAGAACAGATGGCCACTCTGCTGTGGCCTGACAGAATGAAATCTTGGATTTTATTTAACAATAAAGCTAAGTAGTTTCCACAGGCAGGAACCTTCCCCTCCTCACCAAATAATATTTCCTTTAATGTAAACTTGCAGATTAATAGTAATAATTAATATTATTAGTAGTAATATCCTCAATTAGAATTACCATCTTAAGGAATGAAGACATGGTGTAAAATAATCACTACACAAATATAAACAGCTGTTTAAAAAATGCATATTCCCAAAATTGCAGACTACTATCCCACAGCAACCTGCCTCCAGTAATGGATTTTATGGTAAGCACTTTAACCTGAGTTCTGTTCCTAATAAGTCTGATTCAGCAAGTCTGGGATGGGATCTGGTATTTTCTAAATCTTTGTAAGTGATTTAGAAGCATCTCCCAGAGTCTAGGGGCTACGCTGACAACTGTTAGCCTACTATATTGTCTTAATCATTAATAAGGAATGCACTTATAGGCAACATGAATTAGTAAGGCACTGAAAGAAACTTAATATGATTTTGATATCACAAGATCCTGTTTCTAAAAGCCAGGAAAGAATTTGGATAATTTTGCTTAGGAGTTAGAGAATCTTGCAAGGAAATTAATGACACTGCCTCTGTTTACAGCACTATAGTTTCTTCCTATGCTGAGCCAATCACATTGCTCCGTTATAAACGTGGAAAAGAGAAACTAGGAGATGAAGCACATTTATGAGAGGTCAGCAGCTGGAAAGTCACACCAAGGCAGGGCTGAGCAAGCCCGGATGACTACAGAGCAAGGCTGAGTAAACAGAGGAAGCCTGTTGGTGGAGAAAGCAGAGGAAAAAGTGGGAGGCAGAGTGTGCCTGGTTCCTGCTGACTTTCCACTTTCGATTGTCCTCTCAGGAGGCCTTACCGTGCCGTGGTTCTTGCCCTTTGATTTCTATGAGCTTCCCCTTCTAGATTTACAAAAAGAAAACGAGAATCCCATCTTGCCTGAGCTAGTTTGAGTAGGCCTCAACTCCTTAAGACAGCCAGGAAGTGGGATACATTGTGGTCTGTAAGGACAATGTGGCATGAGAGGTGAGGGATGGCCATAGAATTTATTGTCCAAAGCAGAAATCTTTTGGAGGAAAGGAGGTGTTAGTGATTATACCAGAACAACAGGTACACAGAAACCCGGTAGGACTATTCCAGGCAAATGGGATGTATGGTCATCCTTGAGACGGGAAAAGTGGGTTCAGGATCAGGAGGCCAGCTGGCATGCCAAGCTCTCTCCCTCCCTCTCCATTTGACTTTAGATAAGTCACTTCTGTTCCAAGAGCCTCAATTTCCTTGACTGTAAGATAACAGATTTAAGATATCTTTACTGGTTTTTTCTGATCAAGAAAAATCTCAGACTAAGATAAGTCATCTTTGAATAGAGGCAACTCAGGAGATGGAGTAAATATGTGAGAAGGAGCCTTTTAAAATTGTATAGAGCTGAATGCCTTTACATACACATCAATAAATATGTTTTACTGATTTGACTTTTAAAAACAAGATACTAAATAGTCATCCATCAAAGCAATGTGGTTATCAGTGATTACATTTTGCTTTTTATCTTTTTATTTTTATATTTTTTGAGACAGGCTGGAGTTCAATGGAGTCATCTTGGCTCACTGCAACCTCTGCCTCCTGGGTTTAAGCGATTCTCCTGCCTCAGCCTCCCCAGTAGCTGGGACTACAGGTGCCCGCCACCACGCCCAGCTAATTTTTCTATTTTTAGTAGAGACGGTGAGAGGTGACAGAGTACTGGCAGTCCTCACAGCCCTCGCTCACTCTCAGCACCTCCTCTGCCTGGGCTCCCACTTTGGCAGCACTTGAGGAACCCTTCAGCCCACCGCTGCACTGTGGGAGCCCCTTTCTGGGCTGGCCAAGGCAGGAGCTGGCTCCCTCAGCTTGCAGGGAGGTGTGGAGGGAGAGGCGCGAGCGGGAACCGGGGCTGCGTGTGGTGCTTGTGGGCCGGCTGGAGTTCCGGGTGAGTGTGGGCTTGGCGGCCCCTCACTCAGAGCAGCTGGCAGGCTCTGCCGGCCCCGGGCAATGAAGGGCTTAGCACCTGGGCCAGCAGCTGAGGAGGGTGTACTGGGTCCCTCAGCAGTGCCAGCCCACTGGCGCTGTGCTCGATTTCTCACCGGGCCTTAGCTGCCTTCCTGCGGGGCAGGGCTTGGGACTGCAGCCCGCCATGCCTGAGCCTCCCACCCCCTCCATGGGCTCCTGTGTGGCCCGAGCCTCCCCAATGAGTGCCACCCCTTGCTCCACAGCGCCCAGTCCCATCGACCACCCAAGGGCTGAGGAGTGCAGGTACATGGCACGGGACTGGCAGGCAGCTCCACCTGCAGCCCCGGTGCAGGATCCACTGGGTGAAGCCAGCTGGGCTCCTGAGTCTGGTGGGGATATGGGGAACCTTTATGTCTAGCTCAGGATCTGTGAATGCACCAATCAGCACTCTGTATCTAGCTACACTGGCGGGGCCTTTGAGAACCTTTGTCTATATATCTAACTGATCTGATGGGGACCTGGAGAACTTTTATGTCTAGCTCAGGGATTGTAAACGCACCAATCAGCACCCTGTCAAAACAGACCAGTTGGCTCTACCAATCAGCAGGATGTGGGTGGGGCCAGATAAGAGAACAAAAGCAGGCTGCCCGAGCCAGCAGCGGCAACCGGCTGGGGTCCCCTTCCACACTGTGGAAGCTTTGTTCATTCGCTCTTTGCAATAAATCTTGCTGCTGCTCACTCTTCGGGTCCACGCTGCTTTTATGAGCTGTAACACTCACCGCAAAGGTCTGCAGCTTCACTCCTGAGGCCAGCTAGACCACGAGCTCACCAGGAGGAATGAACAACTCCAGACGCGCCGCCTTAAGAGCTGTAACACTCACCGCGAAGGTCTGCAGCTTCACTCCCGAGCCAGCGAGACCACGAACCCACCAGAAGGAAGAAACTCCGAACAGATCCGAACATCAGAAGGAACGATCTCCAGACGCGCTACCTTAAGAGCTATCACTGCGAGGGTCTGCGGCTTCATTCTTGAAGTCAGTGAGACCAAGAACCCACCAATTCCAGACACAACGGGGTTTCACCATATTGGCCAGGCTGGTCTTGAACTCCTGAACTTGTGATCTGCCAGCCTCAGCCTCTCAAAGTGTTAGGATTACAGGCGTGAGCCACCATGCCTGGCCTATATTTTACTTCTTGAGGCATCAATAAAACAGCTCTAGAGTTGCTATGACTCCCAAAAGAAACCAGCTGGTACTGACTTGCCCAGAGCCTCAGGTCCAGATGAAGGGGAAGTGTATTTTTCCTGTTCATTGCATCTCTGAGACCTAATGCTACAGTCCTGCCTTGACCTGTGAAGAGGAAGTCAAAGGTGTAAACAGTTTCCTACTGGTTCCCTTGCCAGCCCATCCCTTGTTGGCCAGCCCTTACTGTGGCAAGTTCTGCATTCCTATTACTGGGAGATAGTCAAACTGCCAGCATGTCTGCAGAGATTAGGAGCGCAAACTTAATATTCTCAACTGCATAGCTGCTCTTAAAGGTCATGGGATCTCAGAATTTTGGAGCTAGGAGGAACCATAGCTTGTATAATAAGTTTCAATTCACAGATGACAAATAATAGCTAAAGACATAACAAATGTTAACGTTCAGGCATTGTGTGAAGCATCATGCTGGGTGCTTTACAGCAATCATATTATTTCATTCTTGTGACAGCTCTATGAGGTAGGTATTCTTATCCTTATTATTCCTATTTTCAAAATGAGGATCCTTAGGTTTTCAGGGATTAAATAATTTGACACTCTGCTTGTTCAGCTTAGTCCAAGAAATCCTTAGGGACAGAATAAAAAAATGTTTGACTCAGTTCTGCTGATTCTCAGGACACTCTTCTTTCTGTTAAAATGATCACAGGTGAGTCAAGAGGCATTTAATATGTATCTCAGGCACTGTGCTAGGTGTCAAGGCAGTTCACTGGGATACCAGATGAAATGTAACATAAGCTCCTGCCTTTCCAGGCCTAAGAGAGGAAAAGGAACTGCCGGGTCTCTGCAAAGCTCTCTCTTCATGAAGGCCCAAACGCTTGTAAGGAAATGCCTTAATAATGCTCATAATATCCCCTAGGAAGAGGGTGTGGGAAAAAGAGAAGAGAAGTACTATTACGTCTCTCTTGCAAATGAGAAAATTGAAGCAGAAACAATTACAGGCCTTGCCCAATATGAGGCAGTCACCACTGAGGCTAAGAATGAAACAAAATTATCTTGGTTCCTTCTAATATATTCACTGGCCAAAATAAAAAGTCTCTCTTCAGTTACCTGTGATCACTGCAGGGTTCAAGGACAATTATCATTTGAGACAACTTTTTGAATAGGAATTATCTTACTAAGCTTCCCACACCTACTCATTTGAATTTCATCCCTTTTCCCTCTCCCCTTTTGGATGTAGACAAGTCAGGGCATAGACAATCTTCAAATGAAAAAACAAAGAACTGGAAATATCAGAGTAGATTATATTATAACTACATGAGAATCAAGTTATGAATGAATTCTCCCATGGTAATACTAGTGGCAATAAAGATGACTGCCATATATTGATTACCTATTCTGTGCCTGATACTATGCTAAGTGCTTTATACTTGGTCCTACAATAATACACTTGTAGAGACAAATCCAGGTTTTGTGGGTCCTGAAGCTTATACAATTTGAAGGGCCCTTCTTCAGAAAAAAGAAAATTTGGGATAAAGGGTTTTGCAAGGGCCTGTGCAAGTGAAGGACCCAAAGCTTAATTTTGCGAGTTTCATGGTAAATGCATCACTGTGCCCAAGTCAGCTAACAGCTCATATCCCCAGTTTTACAAGCAATGAAATTGAGGACCAGGTAAGTTAAGCAACTTGACGTAAGTCATAAAGCTTATACTGGCAAGGATAGGATTTGAACATATGGAATCTGACTCCAAATCTCATGTATTTTCTTTGTGTGGCTTCTAATAAAAATAAAATTGCTATCACCTATTAAGTACTAACTATATGCCAGAAAGATCACACCTTAAGGTTATAAGAATTATTTGACAAAGCAGATGTGATTGTTAGTCCTTATTATCCCTATTTACACAGGGGGAAAACATGAATCAAGTAAGATTAAATAGCCCACGGTCACCCAGCTGGTACATGGTGGAAGCTAGGTTTCACGTCCAGGAGTGTAAGATCCTCACTCTTTCCCACCATCCCATGCTACATACCACCCTACAGGTAATCCAGGAAAAAGCAAAATAGCGATGTGTGACTTACCTCTAATGACAAGAGTATTTCCACATCTGCCCACTGAAACTAGCCCTGTCCTTAAGTTTCATACAATACACCATGCAGTCCTCCTTAGCTGGGATTGAGCAGCTCTGAAAATCCACTTCCCTGTACTATTACCTATCAGAACAGAGCCCATTCCTCATGGAGAAAACCACTTGGAAATACCAACAGAAACTCAGTCCCCAGCCAAGTTGCCTTACAGCCACCCCCTCACCCAGAGAAATGGAGACACACAGAGAATCTAAGGGCTGGCTATATGGGAACCACGGGGAAGATCACTCATCCTATAGGGCTCCTTGAAGCAGCCTTTCAAAGCCATATAAGAAAACTCACATATTGACTATAATTGGATTGCTTTACTTTAGTCACTCAAGGCGAGAGTTTACGTCCTCAAACGCAGCTCACCATGGATTTGGACATGGACAGCAGTGGAGAAAGGATTCAGTTTCTTTTTTCCTTGAACATGATTGCTCAGAGGAAACTGACCCTTGAGACGCTCAAACAGTGGGCCTTGTCTTCCCTTGGCAATGTGAACTTTAAAAATTACATTATGCTTTGCCATGGTGCTTTTTGTAAAACGGCCTTTAACTGCCAGATTTCAGGTACTCACTTAATTACTTTTGGAAACTCAAAGGAATATATCCATTACCACCTGGAATGAAACAGCTTTACTAACTGGAAAGTGCAGTGATTCAAAGTAGACTGGGCCTGGGCTTTTTTGTCTGGCCACAGCAAGTGCAGACCAGTGGGAGAAATGATGCGTGCAGTTATGGATGCTAACAAGAAAGGCTGCTGCTCCAGTGATTTTTTTTCCTTTTTAAGGAAAAAATGATCCCAGTAACTCTCTCTTGTTCCTCTTTTGACACAGCTTGGTGGATGTGGGGGAAAGGGCAGATGAAATGACCAGTGAAATCAAAAGATGAAGTCTTCTTAAAGGACTGGCTCTCCAGACCAATCATCTAGAGGAAGTGACAAGTTCAGATTCTTGTAGGGAATCTAAATGCATCTGTGCCTGAAAAGTATGGCCGTTTGAGAAGAATTCATGGCGAGACAAAGCAACACAGACTGTTAGTACAAGATACAAAGCCACTAAGTCAGCGTTCAGCAAAGACTGAAGGATGAAATGTCACCCAGCCTAAGAACTGACCCAGCTACAAACTGCCCCTGCCCAGCCCAAGAAGGCAAGAACACAATAGACCGCACACCCGCGTCTCATCCCCGGGCGCCCACCACTTCAAAGGCCACAGCAAGCAGACCACATAACCTGCCTCTTCTGCGGTGGCTTTCATTCAGGTCTGTTTCTTCACGAAGTGGGAGGGAAACAAGTTTGGGCCCACCTGAGATTGGGGTGTAGACGGAAGGAGTGGGGAGAAATG
This sequence comes from Symphalangus syndactylus, assembly GCF_028878055.3. Lineage (NCBI taxonomy): Eukaryota > Metazoa > Chordata > Mammalia > Primates > Hylobatidae > Symphalangus > Symphalangus syndactylus. Next base: position 128,419 of record NC_072423.2, on the reverse strand, counting down.
CAAACCACAGAACACAACCGAAGGCCTTTCTAAAAGTCAGGATCCATAGCCTTACTTATTACTGTAAAGGGAACAGAGTCGGCTCCATCCTTCCCCGTCCTTCTTTAACCCTCGCCTACCAAGCCCTGGAAGACAGGGAGGCAAGAAGAGCTCTAGTGCACAGGGTCTGCCGGAGTGCAGGTCTTCCCTATGCAAGATGCAGCAGCAGGGGTGGGACAGTGGGCTGGAAGACTCCACAACACACACACACACACGCAGCCCGCCCCGCCTCACCTTCTCTATACTCTGGTCCACAGCGTCCCCGCCGTGTAAAAGCAGCATCGGCCCATTCTGTGCGCCGCTCACGGGCCGGGCCGGGCCGCACCCGCCCGGGATCCAACAGCAAGGAGGGAAGAGCCGCCGCAGAGGCGTCGGGGGAGCCTTCGGCGCTGCGCCCTCCCGGCGCCCGGTTTCTGCGCGCAGCTCTGGGTTCCGCGACCTGGCGAGCGCGGCCGCGGGTGTCCTGGGCGCATGGGCCCGCGGAGGGACGGCCCGACCTCGGTTTCGGTTTCCTTCTCTGGGCAGCCGTGGCGCCCTCCTGGCGCCGCTGGGGAGAGTGCAGGAGAGCGCAGATGAGAGGTGACGGCATGCTGGCAGTCCTCACGGCCCTCGCTCGCTCTCGGCACCTCCTCTGCCTGGGCTCCCATTTTGGCGGCATTTGAGGAGCCCTTCAGCCACCGCTGCACTGTGGGAGCCCCTTTCTGGGCTGGCCAAGGCGGGAGCCGGCTCCCTCAGCTTGCAGGGAGTGTGGAGGGAGAGGCGCGAGCGGAACCGGGGCTGCGCACGGCGCTTGCGGGCCGGCTGGAGTTCCGGGTGGGCGTGGGCTCGGCGGCCCCCCGCCCCGCCCCCCGCCCCCCCTCCCCGCTCAGAGCAGCCGGCCGGCCGTGCGGACCCCGGGCAATGAGGGGCTTAGCACCAGGGCCAGGGGCTGCAGAGTGTACTGGGTCCCCCAGCAGTGCCGACCCACTGGCGCTGTGCTCTATTTCTCACCGGGCCTTAGCTGCCTTCCCACAGGGCAGGGCTTGGGACTGCAGCCCGCCATGCCTGAGCCTCCCACCCCCTCCATGGGCTCCTGTGCGGCCTGAGCCTACCCAACGAGCGCCACCCCCTGCTCCAGGGCACGCAGTCCCATCGACCACCCAAGGGCTGAGGAGTGCGAGCGCGCGGCACGGGACTGGTAGGCAGCTCCACCTGCAGCCCCGGTGCAGGATCCACTGGGTGAAGCCAGCTGGGCTCCTGAGTCTGGTGGAGACGTGGAGAATCTTTATGTCTAGCTCAGGGATTGTAAATACACCAATCAGCACCCTGTGTGTAGCTCAGGGTCTGTGAATGCACCAATCGGCACTCTGTATCTAGCTGCTCTGGTGGGGCCTTGGAGAACCTTTGTGTCCACACTCTGTATCTAACTGATCTGATGGGGACGTGGAGAACCTTTATGTCTGGCTCAGGGATGGTAAACGCACCAATCAGCGCCCTGTCAGAACAGATCACTGGGCTCTACCAATCAGCAGGACGTGGGTGGGGCCAGATAATAGAATAAAAGCAGGCTGCCCGAGCCAGCAGCGGCAACGTCTTCAAGTCTGTCTCCACCCTGTGGAAGCTTTGTTCATTCGGTCTTTGCAATAACTCTTGCTACTGCTCACTGTTTGGGTCCACGCTGCTTTTATGAGCTGTAACACTCACCGCGAAGGTCTGCAGCTTCACTTCTGAAGCAGAGAGACCACGAGCCCACCGGGAGGAATGAACAACTCCAGACGCACTGCCTTAAGAGCTGTAACACTCACCGCGAAGGTCTGCAGCTTCACTCCTGAGCCAGCGATACCACGAACCCACCAGAAAGAAGAAACTCCAAACACATCCGAACATCAGAAGGAGCGAAAAACTCCAGACGCACCACTTTAAGAGCTGAAACACTCACCGCGAGGGTCTGCGGCTTCATTCTTGAGGTCAGTGAGACCAAGAACCCACCAATTCCCGACACACAGGGACATGATGTTCGCGGGCCGGGCTCGCCGCAACCCAGGGTGGAGAAGGCCAGTGACTGCGCGGGGAGGCGGGAGGGGTGGAGACCGCCGTCCTGTGCCCTGTGGTGGCGGCAGTGATTCGGCCCACGCCCTACCCGGCTGGTCCCCGGTGGCCCTGAGTGGCTGCGGCGCCTGAGCCAGGCCCGGCCTGGCCGCTCCCAGTGCCTTGCACCGCAGGCCCAGAGCTCACCCCACTGAAATCGCCGATGCTGGTTCACGCACTCGTTTACTCATTCTGCAGGTAGGTCTGAGGGCCTCCCATGGGCCACGCATGGGGGATTCAAGGTGGCTGAGACATTCCCCTGCTCTAGAAGCGCCCACAAGTTAGTAGGGACACTATTACGGCAATTATAACACACTGTAACAAGTGCTTCTACCAGGTGCCTGCTGACTTCATGCCAGCAAGCACGTTCTGCCTGGATGACCTAGAGCCCCCACATTGAACTGGGGCCTGGAGGATGCATAAAAGTTTTTCACGTAAGGGGCATGTGCAAGAAAGGAAAATGTGCAAAAAAGGGAGGAGGAGGCATTTCACAGAGAAGGAAACGGTGAGCAAAGGCATTGGGGGTGAAAGAGCAAAATCTGTAGGAAGCAAGAAGGAAGTTCCTTTTGACTGTAGGCTCAGGTGTTCAGGGTGTGGAGTCAGAGGTGTTGAGTCCTCAAGGGGTCAGGCTTTGAAGGGCTCTTGGTATCCTGTTGAAGAGGTGGAAGTTGGGAAGGAGCTTAAAGCAGGCAGCACTGGTGTTCTTGCCTGCTTAGCTCACTGTCGTGTCCCAGACACCGAGGACCAAGACTTGCACACAGCTAGGACTCAAGAAGTGTTCGTTAAATGAGTGTTTCTTCTATGCCAGCCCTTTACTAGGTTCTTTGCACAGTTCTACTCATTTAATACCCTTGACAGTCCTATGAATAGGAGGTTGTGTTTGTCCCAGTCCTCCAGAAACCGTCCCAGATAGGGGTACTATGCATGAGAGTTTTGAGGGAAAACAGGGAGCTGGACCTGGGATGCAGGTGTGATCCTTGTGAAGGAAAGAGGCAAGCAAGCAGGAAGGTTGGGTGGAAGGAAGCATTTGATACTATATACAGTTTATTTCTAAAAAGTTCAGCAAGGCTATTGGGGTGGGGAATCCTTTAGCCAAATGGGCTTGTCCCAGAAGTCTGGCATCTCCCAGAAAGAGGCCTGCCTTAGTATCCCTGCTGTGCTCAGTCATGAGCTGGGAGCAGCCTTAAGAAGCTGGCCTTTGCAGCAACCTGGGGATAAAAGTCAGGGGATGGATTTGAGCAGAGCTCAGCAGTTGAGGTGGAGCCATTTGTCAGTTATGCTATCTACGCTGCGAGATCCAAGAAGTACATTTTCTTGGCAACTGTAGTGTATTATCCTCATTTTACATTCAGTAACACTGGGGCTCTGAGTTAAGTAACCTAACAAGCTCAAGTGGTTGCTGAGTGGTGGATCCTGCCTGAACCAGGATGTAGGGCTGGCTGTTGGCCTCCAAAACCCTCACTTTCTCTACTCTGTGCATTGCTGCCTCCCAGTCTGTCACTAATGAGAATCTGGGGACAGCAAATCAGTTAGGAGGCTTTGTTGAGGACTTGGAGAGATAGCATGATGGTTTAAAAATGGTGTTACTCCTTTCGTTGAGAGGTAGGGGCTATACTTTCTCGCTTTGTATTTGGGCAGGTTTTAGCAATTTGTTAAACCAATAGAATACAGAGGAAATGACCATATCCTGGAACTTCTGAAGCTAGGTCACAAATGCCTTGCAACTTCTGCTGAGGCCTCTGGAAATTCTTGCTCTTGGAGCCTCAAGTCACCCCTAAGTTCAGCTACCCGGAGACTACTGCAGAGAACGTGGGAAAGACTGTGGGGAGAAGCCCTGAGTCTGTAGGAAATGTCCCACCAGTCTCCAGCTGTCCCTAGCCTTTTGAGTCACAGGCCCTAGACATCATAGAGCAGAGGTGAGTGGTCCCTGCTGAGCCCTGCTCAAAACGCAAAATAAAGGATTGTTGTTGTTTAAGCCATTGAGTGTTGGTGTGGTATGTTACTCAGTAGATAGCTGGAGCAGATGGTGAGGGCAGGACTGAGGCTGGGACATTTTGCAGCTACCAAAGCTCTTCAAGCAGCAGCCCCAGAGGACCAGCCCTGTGTTCAAATAGAACCTGGTGGGGTCCTGAATGATTCAACTGTCCCCAGCGTGATGGGTGGGTGGTCTCCAGTCCTCAGGTGTCCACAATCAGCAGACTTTCTCTTCCCCTAATCCTGCTTCTTCTCTGCTGTTAAGTTCCAGTTAGCTACATTAACTCTGCTCTGTGCCCCAGTTTGCTTAAGGAGCAATGCTAGCCCACTAACTCTCACATGTCCCCTACCTAGGCATTGGTTGAAGTCCTCCTGTCATCTATATGTCCTCTCCTTCCCTGACTAGAAAAAAATATTTGGTAACTTGCCTGCCTAGGTACTTTGGCACTCAGAAGTTCATGTTCACATTGAACTTCCACTCCCTACTCTCTGTCTGCTACAATCAGATTTTCTGTTTGCTGGCTCCATTCTGGAGGGCAAACTCCATAGGTACCCAACCCTTCCACCACTGGACCACCAATCCCAGGGTACTCTTCCTTTTCATTGTTCATTGAGGTCCCTTCTTCTCTCTTGTCTGGGCCACCAGGAGAGTAACAGACTGTGGAGATGGAGAGATGGAGACAGATTTGATAAATGTATCTCAGTGTGGGAGAGTGTCTAAACAAGGGCTTTCAGCTCAAGTTGCCCTCAGTTTACCTTCTCTCTGAGGATCTCACTCTGTTTCCAGTATGTCAGGCGGTTAGTAAGCTGCTTTCCCTTTAAAACTCTGGACAAGCCAAATGAAAACCTCTTTCTTGGTTCTTCTTAACACAGCTGACCAGACTAGCATTTTTTAAATGTGTTAACATAGGACAGAACAAAAAGGACCTAATTACAGAAAATATAAACAGCTTTTAAGAAAATAATGTATGTTTCCAAAATAGCAGTCTGTGATCCCGCAGTAATCTGTCTTATCACCGAGGCTGGCACAATTTTTTAGCAGCTGGCCTGGCTGTCTTTCTGTTCAGTTTTATCTTCTCTACCCACAGCTATGTTCAGAAGCTTTTGACACAAAGCCCCGAAATCCAGATTTAAGTTTCTCAATGCCCTTTGGGACTTCCTCCTGATTTCTGATCTATAGGACATGTCTGCACTGCTAATTGACATTGTTAGTTTATTGCCACAAGATCATCTCACCCTATGAGAGACTTTGCCCTCTCATCCAGAGAGTAGCCCCTGCTTGCCAGGCACTAATAACCCTGAACACACTCTGGAGGGGCAGATGGCTTGGGAAGGGGTTACTGCTCCCAGAGTTTAGATGAGGAGGCTGATTCCAGGACAGGGAGACAATTAGGAATCTTCCTGGTGACTTCTCTGCTATGGTTGGGATTCGTGTTCCCTCCAAATCTCATGTTGAAATTTGATCCCCAGTGTTGGAGATGGGGCCTAATGGGAGGTGTTTTGGTCCTGAGGAGAGATTGTTCATGAATAGATTAATGCCCTCCCTCAAGCATGAGTGAGTTGTCAGACAGTGGGTTGTTGAAAAGACCTGGCACCTCCTCCTCCTCTCTCTAGCTTCCTCTCTGACCATGTGCCTCACACACGTGTGCTCCCTTTCTGCCTTCGCATGAGTGGAAGCAGCCTGAGGCCCTCACCCAATGCAGGTGCCTGTGCCATGCGTCTTGTCCAGCCTGCAGAACCATGAGCCAAATAAACCTCTTTTCACTACCCAATCTCAGGTATTGTTATAGCAACACAAACAGACAAGGGTGGAAAATGAGGAGGCTGATGCTGTGGCAAGGAGATATGGTGACCTTTCTATACCTAAAATCAGAAGACTTTATCTGAGAAGAACAAGTACACTTAATGAATGATTGCTGATGCCTGTTGAAATTATGCAGTCATTTGGGACTTAGAAAAAGAGCTATCTTCATAGACTCTAAGGTCTATCATGGGGAAGCAAGAGGGCTCTTTGGGCTCTACCTTAAATTTAGAATGTTGATACTATACTCACATGAGTTTAATCATGTAGTCATTGTATACTTTTATGTTCAAAGTGTTAATGTGTTAAATATAAGCATTTAAAATACACCACAGGCAGGGCAAGGTGGCTCATGCCTGTAATCCCAGCATTTTGGGAAGCCAAGGCAGGAGAATCACTTGATCCCACGAGTTTGAGATCAGCCTGGGCAATGTAGCAAGACTTCATCTCTATAAAAAAATAAAAAAAAATTAGCAGGGCATGGTTGGACCTGCTTATGGTCCCAGCTACTTGAGAAGCTGAAGTGGGAAGATCACTTGAGCCCAGAAGGTCAAGGCTGCAGTGAGCAGTGACTGTGTCACTGTACTCCAACCTGGGTGACAGAGTGAGACCCTATCTCAATGAAATAAAACAAAAAATACACCACAATGTCTATAACCTTGTATGGTAGATAATCTCCAAATAGGACTACCAACAATTCCTCCTGTTTTTGTAGGCTCACGCTGCTCCTCAGGTCAAAGTTGGAGTCTGTTTCCTCCCTGTAATCTGGGCTGGCCTTGTGACCTGCTTTGACCAGTAGAATATGAGAGAACCCATAGGTGCCAGTGCCAGGTTTAGATCTGGCAGCTTCTTTATTTGCCTTCTTGGGACCCAACTACCACGTCAGAAGCTCAGATTAGACTACTGAATGATAAGAGACCGTGTGGGGAGGGACACTGGAGAATGAGAGGCCACATGGATGTCACAATTCCAACCAAGTTTCCAGATGAATACAACCTCATGCCCCACAGAACAGAGATAATGAGCTGTCCCTGCTGAGTCCTGTCCAAATTGAAGAATTGTGAGCAAATGAATGGCTGTATATCAAGCTACTAAGTTTTGGGGTGGTTTGTTATGCCATGATAAATAACAGAAACAGTATTTTTATCATTTATTAATCATTTTAATGTTCCAGGTGCCTAAAAACGAATGGAAATGGCCCCAGGCCTTGCCTACTTTGGGATAGTCAGGCTCTAAGATACTTCTAAAAGTCTTGGCTTTCTTCTTATTGAAGGGATCTATAAAATGTACCATCACACCCTAGTGATTTGACATATGTTATTCCTAAATATTTGTGGATCATCCTAAATCCTGAGCAATACAGGATCCATAAGAAAAAATTACTCTCTCCTCCCTCCTCCCGTACCCATCATTCTGAAGTTCTTACATTACAGAACTATTTTATGCAGATAGGCTTACAGATCCCAGAGGAGAGCTGGTAAACCATTTATATTATATCACATGCACCTGTGCCAGGCCACAAGGCCTCTCTGTGAAGTAACTCATGTCCCTGTCTGCTGCCTCCTCCGATCAAGAAGCCCTCATGGCTTCCTCATTATCATCTTTGCACCCCCAACTAGGGGAATCTTTTCCAGTTTGTTTTTGTTTGGTTTGGTTTTTATTTTGTTTTGGGTTATTGGAAAATGAGAATTCCCCTCTTCAAATTCTTATTTTCCTTTTTGTTCCCCTAAGAATGCAGACTTTTTGAAACACGGAACTAGGAGGAGATATCCTATTCGCCTTTTTCTCTTCCCTTTCCTGAAAACAAAGTGTAGTGTTCTCTAACTAACAGAATGTGTGGTTGGAGGGTGAGGAATCAGGAGATCAAAGAGGAGAAAAATATAGTGGGTAAAAAGGGTGAATATGTCAGCAGTATTATCCGCTACTTGTACATACGCCAAGCAGTAGGCTAGACAGTGGGCTTGCATTATTTCCTTTACTCCTCACAATGCCCTATGATGTAGACATTCTACTTTAAGGATAAGGAAACTGAGGCACACAGAGATTGACCAAGTATTCCAATGCTACTGGCCAGTAGGAAGCAAAGGTAATACTAAATCCAAGTCAGTCAGATGCTTTAGCCAGGCTCTTAATCCCTTAGCCACTGCTTGGGACTTCTGGCCTCATGCTTATTGAGGGTAAAAGGAAAGCAGTGAAAATTGCAAAAAAAAAAAAAAAAAAAAAAAGCTATGGCATTGGAATACTCATGGTGACCTGGGCATCCAGGAAGGGAAGACGTTGGAATTAGTGCATGTGAGAGATAATGCCTCTGCTTGAACCTGATGTTAAACTAGAATGGAGAGCCAGGAAGGAGTTGCCAGTCCGGTGGCCAACAATATACTTCCCAATATATCCAATGTATATTCTGACAGGAAATGTATTCTAATCTGTTCTCAGCTGAGGTATTTGATGGTACTTTCTAGAAGCAAATGAAGCTTGGGTTGGGTTTAAACTTACTGTGGCAAAGCCAGCATATTATGAAATACCAAGGCTGTCTGATTTCTTGCATGTTGTGAAATCAGGGCTAAATAAACAACACAAGAGGTCACAGTTACTCTTTAATGATGTGTTCCACGGGGAGAAGCTGTATCAACGAGAGAGCCAGGTTTACTCAGCATCTCTTTCTGAGGGGAGAAAGGGGGGATGGAGAGTGAAGAAGGGACTGTCTGAGGGTAGAGGCAGACTTTGTCAGCCTAGAGTGGTGGGGAGAAGAAGATATTTGGCCGGAGATAGGGGTGCAGTGGTGGAATGGGGAATGGGGGGCTTAGATATTAGACTATAGAAAGGGTAAAAATAAGCCCCGCCCCTCACCACTAACCTGGTCCCCGCATGACTCCTAACCACTGCATTCACCACATATCCTGAGACTCTGAAATGATTACCCAGAAGCCTCTTATACTCATCAAACCTCAGACAAGAGTGCTATTCAGTTAACTTTACAACAGTTGTAAGCATTTCCACTTCTTTCATAAATAAATACTATTTCTTATTAGTATCAATGAAAAACATTTCAGAATATTAATGAGTAGTGTTTGCTTCAATCGCACTGCAAGCTATCTTAAGCAGCAGTGTTTCCTCCACTTTGAATCAAACCAGAGGAGATAGAAATGCAAATCACAGTTCTTCAAAAAGTTAAACAGAACTATCATATGACCTAGCAACTCTCTTCCTAGGTATATAACCCCCAAAATTGAAGAAAGGTACTCAAACAAATACTTGTAAACCAGTGTTCATAGAAGCATTGTTCACAATAGTCAAAAGGTGGAACCGACCCAAATGTCATCAGGCAATAACAGATACACAAAATATGTTATAGACATACAATGAAAAATACTATTCAGCTATCAAAAGGAAAGAAATAGGTTGGGTGTGGTGGCTCATACCTGTAATACCAGTATTTTGGGAGACTGAGGCAGGAGGATTGCTTTGGGCCAGGAGTTCAAGACTAGCCTGGGCATCATAGCAAGACCCTATCTCTACAAAAAAATTAAAAATTAGATGGGCATGGTGGCATGCACCTATAGTCCCAGCTTACTTATGAGGTGAGATAGGAAGATTCCTCGAGTCCAGGAGTTCAAGGCTTCAGTGAGCTATGATTGTGCCATTGTATTCCAGCCTGTGACAGAGCTAGATCCTGTCTCAAAGAATGAAGTCCTGATACATTCTACTACAATGTAGACTTCTTTTCTTTTCTTTCTTATCTGCCATTTCTGATGTGAGTAATGGTCCCTCTTAGAATATGATCTTTTTAAAAATCAGTGATGGGAAAAGAATTCTAGAAAGTTCTGGCAGTTTTTTACCCAGGGAGAAATAAAAGGGATAGCGAGTCATAAGTGCATTTTCTGTTACATAAGAAGAAAGATTGTAGAAGAATGCCTCCAGGTGCTCACTTGGGGTCAGCTGGGACCACAAGAGTTTCTTCATTCTCTCAGCAGAGACAGTACACACACTCAGCTTCCCCTGGGGATGGCAGCTTCCTCCTGGTCCTCTTTATTTCCCCATGGGAAACTGTACAACTCACAGGCCCCAAGGTCCCTAGTTGATTCCTAATCAACTCCTGTAAAGAGCCAGCTCCTTAAATCCAGACTGCCTGGCACCATGCAATCTGTATATTCCCTTATGAACAAGGCCACTTTCTCATACCTGCCCACAGGAAGAAAAACCCATTGTGGCAGGGGAAGGGGACAGGCTTTCTCCTCTGGAACAGAACCATACAGCCCAGCAGCCTTCACCTGCTTCACTGATGGTAAGCTTGGACAACCACTGCCTCACTGGTCCTGGCCTGGGGAGTTTTTCCTTTCCCCACTAAAGCCTGTTCCCCATCATTCCTCTTTTTTTTTTTTTGGCGCGGGGAAGATGAAGTTTCACTCTTGTTGCCCCAGCTGGAGTGCAGTGGTGCAATCTCAGCTCACTGCAACCTCTGCCTCCTGGGTTCAAGTGGTTCTCCTGCCTCAGACTCCCAAGTAGCTGGGATTACAGGTGCCTGGTACCATGTCTGGCTAATTTTTTGTATTTTTAGCAGAGGCGGGGTTTCATCACATTGGCCAGGCTGGTCTTGAACTCCTGACCTCGTGAGTTCAATCCACCTCGGCTTCCTAAAGTGCTGTGATTACAGGCGTGAGCCACTGCATCCGGCCTATTCTCCATTATTCCAAGCGAACTACTGCAAGAACAGAAAACAAAATACTGAATGTTATCACTTATTAGCTAAAGAGCTAAGCATCAAACATGCATGGACACAAATATGGGAACAATTGACACTGGAGACTACTTGAAGGGGGATGTGGGTGAGGAGTGTCGGTTGAAAACCTACCTATTGGTATCATGCTCACTACCTGGGCGACAGGATCCTTCATACACCAAACCTCAGTGGCATGCAGTTTACCTGTGTAACAAACTTGCACGTGTACCACCTGAACATAAAATAAAAATCAAAGGAAAAAATGCATATTCCTTAATCTATGCCACATGATGTTGTAGAATTCATCCCAAACTCTGTAACAATAAGTGACTACCATGAAGGGATCCACCCAGTATACTAATATCTCTATATGAAACAACAAAAAGAAACTGCACATTTAAGAATGAGGCCTACACAGAATTTCAGGGAGGCTGGGCAGGCCCAATCCTTTATCTGAAGAAAAATCTTAATATTCAGTGGTACAAAATACTACTTTTAAATTCAGTCTCCAATCCTTCCAGTGTCCAATTCATTTCATGAACATCTGGGCATCATCTTTCCTATCTTTTTTTTTTTTTTGAGACTGAGTCTCACTATGTTGCCCAGGCTGGAGTGCAGTCGCATGATCTCAGCTCACTGCAACCTTCACCTCCTGGGTTCAAGCAATCCTTTTGCCTCAGCCTCCCCAGTAGCTGAGACTATAGGCGTGAGCCACCATGCCCGGCTAATTTTTGTATTTTTTAGTAGAGACGGGGTTTCACCATGCCGTCTTAGCCAGGCCGGTCTCAAACTCCTGATGTCAGGTGATCCACCCGCCTCGGCCTCCCAAAGTGCTGGGATTATAGGTGTGAGTCACCATGCCCAGCCTTCTTCCTATCTTCTCCTTAGTCCTTTTCTCTCCACTGCCTCCACCAACCCTGTCCTGGAGGAGCGTCTCAAGTTCTGGGTAATCATCAGAGGAGGGTTTTTGTCATTCACATTCTTTCAGAGTCAACAGCACAAACCCATCCTTTGCTTGTCACTGTTGAAGTTCTCTCAAACTCTATTTACTATGTCTTAGCCAAAGGTAAATATTACTTGCTATATGCCAAGCTCTGTTCTAAGGACTTCATATCTATTAATTTTTCAAAGGTCTGGGTAGGGGAAGAAGACCCTGGTCATGGATATTTCTACCATGGAGGACTAGTAAGCCCCAGCTGAGCGCCTAGTTTAAGTCATGGTCAGGCAAGAGTTCCAAGCTGAAGCTCAGAAGAAAGGCAGGTGGGAAGAGGCCCAGGGGAAGGGAATGGGAATGGACCATGTAGGTGTAAGAATTCTCTGGCAGGATCAGACCTTGACAGGTTGATGCATCAGGCTAATGATAATGTCACATCCCTTCAAAGCCATATTTTTGTTCAATATCAAAGGTAAGGCTTTGTGGGGGCCGGTGGCAGATGTCAACCTTTTGTCAATACAGCTGTGGGGGCATGTTTGTACACCATTCGATAAAACAGTCCTCCAGGTGTTAATGAAAACTACCCTCCTTGGAAGCATTTTATTTTAACCTCAGCTCTTTTCTGCAAGTGGCTTAACCAAGTGTTCCCTCCAAACATATAGAGTGCTTGGCCTATGAAATGCTTTGGGAGACAGAATTGTCTCCTTCTTGGTAGAATTCCAGTGAGTTTTGGGTAATCTGCATCCCAAGGGAATGGTACAGTAGCCCACCCCTTATTGGGTCCTACTTAGTCAGAAGTCTAACTTTGAAAATTCATCAAAATTTGGCTGGGCACTGTGAAAAGATAGAAGAATCCTGTATAATCCAGAATCAGAATCAGAATGTGATGTGCATCACAATATTACCGCATCTGTCTTTATTATCACCCCTGTCTTCCTCTAATCCCTTGCTACTCAAAGTGTGATCCCAAGACGTTGCATTGGAACCACCTAGGAGATTGTTAGAAATAGACTCTCAGGCCCTGGTCTGGGCCAATTGAACAAAATTTGCAGTTGAACAAGAATAACCTATGACCCATGAGTAAAGTGTGAGAAGCACAGCAGGTTAGTCCATAGTCCCTCAAGGCCCAGTCACAACCGTGCTTTTCCATAACCCTCCTTCAGGGGACCTCAAAACTGGTATTTGGACTCTCCACTCTCACTCCACTTCACTAAAAGGAGAGGGTCCCTGGCCTGCTTTCCACCTTCAGAGTCTCCCTGGACTACTGAAGATCAGTATGTCTTAGGACATTCAGGCTTGATCTTTGGACTGCTACCCTACCCCTGAGGGATGTGTGACACAGTCATGCCCCGTCTTCCCAGGTTCTGATGATGTTGGGGGAACGTAATTAAAAATAAAATCTCCTGCCAAACCAGGAGACCTCCCCATAAACACAGAAGGGAAAGACAATTTATTATTAAATAGGTATTAAACCAGAATGTGACATGCATCACAGGCAATCTTCTAGAGATTGCAGATTGCAAAGTCAGAAAGAAATCTTACCCTTTTCTATATCTAGGCAGATACACTCCATTATATACATGTTTTCAGGTAAGAGGACGTGACAGCACCATTGTCACACATAGTTCATCATAAATTCACTGGATATTTGGGCTGGCCATCTGTGTTAATTGCCTTTATCTGAAGGAAAAATAAAACTTCTCATATCTTTATGACAGGAGGAGGTAGTTTTGCAACTTAGAGACAGGCACCTTAGAGTTAGGCTCCTGCCTTCCCACAGAAATGGAGAGAGAAGGGGGCTGTCTTTCTTGATGATTACACTTCAAAGGGTTCACTCCCAAGTCCTTAAGAGAAATATTCCCGTGTTGCAAATGTGGTAGGAGACTTTTTTAAAGCTTTTAAGAAGATTTACATACATCTTAAAAGGACAGAGAAAAAATTTACAATTATAACTTTTTTTAAAATTCTTTTTTATTGAGACAATATCTCTGTCACTCAGGCAGAGCGCTGTGGCATGATCTTGGTTCACTGCAACCTCTGCCTCCCAGACTCAAGCAATTCTCCTAGGTCAGTCTTCCAAGTAACTGGGACTACAGATGCATGCCACTAGGCCCAGCTAATTTTTGTTATTTTGTTTTATTTATTTTTTGTTTCAGTAGTTTTTGGGGAACAGGTGGTGTTTGGTTGCATGGAAAAGTTCTTCAGTGGAGATTTCTGAGATTTTCGTGCACACATCACCCAAGCAGTAGACTCGGTATCCAATGTGTAGTCTTTTATCCCTCACCCCCCTCCTACCCTGCCCCGCAAGTCCCCAGAGTCCATTATATCATTCTTATGCCTTTGCATCCTCATAGCTTATCTCCTACTTGTGAGAACATATGATATTTTGTTTTCTATTCCTGAGTTATTTCACTTAGAATAATGGTCTCCAACTCCACCCAGGTTGTGCAAATACTATTATTTTGCTCCTTTTTATGGCTGAGTAGTATTCTATAGTAAATATGTATATCACATTTTCTTTATCCACTCGCACTCGTTGGCATTTGAGCTGGTTGCATATTTTTTCAGTTGCATATTGTGCTGCTATAAAGACACGTGTGCAAGTGTCTTTTTCATATGATGTCTTTTCCTCTGGGTAGATAAAGTCTTCAGCATTTTCTAGGTATATGATCATATCATCAGCGAACAGTGACAGTTTGACTTCTTTACTGATCTGGATGCCTTTCTTCCCTTGTCTGACTCCTCTGGCTGGGACTTCTAATACAATGTTGAATAGCAGTGATGAAAATGGGTCTAGCGGTCCGGCCGCAGGGGTTATTCAGGGATGCACCGAGAAGTAGTGAGAAGAATGGTGAATGAAAGACACAGAGAAGCGGGATTAGGAGGGACGGTCCCCTGATAGGGAAGCGCCAACAAGCTCTGGTTTATTCAGTGCTTTTATACATGCCAGGGGTCAAAAGTTCACACAATAACTATTTTTGTCTTCCTTTGATGTGGCCTCTGCAGTCTGTCTTATGCTAACTATTAACTATGAAAAGCCATTCACAGCGCTTCACTGATCTGGTAAGAACAGGAAGGTACCCATAACAGGATCTTCGGTGGTGGTCTTTGCCATCCCACCTACTTCCCTGTCTGCAGGCTTTGCCAATGCATTGGAATGTGAATTTGGCTCTCCACAAATGGGCATCCTTGTGGTGTTGCAGTTCTTAGGGAAATGCTTTCAACTTTTCCCCATTCAATATAATGTTGGCTGTGGGTTTGGCATAGATGACTTCTATTACCTTAAGGTATGCCCCTTCTATGCCGATTTTACCAAGGGTTTTAATCATAAAGGGATGCTGGATTTTCTCAAGTGCTTTTTCTGCATCTATTGAGATGATCAAATGATTTTTGTTTTTAATTCTGTTTATGTATCATGTTTATCAACTTGCATAAGTTAAACCACCCCTGTATCCCTGGTATGAAACTCACTTGATCATTGCGTATTATCTTTTTGATATGCTGTTGGATTCTGTTAGCGAGTATTTTGTTGTGGATTTTTGTTTCTATGTTCATCAGGGATATTAGCCTGTAATTGTTTTTGTTGTTATGTCTTTTCCTGGTTTTGGTATTAGGGTGATACTGGCTTCATGGAATGATTTAGGGAGGATTTCCTCTTTCTCTATCATTGCAATAATTTCAGTGAAATTGGTACCAATTCATCTTTGAATGTCTGATATAATTTAGCTGTGAATCCATCTGGTCCTGGATTTCTTTTTGTTGGCAATTTTTTTTTTATTACTGTTTGTTGGGGTGATCAGACCCAACACCTGGTCGTCAGGGCTACAAAGTCCAGCAGAGTCAAACGAATGAGACAAGACAAGTTAAGAGTACATAAGGTAGGGGGGGTGGAGCCAAGATGGCCGAATAGGAACAGCTCCAGTCTCCAGCTCCCAGCCCCAGCGACACAGAAGACGGGTGATTTCTGCATTTCTGCTTGAGGTACCGGTTTCATCTCACTAGGGAGTGCCTAACAGTGGGTGCAGGACAGTCGGTGAAGCACACTGTGCACGAGCCGAAGCAGGGCGAGGCATTGCCTCACTCGGGAAGCACAAGGGGTCAGGGAGTTCCCTTTCCTAGTCAAAGAAAGGGGAAACAGACGGCACCTGGAATATCGGGTCAGTCCCATCCTAATACTGCGCTTTTCCAACGGGCTTGGAAAACGCCACACTAAGAGATTGTGTCCCGCACCTGGTGCGGAGGGTCCTATGCCCACGGAGTCTCGCTGATTGCTAGCACAGCAGTCTGAGATCAAGCTGCAAGGCGGCAGCGAGGCTGGGGGAGGGGCACCCGCCATTGCCCAGGCTTGCTTAGGTAAACAAAGCAGCCAGGAGGCTCGAACTGGGTGGAGCCCACCACAGCTCAAGGAGGCCTGCCTGCCTCTGTAGGCTCCACCTCTGGGGGCAGGGCACAGACAAACAAAAACTCAGCAAGAACCTCCACAGCCTTAAATGTCCCTGTCTGACTGACAGCTTTGAAGAGAGTAGTGGTTCTCCCAGCACGCAGCTGGAGATCTGAGAACGGACAGACTGCCTCCTAAAGTGGGTCCCTCACCCCTGAGCAGCCTAACTGGGAGGCACCCCCCCAGTAGGGACAGACTGACACCTCATTCAACCGGGTACTCCTCTGAGACAAAGCTTTCAGAGGAACTATCAGACAGCTGAATTTGTGGTCTCATGAAAATCCGCTGTTCTGCAGCCACCACTGCTGACACCCAGCCAAACATGGTCTGGAGTGGACCTCTAGTAAACTCCAACAGACCTGCAGCTGAGGGTCCTGTCTGGTAGAAGGAAAACTAACAAACAGAAAGGACATCCACACCAAAAACCCATCTGTACATCACCATCATCAAAGACAAAAAGTAGATAAAACCAAAAAGATGGGGAAAAAACAGAGCAAAAAAACTGGAAACTCCAAAAAACACAGCACCTCTCCTCCTCCAAAGGAACGCAGTTCCTCACCAGCAACGGAACAAAGCTGGATGGAGGATGACTTTGATGAGTTGAGAGAAGAAGGCTTCAGACGATCAAACTACTCTGAGCTACGAGAGGAAATTCAAAGCAATAGCAAAGAAGTTAAAAACTTTAAAAAAAAAATTAGAAGAATGGATAACTAGAATAACCAATGGAGAGAAGGGCTTAAAGGAGCTGATGGAGCTGAAAGCCAAGTTTCGAGAACTACGCGAAGATTGCAGAAGCCTCAGTGGCAGATGCGATCAACTGGAAGAAAGGATATCGCTGATGGAAGATGAAGTGAATGAAATGAAGAGAGAAGGGAAGTTTAGAGAAAAAAGAATAAAAAGAAATGAACAAAGCCTCCAAGAAATTTGGGACTATGTGAAAAGACCAAACCTACGTCTGATTGGTGTACCTGAAAATGATGGGGAGAATGCAACCAAGTTGGAAAACACTCTGCAAGATACTATCCAGGAGAACTTCCCCAATCTAGCAAGGCAGGCCAGCATTCAGATTCAGGAAATACAGAGAACACCACAAAGATACTCCTCGAGAAGGGCAACTCCAAGACACATAATTGTCAGATTCACCAAAGTTGAAATGAAGGAAAAAATGTTAAGGGCAGCCAGAGAGAAAGGTCGGGTTACCCACAAAGGGAAGCCCATCAGACTAACAGCTGATCTCTCAGCAGAAACTCTACAAGCCAGAAGAGAGTGGGGGCCGATATTCAACATTCTTAAAGAAAAGAATTTTCAACCCAGAATTTCCTATCCCGCCAAACTAAGCTTCATAAGTGAAGGAGAAATAAAATACTTTACAGACAAGCAAACGCTGAGTGATTTTGTGACCACCAGGCCTGCCCTAAAAGAGCTCCTGAAGGAAGCACTAAACACGGAAAGGAACAACCGGTACCAGCCACTGCAAAAACATGCCAAACTGTAAAGACCATCGAGGCTAGGAAGAAACTATAGCAACTAACGAGCAAAATAACCAACTAACATCATAATGACAGGATCAGATTCACACATAATATTAACGTTAAATGTAAATGGGCTAAATGCTCCAATCAAAAGACACAGACTGGCAAACTGGATAAGGAGTCAGGACCCATCAGTGTGCTGTATTCAGGAAACCCATCTCACGTGCAGAGACACACATAGACTCAAAATAAAGGGATGGAGGAAGATCTATCAAGCAAATGGAAAACAAAAAAAGGCAGGGGTTGCAATCCTAGTCTCTGATGAAATAGACTTTAAACCAACAAAGCTCAAAAGAGACAAAGAAGGCCATCACATAATGGTAAAGGGATCAATTCAACAAGAAGAGCTAACTATCCTAAATATATATGCACCCAACACAGGAGCACCCAGATTCATAAAGCAAGTCCTCAGTGACCTACAAAGGGACTTAAACTCCCACACAATAATAATGGGAGATTTTAACACCCCATTGTCAACATTAGACAGATCAACGAGACAGAAAGTTAACAAGGATATCCAGGAATTGAACTCAGCTCTACATAAAGTGGACCTAATAGACATCTACAGAACTCTCCACCCCAAGTCAACAGAATATACATTTTTTTCAGCACCACACCACACCTATTCCAAAATCGACCACATAGTTGGAAGTAAAGCTATCCTCAGCAAATGTAAAAGAACAGAAATTATAACAAACTGTCTCTCAGACCACAGTGCAATCAAACTAGAACTCAGGATTAAGAAACTCACTCAAAACCGCTCAACTACATGGAAACTGAACAACCTGCTCCTGAATGACTATTGGGTACATAATGAAATGAAGGCAGAAATAAAGATGTTCTTTGAAACCAATAAGAACAAAGACACAACATACCAGCATCTCTGGGACACGTTCAAAGCAGTGTGTAGAGGGAAATTTATAGCACTAAATGCCCACAAGAGAAAGCAGGAAAGATCCAAAATTGACACCTTAACATCACAATTAAAAGAACTAGAAAAGCAAGAGCAAACACATTCAAAAGCTAGCAGAAGGCTAGAAATAACTAAAATCAGAGCAGAACTGAAGGAAATAGAGACACAAAAAACCCTTCAAAAAATTAATGAATCCAGGAGCTGGTTTTTTGAAAAGATCGACAAAATTGATTGACAACTAGCAAGACTAATAAAGAAGAAAAGAGAGAAGAATCAAATAGATTCAATAAAAAACGAAAAAGAAGATATCACCACCGATCCCACAGAAATACAATCTACCATCAGAGAATACTACAAACACCTCTATGCAAATAAACTAGAAAATCTAGAAGAAATGGATAAATTCCTCGACAAATACACCCTCCCAAGACTAAACCAGGAAGAAGTTGAATCTCTGAATAGACCAATAACAGGTTCTGAAATTGTGGCAATAATCAATAGCCTACCAACCAAAAAGA
The DNA here is from genome assembly GCF_028878055.3 of Symphalangus syndactylus. Taxonomy (NCBI): domain Eukaryota; kingdom Metazoa; phylum Chordata; class Mammalia; order Primates; family Hylobatidae; genus Symphalangus; species Symphalangus syndactylus. The sequence goes on along the minus strand of NC_072423.2, from coordinate 109,480 downwards.
GTCCAGGACCTGATGGATTCACAGCTGAATTCTACCAGAGGTACAAGGAGGAACTGGTACCATTCCTTCTGAAACTATTCCAATCAATAGAAAAAGAGGGAATCCTCCCTAACACATTTTACGAAGCCAGCATCGTCCTGATACCAAAGCCTGGCAGAGACATAACCAAAAAAGAGAATTTCAGACCAATATCCTTGATGAACATTGATGCAAAAATCCTCAATAAAATACTGGCAAACCGAATCCAGCAGCACATCAAAAAGCTTATCCACCATGATCAAGTGGGCTTCATCCCTGGGATGCAAGGCTGGTTCAACATACGCAAACCAATAAATGTAATCCAGCATATAAACAGAACCAAAGACAAAAACCACATGATTATCTCAATAGATGCAGAAAAGGCCTTTGACAAAATTCAACAGCCCTTCATGCTAAAAACTCTCAATAAATTAGGTATTGATGGGACGTATCTCAAAATAATAAGAGCTATCTACAACAAACCCACAGCCAATATCATACTGAATGGGCAAAAACTGGAAGCATTCCCTCTGAAAACTGGCACAAGACAGGGATGCCCTCTCTCACCGCTCCTATTCAACATAGTGCTGGAAGTTCTGGCCAGAGCAATCAGGCAGGAGAAGGAAATAAAGGGTATTCAATTAGGAAAAGAGGAGGTCAAATTGTCCCTGTTTGCAGATGACATGATTGTATATCTAGAAAACCCCATTGTCTCAGCCCAAAATCTCCTTAAGCTGATTAGCAACTTCAGCAAAGTCTCAGGATACAAAATTAATGTACAAAAATCACAAGCACTCTTGTACACTAATAACAGACAAACAGAGAGCGAAATCATGAGTGAACTCTCATTCAGAATTGCTTCAAAGAGAATAAAATACCTAGGAATCCAACTTACAAGGGATGTGAAGGACCTCTTCAAGGAGAACTACAAACCACTGCTCAATGAAATAAAAGAGGATACAAACAAATGGAAGAACATTCCGTTCTCATGGGTTGGAAGAATCAATATCGTGAAAATGGCCATACTGCCCAAGGTAATTTATAGATTCAATGCCATCCCCATCAAGCTACCAATGACTTTCTTCACAGAATTGGAAAAAACTACTTTAAAGTTCATATGGAACCAAAAAAGAGCCCGCATCGCCAAGTCAATCCTAAGCCAAAAGAACAAAGCTGGAGGGATCACGCTACCTGACTTTAAACTATACTACAAGGCTACAGTAACCAAAACAGCATGGTACTGGTACCACAACAGAGACATAGATCAGTGGAACAGAACAGAGCCCTCAGAAATGATGCCGCATATCTACAACTATCTGATCTTTGACAAACCTGACAAAAACAAGAAATGGGGAAAGGATTCCCTATTTAATAAATGGTGCTGGGAAAAGTGGCTAGCCATATGTAGAAAGCTGAAACTGGATCCCTTCCTTACACCTTATACAAAAATTAATTCAAGATGGATTAAAAACTTATATGTTAGGCCTAAAACCATTAAAATCCTACAAGAAAACCTAGGCAATACCATTCAGGACACAGGCGTGGGCAAGGACTTCATGTCTAAAACACCAAAAGCAATGGCAACAAAAGCCAAAATCGACAAATGGGATCTCATTAAACTAAAGAGCTTCTTCACAGCAAAAGAAACTACCATCAGAGAACAGGCAACCTACAGAATGGGAGAAAGTTTTTGCAACCTACTCATTTGACAAAGGGCTAATATCCAGAATCTACAATGAACTCAAACAAATTTACAAGAAAAAAAACAAACAACCCCATCAAAAAGTGGGCAGAGGACATGAACAGACACTTCTCAAAAGAAGACATTTATGCAGCCAAAAAACACATGAAGAAATGCTCATCATCACTGGCCATCAGAGAAATGCAAATCAAAACCACAGTGAGATACCATCTCACACCAGTTAGAATGGCCATCATTAAAAAATCAGGAAACAACAGGTGCTGGAGAGGATGTGGAGAAATAGGAACACTTTTACACTGTTGGTGGGACTGTAAACTAGTTCAACCATTGTGGAAGTCAGTGTGGTGATTCCTCAGGGATCTCAAACTAGAGATACCATTTGACCCAGCCATCCCATTACTGGGTATATACCCAAAGGACTATAAATCATGCTGCTATAAAGACACATGCACACATATGTTTATTGCAGCACTATTCACAATAGCAAAGCGTTGGAACCAACCCAAATGTCCAACAATGTTAGACTGGATTAAGAAAATGTGGCACATATACACCATGGAATACTATGCAGCCATAAAAAAGGATGAGTTCGTGTCCTTTGTAGGGACATGGATGAAACTGGAAAACATCATTCTCAGTAAACTATCGCAAGGACAAAAAACCAAACACCACATGTTCTCACTCATAGGTGGGAATTGAACAATGAGAACTCATGGACAGAGGAAGGGGAACATCACACTCCGGGGACTGTTGTGGGGTGGGGGGAGGGGGGAGGGACAGCATTAGGAGATACACCTAATGCTAAATGATGAGTTAATGGGTGCAGGAAATCAACATGGCACATGGATACATATGTAACAAACCTGCACATTGTGCACATGTACCCTAAAACCCTGAAGTATAATAAAAAAAAAAAAGAAAGAAAGAAAAAAAAAAAAAGTACATAAGGTAGGTCCAGGGGGCCAACGCTAGTATAGATGCTGTGAAGGCCCTGATCTCTGGGAGCCCGTGCTATTTATTGGTAATCAAACAAAGAAGCAGGTGGTGAGGACGTGCGGACGTGGGGGTAAACAGGTGAGGACAAGGCCGGGCGCGGTGGCTCACGCTTGTAATCCCAGCACTTTGGGAGGCCGAGGCGGGCGGATCACGAGGTCAGGAGATCGAGACCACGGTGAAACCCCGTCTCTACTAAAAATACAAAAAAATTAGCCGGGCGTGGTGGCGGGCGCCTGTAGTCCCAGCTACTCGGAGAGGCTGAGGCGGGAGAATGGCGTGAACCCAGGAGGCGGAGCTTGCAGTGAGCCAAGACTGCGCCACTGCACTCCAGCCTGGACGACAGAGCGAGACTCCGTCTCAAAAAAAAAAAAAAAAAAAAAAAAAAAAAAAAAAAAAAAACAGGTGAGGACATGAGGACGTTGAGGGTAGAAAGGTAGCGGTGCATCAAGTGTAGCTGTGACAGTTTAGCATATGCTCTGCTACTTGAGATAATGGAGAACAGGTTCTTCTAATTCAAGATACAATCAATTTATGATTTTGGGAGAGCAAGGAGCAAGGGGCCAGCAAGTCTGGACACATTCCAGAGGCCAGGAGGGGACTTATGCACTCAGCCCTGGATTCCATCCAAGCCACAAGGAGTTTTATGACCTGGGTTTAGATTGTAGTGCAGCGGGGCAGCCTTCCACCCTTTGGCACAGAGCTTGGTGTTCCATAGGCCACGAGCGGTTTTGGACCCTGGACCCAGGACATGTTCCAAGACTCTTCTACATTATGTCAGACAAAAAAACCCTGCCTCAGCCCTTCTACCAATACTGTTTAAGTCTCACTGCTTGTTATTGGTCTGTTCAGAGTTTCCATTTCTTCCTGATTTAATCAGGAGGGTTGTATATTTCCAGGAATTTGTTCATCTTCCATAGATTTCCTAGTTTGTGTGAATTAAAAGTGTTCATAGTATCCATAAATGATCTTTTGTATTTCTGTGATATTCATTGTAATAGCTCCCATTTCAGTCCTAATTGAGCTTATTTGAAACTTCTGTCTTCTTTTCTTGGTTAATCTCACTAATGGTCTACCAATTTTGTTTATCATTTCAAAGAACCAAGTTTTTTTTCATTTGTCTTTCAAATGTTTTTGTTTGTTTGTTTAAATTTCATGTAGTTCTGCCCTGATCTTTGTTATTTCTTTTCTTCTGCTGGGTTTGGGTTTGGTTTGTTCTTGTTTCTCTAGTTGCCTGAGGTGTGACCTTAGAGTGTCTATTTGTGCTCTTTCAGACTTTTTGATGTAGTCAAAATTTTGATGAACTTTCCACTTAGCACCACTTTTGCTGTGTGCCAGAGGGTTTGATAAGTTGTGTCACTATTATCATTCAAAGAATTTTTTTTTTAATTTCCGTTTTGATTTCATTGTTGTTCCAAAGATGATTTAATGTCCAAAGATCATTCAGGAGTGGATTATTTAATGTCCATGTATTTGTATAGTTTTGAGGGTTCCTTTTGGAGTTAATTTTCAGTTTTATTTCACTGTGGTTTGAGAGGATACTTGATATAATTTTGACTTTTTAAAATTTATTGAGACCGTTTTGTGGCCTATCCTATGGGGTATCTTGGAGAATGTTCCACGTGCTGATGACAAGAACGAATATTCTGCAGTTGCTGGGTATAATGTTCTATAAATATCTATCCAGGGTATAGTTTCAGTCGATTGTTTCTTTGTTGACTTTCTGTCTTGGTGATCTCTCTAGTGCAGTCAGTGGAGTATTGAAGTCCCCCACTATTATTGTGTTACCATCTATCTCATTTCTCAGGTCTAGTAATATGTTTTATAAATTTGGGAGCTCCAATGTTAGGTGAATATATATTTAGGATTGTGATATTTTCCTGTTGGACTGATCCTCTTGTCATTATATAATGTGCCGCCTCTTTGTCTTTTTTAACTGTTGTTGCTTTAAAGTCTGTTTTTATCTGATATAAGAATAGGTATTCCTGCTTGCTTTTGGTGTTCATTTGCTGGAATATATTTTTCTAGCCTGTTACATTAAGCTTGTGTGAATTCTCATGCATTAGGTGAGTCTCTTGAAGATAGCAGATACCTGGTTACTTGATTTTTATCCATTCTGCCATTCTGTATCTTTTAAGTGGAACATTTAGGCCATTTACATTCAACTTTAGTATTGAGATGTAGGGTACTTTTTTATTCATTGTGCTAGTTGGTGCCTGAATACCTTTTTCTCTCATTGTGTTGTTGTTTTATAGGTCCTGAGAGATTTCTGCTTTTAGGAGGTTCTATTTTTGTTTGTTTTGAGGTTTTATTTCAAGATTTAGAATCCCAGCTGGGCATGGTGGCTCACACCTGTAATCCCAGCACTTGGGGAGGCTGAGGGGGGCAGATCATTTGAGGTCAGGAGTTAGAGACCAGCCTGGCCAACATGGTGAAACCACATCTCTACTAAAATAAAAAAAAATAGCTGGGCGTGGTAGTGCATGCCTGTAATCCCAGCTACTCAGGAGATGGAGGCAGGAGAATCACTTGAACCTGGAAGGTGGAGGTTACAGTGAGCTGAGATTGTGCCACTGCACTCCAGCCTGGGCGATGGAGTAAGCCTTCATCTAATAAAAAAAAATGAAAAAGAAAGAAAAAAATTTAGAATTCCTTTTAGCATTTCTTGTAGTGCTGGCTTGTGGCAAATTCTCTCAGCATTTGTTTATCTGAAAAATACTTTATCTCTTATTTATTTATGAAGCTTAGTTTGGCTGGATAAACTATTCTTGGCTGAAAATTATTTTGCTTAAGGAGGCTAAAGATAGTATCCCAATCCCTTCTGGCTTGTAGAGATTCTGTTGAGAAATCTGCTATTAATATGATAGATTTTCCTTTATAGGTTATGTGATGCTTTTGCCTCATAGCTCTTAAGATTCTTTCCTTCATCTTGATGTTAGATAACTTGGTGACTATATGCCCAGGTAATGATCTTTTTGTAATGAATTTCCTGGGTGTTCTTTGAGCTTCTTGTATTTGGATATCTACATCTCCAGCAAGGCCAGGGAATCTCTCAAATAAAATTTCCAAACTTTTAGATTTCTCTTCTTCCAAAGGAACACCAATTATTCTTAGAGTTGGCTGTTTAACATAATCCCTAATTTCATAGAAGCTTTATTCATTTTTAAATTGTTTTTTCTTTGTCTTTGTCAGAGTGAGTTAATTCAAAAGCCTTGTTTTCAAGCTCTGAAATTCTTTCTTCTACTTGTTCTAGTCTATTGTTGACAATTTCCAGTGCACTTTGTATTTTTCTAAATGTCTTTGATTTCCAGAAGTTGTGATTGTTTTTTCTTTATGATGTCTGTTTCTCTGGAAAATTGTTCATCCATGTCCTGTATTGTTTTTTAAATTTCTTTACCTTGGTTTTCACTTTTCCCTGGTGTGTCCTTGAGTAGCCTTAAAAATCAACCTTCTGAATTCTTCATGTGGCAGTTCAGAAATGTTTTTCTTGGTTTGGATCCATTGCTAGGGAGCTAGTGCGGTCTTTTGTGGGTGTTATAGAACCTTATTTTGTCATATTACCAGAATTACTTTTCTGATTCCTTCTCATTTGGGTAGACTGTTTCAGTGGAAAAAGCTGGAACTCAAGGCCACTGTTCAGATTCTTTTGTCCTATAGGGTGATTCCTTGATGTGGTATGCTCTCCCTTCCCCTAGGGATGTGGCTTTCTGGGAGCTGAACTGAATGATTATTATTGCTCTTCTGGGTCCAGCCACCAAGTGCGGCTACCAGGCTCCAGGCTGGTGCTGAGAAATACCTGATTCCTGTGATGTGATCCATCTTCAGGTTTCCCAGCTGTGCATACCAGCACCTGCTCTGATGGAGGTGTCAGGGGAGTGAAGTAGACTCTATGAGAGTCCTTGGTTGTAGATATGTTTAGTGTGCTGGCATTCTTGAATGCTGGTTATGCTAGCAGTGAAGTTTTTATGTGGACAGACACAAGCCCTCTGGTTAGCCATGATGTTGCAGGCAGTGGAATTAGGTGTTGTTTTCTTCACCCTTGGAGCAGGGTTATTCTGTCATTAATTGTTATAATATCCTGAGTTGGATGGTCTCCAGCCAGGAGGTGGTGCTTTCAAGACAGCATCAGCTACGTTAATAAAATGGGGATATAAGCTTGCCCTAAGTTGGCCAGGATATGTATTTTGGTTTCTTAGGTAATGGTCAGGGCCATGAAGCTCCCAAAAGTTTATGTCTTTTGTGATTGGCTGTTGGGATGGGTAGAGAAGAACCATGAGGTAGGCACAGGGTTAGACAAGTCTGACCTCAGACTCTCCTTGGGCAGGGCTTGCTGTGGCTACTGTAGGGGTTGTGGGGTGGTTCTTGGGCTAATGAGGTTATGTTCCAGAGGGGATTATGGCCACTTCTGTCACTAAGACAGTGGGGGAAAGCCAGTAACGATAGGCCTAACTTAGCTCCCACACAGTTGGTGAGGCTGGTCTTGCTCCCTCTGTGCCCTCCTAACAGTGGCAAATTAATCTCCAGGAAGCCCATGGGAGAACTCAGACCTTGCCCCAGGCTCTAAGATTCCCTGCTGAGAAAGCAAGCATGACTTTCAGGCCTCACCTGCCCCTCCCTGTCTGCCCACATGATGGGCCATGGCTCCTGTGCTCCTTTCTGTAGCAGTTCCTCTTCAACACCTGGATTCTGCTCAAAAGAGTTTATGTCCAGTAAAATTACTATAAAGTTCATTTGGAAGCTTCCCTTCTCTTCCTAGCAGATACCTGGAGTATGTGAGAGAGAGAGGGAAGAGCGTCCTCTTTCCCTCTTCTGTAGCAGGACGACCCACAGACAAAACCTCTCAGACACTGAGTAATAGAAGGAAGGGCTTTATTCAGCTGGGAGCATCGGCAAGCTTCTGCCTTAAAATCCCAGCTCCCTGAGTACACAATTTCTGTCCTTTTTAAGGGCTCACAACACTAAAGATTTCACATGAAAGGGTCATGATTGATTTGAGCAAGCCGGGGGTACATGACAGGGGCTGCAAGGACTTGTGGTCAGAGAGAAACAAAACAGGGTAGAGAGTTTCACAATGTTCTCCTATATAATGTCTGGAATCCATGAATAAAATCAGTTTCTAAGTTATGAGTTGATTTTTAACTACTGGGTTTAGGCAAGGCAGGCCCAGGCCTGGTTTCAGGCCTGGCACCAGGCTGCCTGTCTTTGGTTTTACTTCCTTGTTGTTTTCTCTTAAAACAGGTACTGAGTATAAAACAACATAAAATAATATGAGAGGGTCATTCTCTTCCTTCATTCCCCCCTTTTGATACTCTCACTTTTTATTAGTGGGAGTTCTCACTCTTATTTTTGTTACTTATGTCTTTTTGTGCAATAGATTGATAGTGGTTCATATAGTACACTTGTGCTGAAGCATTTTTGGTGAACTAAGGTAGCAATGAAGCTTTTTATCGTTTGAAGAAGTACAGGTAGCAAACAAGGGAGCAGTAAGCAGGTTTTTATTATTATTATAATTTTTATTATAAGACTTTTAAATTTTTCTAGTGCTGGGAATCACCTTCTAAACATGGCTTCAGGGTTGAATGCGTGCTGCATTTGCAAGGGTACATGTGCCAGTTTTGTCATATTTTTAACTATGTCTTTAACTACTTACCTTTGATTATCTATGTGTAGACAGTAATTAGTAAGGTTAAATTTTTTACAAACTCCTCCTTTAGCTGATAGCAAGTAGTCAAGAGCTAGTCTATTTTGATAGATAGCGTTTCTCATCTGAGTCTCTTGCCGGGCAAAAATAGTCAAGGCATGACCGGTTTTATTAGTAATTATTGCTAAAACAGCTTGTAACCATATGATTCAGTTGAGCATGTATATGGGGATCTGATATCTCCATAAGCCATCTCGTGTCCAAGTGGCGGGTCCATAGTATTGTGTGATTTTTTTTTCAGGGGGCCATTTATCATCTTTTCAATCACCTATGGCTATGCTTCTTTTTTTTTTTTTTTTTCTGGGAAGCATAGACTGGGAAGCCTAGAAGTTCACCTGTTTTTATGGGCAGTAAGAAGAAAGATGGCTTAATGGTGCCAGTTACATGGCTACCTGTCCACTGATCAGGCAGCTTAGCATAAGCTTTGTGTCCACATATCTAGTATAACCTGGCGGGTGCTGTCCAGTCCTGGTGGAATTCTGGATGGGCCTAAACAGTCTGCAACTTTGGAAATTTACTGAATAGATTTATTTCTGTGTTATTGGAACTCCACCATGTAACTGTTTTTGTGGCACTATTATACAGCTTTTGCCTAAGACAACTAGGCCGCCCTACAGGATGAATGAATCCTTTTCCTTCTTTAGCTATGCAATACTGTCTAATAATTGAGACTTTTAGAACGTGGAGATGATCAGGGTGATTCTTTTGGGCTGGGAACTCATCAGCTGGGTCTGTAGGAACTAATTCTCAGGATTCCTATGGCCATTTATTTCCCGTTATGGTTTCTCTACAAAAATAACATGAGGTGACTTGTAGAGATTGGGCTACATGTTTGGCTAATTGCAAAGAGAAATTTTTAGATTTTCCTGGAATCTCAGGTACTGGCACATTTAGTTCATCATAGAAAGTCTGAAACACTGGTTCTGGAGAGCGTTTTTGAACCTCGCCTTTTATTAGGATGCTTACACTAGGATCTAGTCCCTTTTTATCCATGTTTAATGATACATATTTTTCTTTTATTTTACTTTGGGTCTGAGGGGTTCGTGATTATCAATTCTAAAAGGTTGCAGCTCCTATTCATGCAGGAGGGGCTGACTTTTCCTTTTTGGAGTCAAACAGTATCTTTTTTATTTTCCTTTTAAGTAGTCTAAATGACACAAGACCAGTATTGACACATCTCACATAAATATGATTTTTGACAGATATACTTATCGTTTTTACCGTGTAACTTTCTTTTTTAATTTAGAGAACCACATCCTATTTCATTCTGCTTACTATTAATAGCAGCACAAGCATCAAATTTTAAGGTTACATTTTGGGTACCTCTCTTTTTTTCTGTTCTAGCTAATACCTTACTTGTGTCACCTAGAAAAGGACCAGTCCTTAATTTTATTTTAAAAATTGTGATCATGGGAGGCTTAAAATGGGGCATAACATGCATCAGGTTGGTTATTCCTGGGCTACATACCTTGGATATAACAGCATTATACTAACAAGTTGTTGTTGTGTTTTTGGCTTTTTTTTTTAGAGTCCTTGGGCGTCCGTGATATTAATGTTAGTCAGTTTTGTTGTGAGTGTTAGAAAGAGGGCATATAGAACCAGGAAGCTGATAAGAAAGATGATTATGAGGGCATGATCATGGAAGGCAATTAGCTCTTTTATAATAACCATAAAGTAATTAGCTCTTTTATAATAACCATAAAGTAATAGAACTGTAGCAATCTTTTGTCCCACCTCAGTGACTTGATGTATATGCTGGAAACAGTTCTCAGTCTGAGGAAGGTCAGTTGAAGTCCTTACTGTACAAGTCCAAATTTTAAGGAAAATGAGTCCTGCAATGAGTTTCCTCATGCTTCGGCCATGCGTGGACCAGTCAGCTTCCGGCTGTGACTGGAGCAGGGCTTGTCGTCTTCTTCAGAGTCACTTTGCAGGGGTTGATGAAGCTGCTCCCATCCACGTACAGTTCCCAGTCTACTGATGTTTAAGGGTGGTCTCGGAGGTTGGGCATACTAGAATAAACTGCGTCCAGCACCTCCAAACAGTTATGTTTAACTGGGCTCTCTGATAATAGGAGTAAGGTGGCAGGGTTAGGGTGTGGCAAACTTCAACGGTTATGCAGGGATTTTTACAGAGCAAGCTTTGGTATCTAGCTGGTCTATCATTTATTAGCTAATGATGTCCTTTGGTATTTATTAAAATTACCACAGCTTGGGGAGGCTTTATGTTTAGGTTTTGCCTAAGAGTTAGCTTATTTGCTTCTTAACAGGGCCGTTGCTGCCAGGGCCCTTGGACATGGGGGCCAGCCTTTGGAAACCCCGCCTAGGTGTTTTGAGAGATAGGCCACTGGCCTTGGCCAGGGCCCTACAGTCTGGGTTAAAACTCCAACTGCCATTTTTTCTCTTTCTGACACATAGAGTGCAAAGAGTTTTGTCAGGTGAGGTAGCCTCAGGGCTGGGGACAACATGAGTTTTTTTTTTTTTTAACTCATGAAAAGCTCTTTGCTGTTGATTGTAATAGATGTAGTTTATCTAATCTACATTTTTATTGACTGTCATCTACTAAAATATTGACTTTAATCTTGTGACTATTTGATTTCAAGCTTTAAATTGATCTGGTATTCTTTGCGGGGCTTCAATTGCATCTAAATAGATGTGAGAGTTGAAAGACTTATAAGGGGCTTCTCTCACTTCACGATGTCTTATTATTATTTTTTCCTTCTTCTGGTTGATGAAATGCCAGGGTGAAAGGGATAGCCAAATGGACTAAAGCACAAGTGCCACTCTAGTTATTTGGCAGAGTGCCCAGTAAAGGTCTACCACAATATTACCACACATCCGCTTGGGGATGAACAAGAGCTGATGGATTGATAAGCTCTTGAAAATCCTTAAGCTCACTGCATCCCTTTAGGTCTCCAAGGAATGCTAATTTTCCTCCCTGCTGTGAGAGACAGGAAGTGAACTTAGTGTTGGGAGATGGAAGCTGGATGGCCCTCCGGGGCTGACCGGCAGGGACTTCGGGATATAGCAGAGAGAGCTTGACATGACTTATTAACCCAGGCTGTAGAATCCTGGAAAAGAGTTACCATGCAGCCCATGCCTGGTGGACTGGAGGACCACCGTAGTGGAAGGAGGACAGTTAGGGCCTCTGGCCTGCCATGTGCACAAACATAACAATTGCTTTTGTTTAAAGTGCAGATGGAATATTTGATCCATTTCAACCAGGCATTTGCATCTTGGTATGCTATCTTAATTCCTAAAGTTTGTTTTAAGTCTTTAACTTTTATGACCCTCTAGTAAAATGAAAGTTTCCATTAGCACTAATTTTTATTAGTTTTAGACCAAAGACAGCTAAACATCATTTTGTATTTAATAATGTTTCTTGTATGATTTTTATACCAGATAAGCTAAATTTTACTTTTATATTAGTGTGTTATTAATATTAAACTTAATTTTAATAAAACCTCATAGACATATTTATCCAATTATTCATATTTGACCATAAGGTAAGATTTTATAGACTCTGTTTAAACTTTTATAATTTTTGTTAAGGAGCAGGTTGATGCTTTAAGAAAAAAACCTGTTGCATTTTTACTTTCATGCCTAGTTCACAGAAAAACTGGATGATACTTTTTTAACTTTATTTACACACAGAATTTTCTTTACAATTAACGTTTTAAAACTTGCTTAAACTTTTAAAACTAATTTTTTTTAACTTTTTAATGTAGGTAAAAATCCACATTCTTATGCCTCCTTATAATCTTTTTATTAAAGGTATATTTTACTTTTTTATACACCTGCACATAAACTGTTTCTTCAATAGTACTCAGGAGGCCTTATTACTTTTAAATTATGCAACATTTTTTGCATAAAATTTTTAATAACTTTTTTTATGACTTTCGCTGACAATTTTTCAACATGTCTCAAATTTCTGACTTATTACGAACATTTTTTTCTTCTCTTTAAACAACCAGTTAATTTATTTCAGGACAAGAATTTACCATATAACACTCTTTTTACATAAATTTTGCCTCCGCCCACCCCCTTTTTTTGAACCATTCCTTTTTTTTAAAAGTGGATTTTCTTTATGTCTTTGGACTAGACTGTCTAAGGCCACAAAATTAGGAGTTACCATAATATATGTTACACTGTCAACTTTTAGCAAACTTCACTTTTGTTGAAAATCTTCTAAGTTTGAAATTTCAATTATCCTTTGCTATTAATAAGACCTTGTTTCGTCTAAATTAACTTAGAATTGGTATAGATGGCCTTTTTTTTTTTTTCTCTGTTGGTCTTTCCTTGCCTTTGCCAGCTGCTTATGCTGCTGTTCTCTTAACTACTTTGCAGGGGGAAAGGGGTCTAAAACCAGCTGTAACTGTCGATGTACAGAAACTAGTCTGGGTGCCTTGGCTTACAGGTTACCTTGTGCCATACTTTAGAAACTAAAGACCTATCTAGGCTTCTTTCTGATGGCTAGCCTACCTCTAATGCTGGCCAGTCTATTTCACACAAAGTTCTAAGTTTTCCTGGAGTCACAGTGACTCCATAGTCTCTATTAAATCCTTTCTTGAAATTCATTAACATAGTTCCCAGTGCAGTGGGCTTACTTTGCGCCTGACCTATGTTTCTTTGAGACAAAACACCATGCTCACACCACACACACACCACAAAACAAAGAACAGATAAAAGGGCACACACAAACTTTTGCAGTTTACACCAAACCAAAATCAAAACCAAAATCAGAGTATCCAGAAATCCAAGCCAGGTCAAAAGCAGAAACCAAAGTATCCAGCAATTCAAGTCAAGTCAAAACCAGAACAAAAGTGCCGATACGGGCACACTGTGGGGTGATCAGGCCATGCTTCCAGTCAGATGGAGTGGGGCAAGTTCAAAAGACTAGTCCTACCAAGTCAAGCCAAGTGAAAACCAGAACAAAGGTGCCAATACAGGCATATCGTGGGTGATCAGGCCACACTTCCACTCAGGTGGAGTGGGGAGAGTTCAAAAGACTAGTCCTACCAAGTCTAGCCAAGTCAAAACCAAAACAAAGGTGCCAACACTGGCACACCATGGGTGATCAGGCCAAGCTTCTACTCAGGTGGAGTGGGGCAAGTTCAAAAGACTAGTCTTATCAAGTTTCAGATGTCCGGACTCCAAGTGCCAGTTCCTTCCCGGTGTTCAGCCACTGTGTTAATCCTCCATGGGGGTCTGCTATGTGCTGCTCTGGTGAGGCATTACACCAGGGCAATTTGCTACCTGGGAGCGCTCTTTGGATCATGTCACTCAGGCTGGCCAGAGTCCCCCGCAGGGATACTCCACAGGGCAGGCTTAAGCTGCCTAAGGGGCTGACTCTGCCTTCTGTCAGTCACCTCGCTTCTAGGTCAGGAGACCAAGAAATGTAGCAGGATGAGCCGCAGACAAAACCTCTCAGACACTGAGTTGTAGAAGGAAGGGCTTTATTCAGCTGGGAGCATGGGCAAGTTACTGCCTTAAAATCTGAGCTCCCCGAGTGCACAGTTTCTATCCTTTTTAAGGGCTCACAACACTAAAGATTTCACATGAAAGAGTCGTGATTGATTTGAGCAAGCAGTGGGTATGTGACAGGGGCTGCATGCACTAGTGGTCAGAGAGAAACAGAACAGGGCAGGGAGTTTCACAGTGTTCTTCTACACAATGTCTGGAATCTATGAATAACATCGGTTTCTAAGTTATGAGTTGATTTTTAACTACTGAGTTTAGGCCAGGCAGGCCCATGCATAGTTTCAGGCCTGGCGCAGGGCTGCCTGTCTTTGGTTTCACTTCCTTGTTTTTTCTTAAAACAGGAACTGAGTGTAAAACAATATAAAATAATATGAGAAGGTCTTCCTTCACATGCACATCAGTCACTGATCTAGCCTACTGTTAAGTTTCCCTGGGAACCCAGTTAACAGGGGAAAATCTGCATGAACTCTATTGGTTTCTCCTGTCCAAAAATCCAACATTGATCCAAGAAGGGTCCAGTATGTGCCAGGCACTCGCTGATCATCTGGTCTTAGGGGGACACCTCTAAGCCATTTTATACTGTTCCGGGAACAAAAAAGGCAGAGGTTATGATAGCTCCTTTTATTGTCTTCCTCCAGCTGTCCAGGACGGTCTTCTTTTTCCCTGTTCTCCAGAGCCTACCCTTTGATATGGAAAACTCTCAGTCCTCCATATCAAAAAACTGCCCTCCAAGACGCCTCATAAAAAATCTGCAAACCTTAGGCCTCAGGCAAGATACCCGCCCTAAGCGCCTTGTCTTTTTTATACAATAAAACCTGGCCGCAGTATGAATTAGATAATGGGTCCAAATGGCCAGCAAATGGAACACTCGACTTTACAATTTTAACTGACTTAAGCAATTATTGCCGATGACTGGAAAAATGGGGAGAATTTCCTCGTGTCCAGGCCTTTTTGCACTCAGATCACAACCTGACCTCTGCAATCCTTGCTTACCTGTTCAAATCATTCTCCATCCTCGCCGCCCTCATAACCTTTCTCCTCCCGATCCTACTTCTTTTTCCTTGTTGGATCCAGCAGACTGCTGTCCATCCCTCCCAGCCCCTACCCCCACGTCTCAACCATCTTCATTAACTCCCCAAACTTCCTCATTGTCTTCTCGGCCACCATTTTCCCAGCCACTATCTTCCTAGCTGGCATCACCTCCAAAAGTACCACTTCTTTTCCTACACCGTCCTCTCCTCAGGAAAACTCCAGCATTACCTGTACTCATTCTCCTTCCTCACTGCCCTCTCCTGAAGCCTGTAAACCCATCAAGCCACCTTACACCCATATCTATCCTCCACTCCCTGTCAACTCAACCCCCCTTCCCCTTCAAACCCTCAGCGGGAACCCCTTCTGGCTTCTTCCTTCCCTCCTGTCCATACCAGCTCAGGCACCATCTTTGGCCCATGCCCCACCCGTACTTCAGCGCCGGTGCTAGAATGCCCCCTTCAGGAAGTAGCAGGAACTGAAGGTATCGTTAGAGTTCATGTTCCGTTCTCCCTCACTGATCTCTCAAACTAACAAGACTCAGTTCATTTCCAGAAGACCCTACCTCTTATATTAGGGAGTTTCAGTACCTTACCCAGTCTTATGAACTAACATTGTATGACCTCTACTTATCCTCTCTTCCACCCTCACCCCAGAAGACCAGGACCATACTTGGACCCTAGCTCAGGTGCATGCTAATACAATTCATCACCAAGCTCCTGCCCAGCATACTGGCACAGAGGCAGTTCCCAACCAGGACCCCCACTGGGATTATCAAGACAGGGCCCCTGGACACAGCCATCAAGACCACATGATTATGTGTCTCCTTGCAGGACTCAAAAAGGGTGCCCAAAAAGTGGTAAACTATGTAAACATTTCAGAAATCACCCAAGGTCCTGAGAGAAACCCAGCCCTTTTTCTCTCTCATTTAACTGAAGCCATGAGAAAATATACCAACCTAGACCCAACCAACCCAGAAGGAACCACTATTTTAAACCTTCAATTCCTCATCCAATCTACCCCTGATATTTGGCGCAAGCTTCAGAAGCTTGACAATGGCCCTGAAACCCCACAATGAGATCTTAATTTAGCCTTCAAAGTCTTTAACAGTTGTGATGAGGAAAGTAAAAGAAAGAAAAAAAAAGACAGAGTTTCAAATGCTTGCCTGCACCATCAGGGGCCCTGCAGGCCCACGGGCTGCAGCTCCACACAGATGCCCCCTAGCAATCCACCTCCACCTGTCACCTGTTTCAAGTGTGGCAATGAAAGCCACTGGTCCAGGCAATGCCAAACCCAGGTAAGCCCACCAGGCTGTACCCCTTCTGCGGAGGACCCCACTGGAAGTCAGACTGTGAGGTGCCCCAGCAAGGACTGCCCCAGCCAGCCAAAACCTCCTACTAGGATCTCATCAGCCTTGCCGCTGAAGACTGACAGTGCCCTGGAACAGATTCCCCAGCAACTACCATTGCTTCGTTTGAGCCAAGGATAACCTTGATTGTGGCAGATAGGCCAGTATTTTTTTTTTTAATTAATATTGGGGCAACCTACTCTGCTTTACCTAAATTTTCAGGACCCACCCAGTTCTCCCAAGTCTCTGTTGTGGGAATCAATGGACAAGTCTCCAAATCCCAAGCCCCCCTCCACTTTTCTGCTCCCTGCACACCTTTTCCTTCAGTCACTATTTCTTGGTCCTGCCCTCATGCCCAGCTACGCTCCTAGGCGGAGATATCCTTTCAAAACTCCACACTATTCTCCACTTCCATCTTCCCCATAGTGCCCAATACACCAACCCAGACTTCTCCAAGGCTTCTAACTTTCTTCTGCTCCTCCGACCTCCCACCCTAAAACATGCAACTTTTCCTTATCCCCCATCTGTAGTTAACCCCACTGTTGGGGATACTTCCACACCCTCAGTCACAGAGCACCACACCCCCATCTGCATCACCCTTAAAGGGCCCACCCAGTTCCTATCACAGAAGGAGTATCCCATCCCCCAAGCAGCTCTCATAGGCCTAAAGCCTACCATTTCTCTCCTCCTCACCAGTGATCTACTCCGCCCAACAAACTCTCCTTTTAACACATCAGTTCTACCTGTTAAAAAGCCAGATGGAACTTATCACTTAGTCCAGGACCTCAGGTTCATTAACCAAGCTGTACTCCCAGTATGTCCAGTAGTTTCCAACCCATACACTTTACTTTCCTCACTTCCCTCCAATACCACCCATTTTTCTGTTCTAAACCTAAAGGATGCGTTTTCACAATTCCTTTACACCCTGATTCCCAAAACCTCTTTGCCTTTACGTGGGAAAACCCCGACACCCACCTTTCACGTTAGCTCACCTGGTGCGTACTACCTCAAGGTTTTAGAGACAGCCCCCACTTTTATGGACAGACCTTTGCTACTGACTTCTGTACTTTATCCCTAAAATTTTCCTCTCTCCTTTAATATGTTAATAATCTGCTCCTGTGTAGCCCCTCTCAAACAGACTGTAACACCCGTACATACTATCTCTCTTTTAAACTTCTTGGCAGAAGGGGGGTATCAGGTCTCCCCTAAGAAAGCACAAATATGCACCCCCTCAGTCACTATCTAGGCCTAGCTCTTTCCCCGTGAGCCCAAGGGCTCACAACAGACCACATATTCCCTCCTCCAGTCCCTCCCGCCTCCACAAGCTAAGCAAGAAATTCTCTCTTTTCCAGGATTAGCGGCATATTTCAGGATCTGGGTTTCCTCCTTTGCTCTACTTGCCAAACCGTTGTACCAAGCTGCTAAAGGCCCTCTCCATGAGCCTTTAAAACCAGCACAGCCTATTACCCAATCTTTCCATCTACTCCAAAAGGCTCTCATCTCAGCCCCTGTGTTCACTCTCCCAGACTTCACCAAACCTTTCTCCCTCTATGCCGATGAATGGCGTAAGATGCACTTGGTGTTCTAACCCAGTCTAAGGGACCCACCCACCCAGGTTGCTGCCTACCTCCCTAAACAGCTTGAGGCCACAGTTCTCGGATGGCCTGCCTGCCTCTGAGCATTGGTGGCAGCTGCTCTCCTCACTCTTAAAAGCCTAATACTGTCTCTTCATGCCAACCTAACAGTTTATTCAACCCATAACATCAAAGACATGTTAGCTCACCGCAGTGTACTAAGTCTTTTCTCTGCCCCACAGCTCCTCCAGCTGTATGCTCTATTCATAGAAACTCCCCACATCACCGTGCTAACCACCTCCCATCTAAACCCGGCCATGTTCTTACCTGAAGCTACAACTGCCCAAGACTCTACACTCTTCTGTGTAAATGATGCTCAAACTTTTCTTATACCTTTTCCAAACCTAACAGAACAATCCCTTCCAGATGCTTCCTTTACTTGGTTTGTAGATGGTAGCTCCTTCCTACATCAAGGACACTGACATGCGGGCTATGCTATAGTGTCACTCCCAACACTATTGAAGCCAATCCGCTCCTCTGAGGCACCACCTCTCAAAAGGCTGAACTCATTGCCTTCACTCCAGCTTTCACTCTCGCATCCAGAAAACCGATCAATAGATTCAAATTCTCATTATGCGTTCCACGTAGTGCACTCACACTCATCCATCTGGAAAGAAGAGGGTTTCCTAACTGCAAACAATACTCCTGTCATAAGTGGCTCTCTTATCAGCAAGCTCCTTCAAGCTTCCAGGCTCCTGTAGAAAGTTGTCATCATTCATTGCAGGGGCCACCAAACTCCAGACAATCCTAAATCATCTGGAAATGCGCTAGCAGATCAGGTAGCCAAACAAGTAGCCCTACTACCCTTGCAAGGCCAGTTGCTGTCCCTGTCCTTGTTCTCTCCTCTTTACTCTTCAGAAGAAAAAGAAGACTTCCGAGCCCAAAACCTTCAAAAGCAAGGACCATGTTATGTAAAGGAAGGGTGCTTAGTTCTTCCTCACTCTCAAAGCCTTTCTCACCTCCAAAGTCTCCACAACTCTTTCCATGTTGGTTACCAATCTCTCTTGCAACTTCTCCGCCCTATTCTCACTTGTCCTCACCTTTCCAGAAATGTTCAAGAAATTATCCAGTCCTGCTTTATCTGCCACTCAGTGTAACCCCAGGGCTCCCTCCAGCCGCCGCCTTTTTCTACCCACCAAGGCTGGGGCCAGGTACCTGGGGAAGGTTGGCAAGTAGACTTCATTCATATGCTGCTGCATGATAAATGGCTCCACTATCTTCTAGTCTTTGTCTGTACTTTCTCTGGGTAGGTAGAAGCATTCCCAACAACTTCAGAAGGTGCAACTATCATCACACAAACTCATCATGCATACATGCAATTCCCCGTTTCGGACTCCCAACATCCAACCAGTCTGATAACAGTCCCGCCTTCATCAGCCAAATTACCTAAGGCATTTCTACATCCTTAAGAATAAAGTAAGCTCTCCACACACCCTACAGGCCTCAATCTTCAGGCAAAGTTGAAAAAATTAACTCTGTCTTTAAAGCCCAACTCACCAAGCTGGCTCTAGAAACCCACCAGTCGTGGACAAAAAAAATCTCCCTTTCGCCCTCATGAGACTTTGCACAATACCAAAAGCACACTCTTTTTACAGTCCCTTTGAAATCATGTATGGCCAAACTTTTGTCTTGGGGCCTCCACCCTTACCAGAATCTGAGCCACTCAGGAATTACCTCCGCTCCTTAATCCAGACATGGTCTTTCATTTGTGAGGCAGCAAATGAGGTCATGCCTCTCCCTGTCAACACCTCCTGGTCCTTTCAACATAACTGTCTTGCAGGCACAGACATGTTTCCAGACAATACAGATGGTGCTCCTGCTACAACGACATGGTGGATACCAACCTGTCTCTCAAGAATAACCCAAAAGTTAAGTTTTTTTTTCCAAGGTGCCCACTTCAACCCCTGTGTCATGCCTGAAGTAGTTATTGAGAAAGTCACCACTTTTCCCTTTATTCTATAACCAAATAAACAGGAAGATTCTCCCTGGGGCCTGAAAGCCTGAAGAGATGAGTAACTCCTCCTCTCAGGTCCAGTTCCAAGATGCAAGGCGACTTGCATCAACAGCGTGCATCAGAAAGATAGCAGAAGCAGGAGAGAGCCAACTGGAAGACACCTACCCTGATTGGAAGACACATACCCCTGAAGATCAAGAAAGAGGCCGTCTGGGTACTACATAGCCATCACATCAAACTGGGACACTTACTGTTTACAGAGGACTATAAACCCTTGTCCCATCCTCACTTGGGGCTGACGCCCTTTTAAGCCTCAGCCCTCCCACACCCAGGTGCTCATTAAAACAGCATGTTGCTCCATACCGCCTCGTGGTTTCTGTTGGCACGCTCTCAGGGTTTGAACTGATACAAGAATATTACAGGGGTAAAACTCCACAGTGAGAGGGTCTTCTCTAGCTGAACTTTGTAACAATTTGAACAGGCAAGAAGCCTCATGGCCAGAAATTGGGGGAGGCCACGAATCCAACTTGCAGACTTCACAGGCAGGGGAAGAACTAAAGCCCTTTTCTTTGCAGCTGGGAGGTGGAAAATCTCAGACAAATATTCAAGTCCAACGCACCCTCCTCCTGGAAAAAGACTCGGGACTGTTGTAGGGGCCATGGTGGAAGTGAGAGTGGCCCTTCAGTGTGCATGGGAGCTGGGTTAGACCTGAGACTGCTGGCTTTCCCCCACTTCCCTGACAACCTCATGACTCAGCAGAGGCAGCCAAAATCCACCTAGGTACACAACTCCAGTAACCTGAGAATCTCACCCCCATCCCCAGCAGCAACCAAAGCAAGGCCCGCACAAGGAGGGTCTGAGCTCAAACATGCCTATACCTGCCCCCACCTGATGGTCCTTCCCTATCCCTCTGGTAGCAGAAGACAGAGGACCTACAATCTTGGGAGTTCTAGGGCCATGCCCAACACCAGTCCCTCTCCACACTACTACAGCTGATGCTTTCTGGAAAGCACCACCTCCTGGCAGGAGGCCAACCAGCAGAAAATAGAGCATTAAGCCACCAAAGCTAAGGACCCCCACAGAGTCATTTGCACCCTCCACCTGAACAGGCACTGGTATTCACAGCTGAGAGATCCATAGATATTTCATATCACAGGACTCTGCAGACAACCCCCAGTACCAGCCTAGAGCTGGGCAGACTTGCTCGGTGGCTAGACCCAGAAGAGAGACAACAAGCACTGTAGTTTGGCTCACAGGAAGCCACATCCACAAAAAAAGGGAGAGTACCACAACAAGGGAACACCCCATGGGACAAAAAAAATCTGAACAACAGTCTTCAGCCCTAGACCTTCCCTCTGACAGAGGCTACGCGAATGAGAAGGAACCAGAAAACCAACCCTGGGAACAGGACAAAACAAAGCTCATTAATACCGTGCCAAAAATCACACTAGTTCACCAGTAATGGATCTAAACCAAGAAGTCCCTGATTTACCTGAAAAAGAATTCAGGAGGTTGGTTATGAAGCTAATCAGGGAGGGAACAGAGAAAGGCAAAGCCCAGTGCAAGGAAATCTAAAACATAATACAAGAAGTGAGGAGAGAAATATTCAATGAAATAGATAGCTGAAAGACAAAACAGTAAAAAATTAAGGAAACTTTGGACATACTTTTAGAAATGCAAAATGCTCAGGAAAGTCTCAGCAATAGAATTGAACAGATAGAAGAAAGAAATTCAGAGCTCAAAGACAAGGTCTTCAAATTAACTTGTTCCAATAAAGAAAAAGAAAAAAGAAACAGAAAATATGGACAAGAGCTCCAAGAAGTCTAGGATTACGTTAAATAACCAAATCTAAGAGTAATCGGTATTCCTGAGGAAGAAGAGAATTCAAAAAGTTTGGAAACATATTTGGGGGAACAATTGAGGAAAACTTCCCCAGTCTTGCTACAGACCTACACAAGAAGCACAAAGAACACCTGAGAAATTCATTGCAAAAAGGTCTTCACCTAGGCACATTGTCATCAGGTTATTCAAAGTTAAGATGAAGGAAAGAAGCTGGGCATAATGGCTCATGCCTGTAATCCCAGACCTGATCAGGTGGTCAGAGGTGGGTGGACAACCTGAAGTCAGGAGTTTGAGACCAGCCTGACCAACATGGAGAAACCCTGTCTCTACTAAAAATACAAAACTTAGCTGGGTGTGGTGGCACATGTCTCTAATCCCAGCTGCTCGAGAGGCTGAGGCAAGAGAATCACTTGAACCCAAGAGGTAGAGGTTATGGTGAGCTGAGATTGTGCCATTGCACTCTAAGCTGGGCAACAAGAGTGAAACTCCATCTCAAAAAAAAAAAAAAGATGAAGGAAAGAATATTAAGAGCTGTGAGAGAGAAGTACCAGGTAAACTATAAAGGACAACCTATTTGATTAACAGCAGATTTCTCAACAGAAACCCTATAAGCTAGAAAGGATTAGGGCCCTATCTTCAGCTTCTTCAAACAAACAATTATCAGCCAAGAATTTTGTATCCAGTGAAACTAAGCATCATATATGAAGGGAAGATAGCCGTTTTCAGACAAACAAATGCTGAGAGAATTCGCCATTACCAAGCTACCGCTACAAGAACTGTTAAAGGAACTCTAAATATTGAAACAAATTCTGGAAACACATCAAAACAGAATATCTTCAAAACATAAATCATACAGGACCGAAAAGATCATTCAAGGCTGCTACGAACAACTTTATGCACATAAACTAGAAACTTAGAAGAGATGGATAAATTTCTGGAAAAATAAAAGCCTCCCAGCTTGAATCAGGAAGAATTAAATACACTGAACATACTAATAAGAAGCAGCAAGGTTGAAATGGTAATTTAAAATTACTCAAAATTATTGAGTTCTCTCCCAGTCAAGAGGCATGTGGTTCAGGGACCCACTTGAGGAGGCAGTCTGTCTCTTAGCAGAGCTCGAGCACTCTGCTAGGAGAATCTTCCTTGTCAGGATCCACTGTTCTGTTCAAAGTTGGCAGACAGGAAGGTTTAAATATGCTGAAGCTTTGCCCACAGCTGCTCCTTCCCCCATGTGCTCTGTCCCAGGGAGATGGGAGTTTTATCTATAAGTCCCTGACTGGTGCTGACTGGTGCTGCTCCCTTTCTTTCAGAGATGTCCTGCCCAGTGGGGAGTTATTTAGAGAGGTAGTCTGGCCACAGCCACTTTGCCGGGCTGTGGTGAATTCCATCCAGTATGAATTTCCTGGCCTCCTTAGCACTGTCAGGGGAAAATCACTTATTCAAGCCTCAGTAATGGCCCCTCTCCCCACCAAGTTCCATTGTCCCAGGTTGACTTCAGATCGCTGTGCTGACAGCGAGAATTTCAAGCTAGTGATTCCTAGCTTGCTGGGCTCCACGGGAGTGGGACCACTAAGCGAGACCACTTGGCTCCCTGGCTTCAGCCCTCTTTCCAGGAAGTGTCTCACTTGTGTTCCAGGCACCAGTGGGGTACAAAACAAACAAAACAATAACAACAACAACAAACTCCTGTAGCTAGCCCGGTGTCTGCCCAAACAGCGCCCCAGTTTTGTGCTTGCAACCCAGGGCTCTGGTGGTGTCGGCACAGAAGGTAGTATCCTGCTCTGTGGATTGCAAAAACCAGGGGGAAAGCATAATATCTGGGCTGGATAACACAGTCCCTTATGGCTTCCCTTGGCTGTGGAAGATCCCTGGCAATGCAGAAACACCCTGCCTTCTGCACTGGTCTCACTGAGAGCTGCAGACAGGAGCTGCTCCTATTTAACCATCTTGCCAGATCTCCATCTTCTGAAAGTTTTACTGTTTCCAGTCTTATGTTGCTGTCTTTCATCCATTTAGAGTTGATTTGTGTATATGATAAAAAACAAGGGTTCACTTTTTTTCTTTTGCTTGTGGACATCCAGTTTTCTCAGCACCATTTTTTGAAGAAGCTCATCTTTCTTCATTGAGTATATTTGGGACTCTTGTTAAAGATCAGTTAGCTGTATATATTCATGGATTTATTTCTAGGCTTTCTGGTTTGTTATGTAGATCTGTATCTACTAATGTGGTATAACATACGTGTTAATTTTTGTATGTTAAACTATCTTTCATTCTAGGAATAAACTTGCCATGTCTTCTAGGAAAGAACTGATGCTAAGTCTGAATACACAGTAAAAGCCAAAGAACACTATTGGTCTTGCAATCTCAAAAGGAAGAGTGAGAATTTTTACATAATTTAAACCTTGAAGATTTCACTGGCAAAAGTAAAAACAAAAATTCTGCGCAAAATGAAGCCAAAATATTCTGAGTATTTGCAAAACAGTGTTGATACTATGAGTGGAGTTCTTAATGTTGTTGTGTTCAAATACAATGTGTGAAACATGAGGAAGTTCAGTAACTTTTGGATTAGAATAATAAATTTCAATATAAGCCCATAAGGTTTTATGTTATTTTTATTTTTCTTTTCTTTTTTTTATGGCTTGGATGACACCTTATTTTCAAATCAAATAGTAAAAGTTGTTTCCGTTTTCACGTTTTCCTTCTAGGTTTAAAAAAAAATGAGTTGGTTTTTTTTTTGCTTTTTTTTTTATTATACTTTAAGTTTTAGTGTACATGTGCACAATGTGCAGGTTAGTTACATATGTATACATGTTCCATGTTGGTGTGTTGCACCCAGTAACTCATCATTTAACATTAGGTATATCTCCAAATGCTATCCCTCCCCCCATTGTTATTTTTCATAGCTTAAAAATCATTGACATAGAATAATTCCAACTAAAGTACATATTAAATCCCTGGAAAATAAATTTTGACTTAACAGGGTAAGTTGTGAAAAGATGTTTTGTCACAGGAAAAAGGAAATACTCCATTTAAACCCTCCATGCTGGAATAAAGGAGGAGTCCCATCTTTCGGTCATTCCACTTCAGGCTTTTGATATAACTAATCCCTTTTCTTCTTCTTTCCTGTTTTGGCAAGCTTTCGGAAACAAAACAGGCAACATTTTGTGATGATAAATATCACAGTTGCCACGCAGGTCAGCAGGAACGCTATCACATCCAAAGAGTGGTACTGGATCCAGGTGAGGTTGTGAGCTGCGACCCGAAGGTGCTTGGCTCCTTTGTGGCGCATGACAAACTCAATCCAGAAGACTGCTCGATCCAGGGGCTTCATTGGTTGATCATGATGAATTCTTGATAATTTCATAGCATTCTCTTTATAGCTGAAGGATAAATATAAAGATATCAACATTAAAAGTAAATTTATTGCTTAAGCGTATCAAGTCTATGCATGGTCTTTGAAAAGTGTCACACAAATGATTCAAAGTAAGTGTCACTGAACTGACATAAAATTTCAAAGTTTTAATGTATGTCATTACAGAAAGTTTGGTTTTTAAATTGGAGTTTTATAATTGACAAATACCTTTAAAAATGAAAACTGGAATTTTAGTTGGGAGAGTTAATGTTTTTCTAGAACAGAAAATATTGTGAGCCATTCTAAGTGCTATAAGTAAGATAGTGGAAATAGAATCTGGGAATGATCATTTTGATATTTTTAATTTTTTTTTATTTTTTGAGACAGGCTTTTGCTCCATTACACAGGCTGAGTGCAGTCAAATGATCATGGCTCAGTGTAGCCTTTCCCTTTCGGCCTCAAGTAATCCTCCACCTCAGCCTCACGAGAAACTGGGACTACAGCTGTGCACCACCATGCCTGGCTATTTTTTTTTTATTTTTTACTTTTTTAGATATGAGGTCTTGCTGTAGTGCCCATACTGGTCTGGAACTCCTGTGGTCTAGTCATTCTCCTGCCTCTGCCTCCCAAAGCGTTGACCCTACAGACATGAACCACTGTGCCCAGCCCATTTTGACATATTTAAAGAAAAATTGTGTCACAACTGGTGAAATGCCCCCTAGCTAGTTTCTCAGCTTCTACTCTAATTTTCTGTCTTCTACCGTGTTTTCCTTCTAGTAGCCAGAATATTTTCTAAATCAATATCAAATTATGACACTCACCTGTTAACATTTCCATCTGGTTTCTTGTTACGTTAAGAATAAAATCCAAATCTGTCTTTGGTCTAGAGAACTCTACACAGGCACCTACTTGTCCTAACCCTTTCCCCCTGTACACTCTCTTCTAGAGACAATGGCCTTCTGTTGTTCTTTAAACCCCTGAAGGTGTTCTCACCTTAGCCCCTTTACACCTTTTGTCCCCTGTGTCTCTCTCATTGAGCATTATTTCTTGCAACTACTTGAGGTTTGCTTCTATTTCTTTTTGAGGCTTCCCCTTAAATAATACCCCTTAGAGAGTCCTTTCCTGGCCACACTATAGGCACCCATAGGATTTCTCTAGAGCTTCGTGCTTACTTTGCTATTTGATTTCTGGAACTTTAAAACATGTTATATATCTTCTACAATAAAACTTAAAGTATGAAATACATAGGATAAATGTATATACACTGTGTGTGTATCTCAAAATTTTAAGATTATCTAAAACATTATCCCAAAGTGAAGACACCAATTTATCACAAACTGCCTAGAAGAACTCTCTCCTCCTGGGCCATTTTAGTCACTACTTTTATCCTCAAAGTAAGTATTAACCTGATTTCTAATATCATAGATTAGTATTGTTTATATAATTGAATTAAATAATACATATTCATTTCTGTCTGTTTTTGTTTAGCAGTTGTTTAATTGCACTGGTGTAGAGTATTCAGTTGATTGACAAAGACCACAGATGATCTCTTCATTTTATGGTTAATGGATATTTGTGTTGTTAACATTTTTTGACCTTACTAATAATTATGGTATTAAGGTATTTGTATGTTTTATTAGGTTTACATATTTATTCATTTTTGTTGGATGTGTACTTGGAAGAATAGTTGATGAGAGAAAGGCATATTTATAATTAGAATTTTTTGTGGACTGAATTTTTTAAAAAATATTTTTTATTTTAAAGAATCAGAGATTGTTTTAGTTATCATTTTTGGATGATTTATAATTTATTTCTAGTATGACTAGAACATATAATTTTTATGAATTTGAATCTTATACAATTTACTTAGTGTTTATTTATGGCCCAGCATATAGTAAATCCAGGTAACTGTTTCATATAATCTTTTTTTTTTTTTTGAGACAGAGTCTTTCTCTGTCACCCAGGCTTGAGTGCAATGGAGTGATCTTGGCTGACTGCAATTTGCATCTCCTGGGTTCAAGTGAGTCTCATGCCTCAATCTCCCAAGTATCTGGGACTACAGGTGCTCATCCTCTACATCTGGCTAAATTTTGTATTAATAGTGGACACAGGATTTCACCATGTTGGCCAGGCTGGTCTCTTAACTCCTGACCTCATGTGATCTTCCCACCTTGGCCTCCCAGAGTGTTGGGATTACAGGTGTGAGCCACCTCACCCGGTCTCCATAAACTCTTTTAAAAATGTTTATTTTCTGTCTACACACATACAACCAGAGATATATGTATGGATACATATATACAGATATATGTGCTATATATATATATATATATATATATATATATATATATACACACACACACACACCTATATAACACATAGGTTACATTTAATTGTGTATTTCAAATATTTTATTTCCTTAAATAAAAGACTTCAAAGATCATTATTTTTTCTTTTCTTTTTGGTCTATTTGAATTTAATGTGAGTACTAGTAGGTTCACTTTTTTTGTTTTTGTTTTTGTTTTTGAGATGGAGTCTTGCTCTGTCACCAGGCTGGAGTTCAGTGGCACCATCTCGGCTCACTGCAACCTCCATCTCCTGGGTTCAAGTGATTCTCCTGCCTCAGCCTCCCAAGTAGCTGGGACTACAGGTGCACACCACCATGCCCAGATAATTTTTGTATTTTTAGTAGAGACAGGGTTTCACTATGTTGGCCAGGAGTATGGTCTCGATCTCTTGACCTCATGATCGGCCCTCATCAGCCTCCCAAAGTGCTGGGATTACAGGCATAAGCCACCACAACTGGTCGGTTCACATTTTTTTTAAAAACAGTTTCATTTTTACTTTAAGTTCCAGGATACATGCGCAGAATGTGCGGGTTTGTTACATAGGTATATGCGTGCCATGATGGTTTGCAGCACCTATCAACCTGTCATCTAGATTTTAAGCCCCTCATGTATTAGCTATTTGTCCTGATACTCTCACTCCCCTTCCATGCCCTAAATGGCCCTGGTGTGTGTTGTTCCCCTCCCTGAGTCCATGTATTCTCATTGTTCAACTCCCTCTTATGAGTGAGAACATGTGGTGTTTGGTTTTCTGTTCCTGTGTTAGTTTGCTGAGGATAATGGCTTTGCATTTCATCCATGTCCCTGCAACAGACATGATCTCATTCCTTTTTATGGTGTATAGTATTGCATAGTGTACATGTATCATATTTTCTTTATCCAGTCTATCACTGATGAGCATTTGCATTGGTTCCATATCTTTGATATTGTAGATAGTGCTGCAGTAGACATACATGTGCATGTGTTTTTATAGTAGAATGATTTATATTCCTTTGGGTATGTACCAAGTAATGATATTGCTAGGTCAAATGGTGTTTCTGGTTCTAGATCTTTGAGGAATCACCACACTGTTTTCCATGATGGTTGAACTAACTTACATTCCCACCAAAAATGTAAAAGCTTTCCTATTTCTCCCCAGCTTCACCAGCATCTCTTGTTTTTTGACTTTTTAATCATCGCCATTCTGACTGGCATGAGATTGTATCTCATTGTTGTTTTGATTTGCATTTCTCCAATGATCAGGATATTGAGCTTTTTTCATAAGTGTGTTGGCTGCATAAATGTCTTTTTTTGAGAAGTATCTGTTTATATCCTTTGACCACTTTTTGATGGTGTTGTTTGTTTTTTTCTTGTAAATTTGTTTAAGTGTCTTGTAGATTCTGGATATTAGACCTTTGTCAGAGGGATAGATTGCAAAAATCTTCCCTCATTCTGTAGGTTGCCTGTTCCCTCTGATGACAGTTTATTTTGCTGTGCAGAAGCTCTTTAGTTTAATTTGATACCATTTGTCAATTTTGGCTTTTTTTGCCATTGCTTTTGGTGTTTGTGTCATGAAATTTTTGCCCATGCCTATGTCCTGAATAATATTGCCTCAGTTTTCTCCTAGGGTTTTTATGGTTTTGGGTTTTACATTTAAGTCTTTAATCCATCTTGAGTTAATTTTTGTATAAGGTGTAAGGCAGGGGACTAGTTTCCATTTTCTGCATATGGCTAGCCGGTTTCTCCGGCACCATTTATTTCATAGGGAATCCTTTCCCCATTGCTTGTTTTTGTCAGGTTTGTCAAAGATCAGATGGCTGTAGATGTGTGGTGTTATTTCTGAGGCCTCTGTTCTGGTCCATTAGTCTATATGTCTGTCTTTGTTCCAGTGCTATGCTGGTTTGGTTACTGTAAGGTGTAAGGAAGGGATCCAGTTGCAGTTTTCTCCATATGGCTAGCCAGTTTTCCCAACACCATTTATTAAATAGGGAATCCTTTCCCCAGTTGCTTGTTTTTGTCAGGTTTGTTAATGATCAGATGGTTGTAGATGTGTAGTGTTATTTCCGAGGCCTATGTTCTGTTCCATTGGTCTATATATCTGTTTGGTACCAGTACCATTCTGTTTTGGTTATATAGCCTCATAGTATAGTTTGAAGTCAGGTAGCATGATGCCTCCAGCTTTGTTCTTTTTGCTTAGGATTGTCTTGGCTATATAGGCTCTTTTTTGGTTCCATATGAAATTTAAAGTAGTTTTTTTTCTCTAATTCTGTGAGGAATGTCAATTGTACTTGGATGGGAATATCTTTGAATATATAAATTACTTTGGGCAGCATGGCCATTTTTAGAATATTGATTCCTTTTATCCATGAGGATGGAATGTTTTTCTATTTGTTTGTGTCCTGTCTTAATTCCTTCAGCAGTGGTTTCTAGTTCTCCTTGAAGAGGTCCTTCACGTCCCTTGTTAGGCATATTCCTAGGTATTTTATTCTCTTTGTTGCAATTGTGAATGGGAATTTATTCATGATTTGTCTCTCTGCTTGTGTAATTGTCGGTGTATAGGAATACTTGTGATTTTTGCATATGGATTTTTGTATCCAGAGGCTTTGCTGAAGTTGCTTATCAGCTTAAGGAATTTTGGAGCTGTGACAAAGGGGTTTTCTAACTATAGAATTATGTCATCTGCAAACAGAGACAATTTAACTTCTTCTCTTCCTATTTGAATACACTTTATTTCTTTCTCTAGTTCACATTTAAATCCACCATCTTATTCTATATATATATATATATATTTTATTTTCTAACCTGTTTTATGTTTCTTTGCTTTCTTACTTTCCTTGAAGTATCTTAAATCATTTCTTGTCTTACTAATTTTTTGGTAAAGTGTTTTTAATGTATTCCCTTAGCTGGTACCACCTTGCATCATAATAATATTGGTAGTAGTAACAGACTCTGAATTGATGGTAGCTGGTCTAGGCACAGCATTTTCCATAATATTTCCTTTGGATTATGGAAAAGTTAAGTATTACATATTTATTTTATCAATATTAAAACCTTTGTATTTCAAAAAGCATCTTCCAATAAGTAAAAAAAAAAATCTATTCTGTCCATAGTGGAAGAAAATATTTGAAAATCACATATCTGATAAGGGATTGTATCTATAATATATAAATAATCCTTATGAATCCAGAATAAGATACGTAGAAAAAGACAAAATATTCACAAGATTAAAATAGAAATTTATCTAAGGAAGATGTGTGAGTGACCAGTAAGCACATGAAAAGAGAGACCACTTTACACACACTAGAATGGCTGTAATAGAAAGACAGGTGATAACAAGTGTTGGGAAGAGTGTGAAGAAATTAGAGCCCTCCTATCCAGCTGGTGGTAATGAAAAATAATGCAAATACTTTGAAAAACAGTTCAGCAGTTCTTCATAAACAATTTCCCATATGCCTCAGAAATTCCACTCTTAATATCTCCTCAAAAGAAATAAAAACATATTTTTACACAGAAAATATGTATAACAATGTTCATTAGTGCCAAAATTGGAAAGACCTAAAATGTCCATGACCAGATAAATGGGTAATTTTGGTATAAACATATCAAATAATATGATATAGAAATAAAAATGAATGAGTTCTGATACATCCTACAACATAAATAAAATTAAAAATAATTATGCTAAGTGAAAGAAGTCATTTACAAAACACCATAAATTGTATGATTTCATTTCTATGAAATATGTGAAGAGAATAATCTATTGGGAAACAAAGTAAGTTGGTATTTTTCTAGGACTAGAGGTTTATTGGGAGTGACTTCATACATTACGAGTTTAATGTGAATTCATTAAAATGTTCTTTAGGTTTGTGGCTTTATAACTATGTAAACATACTAAATATATTTAGATTTTAAGTTTTAGTGAATGTTATGCTATGCAAATTGTAATTATCACATTTCTTAAAATAATGATAATAAAAATAAATTTTTGAGAAAGAATAGATTCATAC
Organism: Symphalangus syndactylus; assembly: GCF_028878055.3. Taxonomy (NCBI): domain Eukaryota; kingdom Metazoa; phylum Chordata; class Mammalia; order Primates; family Hylobatidae; genus Symphalangus; species Symphalangus syndactylus. Next base: position 78,102 of record NC_072423.2, on the reverse strand, counting down.
TTTCAGAAATTTTAGGTATTGAGTTGAAATATTTTATCATATTTCTCTAGTTGTTATTTCTTTTCATTGTGTATTCTATCATTAAAAATATTTAAAATAATTATCTACATATCTTTAATTTTTTTGATTTTATAATTCATTGCAGTTATTGGTAACCCATTAAATCTGTGGGGTTGAAATGTAACTTTGAAATAACTGTCTGGTGGAAAGTAAGAACAGATTTTACACTGGTTAAATCACTTCAATCCCTTCAAAATTAGTCTCTTAAAAATGGGTTAAAATTCATATTCACTGTTGACAAAATAATTTATAAATACCACCTGGTCACAAAATTGCAATACTCACATAGGGTCATTAATGACTGACTTCAATGCATTGAGCAAATCTCTACTTGACATGGTCCTGGTGTCCACACTGAGGGCTGCTCCCTTGGCTTTCATATGAACAATGTTATCATGTTGATCTGCAAACAAAGGAATGCCCACCATAGGGATCCCATGGTAGATTGCCTCATAGATGCCATTGGTTCCACCATGAGTTATAAAAGCTTTGGTTTTGGGATGACCTAAAAGTGGATGAATTTTAACAAAATTATTAATTATAAGATACTGGAATTGAATAAGAAATGCACAATATAGGAACTTAAGGCAAAACTGTTCCCTAGGTAATATTATACCCACAAAAGTGCATTGAAATTGTTTTCGAATTTCAGAGGAATTGCCAGATTAACAAAATGAAAAAGCATATTCTTAATTAAAAAATTAAAATGTCCAAAAAAAATAAGATTGGATATACAAGAACATGGTCTCTTAAGTATTATAAATAATGAAGTCACATTTACATATGTAAAAAATATTTAAATACTTAAAATATTTAACATATTTAATTTTTTTAAAGGCAGCAGGGAGTAGGGTGGAGGTGGGGCTGAGGAAGGACTGGTTACACATCATCATGAAGTGTGTTATCATTTTATCATGATAAAGATTGGTGATTTATTCCCATAGAAAGTAGAGTCACTGGTAATAGAAGAGTGTCTGCTATTTTTCAGTGCCTGTTGAAATAACCCTGCAGTAGGGGAAAGAACAGAGGTAAAGTTGTAGAAATAGGAGACAGACAGAAAATCCAGGAAGTTATTTAAAATCTGTGTGAGGAAATTGCACCTGAACAAAGAGATTTTTATTCTGACCATAAAGAATGTGACTGTATGTAATAAAATGCCAACTACTATAGTGTATTCTTTTTATACTAAGACTGGAAAATAAATATAAAGTAGTTAAATTTGATTTGTTTTTTTAGTTTTCCAAAAATAAATGCTAAATATGTTTGTTTTATGTTGAACTATTATCACTCTAGTTGGCTGTTACTAATATATTCAGTATTTGTTCTCCAGAGTCTTACCAAGAAGGTCATTCTGGGGTAACCACTTGTACAGTCGAGTATTGGAACCTAAAGTATTTGGCTTCTTGCCATCAAATCTCCATAGAACCTGTTAGAGCAAGGAAAATATCTTGTTCAATGAATAGAACTCTAAAAACATAGCACGTTAGAATTCTGAAGAGATTAATAATCAGTTAGTTAATCCATATAAAAGATGAAGAAATAAGAAGAAGTGATGTCAAGTAATGAGAACTACTAAAAATCTGAGGTAAGTTGAATACCCACATTTAATATCTTTACTCTTATAATCAATTTGGTATATAAAGAAATAATGACATTTCTAACATAATAGCTAGACACATGAGATTGTGAAAGGAAAATAAATCTTGGCAACCCAAACTCTATGCTAAAGGAAAAAGTTAAGCTGCTCAGGGAAAACCTACCTCCCATTCTATTCAAAGTAAGCCCTCGGCGCACTGAGATAAATGCCTATCTAATTGCCTCATTTGGAGAGGCTAATCAGAAACTGAAAGGAATTCAGCCATTTGTCTCTTATCTACCTATGACCTGGAAGCCCCTTCCATGCTTCAAGTTGCTCTGTCTTGGTTTCTACTTGTCCCCCATTTCTTGACGGAACAAATGTTCATCTTATATATGTTGATTGATGTCTCATGTATCCCTAAAATATATAAAACCAAACTGCCACCCCCACCACCTTGGACACATGTCATCAGGACCTCCTGAGGCTGTGTAATGGGTGCACATTTTCAACCTTGGCAAAATAAACTTTCTAAATTTACTGGGAACTCTCTCAGATATTCAGCGTTCATATTTTGGTAACCATCAAGAGATTCTGAGTGGAGGTTCCCTGACCTTTGATAAAAGTCCTATCAGTGCTTGGTACCAGCATGAGCTAACTTTAGGGCTCAAACAAATAGGACAATTGGCTGAGGTCTGGGAGCAACCCCTCCAGAGAATCCCTGATACCACAAAATTCAGTCAAGATCTAAAGTTTATTTTGCTGTACAACTCCTTTTTTTTTTTTTTTTTTGGAGTTTTACTTGCTTCCTACAAGAAAGGCAATATTTCCTGTTTCCATGACAATGGAAGTCAGGTAACTCTATGGAGTTTGAGCTTGTTCCCAGGAGGGAGGATGAATTTGAGGTTTCTTTCCTGATTCTAGGATGGCAGAGGGCAGTTTTTGCCTGAAACCCATCCTTCGGTAAATAGCTGAATTGGGGTTTTGTCTTGGTTAATGTTTACCAACTAGCTGGACTTAATTTCTCCTTACCATTACAGTGCTTAGTGATCACATTTTTGGGATTTTTTTGTACATTCCAGTATGTCTCCCATCAGATTTGACAAACTTTACCTGACTTGATCAAATCTGAGTGAGAATTCCAAACTGTGGGTAACAAAGCCTGTCTAATTTGGCTAAAATTCTTTGCAGAGGCAAAAGAGAAAACAAAACAAAACAAAACCTAAAAACCATGCTCTTGGTTTCTGTGTTTTCTTCCTGTCTTCAAAAAAAACAAATGTTCTTTTGTTTACTTTTCTTCCACCCTATACCTCCTTTTGCCTTGTGCCATTTGCAGTACAAAAAATCTAGAGAAGGCTTCTAATGACTTGAACTCTTTTAAAGAATTCAGAACAAGGGCACCACTCACCACTTTGGGGGTGCTCTGTTTTCTTTATGGAGTTACAAGAGTTGTGGGCAGATTTTTTCTTCAGTCCAAAGCTCTGTTTTCCTATGTTGAATGACCTGACCTCTTTGGCTTTGAGATTACCACAGATTACCTTGTACTGTGAGAGGATTTTACCTTGGCATGTGTAATGGCAGATGAGAGTTAAAAGTAGGGGGTGGCTGAGTACAGATAACAGGAAGTAGTATTGACCGTTGTAATTTTTTTCCTCCTAGGAAGTTGTTGTTTAAGGATCCTAATTCTAGTTTGGAGATGCATTGTAAAGGGTCTCCTCTATTGTTTTTATTCCCCAAATTAATCTCGATTTGGCTTGTCTGTGTGGATTTGCATGAGAAACTGAACTATGGTTTACATAGGTAAATGAGAGACTGAGTTTTCCCATCTCCAGAGAGAAAGAGCATTTGCTCCTCTCAGCCAAAAGACACCCCTAAGTGACTGGGGGCCTTGTGGGAGTGTCTTGGGCTTGACCCTCTATGACATGCAGTGTCCCGCAGGGAAATCCCCAACAAAAATTAACTTTTAAAACCAGGCTAGTCAAGGAAACACATATAAGAGCAGATCACCCAGCATTTTGAGCCCTCTCAGAGGTCATAGACCTCTGGAGAGAGAAACTGAGTCATGTAAGAGGCAATGATCCCCTGATATCGCCCGTTAGGATTTATGACACATCTACTTGGCAGAATTTATGTAAAATGAAGGTAATATGGTCTTTGTGCACATATACATTAAGAGGCTTAAAGTTGTCCTGCAAGCTATAGAGTTCCTAAGTTCTCTCTTTTTAAAAAAATTTCTTTTCTTCTTGCTTTAAATTTGCTTTTATTTTTCTATTAAGATAAAAACCACAGTATGGATTCAACCGGTTTTTGTCTGTAAGCTGGTCAATTTTTTTTATCTCGTTGCTAAAGTTCTGAAGTAAAAGCCATAGAATCTTTTGTGTGTGTGTAATGTGTTTGCATCTATTTAAAAGGCCATTATAATTTCTACAATTTTATGTTTAATAGGCAATTAAATCCATTTTATTTTCCTCGCAGCACACCAAATTTTTTCTCTCTGTACCTCATGGTGTAAATTTTGCTATTTGATTTTCACTTGGTTTCTTTTAATATGCAAATTTAAGACTATTTAGCTTACAACTGCCTATGGTGATCAAGTATTCATACAGATTATCTATTGAAACAGGTTATCAAGAATTTGGAAGTCTAATAGGGCAAAAAGTAGTTTTCATAAATCTATAAGATGTACTTCTATTGGCATGCTTAATATCTGTCTGTAATTATGTGTTTTGTACACAAAGTTTTACTACTGAAAATATATAAAAGAGCTCTAATTAATTGGCTCAAGAAAATAAAAGTGCTTGAATTAAATACTTTGCCAGAAAAAAAGATTAGTCAAATACTTTTTCAAGTTTATGTAACTTAAATAAAATCTTGTATAAATAAGATAGCTTTACAATTATTGCTAAAGTATGACAATATTAGAAATGTCTTAAAAATTTCCAGCATACATTTTTGTTTGCATTTATTAATCAAGCAATTTCATAGTTATTCTTGCCAAATACTTTAAGGTGTCAAAATTTGACATAGGGGTTACAAAACTGTAAAGCAAGCCCAAAATAGAATGATCTTTGCTTGTGTAATTTTTTAATAAATAAGACATTGATGTTGTTTTAATGAAAATATCCACATCTTGAATTAAGTAAGGTTATCATAACTTCTAACCCTGTGGCATTAAGCAATCTAGTCCACAGGCAGTAAGGTTTGTTTTGGGAAAAGACTGTTATCATTTTGGTTTCAAAGCTAAACTATAAAGGGTGTGAAATAGCAACACTATCCTTCATTTTCAACTCATTTAAGTTTTTTTCCTCAAGTTCTGTTTGTTGTGGCATAATGCTAACAGTGTTTTCTAAAAGCTATTCAGCTCCTCAAGGTCCAGGGACTATCACAGAAGAGGTGGGTGTGTGAGATTGTAAGAACTGATACTGAGAGATAAAATAAGTTACTTTATTTATAAGTTAATCATTAATGTCAAAGACACACTAATGCAAGACCAATATATGGGCCCCTGTGTCAGATTAATAAGGTTTTCTGGAAGCATAACCTGACTTCTTAATAAAGATTATAAAGGTTATGAAAGGCTCAGGAAAGTTATATCTTATGGTCAAGATTAGAATTTTATAGATTGTTCATACAATTTTGAAACACAAACTTATTTGGCTTCATGCTGTTTTATTAGGGCTTATTGCTTGGAAAATTGAGTCTCCTCTCTCAAAGAATGAAGATTTTTGCCTTTTTTTGAAATCCTTGAGTCATCACTTTAATCAAATGAATGATTTGTCTTACCTCTGATATTAAGTGTTTTAAATCTTTGATAGTTGAGAAATTTTCCAAACAAATTAATAAATTATTTTTTTTCTGACCTAAGTAATCCTTTCATTTATTAGTTTCCCTAAAGTCCAAAAATGACATAATTTGGCTTATTTGGTATAAAAATTATACAGGAAACATTTTCAAATATGAAATGGTGTTTGGTCTTTTTGAGCTGTATTTATATAAATATGTTATTGGTATGTGTTCCAAAATTATGGGAAACTCCTATGATTCTGATATGACTTAGTGTGTACATTATCAGTAACAATTATATTTGTTAAGTTACTGTGTGCCACAGAGGTAATAAATTTCCTTGTCCATTGTGTCTTTGACTGAGGCTACCCTAAAACTTTTTGTCATCTACAGACAATTGTCTGACTTCGGTCCTCTTTAGAAGGTGGTTTTATAATCAGCCATAAAATTCTAACAGGTGCTCTTCAAGAAAAGTTTTAGATAATTTTGGAGACTGTGACATTATAATTGAAGAAAAACTTTCAGGACTCCTGGAGAACTAAAATGTTCATGAATATCAAGCAGAACAGGAATTAACTACATGGACTGGACTAACAGAAAACTAAAGTTATCTTTTTGACTTTGCTTAAAACATTGCTTATCCTTTGTTTTGTTTTTTTTTAGAGTCAAGGAATCTTTTTTTTTCGAGCTATTAACAGCTTTTAACAATTTAGTATACTCTTATGAACAAAATTTAGAACATATTTGTTTCCCTCTACCTGATTTCTTCAGAATTTGGAAACTATTTGTGAGTATTTTTTACTTTTGTCAATATAGTTATTTGCATAAGTGCAATAAGAATCTATTTTCATTTATAACAAAACACAATTAGAGAAACCATTTATTTTACCAAGGCTTTCACTGGAATTGTGTGCTTTCCTTTAGGGAATCAAACTTGACTTATGGAGCCCATAAAAGCCCCTTGAGAAAACTGGCCTCATACCTTCATCTATAAGGTCCCTGTACAGGGTTCCTGAACTGTGTTAAGCAAAGAATGTAACTTTCTGACAGGCCCAGGAGCACCAAGTTTATTTTTGAACCCCAAAAGGAGAGGAATTCACCCAACTCATAGATATTTGATGGTACAAATCTATGATTTGCCTCAGCTTTAAAAAAGTCTCATCTGAGATTCTTTCTATAAGACAAAGTTCCATCAAAGCCACTTTAAAAGGCTATGTAAATAACAAATTATTCTTCCTCTTCTGTATACAAATAATCAGGCCAAGTATAATAAAGCAAATCAGTTCTACCATGGTTTGACTTTAGTAAAATTGGGAAACTGAAGAGAGAAAAATTATGTTTTAAAAATTACTGTGCACTTGTTGTTAGATTACAGTCTTGCCTAATGATTTTCAATTTTTATTACAGTCTACAGTTTAGACTGAATTCTAATTTTTCATGGCCACACATCTTCAAAATATTGTCTTCAGATTTATTTTCCTCCCCCACCCCACCATTTTTCCTAATTTGGAGTCACTGTAATCTAAGCCATGCTTTTATAAAGCCCTACAAATTAAGCTGGACAACTTCAACTTCAGAAGAAAACAACAGCAACCAATTTACATACATAATCCACTTTCATACCTGCCTACTGATACATGGACTTCAGAGTAATGTGACCTATATTAATTTTACAGGATTGTTCTTTTGTTTGGTTTTGTTTTTCTCCCTTCCTCCCTTTATTTTGTCTTCATAGGACATGAGACTTCACAACTTACTAAAGATGAACTTTCCTAATAACTCAGGAACTGCTTAGGAATAAACCATCCCTGCCATTAGAGATCAGAAGAAAACCTGAGACCAGAGACTCATTTTCTTCTAAAATGCTTTCTCCAAAAGATTTTTTTTTAATGTAAAAGGAAAATAAGCCTTGGGGCCCCAAAGTCACTAAGCAAATCACTGCCTCCCATTCTATTCAAAGTCACACCTCTGCTCTCTGAGATAAATGCATATCTGATTGCCTCCTTGGAGAGGCTAATAAGAAACTCAAAGGAATGCCTCCTCCCTGCTTCAAGTTGGCAAAAATAAACTTTCTAAATGTACTGAGACCTGTCTCAGATGTTTGGGGTTCACAAGATTATCAATGAAATATTCAAATATTTAAGAATTGTTAGTCTTAAATCTAGTACAAAAAAAGTAGCAAATTAGTAATAACCCATACATTTATTTTACATAGTTTATACTAGCTGTAACCTTCCAAATTTAATATAAATTTATTAATTTTTGAGTGATATGAGAAGAGTTTACTCATATCCACTTGTCTACTAGTCATAAGTTATGTTATGAATTTGACATCATTGATTACAAAAGACTAAATATTTAAACTGTGCATATGGTGAGAAATAATGCTACATATGTAGTATGTGTAATTTCTTTTAATTTGCTATCAAGTGCTACTTTCAGGAAAAATTTCAAGTGGCAGTGTTTGACACAAATTCAGACTGTTATCAGTATTGCTACTTTTGTAAATGCTAACAATGTAGGAAAAAAGAACCCATTGACAATTCATGATTAACAATACAGATGCTGAAAATGTATAAAATTGTATTTTGCTACATTTTGCTTAACTGATCTTTCACACTTAGATGACGCACTACATAGCATTGACAGCATTGATATATGGTCAGCTATAGCCAGTCATTACTGTGTCTAGTACTAAACTAAGGTACTGATTTTAGAATTCCCAAGTAATCTTTATAAACTGGAGTAGAATTTACAAGTGTTGACCTTGTATTTCATATGGGAATGTTAAAGTAACTCTGTGTTTTCAGCAAAAACCTGCATAGATCATTCGGAGAGGGCTGTGTCAGATAAGAAACTAAAGTGTAAATTGAAAATACACAAAGATTGTAGAGATTAGAAAATAAATTCCTACCATGTTTATTTATGTTTTCTGCTCCTTAATCTGCAGAAGGCACTAATCTGATTCTTAAAGCATAGCCTTTGTTGGGCCACATTTAATAATACACACAGTCTACCTTAAAAGCAGGATTCTATATCCACCCTTTCCATTACATTTTTCTGCTTAAGACATTATTGGCACCCAAGCCAGCAGAGCAGACAATTTTTTTTTTTTTCTCTAAATCTACTTGGCTAGGTGGGTACTTCCAGAGTAGCGGTTTGTCAGGCTAGGACATTCTTTCTCTGAATGGCACCCTGAACAGAACACTAAATAGACCTATTCCAATACATGGGAAGTAAAAACAGCCAGATTGCTTGGTCAGATGAAGATACATGATGCATTTCAAAGTTTTTTCAATACCTGCTTATTGTTATTGTGATATTACAGTAACTTATTAAAATTTAACTGCTTTTTGATAATATTTACAGTGTATATTGTACTTTCTAAAATCCTGTAAACCAAAAGGAGCAAATGACAGGGCAGAATTTAGTGATTTCTATGTACCTGCCTACCATACCATGATAATATGAAACTTCACTAGCACCTCTTAAGTGTATTTCCTTCTGATCACAATATTAATGCCAACGTTATTATCAATTGAAACTCCTCTCGTTATGATCTTAAGATCTTCCATATATGTTTTTTGTTTTGAACAGATGTCTGAGATAATTAGAACTATAATAGCAGTTAAATTTTCAGGCAGAACATTTCTGTAATGGACTCTTGAAGAGTTTAACAGATTCATTTAGTAGCCATTCACAATTAAAGAACTTTATCTAACCTTTTGTGGGATCTGGGCAAGGGCTGATGCAATCTTGTTGGCCCTTTCTTCTGACATGTTACTGATCATTGACCCCAGAGAAAACACCACAATACCATTTTCTCCAGAGCTCTGCACAAACTCTTCCATTTCCTGTGAAGAAAGAATTTATTCTATCAGAAAAGAGCAACAGCATAGAAAACACTATTGACAGGATTGTTACAAACACCTAAGAAGAGAAAGTCAGAAGCTATTGGAGTAATTTTTTAAACTGACCTAATCATTCAGTTGCTTTGAAAGGAGATGTGTAATATAATATATGTGGGATCTTTCATGCAAATTTGTGTAAATATGTGTGCATATGTATGTATGTATGTGTGTGTAAGGAATAACTGAAACAAAGCTATGACACTGCAGTAGGAAGAGATAATGCTAGAAAATATTACACCCAGACACTTTATTTATAATATTATAATTACTAACATAGGTTATTGAAGGTAGCTTTACTTGGCTTTAATTCTATTTTTTTTGTAGTTCTACTAAATCTCTTGTGTTTATTTGGGGCCGTTTTATTTTATTGTTTTCTGTTCAGTTCTTTTAGTTAGGAGTCATTGGAGCCATTACATGTCTATGAGCAATGAGGAAAAGTTAGTTACAATTAGAATGATTTTACATCTACATTTATTTAGCTTCTTTAGCTCTCTAACCATTTATATTTCACTTAAAGTTAGTTAGAGTTTCCTAGTCTTACCGCACTACCCCTCACTTCCCCCCGATACCCTCATCCCCCAAAAAGCCTTAAAAGCTGAAGTATAAGAATCACTCACATTGAACAGTCTGGTATTTTGGTTTGGAATTTCTGGGAAATATTTCTGAGAATTTCATTTATAATACACTATAATACTATATAGTTCCATAATCAAGTGATCTTATTTCTCAGGTCATTGTTTAGGTATGACTGTGACACCTTTTGTCCTGAAATCACACTGTGAAATTGATGTGCTATTTATAACTGTAGAGGTCACCAGGCCTTTCTCCAGCGGAGCTACTCACCCTGTAGAGTAGCTCCCTCACACTATATGAAGCTCCTGGTGAATATGTGTTTGCTTCTAAATGAATGAGAATTATTCTGACTTGTGTTTCCTGATGTGTTCTTGTTTTTAAACTTAAATCCATTCTCTAATGCCATATCACTCAATGTATTCTCACACCGAGTAAGAGAAAAAGAAATGTAGACCCATACATTTCCTAGATATCATATGAAAATTGTATACTCATCTTTTTGTTGCTGTTGTCCCTTTTGTTCTAAATTCTTTTTTTCTCAGTAAAATAATGACCAACCCCTTCTATCATAACAAATATACTTTCTGGTCCTAATCATTGGGGGAAATTTCTTTATAAAACTGTTTACAAATAAAAAAAGAAATTCTAAAATATTTCAATGCAGACCATAGATTGGTAAGTATTTTTCCAAAATATAATTTAACTTCATGACTTTTTTTTTTTTTTTTTGAGATGGAGTCTTGCTCTGTCACCCAGGCTGGAGTGCAATGATGCAATCTTGGCTCATTGCAACCTCTGCCTCCCAAGTTCAAGCAATTTTCCTGCCTCAGCCTCCTGAGTAACTGGGATTACAGGCACCTGCCACCATGCCTGGCTAATTTTTCAGTTTTTAGTAGAGTCAGGTTTCACCATCTTGGCCAGACTGGTCTTGACCTCCTGACCTCGTGATCCACCCACCTCAGCCTCCCAATGTGCTGGGATCACAGGCATGAGCCACTGTGCCTGGCCTGACATCAGTTTTAATTGGAGATTCAGTGTATGGCTATTAGAGATAATTCATGAGGCATCCAGGAACTCAGTGTAATTGCAGTTGCCTGTAGCCACATTTAATGTAACTTGAGTTCAACGTTTTGTCTCATTCACTGCCAAAAATCTTCATCCACCCAGTATTGAAGTAATAAAACATCTCTTTATAGACAGATCAGCACTGATCTCATTCTGTGACGTCTTTATGAAAGTAATGGTAATAGAAGATCAATGTAAGTAGTCTTATAAAAGTATGAAAATTTAGAAAAAGAAAATCATTTACCCATTTCTCTATCTCAATTTAAAATGTGTACCATTTCATTATGGGTTTAATTCTATTTATATAACTCAATGTACATATGTGATGTTTATTTAGAAAATTTTATTCTCATTGTATATGCCTTTTTATTCTACAAAAAAATTGTGATCTTGTTCTACTCATCATTTTGTTCCTTAGTTTCCAACTATACCTGTACCACGGCTGACAGTGTAATTAAACATTTTTTTGAAAAAAGGATTGTAATGGCTTGGTATGCACATTATATAAATTTTTAACCATTTCTTAATGTAAGATATTTGAATTATTTCCAGAGTTTTTAAATAAATATTTGCTACCAATATTGAATCTTACCATCATGATTTATCCTCTCTACAGTTTCATGTGAGTATATTATAATGGCAATGCCTATATGATAGGCATCAAACACTTGATACTTTTTGGCAAGAGTCTTATTCTTTTGAAATATACAAACATTATCTGAGAATCTAATACATAATGGAAAAGCAAGCAAATTTATGGCAACAATTATTTTGTGTACAAAAGAATTAGAGAATCAGTTTCACAATTATTTACTTGGATTCAAGTCTACCTTCTGCAAGTTAACAGTAACGGAGGCTCACACTTGTAATCCCAGCACTTTGAGAGGATGAGGCAAGTGGATCACCTGAGGTCAGGAGTTCAAGACCAGCCTGGCCAACATGGCGAAACTCTGCCTCTACTAAAAATACAAAAATTCGTCAGGTGTGTTGGCAGGTGCCTGTAATCCCAGCTACTTGGGATGCTGAGGAAGGAGAATCAGATCGCTTGAACCTGGAGGGTGGAGGTTGCAGTGAGCTGAGATCATGCTAGTATTACTAATAATCACTATTGTACTACTAGTCATTTATCCCTCTCCTCCTTATTCTCCTACTCTCTTCCCCCTGCTACTGGCACTATCACTTTCTTTTAATGTGAGTGAGAAGATTTTTTTTGAGAATAAGATAAGAGTACACAGAATTACCTTTTAAGCTAGAATATTAATGAAGAGCCTCTACCTTTACAAAACAACTTTAGCTTTCCAGCTTGTTCAACTGACTGCCCAAACTTAAACATTTACATTTAAACAAGTACACAGAGTATCTGTTCTCTAGGACTTTGCTAGAGAATATAATCTTGATGTGTTGGAAAATCAATCACTATTAAATGAAGACTGATATCTTAAATGGCTGGCACATGTTAGCTAATTTAAAGTATTAGAAATAATGACTAAAATAATCATAATATCAACAATATTTTTGGATCACTGGCTATGTGTCAGAGACAACTTAAGTGTTTCATCTGTGGTAACTACATTTTTTCCACACAGCACAATATGAAGTTGTGATTACTATTGTAAAGGTAGTCATGATTGCCTAAACTTATGTAAAATTTCCTAAATGATCTTTACATTTTATAAACGTGCCTTTTTGTAATATTATACATTGGGAATATTGGGATTTTTTTGAAAGGAAATCTGATCATATCTCTTCATTTCTTAACTCTTTTCAGTAGCTCTCCATTGTCCTTAATGGGTATATCAAATTTCATATATATATATATATTTTATATATATATATTTTTTTTTTGAGACAGAGTCTCACTCTGTTGCTCAGGCTGGAGTGCAATAGCGTGATCTCGGCTCACTGCAACCTCCGCCTCCCGGGTTCAAGCGATTCTCCTGCCTCAGCTTCCCAAGTAGCTGCTATTACAGTCACCTGCCAACATGCCTGGGTAACTTTTGTATTTTTAGTAGAGACGGGGTTTCACCATGCTGGCCAGTCCGGTCTCAAACTCCTGACCTCAGGTGATCCGCCTGCCTTGGCCTCCCAAAGTGCTGGGATTACAGGCGTAAGCCACCGCATCCGGCCCATCATTGACTCTTTACTCAACCTTTTCCTGTAAACTAAATTTGGGAACTGCCCTTACTGCTTTTCTACTTTTCTTTCTTAATGCAAGCCTTTACTTTTTTGTTCTTTTATTTGTTTGTTTGTGAGACAGAGTCTCACTCCGTCGCACAGGCTAGAGTTCAGTGGTGTGGTCTCAGCTCACTGCAGCCTCTGCCCCCGGACTCAGGCAAGCCTTCTGCCTCAGCCTCTTAAGTAGCTGGGACTATGAGACTACAGGCACACACCCCCATGCCTAGCTATTATTTTTACTTTTGTTAGAGATGAGGTTTTACCATGTTGCCCAGGCTGGTCTCAACCTCCTGAGCCCAAGCAATCATCCTTTCTCTGCTTCCCAAAGTGCAGGGATTATAGGTGTGAGCCACCTTGCTTGGCCTCTGTTTTTCTTTTTGTGTCTTTCTCACCCCCTCATCATTTCACCTATCTCTGCACATTATTGAGTACTCACTTTAATTGTTGATGAGTTTGGGATCTCTTCTGCATATTTCTTTATCGTTGTGGTCTTTCCTTATAACACTTTTAGACTTTTCTTTTTCACTTGTTTTTATTCTATCTTTCGAAGTACAATGTAAGGCATGAGGGAGCAGAAACTGTGCTACCTTTATTCTCTGAAAATCCAGCACTTACCTGTGGTTTGTATTAATCACTCTACAAATATTTTTGAAGAAATGAATCATACTATCTTTTGGGTTGCACAACGAAGGCCTTACTTTAACTAACCCTGTTTTCAAAATCTCCTTAGTAATCCTCTTTGGTCTTTAATGACAATAACATTCACATACTTGTGATAGTATAGAAATATATGATTTTCTAGCAGCAAGCCCTTTTTTCTGACCTCCCATATTCCCCTCACTCTGAGTTAAACACTCTGAAAGAAATATATCCAGCCATTCCTTCTGAAAATGTCAAGCAAACAAATGAAACAAGAATACATTTACCTTAGGCAAGGGTTTGGCTGGTTTACAGTGAAGTCCTCCAACAAAATCAACATTTGGTAAGAATGGGCGAGGAAATTCAAAATCCCAATAGGTTCGAATGAGCCACATTTCAGCTTTCCCCATTGTCTCAAATAATGTAGTGGGTCTTCCTGATGGAAAAACAAAACAAAACAAAACAAAAGGTAGCTAACATGAGAATTGTTATTTGAATATGCAGGTATTTTCCTGAAAGGACTTGGAATAACATACCCAAAGATACATAAAATGTCTGTGCATTGATAAAATATATATAAATACATTTATATATAGTCATAATTTAAATTTTATATATTGCACACATTGCTCATATGTATACATAAGGAAGGCAAAGTATTCAGAGATCTGTAAGAAGAAATTATATCTTTAATATAACATCAGTATATTCACAATCATAAATAATTATTAAAATAAGTCACTAATATGGTTTGGCTGTCCCCAACCAAATCTAATCTCCTCTCATCTTGAATTATAATTCCCATAATCCCCATGTGTGGAGGGAGGGACCCAGTGGCAGGTGATGGGATCATGGGGTGGATTCCTCCATGCTGTTCTCATCATATTGAGTGAGTTCTCATGAGATCTGATAGTTTTATAAGTGTCTGGCATTTCCCCTGCTTGCACTTCTCTCTCCTGCCGCTAAGTGAGAAGATCCAAGCTTGCTTCCCCTTAGCCTTTCACCATGATTCTAAGTTTCTTGAGGCATCCCAGCCATGTGGAACCATGAGTCTATTAAACTTCTTTTCTTTATAAATTACCCAGTCTCAGGTATTTCTATATAGCAGTGTGAGAATGGACTAATGTAGCCCCTATGAACTTAAATACATATTTGTCTTCTCTCTGATGCTGCAATAGTAACAAATATACCTGTAAACAACTCTTTCAGTTCCACAAGTAATTCATCTTACCTTACCCATGAAAACAGCTTTCCAGGAAGTACTCTAGCATCTACAATTTATTAAGCTAGTCCCTTGATCCTTGGTTCTCCAAGTAAACCATGAGTTTTTTTAGCTTAACACTGAAATCTTTATACCTACTACTGTCTTGATTCATCTTAAGATCTTAATATAATTAGATTTTTAAAATAAATATATTTACAAATGAGAATTAAAAAATTTTCAGAATTTATTGACACAGAGATGTGCTCTCCCTTAATTTGGCCCCTATTTTCTTTGATGCAGAGATGCAGT
Organism: Symphalangus syndactylus; assembly: GCF_028878055.3. Taxonomy (NCBI): domain Eukaryota; kingdom Metazoa; phylum Chordata; class Mammalia; order Primates; family Hylobatidae; genus Symphalangus; species Symphalangus syndactylus. The sequence goes on along the minus strand of NC_072423.2, from coordinate 62,807 downwards.
TTAATAAAATATAGATTAAAACGTAGATGTTCACTTTCAACAAGATTTCAGTTTTTGAAAGAAATAATTGTCAAGCTGTTATTGAAGGAATGTATGAACATTAGAAATCTCAAGTTTTAGGCTTCTGTTTCTGGAGTAAAGCCACTATATTTCTCAACTGTGAGGGAATCCTTCTTCTTACATGAAAAACAAAATTTAATTTCTAAATGAGGAAACTGAGGTACTCAAAGAGAAACAAATTCCTCAATCCTGCATTGATAATTTTTCTAGAAATATGTGTAAATACTAAATTTATGTGTCTGCCTTCATGAAGATGTTTCTTGAAGTATCTATTGACTTTTTAAAGATAAAAAATGTGTAGCAAAATGATATGTGATGGTTTAAAGAAATCATAAGTGCTTTACATTGAAGGTTTATCACTCTCTGGGTGTCCTGTAGTGGTGATGGACCCAGGGTTCTAACTGATTCTATAAGGTCAACATTCTATAATATTTTTGAGATTGATAGATCATCTTACATTTGCAATACATAATTTCCCTTAAAAACACTATCTTCTGACATTATATTTATATAAGCTCATCTTCAAAGGCACAGAAAAGTTAGAACTTAATAAGCACCAATTAGACACATGACTTACCTAGAACTTCACTATAAAACTGGTCCCACTTCTTCAGATCATAAATTTGAAACCAAAAGTCAAAATAAAGCATATATATCATATTTTTTATCCTCTCTGTGAAAATCATTTGATCACTTAATTCTGACATAACAACAGGTACATAGGAAGGAGGGAACAGAAATCCTCCACCATGCTTCTCAAACGTGTAGCCAACAGAGAAGCGGAGACTGTACAGAAAGGGTATGTTAAATAGCTCAGCCAGTAGCTCACCACAGGGATTAAGGGCATCTGCCAGAACGACATCAAACTTTGACTCTTGTAGTTTTGTCATAAGTTTCTTATTCAAAACTGCATCTTTACAGAGCTTGTAATCATAGTCATAATATTCCCAACACAATTCTTGTAATTGTGAAAAATATGACCAAAATGTATTTTTTGAAATAACATATGTCCATCTATCAAGCATTTTCAGAAGAGAATCTTCGAAATCATTTTTAGTTAAAGATGTAGGATAAACTTCAAATTTAATAGCAGATGATTTACTGGCATTGACAAGAATAGAAGCCGAAGATGTCAACACAGTCACCTCATGACCCCTCTGAACAAGCTCTTCCAGGATTGTCTTCATATTTATCCAATGGCTGTATTCTGTGGGCCACACCAGCACCTTTCCACAACTTCCAGAGCTAAAGTAAAAACTGAGCTGTATCAGCAGAAAGACTGACGTCCATTTCAGAGACATCCTGTTCTTATGCAATGCTTCTTTTCCAGTTGTTGTTTCTTTCTGTCATTTCTCATACTTATATCTGAGAAAAAAATCAATCAAGTTAAAATATAACTGCTAAAATTCAAAGTACATACATAATATTAACAATCTGAATAGGTGCATGCCAAGGAGACAAACAAAAGATTGATGAGTAACCTGTCTTATGTAATTATTTTATAATACTGTTAAGAACAGTGGGAAGTGAGAGGCTCCTGCCTGTTCGGTGCCCTTGACATAGAGAGAAGAAGTAATTATACAACTGAAACAGCATTTTTTAATATCATGGTGCAAGGAATGTCTTCTAAAACTTTGTTGACATATAATTCATATACCATATTATTCACCAATTAGTGTGCACAGTTCAACGTTTCCTAGTATATTCACAGAATTTTACATCCACTACAACAATCAGTATTATCTCCAAAAAATTCCATACAATAGCCTTTAACCCCCCAATATGAAATTTTGCATCCATCCTGCCCTAGGCAACCACTAATCTAATTTCTATCTCTATAGATTAGCAGTTTCTGGACCCTTTAAAAGATAAATGAGGATTTTCCAGTGATCATGGCAGATGGGATGCAGGACTAGCTTTCAGCTCCAGACAGAGCAGCATGCAGAGGCTTGCATTGTGAATTTCAGCTGCAGATCAACTGCAAGAACAGACCAGCGATTCTGAGAGGACAAAAGACCCTCTGCAGGAAGTGTACTGCTCCTGGGAGACATCCCAAATACTGTGAGTGCCCCAACAATGGAAGTGGCAAAGGGAGATCCCGCCCTCTCCCGAATACACATCCCCACTGGAGAAGCTGAAGGTCTGTTTGTGGGAGAAGTTCCTGACTTTACGTGCAGCTGAGTCAAATTAGAGAACCAAGCCAAGCAAAATATAGGGGTAGGGGAAGTAGCAGAAAGGTACTGGGAGCTCTCTGGATACCCAAGCAGCTCATTCCTGCCTGGCATCACAGGGATCTATCAGGAGGGTGGCCAGTGATGCAGGGGGTTCAAAGATTCTCCTCAGGGCCTGAAAGCTTGAAGGGATGAGTAACTGCTCCCTTCTCAGGCCCAGTCCCAAGATGCAAGGCCACTTGCATCAGCAGCGTGTGTCAGCAAGACAGTAGAAGCAGGAAGAGAGCCGGCCAGAAGACACTTACCTTGGCTGGAAGACATGTACCCCTGAAGATCAAGAAAGAGGCCGTCCAGGTACTACATAGCAGTCACATCAGACTGGGACACTTACTGTTTACAGAGGACTACAAAACTCCTGTTCCATCCTCACTTGGGGCTGACGCCATTTTAGGCCTCAGCCCACCTGAAACCAGGCACTCATTAAAACACCATGTTGCTCCACACTGCCTCGTGTTGTCTGTTGGCGCGCTCTTGCGGTTCAAACCTATTCAAGAACCTTACATCTGGTGCCAAATCCTAGGAGGGGCTCAGGTCCATGTCGCTTGTGGACCTACCCCTCCACCCAAGACAGGAGGCCACAGCAACCAGACAAAGGAAGCTCCTCAGCCTCCAGTCGCCTCTCTGTGCATGCGCATCAGCCACTGATCTCGCCTACTGGTAAGTTTCCCTGGGAGCGGGGTTAACAGGGCAAAATCTACATGGCCTCTCTTTGTTTCTCCAGTCCAAAAATCCAACACTGATCGAAGAAGGCTCCAGCGTGTGCCAGGCACTCGCTAATCGTCTGGTCTTAGGGGGATGCCTCTAAGCCATTTCATCCCGTTCCAGGAACCAAAAAGGCAGCGGAGACCGTAACTCCTTTTATCGTCTCCCTCCAGCTGTCCAGGATGGTCTCCTTTTTCTGTGTTCTCTCGAGCTACCCTTCATTATGGGAAACTCCCGGTCCTGAATTCCAAAAAACAGCCCTCCAGGCTGCCTCATAAATAATCTGCAAACCTTAGGCCTCAGGCAGGATATCTGCTGTAAGTGCCTTGTCTTTTTTATACAATAAAGCCTGGCCGCAGTATGAATTAGATAATGGGTCCAAATGGCCCACAAAGGGAACACTCAGCTCTACAATTTTAACTGACTTAAGCAATTATTGCAGATGACTGGGAAAATGGGGAGAAATTCCTTGTGTCCAGGCCTTTTTGCACCCAGATCACAACCCGACCTCTGCAATTCTTGCTTACCTATTCAAATCCTTCTTCATTCTCGCCGCCCTCATCGCCTTTCTCCTCTTGACCCTACCTCTTTTTCCCCATTGGATCAAGCAGACTTCTGTCCACCCCTCCCAGACCATACCCCTCCATCTCAACCATCTTCATTAACTCCCCAAGCTTCCTCATTGTCTTCTCAGCCACCATCTTCCCAGCCGGCATCACCTCCAAAAGTACCACTTCTTTTCCTACACCGTCCTCTCCTCAGGAAAACTCTAGCATTACCTGTACTCATTCTCCTTCCTCACTGCCCTCTCATGGAGCCTGTAAACCCATCAAGCCACCTTACACCCATATCTATCCTCCACTGCCTGTCAACTCAACCCCCCTTCGCCTTCAAACCCTCAGCGGGAACCCCTTCTGGCTTCTTCCTTCCCTCCTGCCCATACCAGCTCGGGCACCATCTTTGGCACATGCCCCACCCGTACTTCAGCGCCAGTGCTAGAATGCCCCCTTCAGGAAGTAGCAGGAACTGAAGGTATCGTTAGAGTTCATGTTTCCTTCTCCCTCACTGATCTCTCAAACTGGCAAGACTCAGTTCATTTCCAGAAGACCCTACCTCTTATATTAGGGAGTTTCAGTACCTTACCCGGTCTTACGAACTAAACTGGCATGACCTCTACTTATCTTCTCTTCCACCCTCACCCCAGAAGACCAGGACCATACTTGGACCCTAGCTCAGGTGCATGCTAATACAATTCATCACCAAGCTCCTGCCCAGCATACTGGCACAGAGGCAGTTCCCAACCAGGACCCCCACTGGGATTATCAAGACAGGGCCTCTGGACACAGCCATCAAGACCACAAGATTATGTGTCTCCTTGCAGGACTCAAAAAGGGTGCCCATAAAGTGGTAAACTATGAAAAACTTTCAGAAATCACCGAAGGTCCTGACAAAAACCCAGCCCTTTTTCTCTCTTGTTTAACTGAAGCCATGAGAAAATTACGAACCTGGGCCCAGCCAGCCCAGAAGGAACCACTATTTCAAACCTTCAGTTCCTCACCCAATCTACCATGATATTTGGCACAAGCTTCAGAAGGTTGATGACGGCCCTCAAACCCCACAGTGGGACCTTCTTAATTTAGCCTTCAAAGTCTTTAACAGTTGTCATGAGGAAAGTAAAAGAAAAAAGCAGAGTTTCAAATGCTTGCCTTTACCCTGCAGGCCCACAGGGCTGCAGCTCCATACAGAAGCCTCCTAGCAAACCACCTCCACCTGGCGCCTGTTTCAAGTGTGGCAATGAAGGCCACTGGTCCAGGCAGTGCCCAAACCCAGCTGTGCCCACCAGGCTGTGCCCCCTCTGTGGAGGACCCAGTGGAAGTCAGACTGTGAGTGGCTCTAGCAAGGACCGCCTCTATCCCTTTCTGAGCTGGCCAAAACCTCCTACTCGGATCTCATCGGCCTTGCCACTGAAGACTGACAGTGCCCAGGAACAGATGTCCCAGCAACTACCATTGCTTCATCTGAGCCAGGGGTAACCCTGATGGTGGCAGGTAGGCCTGCATGTTTTTTAAAAATTAATATTGGAGAAACCTACTCTGCTTTATCTAATTTTACAGGACCCACCCAGTCCTCCCAAACCTCTGTTGTGGGAATCAATGGACAAGTCTCCAAACCCCAAGCGCCCCCTCCACTTTTCTGCTCCCTGCACACCTTTTCCTACGGTCACTCTTTCTTAGTCCTGCCTTCAGGCCCAACTCTGCTCCTAGGCGGAGATATCCTTTCAAAACTCCACACCAGTCTCCACTTCCACCCCTCCAAGGCTTCTAACAGGCTTCTAACTTTCTTCTACTCCTCCGACCTCCCACCCTAAAACATGCAACTTTTCCTTATCCCCCATCTGTAGTTAACCCCACTGTTGGGGATACTTCCACACCCTCAGTCACAGAGCACCACACCCCCATCTGTATCACCCTTAAAGAGCCCACCCAGTTCCTATCACAGAAGCAGTATCTCATCCCCCAAGCAGCTCTCATAGGCCTAAAGTCTATCATTTCTCTTCTTCTCACCAGTCACCTACTCTGCCCAACAAACTCTCCTTTTAACACATCAGTTCTACCTGTTAAAAAGCCAGATGGAACTTATCACTTAGTCCAGGACCTCAGGCTCATTAACCAAGCTGTACTCCCAGTATGTCCAGTAGTTTCCAACCCATATACTTTACTTTCCTCACTTCCCTCCAATACCACCCATTTTTCTGTTCTAAACCTAAAGGATGCTTTTTCACAATTCCTTTACACCCTGATTCCCAAAACCTCTTTGCCTTTATGTGGGAAAACCCCGACACCCACCTTTCACGTCAGCTCACCTGGTGCGTAGTACCTCAAGGCTTTAGAGACAGCTCCCACCTTTATGGACAGGCCCTTGCTAGTGGCTTTATCCCTAAAATCATCCTCTCTTCTTTAATATGTTAATAATCTGCTCCTGTGTAGTCACTCTGAAAGAGACTGCAACACCCATACATACTATCTCTCTTTTATTCTTGGCCGAATAGGGGTATCAGGTCTTCCCTAAGAAAGCACAAATATACACCCCCTCAGTCACCTATCTGGGCCTAGCTCTTACCCCCTGAACCCAAGGGCTCACAACAGACCACATATTCCCTCCTCCAGTCCTTCCCGCCTCCACAAGCTAAGCAAGAAATTCTCTCTTTTCCAGGATTAGCGAGATATTTTAGGCTCTGGGTTTTCTCCTTCGCTCTACTTACCAAACCGTTGTACCAAGCTGCTAAAGGCCCTCTCCATGAGCCTTTAAAACCAGCACAGCCTATTACCCAACCTTTCCATCTACTCCAAAAGGCTCTCATCTCAGCCCCTGTCCTCACTCTCCCAGACTTCACCAAACCTGTCTCCCTCTATGCCGATGAACGGCGTGGAGTTGCAATACGTGTTCTAACCCTGTCTAAGGGACCCTTCCCCCCCAGATTGCTGCCTACCTCCCAAAACAGCTTGAGGCCACAGTTCTCGGATGGCCTGCCTGCCTCTGAGCATTGGTGGCAGCTGCTGTCCTCACCCTTAAAAGCCTAAAACTATCTCTTCATGCTAACCTAACAGTTTATTCAACCCATAACATCAAAAACGTGTTAGCTCACCGCAGTGTACTAAGTCTTTTCTCTGCCCCATGGCTCCTCCAGCTGTATGCTCTATTCACAGAAACTCCACACATCACCATGCTAACCACCTCCCATCTAAACTTGGCCACGCTCTTACCTGAAGCTACAACCGCCGAAGACTCTTCTTCACACTCTTCTGTGTGAATACTGTTCAAACCTTTCTTATACCTTTTCCAAACCTAACAGAAAAATCCCTTCCAGATGCACCCTTTACTTGGTTTGTAGATGGCAGCTCCTTCCTATATCTAGGACACCGACGTGCTGTCTATGCTATAGTGTCACCCCCCAACACTGTTGAAGCCAATCTGCTCCTCCTAGGCACCACCTCCCAAAAGGCTGAACTCATTGCCATCACTCAAGCTCTCACTCTAGCATCCAGAAAACAGATCAATATATTCAAATTCTTGTTATGCGTTCCATGTAGTGTACTCACATTCATCCCTCTGGAAAGAACGGGGTTTCCTAACTGCAAACAATACTCCTGTCATAAGTGGCTCTCTCATCAGCAAGCTCCTTCAAGCTGCCAGGCTCCTGCAGAAAGTTGCCATCATTCATTGCAGGGGCCACCAAACCCCAGACAATCAGCTGGAAATGCGCTAGCGGATCAGGTAGCCAAACAAGTAGCCCTACTACCCTTTCAAGGCCAGTTGCTATCCTTGTCCTTGTTCTCTCCTCTTTACTTCTAAGAAGAAAAAGAAGACTTCCGAGCCCAAAACCTTCAAAAGCAAGGACCATGTTATGTCAAGGAAGGGTGCTTAGTTCTTCCTCATTCTCAAAGCCTTTCTCACCTCCAAAGCTTCCACAACTCTTTCCATGTTGGTTACCAACCTCTTGCAACTTCTCCACCCTATTCTCTCTTGTCATCACCTTTCCAGCCATGTTCAAGAAATTATCCAGTCCTGCTCTATCTGCTACTCATTGTAACTTCAGGGCTCCCTCCAGCCTCTGCCTTTTCCTACCCACCAAGCCCAGGGCCAGGTACCTGGGGAAGATTGGCAAGTAGACTTCACTCATATGTCACATGATAAATGGCTCTGCTATCTTCTAGTCCTTGTGTGTACTTTCTCTGGGTTGGTAGAAGTGTTCTCAACAACTTCAGAAGGTGCAAATATCATCACACAAACTCATCATGCATACAATTCCCGTTTCAGACTCCCAACATCCATCCAGTCCGATAACGGTCCTGCCTTCATCAGCCAAATTACCCAAGGCATCTCTACATCCTTAAGAATAAAGTAAGTTCTCCACACACCCTACAGGCCTCAATCTTCAGGCAAAGTTGAAAAAATTAACTCTGTCCTTAAAGCCTAACTCTAATCGTGACAGGCAAGAAACCATTACACCACCACCCGGGTTGTGCCCTCCGGCTCCCTCTGCCACCCCCACCCTCGCCTTCGCCTCCACCTCCGATCCAAAGTCATGACTGATTCCAGGTATTTCACAACCAATAAAAACGGAGAAATATTTGAACTAAAAGCTGAACTCAACAATGAAAAGAAAGAAAAGAGAAAGGAGGCTGTGAAGAAAGTGATTGCTGCTATGACCGTGGGGAAGGATGTTAGTTCTCTCTTTCCAGATGTAGTGAACTGTATGCAGACTGACAATCTGGAACTAAAGAAGCTTGTGTATCTCTACTTGATGAACTACGCCAAGAGTCAGCCAGACATGGCCATCATGGCTGTAAACAGCTTTGTGAAGGATTGTGAAGATCCTAATCCTTTGATTCGAGACTTGGCAGTCAGAACCATGGGGTGCATCCGGGTAGACAAAATTACAGAGTATCTCTGTGAGCCGCTCTGCAAGTGCTTGAAGGATGAGGATCCCTATGTTCGGAAAACAGCAGCAGTCTGCGTGGCAAAACTGCATGATACGAATGCCCAAATGGTGGAAGATCAAGGATTTCTGGATTCTCTACGGGATCTCATAGCAGATTCAAATCCAATGGTGGTGGCTAAGGCTGTAGCGGCATTATCTGAAATCAGTGAGTCTCACCCAAACAGCAACTTACTTGATCTGAACCCACAGAACATTAGTAAGCTGCTGACAGCCCTGAATGAATGCACTGAATGGGGCCAGATTTTCTTCCTGGACTGCCTGTCTAATTATAACCCTAAAGATGATCAGGAGGCTCAGAGCATCTCTGAGTGGGTAACTCCCTGGCTATCCCATGCCAACTCAGCAGTGGTGCTTTCAGTGGTAAAAGTCCTAATGAAGTTTCTAGAATTGTTACCTAAGGATTCTGACTACTACAATATGCTGCTGAAGAAGTTAGGCCCTCCACTTGTCACTTTGCTGTCTGGGGAGCCAGAAGTGCAGTATGTCGCCCTGAGGAACATCAACTTAATTGTCCAGAAAAGGCCTGAAATCTTGAAGCAGGAAATCAAAGTCTTCTTTGTGAAGTACAGTGATCCCATCTATGTTAAACTAGAGAAGTTGGACACCATGATTCGTTTGGCATCTCAAGCCAACATTGCTCAGGTTCTGGCAGGACTGAAGGAATATGCCACAGAGGTGGATGTTGACTTTTTTCAAAAAGCTGTGCGGGCCATTGGACGGTGTGCCATCAAGGTGGAGCAATCTGCAGAGCGCTGTGTAAGCACATTGCTTGATCTAATCCAGACCAAAGTGAATTATGTGGTCCAAGAAGCGATTGTTGTCATCAGATCTTCCGCAAATACCCCAACAAGTATGAAAGTATTATTGCCACTCTATGTGAGAACTTAGACTCGCTGGATGAGCCAGGTGCTCGAGCAGCTATGATTTGGATTGTGGGAGAATATGCTGAAAGAATTGACAATGCAGATGAGTTACTAGAAAGCTTCCTGGAGGGTTTTCACAATGAAAGCGCCCAGATGCAGCTCACTCTGCTTACTGCCATAGTGAAGCTATTTCTTAAGAAACCATCAGAAACACAAGAGCTAGTCCAGCAGGTCTTGAGTTTGGCAACACAGGATTCTGATAATCCTGACCTTTGAGACCGGGGCTATATTTATTGGCGCCTTCTCCCAACTGACCCTGTCACAGCTAAAGAAGTAGTCTTGTCTGAGAAGCCACTGATCTCTGAGGAGGCGGACCTTATTGAGCCAACTCTGCTGGATGAGCTAATCTGCCACATTGGTTCTTTGGCCTCTGTGTATCATAAGCCTCCCAATGCTTTTGTGGAAGGAAGTCATGGAATTCACCACAAACACTTGCCAATTCATCATGGGAGCACTGATGCAGGTGACAGCCCTGTTGGCACTACCAATGCAACAAACTTGGAACAGCCTCAGGTTATCCCCTCTTAAGGTGATCTTCTAGGGGATCTTTTAAACTTTGACCTCGGTCCCCCAGTCAATGTGCCACAGGTGTCCTCCATGCAGATGGGAGCAGTGGATCTCCTAGGAGGAGGACTAGATAGTCTATTGGGACAATCCTTCATCCCATCATCAGTGCCTGCAAGCTTTGCTCCTTCACCTACACCTGCTGTGGTCAGCAGTGGACTGAATGACCTGTTTGAACTCTCCACAGGGATAGGCATGGCACCTGATGGATATGTGGCTTCTAAGGCTGTCTGGCTACCTGCAGTAAAGGCTAAAGGCTTGGAGATTTCAGGAACATTTACTCACCGCCAAGGGCTCATCTATATGGAAATGAACTTCACCAATAAAGCTCTGCAGCATATGACAGATTTTGCAATCCAGTTTAACAAAAATAGCTTTGGTGTCATCCCCAGCACTCCTCTGGCCATCCATACACCACTGATGCCAAACCAGAGCATTGATGTCTCCCTGCCTCTCAATACCTTGGGCCCAGTCATGAAGATGAAACCTCTGAATAAACTCCAGGTGGCTGTGAAAAACAATATCGATGTTTTCTACTTCAGCTGCCTCGTCCCACTCAATGTGCTTTTTGTAGAAGATGGCAAAATGGAGCGCCAGGTCTTCCTTGCAACATGGAAGGACATTCCCAATGAAAATGAACTTCAGTTTCAGATTAAGGAATGTCATTTAAATGCTGACACTGTTTCCAGCAAGTTGCAAAACAATAATGTTTATACTATTGCCAAGAGGAATGTGGAAGGGCAGAACATGCTGTACCAATCCCTGAAGCTCACTAATGGCATTTGGATTTTGACTGAACTACGTATCCAGCCAGGAAACCCCAATTACACGCTGTCACTGAAGTGTAGAGCTCCTGAGGTCTCTCAATACATCTATCAGGTCTACGACAGCATTTTGAAAAACTAACAAGACTGGTCCAGTACCTTTCAATCATGCCGTGATCGGTGCAAGTCAAGAACTCTTAACTGGAAGAAATTGTATTGCTGTGTAGAATCTGAACACACTAAGGCCACCTAGCAAGGTAGTAACTAGTCTAACCTGTGCTAACATTAGGGCACAACTTGTTGGATAGTTTTAGCTTCTTGTGAACATTTGTAACCACTGCTTCAGTCACCTCCCACCTCTTGCCACCTGCTGCTGCTATCTGTCCTTACTTGTGGGCTTCTCCATGCTGTACCAATGGCTGGCTTTTTCTACACCCTCTTTTGAGTGTAGTTTGGTGTTTTGTAATTGAGAGCTCATTTCAAAAGCAGAAAAAGACAACAAATATTAAAGCAAGGAAAAGTGTCAAAAAAAAAACAAAACAAAAACAAACAAACAAAAAACGCCCAACACACCAAGCGGGCTCTAGAAACCCGCGAGTCATGGACAAAAAAATCTCCCTTTTGCCCTCATGAGACTTTGCACAACACCAAAACCAACCTCTTTTTCTTTTTGCTTTGTTTTTGTTTTGTTTTGTTTTGTTTTGTTTTTATTATACTTTAAGTTTTAGGGCACATGGGCACAACGTGGAGGTTAGTTACATATGTATCCATGTGCCATGTTGGTGTGCTGCATCCATTAACTCATCATTTACATTAGGTATATCTCCTAATGCTATTCCTCCCCCCTCCCCCGACCCCACAACAGTCCCTGGTGTGTGATGTTCCCCTTCCTGTGTCCATGTGTTCTCATTGTTCAATTCTCTCCTGTGAGTGAGAACATGTGGTGTTTGGTTTTTTGTTCTTGTGATAGTTTGCTGAGAATGATGGTTTCCAGCTTCATCCATGTCCCTCCAAAGACATGAACTCATCATTTTTTATGGCTGCATACTATTCCGTGGTGTATATATGCACATTGTCTTAATCTAGTCTATCATTGTTGGACATTTGGGTTGGTTCCAAGTCTTTGCAGTTGTGAATAGTGCCACAATAAACATGCATCTGCATGTATCTCTATAGCAGCATGATTTATAATCCTTTGGGTATATACCCAGTAATGGGATGGCTGGGTCAAATGGTATTTCTAGTTCTGGATCCCTGAGGAATCGCCACACTGACTTCCACAATGGTTGAACTAGTTTACAGTCCCACCAGCAGTGTAAAAGTGTTCCTATATCTGCACATCCTCTCCAGCACCTGTTGTTTCCTGACTTTTTAATGATAGCCATTCTAACTGGTGTGAGATGGTATCTCATTGTGGTTTTGATTTGCATTTCTCTGATGGCCAGTGATGATGGGCATTTTTTCATGTGTCTTTTGGCTGCATAAATGTCTTCTTTTGAGAAGTGTCTGTTCATGTCCTTTGCCCACTTTTTGATGGGGTTGTTTGTTTTTGTTTTTTTTTTTTGTAAATGTGTTTGAGTTCATTGTAGATTCTGGATATTAGCCCTTTGTCAGATGAGTAGATTGCAAAAATTTTCTCCCAATCTGTAGGTTGCCTGTTGATTCTGATGGTAGTTTCTTTTGCTGTGTGGAAGATCTTGAGTTTAATTAGATCCCATTTGTCAATTTTGGCTTTTGTTGCCATTGCTTTTGGTGTTTTAGACATGAAATCCTTGCCCATGCCTATGTCCTGAATGGTATTGCCTAGGTTTTCTTCTAGGGTTTTTACGGTTTTAGGTCTGACATTTAAATCTTTAATCCATCTTGAATTAATTTTTGTATAAGGTGTAAGGAAGGGATCCAGTTTCTGTTTTCTACATATGGCTAGCCAGTTTTCCCAGCACCATTTATTAAACATGGAATCATTTCCCTATTTGTTGTTTTTGTTAGGTTTGTCAAAGTTCACATGGTTGTAGATATACAGCATTATTTCTGAGGGCTCCAGCTTTGTTCTTTTGGCTTAGGATTGACTTGGCAATGTGGGCTCTTTTTTGGTTCTATATGAACTTTAAAGTAGTTTTTTCCAATTCTGTGAAGACAGTCCTTGGTATCTTGATAGGGATGGCATTGAATCTATAAATTACCTTAGGCAGTATGACCATTTTCATGATATTGATTCCTCCTACCCATGAGCATGGAATATTCTTCCATTTGTTTGTATCCTCTTTTATTTCATTGAGCAGCAGTTTGTAGTTCTCCTTGAAGAGGTCCTTCACGTCCTTTGTAATTTGGATTCCTAGGTATTTTATTCCCTTTGAAGCAATTGTGAATGGGACTTCACTCATGATTTGGCTCTCTGTTTGCCTGTTATTGGTGTAGAAGAATGCTTGTGATTTTTGCATATTTATTTTGTATCCTGAGACTTTGCTGATGTTGCCTATCAGTTTAAGGAGATTTTGGGCTGATCTGATGGGGTTTTCTAGATATACAATCATGTCATCTGCAAACTGGGATAATTTGACTTCCTCTTTTCCTAATTGAATACCCTTTATTTCCTTCTCCTGCCTGATTGCCCTGGCCAGAACTTCCAACACTATGTTGAATAGGAGTGGTGAGAGAGGGCATCCCTGTCTTGTGCCAGTTTTCAAAGGGAATGCTCAGTTTTTGCTCATTCAGTATGATATTGCCTCTGGGTTGCTCATAGATAGCTCACATTATTTTGAGATACGTCCCATCAATACCTATTTTATTGAGAGTTTTTAGTCTGAAGGGTTGTTGAATTTTGTCAAAGGCCTTTTCTGCATCTGTTGAGATAATCATGTGGTTTTTGTCTTTGGTTCTGTTTATATGCTGGATTAAGTTTATTGATTTGCATATGTTGAACCAGCCTTGCATCCCAGGGATGTGGCCCACTTGGTCATGGTGGATAAGCTTTTTGATGTGCTGCTGGATTCGGTTTGCCAGTATTTTATTGAGGGTTTCTGCATTGATGTTCATCGGGGATATTGTTCTAAATTCTCTTTTTTTGTTGTGTCTCTGCCAGGCTTTGTTACCAGGAGATGCTGGCCTCATAAAATGAGCTAGGGAGGGTTCCCTCTTTTTCTATTGATTGGAATAGTTTCAGAAGGAATGGTACCAGCTCCTCCTTGTACCTCTGGTAGAATTCAGCTGTGAAACCATCTGGTCCTGGACTTTTTTTGGTTGGTAAGCTATTAATTATTGCCTCAATTTCAGAGCCTTTTATTGGTCTATTCAGAGATTCAACTTCTTCCTGGTTTAGTCTTGGGAGGGTGTATTTGTCGAGGAATTTATCCATTTCTTCTAGATTTTCTAGTTTTATTGCATAGAGCTGTTTATAGTATTATCTGATGGTAGTTTGTATTTCTATGGGATCAATGGTGATATCCCCTTTATCATTTTTTATTGCATCTATTTGATTCTTGTCTCTTTTCTTGTTTATTAGTCTTGCTAGCGGTCTATCAATTTTGTTGATCTTTTAAAAAAACCAGTTTCTGGATTTATTGATTTTTTGAAGGTTTTTTGTGTCTCTATTTCCTTCAATTCTGCTCTGATCTTAGTTATTTCTTGCCTTCTGCTAGTTTTTGAATGTGTTTGCTCTTGCTTCTCTAGTTCTTTTAATTGTGATGTTAGGGTGTCAATGTTAGATCTTTCCTGCTTTCTCTTGTGGGCATTTAGTGCTATATATTTCCTTCTACACACTGCTTTGAATGTGTTGCAGAGATTCTGGTATGTTGTATCTTTGTTCTTGTTGGTTTCAAACAACATCTTTATTTCTACCTTCAATTGTTTATGTACCCAGTAGTCATTCTGGAGCAGGTTGTCCAGTTTCCATGTAGTTGCATGGTTTCAAGTGAGTTTCTTAATCCAGAGTTTTAGTTTGATTGCACTGTGGTCTGAGAGACAGTTTATTATAATTTCTATTCTTTTACGTTTGCTGAGGAGTGCTTTACTTCCAACTATGTGGTCGATTTTGGAATAGGTGTGGTGTGGTGCTGAAAAGAATGTGTATTCTGTTGATTTGGGGTGGAGAGTTCTGTAGATGTCTATCAGGTCACCTTGGTGCAGAACTGAGTTCATTTTCTGGATATCTTTGTTAACTTTCTGTCTCATTGATCTGTCTAATGTTGACAGTGGGGTGTTAAAGTCTCCCATTATTATTGTGTGGGAGTCTAAGTCTCTTTGTGAGTCTCTAAGGACTTACTTTATCAATCTGGGTGCTCCTGTATTGGGTGCATATATATTTAGGATAGTTAGCTCTTCTTGTTGAATTGATCCCTTTACCATTATGTAATGGCCTTCTTTGTCTCTTTTGATCTTTGTTGGTTTAAAGTCTGTTTTATCAGAGACTAGGATTGCAACCCCTGCCTTTTTTGTTTTCCATTTGCTTGGTAGATCTTCCTCCATCCCTTTATTTTGAGTCTATGTGTGTCTCTGCACGTGAGATGGGTTTCCTGAATACAGCACACTGATGGATCTTGACTCTTGATCCAATTTGCCAGTCTGTGTCTTTTAATTGGAGCATTTAGCCTATTTACATTTAAGGTTAATATTGTTATGTGTGAATTTGATCCTGTCATTATGATGTTAGCTGGTTATTTTGCTCATTATTTGATGCAGGTTCTTCCTAGCAGCAATGGCCTTTACAATTTGGCATGTTTTGCAGTGGCTGGTACGGGTTGTTCCTTTCCATGTTTACTTCCTCCTTCAGGAGTTCTTTTAGGTCAGGCCTGGTGGTGACAAAATCTTCCAGCACTTCCTTGTCTGTAAAGTATTTTATTTCGCCTTCACTTATGAAGCTTAGTTTGGCAGGATATCAAATTCTGGGTTGGAAATTCTTTTCTTTAAGAATGTTGAATATTGGCCCCCACTCTATTCTGGCTTGTAGAGTTTCTGCTGAGAGATCCACTTAGTCTGATGGGCTTCTTTTTGTGGGTAACCTGACCTTTCTCTCTGGCTGCTGTTAACATTTTTTCTTTCATTTCAACTTTGATGAATCTGACAATTATGTGTCTTGGAGTTGCTCTTCTTGAGGAGTATCTTTGTGGCATTCTCTGTATTTCCTGAATTTGAATATTGGCCTGCCTTGCTAGATTGGGGAAGTTCTCATGGATAATATCCTGCAGAGTGTTTTCCAAGTTAGTTCCATTCTCCCCATCACTTTTAGGTACACCAATCAGATGTAGATTTGGTCTTTTCACATAGTCCCATATTTCTTGGAGGCTTTGTTTGTTTCTTTTTATTCTTTCTTCTCTAAACTTCTCTTCTCGCTTCATTTCATTCATTTGATCTTCCATCACTGATACCCTTTCTTCCACTTGATGGAATTGGCTACTGAGGCTTGTGCATTCATCACGGAGTCTCATGCTGTGGTTTTCAGCTCCATCAAGTCCTTTAAGGACTTCTCTGCATTGGTTGCTCTAGTTAGCTATTCATCTAATTTTTTTTCAATGTTTTTAACTTCTTTGTCATGGGTTTGAATTTCCTCATTTAGCTTGGAGTAGTTTGATCGTCTGAAGCCTTCTTCTCTCAACTTGTCAAAGTCATTCTCCATCCAGCTTTGTTCCATTGCTGGTGAGTAGCTGCATTCCTTTGGAGGAGGAGAGGTGCTCTGATTTTTAGAATTTCCAGTTTTCCTTCTCTGTTTTTTCCCCATCTTTGTGGTTTTATCTACCTTTGGTCTTTGATGATGGTGATGTACAGATGACGTTTTAGTGTGGATGTCCTTTCTATTGTTCTAACAGTCAGGACCCTCAGCTGCAGGTCTGTTGGAGTTTGTTGGAGGTCCACTCCAGACCCTGTTTGCCTGGGTATCAGCAGTGGAGGCTGCAGAACAGCTGATATTAGTGAACAGCAAATGTGGCTGCCTGATCGTTCCTCTCAAAGTTTTGTCTCAGAGGAGTACCCAGCCGTGTGAGGGGTCAGTCTGCCCCTGCTGGGGGGTGCCTCCCATTTAGGCTACTTGGTTGTCAGGGACCCACTGGAGGAGGCAGTCTGTCCTTTCTCAGATCTGCAGCTGCGTGCTGGGAGAACCAGTACTCTCTTCAAGGCTGTCAGACAGGGACGTTTAAGTCTGCAGAGGTTTCTGCTTCCTTTTGTTTGGCTATGCTCTGTCCCCAGAGGTGGAGTCTACAGAGGCAAGCAGGCATCCTTGAGCTGCAGTGTCTCCACCCAGTTTGAGCTTCCTGGCCACTTTGTTTACCTACTCAAGCCTCAGCAATGGCAGGCAGCCCTCTCCCAGCCTCACTGCCACCTTGCAGTTTGATCTCAGACTGCTGTGCTAGGTATGAGTGAGGCTTCATGGGCATAGGACCCTCCAAGTCAGGTGCGGGATATAATCTCCTGGTGTGCCATTTGCTAAGAATGTTGGAAAAGCACAGTATTATGTTGGCAGTGACCTGATTTTCCAGGTGCCATCTGTCACCCCTTTCTTTGATTAGGAAAGGGAATTCCCTGACCCCTTGCGCTTCCTGGGTGAGGCAATGCCTCGCTCTGCTTTGGTTCATGCTCGGTACACTGCACCCACTGTCCTGCATGCACCGTCTGATACTCCCCAGTGAGATGAACCCAGTACCTCTGTTGGAAATGCAGAAATTACCCATCTTCTGCATCGCTCATGCTGGGAGCTGTAGACTGGAGCTGTTCCTATTTGGCCATCTTGGATCCACCTCCTCTCTAATTATTAATATTTCTTTTTCTATAGTAATTTTGGTTTTGGTTTATTCTTGTTTTTCTAGTTCTTTGAGATAGGTCATTATATTTTTTATTTGAAACCTTTCTACTTTTTTCATGTAGGCATTTCTTGTTCTAAACTTGTCTCTTAATAGTGCTTCTGTTGAATCTCATAGATTTTGCTACTGCATGATATCATTTTTCTTTGTTTTAAGCAATTTCAAAATTGTTTCTTTTTTACCTGTTGGTTACAAGGAATATGTTGTTAAATTTTCATGGATTTTTCTAGTTTTGTCTTGTCGTTGATTTTATAATTTATTTCATTGTATTCAGATAAAATAATTAGTAAAATTTTTATTTTTAAAAATTTGTTGAGACTTGCTTAATGTCATCATATATCGTTAATTCTGGGGATGTTATATGTGCAGTAAAAAGAATCTTACATTCTGCAGCTGTTGGTTAAAATATTCTGTAAATGTCAACTACTTCGATTTGGTCTATGGTAGAGTTTAAATCTCATGTTGATTTTTTGTCTAAATATCTGTCCAATGCTGAAAAGGTGGTGGTGACATCCTCAACTATTATTGGACTTAGGTCTATCTCTCCTTTCAGGTACAATAATATTTGCTTAATATATCTCAATGGTTCATGGTTGTTTGCATATATATTTACATTTTTGTCTTTTTGAACAATTGATTCATTTATTATCATATTACATCTTTCTTTTTCTCTCCTTAAAGTTTTGGCTTAAAATATTTTGCTGATGTAAGTGTAGCTATTTCTGTTTGATTTGGGTTTCTGTTTGCATAGCATATCTATTTCATCTTTTCAACTGCAGTCTATGTGTAACTTTATGGGTGAGATGAGTATATTTTAGGCTGTTTATAGTTGAGTCTTGTTTTTAATCCATTAGTCTATGTTTTGAGTTGTGTAATTTAATCCACTTATTTTCAAGATATTTATTTATTTATAGGTAAAGGCTTATCCTTTTATTTTTTCTCTTTATTTTGTATATCTCTTATTCCTTAATTTCTCTCTTATTACTTACTTTGACAGTTTTATAGTTTTCTATACTGATAAAGTTTGATTATTTTTTCTTTCTCCTTTGTCTATTGGCTCTATGAGTGAGTTATATAATTTTGTGTGTTTTTATGAAGTGGATTATCATCTTTTCACCTTCAGATGTTAGACTTTCTCAAATATTCCTTTTAAGGCTGGTTTAATGATAATAAATTCTTTAAGTTTTTGCTTGTTTGAGGAATACTTTATTCCTCTGTCTCTGACTT
The DNA here is from genome assembly GCF_028878055.3 of Symphalangus syndactylus. Classification (NCBI taxonomy): domain Eukaryota; kingdom Metazoa; phylum Chordata; class Mammalia; order Primates; family Hylobatidae; genus Symphalangus; species Symphalangus syndactylus. Next base: position 44,045 of record NC_072423.2, on the reverse strand, counting down.
TTTTGTAGGATCAAAGTTTGCTTTATATAATATTCTTCATTGACATGATTATAAAACAAATTTTGTCACTTAGCATATATCATCCTATCCTTTCCTGGCCTATAAGTTAATGCTGAGAAATCCACTATTAGCTGAATGGAGTTTCCCTTATAGATGATGTGTCAGCTTTCTTCTGCCATTTTTAGAATACCTGCTTTGCATTTGACTTGATAATTTAACTATATGTGCATCAGTGAAGACCTTTTAGGATTGAAGTAACTTGGTGGAACTTTCAGCTTCTTGGATCTAGATGTTCATAATTTGTTAAAAACTTAAGAAGTTTTCTGCTATTATTTCATTGAATATAATTTCCATGCTGTTTATCTTCTCATTTTAGAATTCTCATAATGTTATTTTTTTCTTTTTTACTTGGTGATGTTGCATAAATTCTGTAGGATTACTTTATTCTTTTTCTTCTTTCTTGTCTGTGTGAGTCATTTCAAAAACATGGTAATAGTTGGAAATTATTTCCTCTGCTTTGACTCTTATGTTCTTGAAGCACTAAATAGTATATTTTTTAAAAATTTTGTTCATTGCATTAAAGTATTTTATATTTTTGTGGGTACATAGTTGGTGGATATGTTTATGGGGTACATGAGATATTTTGATCCAAGCATGTTCTAGTGAAAAATTTTTACAACTAACAAATTCAATAAAGTTGCAGAATATAAAATTAACACACAAAATCAATAACATTTCTATTTACCTACAATAAGCAGCTGCAAAATAAATCAAAAAAGTCAAAAATAGTCACAAATAAAATTGAACATCTAGGAATTAATCAAAGAACTGAAAGAGCTCTATAATGAAAACTACAAAACACTGATGTAAGAAATTAAAGAGAATACCAAGAAATGAAAAAATATTCCAAGTTCATCAATTAGATGAATAAATATTGTTAAAATTTCTATAGAAAGCAAAATAATCTACTGATGCAATAAAATCCTGGAAATACCAATTACATTCTTCACCATGTATAAGGTATAAGGAAGGGATCCAGTTTCAGCTTTCTACATATGACTAGCCAGTTTTCCCAGCACCAATTATTAAACAGGGAATCCTTTCCCCATTTCTTGTTTTTGTCAGGTTTGTCAAAGATCAGATGCTTGTAGATGTGTGGTATTATTTCTGATGGCTCTGTTCTATTCCATTGGTTTATATCTCTGTTTTGGTACAACTACCATGCTGTTTTGGTAACTGTAGTCTTGTAGTATAGTTTGAATTCAGGTAGTGTGATGTCTCCAGCTTTGTTCTTTTGGCTTAGGATTGTCTTGGCAATGCGGGCTCTTTTTTGGTTCCATATGAACTTTAGAGTAGTTTTTTTCCAATTCTGTGAAGAAAGTCATTGGTAGCTTGATGGGAATGGCATAGAATCTATAAATTACCTTGGGCAGTATGACCATTTTCACAATATTGATTCCTCCTAACCATAAGCATGGAATGTTCTTCCATTTGTTTGTACTCTCTTTTATTTCGCTGAGCAGTGGTTTGTAGTTCTCCTTGAAGAGGTCCTTCACATCCCTTGTAAGTTGGATTCCTAGATATTTTATTCTCTTTGAAGCAATTGTGAATTGCTCATGAATTTTTCGCTCATGATTTGGCTCTCTGTTTTTCTGTTATTAGTGTATAAGAATGCTTGTGATTTTTGCACATTGATTTTGTATCCTGAGATTTTGTGAGGTTGCTTATCAGCTTAAAGAGATTTTGGGCTGAGATGATGAGGTTTTCTACATATACAGTCACGTTATCTGCAAATCATGGGCTTCTTTTCTAAGTGTGGGAGAGCATGGCCTGCATGACTGCTGGCTTCCAGCACGTGGTGTGCAAACCCATGCCAGGGTGTGTAATTCACTGTAGCCCTTGATAGAATATCAGGGGATAATGTTTGTTTTTTAATCTTCTGTTTTATTACCCTCAGCCAATTAACTTCTATCTATAGTAGAAGATATTTTGCCAATTTTTTTAATGGAAAAATACCGTGCTCCTTAAAAATTCTTTTAGAAGCGCAGCGTTTTCAATTTCATTACATTAAAATCACTAAAAGATAAAAAAAAAAGTGAAATGCACATATATAAGAAATTTTCTTTTTGCAAAATACTCTGTTTTGATTTGAAATGTTTGTGAATTTTCCATGAGTGTGTCCAGATGCATAGGGAGTTTATTCACTCAATTAAGTTAAAACGTTAGATAACATGGTAAATTCAAAAAGTAGTGAGGACACATTTTGTTTCTGTGTCTTTAACTGAGAAAACTGGCTGATGCCTCCTGTGTGCGAGCACTGTGTAGCTGACGCAGATACAGAAACCGAGGTTTTCTTACTTGCTGCTGCTGGCCCCGGCACTCGATTTCTGCTCCGGGAGGGCAGGGTATCTGTTTTTATTCTGACTCAGCAAGTGCCACACAAATACACACGGGTGTCTCTGCCCTCTAGTGGATCCTGACAGGAAGTGGGAGCAAATGTGACTAAAAAAATGAAAGATTTAAAAAATACTCATTATCTCCAGAGGGGATTTAGTTCTAAGAGTAGGCTTTTTTTTTTTCTTTTTCAAATGGGCTGATGGGTAAAAATAATACAAGACTGGAGGTGTTGGAAAAAAGCACACTGCATTTGCCTTTTGGCATCTGTGATGACTGAGTCCTTCCTCAGCTCTGCCACAGGGAGCACATTCACACGTATGTCACACATATACCAGGGTTAGGTCATAAAACCAACGGTCACCTGGAGGAAGCCACAAAGGCTATGAGACCAAATCTTCACCTAGAAGACACTTGATACTTCAGAAGCCGAGACCCTGCGAGGTGTCTCGGAGAGCTCAGCTGTGACCCTGCACTGTATGGAAGGGCGGGCCGTGGGGCCCAGGCAGGTGAAGAGAATTGTCCACTGTTGAGCATCGTCAGCCTAAAACCCACATGCAATGCTGTTGCTGCAAAACTGCTGACTGTTGAAGCCACAAACCACAGAAACAGACTCCCTTTATGGTCCTCACTGTGTAACTAGTGACTTTTCAGAGGATGAAGATTAAACATATTAATGATAAATTCAATGTGTCAGAAGAAACACTAGGAGATTTTCTAACCTCTACTACCCTGACTTTTTTTTTGCAAGATTTGTGAATTATTGTAAATAAGGTCACAGAGGCCAAAGTTCTCCCCTGATCATCCAGAAAGAGGCAGGCTGCTAAACCCCATGCCTGAGACATCTGTGTTTTCTTAGGATAATACAAAAATTAAATATAAGGGAGAGAGAGAGGGACAGAAAGAGACAGAGAGATAGAGAATTGGAGTTAAGAGGAAACATTTTCATGTTTTGCCCCCCAAAATTCCCAGTGAACATTCCCATTGCCAGCGGGTGAAATCCAAGGCCCTGGCTCCAGGATCCTGCTCTTTCCTTTGGTGACTCTTGTGCAGATTTGGCATAAAACAATATGGAACTTGTTACACTTCTCTGGACAAGTCATTATGCTCATGCTTTTGGCTCACAGGCTCCACTTCCCTGGACACCTCTTTGCCGTAAGCTTCAAGTAATTCAGCTTCACCTGTCAGAGAAGAGCTCAGGTGTCACTTCCTCTAAGGACCTCCCTAGCCACCTCTCCAGCAGAAGGGCCCCCACCTTGCTCTTTGCACCTCTGTCCCTTGAGGTGCTGCTGTCCTCTGTGGAGGGTTGAACCCCGGGAACTAGAGCACCTTTCATGCTGGAGACACTTGGCACTCAGTAAGTGTGTGCTGAGTGGATACTAGTGCATCAAGCTTGCACAGCCTTACAATGTGCACTCTCATGTCTGGAATAGATCCTTATTTTCATTCTTGGTAAAATGAGTAAGTGGGGCTGGGTGACCTATACTTTCCTTTCAACTCAGAAGTCCACATTGAGCCTGACATCAAATAGCTTCCCAGCCAGTGCCAGGTGAGGACCCAGGTTGTTCAATGTGCCCATGTCCCCCAAAGAGTGGGAAAAGCATGGAGAAATGGGACTAGCTCTGCTGCCTGCTGCCCAGTGCCAGCCAGCAACTCCAGGCTCACAAAGCCAAGGCAAAGGCACCTGCAGGAGATCTTGGTTATTCACTAGCTGTGATTGGACTGGGAGGGGAGTGTGTTCACTTCTAATTTTCCAGGGACTAGCATGAGACAGTAAAGTTTGAAATGTGGTGTTTTTTTGTCTTGGCCAAAAAAAAAAAAAAGGTGTTTTTAGCTTCTTATCCTTGGAGCCACTGACATTAGCTATGGGCCTGATATTTTAAGAAAACTTGAAAATTAACTATGTGAACCAGTAATCTCCAAAGTAATATTTTGATAAATAGAGTAATTGTTTATCACAGCAAAACCATTTTTTAAGTGGGCAAAACTCAGGAGGATAGGAAAACACACTCTTGAAAGCAGGTGGTGATGCCCCCAAAATTCAGCAAACTGCAGGGACACGTGTTGTTCTACCCCAGGTCAGAGTGTGTCAGTCATCACTCGATGCCACTCACAGACCACCAACTTCAGAATATCTAGGTGTAAAGCTCTCTACAAAAGTCATAACATAATAATGTAAATAAATTATTATTTATATTACACTATTATATAATGCAAAGTCTATTAAAACATGTTTGTCTTCAGAGAATGGCCTTGGTTCCTGTGGGCAGTGTCTCCTCATGTAAAGGTAGTGCATTCCTGCTAAATCATGGACAAAACGGGCCTCCAGGAGCTGCAGACTGCAGCAGCAGCAGCAGCTTCTCATCTACATCCTTCACTGCATGATACTGTTGTTGACTTCAAAAGGTCTTTTCGGTCTAGTTTTATCAAAAGAGCTAGTATTTCATGAGGATCTACTACATACCAGGTTCCAGGAAGCTAAATGCCTTTTGTTTGTTATTACTCACTAAATACAAATCACAACTCTCTTCCCATTTCTCACACAACAAAATTTAGCTGAGGGTGATTGAGTGACTTTCCCAGGGTCGCACAGCTAAGAGCAGAGTCGTGTTTAGGTTCATGTGGGAATGCTGAACACCAAAATGAACCAACAGAAATATCATACATTCCAAAAGCCTACTCAAGCCATTTGTTCTTATTTTAAGGAAAATCTTTATGCCAATTTTAAACTCCAAATACTTATGAATGGCAGAGATCTACAGATTTGATTCTGATGTAAGAAATGATGCTCATCAGCTGGTTACTGCTACCACTCCATAACCCCGAGCATAGTGGACAAATGTCTAAGCCTCGTGGTTAGTGAGGACAATGCTGGTGGAGGCTGAAGTTATCATGCAGTGACTCACACAAGCTTAGGCAGATTTGGTGATATATGACACAGAGATGCAAATAAATGCTGTAGCTGACACGCACAGGCTGGCTCTGGGAGATGCAGAAGGAGCACATCACCCAAAATAGAGCCAGACAGACATCTTTAAGGAAGGAGCAAAGGGGGCTGCATCTTAAAGAATGAAGAAGAGATTTGTCATGAGAGATGGGACAGGAAGTTCTTGAGAGGCAGAGGGAAAGCATGAGAATGTCGAGAAGGGAGGAGAGATTCTCGCACATCTGGGAAACTTACAATCCATCAGCATGGCCAAAAGGAAAATCAGGAGAAGGAGCGGAAATAATAGATGAGGCTGGATATAGAAGCAGGGTTGAAGCTGTGTTGATTGTGGTAAAGAGTTGTGATTCTATCCAGAAGGCAATAGTTAGCATTCTAAACAGAGACCTTGTAAAACAAGAGTCAGCAAATATTTTCTGCGAAGGGCTAAATGTTAATTATTTTTTTCCAAGCCATATGGTCCCTCTCTCAATGACTCAGCTATTCCATTATACTATGAAAGTAGCCAGAGACATTATATAACACATGTATGAGACTGTGTCCCAGTACATCTTTACTTACAAATGCAGACTGTGTCAGACATCGCCCATGCATGGTAGTTTGCCACACCCTGTTTTAGAAAGCTCAGGTTTATGATGTGTTGGAGAATGCCTACAAGAGCTCTTCTTTTAAATGGTAGAGTGAACGTACACTGGAATTCTATCCTGCTTGACCCAAGGTCTTGATAGCGAAAGATAAAAAAGATAGATAGTAAATAGATAGATAGATGATAGGCAGGTGGATAGATAGATGATAGATAAAGAAAATACATAGCTGTTCCAGAAAACAGAAATGGATAACTTCATGAACCAAAAACAAAGTAATATACTTTAGAAAGGAAGCAGGCTGGAAAACTCACAGTTGCAAAGCAAATAGAATTTCCAGTTGCCTCTTGTAGCCCATTCCTGGAAGTAGTCACAGCGCAGTGTGTTTTGAATTCTTCCTCTGTTTTTTGTTTGTTTGTTGTTTGCTTTTTTGTGGGGTTTTTGTTGTTGTTGTTTGCTTTTTTAAAAAAATTCCCTTTCCCTGCTTTTTTCACAGCAGGCTTTGTCATTTCGAACACTGCAAGTGTTCTTTTTAAAAAAGTTATATCAACCTTTCAATTAAAATGCAACATGTCTGAAACTTGGTATCAGGAGAGGTAAGATGGACAAAGGAGCCCTTGTTACTGCACGTTTTCTTTCTCCAGACTTCACCTTGCACACAGTAACAGACAATGCACAAATCCACTTCCTTATGGACTGAAATTCTGAAATCCTTTTATGACTGGCCTTTCCATCCTTCAACTTCCCCTCTCCCATGCTGTGAATGATTGTATTGGACATTTTTGTTTTAATCTCAGTGACAGAGGAACACAGATAGCTCTAATATAGCTGTAACCCAGGTGCTTCTGTTTCTAGCATGTATTTATTTTGTAGCAAACATTTACATCCATCAATTTTCACTGTCTTTTGAAAATAGATCCTACCTCATCTGAGGTAGGATGTTTCTAGTGGTTGTGTTCTGAGGGAGAAAAACTAATCGGTTCTCTTTCCACTGCATTCCAGGAACAGTAAGAGGACTTTGTGTATGAATAATTTGCTTCCACCTTACAGAGTGGGTAATAAGCAGATTAGTAAAAACAATTCTGCTTCACTTCAATACCAGCCTCCTCCAACTCATTTTTTCTCAACAAACTTATTTTTCCAGCAGAAGAATCCCAGACTTCTTAGAGAACCCAGTGACTTTTCACACCTTAAATCTGTGAAATCCTCATGTTTTCTTCTGCTGCATCCATAGTTCAAACAAAGATGAGGCAAAGCTAGACACATTCCTGAAGGAACCTAAGAAATTCGTCTCTTTCTTTCTCTGGAATGAAATGAATTATCTAGACCATCAGTTCTAATATTCAAAAACCAAACCTGTTTGTGAGATCTCCTTCAAAAACTACTGTAGACTCCATAAACATGCTAGAATATTTATAAGTTTTTAAAATATTTGTTTTATTTGGAATCAATGTATTTGTAATTTTAGTGCTTGTGTTAATATAAGGGAGAAATGTTTAAATCTGTCTATGCCATATGTGCCTCTCGCTTATTGCCCAATTAATTGTAGCCTGAGGCTAAACTTTGGTTTCTGTATTTTTCAGAACAAATATAACTGATCTCAAAACATCTGCTTTTATTGTAGGAACTCGTGCTGCCATCTCCATTCCTCTCTCTTTTCTTGCAATCTGGGTGGAAGTTCTTTAATATGAAGATTTCAACCACCTTCACTCTACCATGTCCACTATCAGCACATTCAAATGTATCCAGCCAAGGCTGTCATCTTAGGCCAGGGATTTTTTAGGAATCTATTTTGCTCTGATGCGGCTGGCACCCCTTTGACTCAATTTATCACCCCAGGGCTCTTTTCATTTTAGGAGCCCAAGAGGGCAGAAAAAGAAGTAGGTGAGCAATTAAACCCTCTGAGTCAGGAGCGTCTCCCCTTGTGTTAAGCAATGTTGTAGAATATTTTATTTAGTAAGCTCCTAGCAATGAGCCACATGGCTGCTGAACACACATGCCTGCTTGCTGCTGTGAGCTCAGACACCATCATCATTAGTGTTTTCCACCCCTGGAGGGAATTATAAGGGCCACTTAATAACCTGTAAATCATAGAGTGTTAAAGGTGTTTCCCTGAAACACTGATGACAGAATGAAAGGTGAGGAGTGTTAGCCACATGTCAAAAGAGCAGGAAAGTCTCTCAGTGTGGGTTGTTGAAGAAATGCAGGTCTTTTTTTTTTTGGAAGTCTCCCTAGAAGGGGGTCAAGGACTCTGCCCATTCTAGGATGAAAAATTGGGATATTAGGCACCCTCAGATATTTATCCCAAGGCTTCATTTTGGGCTCTTAATTAGTGTGTTCATCCACCACAATCTCAAATGCTAAGCAGAGCATTTGGATCTCTCCACAGTCCAAATCAGCACCGTCTTTTAAAGTTGAGTTTCTCATTATTCTCACCTGATATACCTTATTTATCCCACACCCACCCCAATAACATATTCTGCTCAGTGTTATCTTTGAGACAACACTTGAATTTTACTCAGCCTGGAGTGCTCTTCACATGTCTTGTCCAGATCCAGTTTGGACTCATTCTTCAGCCCTGCATCAGTCAATGGAGGCTAGGTTAAACTGTGGTGACAAACAACCTCCAAATTTCAGTGGGTCAAAAATCTTTTTCCTCATTTATTTACATCTCATCATGAGTCAGGTGAGAGGTAGCTCTGTGTTGTGTCATCCTAACACAGGAATCCAGATGGAAGGAGGGACCATCAATAAGATCCCCATTGCTATAGAAAAGAGAAAAAAGCATGCAGAATAGAACTCTGTTTCTTGGAGATCTCTTCTGAAAAAGTTACATGTTATTTCATCTCACCTCCATTGGCAAAAAACAAACAAACAAACAAACAAAAAAGTCATGTGGCCATGCAAAAATTTAAGTAGGTAGGATGGAACAGTCAGAATGCATTCATAAAAAATGAACTGAAAACATTTGGAGAACAGCACCAATGACTATCATGAATGCCAATATGCATCCCTAACAACTCAGTACTATTACCCTCCAAACTTTTTATGTCTTGCAAAGGATTAGAACTTCATATCTGAAGCCATACCACTTAGAGGGAATGCAAAATACATAATGACATCTCCTTTAGGATATCCTTAGAGAATTCAAGGAAAAGAAGTTAAATAATTTAAAAGTGCTTTTGGGTACAGCTATTTAGCGCTAGAGGGTAAGATTAGAGATAGATCATAAAGATAATAATAAGGTTAGGGTTAGGGTTGGGATCTGGGTCAGAGTCAGGGCTGAAAGTATGGTTAGAGGTGGGGTCATGATCAGGGTCAAGATCAAAGTCAGGTTCAAACTAAGGGTGAGAATTAGGGAGCAGGGTAGAGATCAGAGTTTAGGTTCAGGGTCAAAGTCTTGGGACAGGGTTAGGATTAGGATTAGAACCAGAGCTTTGTTCTCCTCAGGACCCACCCAAAGGTGGGTCACCATGGCTTTGGAGCATGTCTACAGTGGTAGCGTGTCTACAGTGAAGACCAGAGTTTCATTGTCCTTAAGACTGACCTGGGGAGACGTGGCTGCAGGCCATTGAGGAAGGTGAGGCAAAAGCTTCCTGTCTGCTCCCCGTGTGCTGAGGACGAACTCTGCCATAGGCTTTACTTTCACAAGTTATATTCTACAAGTCTTGTTTTACAAAAGCATCCCTTCCTTGAGGCTTCAGCTGCTCACCACTGCTCATCATCATAGCGTGCCACAACATATGGTAAGATTTGGGCTTGTTTCTGGGGAGAGATCTTGATATAGAGAAAGGAGAAATGCTTAGAGCCACCATCAGGACTGTTGGGATGAAAGCTGGGGATGGGCAGAGGCTGGAGGAAACACGTGCACCCCTTGTAAACACTTTTATTCATGTTTTAATTACTCATTTTTCTTACAGTGTTAAAGTAGTAAAAATAGTACTGAAAAATTGAAAAGTAGGCATATTAAAAGTTGCAACGTTATTTAAGTTTACATATATTGTTTGTACCTCATAATTTTTCATTTTGTTGAGAAAGCCTAAGGTTAATTGGCAGCATATTTGTAATAGTAGACAGAATAATGTCTGTTTTATAAACATTGACATCCTACATTACATGTATGAACCCTGAAAATCTGAGACAGCTCTCAGATTTTTTAGAAAGTTTATTTTGCCAAGTTTGAGGATGCACGCCCATGATGCCTCCTCAGGAGGTCCTGACAACACGGGCCCAAGGTGATCATGGCACAGCTTGGCTTTATACACTTTAGAGAGACATGAGACATCAATCAATATGTGTAACATGTACATTGGTTCAGTCCAGAAAGGTGAGACAACTTGAAAAGAAGGCCAGACAGGGGGCTTCCAGGTCATAGGTAGGTAAGGGACAAATGGTTTCATTCTTTTGCATTGCTGATTACCCTCTCCAAATGAGGCAATCAGATATGCATTTATCTTGGTGAGCAGATGGGTGACTTTGGATAGAATGGGAGGTAGATTTGCACTAAGCAGTTCCCAGCTTGACTTTTCCTTTTAGCTTTGTGATTTTGGGTCCCCAAGATTTATTTTCCCTTCACAAAGTCTAACATGTTTTCCTATGAGCATTAATTATTTATTGGGTATTTTATTGCACAAATAAGACATAGATTTTTTAAAAACCATCAACTTCATGCCTAGCTACATAGACATAATTACATAGAAGCTCAACTAAATTTGCAAACATTCCAGAGTTTGGGTTCCCAATAATTCTTTGTGATTCTTTAAAAGGTAAAGTATTTTTTTCCCATAAAACATAGCAACATGAAAATCACCCGTAGAATGTCCTGCCATTTTTGTTTCTCTAGTTTCCTCATTTTCTGCAAAGCCTTGCCGAGGAAATTGACTTTGAATATCATTTTACACTCTTCTGTTTTAGAAAGCATTGTGGTAAAACATTGAATCATTATGGTTGTAAGTTCTGTTCACATTCTTTCTTTCTTTGAATATTTTTTCCCAATGGCCAACATTTGATTCTGTTGTATTATGGCTAAAAGGTAGGCATGGGAACAAAATAAAGACAAGAAGTCTTTGGAATAAGTGATCTCATCACAATGAATCAATTTGCCATTGGAACGTATTTTTACAAAGTCACTGTTTTGAAAATATTTAGCCATGAATTGAAACAGAATCTGTAAGTTTATTTTTTTTCCTGGTCTAAGGTAATCAGCATTTTAGAGAATGAACCCAGGACACAACCACAGCACAAGAAAAAAATATGATAATGAAGCTTACACATATGTGTTACTACTGTAACAGAAAACATGTAAAGAACATTTGTTTTGATTTATATATCAGTCTGCACTCTTTAATTTTTTGTGTCATAATGCTCTTACTTAAAAAAACAGGATTAGTTAACAATGTCAATTACTAGTAATTCACAACATAAATAATTAAACAAGGAAGCATTAAAAAATATAACAATGTTTTAAATAAAGTTTTATTTTACATCCTTTTTTTACTTACACAGAAATTGCCAAAAAAAAGCAGAGATTTGCCATGTAGCCGCAACCTAGTTTCCTCTCATTAACATCTTCTATCATTGTGTCTCACATGGCTTATTAATATCTTACATAATTTGTCACAGTTAATGAACCAATACTGATAGGCTACTTTTTTTTTAATTTTTTAAATTTTATTTTATTTTATTTTATTTTTTGAGACAGAGTCTTGCTCTATCGTCCAGGCTGGAGTTCAGTGGGGTGATCTCGGCTCACTGCAGGCTCCACCTCCCGGGGTTCATGCCATTCTCCTGCCTCAGCCTCCCACATAGCTGGGACTGCAGGTGCCCGCCACCTCGCCCGGCTAATTTTTTGTATTTTTAGTAGAGACGGGGTTTCACTGTGTTAGCCAGGATGGTCTCGATTTCCTGACCTCGTGATCCACCCGCCTCGGCCTCCCAAAGTGCTGGGATTACAGGCTTGAGCCACCATGCCCGGCTGATAGGCTATTATTAACTAAAGTTCATATTTCATTTGGACTCCCTTAGTTCTGTCTTACTCTGACCCAGGATCCCATCCAGGACCCCGCATGACATGTAGTCATCACGTAGGCTCTTCCTGGCTGTGACAGTGTGTCAGGCTTTCCATCTCTTGATGACCTTGACAGTACTGAGGAGGACTGGTCAGGAATTTTGTAGAATGTCCCCCTTTGTCACTTCATGTTCTCAAGGTGAACTGTCATCTTTGATGTTCACTTGGATCGTTTGGCAGAGCTACTGTTTGTCAAGTTTCTCCACTGTGAAGTTATTTTTCCTCCTTGTCAATACTGCATGTGTTCTTTTGGAGCAAGTCACTATGCAGAGCCCACACTTCCGGAGTGAGGAGTTGGCTCCACCTTCTTGATGGCTGAGTGTCTACATCAATAATTTGGAATTCCTTTGCAAAGGAGATTTCTATGCAACTCCATTTGCTTATTCACCTATGTATACAAATACAGACACCTAGATAATTACTTTAAGCTTTAGTTATTATTCAATACTGCAGCATTGTGTTTAACAATTCATTCCTGTGTTGGCCATTGGTAGCTTTTATTATTGGCTCTTATTTTTCTTTGATATATTTTAATTTTTTTTTATTACTTAATTACTTTCTGATACTTCAAGACTATCCTGGCTCCTTTATTTACTGTCCCAGTTCTAGTATCAGACATTTATTCAAAGAGCCTGATTCCTTTCAGAATGGTAGGAAAACTTACATCTGGCTGCTGAATGAGCACATTGTATCTTGTCCTTCATTAGCAATGCTAGGAATATATGTGTGTATCTAACCTACCTACACACACCTAATTATAAAGTTTTCTGTGTAGAACTGTATGTATGTATATTAAACTAAACATAAGTTTACGTTTGAAGGGGTGGCCTGCCCCTCTGCACTTGTGGGTATATCTCATCAGGTGGGATGAGAGACTGAGAAAAGAAATAAGACACAGAGACAAAGAATAGAGAAAGAAAAGTGGGCCCAGGGGACCGGCACTCAGCATAACAAGGACCTGCACTGGCACCAGTCTCTGGGTTCCCTCAATTTTTATTGATTATTATTTTCATTATCTTGGCAAGAGGAATGCGGTAGGAGAGCAGGGTGATAATAAGAAGAAGGTCAGCAAAAAAACATGTGAGCAAAAGAATCTATGTCATAATTAAGTTCAAGGGGAAGTACTACGCCTGAATGTGCACATAGGCCAGATTTGTTTCTCTCCAATCAAACATCTCAGTGGAGTAAAGAATAACAAGGCAGCTTTGCTGCCAACATGTCTCGCCTCCCGCCATAGGGCCATTTTCCTCCTATCTCAGAATTGAACAATGTACAATCGGGTTTTATAACGAGATATTAAGTTTCTGGGGCAGGCAGGAAAGAGTGGCCTTCCTCCATCTCAACTGCAAGAGGCTTTCCTCTTTTACTAATCCACCTCAGCACAGACCATTTATGGGTGTCGGGCTGGGGGATGGTCAGGTCTTTCTCATCCCATGAGGCCATATTTCAGACTATCACATGGGGAGAAACCTTGGACAATATCCAGCTTTCCAGGGCAGAAGTCCCTGTGGCTAATCACAGTGCATTGTGCCCCTGGTTTATTAAGACTAGAGAATGGCAATGACTTTTACCAAGCATACTGCTTGTAAACATTTTGTTAGCAAGGCACATCCTGCACAGCCCTAGATCCCTTAAACCTTGATTCCATACAACACATGTTTTTGTGAGCTCAAAGTTGGGGCTAAGTGGCTGGGGCAAAGTGACAAATTAACAGCATCTCAGCAAAGCAATTGTTCAAGGTACAGGTCAAATGGAGTTTCTTATGTCTTCCCTTTCTACATAGACACAGTAAAGTCTGATCTCTCTTTCCTTTCCCTACATATCCCCCTTTTCTTTTTGACAAAACCGCCGTGGTCATCATGGCCCGTTCTCGCTGGTCACTGTCTCTCCGGAGCTGCTGGGTGCACCTGTAGACTAGCAATAGAGAGGACAGACATACAAGGATTAATATAAAATTTGCAATAGTGGAACTTCCAATGGCTTTAACCCAAGTGGCAGGGTTAAGATTTGTGAGGCTATCAACAGCTTTTACCATTGCCTCAGTTTCTGGCACCAGATTTAGCTGGGCTTTTGATGCCTCAAAAATTTGTTCTTTCAATTTTGAAATATCTAAAGTCAGATTATCTTCTCTTCCTTGTAAATGGCATCTAACCATGTCCCAATGATGTTCATATTCATTATAAGCTCGAGATGTCATACAAAAATCTGGTATATTCCAGTCACACTGTAACTGAAAAAGATATTCCAAGCTCATGAGCCTATCTCCCATCCAAATTACAGTTTGTCTAAGATGATTAATTTCGTTTGCCAATTTTTTATCTATTTGGGTCTGAGAATTCCACAATTTTGAGGAATTCTTTTGCCAATTATTTACATATTCTGCAGTTTGAACAGAGGAGTGTAAAGCAATTCCAGCAGCCACAGCAGTTGCTGTGACTGCAATAAGACCCATAATCACTGCAATCAAAGTAAAAATGAATCTTTTGGATCTAGTTAGAACTCCTTTTAATACCTCTGTTAAAATATAGATGGATGAGGAAGCCTCCCACAGTCGGTACATGGACACAGGGATCCCCATGCCCTCTCTTGCCCTCACTAGCAGAATATGGTGCTGCCAATCCAAAGTTGAATCAATGCAAGTAAACAATCTACAGTTTTCACAGGTTATAGTTTGGGAATCTGGTTTAAGATCTATGTTTCCTACAAATAGCATATAAGGGGGTTTTACACACCACATTTCCATGGATACGGTGATTCTAACCTTCTATGAACCTGGTCCAGGCTTTCAGTTAAATCACTGTCATAGGCCAGATTAATGGGCCAGATGGATGGGACCTGTGAACACGATTGAGTCTGGCCCATACAATTATGATATAATTGGCCTCGAGGGGCCCAGTCTATAATAGTTCCGAATTCATTGTTTTGTAGTACCACTGCAGTATCAGCCACACATTCTTCCCAAACTAAGACTTCTGGGCTTTTTGATTCTTTGGGGATTTCCTTGGGGCCAGGCTTCCCCTTAGGCCTACATTGTAATGATCTTTGATAAGAAGGGTCCTGTAAATTATTTATCTGTGGCCTGAGTGACATTCCACTTACCATGTGATAAGTAAATCTACTGATGGCACTGACAGTAGGTACTTCTACCAACCAATTTTGGGCTGCAGGCATTAAGCATCCTGGTGCTTTCCCCAGGCAAATAGGAAGATAACGATACCCAATGGAAATGTTTATCATCATTCCTTCTTCTTCAGGTTGGGCAAGGCCACCAATCATCTGTGGGGCCTGGTACCCATGCACTATTATTAACATATACTTCAATAGAATTACCCATCCAAGTGACTGCCTGAATTGAGGGTGGGAAAGGCACATAGGCCCAGTAGGTATAATTAGCTGCAGCTGCTCCTGCAGACATAGGGAGACTTACCACCATTTATACAATCATTAAAGCTGCAAACAGCATATTCTCTGGAGTTTGTGTTACCCTTGTGTTCTTCAGGCTTTTTTCAGCCAACTGTGTCACCTTCTTTAGCTGGGCCCAGGACAGCAGCTCTGCTTTCTTTGTGGATGGCAACTTCACCTGTTCTTCTGATATCACCATTTTGTTCACCTGGTGAGTCGATGATGCTCGAGTGAGGGTTTTCCGTCTCCACGGAGGCACTTTTCCTTGCATCTCTGATGGGTGCATTGTAGAACTTCAAATGTCTAGCGGGTATCCAAACAGGAAGCTGATTTTCTCCTGGTGAAACACAAGCAAAACCTCTCCCCCATGTTATCACCTTACCTATTTCCCATGTATTATTTTTGATCTTTTCACCAAATCAGTTTTTCCTCATGTGAGCTGTTCTTTTTACCAGTAAAATGTTGTTCTGCGGAAGTAGTGGTCTGATTTCTATATATGTTTAAAAAATTTAAAGTATAGAGTGCTAGATTAAGTTGTATCTGGGGAGTGTTATACTCCTTACTCTGTTTTTCCTTTTTTGTTTAACCCATTGAGCTTTGAGTGTTCTATTATTTCTTTCAATTATGGCCTGTCCTTGGGAATTATAAGGGATTCCTCTTGTATGTGTAATTTTCCACTGATTTAAGAATTTTTGAAATGCTTTGCTGGAGTATTCTGGCCCATTATCTGTTTTACTTTTTTCTGGAACTCCCGTGACAGCAAAACAAGATAATAAATGTCTTTTAACATGGGAACTACTTTCTCCCGTCTAGCACGTTGCCCATATGAAATGTGAATAAGTATCAACTGTCACATGGACAAATGACAATTTTCCAAATGAAGGTACATGTGTGACATCCATTTGCCCTAATGCATTAGGACATAAACCTCTGGGATTAACTCCTGCCTCCTGAGTGGGCAGGTGTAGGACTTGACACTCAGTACAATGTTGTACAATATTTTTTGCCTGTTTCCATGTGATATCAAAATTATTTTTTAATTCTGTTGCATTTACATGAGTCAGGGCATGAAGTTCTTGTGCTTCCATGAAGGCAGATGATACTAGCAAGTCAGCTTGTTCATTTGCGTTCGTTAAAAGGCCCTGGTAAATTAGTATGTGCTCAAACATGAGTAATATAAAATGGGAAATTTCTTTTTCTTACAGTTTGTTGTAACAAATTAAACAGCTGATTCAACTGATTATCCATACTATATTTGATTAGGGCTGACTGAACATCCTTTGTAGCCTGTACTACATATGCAGAATCTGAAACAATGCTAATAGGCTGATTAAAATCTTGTAACACTGAAATGACAGCAACCAATTCTGCTCTTTGAGCAGAGTGATATTGAGTTTCAATGACTCATTCTTTTGCCCTGGTGTAAGCCACTTTTCCGTTGCTGGAACCATCAGTAAACATGATCAGAGCATTTTCTAAAGGTTTATGTCTGGTAATTTTAGGTAAAATCCAAATAGTCAATTTTAAAAACTGGAAGATTTTTGTTCTTGGGTAATGATTATCAATAATTCCCACAAAATCAGCAAGATCAATCTGCCATGCACCAGAATTAATAAAGGCTTATCTAACCTGTTCGTTGTTTAAAGGAACAGTGATTTTATCTCTGTCACTTCCACACAATTTTACTATTTGTAGTCTTCCCTGACCAATTAATGTAGCCATTTGATCTAAGTACAATGTAAAAGTCTTAACTGTACTGTGAGGAAGGAATGACCA
This sequence comes from Symphalangus syndactylus, assembly GCF_028878055.3. Classification (NCBI taxonomy): domain Eukaryota; kingdom Metazoa; phylum Chordata; class Mammalia; order Primates; family Hylobatidae; genus Symphalangus; species Symphalangus syndactylus. The sequence goes on along the minus strand of NC_072423.2, from coordinate 26,878 downwards.
CTCCACAAGATCTGTATTTTGAACAATGATGCCTGTTGGAGAATGTGTAGTAGCAAAAATTACAAGTTGGAGTGGGGCTAAAGGATCTATTCTATTGACTTGTGCTGACTGAATTTTTCTTCAACTAATTCAATTTCTTTAGCTGCCTCTGGAGTTAATGTTCTTTTACTATTAAAGTCTGGGTCCCCTCTCAAGATAGAGAACAAATTTGACATGGCATAAGTAGGGATGCCTAGAGTTGGCTGAATCCAATTAATATCTCCTAGCAATTTTTGAAAGTCATTTAATATTCTTAATGTGTCTTTTCTTATTTCTATTTTTTGTGGTTTAATTTTTCTTTCCTCTACCTGCATTCCCAAATAACGAAAAGGAGTAGAGGTCTGAATCTTATCAGATGCTATTGTTAGGCCTGCGTTTGAAACCTCTGTCTGCAGAAATTTGTAACAGTCAATTAGTCTATTTTTTCTGCAGCACACAAAATATCATCCACATAATGAATAACAGTCTGAAAACTTGTCTCTAACTGGTTGAAGAACTTGAGCTACAAAAGTCTGACAAATAGTTGGACAATTAAGCATTCCCTGAGGTAACAGTTCCCACTGAAATCTGGTGGCTTGTTCTTTATTATTTATGGCTGGTATAGTAAAAGCAAATTTTTCAAAATCCTGTTTTGCCAGAGGAATGGTAAAAAAGCAATCCTTCAGATTAACTGTAATTAAAGGGGATCATGGCTTGAGAAGGCAACCCGAGTTGGAGAGACCCCATAGGTTGAATTACCGCATTAACCGCTCTTAGGTCAGTTAGCATGCGCCATCTGCCTGATATTTTCTGAATTACAAACACAGAAGAATTCTAAAGACAGAAAGTGGGTGAAACATGTCCTTTTTAAAATAGCTTTTTAACTATTTTATGTAGCACCCCGAACTTTTCCTTAGGGAGCGGCCACTGTTTGACCTATACAGGAAGCTGCAGGGCAAGTCTGAATTCCTCCTTCACCGTAGTGAACTGTAGGTTGGACAATAATGTGTGCCTGGAGCCAAGTCGCAGCGAGCCTAGTTTCACGCTACCTCCCCCAGCACTCACTCGGCTGAGGAGGAGGTGGCCATCGTGGTTTTAGCCCCAATGGCCCCAATGGTTCTGGACTTTTTCCTTTTAATTTTAATGTTTCAGGATATATTACCTCCTGTAATTGATTGTAGTCAACATTTTGCATTGACCGAGCCATTACCGGCTCTGCTACCTATTTACAATGTGAACTTTCCATTCCTTTCCTGGATTTTTCCCCGCCTCTTCTTCACAATCTATTACACAGCTTTCAGGGGCATCAAAGACTGAAACGCTATCTTCTTCTATTTGAAACGGTTCTAAAGTTGCTTTAACAATGGCCCAATCATTCCATATTGTAAGTGGGATGATTTTACCTTCCCTATTTGCTTGTTTTAATTCTTTGCCAATTTTTTCCCAATCTTTTACATCTAAAGTTCCTTGTTCTGGAAACCATGGGCAGAATCGTTCTATTGTTTGGAATAGTGTAATTAGATTTTCTGTAGAAGCTTTAATTCCCCCTTTTCTTAAGAGAATGTTAATGAAGCTGAGATAAGAGACATATTTACTTTCAGTTTGCCCCATTGTTACCCTGGGTTCCTCTGAGCGCACAAGTTTACCGCAAGGCTGATGGTGGATGTACTCAGGAATCTCTCATCCACTGTCCTCAATGCTCACATTCTTAGCATACCTTCACCCTAGACAAAGGCACCCACATTGGGTGGCAGATGAAGTGGTGGCCTGCTCCTCCACACCTGTGGGTATATCTCATCAGGTGGGATGAGAGACTGAGAAAAAAATAAGATACAAAGTATGGAGAAAGAAAAGTGGGCCCAGGGGACCGGTGCTCAGCATACCAAGGACCTGCACCTGCACCAGTCTCTGAGTTCCCTCAGTTTTTATTATTTTCATTATCTTAGCGAGAGGAATGCGGTAGGAGAGCAGGGTGATAATAAGGAGGTCAGCAAAAAAACATGTGAGCAAAAGAATCTATGTCATAATTAAGTTCAAGGGGAAGTACTATGCCTGGATGTGCACGTAGGCCAGATTTGTGTTTCTCTCCACCCAAACATCTCAGTGGAGTAAAGAATAACAAAGCAGCATTGCTGCCAACATGTCTTGCCTCCCGCCATAGGGAGGTTTTCCTCCTATCTCAGAATTGAACAAATGTACAATCGGGTTTTATACTGAGACATTCAGTTCCCAGGGACAGGCAGGAGACAGTGGCCTTCCTCCATCTCAACTGCAAGAGGCTTTCCTCTTTTACTAATCCACCTCTGCACAGACCCTTTATGGGTGTCGGGCTGGGGGATGGTCAGGTCTTTCTCATCCCATGAGGCCATATTTCAGACTATCACATGGGGAGAAACCTTGGACAATATCCAGCTTTCCAGGGCAGAGGTCCTTGTGGCTTTTCGCAGTGCATTATGCCCCTGGTTTATTAAGACTAGAGAATGGCAATGACTTTTACCAAGTATACTGCTTGTAAACATTTTGTTAGCAAGGCACATCCTGCACAGCCCTAGATCCCTTAAACTGTGATTCCATACAACACATGTTTTTGTGAGCTCAAAGTTGGGGCTAAGTGGCTGGGGCAAAGTGACAAATTAACAGCATCTCAGCAAAGCAATTGTTCAAGGTGCAGGTCAAAATGGAATTTCTTCTGTCTTCCCTTTCTACATAGACACAGTAAAGTCTGATCTCTCTTTCTTTTCCTACAACGTTGATGCCTCCACCTCTGATCTACTATCACATGAACCATTCTAGCCTTCTCGCCTTGCTAATTTGTAACCTCCCACTTCACCAGTTAGAGGCCTGATTCCTACCATCTGCAGCTTATGTAAGTCATTGTTTTATTCCAGATACAGATACTGTGGTTTTACAATGGTTAACAATTGCTTCTGTTGGAAAGAACTTTATAAAATGGAATCCAATGATGAAGTATAGTTCATTTGCCTTCAGCCTACAGATTCTATTCATTTTCAAAGTGACTTAGGTCAACACCATTTTCCCTACATCTTCAGTGAGTTTTCACCTACCTTTTTGTCTTAGTCTATTTTTCATAAGAATGACAACTTAATTAGAATCAAATCTATAAGCTTTAAGATTTTATGTTTCTAGTTAGTATAATATTAGCTTATTTGACTAGAACTCAAGCAGAATAGGAATTCATGTTTGTTTTATATTCAATAGTGATAACTTTGAAGACATAGTTGTTTTATTACACCAAAATATTATATTAATCTTATTTAACTAAGTTTTATCCAAATCGTGTTAACTTAAGAAACATTTGATCAGTTCCTATATTTCTAGGAGTTTGGTGAATACTTATTTATAAAGGCTCATGTTTTTTCCAAGCCAAGTTAGAATACAGCACTTTTAGAGGATTTTATAAATGAATTTTGCAAAGCTATCTGGAGTTAAGAAAATACCACATATACATAACATACATTAACAGACATATAAACACAAATAGAGATTTCATAGCTTTCATCCTAAAATTTCAGCCATGAATCAGGCATAAATATTCTGATGGTTAATTTTAGACATCTACTTGATTGGATTAAGAGACACACATAGCTGGTAAAACACAATTTCTGGGCATATCTGTGAGGATATTTCTGGAAGACACTGAGATAACCCTGACCCAATGTGGATGGGCACTGATATGGTTTGACTGTGTTTCCCACCCAGATATCATCTGGAATTGTAGTTCCTATGATCCATACATGTCATGGGAGGGACCCGGTGGGAGGTGATTGAATCATGGTGGTGGTTACTGCCATGCTGTTTTCATGATAGTGAGTGAGTTCTCATGATGTGATGGTTTTATAAGGGGCTTTTCCACTTTGGCTCAGCATTTCTCCTTGTTGCTGCCATATGAAGAAGGATGTCTTTGCTTCCCCTTCCGCCATGATTGTGAGTCCCCTCCAGCCATGTGGAACTGTCAGGCCATTAAACCTCTTTGTTCCTTATAAATTACTCAGACTTAGGCATTTCTTCATAGCAGTATAAAAATGGACGAATACAGCCACCATCCAATTTGTTGAGAGCCCAGATAGAACAAAAAGGAAGAGGAAAGGTGAAATATCTCCTTCTGAAATTGAAACATCCTTCTTCTCCTGCCATTGACATCAGAACTTCAGGGTCTCAGGCCTTTGGTCTCAGAATGAGAGTTACACCATTGGCTTCCCTGATTCTGAGTCTTTTGTATCTGGAGTGAGCAATGCTACCAGCTTTCCTGGTTCTCCAACTTGGAGACAGGCTATTGTGGAACTTCTCAGCCTCCATAATTATGTGAACCAATTCCCCTAATGAATCTTCTCTCATCTATCTATCTACATATATTCTACTGATTCTGCCTTTCTGGAGAATCCTGACTAATGTGATTACAATAATACAAAATTCACTAGTTTATGTAGAAGACTTGGTTTTTGTCATTGCCCCATTTTATATTTGTATTATAACTGTGTATCTGGAAAATGGAACAAGTTTTTATCTTCTTCATATGAGGGCTAAAGCTTTTTTCTCACCAATATTTTTGGAGATTTTAAAGATTATTTTTTGTTTTGACATACAATCTTATGGAGGCTGAGAAATAAATTTTTTTTTCCATTTTATTTTTCAGCCCCAGGTGTTTGCTTTTGCAGATTCTTGAGCACATTGAGAGCCTCCAAGGCATGGAGTGCGGTGCCAAAACTTTCAGTGATTATAGGGAGTTGAGAGACTCAATTGGGAAAGGAAAGGTCTAAAAGGAGGCAATTTGGAAGATAAAATTTTTCTCAAAGGAGTGATTAAAGTTCTAAATAATTCTTAGTAAAGTCATGCAAACAGGAAAGGAAGTAGAATTGTTCCATATTGGTGGAACACAGAGTCAGCAGAGGTTTGAGAAGGGAGAATTTAGTCAGTTGAGAAGTTCCCATGAAAGGAGCAAGATTAAGATCACACAGAGACACCTTGAAACAAAAAGCCAGGAATAACTTCCAACCCAAGAGGAGAACAGAGAGGCCTCAAAACCAAAGCTAAGATAAGAAACTTATAGCCCAAGTTACCTTCCAGACAAAGAAGCCTGAGATTCCAACCCAGCTTCAGAGAGTACTCACTCAAAATTTTAGTGAAACTGTAGGCTTTTTAATGAGTTAGCCATGCATGCAAAAGGCATTCCCTAAGGTGGCAGAGAAGATGGAGCCCCCATATCCAAATATAGCCAACGAGAAAGAAAGACCCCTGTTGCCAGAGCCAGTGGGCAAAGGCAACAGAAAAGGAGACAGGGGTCCTAATGGGATGAGATCCTTTCAGATTTAGGCTTATACAAACTCCTGAGAACTGGCAGGTTGACAGCCATAAATGGGGTACCAACATTCCTACTCATTGGATTACAAGTTCTCAGGCATCCAAAATGATTAACAAAATGACAATTTCTAGGGCTTCTGTGGGAGAGTATGGAAAGGTCTTTTTGAACCTTTTAATGCTGTCAATGGAAGAATGATGAGGTTCATAAATTTGGAAAGAAGACATTTCTTCATTTTTATGTTTTTTTTTTTTTTGAGACAGAGTTTCACTCTTGTTGCCCAGGCTGGAGTGCAATGGCGTGATCTTGGTTTACTGCAACCTCCACCTCCTGGGTTCAAGCAATTCTCCTGCCTCAGCCTCCTGATTAGCTGGGATTACAGATGCCCACCACCACACCTGGCTAATTTTTTTGTATTTTTAGTAGAGATAGGTTTTCATCATGTTGGCCAGGCTCCTCTGAACCTCCTGACCCCAGGTGATCCACTCGCCTCAGCCTCCCAAAGTGCTGGGATTACAGGCATGAGCCACCACACCCAATGAGAGATTTATTTCCTATAAAGAGTTGCGGCCTGCAGGTTGTCCTTCTGACAGGCTGGGAAGCATAGCCTCCAGCTAGAAGCCAGAAACAGATGCTTCAAGGAGGAGGTAAAGGAAATAGTAATTTATGCTGAGTGGAATGGCTAAATACATTTCTTTAATAAGCTCTAGGAGGAGTCATGAATATTTATGGAAGGAGAAATGCATGCATGCGCAATTGAGTTTCTTGCTTCTTCATGGGTCCCATGTACAAAAAATGGCAATGTTAGCATGATCCCAGGGTGGAGTTTTCAGCCATCTGACATTAAAAAGTGAAGCAGAGAACATGAAAACTCGCTCTGTGCCTCCTCTATATGCTGGCCAGAACCTCTCCCTCATGGGTGGTCTCTTATCAGGCAAGAAAAGAGAGGTTAATATCAGTGGTGGAGCCTTTGAAGGGGCTGGTTTCTGTTAAATCCTTAAGGAAGAAAGTCTCATCATGGTTAGCAAAGGAGGGGGTATGACGATGTGTATCTGACCCCCATCATCCCATGCTAGCAAAGCTGAGAACTCAGTTTTGAAAGTTACTCTGGGGTCACCTCAGCCAAGAGTGGATCTGTTCAGACAGTTGGGAGGGTAGAATTTCATTTTCATTTATCAGTGCTAATGGGAAAGAGTACACTGTCTCCATGGCAGCTGAATTTGCAGGAAACTCCTTTGAAGAGGTTAATGGCAGTTGTATTTTTCTAGGAGCTCTGCTTTAATTGGATAAAGTAAGTTCTGGTAAGATTTCTTCCTTTATCTTCAGTATCTCGAATGTTTTCATTTAAATAATCTTTATAACAGCTTTTGATGTCTGAGTGGATTCCCACACAGTCATTTATTGTAAGACTTTCTGATTCCTTTTTTTTCCTTTGGTCATTATGAATAGGGCTTCTGTAAATAATTGCATGGTAGCTTTTGTTTGGAAATAACATCAAAGTAATTGTCAAAATACCTAGGAATGTGATTTTTGGATTGTAAGGTGAGACTTGTTTAGCTTTAGAAAAAACTGCCCAACTTGTAATGGGGAGTAAAAAAATTTTCTATGTTTTTGGAATTCTTAGATGGGACCCTCTGTAAAAACTGACAGGTTCAAATGAGAAAAACAGAAAAGTTTAAAAACATGTATACCTTATGGATACATGGGAGATACTCAGGGAAAAAATGAGTAAATCTCCAACAGCTGGCTTTCAATTCAAGCATAAATACTATCTTCAACTTAAAGAAAGAAGATTTGAGGTGCAGTAGTGGGGAGTTAACCAGCAAAAGCACGGGAGACAAGGGTAAGGTTTGTTATACAGACTTAAGTCCATGCATTCTCCATTGATAAGACTCTTTAGTGATTTAGTTATCCTTCTCTTCTTGGTGTCAAGAGAGGTAGCTTTTAAATGGGGATTTCCTTGATAGATGTAAATTTTCCTTACAGAAGTGTAACTTCTACTTTGTTTTCAGAACTTCTTTTATTAGAATTTTTTTTCAAAATAATCAGCTTGGAATAATTCTTAAGCCAAAGGGACATATATTGGGGTGGCATTTTCTGGTTTCCTACCATTATATTTTGGGGTGGCATATTTTGGTCTTATACACTGTATTCCACCAGCAATGAAAAGAGTTCTGTTTTTCCTCCAGCAATTTGTCATTTTTTAAAGAGTTTAGCAGTTCTAAGAGATATAGACCAGCTGTGCTATCTTATTGTGGTTTTCAGTTCTCTAGTTTGTTGAGCACCTTTTTGTATGTTTACTTGCCATCTGTACATCTTATTTGGTGAGGTGTCTGTTCAGATCTGTGTGCATTTTTAATTGGGCTGTTTAACTTATTGTTTAGTTTTAACAATTTTTTTATGTATTTTGATTACAAATTCTCAGATCTGTCTTTTGCAAATATTTTCTTCAATATTTGGCTTGTCTTTTTGTTCTCTTAACAAGGTCTCTTCCAGAGTATAAACTTTAAATATTAAGAAATCCACATTGTCATTTCTTCTGTGTATATCAACCTTTTGTGTCGTTTGTTAAAATTCATTACCAAACCCAAAGGCACATAGCTTTTCTTCTATAGTTTCTTCTAGAAATTCTATAGTTTTGTATTTTTAGTGTAAGGATGACTTTGAGTGATTATTTGTGTAAGTTGTAAATTTGTAATCTACATGCATATCATTTCTTATGGTTTCCAACTAATCATTTCCTCACTATTTTGGGGAAAGACACAGGATAGTGGGTTCTGTTAGAGTAGACAGATAACTAGACATGAACAGGAGAGGGAGCTCGTGGAAAAGGGAATGTCTGGGAAGGCGCACCTGGAGGGACCACCAAAAATTCACATATTAGTAGCATCTCTAGTGCCGGAGTGGATGGGCATTTGTCAATTGTGGGTAGGAGGGAGAAGAGGTACCTATGCAGAAAGAAACACCCTAGAACTCCTCATAACATGCCCCAGTCATCGTTCACTCTGCAATAAAAATGTCAGAATATTGTTAGCTACATGCTCATAAGAAGGCCAAAGGGAACATTCTTAAGAGAAACCTGGCACCAAAAATACAGATTAGGGCAGAGATGGACATTCAAAAGAGATAGGCAGGCACAGTAGGTACAAACATCACTGCTGTCAGCCTGCCTGGGATGGTGGAAAGGAGGCTGGTGCCAGAGTAGATTCGGATTCATCACCACACGTACCTCAACCAACAGTGAGGAGGTCCCACACGCCTAAGTGGGGCAAATGAGGGACCTAAGGCAGTAGCAGGAAAACCAAAGAAAACAGGCAGAGACTTGAGACAGGCAGGAATGTGAAGAAGTCCAAAATAAAATTCCCTGCACTGGACTCTTAGGCTGTTTTCATGCACAGTCAGCCCAGTCCTCCTCATTTTTCTACAATAAGCTCTTCAGAGTGTACTTCTTTTCAATGAAGTTGTCTGCCATCTTTGTACTGCCTCTTGGTGAAAATCTTTCTTCCAAGTTAGACAAGAACTGGGACATCAGCTCTCCCCAGTAATAGCTCCATTTCAGTTTGAATTTACAGAACTGATGGGGCTTAATAACTAGCGCTCCAAGTTTAAGTGGTGCGGGAGGTGGCCAGTAGTGGACCCCAGCTGTCACACCGGGAGCAACAGGGCCCTGCATAGTCCCCATCTGCCTGCAGGTGGCATGCTGCCACGACACTGCCAGCAAGAGGGCCTGGCAGTGTTCCCAGCAGCCAGCAGGGCTATATGACTACACTGTGAGCAAGAGGGCCCTGCAGTGTCCTTAGCTGCCCGCAGGTGGCGCACGGGCACCACAACATGAGGAAGAGGACCCTGCAGTGCCCTGGTTGCCAGAAGGGGGCGTGCTGCCTCTACACTGAGCAAGAGGATCCTGTAGTGCCCCCAGTGGCCAGAAGAAGGCGTGCCCCCACTACACTGCAAGCAAGAGGGCCCAGCAGTGTCCCCAGCTTCCAGCAGGGGAGCCAGCCGCCACTACACTTGGAGCAAGAGGGCCCGGCAGTGTCCACAGG